>NC_092058.1:15633074-17038074 GCF_039877785.1 Chaetodon trifascialis | reverse complement strand
TTGAGGAGTTGGACCTATTAGGCGGGGGAGCTGCCATGGCTGTCCAACTACCAATTACCGTAGCCCGCAGCCGTGTATAGCCTGCCCTGACGCATCTGGAGGTATGAGGGGGGAAGGAGGTAGAGGATAGAGGGGGTCGTGTGTGTGTGTGTGTGTGTGTGTGTGTGTGTGTGTGTGTGTGTGTGTGTGTGTGTGGGTCCTCAGGAGACCTGCCACAGCAGCACGTTGTTAATCAATCCGATTTAGACCGGACAGGGACACACTTAGTCGCTGCTCCCGCCACCACTGCCATGGTGGGGGAGAGAAAATGTGTGCGTGACCTGCATCTCATTGGAGTGTAAGGGCACAAAAAGATGGATAGATGGGTCCAGAATGAAGAGATAGCGATGGGGTAACGAATGGGAGAGGGATGATGGAAGGGGCGTGAGGTGTGGAGGGAGAGACAACAATTAATGGAGTGATGTGAGTTGAATTAAAACAAAGGAAACGTATCGATTTATTTCTGTCTGAAGGAGGGAATAAAAATGTTCACTTTCTCTACATGGGAAAAAATGCTTGTATGGAGATATATACCGAGCAGAATTGATGAAATGGGTTGGGGGGAAACTCATTATAGGATGGAGGATAAGGAGAAATGGGGAGTTTAGTCTTATTTGATTTGTCTTAGTGATCACGAGAGTCTGGGAAGCCTGATGGGTGGTGGAGATGATGGACCATATCCTCAGTCACACACAGACCCAGAGCTGGAGACAAGGATGGAGTGAGGATATCATATTTGCATTCATTAATATGTATGCACTTGTGTACTTTATTTTCCACTATTAAATAGATCGTCTGCTTGAATAGTTGGTTACTTATCCAATGATAGTGCAATTTATTATAAGCGGATTTGCTTACTGGGTGCAAAACAACTTACTTGGACATAGAACTTGGGAATGGGAGTGGACAAAATAACAGACACACCTACATAATGACGAAGGCTTCCTATTAACCATCAAAGCAGCTGGTTACCCACAATGAAATTGTTATTGGCTGAATCCTGATCTGTGCCAGAAGAAAAAACAAGTCTTTGAGGACGGAGGAAATCTGACATTATATTTAGTAACGGTGTGCAACCACGGTTGTTTCATTATTGCCATTTCATCCACATTATAATGAAACTTCTCCTTAATGGCAGCATGTATGGGGACATTACGATCTTGGAATATGGGGCCATCATTGTGCTCAGTGGTATCATACTTGTGTTAACTGTTATGTAAACATATACAGTAATAAACAGATGTAACGACTTCCTCTAAAATGGCTTGTGGTGCTATTACAGACCCAGCATCATGTTTAATCAGGGTGGATGACATCCTCTGGGTTTCTCCTCACATAAATCTGTCCAGATGTAGATTAAAGAGTGAAGTGTGACTCATTTGACCATAGTACTTTTTAGAATCGTGTCAGGCTCCTGGTTCTGTGGTCTTCACACCAGAAAATGCATCTGTAGTGCATTGGCTTTGAATATGGCAGAGATTAAAGTCAGTTTTATGAAGCTCATATTGTCAGTGTCTTGTTGTGACATGTGATGAACCTGCAGAGAATTATCATCAGACTGTAAGCAGTTCCCTCGTCTCAGGAAGCATTTTCATGTCTTCAGCTCATTGCTTTTGCTTTTTTCTCTCACTGCTCTCATTTGCGTTCTTTTCAGCCACAGCAGGCAGCTGTTCTCAGTGAAAAAGCTAAGAAAAAGTGACTAGCTGTTAAACAGAGCATTTATTGCAACTAAAGAGCCAGATATTTTACTGAGGAGCTGGTGGAGACCAAAACAGAGCTAATAGGGCAGTGGTTATTGGATTTACATTCATCAGGTGGGCATAAACTGAATTGTACTGTTCTATATGTAAATAGGCAACTGCTTGCTAACATTTTGTTCACAACTTGTTTAAAGTCATTTTCTTGTACAGTCTTTATCCTTTTTATGGTTAATATATAAGTGTAACATGGACCACTTATGCAGCTTGACAGCAGAAACTGTTAGTATCTACTTAGTCCACCTCGCTGAATGTAGACCCCTTCCACTACCTGCATGTTACCATTTTCAAAATCCACGTTGATACAGGAAACAACAGGAAGCTCCAGGCTGTTAACCTACAAGCAGATCTATGCTGACAATGGGACGTTGCCCTAACCTGGTGGCTAACAGTAGGAACACAAACAAGCAAGCAGCTGCTAACTGTTTTTTGGGGGGGATTTCGCCATTTTAAAGCCAGGGCTCACCTATCCACATGCAAATGTTCCAGTTAAACAAGTTCCCCTATTTTGAAAAGACTCGTCACTTGTGATTGGTTTAAAAAAATCCAAACAAGCCAGGGTGTTTTTTTTCTTGTATACCAGAATGATAATGAGTGTAGTGCTGAGATTATGTGGGTCTAGCATGGTATTGATGAACAATTGTTGTGGTTCAGCTGCACCAAACAAATGTCCATGTATCAGCAGTCAGTGTGTGTATGTCTGCACATTCATTGTGTTTGCTGTAATTTCTTGACAAATGAACTGATGTCCTCCCTGATGCCATCCTTGCAATCCCTATCAGACTCTTCTCTGCAACAGGTGGATCAGGTGTGAGTGTAACAATCCTCTGGAAAATTGATGGTGGCTAAGAAAGGTTGTGCTCTTAGATGGAGGTTTGAGGCCAAAGATCACTGCACATCTCATCTATCTGCCCAGTGGACAGGAAGACATCTGTACTGATGACATTACACCAAGATCACAGAATGAAACAGGAAACAAAATGGAACTGGTTACACCTCGATAAAGTAAACTGACAGTGGTTGCAGGTGGGATATTGTGATAGGATGAAGAGGATAAACCTTTTAAAATCAGCATGTGTGATCACAAACTGGATTGAAACTGAATTATTCTTATTGATCAATCTGGTATTATTTTGGATTTTACCATTTTTCTATCAGATTAGATCACTGGATTGCATAATACTTGTAGTGCGTGTATTCTTCATGTTGAACACATAGAAATCCAGATTTCTGCCATGTCAGTTTCCTCAACACAGTAATAAACATTTAGATGACTGTGGCGAACGAGCCTTGATTGCAGGTGATGATTAGTGTTTTGGGGCTACAACAGAGGACCAGTAATTCAAATAAGAGCAGAGAGGATTGTGGGAACTGAGGTTTGTAGACACATGGCTGAGACTAATACTTTCCCCTGATGAAATATTTGAAACTAGCCAGTGAAAATCTTCAGTGGGTGCACATGTTCACAGATACATGAAAGCAACTGAAATTTTCTGATCTTGTATTAATGTATTTGTAATTTCTAGTTTTTCAATTATTCAGTTCAAAGCTTTATTAACACGAATGTCCTAAAACAATATATAGAATTTCAATAAAATGCCTCAGTAATGTTTTACCTGAAATGCCAAATTACTATGTCTAAAACAAATGCGTAATGTCTGTGGAGAGATTGCTCAAGCTCTGAACTGCTGCAGTTTTCACCCCATCAAGACTAAGACTCAGGAAGAAGCATCAGATGCTTGTCAAAATATGGTATCAAAATGGTAAGATAATTAATATATAGCACAGCATACTGAATGAGGTACCCTGAATTGCATTGTACCCAGTTTGGACCTTTGTTATCTCCCTCATCGTTTCATTGTCTATAATAAAAGCTTAAAATACAGAAAAAATAGAACAGAATTGACAAACAGCAGCTTCAACACAGACCCAAAACTCTATAAAACACACTCATGATATCAGTGTTCTCCATGGTATATCCCTGTTTTTGTCCATCTTTTGCAAACTATCAGTGTCTTTTGTCTCTATAACAGGTGAAGGCCAGTGCGATTGCTCAAGATGCAGATCAGAACTACGACTATGCCTCCAACAGCGTCATCCTGCACCTTGACGTTGGGGATGAAGTGTGCGTACAGCTGGATGGAGGCAAAGTTCATGGCGGAAACACCAACAAATACAGCACCTTCTCTGGCTTCCTCATCTACCCTGACTGACAGTATACTCACATTTATATACTCTCTCTCTGTAATCAAGCAAAAAAAAAAAAAAAAAGTTTCCTCTCCTTTCTGCATCTAACACACCACGCCGCCATAATGTAATTTGTCATTTCAATGCTGTTCCATACACAAAACATGTAATAACATGATCACAGTTAACAAATAGAGTTTGAAGAGAATTAGTGTAAAAATGAACACAGTATTGTATATATTACCAGTTAACATTTACTTCTGATACACACTCGTGTAATCATTATTCTGTGCCACACATGATCTGTTTCACATGCACACATTCACTTGTACACACGCACACACACACACACACACACGATTTGAACTTCTATCAGCTGTTACACTGAGACAAGATGACCATTTCAGCCGTCGGTCTGAAATCACCTGAATTGATCGCTGAATGTAGACTGCAAGTCGAGGTGTGTGTACTTGGCTGTAGCCTCTCGCCTTCACTGTAAGATGGATTTCCAAACGAGAAATGTCATGAATTTATTGGTCGCAGCTGATAATATAGCCAACACCAAGAACATAATCCGCTCTGTTGTATGTCTCTGTCCATGAACGTGTGCAAGCTTATGTGTGTGTTTGTGTTGAGGCATTAAGTGTCACGTTGCTGTTAGTTTGACTTGCACAGTCTCAAACTCCCGTTAAGGGAAAGGGCTGTCAAGTTATTGGTTACAGTCCCTTAACACACACAGTATATTGATACTGAGGTTTAGCTTTGAGATTTTCCCTGAGCCAGAGCTTATGACAGAGCCTCATCATGTCCTGCTAATGAGGCTTCCTCTGCCGCCTCATCTGCTCAGTCATATTCACACCTGACATCCATAGTTTGTTGTATGACTCTACTGAAATAGTTGAATTATTTTGGGAAATATGCTTATTTGCTTCCTTACTAATCGTTAGGTGAAAAGATTGATGCCATTCTCACGTCTGTCCTTTCATTATAACGATACGGCCAGAAGCCAGTTAGCTTAGACTAGCACAATGGCTAAGTTGTATCAGAGAGGAAGTGGTTCATATGAAGTGTTGGCCGACCATTTTGAAGCTATTTGACTGTCTGACAGGTACTTTTGAAGAAGCATACTGGCATCTTAATGGTAACGCATCATTGGAAACATCTAGCCTAAGGTCTAAGGTTGTACAGTCCACCTACTACAACCTTCAAATAACACGTTATATCTCGTTGTTTTGGTAGGCATTCTTCAGACAGAGCCATGCTTGCTGCTTCCACCTGTTTCTTGTCTTTGTGCTAAGTTAAGCTAACTGGCTGCTGGCTGTAGCCTCATATTTACTCATTTATTTACATAAATAAGAGTGGTATCGATTTTCGCATGTATCTCTGTAAGAAAACAAATAAGTGTATTTCACAACATGTCAAAATTTTCCTTTAATTTGACTGTGAAAATCCCCACGTCAAGATGTTTCTGAAATGCAGGAGACTGTTGTTGATGTTTAACTGCCATATGCCATACCTATAGGTTTTCTGTGCCTTACAGTGTCTTTTTCATTTTTATTTCTTATGCATGAGACAGTTTCCCTCGTTGAGTCCAGGTCTTATGAACAAACCGCCATCTGACAAGGATTTCGAATGAAACCTCCTCAACATGGGGCAATCCACGCAGATGTTGTCACTCACTTTTTGAAACGCAGGTACAAACTAAGGACATCTTTGTATGGATCTGGATGGAGCTCACTGTACATAAAAGCCTGTAAAATGGAGACCGAGGTTCATTCTGATTGGTGGGTGCCAGCCGAGGGATCGAACAGCAGAAGCATGTCACTGTGTATTTCAAAGTTTGCATCCAGAAAACGTATATAAAAATGTTGATGTAACCAAATTATTATATTAAACGATTCTATTTTTTTCATGATATAATGCTTAGACGGGTATGATATAACGCTCTTTGAGCACATCTATTGTAGTTTTAGAGCCATGGAAGAGGAGAGCTTCATATTAGTCCAATAATACACTTGTTAAAATGTGTGACAGAGACTTTCTCGCCAACAAGAGGCACAGATCCACGTCTGAAGCCTGATGGCATGACTGTACCCTGAAGAGATTTGAACTTTTCTGATGAACTCGTCATTCTTGTGCTGTGATTGAAAACCCATCCTGACATTGTATATTGTGCACAGACATTCCTCCTGAGTGGCTTCACATAACCTCTGTGCCATGCTGCTTCCCACCGTGTGTGTTTTCTGGCGCTCACGAGCAGCGCGGATTCATTGTTGTCACTGTACTTTGCAAGCTGAGTTGTGTGTATTTGTTATGTATGAAATCAGCATAGATTTTTCTCTGCCCTTGAAGACCAGGAAACACAATAAAAAAGAAAGAAAGAAAATTCAGGATTATTTTGCTGTCACTGAGTCAGAGTAAAACCAGTGTTTTCTTTATGTATTATTCCTTTTGTTCTGCACTCTCTCCCTGCAGGAAAACCAAGATCTCAGCAGTTATTGACGTCTGTTGTGATAAGTTTTCACTGCTCAGGTGTTTTTTTATTACAAAGATGTCAAAATTTAGCAGCATTTGTCAAAGTCATCATAGAGTGAGAATCAGATATTTATTTAAGGACATTTAAAACAACTGATAAATATCTTGTAGCACTTCAAACAAGAGTCAACAATAACCTACCTGCCATATCTTTGTGTCCTCCATTGATAAAGAATAATGCACTAAATTATCTGACTTTGTGAACATTGTTTTTTCTTTATTATTTTTACAGCTGCACTGCCATCTGAGCATATGACACACAATGAGCAAAAAAGGGGGTAAAAGGAAAAAGAAAAGAAAGAAACAGAGAGAGCATCCAAACAGTTCCCTTCTTAATCCTGGAGGAGATTATGTATACATGACATATTGATAGATTAGATAGAAAAACACTTTGTTATTATGTCAAGCTGATAGTTAAAGTAAAATAGCAAATTGAAACTCTGACAATGCATCAGAGCCCAGAGTAAGAGTGCGGGCTGATGCAGGGATTATAAATCATGCACTGTCAGTCACAATTATACACTCCCATTCTGGCAAATGACACCTACTTATATAGTTTCCAACAATAGATTTTTTATCTTTTGCCAAAAGGATTCATATTTATCGCCCCGGTCTTTGCCCAAAGGTTTGACTTGTTCAACCACTGAGGTATTGATCATGTCTGAGAGCTGTATGTTAAAAGATGGTGCCTATTGGGGACGTAAATGAAGATGAATAAGTAGTCAGATAACAGATAACACTCTCTGAACTAGCCTGAAGAGTGTCCGAGTTACTGCAGTAATATTCAATGATTTTACCTCATGATCCAATATTGAAGCTGCGTGACTCGACTGACAACCTGACATTAGGGACCAACTCAAAAGAGAATGCAAAATAGCCAAGAGAGCCTTTGAGATTTTTTTTTTTTTTCATACAACTTAATTTCCATCTGGAGCTCCTCCCATTGCATGCTAACCCTAACCGCTTCTATTTTTACATTATGCAATATGGGTCAATGAGGTACTATAGGCCATTTTTATCAATGCTGACATTTAAGGCCAACTTCACATTCATCTTGGCCTATGGCCTTATATAGACAGGTGTAGTCTACAGTTTTTCAAGAAAATTAAAAAATAATCATACAATATGGCCGACTGCCAGAGTGCATCTACGCCTCTAAGCCTTGTCTGACGTCGCTGGCTTGGGGAGTTTAGTTGTAGCTAACTGATACTGCAAGCTAACATTGCAGCTCAGCCGAGGAAGAACCATTTTATATGCTGCACTGTCACGAGCTCGATGATCTCATGGACCTCTTGTCCATCAGTAGATGCAGACGTGCTTCTGCGCAGTGACATGCTTGGTGGTTGTAATTTGGTACAAATAATATAGTTCCTATATGAAACTGCTAACAACAAGGTCTGTCAACTATCTTGAATAACCAGGACATTATTTCTGCAAAAAGATTTTACTGTTGAGTTTTTCAAACATAAACCGATTGCCATCTAGTTCCATTATATTCAGGAGAACTCACACCAGAACTAGGTAAATGGATAAATGGCACTGCAGGTAGGAGGAAAAATGTATTTTGGATTTTGTCCCTTTAAATCCTTCATTTTCTTTATTCATTTCCATTTAGACCATTAGTGTTTTTATTTAGACCAACTTTTCAGTGGCTTGTTCCTGTTTGTTTAATGGGGTTCAGACAGCTACAAACCATGCTTTATTATTTGATTCCTTTAGGTACGTGGTTAAAATAGTATGTTATAAATGCTATTTTGTGGACAGACTTTGTGGACAACTGAACACAGAAAACAGACTGAAAATCTAAATATAGATACAAGTGGAATAAACAAACGCAGGTAGTAGGTTTGCATTACACCATTGTTTAATTTTTTAATTAGACATTTTTTGCTGTAATGAGGCAATAATTTGCAAAAAACTGGCAAATGCTGTATCTTACACCAAAAGCTCAGCACGTAACGCACACTGTCGGTATGGGAGAGGGCAGCTTCACCTTTCTGACACATATTGATGGCTATGTTTGGATTAGCCTGATGTTGCTAGCTCTAGAGATGTGGAGCCTATGTATCATTGTAAGCTGCATGAAAGAATGGCTTAAGACTGTGTGGACACATCCCTCTGTTTCAGGTTCACTGTCAGTTTTATGAAATAAAGTCAGTGCTATATTAAGATGTCCATAATTAAAAGTTAAATTGTTCAGGAGAGGGTTGAACATAAAAACTAATTGGCCAAAAACTAACTGAAATGTCTGAGATCAGACAGATCTGCAGCTGCAACAACCTGTTTGAAGGTAGCATTCCCATTATAAGCCTTGTCTCTGCAGCGGCTGATGCCTCTACCTACGCTCTGCAAAGCCACCGTGTGAAAATGAAACACGGCTGAAGCGAGTTCTCACCTCAGCGGAATAAAACAAGAAGATGGATCTTTAATTAAAGGTGAGAGTAATACTATTCTGGAGGAGGAGTGCTGAATGTGGTGCATACGAGAGGTTTGGGAGATGTTGGACTTGGGGATGTTGGTGGGGTTGTATCTCAGCAGTGTCCCCCCCACCTCTGAGTCCCACTGCTCCCCACTGGCAGATTCCAGCGTTAAGTTAATTGGACAGGGAGAGAGCGGCTGAGGAGGGAAGCGTTCAGCCCCATTAGCAATCCCCCTGTGGAAGGCTGAGCCGAGAGGATCACAGACTCACAAATAGGAGGATTAAAATAATCAATAGGCTTCACTCTCTCTCCTTCAGCACAGACGGGTGCACCACACACACACACACACACACACACACACACCGCTACACAGATATGCACACACACGCACATGAGCAAACACAAACATGCAGACAGTCTGAGGAATACTAGTTCAAGGAGCACTACTCCCTTCAATGTTGTCTCTGGACTTTCACAAATTAGCCTGGGTCATATAAAATTCACACACACACACACACACACACACACACACACACACGCACACACACACACCTATTCTCTGCTAATGAAGGTTAATTTGAGCCTTTGACTGAACCAGTAAAAAGGTCAGAGACATGAAAACAGTCTGACGGTTTATATTTTTCTGTGTTATTTCGGTTCTCTCCTGTCTGCTGAATGTCCTGTTTTTATGACTTTCATACAAAAGCTGCGCTTATTTAAAGTCTTTCTTCTGGAACAACTCATTGCGCGAGTTTGAATGGCAAAAACTTTCTTTCGTCCTTAAAGCGTTTATATTAAATATGATTTATGTAATGTAATTTCTCCAGGCTGACCTGTTTGCATTTATTTATTTTTTTCTTTCTATATAGTTTTGTCATATAGATTTGACATATATGTACTGAATGGGGCTGTGATGTTATATAATATTATGCACTGAATGATTCTTCTTCTTTGTTTGGAAATATGACCATAGTATTATATAGTCTATAAGTCTTGTTTGAATATTTCCAAACAAAGAAGCATCATTTAGTACATATTATTTTATGACAAAAACATGTACAAGTGCAACATTTTTTAAAACAGTATGAAAATATTATAGAGAATTTACCCCCTAAAAAGAGTCAGAGAGAATTATCTATATATGTTTCATTAGGAGATCGAGGTCCAGGTCGCCATGTTAAGAGCCAATACCTTAAATAGTGACATGCACATACAGTGATCATTACTATGATAAAAAAAAAAAAAAAAACACAAAATCCTTATAAATAACAGGCCAGTAAAAGCTTTTCTTCCTCACGCGCTGCCTGTATTTATCACTGGGCTGAAGAAGGAAAATTCATTTAATTTAGCCAGAAATACATAACAAATGACACTTAAAACCAGAGTTTAATTTGAGATTAATAACTTTCACCGTCCTCCTGCTGCCATACTGTCACTTTCCTGAATTAATCAAAATAGATATCAGATAATAAGTAGCACATACGGGACATTAAAGAATAATACTGTGGAAATTGTGAAATCAACTTGAAATGTTTGAAAGGGAGCACCTTCTTAGCTCAGGTGCTATCAGAATAATGAATTTATAGTGGGCCTTATGGACAGCACATACCAGATTCACATGAATGATTGTCAAATAAATGATTAAAACCAAACGTTTATACAATATGTGCACTGACTACTTTAAACTTGTCCATGTTTGTGCCGGCTTTCTTTCTCAAGTGTCTCATCAGCACAGTTACTCAGGTGCTGCTGCAGGAGGTCAGTTAATTGCTATGGATGTAATTGACTGCCAATTAAAAAATGAAATTAAGTTTTTTTTCCTCTTTTTCAAGATTTACAAGAAAGTGCTTTGTTTTTGGTGATTTAAAATTAGCCTCCTCATGTCCTCTATTCAAGGCAGTGGCAATTAATCAACCTCTAAATCACACTCAGTGAGGAAGCAGAAAGTGACAGACTGAAATGCACTGAGATGGTTGCGTCATACTTAATTTTCAAATAGACACTTCTCTTGCAATTTGCCACTTACAGTATGCACTGGCAGCTCTTTGAGGTGAATCACATTCCCTGCTGATTCTGAAAATGGCTTCTGTTTTCAAGGGTGTAAAAGACAATGACAGATCTGACCAGCTGCTAACCAAACTGTAGACCACAAATCCTATATACTGCTGCACATCTCTGCCAAAATACCTTTGTATTATGAGGATTGTCCTACTGGAGTGATCCGATATAATCTTTGTTTGGCACAGAACATATACTGGAGTGCAGTACATGAGTAAACCATCCAGTCTGTCTTACCAGACAAAACAAGATTAAATTGCATGTCTGCAGTGATGAACACTGAACCAAGTGTCTTGGAAAACACTGTAATACGTTGCCTCTTGTTCTCTGTAAGTGCACACAGGGCAGTGATAAGGACTGTGCACAAAACACCCCTCACCCAATTCCTCTCTCCCAATGAATACAAGAGCTGGATAACTGTGTGATTATATGCAAAAATGCTTTTATTTATTTATTATTTTTTTATGGACATATAACTCATCATTCAATTTTTATCCTCTGGTGGGACATGGAGTTAAGAACGGGTTACCAAGGTACTTAAAAAAAATGTTAATAATGTTAATTAATGATGACAACCAGGAGCTGGAGCTATAGCTGCCTAAAATAGATTTTCGTTTGAGCCCTTGATACCACCCCCATGTACCTTCTCTGCCCCTACTGCACTGTCATGTTTTTCGATTTATAATTAGACGAATGAAAAGAATGTGCATGCCGGTGGTGGAAAGTAAGTACTCTTTCTATAGGAGGGTACTTAAGTACAGCTTTCAAGTATTTGCACTTGGCTGCACTGGCCTACTTTTTTATTAAATTTATCTGACAGCTATAGGTACTAATTGCCTTTTGAATTCAGATTTTACAGAGTACCTTATCTTTTGTATCAAATAGGATGTGTTGCTGTACTGCCCAGCAGTTCATAAAACAGATAATATCAGGCCCACCTCATACCACCAAATGATTATCCAATAATAAAATAACATGACATTGACAAGAGCTATTCTGCATGATGCCTGGGCGACTTAGTCTTGATACTTAATGTTCATTTTGTTGCTGGCACGTCTGCTCTTTTACTTAAAGTATTTTTACAATGAGATATTGCCGGCTTTGCTTTCAAATACGTAGTCCTCCTCCAGCCCTGGAGCATGCCGCGGCTTTTCAACTCTCTACACAGCTGCGCCCCCTGCAGTACGCTGGTCGTTATTACAGCCCATGTGTTGTTGTCTGGCAGTTGCAGTACCGGATCTTGGCCGCTGGGCGGCAGACGACGTCGACTAGTTGTCTGCAGGCAAAGATGGCGGTACGGAAGAAAGACGGCGGCCCGAATGTAAAATATTTCGAAGCGTCTGATACCGTCTCTCAGTTTGATAATGTCCGCGTTTGGCTGGGAAAGAATTACAAAAAGGTACCGACCGCATGTTTTGTAACCATACACACTAAGCTTACATTTTTCACCTTAAAATGTGGGCACTTACCTATTGGGCAGGGGCAGTGACAAAGAGAGGAGGGAGGGTGCTGCTGAACGTCCAGCTGTTTGATTCACTCGAGCCGGGATACAAAAGGATGCTGAGCCGACAGCTGCATCAGATGCAGCCACGAATGGTGGCATCCCTATACGTTATTATGGCTAAACCGATCCAAAAGCACCACACAATCAGACCTGCGGGGGTGGGTTTTTGCAAAACGGGTGACTTGAGCCGGCCAGCCAGCTAGCTAGCTAGTTAGCTAATCGGCTAACGGTAATGCAGCTCAGATCCAGATGTTGGCTCTGTGGCGCGCCGCGCTGACTGAAGCCATGGCCCGCCTGGAGGAAGTCTAAGCGGTATGCTGGCGTTTAGACACACCGCTTTAACGAAATATCTACATTATTCCATTACTTCAACAAAAATGATGAGAGCACGACCGACATTTAATCCCCATATCAGATATTACAAAGCACAATAGTTAACTTACCCTGAATAATAAAGCAAATAGCAATGCAAACTTCAGTGTTTGGCCACACAAAGCACGTATCAGCACACTTTAGTTTCATTTTACGGGTCTTTGCGGCTCAGGTCTAATCCCCTCTGCGTTGTTGTCCTCTCAGTACATCCAGGCTGAGCCCCCCACCAACAAGTCTCTGTCCAGCCTGGTGGTCCAGCTGCTCCAGTTCCAGGAAGAGGTGTTCGGTCGACATGTCAGCAACCCTCCGCTCACCAAGCTGCCAGTATGTCTCCCAAATATCAGTCATTCACACACACATACAAACGACTTTACCCCACTGAGGCACCCTGACACTGTTATGTCCTGTGTACAGATGAAGTGTTTTCTGGACTTCAAGTCAGGAGGGGCTCTCTGCCACATCCTGGCTGCCGCCTACAAGTTCAAGAGTGACCAAGGATGGTAAGGCTTTCTTTCTACCTGGTTGAACTTATCGAAATGATGATATTAAAATTTACTGTACTCAGTTGTATTTTGGCTATGTTGCTGTTTCATGTGTAACTCCAGTCTAATTTCCTGGTAGGCGCAGGTTTGACTTCCAGAATCCGTCGAGGATGGACCGAAATGTGGAGATGTTCATGACGATCGAGAAGTCCTTAGTGCAGGTGAGTTTTCTGTGTCTGTTACTCACAATACCTGCACAGTCAGAGTGCAGCTGTAATGTTATTTTTGTGTTGTAAAAAGCTTCTTTCACTCCACACACTTTCACAACATTCCCATAATTTTGCTCCAATTAAAGTTGTTGTTTTTAACAGATCAGCTGTGAGGAGTCATTTGATGAAGATGCTCTGTTTCGTGTGTGTGTGTGTGTGTGTGTGTGTGTGTGTGTGTGTGTGTGTGTGTGTGTGTGTGTGTGTGTTTGAGAATCAGGCTGTGCAAGATTTACAGGCAGAAATAATGAAGGCCAAGCAGTCATGTGATTTGACCAGTAATCCTGCTTAGTCAATCCTGCAGTTACACTACAAGATCATCCAGCTCTCCTAATCTGAAGAGCTCAACAGCACAGAGCATTGACACAGCCCTTATTTTAATGGAGATTGTATGAAATAAAGATGTAGATTTATCTGTACCTTCTTGCCCGTTTGACTGTCTGCTTGTGAGTGTCTTAATTTCACTCATTGACACATTTGTTGCATTTCTTCATTTCAGAACAACTGCCTGACAAGACCTGTCATCTACCTGAGTCCAGACATAGAGCCAAAACTGCTCGGGAAACTGAAAGACATCATCAAAAGACATCAGGTGTGTTTTTTGTTTTTTAAAAGCCTCCTTTTTTCAGGCTGAAAACTTGCCTGCATGTGAACCAAAGATGCTGTTTTCTTGTTCAGATCATATATCAATGTGACTTTTATCTGTTGCAGGGCTCAGTGACTGAGGACAAGGCCTCCAGCTCCCATGTTGTCGTTCCTATTCCCACCAGCCTGGAGGAAGGTGTGGCTTCAGATGTTGTGTTTAAGCACAGTCTGTTGTTTTTACTGTGAATTCTGCTGCACCGACTTGCTTTGTGCTGACTTACTCTTCTGTTTTTGGTCCAGAGGAGTGGGTGCGTCCTGTGATGAAGAGAGATAAGCAAGTGTTGCTCCACTGGGGATACTTTCCCGACAGGTTGGTGCTGAGTTTACACACAGTTTAAAACACCATTCAGTGTTTTACACTGAGCTGACAATTGTTGCCTCATCTTATTGTGGAAGTAGAACGCAGTTCTCACACTGTAGAGCGGATCTGCTGCATTCTTCTTCTCTTGAAGCTTTTTACTTCCTTGCACCCTACAAGCTTAAATTGCACATTGGTGTACCTGAGGTAGCCCAAACTTTTCATCTTTCCCCTCCCATGACCTTTAACCCTGCTCCTCTCATCATTTAGTTATGACACCTGGATCCCAGCCAGTGAGGTAGAGGCTGCTGTGGAGGATCCTCCCAGTCCAGAAAAGCCCAGGAAGGTATTTCACTTCTTGTTTTTCTCATCTTCGCTGTTGCTGGTTTCTCATCTTTCTGTTTTTCTGTCATCCAGTGTGCAAGAATAAATTTTCAAGGGGGGCATGAGCACCAAATTTCTGTTAACATTATCCTGCACAGTGAAAGGGAAGCCATTTGGTGGTCTGCTCCTTAGGAGACTCTTTCCTAATATTCTGACTAAAAACACAAGTAGAAATCACTGAGGTGTAAATGCAAGGACACAAACATTTTACATTGACCAAAATGTTTTATTAAAAACCAAAGATGCAGAAAGTAGGGGTTCTGAGGGGCCGCAGCACCTCCTAAAAGCAGGAATTATAAAAACCTTCAATTGATAAAAAAAAGTGTGATGCAGACTTGCAGCAGAGAGAGAGAGAGAGAGCGAGCGTGACACTGTTTGATCCTGAGGCCTGATGTTACTGATGTTACAGCTCTGAGGTTTGTCAGTGACACTGCAGACTGGAGTCTGCTCACAGTGACAAACAGACAGAGAGATCTGTGTTCAGGCTTCGCTGGTCTTCTGATGACAGAGAAAACATTGATGTGCTTTTATTGAAGTGAGGGGGCACAGTGAATGAAGGGGGGGGGCACTGCTGCCCCCTCGTGGAGCCCACGCTGCTGTCATCTATTGCCAGTTTTTTAAATCTGTGTCCTTTCTTCTCTCTTAAATACATTTCAGCCTCTTCTTTAATATTCTGCTGACATACCAAGTTTAGCTGAGCATATTTTTGACTGTTCAGCCACATCATATGAATATATGGGCAGTATCTGCTTTTTCCTGCACTTTATTGAGCCTAAATGACACTTGAGTGACACATTCAAATCAAATGTGCCGTTTTATATGGGTGTATAATGCACCGTTACATCAGATGGAAAATTACAGATCATTTTATGTGCATGATTTTTGGAAAACGACGAAAACAATTTAAAATAAAGGTGTTGTGCTTTTTTGTGCCACATGAGTCTAACGATGGAAGTTGATTTTATGTGTCTCAGCCTTTTCTTTATTATACAATCCTTTCACAGCTGCCTGGTTTGGCAACTTCACTCTTGTCATATTTTCCCCTCTGTGCAAAACATTCAGGAATGAAGTGCTGTGGCAAATTGGCACTTGGAGCAACAGAGCTTACTGTGGCACTTGGCTGAACCATAAATTGAAAGCAGAGTCAGAAGCTCTTAATGTGCATTCAGAGCATCGCTCGCTCAAGGCAGGCAGCGCTCACTAGCACGTGATAGTAAGAACAGCGAAGCATTCAAACATTTAGAGCTGCGTTCACACAGTAAACAGCACGCTGGGTTGGTAGGTCGTCGAGAATCCTGTCACTCTGTTTACTCACTGCGGAAATGTCAGAACACAACTTCAAAGTGACGTAATTAAATGTTAATTCTTCCTCATTCAGCGACGGCTCCTTTAGTGCTCTTGTTCCAAACTAAAAATAACTTTTTAATGACATATCTGTTCATGTGGCATCTCACATCTGACATTAAGTCTGTAGAATTGTTTTTACATAGATCAATGAATTGAACATTGAACATTAATAGATTTCCTTTTTTCCTAATGCAGCCATTAACGACTAGATACAACAGAGGATCCAGAAAGTGTGCTGAAAATGTTTAAATACTTTTTTTAATCTAATATCTTTGTTTGCAGGTCCACGCTAAGTGGATTTTAGACCTGGACCAGTATAACGAGTGGATGAACGAGGAGGACTATGAAGTGGGCGAGGGCTGCCCTAAGAGGAAGAGGATCTCGGCCAAGACCCTGACGGATGAGGTGACTACACCTGACGAGCGGAGGGACAAGAAGCCCGGCAGCGCCAAGAAGAGGAAGCGCTCGCCGTCACCCTCCCCCACCCCTCCGCCTCAGGAGAGCAAGAAGAAGAACACCAAAAAGGGGTCTGTGACCACACGTCTTGATGCAGCTCATCAGCTGTTAAAGAGTGACGTGTTGCTTTAGGTGTTCGTTGTAGATTGAGCAACAGCAGTTAAACCAGAGAAATATAAAATGTAATAATGTGTGTGTGTGTGTGTGTGTGTGTGTGTGTGTGTGTGTGTGTGTGTGTGTGTGTGTGGACAGGCCAACGACCCCGTACACTAAGTCTAAGCGTGGACAGAGGGAAGAAGAACAGGAGGATCTCAGTAAGGATTTGGATGAAGCGTCACCTGTTCCAGCGTCTGAGGAGGGAAATCCAGCTAAGACAAGTGCATAAATCCACATATGTTCAAAATATATCAGCATATATTATCAGTGACCAAACTATCAGCTCCAACTTCACCATTAACATTCACCTCGGTCTTTTAACACTTCAAAATAGTTGTTGACATTATATTTTCATTTTGCAGATAACACCAAGAAGGACTCGGACTCAACTCCAGTCAAAGGAGGAACAGATATGGGTGAGCAGAGAGTTTCTGTCAGAGTCTCATCTGTTCATTTTCTATTCAGCCTTTTCTTCACTCACTCTTTCTTTTGTGATTTGACCAGACGAGCAAGAGGATGAGTCCATGGAAACCACAGGCAAGGTAGGGTAGTGTGTCAGAGTGCAAGCAAATGTTAAATTGAGGACAGTCAACCCAAATTTCATCTTGAGCGCGTGTTTGTGCTGAAACAGGAGGAGGAGGAAGGCTCCCCTAGTGTGAAGGGTGAACCGGTGAAAGGCTCGGACCTTCACGAGGACAACGTGACTGAGCAAACTCATCACATTATCATACCAAGCTACGCCGCCTGGTTCGACTACAACAGGTGATTTCAGAGGTGTCAGTGTGCATGTTGGTTAGAATGAAAGCCTGGACAGTCTCAGTGCTAGTGAGCATGTAACTTGAGACCCATAAAGGGAGTCGTTCAGATGTATTTCAGAACGAGTCCTCATAATGTCATAATTGTTTTGCCCCAGTGTTCATGCCATTGAGCGCAGAGCCCTGCCAGAGTTCTTCAACGGGAAGAACAAATCCAAAACCCCTGAGATGTAAGTATTTCATCAGTACACAACACAATGTTTCTATTACCAGGATATAATACACACATTTAAACAGCAATCAAATAAGCTACAACAGTACGTCTCTGCACCTCCTTCTTTCAGCTACCTGGCCTACAGGAACTTCATGATTGACACCTACCGACTGAACCCTCAGGAGTACCTGACCTCTACCGCCTGCCGCAGGAACCTGGCAGGAGACGTGTGTGCAATCATGAGGTAGGCGGAGGCCGAATGAGTTTTAACTGTCTGTATCTACAAACCGCCGTCAGTGAGCTGAACTCTGTTCTTCTTCTGCTGCAGAGTCCACGCCTTCCTGGAACAGTGGGGTCTGATCAACTACCAGGTGGACTCTGAGAGCCGGCCCACGCCCATGGGTCCCCCGCCCACCTCTCACTTCCACGTCCTGGCAGATACTCCGTCCAGCCTGGTGCCCCTGCAGCCCAAGACGTCCCAGGTCCACATACACACAAACACACACAGACAAGCAGACACTTGCACACGTGCTCTGTGTCGTTTTACATTTGTCCCTCTGTCGTTGTGCGCTCACAGACGCCTGCTACGCAGCAGATGATGTCCTTCCCAGATAAAGTGAAGGACAAACCAGCAGATCTGCAAAACTTTGGGCTGCGGACCGACATGTACAGCAAGAAGACCGGCTCCACGAAGGTACGGGTGTGAGAAGATGCATGACGGAATGATTGCTATGCTGAGATTTACAGTGACATGCCATATTAACAAAGTGGGGGGTGGTATTTGTGCACAGAGCAAGAGCACGGCGAGCTCGATGAGGGATTGGACAGAACAAGAAACACTACTTCTACTTGAGGTATGAATTATCCTTAAAATCAATTGTGTGATGATGCTGATAATTCCTTTGGTGAAGAATCACTAAACTAGAAATGCAGAGCTGAACGTCACCCTCTCTTCCCTCAGGGCTTGGAGATGTACAAGGACGACTGGAACAAGGTTTCAGAACATGTGGGCAGCCGTACGCAGGATGAGTGCATCCTGCACTTCCTGCGGCTGCCCATCGAAGACCCTTACTTGGAGGACAACTCCTCGTCCCTGGGACCACTGGCCTACCAGCCGATACCTTTCAGCCAAGCAGGAAACCCCGTCATGAGCACGGTGGCCTTCCTCGCCTCCGTCGTAGACCCACGCGTGGCCTCGGCTGCAGCCAAATCTGCTCTGGGTGAGAAGAAGCTTATTTTGAATTCACTGAAAAACAACCTCAGTGTTAATTACTGCTACTCCTGATCCAAGACTTAAACCTCTCAGGCCATTATAGATCAAAAAATTAATTTTACACTGATAACCTTGACCTGTCTCTCTCTCCTTCTCAGAGGAGTTTTCTCGTATGAAGGAGGAGGTTCCTGCAGCGCTTGTTGAGGCTCACGTGCGGCGGGTGGAGGAGGCAGCGAGGATCAGTGGCAGGCAGGACCCGCTGTATGGCCTGGAGGGGAGCGGCATCGCGGGCACGGGCCTGGAGGAGGGAGACAGACCTGGTAGGATGGATGCACATACAGCCTAGAGTCTAAAAAGGCTGGCATCTCGGTGATGATGCAGAAAAACAAATAACAGGTTCTGACTTCTCTGTAGATGAAAGCAGCGATGAGAGTAAGAGTGACAGCCAATCAAATGAAGAGAAGAGAGAGGCCAAGGTATGATGCACATTCCTAATCATAACGTCATGTTGCTTTATGCGTGAGTTCTGCTGAGGGACGGCCGTGACGCTCATCGTGCTGTGTTTACTTTCCCGCGCAGGACAGCAAAGATGGAGCAATCGAGGAAGAGGAGAAGCAGGCGGAGAATGGCAAGAAGGAAGAGGAGAGAGGAAGAGAACAGGAGGGAGAGAGGGAGGCGGACAAAACAGAGTCAGAGATGGGTACGAAAACGCATCTCAATCAGATACGGGAAACACAGCGAACTTGTCAAAGGTGGAAAAACCAAAGAAACATTTTTTTTTTGTCTCAGGCGATGGCGAGAAGGAGAAGGACGGAAAGGAGGGCACAGAGGAGGCGCAAAGAGAAGCAGAGGCTGAAGGAGAGAGGAAAGCTAAGGTGGAGCGTGATGTGGGAGAGGGGAACCTGGCCACTGCTGCTGCGTCTGCACTCGCTGCTGCTGCTGTCAAAGCCAAGGTGAAGTTAATTATCACCTGACCTCAACTTCTGCACCCCTTCAACACCTTTTTTCTCTCGTCTAAAGTTTCTGCTTCTCGTTCCTCGCAGCACCTGGCCGCAGTGGAAGAGAGGAAGATCAAATCTCTGGTGGCTCTGCTGGTGGAGACCCAGATGAAGAAGCTGGAGATTAAACTGCGACACTTTGAGGAACTAGAGACCATCATGGACAGAGAGCGGGAGGCTGTGAGTGAGGGATTCTGGGATATGTAGTATCAAAAGAGGGCAGTCATTGTTACAAAGCCTGTAACGTTTTTGGTGTCTTTTATGTGTGTAGTTGGAGTACCAGCGTCAGCAGCTGCTGGCTGACCGTCAGTCCTTCCACATGGAGCAGTTGAAGTACGCTGAGATGAGGGCCCGCCAGCAGCACTTCCAGCAGATTCAGCACCAGCAGCACAGCCAGGCCGGGGCCCCTCACTCCAACCAGGCGGCCTCAGGCCCGCCACCCCAGGGCTCCACCGTAACTCAGCCAGCTCCCAGCACACCAGCGCCGCAGCCAGCCCCCAGCCCAGCACTGCCAGCCACTTCTGCCCCGGCCCCTGAGTCCCAACCACCTCAGAGTGCTCACACCTCGCCCCCCTGCCCCCCAGGCCAGGCCCCAGCTGCCCACTCCAGCTCCAGCTCCAGCACTACTCCTGTCCTCCATGGTGAGTTTGAGGTTAGAGCAGAATGTAGCAGCTTCAGAAGGTGTTTCTTTTCCGAGTTTTGCTTTATGTTCCTCCTTTGTTTCGTACTGAGGCTAAAACAAGAAGAACACTTTATATTCTAAAAGCAAACAGCTTCCATGTTGTTCAAATCTTCAACATTTCCCCCCCTCCCGTTTCACCCCTCACAGAGCCCACTGCCCCTCTTCCCGGGGAAACACTCCACCCCTCGGCTCCCGTCCCGCCGCCACAGTGAGAAGAAAAGAAATTGCCAGAGAATCCGAATGACTCTGACCACTTTGAATCCTGCCTGTATCATCTGAAATGAAGAAGTCATAAACCGAAGGAACAGAACACATTTTACACGTTCAGCTTATTTTTTTTTTGTTTGTGTTTGTTTGTTTCCAACAGGACAATTGATGTGAGGGAGGAAAAAAAAAAGATAGCATCTAAATCAAACCTCCGCTTTGACTGAAAAGAAGTCCCTTTCAAATTGAATCTGCCTATGAAGAAAGTGTACTTTCCAACAGGAGCGGCTCTGCCGTGCGGTCGACTGGACAGCAGCGTCTCGCTTTAGATGTTTAACACCAGAGATGTGATCAAACTAAGAGGGTCTTACCAACATGCTGACACTCAAGGAGAAGAGGAGAAAAGACTCATCTTGTGTTTTCAGTGTATGGAAATTTTTGCATTTCTGTTCTGCAACAGTTTGTCACAGCTTGTGAAGTCTTATGCTTTATAATCTCTTGAGAGTAACCCCCCACCCCCCAACACAGGTACTTACTAAAACAGTATATGTAAGAAAAAAATGCACTTTTACCATGTTTCCCGAGGTCTCATTCAAACACTTGAAGCATCCTTGAAATTTAACTTTAGCACTTATGTCATCCTTTTGTTGTCTTAAATACTTTTTCATACTGAAGGTTTTTGGAGACTTGATTGGGAATATTTCCTCTCTATTTTTATCTGTGTTACATGGACAAACGGTCACTCTACAGGGTCCGACCTGAAGGTCACATGTCTAAAATCAATTGTCTGTAATGAATGAAAAGGGTCAAATCAGAAGCCAGATGGAAATTACATGAAGTTGCTTCGGATGCAGTTTGAGAAAATGTACTGTAAGCTGGATTTTCTGTTACAAACAAACCTTTTGTTGCCCTGTAATGATAATATTTGAAAGTACTGACAGCATGAGATCATCATCCTGAAAAGACTTCTCTTTACATCTTAATAATATCCCTCCTTTCAGCAGTATTGGAGAAAAAAACGTGTCAGTGAGGAGCTTTTGCATATCTGGGTGAAGCATCCAGGTCGTAGTTTTTTGTGAGGAATGTAGTTTTGTGCGAAAGGAATGACTGAAAAAGATGGTCTGGGAATAAGAATTCCACCAGCGACCACATATGTCTTTATCCATTATTTGACTGTGTTCATTGCTAAACCAAAATGTTTTTTATAATCATGTTTATCTCACATTTATTCAGTGAGTTTTATTGCAGTTGCTTGGGAAATTAAGAGGAGTTTTTTGTAGCAGCTTGTTTTTTCGCCGGTGCATTTCAAGTTACGCGTGGAAGAAATGTTGAAGCTGTCAAAAACAAGGGAGCTCGCACCTTAAACAGCTGACAATGGAGAATTGTGTCCTTAATATCTGCAACAGTATCCTCACTTTTTATCCTATCGATTTTTATATTTTTTACTGTCCATTTTTCCATCTTCTTTCTTTGATATGTCGACATTGTAACTGTATATCATGACCTTTGCCGCCTGTATTTACCCTCTCCACTGTTGTGTATGATTCGGGCCGGTCTGCCGGCTCTGCCCGAGATGTGACTGTGAGCATGTGTGTATGTGAACGCATGCCATTAAGCTCTGTAAACCACATTACCGTTCAGTTTTATTTTCAGTGCCATTCGCTGTGTGTCACAAAGGCTGAAGAATCCAGAAAAAACATGCTTCGCTCTGCACACGGCACGTCACGTTGAGTGTCATGAAATATAATCCAGTCAGATGGTGAAAACTTTACAGTTAATGTCCGTCAAGCCAGTATTGCAGACCTCACCACAGTGGTGAGCATAAATGGACTTCTTTTATCTGTGTTATTACTACATTGTGTGGATTTTGTGATATGAAATAAGTGTCTGTCCAGTTTCTGTATGTTTTTCACTATGCTGAAGGTAGCAGCAATTGCATTGATTATTATTATACCGTAGAAATCAATTTTTCCCTCAGTAAATCATCACATTAGTGCTGACAGTTACTCTGGCAGTTTGTATTAAAAAAAGGCAAAACAAAAAAGGTTCAGGTTTTAATTACAAAATGTTGGGGAAAAATAAAGATGTGAACAGGAGTCATTGTGTTGAATGGTTTGTTTTTGTCAGCAACTCGAACACAAATATGATCTAAACACAAGAGAGGGTAAATCTACAGATGAATGATCTATAAATTACTGAATTCATTTGTAGATTTACCCTGAGGATGCTGACGAACAGAGATTTGAAGATTGTATCACAGCACATCTCTACTAACTACCGCCTGCAGGCAGAGAAGGATTCAGGACTGATGTGTTCATAAACGCTTACAAGGATTTGCTCTTGAGGCGCTGTACCTCCTGCAGTCAGGAAGGAACATTGTGTTCATATAAAAACAAAGTTTAAAAGGGCTGCACTACAAATACAGCAAAATAGACACCATACATGTAGATCTACCACAAATAGGCCAATTTATCACTGATTTAACTTCTTATTTAAAGAACGTATTCACATTTCATTTGCTGGACAGACATCACATTTGATTTTTTTATTCTTTACATAACATGCCGATTTTTGTTGAATGTGTGAAGTCTGCCATTTTATTTTCTCATTACTGACACAAGCTCATCATGTTTCACATGTTCAGATAGTTCATGATCATTACACTTAAAATATAATCTATATTTCCATCAACATTTTGCCAATACTTTTTCTAACATTTTCCAGATATTTTTATGGCATCTTCTAAAATTTCACTAAAAAATATTTTCCAACATGTTACTATTAATTTTCCTATATTCTACTTATGTTATTTAAATATCTATAGAATTGCAATAGTTTCCTGACATTTTTCCAATGTTGTACAGGTATTTTACTGATAATGCTGTTTATTTAATATTTTTCAGACGTTTTACTAATATTCAGACTCGCAGGCTGAAAGACCCGTTGGAAACGAGGATTTTTATTCAATAGTGTTCAGTGTAACATGTCACATTATCAGATCCATCCAAATGAAAAAAGCTGCTGACAACAAGACTGACGGGTTGGCTGACAGAGATGGAAGAGGTGAAATCATCAGGGAAACGTTCCTGCTTATCGTGCCTGTGAGGCTGAACACTGTTTGGAGAAGGAGATGAAACGGTTTCTTCACATTAGACAGAAAAGGCACTTTTGAAATCAAATAAAGATGTCAAAGAAAAAGAAAACTCAGACTTGTTGGAGGTAGGATGACATGGATGGAAGGGCAAGATGAGACAAACAATACAAAATGATTCATCGATAAAATTAAAGCTGGAAATGTCTTTGAGATCCTCAACCGCTCATCACCATCCGGACGAGTTCTGTCGAGAGAGAGAGAGAGAGAGAGAGAGAGGAGAGAAACAACATCAGCCTTAAGTCTGAAGACATGCAGGGACGCTTCGCACCGGCCGCTGCCAGGGGACGCAAAGCAGCCCTGCAGGAGAGCAAGGTCAAAGGTCAGACAAGGACAGCTCAGAGAACGCCACCACTGCCCAGGGGACATAAGGAATAAGCCAACTATGAAGCTTACCTTCATAGTTAATGCAGCCATTGGCGTCTTCATGTCCCGCTAACAGAGTCTCCACCTCCTCCTCTGTCATCTTTTCACCTGGAACACAAAGAAGAATGAGTATTTAAAGGAAAGAAGGATGGAAGAAGGATTACTAGATAAGGGTCAATCACATATCTTCTTCACATTTTACAGGGGTTTTTTTTACCTAGTGTTGTGAGAACATGACGCAGCTCGGCCCCCATCACTGTACCATTACCCTCCTTGTCAAAGACACGCAGACCCTCAACAATATCCTCAAAGGACCCCTGGTCCTTGTTCTTAGCAATGGCCTGGAGCATGGGCAAGAACTGCTCAAAATCCAGCATCTTGTGGTTCATGTCTGCAATTAATATCAAATGGAAACATAAAAGTGAACTTGTTTATTCTTTATTTTTTTATTTTAGATGTCAGCTTTAGTCTGAATGCTCATTTACTGCACCGGGACTGTAACTGCAGACACAACAACCAACCGCACTGTTCAGCTGAGGCAATGATAAAGCAGTAGGTTAATTTGGTTTTTCGGTGTGACAGGTGAATCGGAGGCTTGCCTTCTAACTTGGGGTTTCCCAGGACCTTGAGCACCTCAGCATTGACAGGGTTCTGTCCAAGGGCCCGCATGACATCGCCACACTGGCTGTAGGTGATCTTGCCCTCACCCGTCCGGTCAAACAAAAGGAAGGCCTCCTTGAACTCTAACATGGAGACAGAGAAGTAGAACTCAGACTCAGCTGTACAGCACATTTGGTCCATAAACACGACTCACAAACTTTGGAGACATAAACTACGCCGCAAAGCAGCTGGTGTCCTCCATCAGTGTGTACTGTCTGCTCTGAGAGTCTGGAGCAGTTTCGGGGTCCTTTGCTCATCTTTCAGTGCAGCCAACACCCTGATCCACACACTGCTCTGCTGAACTCAAACCTGCCTTTACTATGTCACACATTCAAAGTGAATATTTCTGCATCAGCGTGCAGAAACGTGCTTCACTAATTTACTGATGTGCAGGTTAGTGCAGCACTCTGTGCCGTGACTTTGGATAGTGTTGTTTAACAGGCACTGACTGAACACACTGAACCTCACACAGTTAGAAAACGTGCTAATCTCAGTCAGTCATCGCAGTGTTGAGTTACCTGACAGGATCCCGTGGTTTGCAGTGACAACAGTGGAGCTACAGGGTCACAGTAACGAATGCATGGAGCTACTTCCAACAGGTACGTTACGACCATGACATGAAGCTGAATCTCAGAGCCAGAGGGAAATCCCGTTTAACTCACCCATGATCTGGTCCTCTGTGAAGTCAGACTGGTTGAGACGATGTTCAGAGGCACAGGGGGATTAATAGAGAGACAATGTTAGACGTTAGAGGGTTAACAGACAGGTCTTAGTGTGACGAATCCTCCATTAACGCTAACGTTAAAACCACAGTGAGTGAAGGAGGCCAGGAGAGATGCGCAGCTAGCTTCACGTTAACTGGGTTAAGATGCGTTCAAATGCTTCAAATGAGAAACAAAGCAGTGCCGTTTGTTACAAATCTATCAAAAGAAGCTGCTCTGATAGATGAAACGATATTTACTCACCATGTCTGTGTGGCTGCGGGATGACAGACGGGCGAGGGTCTCTTATCTTCACTAAGCCTTCAGGACGCCGGCTAGCTCGGCTCACTGATGATGTCACCGCAGCTTGTCTAGCAATAGCCAATCACAGGGCTCGATTTCACAGTCTCATCGCTCGCATTTTTGCAGAGGCGCAGCTTCAGCTTCAGGGCGCGTTTAAGTCACATGCCACAGCCTGTCTGTATTTAGGATTAATTAACAAATAATTATAGTAATAGTGATAGAGAAAGCGTCTACTAATAATAACTGACATATATACGTTTTCCGGACTGTTTCCATTTGTGGGCCCTGTAATAATCATACCAGTTACTTAACAGGGGTCATTTAATCTTCAACAGGGATACTACAAAATCAATACAATGACTCCAGACTACAGTGAGGCTGATTAGCTATTGTTCTGACAATGAAGCCCTTGATGAGTTTACACTCACAGATTACCTGGTGTACTGTTGCAGGACGGTGTGTTCAAACCACAGTGTATGTAATTTACTACATACAGACGGTACAACAAACAGGCTGAGTCCATGAACTCATCACCACCTTTCAGTCAAGGAGCAAACAGCACTGATCACATGCACTTCAGCAGACCTTGGACAAACAGCAAAACTTACTTTCAAAAACAGGTGGATAAAGACTGAAAATAGGTGTTTAGGTCAGTAATGTGATATAACTCTTAAAAGCCCACTTTGTTTTCAGTTTGTACAACAGCTGCTTTTAACATTTTCTAGTGGGAAGGTTCATGGCTATACTTTGTTTTAAATATTTTTTTTTCTTTGCATTACACACATTTTTTGGCAGAACGCATATCAGATTGGAAAACATTAAATCCGATCTACACATTAATATTTTCTTTGTCATGTAAATACACATCTGGAAAGGAAAACCTCCCGTGAGTAATCTGCTTAAGAGGATGTTGATGTGGATTTTATCGTTCAAAATACTTAGTAGCATATACAAATGAACATGAAGTAAGACTTCCAGAAAAAAAAAACATTTTATTGTTGGATTGGTCATTTCATCTGGCGTCAGTGCTGATAGGCCTTCATATTCTGCCTTCAAAGCAATAATGACAGAATGTGAGTGAATGATCGAGAATCAAAGGGTAATTGCATGAATCCTTTCAGTGAAATGATTTCTCTTCCTTCACTTTGCTTCTTCACCGATGTTCTCGCCACACTGAAATCGGACAAAGTCCAGCACTCGAGCCTGTTTACCCCTGAGGAACTGAGCCACAGTCCTGCTGGGGTCTCCCAGGAAGGTCTGAGGCAGCAGGCGTGTCTCGCTTTCACCGACAGGCAGGTCGTCCATGTTGCCCAGGGACACAGGGGCCTCTCCCACTACATGTTGGCCCAGCTTGCGTCCTAGAACTTCCTGCTCTCCTTCCTTTCCACCCTGAAATACGACCAGGGCACCGTACCGACCCATGGCCACTTCAGTCTGGCCACTCACACCGCCATGCACATATGAGCCGATGTGCCACTCAGCAGGGACGCCCACAGTCACTGCCCGCTTCACTGACATGTTCTCACCGAGGCGACCTGAGGAGGAAGAATCATGTTCTATGAATGAACGATGAAATAAACTGATTTCAGCAAAATGCGCGTCCTTTGGTAGATGGTTAAGAATAATAATAAATGTCCAGTTGTCCTCAATCCTTCAGAATATTTATCAATCAAGACAATAAATGCAACTGAATAAAATCCAGTCTTCAAATGTCTACAGTCAGATCAGCAGCCTGTCTCAATATGTAGTTAGTATGTGTGTGCACATGAAAGTATAATCAGTAAGGTCAACGTACAGCTGATCAACACTGTGTGGAATTACCAGTTCTCCTGCACAGTATGCAGGATGCTTTCTTACTGTGTGCCTTGTTGTGATGGGTTGTTACATTAAGTCTAGGGCATTAATAAAATACTGAAGTGCTCCACTGAACACGCCAATGATATTACCAACAGCTAACTCTACAATGTTTGCCTGGAACAGTAGGAAATAGATGTAAAATGTATGTATTCCCAATAAAACCCAAAACCAGTCTGGAAGGCTATAAATATGACACTCTGCATGCTCCTCAGTAGTGTTGCATAACCAGAAGTGCAGTTTCTGCCCAGCTACCATTTGAAACAGAAACGTGTATGAAAACGAACGTGGTGGACTGCAACTTAAATTTAGAAATGTGTGTTACACTGCCATCATCGCTGGTGAACACACCACTTGGAAAAAAAATCTCAACGTGCTGTTAGGAGGAGAACAGCACGGGGCATGTATGTGAAACCAACACAGAGATCAACTGAGCAGTGTCACCTCAGGAAAAAAGAAGCACTCTTATGCCGCATTTCCACTAGCGCGGCTCGACTCGACTCTACCCGGTTGTTTTGTGTTTCCATTAGGGATAGTACCTGGTACCCGATACTATTTTCAGTACCTGCTCTGGCGAGGTTCCAAGCGAGTAGAAGCGATACTATATGTGTGACGTCAACAGCCTGTCGGCCACTGATTGGCCAGAGAGTGTCGTCACTGGTTTGCGACGTCCAACACCGGAAAAACAATCCCGCCCCCTCCATTGTAACGCCGGGCAACAGCAACCGCTGACTTTATTCTTTATTCTCACTCGAGGTAAATGGCTGCTTGTAAAATTTCACCGTGGTCCGTTGACAAAAAGCCACAAACCGAGCAGCAAATACAACATCGCCCCGATGTCCTCAATTGTTTGTCGGCTCTGTTTGCGTCGCGTACAAATTGCCGTCATGGCAGTTTCGTGCAGCCGTGGTATGACGACCCCGCCTACGTCGAGGAGGTACTATGAAGTACTCAATTGTAATGGAAACTCAACCAAAACAAGTAGAGTAGAACCGAGTCAAGTAGAGCTGGAACTGTGTAATGGAAATGTGCCATTACTGACCTATTGTGAGAGCCACCTG
This sequence comes from Chaetodon trifascialis, assembly GCF_039877785.1. NCBI lineage: Eukaryota > Metazoa > Chordata > Actinopteri > Chaetodontiformes > Chaetodontidae > Chaetodon > Chaetodon trifascialis. The sequence continues at coordinate 17,009,006 of NC_092058.1, read as the reverse complement.
GTCAGCAAGTGAAGCTCCTTCAGCCACACTCAGTTTGCTTAACTCATCACCTGCCAGGGCGCTCTGAAAACAAAAGTAGTATGTTAATGTAGAACCAACATGGAGTCTGATTTCACATCAACATAGTGTCATAAACAGTCACTGTCAGATAAACATGACCTCCATCAGCACCCGTCTGCTACAGATTAACCTCATACTGTAAATGTGGAACACTTTATTTATAAGTTGTATATAAACATGGAACAAATTCTTCAAAACAAACAGAAATGTAGCCATAAGTATATATAAGAATGTTTTAAAGGTTTAGAAATGCACAGTATTTACCAACAATTATACATTTTCCTATGAGGACATATTTTCTAACAAGACTTTCAAGAGTCAAGACAGGAAACTGGGAACCAGTGGCATGGATTAACATTCCCACACAGCCTGAAGGATATTTCACAAAGGAGAGATAAAAGCCAGAAGATAATTTATTAAAGTCTCTACATTAAGAGTGAATGTGTAGATCTGTTCAGACCAGTTTCACTAAATTAGTTTGTTCAATCAAATTTGTTCACATCCCTTTATAAAGCAGGCTGAATAGAAAGAAACACCTCACTGAAGAAACAAAATAAGGTGTGATAATGTAGTTTTATAACCACTGCATGCATCCAATAATGTGTTTCTTTAATGTCAGAAAACAATAGCTCTATTATATATCCTGAGCTGTGACAGTGAGTCAGTATGCACAACACCAGGACCCTGAAACTGAAGCAGCTAAATGGAATTCAGCCATCATTAATTATATTATTCATCAATGTGCTTTTACTTCTGTTGAAATATTTCTCATCAAAACACCTGTGACACTGAGGTGGCAGTGCTGGAATAAAAACCTGTGGTCGAGACAAGAGAGTCACCGCACATCAACTAAGGCGGATCACTTTGCCTATTTACATATTGAGAAAAAATGACATGAAATCAAATGATGGGATTTCTCCACCTTCCTGCTCCACAGTGAACACAGACGTTTCCCTCAGTGTGTGAGTTTACCTTCACATATCCTTCCAGGTTTTGGCTTTTATTCTGATGGTGAGCCAACGTGGCAAAGGCCACATCCTTCACCAGCTGCTGGAACTTCTCATTGCGGGCAACAAAATCTGTCTCACAGTTAACCTGGATCACACAGACAAGAGGAAAGACAACAGGTATTATTGAACATCAAGAAAGTGGGAAGGGGTCAAGTGAAATAACGATGCTGGTACTTAATCCCAGGACACGGGCCATACCTCCACCATGACTGCAGCTTTATCTCTTATGAACAGGCCAATGAGACCCTCTTTGGCTCTGCGGCCCTCCAGCTTGTTTGCTTTGCTCCAGCCCTCCTTCTGGGCCTGCTCATGTAGCCAGGTCTCTGCCTGAAAGTGACACAAATGACATCGATCACACAGTCCCACAGCGAGTAGTAACCAAAGCAAAAGATGTCTTGTTGCTCCACACCCACATTGTTGAAACTGAGAGTTTACCTTTGCCACGTCATTTTCAAACTTCTCCAGGGCTTTCTTGCAGTTAATGAAAGTGTAGCCGGTGCTTTTCCGCAGCTTCATCAGGAGGGCTTTGTCCGCTGCCAGAAGCTGACAACCTGTGTGTAACCGCTGTGCATGCTGGCATACGCTGGCCTGAGGCAGATGGCAGATGGGAGAAGGTGTAACATAGAGACCCACGTTTACTGCCTTTAGCACACAGTCACAACAAATGCCTTTTTAAGTCAAATATGCTATGTAGATATCCAGCCTCAATGATATCTATTCAACATGAAATAAGAGTGAATGAGCAAGGTAACCTATAAAGACTGGGCCAGTAGCGTTGGTTGGTACATCAGACAGGACGCTAACTATCAAACCAACTCGTGACTCAAACTTTCCGGTAAAATATTCAAAAGATGACTAATTGTAAATTTCAACGTGCTCACCTTTGCTGCGTCTTTTGTGACTGTTCTGATTAAAAACGCTAAAGACATTATCACAGTGTGTGGAAGTGAGCTGACTTATGAAAGCTCAGAATGTCATTGAAGTCCACGCTGGGTAAGGAAGCCGCATAGGGCCAAAACAATCTACACAAGGTTACGTATTGCTGCTCAGCGCCCTCTACAGTTCGGGAGTATACCTGCAGTTTCAAAAGCATATCCAGGCATGAGCCTTTTTTTTTTTTTTTTTTTTTTGCACACATACTTGGCCAGTAAAGCTGATTCTGATTTACTATTTGGGTATTTTCTTCTCATGCAGCTACGTCTACTCCTCTGCACCATTTCAGAGGGAACATTGTACTTCTCACTCCACTACATTTATTTGTTACTTGTTATATTAACTGCTGTAAATTCGATTTTAGCACACAAAACATATGAAAATGTATAAGTACAGCTGATAATATTAGCTCATTAATTGAAAATCAACTGAAAATGAATTGGCTACTATTTTGATTATTATTTCTCATGCAAAAACAAAAACACACGGTTCAAACTTCTTAGGTCTCATGTGAAGATTTTCTGCATTAATCCCTAATGAAAATAATCATTAGTTGCAGTCTTACACAAAACAGTTAAAATGAGCTCCACTTTTACTGACCACAACCGAAAAATCCTGCTTTTACATTAAATCATGAGGAATGATAATCTAATGATAACTTTGTAACAGTACAATTACAGGGGCCGTTTTTCTCCAATGATACTTTAATTTTTCATACTTAATCTTTTTTAATTATTAATTATTTTCATTGTAATGGAGTATTTTTCAAGCATAGAATTAGTCAATTATACTTAAGTAAAATATGAAAAATTCAACAACATATGGATGCTGTCTATCTTTATCCATCTTCTCTAACTGGGACCTAAAATGCACACTGTTCTGGGGCAAAGAAATGCGACAATGTCATTTATGTCTGTAGGGGACAAAAGTGATTTAAACTGCACAGACAGAGATGCAGAAATTCCCAAGTGAAACTGCACAATCACTGTTCGTTTTCTTTCCCTAAGTTCTTTCTTTTTGTTCTGAGCATCTGAGAGCCTCAGAATTTAAATATACATTTCTTACATTACTCAAAGGACATACATGAGTCTTTGTTGTGTGTTATCTGCAGAGGGAGCATGTGACTTGAACATGAACAGACAGACTGAGAGCATTTAGGTGTTCTGAGTATTCAGAGCTATCTTAGATAAACCCTGTGAAACACAGCATCTGGTCTCTCTAGCAGGAGTAATAAGAAAAGATCACTGAGTAAAAGTATTTTTGTTCATTTTAATTTGTACTGAAAAATATAACCTTAAGTGCAACAAGCTAAAAGGGAAATTTAGCTTCATAGTTTTCATTTGAAAGAAATTATATTAATTGTAATTTGAGAGTACAACATCTGAGGTGGTGGTCATTATCACAGCTCACCTCTTGATATGGTCTCATTCTGATACATTAAAGCACCGCTGGTGTGCCAAGCAGGTGTTCAGTTTCACAGAGACGAGATAGAGAAAAAGTCTCTTTACACACTTTTGATTATTATTATTTAAGTCTATAGTTTATTGAGACATCCCGCTCTACAACATGTCAGTCAATATTCTTTTCCAAATGCACATTACCACTGTGAACAAAAGCCTACAATTAAGAGGATAAAGTGTCACAACTGAGCGCACATTTTATCCAAGAGACTTGATTCTGAGGGAGAACTTGACAGCCTGCATAGGCTGGGTTAATGAGGGCGTTTGGATTGGTCAGGTGAAACTTGCTATAAAAGGCAGGCCATGATTACAGTCAGTTCACCTTGTTTCCACGTTGCAGCTGAGCCAAGATGAAGGTCATTGCTGTTCTTGTTCTTTGTGTGGCCCTGTTCCACCAGGGATACAGCAGTAAGAGATTTTTTCTGCACTATTACACAGTCAACAGGTTTATGTACAATAGTGAAGTTAGTAAAGTTTGGGATCACCTGTCACAAAAAATTGATTCAGTGCAGTCGGATGGCTGAGAGGACTACTCTGCTGAATGGTCGTTCATGCTTTTAGATTGTAGAAAGTCCTCTTTACAAATAGATGTTGTTTTGTTGTTGTTTATGATGGTTCAACCACACTGACAGCTGAAAGGGCAGAAAGAGACAAAGATTCCTCTGTGCAACTGAGGTTTGGTCTCAGGTTAGCACTGTTGCACTGCACCTTTTCAATCACCGCTGAGCAGACGGTCCTGTGCTGCTGTGGTTCAGTCATGATCGAGGGTCACTTTAACTTTTCTGGACTGGAAAATAAATTCAACATTGAAGAGCATTTCTGGACAAAATGGTTACAACAGCGTTCACCCCTGTCCTGCAACACTGTGGAGACATCGACTAAAAGAAGATTCAGTCATTTAATTTTCTTCTTTTGAGACCAAAACTATTTCAGTGTAAATAACAGATTTGGTGTCTGATCATTATTGAAGAACAGAAGACTATAACAATTTAACAGGTGATGGGTGTGTATAACCATGTCATCCAGGAGTTCATGTAGGCTGTGGCAACGTCAGTAAAACATTTGTCCTGTTGATTCTCAGACACCCTGGACTCATGTCGGGGCCGGTGTGGTTATGGAACAGACAATAATTTCTCCTGTCAGTGTAACCCATCATGTGAACGTTACAATGACTGTTGCTCTGACTACACTGAAACGTGCAAAGGTGAGTGACAAAAGCAGTTTTATAACTCTTTACCTTTCCAGTGTGTACCTTTATTTCTGTCATTTCTATGTTATTATTAATACCTTCTCTCTGATCACAAGTGTGCTACTTTTCCTTCTAGCTGAAACATCTTGTAAAGGCAGATGTAATGAGAAATACAACTCTCAGAACAAGTGCCACTGCAACTCCAAGTGCGCCCAGCACAGCAACTGCTGCAGCGACTTCACTGACCTTTGTGACAGTAAGACCAAACACGTGTCCCGTACAGCTGACTCACGTGCCAAGCAGGACATCACCAGTGTTAGTCAACTAGTTTCTGTTTGAACAGCTCCTCGACTCCTCTAAGCAGTCAGCAGCCAAACACTGAACACAGAGGCACTGAAAAGACTGAAATTCTTAATCAGATATTTGTGTCAGTGTGTCTGATGCATCAGTATTAATAATAATAATCAATAATGTAATTATTACCATATATATCAATCAGAGGGGTCGACTTTCTGCAAAGCCTAACCAAATTACGTTTTGTTGATAATACTTTATGTTGTACTGAAGTGAGATTTCAAGTGCAGGACTTTTACTTATAGCCTAGTAATTTTAGAAAGCAGTATCAGTACTTTTATTACAAAGGACCTGAACTCTGCTGGCTTGTGAGGTGAAATCCTCTTTCTGTGTGTGACCAGCAGGTGTCACTGTTGCACTGCTATACAACATATTCTTAAGTCAAAGTAGCAATACTGCAATATAAATATACTGCATGACAAGAATCAAAACTTTGCACAAGTAAAATTAGTAGAGTGCTCATGATGGAGAACAGCCCCTTTCACAGTGTTTTATACTAATATTACTGATGTAAACAGCACTTTAATCTGGTCGAGGTGGTGTTTAGTCAAACTATTCTTTATACTGTAGTGATGTTTAATAAAAGCAGAAATCGCTATTAAAAGTGAACACTGGCGCAATAAAAGCATTATCTGTGTGTGTTTGTGATGATCTGCAGGTGACGGGGGAGCTGGAGGAAGTGCGATCACTGACGCCGACATTAAAGCCATCTCTGAGACCCTCTATGCTCTGGACTCAAACAAGGCTTCAGCCTCAGAGTTGATCATCGACCCTCAAACTCTGATTGCCAACTCTCAGACCAGCTCCAAGAGAGACCTCTCCCCTAGACAGTGAGTGAAAAACTACACAAGCACAGTTCTCTCACTCATTGCCTCCTCTTCTTCATCTGTGTCATTTGGTGTTTCGTTTTTGTGCTTCCAGCTTGTTCCAGTATGTGGATGAGGGTGCTCTGTTCTCCAGACCTACCTATGCTGCTCTCCTGGCTCTGCTGGACAACTACCACAGGATGACTGGGCAGGCAGAGGACTTCACTTCTCAGCAGCTGGCTGAGCAGGACACCTTCCTCAGGGAGACCATATCCAACACCGAGCTGGGCCGCGAGCTGTTTGCTTTCCTCTATACCAAGGGTAAGTACGTCCACATCGTAGTCCACCCTGACACTCGCTTCACACGCAGAGGTCTGGTAATGCAGGGGATACCACTGTAGGGCCCCCCAAGACAAAACTGAGATCACAGCAGCACCCCCCCCCCCCCCCCCACAAACACATCTACTCTGTTCACGAAAAATATTCAGAATCCAGAAAAGTTAACATCATTGGATTTATGACTCCTCATGTTATTCTTGGTCTTAGATCTAATTGGGGGATAATCATGCTCTCAGTTCCCATAATAGACCATTAAAAGTGTGTCGAATTAGCTATTAGCAGATCCTGTTTACAAAGGACCCATGGATGTGCAGATAACTATCACTGGATTACTTTGTTGCTGAATAGAACTTAAAAATGTAATGTAATGCAGTTGTAAGGCGTATGCTTTTTCTTTGATTCCTAGGTGGATGTATGCACGTTTGTGATATGAATATAAGATAATGATAGCCTTGGATAGTTTAAAAACAGTCTGAAAACCTCTGCTGTGGTGTCTATAGTCTATGTTGTTCTTTTTTTTTAAGGCGTCTATGCATCAGAGGGAGACTTCATCCAGGACCTGAAAATGATGTGGTTCACTCTGTACTCTCGCAAGAACAACCAGATGGACTCCAGCGGCTTTGAACACATCTTCGCAGGTGTGGACAGAGGAGATTTCTTTTAAATGACATGTATTTTGCAAATACATTTTCTTTGTGATTGTAAAGAAATATATTCTGTAACAGGAGAGATTAAGGGGGGAAAGGTGTCTGGTTTCCACAACTGGATCCAGTTTTATCTCCTGGAGAAAAGAGGGCAGCTGGAGTACTACAGCCACAGCTTCAACGGGCCTGTAAGCATAGTATCACAGTATCAATATGTTGATTTCCACTGTGACATGTGAAGCACTGACTTTATTTTCTCTGTTTCATTCTTTCACCTGTGCTCAGTGGCTGAACTACCCTGATGTCATGGGGATGCAGTTCATGTGGGAGGGATACTTCAAGCAGGTCGGTTCTGCCATCATTGGCTGCAGCCCTGAGTTTGACTTGGCCATGTACAGCCTCTGCTACATCACTCGCCCTGGAAAACAGTGAGTATATCTACATGTCCTGCAACGTTTTCTTCCATGTGTCTCTTTTCTGATTTAGATCTTTCATTGCCCCTCATCCACAGGTGTAGTCTGAGCCTGGGAGGGAAGGAGCTCATTATCCAAACTTACACCTGGGAAAATTCTTTCTATGGTAATGGGAAGAAGTTCATCGGCTCTGCCTTTCCTGCAACCCCGAACTGAAGTTGCCATCTGTTAAACAACAAGCAACTCACAGAAAAGTCTGCTCAGTCAGTTTAAAAGATACTTTATGAGGTGATACTGCGAATGTCATTGCCATTCCCTTAATGTTTCAATAAAGCAGTGTGAAATAATCTGAGAAAAGATTATTTCTTCTTTTCAGAGGTGGCCCACTCTGACACGCGCATATCCACTTGCATGTGTAAAACAGTAAAGCAGACAGTGGACTAACCTGCAGTGTGACCTCTCCAAGCAGTCTTACAGAGCAGGAGAATGTGTTGCTCTCCCAGGGGCATGATAAAACTGTGCCTAATGGGGCAAAAAATGGGCGTTTACACACCCTGAACGGCCACAATACTGATACCAACCCTTCAGTAGTAAGAGCATGTGTGCATCTGACACAATTGCTTATTGTCTCATAAAGCAGCAGAACAAAACAAAAAAACAAAAACAAAACAAAATGCAGTCTTTTGCAGTATGAACTATAGAAACAAAAAGACATTAACAGATTCTGTTCTGCTTGACCTGCTTCAAACAGTAGCCACCAGCTAAACCTGTTCTTATCAGCTGTCCATAAAGCTGTGTGTAACTCCCCAGTGTGTGTGTGTGTGTGTGTGTGTGTGTGTGTGTGTGTGTGTGTGTGTGTGTGTGTGTGTGTGTGTGTGTGTGTGTGTGTGTGTGTGTGTGTGTGTGTGTGTGTGTGTGTGTGTGTGTGTGTCCAGCTGGGATGGGGGTTGATTTTACTCTTTCACTCATCTAGGGTGACTAACAGGATAAATTCTGGTCTGCCGACCGAACAGGGGGACACACTTGCAGCCCTGTTTGAAGAAAGTATTACAGGAGATGGATCTGCCACTGATCCCATTGTCCACCAGTCTCTGTGCATTCATGCAAAACAAGAGCACAAGACCAGTCAGTCTGCAGGAAAACTGCCGCCTTCAGCAATTCATTTGATTTGGGTCTCACATGCAGTCAAAGTGTCGAAGAAACATGACAATAAAGTCGGTCCAGGGAAGAATTTGCTATTTTGTCAGACCATATTACATTTTCTGAGCTGGTGACTCTAGAAATTAGAAGAGTAAATCTTCTCTCTTTTCATGCTGCCCTCCTTTTAAAGCCACAGTGGAATCAAATTAAATCACAGTGGGGCAAATAAAAGAAAAAAAGATTCAATTGTTTCTTTTGTCACTCACACAACTTCATAATCGAATTATAGCTGGCCACCCGCCAGCGTGTCCTCGCATCTCCCCCAAATGGGCTCCTCCTGGCAGATCTCGTGAGCCACCTGACTTTTGTTTTGTAATTATATTATCCCGCTCTCCCTTTAGCGTGTTGTGGCTAATGGCTGCGCGGGCTAGCCCAGCTGCACATGCAGAAACAAAGCTGCTTATGGGGCCAGACAATGGACCCGTGGAAAAGGGACGCCTGAAGGCGGTCAGCCAATGAGCACGCACAACAGGGGGCCAACAGAGGGTTTAGGGAAGGGTTAAGGGGGTTTAGGGGTTCAGGCAGAGGGGGGGTCTCTATTTTACCCAGTAGTGGGGTCCATCAATGAGATGGTTAGCAGGAGGACACATGGTCAACATCACCCCTGTCTCCCCGGGGTCGGTGCTGGGCTGGAGGGAGGTTCAAGTTTGGCTTATATGCTGGCCATTTCTAAAGTTGATGGGGGACCATGAAATAGAGAGCAACGTTCATTCTCTGGAGTTTTTGTGAGTTTTCCAGACAATTTGATGAGGGTTTTGTCATTGCAATGTCCAATAGTAGAAATGTTGATAGACACAGACATATGCATGCTGACAGATCTTGGTCTGTTGAAGTGACCGTCTGTGACCTGCTGGAAATTGCAGGAAGAAAAAAAGATTTTGATCGCTGCACATGCAATCTTCCTGTTTCCCTAAACTCGAACACACACATTAACATGCACACGCTCCTCATGCTGTGGCGTTAGCGTCTCTCTGAGGACTTCCTGTGTGACAGATGGACAGAACCCACTTTCCCCCACTGTCACAAACAGAAACTCTGGGGATTCAGAGGAAGGTCATGTTTGCGTGTGTACTGGAGTGAAGTTTTATCTGTCCTTCATATTTTCATTATAACACACTAAATTCCTCTCACAAACATACCTATACAAGGTGAAGGAGGCAGAGTCCTCTGAGCAATGCGAACATGCTGAGTGAGCTGAGCAGCCAGTGGAGGATAGATGAGCATCTGAGCCACAGACTGTTAAAATAAGAGATATGTTGAAGAGAAGACCATCTGTAGTGGGACTTCATCATGAGTGGTCCGCACTGCGGGACCAGGGGACATTATGGCATACATACAGCAATACACTTGAGCACCACTTGTGGAGCATGAAGACTGGATGATATACAGTAAGTGGGTCAAACTGAAAATAAAAATGTTAAAGGAGGGACAAAGGGCAGTTTTGACATGACAGATGTATTTAGCAAGTCGGGACACAATTCATACCTCAAAAACAGGATGAAACACAAGGTCTAATTTGTTTTAGTAACATAAACAGTGCTATGAGTGTGTGCAATGGGGACACAAGGCCTGGGCTGTCATATTCCCCTGCTAGTTCCACTCTGGGGATGGCCTGGCTCTGCTATTCCCATTTCAGGCTGCAGGTGTAGAATCGGAAAGGCAGAGACCCAGGAGGGAGGAGCAGTGGGGAAGTTGGTCGACCAGGGAATAAATGCGGGATGAGAAGCACATAGTCTGGGGGTGCAGATTACCTTATAACATACCTCTAGCCTCACTGTTAGAGTGTGTTTCTGCGACACGCATTCTCTGCCTCTCTGTTCCCAGATCAGTGATCATTAGTGTCAACAAGGCATCCTGTTGTTGCTCACTTCTTTGTCACAGAACATTAGTGCGGGTCAGAGACAGATTATGACAGATTATTTATGGTAAACACCTGGAATAAAACAAGATGGGTTTATTTTAATAATCTGACCGAGCACGTTTCAACAGGTTGTGCATTATGGTCTTTCCTTATTTACTAATCTTTATAAATCTGAATTAGTGTGTGAACACACCAAATCCACAACTTGAACAAAGTTAGTTATTTTATCTATTTGACAAATGTAATGAAACACATTTTAACTATCACCTTTCACTGTCACAAGCCTTTTGGTTGTGATTTAACAGGTAACGGGAATGGATTATTCTATTAGAAAGCAGAAATTAGTCCTTTTCATGCATAAATAATTTTGCTTCCATATACAGCACATCACTTTTAGTTACTTCTCACTGTCAACTGACGGCGATGCTGTAGTGATGGGTCATGCTTACAGTGCTGTCGGTGTTTAGCAGCTATGAAACATATTAATCTTTTGCACAGTTTAAAACCACTACCTGCATGTTTAGGCACAATGTCACATTCAACACCTAAAGCTCAACACACTATTTCTTTCTCTTTCATGGTCAGTGCAAAGCCTCAGATAGAATTTGTGCATGTAATTTCTGCGTATGTGTTGCAGCAACTGATTGATGCATGAGGACAAGTTTAAAGTTTCATTTGATGACCAAGTTATCTGAAAAGCTTTTAAAGCCTTTGACAAGTCAACTTCTGGTATTCTGCATATGTTAAATACAAACATGATTATACCACCATTTAAAAAAAAAATCACATTGAATGTGCTGGATACTAAAAGGAAATCAAAAAATATTTAACATACATCATTACATCCAGCAAAGGAATTTTTGCTTTATGGTGATACAGCTGTTGGCATTTTGTAAAATATCAGTGGTGGAATGTAGCACAGTCCGTTTATTATGCAATTTTCAGGTGTTTGTTCTTTAAGGAGAACTCCACTGATGTTACTTATTAAAAATTGTTTACTGGTCTTGGGACTACTACTGCTTAAGAGAAACAAGTGAGTTTTTTAAATATATATTTTTAATATATATATATATATATATATATATATATATATATATATATATATATATATATATAAACAGCAAAAACAGTTTTTCATACCAGAGTGTAAACATGTTCATTTCTGCTGTAAGGTTAAACATTTTAACATGGGGGTCGATGGGGATTGACTTGGCACGTTCACATTGGTTTCATTTTTCACTTTTCCAGAAGTTGCTGCATGGTTCTGCTGCATCGCTTTTCATACTTTTTTAAACTGTCCATTATGAGTCCAAAAATGCTAAGTCGATGGAATAGAAGACTTAACAAACATTTGCATTTTATGCTACTTTATACCTCCTTGTACTACACTATTTGTACTTCTTACTCCATTGTGTTTGGCAACAGTAACTTAAAAAAAACAAAAACTGTATTCCAAAAGGTTCTTGTGGTACCAAAAATGGTTCTTTTATGGCATCACCTTGAAAACAATTTTGGGTTCCAGCCAGCACCTTTATTTTCTGTGTTCAGTATACTTACTTTGCAGACTCAGATCTGTCATGCAGTTCTTAATTTGAGTATATAAAATATGATAAAATAGTATATAAAACTGTAAAAATTAGCTCCACCTCAACCAGCTACAACCTAGAAATGCTGTTTGTGCATCAATATCAATAATCAATAATAATCCCTAATAATACAACAGCATTTGTACATCTGCACAATAAGTACTTATATTCTGCTTTGATATTTCAGTACATTTTGCTTCATAGTGCTTTTTCTTCAGTAACGAGTGGAAAGCAGAACTACTTGTATCGGAGAACATTTTACACTGCGCTACAACCGTCAACATGGCTTCTGGTGATTTAAACAGCTAAATCCAGGAGGCATGGACCTACATATTGCAGAGAAAAGGGGCCATTAAACGAGTCCCAGAGATGCTGCTGATGCTGTAACCGCACACCTCATGTGACCAAACTTAGCCCGTCTGGTCAGCGCTGCCTCTTGGGTGAGATGAACTTGTTCAACAGCCTGTCTGCGCAGTGCTGAGGGATGGATGGCTGGAAGAGGGGATGGAGCAAACACCTGCTCACACGCAACTTCAAGCTGTCACATACAGTTAGGCTCAGCCGACTGAGCGCGTCTCTCCTCCGTTCAATGCAAACGCGCTGCGGATTTGGCGGCCGCCCTCGCAAAGCAACAAAGGCCAGTGGGCCTCTCCCGTTTGTCTGGAGTGTTTCAGTGAGCTTATGCACATCCCTCTCTCTCTCTCTCCCTCACACACACACACACACACACACACACACACACACACACACACACACACACACACACACACACACACACACACACACACACACACAACGAGCCACGGGCCGGCCACGCGCGAGCTCGAGCGCGTCGACAGAAATCGGATGGGAGGAGGAGGAGGAGGAGGAGGAGGAGGAGGAGGAGGAGGAGGAGGAGGAGGAGGAGGAGCTTTAACGTGGAGGTTAAAACGCAGAGTCCCCGCAGAGGGACCCACGCTGAGACTCTGTGGGACAGCTCTGCACAGGGACACAGCTCGGACATTCTGCACCGTGACAGTGGACAGAGAGACAAACACTGTGAGCCGCGGAGAAACTAGTCATCTGCAAAAAGTTCCTGAGGAGGTCCCGGGACACATCAGCACGGGTATGTTTCACAAAGGGTTTGAAATGCAGTTTATGTGACCTGAAGGACCGATTTGTTTGTGTCTATGTGATAATCAGTGCTCATTCTGCTCCAGATCAATCGTCATTTAACGTGACAAATGTAGTGATCTTGTATTTTGGCGCAGCCTGCAGCTTTGGGCTCCAACTAAAACCCCCAAGTGAACAGACAATGAATCTAATGAAAAAACATGTACAAAAGGCTTATTTTATATGCTTTGATTGACATTTAGCAAATAGACGCTCAAGCAGGCAATTTGTGGGCAGATATTAATATTTCTGCGTTTGGAAATGTGCGATTTCAATTCCATCTGAGTCGTTTGTCCCTGATCTGGGGATGTCGATCTTTCATTTAATCCCATGGTCCTCGCTTCATCCACGGAGCAAATCCTGCGATGCCCCAGATTGGAGTCCTGTCGGTGACTTTCGCCGCGGCATTACCAGTTCACAAATTGACCGGGATTACCCTGGGTGCGGGTGGGTGGGGGTGTGGGGCGGTGGGGAGGGGGACATGAAAACACGAAACTTCAGATTGTCATCACTAAAACATGAAAATTCAAATTGTCATCACTAAAACATGAAACTTCAAATTGTCATCACTCGCCAAAAAGTTACCGTCTACGTTCTCGCTTCCCTGCGCGTGCTGGATTCAGTCCACCTGTGGCTGAGGAGCGCGCGACAGGAGGGAACTGTTCAGTGCTGAAACCGACGGGCAGGTTCGAGGACAGCTGACTGTGGTTATTATCGTTACTGGTTATTATTATCGGTGAATGAAAACCTAGGCTCAGTGGCTCCAGGTTACATTTAGATGATTTAGAAATGAGTCCCAGTGATGAAACCCTTCACCTGGTCTGAAAGAACTGAGGACTCCAAATTGTCTCAGCAGTTTTCATTTGTATTCAATTAATTGTTGAATTATATTTTTTGTCAATCTGAATTCATTGCATGAAGGCATAAATGTTGTCTTATTGCCCTATAAGTAATCCAGCTGAAACATATTATCACCAGGTCTTCTGCTTGCTGTGAGGCTGACGTTGTGATAGTTTGCTTCATAATCTTAGCGTCATTACATGCTTGCTAGAGCAGTCATAGACGGACCCGTTACAGCAGTCAGGTTCTTCAGGGGTGGAAAAAGGATCCTGATCCTTTCTTTATATAAAAGTAGCATGTGAAAAGTTCTGCATTCAAATATTTACTGAAGGAAAATTACAGAAGCTTTAGCAACAAGTAAAGTAAAAGTACTCATTATGCAGAATGCCCCCTTTTTAGAGTTATAATGGATTATTATTACCGATGCCTCGACATGGGTGCAGTACTTCACTGCATTGTTATTTTGCTGTAGCTGGTTGTTGAGTTGGTGTTGTTAGTTTAACGTACTGTATAACAACACATCATATTTTATAAACTCATCCTTTTCTATGTAAAACTAAATATGCACAGTAAGGTGTAGGGAAGCAGGGAATGTACATCCTTCCATGTCTTTCCTAAAATGTGTGTTGTAATAAGGATTGTTGACCTGTCTGCAGACAGCATGTGTTTGACAAAGATGTTTTCTTCTTTCTACAGTACAATGATGATTAAGCCATATGTGAGACAAGCTGAGGGAGAGGAGGTCGTCAGCCCTCTGCAGTGGATGGATGGAGACGTGAGCTCACCTGATGGAGATGCGTCAGTGTCATCGCACCGCTACAGAGCAGGTGGAGTGAACCAACAGAACCAGGAGATGGGGAGTGAGGATGCAGAGGAAGACGAGGAGGATGAGGAGGAGGGGCAGGAGGATGAAAATGAGTCCAAACGTCGAGGGCCCAAGAAAAAGCGGATGACCAAGGCCCGTCTGGAGCGATTCCGTGCGAGGCGCGTAAAGGCTAACGCGAGGGAGCGTTCACGCATGCATGGTCTGAACGATGCACTAGAGAACCTGCGCAGCATCATGCCCTGTCACTCCAAAACACAGAAACTGTCCAAGATCGAGACGTTGCGGCTGGCCCGCAACTACATCTGCGCTCTGTCTGAGGCCTTGGAGGGGGGCCTTTCCACAGAGAGCAGGGCTTTCATGGAGACGCTGTGTAAGGGGCTGTCACAGCCCACCACCAACCTGGTGGCCGGCTGCTTGCAGCTGGGACCAGCTTCTAGCACTGGGATGAGGCCTGAGGACAGACACAGAGTGCGGGCAGCACCCACTCCCATTGGTGGCATGGTGAGCTACTCCTCTCCAGGCCTGCCAAGTCCACCATATGGCACTTTTGACTCTGCTCACCTGCTTCACCTGAGGGCCATGAAAGGGGGAGTGTATGAGAACCACTCGCCAAATGAGTACAACACTGGCGGAGTGGGAACGCCTCCATACGATGGCCCCCCCACACCACCTCTGAGCATCAGCAGCAACCTGGTGCCCAAACAGGAGCCTTCACCCCACTACCCACCTCCACACCACTACTCCCCCTCCCCTGTGGACCAGAGCCTGTTTCAGACTCAGACCAGCTATGACGTACACTTAGAGGGGCCGTACGACTCCTACCATCCACCGCACATAGCCCCCCGACAGATAGCCTCGGTCTACAGAGACTAAGACGAATCAGGAGGGTCGATTCTGCCTCAGCCATACAACCAGGCTGATCGTCTTTGCTCATTGATCCTTCAAGAACTGAATGACGTCTTTTGGACTTTAAGACTGAAGGACAAGTCTTTCTCAGTAGACTGTCAGATAGTAGAGGAACAGTAGAATAAAAATGGTTTGTTTACATGTGTGGTGCACTTAGACTAGCACTGCTGAACATTGTCAGAATTAGAAAAAGCTTAACTTAGACCGATACTTTTTCCAAGAGTACCAAATAATTTAGCAACAGGGAATGTTGCTTCGGCCATTTTGACCAGATGTCCTGTGACTGTGATATAAGCACTTCTAATTTAGGTTTGGTGAAACCAGATATTCTACATAAATTAAAAGTATTTCTATTTATTCTCTAATTTAATACAGTGTTTATGGACGTTGTTCTGATGTGCAGGTGTGTGTCTGGTTTTACTTCTGTATATATAATTGTGGTCAAGGCATCTCTTTCTTTGCTACTTAGACTGATAGCTTGTCTCATATTTCTTTTGTGTCCACTTTTCTTTGTTGTTTATTACAGTATTTCATGTTTTGCACTCGAAACATATTCAGAGGTAGATGTCCTAGCCCTAGGAAGACGCTTTTTAAACTATGGAAACAAAAGGGGAGTGATGGAGTGAAGGATCAAGGTGAAGAAGCAAAAATGTTCTCAGGTTAATGTTGTGAAAATGAATATCTCATTTCCAAATACATTTTGCATTGGATACCTTGTAGTCTTCTTATTTTTTTTCATTTTTGTTTCTTTTGGAAAGTTTGATGTTATTAAAATCTAAAGAAATCAATCATTCCTTGGTTTGTGTTTGCTTTTTGATAGATAGATAGATAGATAGATAGATAGATAGATAGATAGATAGATAGATAGATAGATAGATAGATAGATAGATAGATAGATAGATAGATAGATAGATAGATAGATAGATAGATAGATAGATAGATCTTTTTATCTCATACAACACCGTCAGCAGGGATCCTGTTTACTTGCTACTTTGTTCCTCATTTTTCTTCCCAGATCTCGGTGGTTTAGCTGCACTAATCCTTTTGCTGTCAGTTAATGAAAGGGGTGGATGTGCGAGGCAGGATTGTAAGATAAAGATTTATGATTAACGTGGCTGCCCCACCACGCAGACTTTTTTTCTTCACTGACACTGGGGCATAATCCCACCCTGACATTCATTCAGACCACAACTTAAATTCATATATGTAATAAACACGTTTCTTCATGTAGACCTTTGACCTTTCGTGTACATACACAGGCATTCAGGAATACACACAGACACAGACACAGAGACACACACACACACACACACACACACACACACACACACACACACACACACACACACACAAGTTTTATAGGGTTGGAGTGGAGAAACACTAAATTACAACAGGGAGAGAGGAAAAAAAGAAAAAGTGCAACTGACTGAGTAGAAAAACATCAGCCTGGAAATGTACTGTTAAACTGGAGACGACACTGACCACACTGACAAAGATCTGATCTAAGAGCAGCCACTTGTGTTGATTCATGGTCCAGGCTGGTCAGTGTGAAGGCCACCCACTGAGAGGTCAGTTAGAGGAGGTCAAAAGGTCACTGTGGGTCATGGCTCAGTGGTGGGAATGGTCTGAAAGAATCACTCGAATCATCTTTTTGCTTGTCAACGTATCTCCCACTGGTTTTCTGCACAACGTTCACTGAATCCTTGCATTTAGAGCAGTGAATGTTTGGTAAGTATGATATTAGAGGTTATATTATGGATGAAATGCTCATAATCCCGATAAACATGCTGATGAACATCCCACGCTTTGACCTGCGCTGGGAGAAATATATCACTTTGTTTTCGCAAGGATTAGCATAAGCCTGTGTGTGTGTGTGTGTGTGTGTGTGTGTGTGTGTGTGTGTGTGTGTGTGTGTGTGTGTGTGTGTGTGTGTGTGTGTAGTGCATTTGCACTATTAACCAGGGAAACCGGGGACTAAGTTTGAAGGGGCAGGATGAATAACAAAAACAGGGCATCTCTCTGCTCTCTGAAGGCACAGGCTATCCTCACACAGGACATCTGACACTGGACATGTGGGATAGCCCTTATTTAGGCACATGATAGATGATAGACAGTTGATAGACCAGTGTCTTATGGGGGACAAAAGGTTTTCCATTTGAAAAGGGCACTTTTGCACCCAAGACAAACGAAGGGCTGCCTTCGCTCTTACCCCCTTGACCCCCTTGACTGTGACTCTGATCTACATGAGCCTATGATGGCAGCAGAGATGCTGTATGTGTTATGAGCTCTGGCAATCTTGGCCAGGACACTTCAGTCAAAGAGATTTTTAATCTCAGCAAAGCACCCTTTAATGTTATAGGAACATTTTGGTAATGCCATATTTTACGGTTCTGTAATTTTCAAATAATATCCTACAAATGTCAGATGACCAATGTAATTTGTTACTAATAATAGTGAAAATAGAGGCAGTGTTCAGTTGCTGCAATTCCACATAACTAATTGCAGGTGTAACCAAGTTTCTTAGTCAGCGAGTACAAAAATGTGAAATCTGTCTACAATTGTGCTTACAACTCAACATACAATATATATAGAGAATACATTTTCCAACAAAAAATAGATAGTGAATGAATATTTGCTTGGATTTAAATAGAGCAGTTCCTAAGAGGAAATTCATAGTTTTACTGTAAATGTTAGTTTTAAAAATCACAAGCCTGCAAACAAAAGGCTTTTTTTTTTGTTTGTTTGTTTGTTTTTTCCAACTATATGTTATATAAAGTGCGTGAGCTGGATTTAGTAGAGAGAAGTGCGTTGTGATGTTAAAACGTGTAGTATATGTGTTTGGGAGTGCACAGATCGTGCTTGCATGATTGTGTTATTTGGGATAAAACAGCATTAAGCAGCTGATCAGAGCTCAGTGTCTGAATGGTTGCATTAACTCACTAATCCTGAGGGGAGAGGGGCAGCCAGGGCAGCAGCTCCTCATCTCCTCTGCTACACAGCAGCATGCAGCTATTGTGCACTCAACAACAAAGCATGTGATGGTGCAAAACACTCACTGAGGCACAAATGAAAGAACTGAAATTTGAATTCAAACAAAGTTCAGGAAAGAGCAGCATCCTGCGCTGTGCGTGGCTATGAGGACAGCTTTGGCCATCATGACATACATTTGTCAGTACTGAATCAACATGGGGAGAGCAGAGTTGCACTGCCACCAAGTGGTGAAAGTTTGTTGCTGACATGAAACCATCAGTTGGTAGAGAGATGAGCATATGGCCACTAGGTGTCAACATTAGACAACCAGCAGTAACTGTGAAGCCTGAGGCCAGCTGGAAACACTGTCAGCTGAGGAGAGACATGATTCTTCATTGCTGGGCTTGTCTGCAGCCAATGAGTCCCTGAAATTCAGTTATCTGTTAAATACATCTGCTGAAAGCTCACAGCCTTTGTAGTGTGCAAATCATATATTTGACGGTAATGTTGCACAAGGTAGAGACTGAAGAAAACAGAAATCATTTGGTAAGATCTCATCTGTTCAGTGCAGCGTGCTGGAGCTGCTGAGTGAGTGAGGAGCGGGAATAGAATTAACCTATTTACATGTAAACTGGTTGGTGGAGTGTGTTTGGATCAGAATAATCAGGCTAATGAAGGTACCTGGGGAGTCGGCTCTATCAGAAATCTGCATGCTGTCCTCTCTATCCAGCTCTCGATCGTATCAAACTCTGCAATTATTTACCGTGAAAGGACATGAAACAGGATTAATCAAGGAAATCTGACTGATTAAATCTTCAAAGGCGGTATTGAAGAGCAAGGGCTAATAGGGAAGAGGGATGTGGTCGGTGCTTTTATCCTTGAGGTGGAAAAAAACGAAGAACAAAAACAGACTGTGCTCTCCAGGACTGCTGGTACACTGGAGTGAAAAGGAGCCAAGAACACTGGCGGAAAACAGCCTGGCACTATTTGAAGTAAAACTCTTATTTGGGCTAAATGTTATTGATAAATTTCACTTTGATTTCATGTGATAACACCTTTGTAGATAATGAGACAAATGGTGTTTAATGATTCTGATGTAGGTCGGTGTTTATGCTAAATCTGGGATCAACTACAATATTTTATTTGTTGCATAATAAATGTGTTGAATTCCTGCACACACCAAAAAACATTGGTGAAGCCACAGGCTGCACAAACAATTAAGAAATGGGACATTAATTGGCAATTAAGGTCCTTATGATGACAATCAAAACACATACATTTCTATAAAGGATGCTGGAAAATACAGCTTTTTTAATGTATCTGTATTCTCATACAGAACAATTTTTGTTTCATACTCTTAATGAATGTAATTTTGCGCGTAACATGGAACCAGTTAATGATCCTCTGAAGCACGTGTTCAGCAGCCGGCCCAGTCTGACCTCCCTTTGAGGACAGAAATTCCCTGCCTGAGTGTGTAAGGTGTCCTATTACTTATGAGCTATTAATTGTCTGAGACAAAAGCCAACACAGGCAAAAAGGACCAGAACAGAGAGCCATAAAAATGTTACTGTGGCCAACGGTTCCTTAATTTGCTGGTTGACTGAGTCGTTACGTCAGTCCAAACAGCTCCACATGTCGAGGGGAATGAAGACGTACGTAAACACTGATGACCCACATATAGATCAGAGGGAGCGGGGAATGCAACGTCCTGCATTACTTTGCCGGATATAATGATGAGCGTTCTTGTAAAAATTTTATAGCAGAGAGAGACAGAGTGAGATTGGTTTAGAGATAGAAGAGCGACCCTGAGGGGGAGAGGGGGAGGACTCAGTGTGTGTTTGTGTGTAACTGTATCCCCCTGGTGAAATGTGCTTACTGCTCCACTTTGCTGTCCTTCCTCACTGTCCCTTAACTTAACCCCTAAGTGGCTTGTTGCCAGAAGGTGTTGGCATGCGTCTATATTATGCAAATGAAATAAAAGTGAAGGTGTCGGCCTTAAATTAAACCAGGATATGAGTTTACATGAGCATCTCTCTCTCACAAGTGTCACAGTGGGACCCTGCCAAGCCTGACACGACGGTGCCATTACTGAGTTTACTGCTCGCATTAAACACTTGGTTTTTATAAACAGCCTCATCTCATTTACACAAGAGCACTTCACACACTGAATGTCATTAAGAGGTTCATATAGCTCTGATTGTCTGTACTTAACCCCTCATTTATCCACCATTTTCTGTAGGTGAGCGGTAATGCACCAGGCAGAGGAGAGCTGACTTCTTCTTCACAGGCCTTTTAGCGTTTCAGAATTAGACTGACATTTAGTCGACATTGCGCCATGCGTCAATCTCACCTCAGGCCTTGCCTCCTGCTCCTCTACCTAATACTCTCCTATCTCCCTGAAACGACACTTGCAAGCACATTTATGACATCCGATCTGAATTTACACGTTAACTGGCAGCAGCGTGGAGTCGACATGCTAGCGCACAGGAGTCCAGCTGTATCATGCTTGAAATTTTCGTGTGACGTGTTCATCTCACAGCCATCCACATTTTATTTCATCATCATAGCTGTTCCAGCGCTTCCCTGTAGCTGTTTCATTGGATGACAAGTTGAACTGCGTGATGGGTGGCTGACAGGCAGAGGGTGTTCTGGTGCGTGAAGTGGATCAGCATGTTAAAGAAGTCGACCCACTGTGAAAGTTATCTCCTGATGTTTGATGCTTTGGAAAAAAAAGCAGCTACACTAGGAGGCCATCATCATCATCATCATCAGTGCAGTTTATTCATATAATACTAATGTAAAAATCTGTCTAATCACCTGGTTAATGTCTGGAGAGATGCCTGGTTGCATCTATTAGCAGCAATAAAACAGGAAAAATGTAAAATAAAAGGACTTCATGGGTGTCTATAAAGAATGGTCAATGTATATGATAACCTCCATCATTATATGTGTCATTTAAAGCTGTGCCAACTAAAATTTTTATAATAACCATGAATCAAATAATTTTGTGTAATGTGAGAGTGGTGACACATCCACAGATCATTATCACCAAACTCTGCAGCTCCTCTCTGCTCCATGGAGGATTTTAGCTCCTTTCAGCTCATTGTTTTGGTTTTACAGTGTGTGACTTCACTATTTGGACTGACTCTCACTGCTCTCATGGCCGTTGTTTCCAGCCTCAGCAGGTGCTATTTTTAGTGAAAAAGCTATAATAAACCATCTGTACACTAACTGCCCAGGAACCAAATGGCAGATAAAGTTAGCAACCAGCTGGAGGTTTAAGTGGAGCATTTAGCAGCTAAAGAGCCAGATAATTCCCTAAGGAGATGGTTGAGACCAAAAACAGAGCTGAAAGAGAGAGAATATCGGACTTCAAATGCTAACGTTGCTCAGATGTGCAAAACTCTTTGCTTGCCACAACAACTTTATAAGGTGACATGTCAGTGTGCCCAAGTGGCCAAGAAATGAAATTAATGGTGGTTCAACATTGTGATATACATATGATATGTAATGCAGTTATAGTACATTTTGTGGTAAATCAATTGAGAGACTGTTTATGGATAAAATAACCACATATGAAAGTCTGTCTGCGAGTTAATCAAGCAGATTAAGTATCTCACAAATCAAGGTACTCATCACACTGATGCACAAATCAAACCAAAGTCCTATATTGGTTCATTACCACAGTGAGGTAACTCACTGTGGTAATATCAGAGCTGGCACATTTATACTGTCTCAGGGTAAATATGACATCATAATGTCGTCCTGATAAAGGTTGGTGGACTGTGAGAACACCAGGGACAGGGATGACTTAAAAATGACTACAAAATATTTTAAAAATATAAATATTTTAAAGTCTTTAGAGTCTTATGTTTTTGCATTGTTGAGTTTCCAGAGCACCTTAATCACTCTAGTGCTGTACTTGCAGTTTTGTATCATAAATGCATTTAGCTGTGACCTAAAAAACATGTTTTTTCCCCAAACTTTAGTATAAAAGCACCACTTTTTATTGATTTTACCTTGTGACTTTCCTGACACATTTACAGAATCAAAATACCCAAAGGAAACCCAAAGTGTGCAGACGACGCAGCAGGTGAGACTGACAAGAAATTCAGGTTCAATTAAGTGCAAGTAAGTGATGCTTTAGCACCATTTCTTTCATCAACTCACAAATGTGCCTGTAATCAAGCTAACTGTATCACTAAGTTTAAGACTAATGCTGATTTTCTCTGTTACTCATTAGAGCTGCAGACTGGAGGAAGCAAACCTGTTGGGCAGAGCTATTTGTGTGAAACCCCAATTCCAAATCAAGCAAACAAACAAAAAAAAAGACATGTCTGCCTGCAAGCCATCTGTTTCATCCGCCAATCATATTTCCCTTTGCTTCAACATGTCAACATTTTCTTCCTCTCCTTCATGTCTCTCAAGTTTCAACGACTTGCCTCCTCCTCCTCAACAACATACACACACTCCAAACCTTGTTTCCTCTGATCTGCCATCCGTCGCTGGGTCCCCCTCCTCTCTGCCCTGCCCCTCCTCTTCCTCACACACACTCTGTCTGCCTGTATCTCACTCCTTCCACAGTTGTCCTCACATATTAGGTTCCCCCCGTCCTAAGAAGCAGAATTAGCCTCTGGAATCTCATGCACTTGTTTCCTTCGCTACCAGGAAAGAGGTGACGGCATGAAGGAAAAACACAGAGGAAATACAGAGAAGGATTAAAAGGAATGTGAAAAGAGACAGAGACTATGAGGAAGATGAAGAAGCTGAACGTCAAGCCGCCTGCTGTTTGATGCAGCCACACTGTGGGCATGTGGCTGCCTGTGCCGAGCATTTCCCTCTCCACTCTCCAGCTGACTGGTGCGAGGTCTGCGCTCATGTCGCGCCGTGCTACTTTATTTATCTCTTCACAGTAACGTGAGCATACTATTATTTATTCCACCCAGAGAGGACGTCTGTCTGAATTACTTTATGCTGGCTGACACACTGACCTTTGGACTCTCTACTGGACGAAGGATTTGGATTCAGTTCCTCGTGAAGAACAGAGGCGACTGATGTGGGGCTCAGGTAAGATCATCACTGACTACTGAGCAGTGCAAAACCTCCCACAACCCTAAGCATTCCTCCTTTGATCACCTTAAAATGAACAGAGGGGCAGATAAGCCAGGATCCCCTCATTATTGCAATATTCAGAGCAGAAATAAAGGGCGAGTGACAGTCTTACATGAGGCTTTGATGGCTTCCCTCTTTGATGAAAGTTAGGGCAGTCTCGAACAAATGTCAGCACTCAGTGTCAGACAAGACTTTGCACTTGTACCTAGTCTGACCCACGACCTTTCACATGCATCATGGGTATGATGCAGGGAAGGAGCGATGGAGGGAGGGGGAGGGGGAAGGAGAAGGAGAGTGAGTTTAGGCTTAAATACAGAGGGCCGGGTCTGGCATTCCTGACCAAACTGTTCCTTCATCAGCATCACAGCATGATAGAAGTTTGGCAGAAACTATTAGAGAATAATCACATCATCGTCTGAATTTTGAAAAGGAATTCATCAGACATCAGAATTAAAGGTCCAGTGTGGAGGATCTATGGGCAAAAATGGAATATAATATTCATAAGTATGTTTTCCCTAGCATATAATCACTTGAAAATAAGAATCGTTGTGCTTTTGTTACCTTAGAATAAGCTCTTTATATCTCCAGAGGGAGAGAGTCCACCATGTTGCACTGCCGTGTTTCTACTGTAGCCCAGAACAAACAAAGCAAACACTGGCTCTAGAGAGCAGTTACTGCAGGGGATGCTGAGGTGAGAGGTTGCAAACTGCAACCTCATGGCTGTTATCAGGTCATCTCAGTATGTGACTCTGTCATGTGATAGGTACTGGTGGTACATGGGGGGGGGGGGTGTAACCTCTGTCTCAGATGTAGTTGTGAGTGCTAGAAAAAAAACTAGTGAGGAGTTTTTTTTTTCTGCCTACTACTGATTACTGACGTTTTTCAAACATCCTAAAACTCCGGATCTGAATCAGGCTGAACTGTTCTATAACTTGTATTTTTGTTTGCTTTGTGTGCTTACACATGGTCCTAACACATTTAAATTATGTATATAACAGTGAGAGGATTAGCAGCAAGAAAAGTGTGTTGTTAATGCTTACGAAAATTCATTTTCAAAGAGATTTTCACCTGCGCACTGAATCATGACCAGTCAAGCCCATTCCCCTACACACCCCATTGTTCAGAACCACTTACCTCTTCACTGCACAGAGACACGTGTTCAGTCCAGTGTGTGTATTTGTGTGTGTGTATTTATGTATAGTTCATTCCTAGACTCAATTCTGGCAACACCAGTTTTAACCTCTGAGGTGCAGTAAACAGCTTCTCTGCTCGGAGCCGCCGCTGCCCTCACTCTGCCACCAGAGGAGAAACACACTCTGTCATTTTACATCAAACGGATTTACAGCCAAACACAGCTGGCTGCTTTTTCGTTTGGGCCTCAGCTCCAGTCTGCAACTGGACCCTCTGACCACTAAACACAAACAGCAGAGCCAGTTTAAAAAAGACCACGTTTAATTATGATATTGTTTCTCAAGAAGTGCTGTGAACAGTTTGATG
This sequence comes from Chaetodon trifascialis, assembly GCF_039877785.1. Taxonomy (NCBI): domain Eukaryota; kingdom Metazoa; phylum Chordata; class Actinopteri; order Chaetodontiformes; family Chaetodontidae; genus Chaetodon; species Chaetodon trifascialis. The sequence continues at coordinate 16,983,848 of NC_092058.1, read as the reverse complement.
AAGTAATGCATTTTTAAAATGTACCTGTGCATGCAGGTTAGAAAACGGCATGAAGTTACGTGAGAAAATCTGAATTTTTCATATGTTTCTTTTCTTCATCTTTGCCCATTTGGACACTTTAACCTGTAAGTGGCTGATTTAACACGTGCTTAAGGCTGTTTCATCAGCGTTGCACATCAAATGAAGACTTTATCAAACGTTGGCAGGACTTCTCAGGAATCACTCATTAAGGATCACGGCTAAAATTAGAGCTCAACTAGCCTGTCGACACAGTTATGGCCTCCTGGGGCGGCGTGAGAGAATGATAGGATTGTTGAGGTCACAAGCACAAAATCACACGCATGCTCACACAGGTCTCCTGACTGCACAGCATGCTACTTCCAACCCTCATACAAACTGTTATCAGTACATCTATGCATTTAAGTGACCATTTTTATGAAAAATTTCAGTATATTTTGTGTGACAAGAGGAGCGCAACTCCACCTTGACTGTATATGCTCTGTACTGTGTTCCGAGCTTTTGCAAAACATGGTTATATTGCTCACCAGAAAGCATGCTACAGCATCAGCACACATTAATTACTTTGCAAAACAGTCCTCCTAACCCGAAGCTAGTCCTGAGACCTGTACAGTGAAACTACTGTATCATGCCTATGGTTGAACCTAATGGCCAGCTCCTGCAATAAAGGCTTTATATCAGAACTTTGACACTGCTCCTGCTCTTAGACGCATGAAGGCATGAGGTTTGCTTTTGCATATGTCGGAATTTCAGTTGATTCTTTTAAGGCCATAATTACATTTATGGTGTTCTATCAACCTGCTGTGCTTTCACAAGTGAGCAACTTCAAGCCTGATCATACCTTTATCAAGACACACACGCAGGATGGTGTGTCACCTGAGTCCAGTGGTCCGGTTTCAGTTTTCCATGGTGACATCCATTAAAGTCATGCTGTGTCTGCCCCTTCACCCTCAGACAGTCACATTAGCACCTGGCCCATTGGTCACAACAATACACCTACCTGCATTATTCAACCTGACTCCACTAATGAGGAAACCTAATCTCAGACACACACACACATGCACAAAACCCCTATCCTGGGTCCACATAAGCTTTAACACACACACACAGGCTGATTTACTGCATGCACTTTTTGTTAGGATGACTATTAAATTATGTAGAAACGGATCAGTTCATACTGCATAAAGCCTGAGGTCATCCAGAAGCAGTGCTGCGTGATCTTGTGGGAAAGAGTTTGATGAAGTCTTGAATACACATTAGCACAGCGTTCCAGTTTGAATACATTATGCTGGTAAATGTTGGTACAGACGTGCGTGCAGTGAGCTTAGCTTTTGAGCTCATTCAGCACTCCCTGCCTGTCAAACAGCTGTCAGCGTGCTCCTTCATCCTGCTGTTCCAACACTTCTTCCACATTTCCTCACCCTACATTTTCATCCCCAGTCAGTCTGCATTAAGCTCAATCTCTCCTCCCCTTCATCAAGACTCTGGAGCTGTCAGTCTCCGTCGCACCTCCGTGTCTGTGTTTTTGTCTTGTTCACACAGTTGTCTGCAAGGGCAACGACTGTATGAGCTTGGTCAGCGTTTACAAAATGTACCCTACTCTTTGTGTGAACACTGGGAGGACGTTGTGAGGGCTGACATTAACATACTCAAGGCATGTTTCAGACGTGTCAGTGTGAAACACGAGGCAGAGTATAGAGGGAGACAAGGAGAGAGGAAAAATCGTCACTGGTAAACAGCAGAAACAGGGTGACAGAGGGAGAGGGAGAGCAGAATCGACAGCAGCATTATCACTCTGCTTCCTGATTCAAACACCCCAAGAAAACGCTCAGCACCGACTGCTCTCATTGGCAGAGCCTCCAGCCAATCACGGCTCAGAAATGCAAGGTGCCTTTAGGTTATACCCAACCCCAAAATATGAGAGAGAGTGAGAGAGAGAGGGTGGGAGAGAGAGGCACGCTGTGGTGCAGAGGTTCTTCCAGTGAGGCAGGACTCCATCTCAGCTGTATTCTCTGGTGTTCCTCCTGCTGTAGTGAATATATAACAGTGAATAAATTACAGGCTTTCTTTGCAGTAGACTGAGCGCATGTTGTGTTGTGGTCAGGGCTGCTGCTGTGCTCCTCCTCTGGCAACAGCTGGCTGGACAAGAAACGTGTGTCGAGATCTGCAGGAGAAGCATCTCATGTGAGCGAGGCGAGCAGAAGAGACACACCGTAGGGAGGCAAAGTGAAGGTTGTGATGCAGGATATCTTTTCCACACTGAGTTTTGAGAGCCAGAGAGGTGGGCGCCTGAGGCTTGAGTCGCGTCAGTAGCTGATCGAGGGAGAGAAGAGTCGAGCAAGAAGATACTGTGGGAAAGAGAAGTTGACAGTGGAAGGATACAGGATGATCTTGGGTAAGACAGCATCAGACAGCTTTTCTCTCTTTGCTCCTCTTGATCCAATTGATTTGTGTTCTACAGTTCCTCCTCCGTCAAGGCGATCACTCATCTCTGGCACAAAGTTTCAGCTGCATGCGCCACTGTCTCAAACTTAGATGTGTCTTAGATTATCTGTTTATGCTGTCATGCGGTCATGTAGATTTGACAAAGAGCAATTAATGACGGAGGGGTTGCCCTCCTTACATAATCTGTAGGATGGTGAGGGCAAGGGTCCTCTCTGTTCCTCTTCATGTAACGTTCCTAATAGTACTTCTTTCTCATTAATCTGTCTGTCCTGAAATAGTCACAATTATCTTTTTTAGTCAGTCCAACACAACAACACAGACACACACACACTCGGGAAGACAGAAAATGGCATCATAGGCAGACAGAGAGAAGATTTGGTACCACACATTAAGTTATTCAGGCAATTCAGGAAACATGCCAAAATTATACGAAAATGCATCCAGAAGAGGTCATATTTCATTTTAAGTACTCTAACCTGACCCTCAGTCAAGGCATGTCGTGATTATAGTCCAACTTCGGTGCGTTATATGATCAGTCATCTCAGTTTCTCGTTGCCTAAATTGTAAGCACACTCACCACTGACAGGATGTAAAACTCCATGTCATTCATCAATGCAGTCCCGCGCCTCATCAACAAGCTTCAGTATGAAGCAGAATCAGGAAATCAGACACCTCTCAGTGCATATGCTCATTTTGTCCAGCGAGTTTTTATTAACCAGTCTGTCATTCATTCAGTTTTCATACAGGGCTTCAATACACTGCATCTACTCAGACAAGCTGCACACATGTGCACGAGTGTAGATTTTGTGTCCTATTTGTGCATACATGAAACAGCAGTAAAGAAAGACTAAAAAGACAGTGGACCTTCCCTCAAAAGCTTTGATAGGTTCAAAAGCTCTGCACCAAAGAGACAAGAAAATAAGAGATAAATGCACCAAAATGAACTTTGACTTGACGTCACAGAACTATGGTTATAATACATACTGATATGCAAATAATGTTTTGTAAACAGCATTCAGTGTGTTCAGTTTAATTATGCTGATGTTGATCACTGCAGAATATTACAGAAGTGGCTCTTCAATGGAGCTGTTATTGAATGAAATACACAAGGGACCGTTGTTGCAGAATGAGCCTGATAAGATGCACATCCTGCACCGGATTTTTGTTCAATTTTTAGCAGTGTGACGCTGTCACACACAGCAGACTTTAGACGTCAGCATTTTACATTCGCACTTAGTGTTTCAACATTTTATCTCTAATTCGATTAACTACACTGACCTTGTTCCACGTACTTGTGTGTTGACAAAATATTAGACTACTTTATTTTTGTTTGCTTGCTCTTGCCCCTGCTTGAGTCCCCCTGTGATCTGAGAGTGAGTTTGAGCTTGTGGTAATCCCTCCCCGGAGCTGAAGCTTTAACTCTGTGTGCATTAGACACTAAACACACTGACACAAGATCACAACAACATGAGGCGATGGGGTTTTATATACTGTATTAGTTTCCTTTTACTGAGATAGAGATGTAAGTCCAGAGACCAAAATAGTTTCCATGAAAGACGAGGACAGCAACAGTGCTGACAAGAAAAGATGGAGGGATAAACACAGAGGAACAGTCTCCTCTCCGCTCCATCCACGCCACCGCCATCTGAATACTGTATTTCCTTTAATGAAAATCAACATTCAAACATGTCGAGACCAACTGCAGTGAACTGTGCTGAAGCTGGTTCATCTCCTTCGGTGCAGAGCAGTGTGGAACGCAGTTTAGTAACTCTTGTGTGATTTTAATGATGAATATTTCAGACCCAGAGGTTTGAGGTCTTTATTTATTTAAAAAAAAGGGCCAAGGCCTGTTCTAGTCTGACGCAAAGACCTCACTCAGCACTATGAAAAAACATTTCTGGCTTGCATCACCGCTCAGTACAAAGTAATCCATAAATGTGTGTGCGTGTCTTTGTGTGCGCAAACCCTCCCACTCATCAATGTCCTCTGAAGGAATCACAGGTGCATGTTGTCTCCGATAAACAACATGACCTTTAAATCGAGGCAATGCAGTGATGGATAAAAAGTACTGACATTTAAAATGGAGAAATGTGCCTGTCACTCTGCATGTTTGACAAACTGACACATATTTCATACATCTGTGGAGGCTGACACTGCTGCACCGAACAAAAGCAGCACTGGTAAGCAAAGACGGGAAGGTCAAACAACAGTGAGGGTCAATAGTTACAGTATATGCACCATACAGTCTGTCCTCACAAGACAAAGCATTGGACATGGACTGGTCAATTATGACTCTCATCTGCTAAAACACAACCCAAAAGCTGTATGGAGGAGCTTGACGTGGACGGATAGGCAAAGCAAGCATGTGACTTCACACATTTTCCTTTTACTGCAGACATTCAACAACAACCCTGTTTTACAATCTTTCCCATCTTAACCAGGTATTTCTTCTTTTAACCGTGACCGCAACCTTTCCCTCACACTGGGATCGGACTATATGATACCAGCCCAATAAGGGTCCAACCCAATAGACGCGGGTCGTCGGGAACATGTATGAATGCTGAGCAGCGAGACAGCTACTTGCTTTAACTGGCGTATTTTGCCATAGTGGAAAACAATAAAAATAGTGTGAAAGAATTTCGTTTCTCGTTGTCACCTCGTTTGATAACTTCTACGATGACTCATAAATTGTTGTTCCGATAGCATGTAATGGTTTTACGAGGCAAACTATGTTGCCGTGTGGATATGAGTGTCAGATCAGAAAATTTTCAAAAGGCAATGACAAAGATATATTTGTCATTTAGGCTCGAGGACTTGGTGACCGTAATTATAAAAGTAGAAGTCCTTGAGACGTGTGTCTGTCATTTACTGCTTCCAAGAATCAAGTGGCAAGAGGGCACAAGGGCTGATCATAAAGTCTCTTTGCTGTTTGTTTTTTTATTGTCCTGAAGGTATGCAGACCACAGCTGAGCCAGCAGCCTGACTCTTACACTACATAACCCTTGCGTGTTGCTTCAAGACCAAGCTATAGCATAAAACCACACTCTGCCCTTCAGGCTCCAATCAGCTCCCAAAATATAGCCTGTCATTTCTGCCTCTGCGGTAAAAAACAATATGATATATGGAATTCAGCATCATACGTCCTCTTTTTGTTCTATTTTGATTTTTCTGTGTGTTGAACATAAAGCATTCATTGCCTTTGTGTCCTCTCTATTGCATAAAATCATAAGGAGATGCACCTGGCTTCTGCACGTCTGATGCCATTGTTGCGTACGTGTGTTCACCCACATGTGCCTTTGTGCGCTTGCGAGCTTGCTTGTGTACTTTACATGCTCAGGTTTCTGTGGGTCTGTATCTGCAGTCGTGTGTTCTTCCAGCTCCCAGCAGGTGTGTAAATGGTTTGACAAACAGAATAATAATGTGCGGCAGGGCTGCGGGTCATGTTGACATGGTGGATCTCTTAATGGCCTTACTTTTCTCAGCGTGGTCTCATGTGGTAGTGCTCTCTGTTTGCCTCAAACTCTGCTACATCATGACTGCAGTGTAATGAAAGAGAAAGTTGGCAGCCAGATTCAGGATGTTCCGTCACCTCCCTAAAGAGCTGAGGCCTGAGAGGAGATACAGATAGGCAGATGTTCACGAGCCTCTTTATGAAACAAAGCTCACCAGTTAACATTCATACAACTGCCCAGAACTCAAAGGCACAGATGGATTACATCGATATGACTATTTTCAAATCATAAATATATTATATATAATATAATAATATACGGTCTACCATCCTTCCTTGACCTTTATATTTTTGTCTATTGTGACATGTGGTTACAGGCAAAAAGCAAAGCAAAATTTAGACAAGGGATGATTCAAAAATAAGAGGACAAAAAAGCCTTGAAGGGTAAAATAATGACTAATGGGGTTAAAGTAACTTCGCTGTCATTCTTACAATAATAAATGCTTGATTAATGTTATGAAACAATAATGGTCAATGCTTTAAATAAAGCAGCATTGTCCATGTCCAATGTTTTGTGACCCATCCATCCACCTCAACACATGCAAACTTTGTTACTCTATAACAATGTCAACTAACTTCCTCCATTGCTCCCATCATAATTAATACGGTCTCTATAGAGGGATTTGTCACTTGAATGTAAATAGATGACATTTTGGGGCACTTGCTGAAACAACTCATGCAGCCATTCCCTCTTGGGAGGACCGTCTCAAAATGTTTCAAATTACAGAAAGAAATAGAGCCCCTGGAGATGGAGATCTGTCAGTCTCAGCTGAACACAGACAGATCCGGTGGCTAGATGCTAGCTAACTACAACTAACGTCTGTATAGGTCAAATTCATGACAATAATGCAAGGCAAAATGTCAACAACCTCTGTTTGAACACATCTCAAGTCCAACAGACAGTAAACACAGAAAGCCACTGGAAATCCAATTTACCTGCAAAGGTGGTTGCGTTTGATGGCAAAACACTGATGGAAAAATTTGTACAAAATCAACCTCAGCTTGTCTCATATGATGCAAACACTGAACAGTACATAAAGTAAAAATACTGCAAAACAAGACAGCACACACTGCTGCAAGCATATATCAAAAATGGACCATACGTGACCCATATTCCCACCTCCATGTCTCAGGACTTGTGTGTATGCTTAAAACAAGACATGACATGTAGACAACCTACAGGGACAGCAACGAAATAACCCCAAATTGTTCATGCGTGTATGACATTTTGCATTTGACAGCCAAAGGTTAACCCCCATAAGCAGCTGTACCAAATGGATTGCTTTCACCTCTTTGACAATGCTACCATGGGATTTTTATCACATGTACAGCACAGTCCGTCACAAGCTAACGTTCAGCTGTGCAGACTATAACTACTCTCTTCAGTCTTCTGTACATTAACCTGCAGGTTAACATGGCTCTTTACCTCCTCTGGTCACCTTGAACTCACCTCAAAACATGCGGCTCCCTCCCCCTCCTCGATGCTTTCCTTCTCTTTCCACCTCATCTCCCCTCCTCGTCCAGACCTCTTTTCCTCGCTCAATCGACTCCATCAACTCAGCCCCACTGCCATTATTTTCGACCAAGCTCCTATTTGCTTGTCATCTCCAGTTCCTTGCCAATCAAGAAGTTTTTACCTCTTTATGAGGTTTCATAATCTGGCACTACGGAAAGACAAGACAGAATTTTTCATGAGAAATTGTTAGCAGGGAGAAGTCCAAACACAGCAATGTGCCACCATCATTACATAATGATTTTAATTTTAATGAGAGCAGTGCAAAATCTGGTGGGGAAAACAAAAGTCTTCATTAATTACGAATACTGCATGGAATCAGAGTGGAGCTGCAGAGGGACTAGATGATCTCAAGAGCACTGCATAAAAACAGACACACACACACACACACACACACACACACACACACACACACACACACACACACACACACACACACACACACACACACACACACACACACACACACACACACACATTTCAGGCAAAAGAGGACTTCTGAGAGGTCTCTGGGAGGTGGCATTTAAGCCTGGCCACTGGGGTGCAGAGCATCTATCATTAAAACAAAGTGCAGACTGAAATCAACTGTGCTCTCCTTCACCAGCACTCAGCTCTCCTCTTCGCCGTGTCCTTTCCTCATTGTCCAGATCTCACACAGACAAACACAATATTAATCAGCATTGAGCCTATAAGTTAGTCCTTTCAGTGCATAATTCATTCGGACTACAAAGGTTTGTGTGTACTGTCGTCTGTCCCCTGCTTAGGTTGGAATAGCCGCCTTTGACTCGAGGGTAAGCTGAGCTGCAGTAAATTGGATTTCATGCTCAGTCCTTCACAGTAGCTGTATGCGACACTAAGACAGAGCCATCTTCCCCCCGCAATCACGACAAAGTTAGCGCTGTGTTTCTTCAAAGGTTAGTCCCTCTAACACAGTTGCATTGCATTTACACCACATGGGAGAGAGCTGATGCAACAAATCATTTCAAGTATTTATTTTGCAGAGAACTGGTTACCATGCCAAATGCCGAATGGTGGCAGCTCGGCATTCCACAAAACAAGAAAGAGGAGTCACAAATCATTTGAACAGATGATGATCATCGACATACTAATGGTGTCACAGAATGCTGGATCAATTCTTTTTCGCACAAAACTTGGGGGGAAAGACAGCCACAGCCCAGTGGATCCAGTGGTTTTCGGGTTAATAGACTCACCACAGAGTTGTCCCTCTCTGCTGCAGCAGCAGTGAGAGGGTTTTTGTCAGGGGAAGGCTGGCTAATCTGCCACAGGAGCTCATTTCAGAGGCTGCTCCGCACAGCAGCCCATTTAGATGCAGATGTGAGGCGGATGGCATCGTGTGCGGAGCCGGTCCTCTGAGCCGAGGGGCCTGGAACTAAAGATGGCTGCATTTCTTTTTTCCTTTCTTTCTTTCTTTTTTCTTTTTCTCTTTGGAGGGACCCTGCAGTGCTTCTGCCCCTCATCAGACTTCATTCTGTTAGACAGCATGTCATCCAGTCTCCTGTCCGCTTCCCTCCTGGTCACATCATGGAGCGCAAAGATGGAGGCAGACAAGGAATACAGAGAGGCTCCAGCAGCATCACTGACATTGACATTACCTCTGTGATCATTAAACTGAAATTGGCTAAATGAATTGCCAATTTGAGAGGCCTTAGTCACAGCATATTGGTGTGTGCATGCCGGTGTGTGCACACGTCTCTGGGTTTGTGAAATCTACTGTGACGATAAGATTCTGTCTCTGGTTGTCTGCCCCCCCCCTTTACGTCTCTTCATTTCTGTCCAACTACCTCTCACACACAATCTACACACAAATTCAATAAGCCATTACACAGGCATTGATCTTTTTCTCACCCAAACATTTGCATTAGAAAAAAAAAGGCAGTAAGATGAGGGGCTGGGTGAGACAGCGCTGTCTGTTCATTTTTGTGGAGAGAAGGAGCAATAGATGGCGAGGCCTGGATTTATAGAGTTTGGCAGCACTTTAACACTTTAACGCTCCTCAGAATGTGTCCAATCAATGTGCTCCCTCCCAGCGTGGTCGCTGTTGAAGAGATGTGGCGCTCACTTATCTGATGTCATTGTAAATCACTCAGGAGGAGGGTAGGTCAGTGGATGCTGCTGCGGCTACACTCACGCCGCATCGAGCTGCCGTGGGATGGTGCAGAATAATACCCTGAAAACACTGCGTGCCAACGTTAAATGCATCGCTCTATTGTGGGTGCCTGCACAGTAAATGCAGATTTATAAGTAACAGCAAGCATGCTCTGACCTTTCAATTGTAACACAGCGTAAAATGAGCTGCAGATTTACCAGAAGCGTGTCAGGAATACGGTTCACTAACCAAAGACAAAACACAATGATGATACCTCTGAGCCAGTCCATAAAGCCTAAACATTATTGTCCCTTTGCGTGCTTTGTTAACCGCATTTTAATTGCATCTCAGACATTTTCCATGTTATAGGTAATCCTGGATTTTAGTCTGGTGATTCTTCAACAAATCCCTCAAGAAGACCAAAATCATGAATGAACTGATGCTACTAACAAGTATGTGTGCGGCTAAAACCTAAAAAAGTGTGTGCACAAAAAAAAATTATTAAAAACCCATAAATGAGCCTCACTGTTGCATTGGGTAACATGTTCCATTACTACCATGTGGACTGCAGTTCATTTTGAGTCAATCCCACAAACATTACCCTGCTGCTGTAAATACTCACTAGCTCACCGAATGAGTATTAATCCACTGCTGAAAATAGTTCCCAACAAATGCACGATTCACTCCTGTTTTTCCTGACCCATTTTTAAAGACTCACATGTCAGTAGGAACCGCAGACAGGCTGAGGAAGTCAGAGAATTAGAAGACAGACTAACACGCTGACATCTTCGGTCTTTTCATGGCTTGTGTTGTCTTTAAATCCCAACAAAAATATAGAATATAACCATCCTTATCAAAGCATCAAACATGTTATGATCATTTAAAAATAGTCCCAGATTGCTTTTTCATCCTTATCTTGCTATTGCTTACACTCATTCCTTCATGATATCTGGTGTTGAGCGTTCACTCATTCCTACATGTTCGTATGTTGGTGTGAACTAAGGTGTGTTATTACCGCTGGTTTTTCACTCAGCACAGATCTTGCTGTGGTTGGTTTGGAGAGGTGATAATGGCCGCCATGTGAGCTGTGGGATTCATGGCATGTCTGAAGGACATTTAAACCGTGACCCCCACTTCTGCTTCCCGCCCCTACCTTCTAAAACCCCCTCTTTCTCATGCAGCGTATGCAAAAGCAGTCAGACACAAATGACAGTAGCTACAGCTGAGCTTCAGCTGCCACAGCCTCCCAAGGACCGAGGAGGAATGCCAGAAGGAGAGACTTTCCCCTCCATCTATTTTTGATCCTGACAGCACATTCTTTACGTCTCCCCTGCTGTCAGTGAAAGGAGCCTCCTCTGCTGTTACCAAAATAGCCTTTTCTTCTCCTCGTTCTGACAAGTGACCAGTTTTTCTTTTCAAATGTAACAAAATTGTTGAGTAGTCATCACAAAGCGGTGGCAATAAAAGGATGATGATTGCATATAATCTCAGGAGAAAAGATTATACAAATTCTCTCTGCACAGCCCGACTGGGCCTGAAGCACCCTGCTGGTTTTAAGCTAAAGAGAAGAATAAGTACGGGAAGTGGAAAGGAGAGAGCAAACCAGAAAGAGGATGAAGAGTAACAAAACAGCTAGAAGGACTGGTGCTGGAGAGAGGAGAAGCACAGACTGGGGAAACAGAGGCAGGCAGACAGAATAAGGGACCATGAAATGGGGATAGAAAACTGTGCTCAGTGAGAGCGAGACAGAGGGAGAAATGGAGGAAAGGCGGATATCTGCAGCACCCCAGCTGCGAGGCTTAAGGAGCTTAGCCCTCCTGCCCATCACAGAAGACTCTTCAAGTGCAGGCATTCACCGCCGCTGAGCTACTACTGGGAGAAAAGTGAGCAAGAGATGCGGAGAGAGGAGAGGTGTGCGTGGGCAGTGGAGCCCAGTACGGGCAAATGACGCAGAAGATGAGAGTTCAGATCATTTTAAAGAGTGAAGGGACATGTTTGACAGCAGGAGCTTCGTCTGATATGTTTAGCTTTAAAAACGCAGATTGACATTTTAGGAAATACTCTCATTTGCTTTCTTCCCGAGAGTTAGATGAGAAGATCAATACCACTTTTAAGTCTGTAAGGTAATTTTGAGGCTGTAGCCAGCAGCTGGTTAGCTTAGCACAAACACTGGAAGCAGGGGGAAACAGCTAGCCTGGCTCTTTCCAAAGGTAACAAAATTCCCCTACCAGCATCTCCAAAGCTCCGAAATGAACAGGTTGTTTCTCGTCTGTTAATCCATTTTCATAAAGCAAAAGTTTGGGCAGAATTGGCCCAAATTTCTGTTACTGTAAATGAGGACAACATGAGGAAGGAAAAGGACCCAAAGCAAAAGTTTGGGTACCCTGTATGGTCAGCACTTAGTAAGAGTCTTTCAGCTCTTGTCTTGTTCTGTGAGATTCTTCATTCGTCTTGAATACGCTGCTCTTTTCAGGTCTATCCACAGATTTTGATTTGCTTTTCTAGCAATCCTACAAGCAGTTCTCTCTGAAAGCTTTCCTGGTCTTCCAGACCTCAGCTTGACCTCCACGTTCCTGTTAACTGCCATTTCTTAATTACATTACAAACTGAGAGCTGAACTGAGCTACCTGAAAACACTTTGTGTGTTCTTATAGCCTTCTCCTGCTTTGTGGGAGTCAATTATTTTAATTTTCAGAGTGCGAGGCGGCTGCTTAGAAAAGCCCAATGACTGCTGATTGACGGGACAAGGTTTGAGGAGCCAGAGCGTTTATAAAGCTTTAAAAATGTTCATCACCTGCCCGTGCTAACGATGATTGTGAAGAAGCCACAGTGCTAACGAGGTCATTTAGGTTGAATCCTTGGTAAAGGTTACTGGAGGGCTCAAATTTCTTTTGCATGGTGCTTCTTTCCTTTTTTCACCCTAAAAATTGTACAAAAAAAACTATGTTTCAAATTTAACAGAAATTTTGATCAGGGGTGCACAAACGCTTTCATACCACTGTACTCTCAGAGAGAAAGCGGATTTCCAAATGTCTAACTATCATATTATTTATAGGGCTTTGTGCTTTTTTCCATTTTTGATTTCCCTGTTTGTGCATCCATCACAGGAAGCGTAAACCGACCAGGGCCGGTCCCTGCCTTCCTCAGGAGCCCGCCTGTCATCCCAGCCCCGCTGGACATGAAGCCCTTCCTCCAGTTCCCCCTGGAGTCGCCTCACCCGGCCAGCATCGGCCTCTTCCACAACTTCAACACGGTGAGGCATACCTGCACGCAAGCATGAATGCACACGTGTGCACACACTGTGTCTGGGATTTGTTATCATCTTGCTTCACTCAACAGAAGGCAGAGCTGGTATTCAGTTGTGGTTTTGGAGCGTTGCCTCCTGAGTGATGACAAGTGACAAGTGCTGAGGATTTATACTGGATAATCCAGAATGATAAGGTGACAGCTGTTTACTTTTTATTTAGCAGAACGAATTTCAGCATAATTGAGAAAATGCCCGGCAAGTGTTTTACTGCAATAAAATGAGTTACAGCTAATCAATTGTATAAGAGGCACAGGCCGTATTCTCTACAGTCAGCATTTTCTGTCGCTCCCTCTCATTTCCAGATTGGGTTTCATGTGAAGGTCAGTGTGGCGACAAACACGGTCGCACGCACACACATACACACACACACACACTCATCTAGCTCATCTTCATGCGCTCAGGCAAAATGACCCTTCCACAGGTTAATGATTCATCCTGCTTCGCCGAGGACATTCAGTGTGGCCGCTAACGCCAGAGCACCTCAATCCTAATCACTCGCTGTCCGCACACTAAACTTTAAGCAAGTCTGTCGTCCAGTGATAGAAGGCTGCAGCTCAGTGTGAGTCTTTATTCAAAGCCTGATCAGCCTGCTCGTGTTTAGAGGCTGAAGAGACTGAAAGGACACAAAGAGAAGGACGAACTGACAAACACACTTGATTACTGTGCTTATTTGACTCAAATACAGTTATGCTCCAGTTTGGGTGGAAACTTTTTGTGAAGCATGAAGTTCTGTGATTTATCTAGAGAGCTCATATCAGGTCTGACTCACCAGGATTACAGGTAATTTCCAGACACTTAAGATTCTCAGGAGGACACGGTGGGTCTCACCTTCCTGTATTGAGACATAAGCAGCACAGTGAGGCACGCTGTGTGCAGAGGGAGGGAAGGGAGCCTCTGCCACTCTGTTGATTTGTAACGCTCCAGAGGAAAATCATTTTTCTGTAAGGCTAAAGTTTAACGTACGTGTTATTATTCTGTGTGTCAGTTCCTCCGTTTGAGACAGAAATATTACTTGAAAGCTAGAATTCTTAAAATTTTTATGATATCAAAGCCCATTTAGATATTATTTATGGTAATTTTTTCAGCAATACCCATTCAATACATGCATTCTCTGACTGCCTCTCCATGAAGTAGTTTTCATTTTCACTATCCACCCTTCACATTGCACTCATTGTGAACAGCCGTCAAAGAGCACAAGACCAGATTTAGAGGTCTGGAACCAGGCCAACTGTCGTCGTTAGTCTTCTTTATCAAACAACTAAAGCGATGAATCCTCTCAGCCTACAGTGTAAGTGCGCTGTAAACAGATAAATGAGTTGCTCTTCCTCTGTTGGATCTCTGAGAGAGTAGCCCCCAGTGCTCCCAGTGGTCAATAATGTCCTGTTTCAAACAGAACCCCAGGATCCGTCGGGAATCTAACTTTAAAACGTGGGATGATATTGCACCACCGATCTCAGACAATCATATGGCACACACTGCAAAATGTCTGGTGCAACAAAAGCTCCACTGTTTGAGAGAGGAGAGAGCAAAAGAGGAGACAGAAAGTGGATGAATATGTTAATGAGGTTGGGGCAGATGTATGGAGACAGATCCTGACGAGAGCAGGTGGTAAAAGAATGGCAGCACAAGACACACAGTGATGAACACGGTGATCAACAGCCACCAGAGAGACAGACAGAGAGAGAGACGAGACGTGAGGGAGGGCTGGCACAGAGACAAGCATATTTGGAGGTGTTACAGGTCCCCTCATGAAAAACACAAAACAAGACAGAGGTGAGCTGAGACAACAGGAGCAAAAAAAAAAAAAAAAAGCAGGCTAAAGTCTATAAATATTCCCAACAATGCACTCAAACAGAGTTTAAGTTTTCAGACCAATTATACCATTTCCCCTGGTGCCTGGAGCTTGAGAGTGTAAACAGTCTCTCATTTGGCAGCATACGTTCACAGTGTCAGTAGGAGATGAGAGGCTGAGTAAAACCGCAGTGTACTTTTGGCTGCTTAATGAGGGAAACACCCAGCGCTGTGGTTGATGAACCCTGCCGTCGGGTCAGAGAGCTCACACGAGTCCATTCGAGGTTCTAAAAATGAGGTGGTAAACATTTCATAAGAGAATTACATGGCGTATATCTGTGTTTGATCTGAGTATGGCGAGCTCGGCCGGTATTTTTAGCCCAGTGTTTTCAATTTGTCTTTTAATTTAAGAAATTCAATATGGCTTTTATCCCATTGTTTTATATGAACGTATATGTAGTCTATTGTTTCACTGTTTACTTTGATAATCTCATTCAATATTTGAATTATTGCTTGTTTTCTGATATACACTTCTTAGTTGTTTTAATTAATTGCTTTAATCATATTCTGTCATTCAGCTAATAGGATAACGCTGAGATGAATATTTCTAATGACAATAAAAATCAGACCTCTGTTAAATAAATGTCTACCCACTGTAATATGTATGCTATATTTATTCAAATTCAAGTCAATCATAAATGTTGATTATGTCAAATCCTCAATCTGTATATTTTTATGTAAACGCATACTTATTTTAATTTAGTTTAATTTATCCGTTTTGTAGTTTCAATAGATTATATTGAATATATTGGCTTTGCTTTGTTTTGTTACTGTTAGTGTACTGATTACTTAAAATACAAAATTCAATTTCCCTGCAGCTGAATTCAATTGCTTTCCTCTCAACAAGCAAAGCAATCAGAAGGCTGAATCCTATCTAAAATACACTTGATCTCTTATCAAAGTACCTCACAGGAGCATCTCTGTTGTTTTGTGTAATATTCTGCTTGTGATGTTTTAAGAAGCAGAGGTTTTGTAGCACACAAACAAAGTACACATTTTTGGAGATAGGGAGTCTGTAATTAGGCTCGTCTAACCCCAGCATGAATTAAAGAGTTTGAACGGCACCCAAGAACTCAGGCACAGACAGCAGCACCAGCTGCTGCTGAGAAAACACACACCCTCCTGTCCGCATCAATCACTGCTCCGTCTTCAATTCACTTCTCTCCAGTCTTCTTTATCTCCCAGCTTTCTCCCCCTTCAGCCGCTCCCTCTGTCATTCACCTGCGCTTTTTCTTTAACACCTTTCTCTCTCGTCCACATTCACTGGACTGCAGGTAGGAGACACACAGAAACACTGCCTCTGAGCTCCTCCTGTGTTGCTAAAACTCTGATGTGACCTCTGGGTTGTCTCTCCTCAGATGGACCCTGTCCAGAAGGCTGTGATGACGCATACCTTCGGGCCACCTATGGTGAAGACAAAGCGGCCAATCATCTCGTGCAATGTCTGTCAAATCCGTTTCAACTCAGAGGTACTAAACCTGGGATAGGACAATATCCTTCTAATTGACCACTAAGCCCCTCCCCCAAAGTGATTGTCCAATCATAGCTTAGCAGCTGTAACTAGGCGCAGCAGGCCTGTCAAACTTTGGATTTCTAAGAATGTCAAAGCAATGGGCATGGGGCAGTAGTATGAGTAGTTGCAATGCCTGGAACTCTGTTTAAGCATTATATCATGCATGTAGACACCAGTTGCCTATTTACTTTACAAGATTCTTGTTTTAAATGGAGTCAACAGGATACATAAAAAAATCCAGCAGGAGGAATGTTTTCAACCAACTAATGGAACTAACATTAGCTTCATTAGCTAACTAGCTATGCTGATTAAGCTGCCAGAGGCATGGATGTATTAAGGATAGCGGGATACTTTGTCCAAAGACATTCATACTGGGTGCATATGCCCCTGCAGAGGCTTCCTTGGGCCCTCTCTTAGGGCTCATCGCTAGAGTCCTTCTCCAGCCCGGCCCATGAAAGCATGCACGTCGAGGACTTCCAGCTGACTTGCCACACACACAATAAATAATTTCATCATATGGCTCCTATAGACTTTCCCAATGTTACTGGACTGAGTGGACCAAATTCTGGTAATATAAAAATCATTTTGGGGGTCATTTTACAGTCACTCTTTTTTCAATGATCGTGTATTGAGAAAAATGTTTTTTTGGGCCAGTGTGTGTAACATGATGAACGCAGATGTTGCAATAGCCCGTGCGGCCCCTACGCCAAAATGGCTTCACAGCCCAGCACCATTCCTGGGGACTTGGCCAGAGACAGTTGTCATTTCAGCCGGCAAAATCAACAGTTGCTGGCTGTAGATGAGAAGATCACTTGCCTGGAATCAAAGACTCATCATATCAAAAATGACTAAGAATTTTTGAGTGGCAAGCCTGCCATCATTGATAGGTGTAGCAGCAGTAGCTAAGAGGGCGGACCTTAGAGAACAGTCAAACTGTCCAAGAGCCCTGCACCTGCACTCTACACACATTAAATCATGACCTAAAAAGTTAGCTGGTGATTGACCGTACAGCTGCAGCAGATGAGAACTCAATTCACAGATTCTCAACTCCAATTTTAGCCTGTCCACAAAGAAGAGTGGGGGGAGGACGACATAGAAAAACCCTGCCTGCTTAATCTACTCTTAACCAGCCAACATAATTTTTGATGTCCTTCTGCACCCTGGTGCTGTTGTGTGAGAAAAACAAGCAGAAAGTCTGCAAGCAAGATTCAGGAAGTTTCTTTTTAGTTCATGAGTACAGAGATTTTGTTTGGCTGAACGCTGTGTCACGCTCGGAAAACATATTTCAGGTGTTAAGTCCACTGTGATGAGGTTTTAATGGAGGAGTGTGACACGTGTCAGCTAACACGAGCTTGTCCTGAAAACTACCTTAAAGCTGATGGAGCACATTTTCTGCATTTCACTCTTGACAGAGACATTGCTGCCAACATGAGGCAGAGGGACTGAAATAAAAGAGGCCAGAAGTGATGAAACTCTAGAGGAATGATTTGAGTGTCCCCATTAAAGAGGCAGTAGTGTTAACTGAAGTTGAAAAGCAAATAACTCATAATGTGGGCATCCGAACCCAGCTACTGGATGACATGATTGATGTGTTAAGTGTCTGGAACTGGGCCTTTTACAGAGTGTATGTGTTTGTAAGTGCATGTCTGCAGTGGAAATATTTTGGTGGTTTGAGACAGTCTTTCTTTGCATGGAGAAATAAGAAATTAAAAAGCACCTTTCCTGGTGGGGCCACAGCAAGGTCAACCACATTTCTGATCAAAGTAATAATAATAAATTTTATTTGTAACGCCTTTTGTAAAACACTTTCTTAAAAAGATATGTTTTAAGATTTTGCTTAAAAACATCAGTAGACTGTGGGGCCCTCAGATGGTCAGGGAGGGTGTTCCGCAGCCTCGGTGCTGCAGAGGAAAATGCCCGGTCACCCATGCTGCGGAGTTTGCTGCCTCTGTACGTTTATCTACAGACAAATACACCTGAACTCTCAAATTACCCCACAGGAAAACAGCTCATTATAATTTCTAAAGCCAATTTTAGAAGTGAAAAAAGACAAATTTCCTGAGTTGAATTAGCTAAACATTTTGATATGAGTGACATGTATTCCTCAATATTGAGAGGGCGTTTTAGAGATGGAAAAATCTGGCATTTATGACCCATGGTACATTGTAACCTCTAACCTAAACATGAGTAGAAATCAAACAAAAGCCTGACATACAAGCCGAGCTAAAAATATAAATGCATTCCAGCGATGAAGCGCTAACTACTTGCGCTCTAAATGCAGTAGAGTGTAAAGGACACAGGCAGGGAGGGAGTCATCTGAAACTTACTGCTGTTTGCTCTGTGAGGGGCTGCTTAATTATATCTCCCCTGCTCAGACCTGCATGTTCTCACATGGTCTACATGAGCGTGGGGTACAGACCATGAGTGGGGGTTGCTTTTATTTACTTACTACAGCATGTTCATATTACACGTTTGTATGTGTACTATTTGCATGTATGAAAATGTGTGTGTGCATGAGTGTGTGTGACTGGTGTCACGCATGCGTTATGCAGTGAAAACTCTAATATCGAGCCACCTGTTTGTCCTACCTTCTGTTTAACTTGAGAGCCGCTGTGTGCATCTGCTCTGCTGCGACTCTACAGCATTTTCCACAGTAACCCGAGAGACTGAGAGCTTAAAGCACGGTGGACATTCTTTAATAATGAAGGAATACTCTGTTTACAGTACAGCGCTTGACTCACTCACGCTGTCTGAGCTGTGCTGCAGTTCAAACACATTACTGTTCATCAAGTCTTCTTCAGGTCACACGCCACCAAATACACGAATAATACCAACATTTTCTTTCATGTTTATGTCTGAAGGAGGCCGGTGTTAAGTGGGAGTGCTCGAGTACTTAGTGAAAGAGGCAGATTGATTGATAGTGGCCATTCAGAAGCAGGTGTTTCTCAGTAATGGACTGCATATAAATGCATTATACACACACACACACACAGACACACATACACACACACACACACACACACACACACACACACACACACATATTATATATATATATGTATATATACACATTCTCACAGCTATTACACTGTAACCACACGTGTTGTAATTCTAACATTGCAATTCATTTCAGGCCACAGAGGACAGATTAGCCTGGCAGTGTTTAGCTCAGCTCTGCTGCAAGGCTGACGTCACACCATGCTGCATTAGCCATCGTCACCACTGCAGCACCACACTGGGCACCTCTCTCCCTCTGTCTTTCTCTTCTCATTCTTCTCAGGCCCACATCAAACCTTCTTTCATTCGTATCTCCTGTCTGTTCGGCAACTTAGTTTGCTCACCACTTTCCTCGTCAGTTTCCATATTTCTGCTTCTGCCTCTGTGGGGTTTACTGTATCATCTGTCTCCCTCTCCTTGTCTCCACCTCTCCAGCTTCTTCCCACCCCCTCTTCCTGACACTGCTGCCAGTATCCCATACAGTAGATTTGGCTGCTAGACACGCTCTCTCTGCTTTCTGTGCCTTTGTCGCTTTATAGATAGAACATCAAAGCACATCCTGCTTAGAGAGAAAAAGGATTTCAGGGACATTCACTTGCTCTCATTTTCTCCCTCTTAAATCCCATCTCTGCCTCTTCATTCATCTTAATCCCCCTTTCCATAGGCACTTTCGTAGCTTCGCTGCGTCCGTTTCACCCACTATGCCAAACATCATCTATATTTTATCATCATTCACTTTTCCTCTTACTCCAATGATCAGATGCCTTCATCTCTTTTACATCATATTGTCTCTGCTGCATCCCACCCCCACCTCTGAGGCTGTCAAGCTTTCATGCTTGAATTGATGGCTCACCTTCATTGATTTCTTAAGATCCGACACTGAAGGTCACAGGGTGAGAGGAAGTATCAAAGCTCAAGCACAAAGAAAACTATTGGGAGCTGCCGAAAGGGAGATGAAAATAACAAGGACAGCAGCAGAAAGTGTGGACTGCAAATAGAAGCAGGAGCATTGAGTGTTTTTGCCTTTGGAGCTCTGCTGTCATTTGGTCATGGACTTGTAGCGCTTCATCTCCTTGTCTAATTGCAGGGCTTTTGGTAGCAGCAGCCTCAGGAGTTGGGTTACCAAGGCAGAGCTATATCTGCCTTTCTGTCATCACCAATCAGGATGAGGGCTATATGGGTAACTATCATTGGCAGTTAATACCTCAGGCTTACAGAGGCATCCCGAACACGTCCCAGTGGTGTACTTGCCTCAGTGAAGGATCCCACCCCGCAGAGCCCCCGACATGTACCTGTCATGCGCCTTATGTGGGTCCCTCAGCCTTGTTGACATAATGCAACCTATCTAATCCCAGCAGGTCTCTGCATGTGCATACACACACACATGCAGTCACACACACAATCTTGTATTACTGTATTAGTGAGGAGCTTACAGGAACTATATCTGTGCCCTAACACCTCGCTCTTTTCTTTGATTTCATTTGAAGCTGACGTGCACATGTATATCTGGACTTGGAGGGGAACGCTGATTTCCCAGCCCAGTATCTCTTTGCTTATTTCCCTACTGTACATTTCTGCACCTCATGATTCACGTCGAACGGCAGTGTTGGAGGAAGTGCCAGTGCAAGGAGGCAGTGAGTCCTTTGTGTTGTAATGTGCAAGAAAAGGCACGTAGGTTCGAGTGGTGCGCAGCATAGTGTGTAGCGTGAAAGACTTTGATGCGGAAGAACAGACCTGGCACATGGCCCTTACCTTTTTATTAACCATCACCACAATCTTTGTCAAACCATAACCCTGTGCTTTAGCTGCGTAATCCTAACTATACTGTACAAACTTGCCTTGTGAATAGAAAAGTGTAGAAAGCGTTTTTGTGGAAGCATGCTTGATGAAGAATAGTCAACGCTAGGCTCTTGAAAAATGGAGTTTGATTTCATGAAAATCTTAAGGATTATAACTTGAACACATAACTCGTCTCCAATTACCTTAACCTGAACTACAGCGAACTGAAACCCAAACTCTACCTCCTTATGGAGGACTTACTGATGTGTCCACTCCTCTTCATACTTCCCATTTCCTGAGTTTACACTGATCCTCTTAAGCGCAATCACACAAGGACAAGCAGTCAAACACATACTCGGGGACTTAAACTCTTCTTGATTTGCTCCATTTTTTTTTTATCTCAGTACCTGACTGTCAACTGTCACTGGTAGCCCACAGTCCTGCAGCCCATTTCAGATAATCCCTCCACTCAATAATCATCATCAGCTCAGCAGGCCAGTTCAGTGATTACAGCAGTTGCGAAGGAAGACAAGAATGTTCTCGGGGCTAATTTTCCATGATAGCCTCATCAGCACATCAGACCCGCAAACTATCAGCTCAATAGTCATTTACATACTGGAATGGACCAAAAATGCACGGTGCAGAATATTTTTCAGGATTTTTGAGTAATTATTGGATTATCCTTGTGGTCAAAAAGCATGTTAGTTTGCTAATTAGTTTTTTGCTAGTTTGTTTAAGAAAGGGAAGCCCACAGAGAGGATTTGGTTAGAACATTCCTCAGTCATTCAGGTACTGAATGACTTCAAATGGCTCCAAGATTTGGTCTTAAAAATCAATGTGTGCTGCTCAGATAAATCCACTCCACATGTGGTGTCGGCTCAGTTCTGTGACCCTACTGGCTCTCTAACTGAAGTTCATATGAGTGTCAACAAGAGAGAAGAAAACCAACATCGTGAACAAAATGAAATGTTGTGCTAAGAATGGAAATAAGAGTCCTGTCTTGTCGGTTAAAATCCATGATTTCATGTTAACCTCTTCTATGTCTTGTTCTTCTGCCAGAGCCAGGCTGAGGCCCACTATAAGGGGAACCGCCATGCTCGGAGGGTGAAGGGGATCGAGACATCCAAGACAGCTCGTCTCCAAGACGCTGACAAGCAGCACCCTCCCTCTACTGCTTCGCCCACCCCACAAGGCCCCTCGCCATCCAGCCCCGAGCCTGATCCTAATAAGCAGGGTGAGCATCACCTGTGACATATTACATACAGAGAAATCTCTACAGAATGGCACAGATGCACAACACAACTGTTGTGTGAAGC
The DNA here is from genome assembly GCF_039877785.1 of Chaetodon trifascialis. NCBI lineage: Eukaryota > Metazoa > Chordata > Actinopteri > Chaetodontiformes > Chaetodontidae > Chaetodon > Chaetodon trifascialis. The sequence continues at coordinate 16,961,491 of NC_092058.1, read as the reverse complement.
AATAGAAACTAACCAGAGAAGACTGTTAATTTGTTTTTGTTTTTTTAGAACAGAAAATAATTAAACATTCATTCTGACAACTTCTGAAAAACTTTCTGATTTCACAGATCCAAAGATTCAAGATTTCATCACTCTGTTCAATATTAAGTTGAACTATAACAATAGAAAAAAAAACACAGTGAGGATGTAAAAAGTACAGTTGTCAGTCACTTAGCCTTGAGTAGCTAAAGTGTCACCACAGGGGTGGCAAGACCTGCTGGCAGGTCCAGATGGACCAACACAGCTGTTGTGTTCGACCTCAAAGAGGCAGAGTTTCAAGCACAGCACTAATGCTAGAGAAGGAACATCGTGATTTTCACATTTTTATATAATGATCAGGGTTGAAGGGTTAGTTGTATGACGGACTTTCCACAAATTACTGACTAACCTGAAAACTTTGTGCCGTTCACAGATGACACCCAATCCTGTCCCAACTCTAACAAGTCACCTTTGACCCCTAGCCACCTTCCAACACCCACACTGAGCTCAGCAGATGCAGAGTGTCCCCTCTTGCCTTCTGTCAACACGCCCTTGCCATCCTCTCCCTCCTCCTCTGCGGCTCTCAGTACCCCCCCTGCGGATCCAGCAGCAGCCGGTCTTCCTGATACCCCGTCCCCAGCTCCCAGTCCTTCTTCAGGAGAGTCAGAGGAAGAGAAAGCCAAGAAGCTTCTCTACTGTTCCCTGTGCAAAGTAGCTGTTAATTCCCTCTCGCAACTGGAGGCACATAACAAAGGTAACTCCAACATAGCTTTGTCAGAGTGCACATATTCATAGTACGTACGTCTCTGCCACAGAGCATGCAAAATCCTGAGAGAAACAAATACAACTACAACAGAATTATGCAATATGCACACTAAGACGCAACTTCAGACTCCCTGAGGAATGGAAATTCTGTGCTTATTCTGCATTTTAAGTTTGAGAAACTAAGCAGGTGGATTAGTGCCACTCAGTGGTAAGGTTAAAAACTGTATGGTTTGACTGGGAGTAGGTACTATACACCTCAAATCCTACCACCTACGCTAATGTTGTTGCACTCAGTTTACAGGAGGATTTGTTCTCTGCACTTTTGAACAACCACAGTTGAGCAATCTCACCACAATTCATTTAGAGGCTGTTCTGGTTTCTGATTTCTATCCTATCACATGACCCTGACGGAGCTTGCACATGTTCAAACTTCCTTTTTTTTTTATATGTATCACACCGTGATATGGCTTCAATTACCAATGTAAATGACACCTCATTTTCTTTTCCCTTCTGTTTCCAGGTACCAAACACAAAACCATTCTGGAGGCTCGGAGTGGACTGGGACCCATTAAAGCATACCCACGCCTGGGTCCTAAACCCAGCCCCGAGCATGGAGGGGAGTTGTCCTCTGACCCCAACACTCAGGAACGCACCTTCCACTGTGAGATCTGCAACGTCAGAGTCAACTCAGAACTGCAACTTAAACAGGTGAGAAGACCACACAAAGATCCAAAGACCATGGGTGAAGTAGCAGTCATGAAGCATTCTTGATATCCGATATCTGTCCAATCTCATTTATGTTTCAGCATATATCTAGCCGGAGACATCGGGATGGAGTGGCGGGGAAACCTAATCCTCTTCTCAGCCGGCACAAGAAGCGCACAGACTTTATGGTACAGTTCATTTTTCTCACAGTCATATTCCATATTTCTCAATTCTACATCGTAAAAACATTGTCATTTAGGTTTCAGGAAAACTCTTGCATGCTTAAAAGTGTGTTACATTTACTATTTTCCCTTGACTTTACCAAAGGAACTTCCAAAAACTCTGGGGGCTGGACTTTTACCAAGTCCTCTGGCTGTTGCTGCAGCAATGGCAGCAGCAGCCTCCTCCAATCAGTTGGCACTACGTCCTCCTGGCCCGACTTCCCACCCTCATCCCCACCACCACCTCCTACAGGGAACACCCCTCAGCCTGCTGAGGCCCGCCCCTGGTCCCATCCGCACCGCGCACGGTCCGATCCTCTTCACCCCTTACTGATGGCAAGCGAATGAGGACGAATCAGGAAGAAGCACACTGTGAAGTGGAGGCCTGCAACCATGTGCCATCAAGAGCCAAATCAGCTGGTCTGGCTCCAGCTGGTGTTTCATCATAATAAAGACAGTGAACATAAACGTGACTCTTCATGGTGCATACTGTGGTTGCAGACCACTGCTGTTACACTGACAGGGAGAACCAGAGAGAACTGACAAATCTCAGACATCTGAAAGAGACAGTACGTTGCCATCCTCCCCAGTTTCCTTTCATCACTCAACCATCTGCCAATCATCAAGCAGACTCTGCGGACAGTTTCAACAGGAACTTATAACCACGTTTTTATCAAGCATGGACTTCTTTGAGCATCCTCCAATCTGCAACTGACTAAGTATCTTCATCTAACATATGATCCACTGTATCTGACTCGGAACCCTACCTCTCTTATGTTTTAATGTTCACCTCTGCAAGGATTCATTGCATATCCAAAGCATTACTGTTATCAAAACATGCCCGCTGGGTTACATAGAGTAGTTGCCTCTGATGTTAACTGGTATCATGCTGTAGCTGTCACAGTATAGTGGATTGTGCCACTGTAAAGTTCTGTTTTTGTGGCCTATAAAGAGAAAAAGGTACCAACAATTTATGTACTGTTTCTGCAGTTACTGACAAACTGCACTGTATGTCTACATTTTCACAACTGGCCTGTATTGTCCATATTTACCTCTGTGGGACAGAAACAGGAACTCAGAGGAAAAGCAAAAGGGTAGACATTACGTAGCGTCTTAAAACTGTACTCCTGTGTACATCCACCATATTTATGGTTTGGCAAAGATGAGTTGTTGTGAAGTAATTGCTACTGGTACACTATGCAGCGATCAGTGTTTATCTTACAGTCTGTGTAAAATGCAGTAAGATTGGAGTAAATAAGAATAGAACGACAGAGAAAACCCAAGCCAAGATTCTCCACGAATGGCCACTGACAACGACCATGTGCATAAAATCTCACAAAGCACATAAGTAAAAGTCTGTGATGAAAAGTCTATGTGTAAATGGCTTAAAAACATTTAAAATGACGATTATCATTTCATCATCTGCACCTCACTGTGCACAACAGCAAGGTTTCATTGTCTTAATGGCATAATTCAAACACTGTGAGCACAGGAAGACAATGGATGATTTACGACTTTGGTAGCAGGTATTTGCATTATGTGCACATTTAATTATACAGACCACATTTTCGCCACAATCCCATACAAGGAGTGTGGACAACAGTGGGATGAAAGACACCAGCATTATGTTATCAGAAAGAAGAGAAATGGACCACATACACAGATGAGTAGCTGTATGCAAAAAATAATACACCGTCTTTGATAGTATGATAGGCCTGTAGTGGGATAAAACTGTCTGCTCTGCCTCGTGTGCTCCAGCCCTTCATGACTCTGAACTAGCCCAGTCAACACTGTCATGATGGCTTATGGAATATTAGAGGGAGGCTTTAGGAAACTGAAACTGTAGCAATACTTAAGCACTCCTGCTAACTTTTCTTGTTAACTGCAATAAAAAAAAAGTCTACAAATGTATGAATTGTGTTTTAGGAAAAGTGTATTGAAACATTACTGTAAATGTAGATTATTAAAAAATGAGAAAAGGTACATGTTGGGGCTTCCTAATTGTTAAATTAAAACAAAATGATATATAAAATCATTAAACTGAGGTCATGGTTGTAAGCAATGATGATTGGTGATTTCTTTTTCTTTTTTTTCAGATGTAATGAGATATGACAATAACAATAAATCACAAATGCAATTGGTTGTATGAGTAGTTCAGTAACGTTATATTGAGAGTATACAGTGTGCGCAAAGTAAGTGATGTTTAAACTGTTTCTAATCACTTTGTTTCAACAGACAGCACATAACTTTAACAATATGTGACTGATATACTAAAATATATTTACATTTTGGCTTTCAAACTATTCATGATCAGAAGCTGGCTGAGGTCTTACAGGTTTGCACAGGGCACACAAAAGACATGAAAATGAAAAATACAGTGTTTGTAGAGGAAACTTAAAAAGGAGGATGCACATAAAAACAGGAAGCATCACAATCAAAGAACAAGAATGCAGCTAACAGCTAATTTGCTTCTGATGTCCTCGGGCAGACAGACAAAAAGCAATCACTGAAGAGTAGATACACTACATAAAACGGCACAATACATAGAAGTCCATCAGTTTGGATTTTACACAACATAAAAACTCATTGAGAGCTTTGTCAAATGGTGCAACATCACCTGAAGCTCAGTATCAGCAAAACTAATGAGCTTGAGGTGGACTCCTGCTCTGTGTCTGTTAGTGTGTAGGTTCACCGAGTGTTTGGCTTCCCTCCTGGTGTCCCTGAGGTATCACATTCGCAGATGTAAGGTCACAGTGACCTTGACCTTTGACCACGGACGTTCAGATACACAGTGGTGTAATGTTTCACTGCAAAGGTCTCTTCCTCTTTCTCGTCTTTTTCCTCTGTCCTGGCCCTTCTTCTTCTCTCTGCCTTTCTTCCTTTCTCTTCTTTCCTCTCTTTCTTCATGTCTTATTTTCCTGTTGAGCATCCAGGTTTTGCAAGAAGGCGTTATACTGATTATTGGTGGCGACTCTTGCCTGCAGGGGCACCCGTCGTCCATCCCATCCTGTGGTGCCAACGGTGGGCAGGACAAAGATTTGGGCAAGGGAAGGAAGGATGAGACCACTTTCAACCAAGTAATTTCAGCTGTCCCTTTTACAGGTGGGGCAAGTTTCTAACTTAGATGTCTGGTGTTGTAGCAAAAGTAAATGAGTTTTCTGGGGTCACATGACAAGTCTCCAAGGTATCTGGAGATGGAGCTGCAGTAGAGGAGGTGGGCAGTGTAGGTGGTGCAGCAGATGTGGATGCTGTGTCCTGGGGACTGGAGGAAGGAGGTACAGCAGGTGGACGTGCCAGACTATGTGCACATCGCACAACTTTCACTATCTTTGCTCAGGTAAAAAGAAATGTTATTACAATCCAAATACTGAATAAGGTTTATAGAACACATCAAAATGATCCGTAAAATCTTACAAGTGTCTCTCAATGGCCTCCCTTGACAGTGGGTAGATTCCTGCTTTCCTGAATCCTGACATTATATGGACTGCAGTGATTGCCTTTTCATGGGCATGCTTCAAAACCAATGAGAACATTTCTCTCCAACCACCATGTCTTCTTTCACCAGTCCCTTGCGAGTGGCCTGGCTGGTGAATATAGCCTTCAGTGGATTAAATATGCTGGAAGATGTGGGTGGCGCGTACAGGAAGCAGCAAGATGTTAATCTGGTTGGCTTCACAGACATCGACAACCTGGAGGTGGCAGTGCATTTACTGTTGGTATGTGATTATCACCAGAGGCATGGGGGCATGTTTAATTAAATGGTCCAACCATTTCAAGACTAGCTCTGTGGTCATGATTCCCTTCTCTGAATACTCATACTGGCTGTCAGGTGGAGGATCAAGAGCGAATGCCACACTGGGAAGGCAGCGAGGACAAATGATTAAGGGAGGAAAGCTTGTCCCTGCTGCACTGATGCAGCAGTGCACAGATCTGTGCTCCCCTGCAGTCGTATGCTGGTGGCAAACGTGCATCGTTCCCTTTTTGGCACAGCACCCTCGCCTTTGATTTCGAGGTTACAGTATCACCAAATCCTGTTTCGTCACAGTTTAATGTTGAGTGAGGCTTGTTATGGAGACATATGGAGCATATTAATGATGTTTTCATACAGTCTGAAAAAGCCTTCTAATGTCATGGTGTTGGAGTTTTCTTGTAGTCAGTTTCCTGTTTTATTTTGAAAGTTCAATCTCCTTATGTATCATGTTTTGTTTTACTTCCTCTTTCCCTCCTTTGTGATTGCTGATTGATTTCACCTGTCTCTCATTAGACTTCCCTCTCTTCTGTATTTAGTCTGTGGTTTATTTACTTCTTTATTATTTTGAAAATGTAAAACTGTGATGAACATGAATTTAAACTCATATTATATGAATGAGTGTTCAAACGAGAAAGAATAGCACAGATTTTAAATTCAGATGAGAGATGTATGTCTTGTGGACGTGTCGAAGTAAAACAAAGTTCATGGTCATATGGAGGTAGGTGATGGAAGTATTCACAACCAATGCCAGTCTTACATTAGTGAGGTTCATAAATATTAATGTTATGATATTGACTTTCATGTTACATAATAAAGATTAAGGTCATATTCAAAAAAGTGAGCTTTGTGTTAGTCTTCTACAAAAGTCAAGCTGCAAAAATTGAAAGTTCACATCATTAGCGTGCACAATCACAAGCAATTTCAGACAGCCTGAACGATCCTCTGGAACATTACTGCCCCTCAGTGGTGAGAATGGCAGGCTAACTCCATAGTACGACCGGGTGCAGATGTGTAAGCTACACAGCAGCATGGCCACAATAACAGCCCGGGCTATGGCTTTCTTTTTATTCTCCCTGAGAACCTAAAACATACTGTAACATATCTGGAGGTTCTAAGAAGAATGGTAGAGAATAAGACCTAAAAAATCAGAATGTGGCTTCTACTGTGAGATTTACAATATAGGAGTCAACTCTCAAGGAATGTTCAGTCAGTCTCAATATACACCTTTGTCTTTTCCCTTTCTTAATTCAAAATTTTAAAGACATTGTAAATAGACTTTATAGGCTTCCACATTTACCACGTCCTCACTAAACTATGTTCCAATCATTCGATGGACTTTGGAGAGACTGCTTGAAAGAGAACTGATAAAGAAGTTTCCATCGAGCATGGACTTTCTCAAGCATCCTCTAATTTGCAGCAAATGAGTGTAACTCAACCTACATCTATTTTCCTGCTTTTAATGTTAATTTCTGCAGTGGTTCATTACTACAAAGCATCGTCAACAGAAACATGCCTGCAAGGTCAGACATCGCAGCTGCAGTTTAGTAACACTTTAGCTCTGTTTTTGTGCCCTAAAGGTAAAAGTCACTGACAATTTTACTTTGTCTGCTTTTGCTCTCATTCAACATACTGCCCTGTATGTCTAGACTTCCACATTTGAGCCTGTATGCAATAATGTATATACACCACTGTGTGACAGTAACAGGAAGTGTATGAACAACAGCAAAAGGCTGATAATTACACTGTGTCTTAAAGCATTCAGTCTTGTGCGCTCATCACTAATTCATCATTGCAGGTGCAGTGAAGAACTAATTGCCACTGGAGCACCATGTAGCTATCAATGTTTACACTCACTGTCTAAAGAAAACACAGCCAGTGTGGAAATAAATCATTTAAGATAAATGAGAAAAAAATCTAAGCATTTTGTTTCTTCAGGTGTAAGGTGTAACTGCTGCACTGTGAGTGTTTCCCCGACGACTTCCTGCTTAGATTATAAAACTATTATATGTCTCTGTAGAGATTTATTTATAAGGAAATAACTTAAATATATTTTCCCATCTTCACTTGACTGTACAGTTCAACAGAAAAGTGTGTTAAAGGGATAGTTGCAACAGCAAAGCAGGGCAATGTACTTTATGACTATAATAGTAGGTATTTCCATTATTTGCACATTTTTACAATACAACCCACAACATGAATGCAATCCCACAGCATTAAAAAAAAAAAAAAAAGACGTTTTGATAACATAGTAAGTCTATGAAAACTATTAATGATTCACCCTGTAGGCAAATGACCGAAATCTGTTTATCCTCTGAACTAATCATTTAATGACATCCTGATTTATCCCATAATTTGTGAGGAAGTTAATTAAGAATTTTCCTTAAACTTTCAAAAGCAAGATTACATCTAAAAACAATCGATCAATGTAAGGCATAGAAAAACAGTAGTGATTAAAACATTTGAGCTAATGAGGTCGAGAAGAAATTTTTCCCTTATTTGGTATTCCATTAAATAAGTGTTCTGTAAGAAACATGCTCTCTTCCTGATTTTAGACCTGAAGTGGAAAATCCCTGCTGCATACTATGGGTACTAAAGCAACACAGAGGATGCAAATAAGACGCAATACCAGCAGGAAGTCAGACATTCAGAGCAGCAGATCAGTGCTGAGAATGACGCAGCTACGCATCAACAATTAGAAAGAAATCTTCAGCTTTAAGGTGAGTGTTTCGCTTTGAAATACGGGCTTTTATTTGCATTGTGAAGTAAATTTTGCAGAGGTTTTATTTATCATATGTTTTATATTAAAATGTAGCTTTACTTTACGCAATGTTTCCAGATCTGAAAGTCGTAATCTATGTGCAAAATTCATCTCAGTGATGTGAATGTGTTATAAAGGATGAAAAGAGTTCAAACAAATATCATATAACTTCTGAATTTTTAATTGAGACAGAGACAGCAATTCTTTTAAGATCATACTGTATACAAAAAACCGTTCATTCCTTAGTTATACTTCTTCATAGTGGCTAATGTTGAGGAATTATTTATGCTTGCTGGACAGTGGATTTCAGGTTACTAGAGCCACAGCACTTGTTCATTAAGTTGTAAATGGAATTACATTAGGTTATCCTGAAACTGCATTAAACCCCTTGAAAACGTTCTTATACTTAAAACTGTCTCCACAAAATATAATGAAACAAAACACTGACTAAAACATGAGGACTATAAATAAAGGTGTCTGTCACAGAGCGGTCTTTGTTGAAAGGAAATGGTGAGTTATGTAGACCATCTGTGACTTCCCTTTTCACCTGTGGCACTGGTGATACTTGAAAGAGCGGTGTTGAGGCCTGGGTTTCTGTTGACACATGACTTCCTGTGAGCACATTACAAAGAAGTTAACCTATATTCTAATTCCTCTCAGTCGACAGAATGCTGATGAATCACACAAACCAAACAGAGGATGACCTCTTCTCCTGCTACAGTCCTTCAGTCGTAGGCTACCGCTACTTTGCTGTGCTGTGGGGATGTGTCGTGACCATCGCTGGTACAGTGGGGAACCTGATGACCCTTCTAGCCTTCGCCTTAGACCCGCGTTTGAGGACTCGCTTCAATGTGCTGATTGTAAACCTGGCTGTAGCTGATCTCCTGTACTGCACCATACTGCAGCCCATCTCAGTTGACTCCTACCTTCACCTCAGGTGGCGCAGTGGTCAGCTCTGGTGCAGCATCTTTGGCCTGCTCCTCTTCCTCTCCAACTCTGTCTCCATTATCACCCTCTGTCTGGTAGCTGTGAGCAGATATCTCCTGGTTGCAAAGAGGGCTGTGTTTGACCGTGTCTTCTCTGACCGTGGTCTTATTTTACTCCTGATCTCAGCGTGGGCACTAGGCCTGGCCAGCTTTGGCCCACTCTGGCCCGTGTATGTGTTTGTGCCACAGGTGTGCACATGCAGCTTCCATCGAACCAGGGGTCGCCCCTACAGCACCATTCTGCTCTTTTTCTACTTTTTTGTCGGTCTGGGCTGTGTTGGCGTATTCTACCTCCTCATTTACAGACGTGTCCAGATTGCCTCCCTGGCTCTACTCCGCTACAGGTTCAGCCGCCGGTCATCCAGGAAGAAACCAGCTTCTTCAGCACAAGGGACTGATGACAGTGGTGTGGAGAGCAGTATGTCCAACACGTGTAGTTGTGAGATTAGCAGCCAGGCAGATCTAACCCAAAATAAGGATGAGATCACATGTGAAACGAGCTTTGCCAAGGTTTCAAACTCACCAGCAGCCCACAAGCCAACCTCTGATATCATCCCTTCATCACTTTTATCCACACCTGCACCCATGGGTGCACAGTCCTCCTCCCACTCAGCAACATCAGGAGATGATGGTGAATTCAGGCGTGTGACACGAATGTGTTTCACTGTTTTCCTGTGTTTCGTGTTCTGCTTCGTCCCCTTCCTGTTGCTCAACATAGTCGACAAAAACAATCGTGCCCCACAGGTACTGCACATGTTCTGTGCAAACCTTACCTGGCTCAACAGCTGTATCAACCCCGTGCTCTATGCTGTCATGAACCGACAGTTTCGACAGGCCTACCATGTGCTGCTCACCAGGGCTGCTGCACCATTCACCTGCCTCTGGACCTGAGATCCTTAAACTTAAACTTCCCTTAGGTTTCTCCTGATGTAAACCAAGTATGATATTATTCTTATTAAACACATGACAGACATCATGCAGCTTATATTCAGCCACTATCAACTTTTAAGTTGCTCTTCTGTTTGATTAAGTAGAAAATGAGAAGGAGTAGCTCTCAGGTAGTGAACAGAAAACACAGGTTTATGTGGCATTACCAAGATTTCCTTCACATTCATGTCCATTGTTCAGTCCATTGTTGTTTGCTTTTACAATGTGTAATATATATATGTACATGAATGTTATGTGTTTAGGATCATACTCATAATAAATTCTATTTGTGTCCACAGTTGTGTTCAGAAGTTTGAGCAACGACTGGCCTAAACGTCACCACTTTTCTAGCTGTTACTGTACATCATATGAGAAACAACCAATGTTACAAAATCAGCACAGGATATTCCTGTCAAACATAATATGCCTTATTTCAGTCATCCAGGAACTTGTGTCTCAACTCTGCATTGCCTCATACATGATGATAGCATGACTAATGATAAAAAGGGTTCATGTGATCTGGCCTTAGTTTGACACGTGGCCACGTTGACAAGGAATTCATTTACTGGGGATACCAACTGTTACAAGTTGTAATTTATCTTACAAGACGACTAACACAAGTGACTCTTAACATCGTAAAGCTTATCATACCCATAAAAGTCGCTCCTCTATGCAAAGACACTGAACCCCACACTCTCTTGGGTGGTGTGTGCCACTTAAGTCGAGTTCAGTAAGTTTCATCTTTGACCTGTTTATGTGCAACTAACAGCATTACAGCTGTCCGTACGTAACAACAGAAAAATAGAGACACACATCGCAGTATGATTCCAAATTTTAACTATCAGATGGGGCAACCAAATTTATAAACTGAAAGACAGTAAACAATGCCCTCTTTTTGCACCCTGGCAGATGTTGGTGATGTGAATCCACTCCACGCCTTCCTCTACACTTTGCTCTGTGACTCACCAGGCTGAGAGCACAGTTCATAACTTTGCAAGTGAAAGGCCTTAAAGACACTACTAGAAGTTGGGCAAATAATGTAAATTAAAGCCATGCTTTAGTCAAAATGAGAGTATTTATCCTGTGAACCATTGCTATTTTAGGACACACTGGAGTGTGCAAACAGCTAAGGGACCTTTGTAGCTCTACTGCAGTGTAATTTACAAAAAACAAACAAACAATAAAAAAGACTTGTCAAAGTGAGCCTGTCCAGTCCAGTCACGCATGGTCACAGAGAGCTTTGACTGATCATGTCACTTACAGCTTTGATAAGCAAACTATAAAGGCAGCCTTCAGCTTTCAACAGAGACGCATGAATTTAACTGGTAGGCAAGTGGAAATAAAACTGTTGACTTTTATGTAGCACTTTCAAATCAAGGGATCACCAAAGTCATTAGTATTCATCCTAACTTCAGTACCAGATTTAAATGAGAAATAATGAATCCACACTGAATTTCACTATGGACCAAACAAACTGTCAAACTACAGTATGATGTGCTATTTCACTGTCAGTCCTCTGATAGACGTGTTAAATGAAATTGGTGATATATACATAGAAATAAATTAGTTGATGTTGTTCTGATGCAATTTTGGCTACCAACCTTGGAGTAAAGCCAGATCAGACTACAGACAAGTAACCACTGTGTCAACGTCTAATAACGACAACAGCTAACAGTTAGCTTAGCTAATTGACACGTGAGCAAACAATGCCTACTTCACATTTAACAGCCAGAGCAACATTTAAAGTTGTTTCTGGACACCTGGCGAAATAAATTAAGTATTCATTTACCTTTTGCTCTTTCTCTCTCCCCACCAACTCCTGAAAAAATATCTGGTCCTTCAGCTTGTTTGCTGTCCGCGTGTCATCGTTGGGAAGCGTAAGTTAGCGGGTTCCTGAACAACCAGCCCAGGCGGTGACAGTTTATGACCGTTCCCTGACAACAGCTGCTGCTGGATGAAACTCAATAATAATGTGCATTATATGAGGCCAACGCTACTGTACAAGTCATTAGAGAATGTAACATCTCTGTAGAGCTGCACAAGTTAGTTTTATGTACAGATTTTGATGGAAATTTGGATTAATTTGACACAGTAGTCTGGAACCCTGCTAGAAAAACACAACATATGCTGGTTTTGCTGGTGGCTATGTTTGCTGGTCTATGCTGGTTTTTCTAGCAGGGAAGAGTCTATCAACCTGCATTGTATATAAGCTACTATGAACATACTCATCATATAAAAACAACTCATATCTGTTAAGTTCCAACTTCTTGTTATTAATAAAGACAAATACAACCAGTCACTTCTCTTTTTTGATTTATTTATTATCTTTTATTTCTTTTTCATTTCAATTTAAATGAACTGGTTAATATAAAAGTATATAACTTAAAGGAAGTGCCATGTTTCAGTAGTTTGTTACAAGCTGCAGGTGGCAACATTATAACGACCACAAACATCGAAACAATAAATTATGTGCAGTCTCTAACGTATTCTACGATACCTCATATTAACTTTTTCCAACAGCTTAAATGGTCATTTGATAGCATTCCTTAGATGCATAATTGTAACACAACAAGGTCCCAGAATGCACAACATTTCATACAGAGGAGTTTATGATGCATGATAGCTGAGGGGTCTAGCATAGATGCCCGGGATACTCATGGAGTGGATATAACTCCAGCTAATACAATTATCTCTCCTTTGCATCTTCAAATTGTCTTACTGAATCATTTCTGACAACAGCACAACATGATAAACTGGAATTATAAAGGTCATGTTCTAGTGATATCGAAGTGCACACAAGCATTCAAATGCTGACTGCCAAAGCTATTGTTAAGTATTGAGTTTAAGGAATAGCAGAGGGGTGGTCAGTATTTCAAGTTAAAAAAGCTTTCAAAGTAAACTATTAAAACTGGATTTGCTAAACATGCTATGATTTTGTGACATGGATGCTGAAATGTAAGGAGCTAAAAGAAAAGCTGATGATAAATGATCAAAGTGGTTTGGTATACACAACAGTGGCTTATTGGAAAATGCTTCCACAGGATTGTGGGGGCATGCAATTAAATCCTTGAAGGCTGAAATCAGGCAGCCCTGGCCCTTGCAAGATGTCAGAGTCAATAAAGAGGTGAGGGTTGTTGAGATACATCAGTAAATCCTCCTCTGGGGCTGCAACAGAGTCAGACAGCATGGGATCAGTGTGAGACATTTCCAGAGGTGAGTCCAGAGGCTGAGGAGTCCCATTTTGTTCTGAAAGCAGAGAAGGGGACAAGAGAAAGATAGTGTTTCTGCTGTCATGGCTGTGTGGTTTAATACAGGTACTGCTTTCAGTGAGGAAATGAGAGCGACAAAAATGTGATTTGCTATGCATTTAAAAAAAAAAAAAAAAAAAAAGGAAGTACAGACCTGCTGTAGGACCACACAGACCAGAAGGATTCATGCAAGATTTCATTTCATGCAGCGTGTATGTAACCAATGTATGCAACTAAACTACACAACACAACAACTACTCAACTCATTTAACTGCTAAATTAAAAGTAATTGTCCTAAACTATAAGTTTAAGTACAGTACTCATACTTTTTTAATTCCACATTTTGGGAAACACATATATACTTATTCACTTTAAAAATTAATTGAGACCACAGGAAGCAGCCATTTGGCTTACCCTAACTTAAAGATTGGAACTAGGACGAAACAGCTAGCTTGATCAAATTCTGACAAAATCCACCACCCAGTGCCCCTAAAGCTCACACTTTTTTTGCTTGTTTTGAAAGAGTGTATTTTCCAAAAGTGCCAAACTTTAACTTTAATCATAATGGTACAGCAGTCTGCATGCAGTCAAGATCAGAATTTACAGGACAGAGAGCGAAAAACTTTTCCATGCATTTCTTTGCAAGCAATGAAAAATGCATGCGCAGTGGAGTGAAATTTAATCACTGTTAGATTAAATGCTATCACTACCATAGATTAAATAAATGCATTAGGAACAGTTTAGCTCAAATCAATCAACTCCACACCGGTTAGTTTTATATTCAGCAGAAGTAGCCAACAGCCCTGCAGCTCATAATTTACAAGTTCAACAATTTCACAGCTGTTATCTGATGTCTATCTAGACCAGTGGTTCTCAACTGGTCAGACCCCTTTCAAAATAAAAGCACAGGATTTATTTATTTATTTTTTTCTTAACATTTTTTTTTTTTTGCCCAGGCAAAGGCCCGCAACCCACTGAAAACGGGTCTGCCACCCACTTTTGGGTCACACCACACCAGTTGAGAATCACTGATCCAGACAGCATCTTCCCCATTGATTTCCCTACACTACAAAGCCAAAATAGCGAGAGCGACACACAGCTCTGTGATGAAGGGAGAGCGATTTGTCTGACAAGGTTTTCAGCTGGATGGGACAGCAAGGAGAGCTATGACTCACCAGCTGCCTCTCCACACAGGCTATTCACTGGCTCCAGGCCTTCACCCTGAGTCATGTCAGAGGACATGGGTGACCTAGCCTCCAGTGTGTTCCTACATGACCAATGACAAACAGCCATTACAACCAGTTGCTCATGACGTAAAAAAGGCCATGGGTACACCGCTTACTACATGAAGCAAGCGCATTTCTAGTTTTTCTTTAAGCTATTGTTTCTGTATAAATAGCACATTAGAATAAAAGGGACAGTTTTGTTTTAATGCAAACAAGAAAAATGCTGTAAAACAGCAGGGAGAAAATTAATAAATATACTCACTCCTTTGAAACAAACATCAGCTTGGTTTTGATGTACTTTATGTAAGGACTGTCATCTGAAAGACAATGAGTTTAGATGTGATTTAATGTGTCATATTCATTCCCTGTGCAATCAACAAGGTGTAATTTTAACAATGACAACTGCAAGCCAAAACACCATTCAAGTAACATTAATCAAAACCTGCACTTGATGCCCTTACCTCCACTCTTCTCAGAGTAGTATTTTCCAAAAGCCTCATCTTTAGGGATGTTGGGATACAGGTAAAGCAGAGGATTTTCTGGGATATTTTCAGCCTCTAAGATCTGGAAATTTCTGATGATTTCATGGAAGGGGATCTGGGAAAGGTCAACTTTGGTGAAGGGCTGGACTGTCTTCACATCAGGCTCACCTACAATAGACAGAGGATAATCACTCATCGAAAAAAAAGTTTCATAAAGTTCTGTCTACCATGCAACAATTTCAAAATATTTTTCAGAATCATTATGAAATAAAAGTATCTCACCGGTTATGGTGGTCTCCACCCAAGAGAAGGTGATTCCACCAATGACGCTTTCACTGAAGCGCAACAAGAACGTGCCTCTCTGTTTTTTCTTCAGGAGGGACTTCTCTCTGCCTTTGCTCACAAACCCCATGATGTGGCTACAGTAAAGATAAAAAGTCTCATATCAAACAAGAAACTCCCATTTCCCAGGAATGAGTGGCATGAGCTGAACTGCTCTGTACTGAATCCAAATTACACTGTGTTGAGAAAACATACCCATCCCTCCACAGGTCTTCAAGGTATGTTTTCACCATCACCAAGATGCCATCAAACCATACCCAGAAAGTGTCAGGAGTATTCTCCTGCAACAAAATGGATGGAAAAGGTCATCAGTGCACACCTACACAGTATAATCATAAAGAACAAACAAACAAAGCTAAGAATCTATAGCCAGGCTAGCGGCATGGCTAGTAGAGCTAGTGGCTCTGTGAGGCTGTAATGCTCACTCTACAGAAAACCAAACTGGAAGACAGATAAAAGTTGAGGTGCAATGTTTCTGATTCTAATCAGTTACAATATGAATCAAATATGAAAATGGTGGTGGTTGATATAGAACATGGTCATAATGACTATGTTAACATGCGGATGTTAAGTCGGTAATGCTCATCATGTTTGATACCTTACTTCACCATGTTAGGGAGCTGACATACTAGCTTAAACACAAAATACATGAAGGTACTGTAATGAGTTTTGCAGGTATTTGTAAATAAACCAAACCACTTAACAAACTGACATTTTGTCCTCTTGGTGGCGCTAAAGACAAAGTCAGGGTATCGCAACAGTTACAATAATTGATCTCAAGGGGTGACAGACATGTCTGTACCAAGAGTAATGGCAATCCATTCAATCCAGAAATATACAACAAATTAAAAATTGCAGCTGTAATGGTATGGCACCAGATGAAATGTGAGCATATATTAGCATTGATAACAGTAGTGCAAAAAGGTAGATTTATGATGTAGAAATGGGAAAAACAGCATCAGGCAAGATGCCACAGTTAACGCTTATCCCTTGAGCCATGCTGAAAAATATCTTCTAGGATTATTCTTACCTTGCTAAATTTTGACCAAGCCACTTTGCAGTTGTCATAGTTCTGCTTCTTTCCTGGTGGGATAGAAAATAAATAATGTATTATGCAACTCTCACTCACTGACATAATCTATAATAAAACATGCTTACAACTCATGACACTCTGGATACCTAATTTTTGAGTGCAATCCTTATCATAATTTGACAAATCAACATGAACTTGGCACAAGTGCTGATGGGTATCTTCATAATTCCACCATAATACCATTAACACAAGCAACAGTAATGTGTTTAAAATAAACAGCTGTCGAAAAGCTGATGAAGTGTGTGTCTTCCTTCACATCTAATGTTTGCTCTGAATGATGCGCGCACATCTGAAATAAAGACATGTAAAGTTTTTTGTTTTTTAACTTTAAAGACAATCAGTCTTACAAGGCGAGATACCTTTTGGTAATTTGTAAAAAAAAAAAAAAAAACAGATCTGATATTATGTGACTGACATAGCCCAATCTATGGACCAAACAAGCACAAAGAATAATCAAAGACAAGCAACTGAAGCAGAACATAGAAGCAGGACTTACCAAAGAGTTTGTCTGCAATCATTACCAGCTGATCATCATTCAGACCTCGTTTAGTGGCAGAAAGAAACTGCCAGCTCAACATCTCTCCAAACTGTGGCCAAGTGGCTGCAGGACAGTTGGCAAAGAACATGACGTCCTGGAGAAGCAGATGCACATGAACACATACATACGAAATTACTTTCCAGTGCCTTTTAATATCCCAGCTAAAATGTGAAATACTTCATGGCGTGGGTTAGTCACAGGGATCTCACCTTGGTGTTCTGACTGACCATGTTGAACCAGAGGACAGAAGCCCAGGCACTCTGCTGCTGGCTGGAGTTGGAGATGATGACCACTGGGAGAGAAGAGGCCTAGGAACAAAACAACTTTTATTTGGGTCCTATTTCCACCATCAAAACAACACAATGATAGATTTTTTTTATACAGAATACATGTAGGTGAATGTGTGTTTTTTCTAACGTCAGCCATACAACATGAAAAAAGGCATAAGAAATCACACCTGCAACTCAACTGACAGGCCCTTCTGCTCAAACACAGTGTTGAAGTAGATGATGTGAAGCTCCTCTGTGACACTGAGAGAAATCTGTCAACACCAAAACACACACAGATTTTTGTTTGATCTCCTTGAAGTATGAATTACTTATTTAAACTGTAAGCCCAGATGGTATCTTCAGGATTGCCAAAGTCAACTCACGTCACTGAGTCCTTTGCCACCACCTCCAGACTTCTGCTCCTTCAGAGTCTGCAGACAAATGATAGTACACGAAATTAGTCAAACAACGTTACCACCCGAGATTAAAGACTGATTATTGTTCAGTTAAATTTTCCTTTTATTAACTTCAGTTTAGATGCTTGAGATTGCTTTATGTGTATGTGATGACACTGACTGTTAAGTATAGGACAGGATTTGTCCCCTGAATAATTCAGCTGTTGAAACAGTGAGGAAAGCTTTATATCTACTTGTTGTTAAGAGTTTCCTCACTTGTCATTTAAGGTTTTTTTTTTCACACATCAGTTACACTCACCAGATGTCTGAAGTCTGCCACCATGCCTCCACTCTGGCTCTCTGCCATGTTCAAGGCCTTGGTACTGGTTCCCAGAACATTAAAACGCCGATATCTACGAACATACCAGGTTTAGTAAGAACAAATTCACATCAAATTATGTATAAAAGCTATGTAAAAAAAAAAAAAAAAAGTTCTCACCCTTTAATCTGAGGGGCCTCCCTAATTTCAAGGGGGAGAAAAACAGATTAGTGACCACCAGGCAGCAGCAAAACATCATCCTCTATTGTCTGATGTCTCGAACTAAAGGCTGTGCATTTGCTCTGTGTGTAGTCAACATAAGTCAAACTACAGGAGGAATCTCACCTGTCCATGGACACATTCACTTTCATGGAGTGGTTCAGCTCAGGAAACTTAACGAGAAGTCTGAAAATATTAAGTCATATGTAAGATTTTAGAACTAACAAAGTAATAAGACAGTAACATGTGAAAAACAGGACTATGAATATGAATTAGAACAAAGAGTAAAACTAAGCACTCGCAAGGTTACACTGTGGAGCAAAATAAGTCTGAAAAATTAAACTCACATGTAGGAAAAGGACAAAGGCTTTGCATTAAATTATCACTGTTCTCTTTATCATCGTCATATTTGTTCAGAACTGTTACACGGTGCACCCTTTCAAATATGCTGTCAGTGGACCAACCTGTCCAACTATCATTATAATTATTAGAATCACTGCATATATAATTTTGAAAACTGTTATTGGTCACTACATCACAATGAATATAATGGGCAGAATGTACCTAGGAAAGATTCTATATATAGATTAAGTCCAATAACACAAATAGATCAAACAAATACAAAGCATTGTAGTGTCTGCCTGCAGTGGTACACTGACCTGGTCTTGACAGAGAACTGGACATTTGTGCGGAGCACTAGAGGTCCTTTCCCCTGAGGCATAGATGGCTGAGTCTCAACCACAAAGGAACTTCAATAAACAGGAAAACAATAATGTCAGGAAACTTTACAAGGAAATCCTAAAAATGCGAGAGATTGTGAGAATATGTTTCCTAAAAGAGAGACCTCTTGAGCAAGTCTTTTAAAAGACTATCTGCTCTCCTCTGCAGTGCAGGTTTTTGGGCCTTCACAGGGTCGTTGGCATAGGACACTTTTCCAACCAGCTCCTCCAGCTTACTGAGAAACTCCCGCACCTGGAACAGACACACTGCCACACAGGTGAACCTAAAAGAACAAGAGGACAAGAGCAAAAGTGTTCATACAAGTCCTAAAAATTTGAAAAAAGACAATACTAACAAATGAAGACCACAGTGGTGACAATCATGGTGGTGGGATTGAGGAAGTCTCAAATTTCAGCTGTAAGCCATTTTGACAATTTCTGTCCTGACTTTAGTTTTCTCAACTTGATGACAATGACAGCAGGTTTATCCAGCCTAGAAACTATTTCACATGGGGATTTATTGATAGAATGATATGGGGTAAATGCCAAAGAATAAAACAGATGTGGGGACATACACACCAGTTCTCTAGCTGATCCAGACAAACACTGTCTGGAGCACCAATGCAGGCTTTCTGCTGCCTCCTCTGCCACTCCACCAGCTCTTTCTTCACCAATATGTCAGTCAGGTCCTCAGTCTTGTCCAGGATCTTACTTAGGTCTGACACTGTGCTCTAAGAAGGTGATTGTATGTGACAAAAATTTCAACCAAAAAAGGAAAAAAAATTAGGAAAGGAACTGGACTGAAGAGATAAAGATGTTATTTAAGAACATGAATAGCTCCATACCTTTTTACATTCATTCAGTCTGTTGATGAGTAACTGAAAAACTTTAATTTGTTCTTTCTTCATGGCCTCGTCTACCACAGCTGCATAACAGTTTCCACAGTAGGGTCACAGTTTCCATGTAAGAAAGGCCAAAACAAATATGACATGTAGCTGTGATTCATACCACCTTATTACTCATCCTCAGAAAACATTATCAGAGTATGCAAATGTATGCAGAACTCTTTAATCTGCTTACCTTCCATCTTGAAGGTTTGGTATTTAAAATCAAACTCATCTTGCTGCTCCTCCAGACATACCATTGTATGTTCCATGCACTATATCCCAAAAGTACAGAGAATTAACTGCAACATCTGTCCTTGCATCCACATGTACAACATAGTGACGCAACACAACATAATCTGCACCTGCACTTCATTCCTGAGGCCGGCCATTTTACGTTCAAGGTCCTGCTGGCTGTTTGTCTCCATGGCTTCCTGCTCTACGCAGAGAAACTGGACCTGAGACAAAGCAAAGGAGTGGGAGGGGTAGGCATAGAGATAAAAAAGAATTAAGATGGGATACTCGGTCATATTGTTTGCAGAGAAAAGAATAAGTGTGAGTGAAAGTGGCAGTTAAAAGAATAGCACTGCTTGGTGGAAAACCTTTGCTTTTTAGCCCACACACTGAGGCCTGTAGGTCGTTTTATGTTATGAATTAAGTTACAGTACTGCAGACACACGGCACATCTGCTGATATGTCCATATGACTCAGTGGTTGACCAGATGCCAACTGCCATTTTTATAGCATTGTGAGCAACTGCTGTTTTCATTACAATGTTGAAAGAATAGCAGGGTGCGTCTACGAAGTTAATGAAATGTTGCCCCAACCTGCTCAGCCAGATCAGCACTCTGCAGGATTTCCTTCTCTTTTTCCAAAAACCACAGGATTGTACTTGCCAATACACACGGGTCATCCTGGTACTTCTGTCAGGGGGGAGAGGTCAGAAGGTCGTCAGAGTCAATGTCAATTACTTGGTCCTCATAAAACAAAGATGACACCCAATGCTTTTGTTCTGCACACATCTCATTTACACAAACCTGAAAGCTGTGTTTATAGCGTCTGATGTTGTGCTGGAGTAAGAACGACTCCTCCTGCACAAAGCGGCTGTGTTGGATATCCAGATTCTCCAGCAGGACCTGGAACAGCACCATGGCCAGATCATGATCCCGCGCTGCGCGATGCCTGGAGCACAAAAAACAAGACACAAGTATTAAGTAAGACACGAGTATTTTACAAACGGGGCAATTTCCTGTAAATATGGAATAATGTGGGTTGAATTATATAAGGGTGAAAAGAAACAGGGCTGCCTTACCACTCCTGCTTCTCTATCCAGACTGACAGGTAGTGCCGGACATCCATAGGCAAAGCATCCCTGTCATAGAGCTCATGCAGCTGCTGTCCGTACACAGCAGGCAGCTGCCTCAGCCTGTCCCACTGAGCCATCCTGAGGTTGATCAAGTTAACACCATCATTCACTCAGAAAACAATATTTAATGTGTATACAGTATGACTGCTTGTGCTAACCCGTCCTAAAAGAGTATCACTGCACTTTGACACAGTGACGGGCTCGCACAGGTAACGGGCTCGCACAGGTGTCATTAGCAATGGAGAGGTCAAAAAGCAAAGTCTGTGGTAAGTACGTATCAAAAAATTCTGTTTTGTTTGTGTTTAACACGACATTTCACATTTGAGTGCATTCTATTTATGCGCTAACTAGCTCCTGAAAAGACTGTCTACCACTCACCAGCGAAGACAATGCTCGACAAATCAGTAATAACACATTTACTCACCTTCCTTTATGCTGTCAGTCCGAGCCCACTCACAAATGTCGTAGTAACTTCGCTAACTGGCCGTTTAACAAAGGCGCATTGCTAGTTCTTGTTTTTCGTGTTAGTAACTACAGCTGCTGCTCGACGTTAGTAAAACACAACTTCCGTCTGTGTACAGGCGTGCGATAGTGTTGTTGCAGTCGTCGTTTTCGTTTCCTTCTTTCTGTCATTGGTAATCTGTGTGTCCCACCCAAGCAGTTCCTCACAAGCTAACAGAGGGCACCATTTTGGCTCTGACACATCTGCCGTTAATGCACGTAAGAGCCGAAATGTTCGAGTGAAGTCGCGTAGTTTCCGTGTGAGCTCAGAGCTAACAGCTCATTGGTCGATTCCGGACAGAACACAGCGCGCACTATTGGTACACCTTCACGTCAATCTGTAGTCTGAGGCGTGGTCAGCAAAATAGAAACTTACGGCCCTGTCTGAGGATTTCCCGAGAAACAAATGTTGTGAAAGTGATGATGTAGCGAGCATGTGACGCACCTTCTCCCAAATCAGTTATGTGTGTCTGATAGTCGAGTTTAAGACAGAAGACGAAACGCTACAGCTACTCAACAATTTATTAACAATGCACAATATTGTATGTTTCACTTGACATTATTTTCCTGTTTGATGTAAAATCCCAACATACAAAGTCACTGTAGCAGTGAGATAATGAAGTAAAAAGCACAATAGGCTAATGGTAATTACGGTTAAGTGCAAGTACCAAGAAATTGTAAATCAGTAAATAATTATTTGCCTCTAATACTTGTACCTGAAATGCATTCTTATCCAGTTTTTCTAACATTTTGTTAAATGTTGTTAGTTAACTTATTATTGACTTTTTTTCTTGAATAAACAGTTTGTTCTGTCCCCTGAAAGAGCATGGGTTGATTCTAAAATAACAATCCTGGTGCAGCTGGCGCTTTGTGGACATTACTTATGTAATAAAAATGATAACAGTAGCATTTATTTTATGCATTCCTCCAGTTCCCACTCTCACCAGTAGATGTCACACTTTACACACATTACAGAAATGAGTTTAGATTTGGATTTATTGAAAAGAAATAAAAATGTGCTATGCAGAAATTCATCATCATGCCTAACTGGAGGAGGCTGTAGAAATTCTGTGGTCTGATTTTTAATATGCCCACCACAACCCCACCCCACAATATGTGTGGATGACAGCTTTTCCTTTCTAAACAGAGTGACATGTCTAAAGTCTGTGTAAAGCAATAATAAATGTGTTTGTGGAGTTTGTCACATCACAGAAAAATGTGTTGCTGTTGTAGTGACTGGTCCATGTTTTTACAAATTGTTCTGACTCTCTGGCTTTAGAGAGTGTCAACTACAAAACTTGAAAATGAGATTTCAAACGGAGGTCGTTTTCCTTCTAGACAGACATCTTATCTAACATTATTAAATAGATCTTAAACTAGTGTAGCTCTTCTAATTAGATCAAATCATTGTTCCCATTACCAGGAAGCAGCCTGTGTGTTCTGTTCGGCTTATCTGATTAAATAAAACCAGCCTGTTCCTTAATTCTTTCCACTACATTTGGAGAGCTGATGTGATGTGTTTTTTATAGGTCGCTACTAACTGTTGGCTCATCAAGCTGACTGATTTATTGAGAAATTAAGAATTGTAGACTTGAACTGAGAAGTGCAGATGTATCTGTGTACAGAGAGTAAAGTTCACAGGACAGTGCTCAGGATCAGAGGAGAGATCACTCATTGCCCATCAGCTATCACTAATTCACTGGGGCTTCTGATCAATAACTGGAGAACATGCTCTTTTTGATGTCCATGTGAACTTATCTTATTCAGGGTGCTGGAACAAGAGGAAGGAAATATACTCTGTACAGGTCACCAGTCTGTCACAGGGCAAACACACACACACGCACACACATACACACGCACGCAGACACAGGAGGACAGAAGATTGCCCAATATGGAGATAGTCAACCAGACAAACACACTGAGTTCACTTCACCATGGATGGAAAAGCACAGCAGACACTGTGACTTGTCATAATGGTGAAAATAGTAATAACATGAACAGTGGCTCTGTTGAGTGTCCCAGGATCCTGAAACCAGCGCTGCTAAATGGAACTCAGCCATCTTTATCTGTATTATTTACACCTGTGCTGTACCTGCTGTGATCTAAATGTAGTGAAAAAGACCAGTTTGGGATTTGCTTTGTATGAGTCGTCCCACAGCAAAATGAGATGTCTTAATCATTTAGAAAAAGTGTAACCCACACATCACTGCGGTTTACTTTTAATTATTTGCCCTTTGTAGCATATCACACGTGACTATGAGTGACTTCCACAGCACGTGTCATAAATGTATCTGCTGCTGGCTGGTGTAGTTGAACTGTTGTTAAGAGAGAACGCATGCAGCAATGTTTGGAAAGGAGGTTGAGCTCCTTTACAGGGGTGAGCAGGCAGGAGGGTTCTTTCATGCACAGTCCTTCATCTCTGTGTCCTGGAGGCTCTGTTTACTTTCTTCATACAATACATTGTTTATCTTAGACTCAGTTGGCAGATGCTTGTAAAGGTCAGGTACTCTATTCACATTAACCACCAATAACACCAAAATTAGCCTCAGCCTATCAAGTGCAGTGAAGATTGTTCCACTCTCAAACATACAAATGCTCAAATCAATAAACAGTTTAACAGTTATCCAGTGACAGAATATTGCAGCTAATTATTTGTTCTACCCGATGGTGTCCTTTATTTAGACCTTTTTTGTTTATTTAGTTTGAAAGTGTATGTGAGGTTTCTTGATGTTGATGATCACTCTGGGCGGTTTGGTTGGTTAACCACACCTGTCGTCATAGAGCTTATCAGCCTATCGGTGTGCATGATATATAAACATGGTTGTGGTAGCCTTGCACCAACATGATGCAATAACTTTTCCACTGTTTCATTTACCATAGTACTGTCTCACTGGTATACCATAATACAGTCAATGTGAATGTGTGCTAAACTACCACACTGACAGTCACTGTATGCACACAGATTTAATATACAATTTAATGACATTTACAGAAAATAAAAACATATAAAACAACAAAATGCAGTTGTGCATCTATTGTCCCTGCAATTACACCAGAGGTGAGAGTGTGACGTGAGGGAAGGAAACAATGAAGGACAGTGAAGAGCAGTGAAGAGAAGAAAAGACACTGGATGGAGGGCAAAAACAGAGTCTTGAGGGATTGAATGTTTCATTTCCTGAGACCAGTTCTTCAAAAGTTGCTGCTTAATATGATAAATTGCTCAACTATTTATGCATCATACACAAAAAGAGCTATTGTTCTAAAAGGTTCAAAAGGTTCAAAAGGTTCAAAGCTTACTTTATGGCCATACTTACTTTTATATATTATTGTGAGTAAACGTGTAATTTTCATTACATTTTAGGCTAAATTGTGTCTCTGAAAAAAAGAAAACAGAAAACAAATTTACTCAGATTTACAGACTGACATCATCTTCAATGAAGAATAATTATTGTGTCAAATGAAGTTTGCGTGCAGTCACACAAACAAAAGCGTTTCCCCCTTTCAAACTGACTCGTACAATAATGTGTGATCTTGTTCTCCAAATAATCTAGATCAGAACCACTTTGTTACTCTTCATCTGTCAGTTAACAAACATTGATCCTGTTTCACTGATTCAAAAAAATGTATCAACTAATTTGAATGATATTTATTGCTAAAGCTTCACAGGCTGACTCATTGATCCTTCAGTCTACTGGATGGTGATGACGCCCTCCTCCCAGCTGAACTGGTTCACCAGCACGTCGTCTTCCTGCTTCATGGAGTTGAGCAGATACCTCACACCGGCTTTGACGCCGGTCTTCACCCCAGCACCCAGCGCGTAGCCTGCCACCCCGGCAGTCCCCCCTGTGGCGACCATGAGAGCATCCGTGCCGAGGTCTACGGCACTGAGGATGGCTCTCTCCTTGGCTGTTTCAGAGCAGTTGACCGAGGCATAATACACAGCTGTGCCGAGGTTGTAGAGGGTGCTGACCGCAGGGATCCACTCCACCACGTTGTACACGCGTTCCTCGCTTTTGTTGATGCAGCTCCTCTGGGGGCTTCGCTTCATCCGTCGACCCGAGGCAGTGGGGATTGAAACATCCTCCTCCGTACTGCACTGAGGGATCCAGCATTCGTACAGTGAGGATTCAGATGGTAGGATGCGACTACCTTTCTTAAACACGGCCTGGTACCTTCCAGGTTTGAGGAGTCCCCCGCTGGTCACCCCAGCACACAGGACTCCCAGTCTCTCACAGGTGCTCACAGCCTCCTCAAGATCACCTGCAGCTCCTTCCACAGCTGTTCCTACCAGCATGCTTCCACTCACCCTGGTCCAGCCTTCACAATGCCCTTCCTGCATAGAGGTACCTTCTCCCAGCATGGCCAGTTGCTGGATGTTAAACATCACAGCCTCTATGTTGCGCTCTGCTTGATCCCTCTCTGAAGGCGAGGCTGCTGATGGGGGTGCAGGTGTAGATACAGACTTGCTCATTCTCCTCTCTATCAGACCCTCCACCTCCATCAGGAGCTCCTCCGTATCTGCCACCCCCAGCAGGTCGTACAGTTTGAGCACCAGGGTCTGCGCTTCCTGTGGGCAGCCTGCCACCACCAACACGGGCACTAAAGAGAGACCCAGCAGCTCCTGGGGGAACACAGAGGAGGACGGGTCATTCACAGTGCTGGCAGATAGCAGCTCCTCACAGCTGATGTTCCCCTGGATGTGGACATGATCTCGAATCAGACCCTGCAGCTTCGCCTTGAGGTTTGACACCGTATGTTTGGCAGATTGGACTTGCTCCTCTTTCTGTGCAACCACTGATGCAGGACCAGGGTTTTCTGCAGATGGGAGACTAAGCTGGAGTTGGGATCCCAGCGGAGACTGATGATCCTGTTTGTCTGTCTCCTCGACCTCTCCGTGGAAGTCAGTTCCTGGAAGCAGACCGTTTCTCAGTGCCAGAGAAGGTGGGACCCTGCACAGAGCCTGTTCATTCAGCAGGAGCTGGATCACAATCAGCCACTTCAACTTGGAGGACATCATTCCAGTCTTGTTACAGCTTTTCTCCAAAGCCACTACATTAAACACAAGAGTATAAAGAAAAACAAGGCAGCAACACAACAGATGAGTTGTCATTGTGCGTACTGAACAAACAGCTCAGAAAACATGGGTTATTTGTTGAACGCAATTTCATTCTAAAACAAATCCTGCACAACAATATGTCTATCTTTTACACTCACACATTAATTGGCTACTATCAAGCTAGTTGTTGAGACAGTTTACTAGCTGCACCAGTTACTTTGCAGACACTAAAAAAATCTTAAATTCTTATTTGGCCATTTTTCTGGTGCCACAATTAATTGCATGATTTGAAAACTTAAACACAGTCCACCTGCAAAAAATAAAAAATAAAATTAAAAAAAGCCTAATGTGGAGTAAAAAAAAAAAAGCTTGTTACCTATTTTAAAATGTTGAGTGTGAACATGAATATATATATATAAAGATCCATTTTAAAATGCTAGACAGAGCAATGCCTCCTGTTCCAGAGCCTCCACACTGAGATTAAACATTCATGCATGTTCTCTTTTTCCTGTACTGACTGCAACTATAAATAGAAATGTTGTTTCGCCCACAGCAGCATAATTTCATTATATCCTTGATCCAGTGTGTAGCACCTACCTCAATAATAAACAGATCTGGAGTCCAGAGTGTAGCAGTGCGACCAAGATGGCTTCAGCATGTAGGATGCTTTTTTGTTGCCCTTTATTCCCTTTTTTTCTCAAAACATGCATCGCAGTCTTCTTTCTCTTTGCCTCCAATGAGAATCTCCTTCTTTACACGACATCCCACAGCCCTCCCTCTGTCTCATCTGTCTTTCAGCTCCCTCTTCTCTTTGGCCTCATTGCTCAACAGGGAGATCGGGGCTTGAATATTGATTCACGTGGGGAAAGTCCATGTGTTCAAAAGCAGTTCTGTTTGCATGCCCTGCTATCCTCTCATCCCCCCCGTCCCTCTGTTCCCTCTCTCTCAGTTGGCAGGTTTTGTTTTTGACCCAGATACTTGAAAGAAACCTTCCCTCATGCCGTGAGCAAATTTATCTCCTATAAAGCCAAGACAAGACAAGTGAGGAAAACACGGGGCTATCTGAGGTAAAGACTGAACTCACTCACAAAAATAGGATTTGAAATCTATACGGAACTCAACATCATAACAGGTGTAGTTTTGTTACTGCAGACCTGTTCACTGTCCTTGTATTTTTACATCTTAACACATCACTGTCCTGTACTCACTGCGTTTAGAAAATGACTTCTTTTTGTCTCCGAAGCCCCATTAACTCCCACTATAGAAACTGTCGGTAAACATCCATCTCCTGCAATCAGAGCACCCAGAATAGCCCGACTTTACCCTGGAGCATAGCGTCTCTGTCCTATAAAAAACACGTATCTCCAAAAAGTCAACTCTTCTCAAGCTAAGAAAAACAGCCCTGTTTTCACACATTTTTCAGATCATCCACCAAGTTTGACATTTCAGCATGCATGCTTCTTCCTGTTCTGCTTTATTTAGATGCAAAGAATTTTTCACTTTGTTCCCCTCCCCACTTCTACTATGCTTTCTTTCCTCTCACTTCCTTGGTACTCTTTCTTTTGCGCTTTTACACACACACACACACACACACACACACACACACACACACACACACACACACACACACACACACACACACTAACTTCTCCCCTCACACAAAAATGGCTTTATTCTGTTAGAGTACTCCACTGCTTTCCCCCCTCCTCTCTAAACAGAAAGGACAAGGCTCATTCAAGACCAAATGGTCCACGGCAGCCAAAAACAAGCATCACATTCAACATCGTGACACAAAAACCTGTGTTAGAGTTAATTTACACACAGTATTGCATCACCTACGAGTTGTTTTCCCTTCATAATCAGGAGTAAGCACTCTACACTTTGTTGTTATGCTCCTTTCTAAGTATCTAACATCTGATTCTCTCAACCACAAACTAGGGATTTAATCAGTCATATCATCGGTTTAATCATGCAGGATTTAAATTCCAAGTACAGCCAATCATCTGTCATTTTTTGTATGCATTTCTACAGGCAAGTTAAGGCAAGTGCAGTCGTGCAGCACCTTTCAGCAACAAAACAACTCATGATGCTGTTGGTAGGACATAAAAAAGCATTAAGACAAGAGATAAAAGATACACAAGGTGATAAAAAAAAGACATGAATAAGAGTGGGATAAAATAGGAGATGAAAATATGCTAAAACTGAATGAAATAGTGAATAGTGAAATAGTGAAGCTCTACTGTCACTTCGAGTGACACAATGAAAAAAGTTGTCTGTCAGACTGAATTTAATAAAAGGCAGTGAAAAACAGGAGAGTTTTAAGCCCTGATAGAAAACAGCTGAGAGATGCAGCAGACCTCTTGGGAGTTTGTTCCAGGTATGTGGTTTAGTTTTGACTCAGAAAGCAGACCACCTGAGAGGTCTGGACAGTTCGTAACGTAGCAGCAGATCCGAGATGTATTTTGGTCCTATTTTTAGCAATCATTCTTTCTGTATAAACCCACAGAAGTGTTTATGGTGTGTGATTGTGTGGCAGAGAAAGTCTGATTTCACAGCACTAGGGGGTGATGTGTTACCACAGAGGACACGTGCTGACATCGCCCCTTTCCAGTTCTGACAAATCCAGCAGGATTCTGGTTTGTCCTCCAGCTAAAACTCTACCACAGACAGAACAGCACAGAGGCAGGGGATGGGGTATGAGGGTGTGGTGCATCATAAATTACCTCTGATCATGACGCGACACTGGGTGCAGCTGAAAGTCTGTCAGGAAAACAAGAAAAAATATGGAGGTCTTATTGCACAAACAATTACTGATCTAAAAGCATTTTCTTCCCCCAGAACAAATCTAACTGTAAAATAATTATGTGGAGCCATTCAGTGCAGGACGAACACGTCACTAAATGTGTTCAGAAATTCAGAATGATGGTGTGTGTGTGTGTTTCCCTTAACTGGTTTTAGTTTAGAGCTGTTAAAAATAAATATGAAAGGGTTCAGATCCTCAGCTCTAGGTTTAGCATCTTTCAGCTCATTGTTTTGGTTTCACAGCCCAGATCTTTTCTGTATTGGTTCACTCTCACTGCTCTTCCTTCTTGTTGGTTCCTCCAAAATGTGAAAAAAGAAAGAAAGAAAGAAAGAAAGAAAGAAAGAAAGAAAGAAAGAAAGAAAGAAAGAAAGAAAGAAAGAAAGAAAGAAAGAAGTAGGAATTGATCTCTTTCACTGACTCCTGTGTCTCTGTTGATTTTGACAAGGGGGAGATGCTGCTCCTCCACTGTCCCCTGCAGGACACAGTTGACTGACCTAGCAGGGTAAAGAGGCCTCAGCTTCTTTAGAGAAACAGTTAAAATCATTAAGATCTTTTGGCTGAAGCAAAAGTGACATACAGTGTGCTGCCAACAAGCGGAATGTGAAGTCACTGGGTGATAAAGCCCGCTGGATTTCACCATTCAGTCAGAAAAATATGACACCTGGCTGCTGTGTGATCCGCAAAGTACAATGATTAATTGGAGCGCGGTCATTTCTATGGGGAAATGAGCAGAATTGACACTTGTTGATGGGGAGGAAAAACCTCCAGAGTCCAATCAAAATGATCAGAACGTGCTGATGCAGGCTGCCTGCTCCACACACAGCAGGGTTTGTGTCTTCAGAGTATTAACGCATTTGATGTGAGTTACCATCACACTGATAATCCCAGTGCAATTATCATGTTTGAGTCTGTCTTGTGTATATACTCACACATCACCATCTTCACTAGAAAGTTTTTGTTGTAATGTTTTTAATCCACCTTATCACAGCAGTTATTCCGATATCCTGATTAAGTTGGATGGCTTTTCTTTTTTAAACAAGCCTTCACACTTTTGATGCTTTTTCTGTCTTCCTGACAGGATGTTTAGTAAGTAGGGAGGAAGTTGTACTGTGTTTTTTCCTGCACATAAAACACCTATTGATGTTTTGTTCAACATTAAAATGATAAAACAATAAAGAAAAGAGAGAAGTGTAACAGAACTTCCCTCACGCAGGACTGAAAAACTTTCCATCACACGTGCTGTGCAGTTTTTCCTCATAACCTTTTCTGTCACCACTCGATGATGGAGAACAACACTGCAGCCCTGTGCTGCCATGACAGTCAAACCCATGACCACTTTGATTAGTGAGGTTAGGAACTCAAATAAGTGATTGCAAGGTTTCAAGCTTATTCCTGTTGGAGAGTCTGAAAGTCAAACTTGGATTCACTCTAATATAGTAAATATGGTTGCAATCCCAATTTCTGAGGTACCACAAATGAAAAGCCCTTAAAGTGACTGAAAAAAGAACATCTGAAAACATCTGCACTTCATGACAACTGGGCAGCTCCATCTCCCGAGGGAGGTCATGTGATATGATCCAAAGCTCCAGTACAGCTGGAAGAAGCCCACAGTTCCTCTGAGAGTCGAGGTACTTCAGTTGTTGACAGGTTGTGAAAGTCATGGCCCGGATTCAGTATTATCTGATTGTTTGGTTACTTCATAACTTTTCTTTTATTCATCTTTTCCCTTTACTTCTGCTGCTGTGGTGATAATATATCTTCCTGTTATCTCACAAATTAATTAATCATTAATTATTATCACTAATTAACACTGAAAACCCCCCTTGGTTGACGGACCGCTGCAGGTGAACCCCCTGCTAGCTGCACCTGGAAGCTGCCATGTTAACCAGTCACTAGCATGAAGGTGATGGGCAGGGCAAACAACATACTGACAGGAATGGAAAAACCAGTTTGTCAAGTTTGCCCTGGGAGTGACGAGGAGAGATGTCTCATACGTGTGACACGTGCACATCTCATAGATGTGCACGTGTCACATTTCAAGGAAATTCATCTTTCAGGTGATTAGATGTGTTGTGCTCAATGTGAGAAAATGATCCAAAGACCTTTAGAGGTGTTAATTAGGTGCGACTGATTCAGTCCCCTGGTGTTAAGAACTGTGAGAGAGAGCACACACACACACACACACACACACACACACACACACACACACACACACACACACACACACACACACACACACACACACACACAGGATATTTTTCATCAGTGTTTTTGAATAATTGTATGCAATTATAATAAGATAATGCCGAAAAAAAAGACATGCTATATTTTCACTTTGTTCTTGAGTGTAATTGTGATTAACCAATCAGCACTTGTTTCAGGGGCTTGCTTGTCATCTGTGCGCATCTGTTTACAACAGTTAGGGCCTTAAAGAACCACCTGCATACATTCTTGTGAGGGATATATTTCTTACATGTCGACTGTTGATATGTATGAAAAGCGTGAACTAAACTTATATGTCTTACTTCCCACTTGAGTGCATTCGAGTGGCTGAGGTAAAAGCACAATAAAAGCCTGAACTGCCTTTCTCTGGCTGCTGCGGTGTCATTATGAGGGTAAATGTTGTGAAAGTGTTCCACCTTCACAACATTTTTCCCCTAAAACGTAATAACAAGTTGTGATTTTTCCAAAGAAGTATGTGCCAGACTATTTCTCGACTAGAGGCAACCAGGGAGTCTCCAGGATGTTTCTGTGCCTGGCCAATAAACAGTCTGACATACCTGTAAAACAGCAAATTATTGTTTTTAGACTCCTGTCTTTACACACTGATTAAACAATGACGATATAAAAAGTGGATTAGTGAGCTTTAGAGCTTTTGTTACCTTAGGAGAGAGCCAGGCTGGATTTTTCCTACTCTATCCAGTCTTTGAGCTAAGCTAACCAGCTGCTGGCTGTAGCTTCACATTTAAAGTGCAACTCACCCACAAACCAAATAACCGTATTTCAAAGAATGTCAGACTACTCCTTTAATGTTGCAGCTACCAACCAGCTGGTTCAAAGGTAAGAGAGCAAGCAAAGTTATGAGCTTATTATGTGTTTTTTATTCTGCAAAGTAACACACGTGTGAGTACAGGCTCTAAATCTTGAGTTTGCCAGGTGGCTCCTAAACACTTCAGCCACAGCATGCATGCAGTTTCCTACTAAAATGCAAAGCTTCAAGCCAATCAGGCAATCTGAAATTAAGTGTCTCATCATGGTTTAAATGCAAGTAACACCACCCCAGCCCTGCTGCCGTACAGACAGCCTGGGTGAGTGCTGTGTGTGTGCGAGGTTGCTGTTCAGATTTGACCTTATGGATTCCAGGTGGGAGTAATCAAACTTTTGACTGTCTGTGGAAGGTACAGGTCCATCAGGAGGCTTCCGCTTGTCATTTGAGTAGTCATCGATTCAGGGAACGTGGGAGTTATTTGGCTCTCTGCTCTCACACTCCAGTCAATGACCGTGTAGACAGAACAGCAATATCCGCTCAGGGCGTGCGCCATTTCCACGTCCAGTCCACTCACACAGGCACATACTGTCATATTTCTCCTGGGAGACACACACACACACACACACACACACACTCACACACACGCACACACACACACACACACACACACACACACACACACACACACACACACACACACACACACACACACACACACACACACACCCTATAGTTCAAGTTTCTTTATTGTTCACAGCAATAATAAGCAATTTTAAAGACCGTTTCATTAAATAATCACAGGTGAAAATATAGCATGTCTTATTAGAATTACATACAATTATTAAAAAAGACTGATGAGAAATATCGTGTGTGTGTGTGTGCGTGCGTGCGTGCGTGCGTGCGTGCGTGCGTGCGCGTGCGTGCGTGTGTGTGTGTGTGTGTGTGTGTGTGTGTGTAGGGGTAGGATAGGGGTTTGGGTGGCGGGTGGAGCTCTAATTGGATTACAAATGAGCTTAAGGACTATAATAATTGAGGTAGAGAGGCTGCTGAGCGGAAAGCCATAATTTGAGTTGACACAGAGCTCCTTTAATACCAAGTAAACTGTTGAACAGATCCCTGGTTTACGCTGCTGGATCAGATCAAGATTAAACTGTTCACAGGTAAGATTTTCAGGTTATTTTCATTTATTTGCAATAGATTATTTCTATAAAGGAGCATAACGACATTATGGTAGGTTACTCCGTTAACTCAGAGGTGAAGTAAACACACTGCAGCAGCCTGCTTTCTATAACCTCATATAATACAGGAGTGAACTGAGTGATTGTCAGCGTTGCTTTCTAATCTCCATTACAAAACTCCACTGTGCTGTGTTACAGTGTTGAATTCTGTTACTGCCTGCATTAATGTTCCCCAATAGCAGATTTCTTTATAACACACTGTTTGAGACCAGTCTCTGCGGTTATGTCAGCATGGGAATGTAGTGATTCATGTTGGGAGATGTTATTGCTTAATGACTGGTTATTTTACAGCTCCACTATTTCCTGGCTGTAATTTTCTAATAATTTCTTGGAAGTATTCTGTAGGCTTAAGAACTGAGTAATTGGGTCCTAAAATCCTAAAACTCTTTAAGTTTTAGTAAAGGAATCATTCATTTCTAGTGGGATTTCCTTGAAAGAACTGCATGGTGTAAACCTAAGTAATTTTATATTCATCATTCACTTATATTTATAAACTTATCTGAACTGCATGTGTGCAGACAAATTTCAAATTTTTGCATGTTCTACTGACCTGCTTAAGTTTTACTCATTTAACTGTAATTCATCGATTGGAAGCCGACCAATTCAACACTTTTTATATTTAAATCACTGCCTAATAAGTGCCAAATCACTAAGGTCTTTCCTAGAAACTTATTACGAAATTATTAGGAAATCTGTAGAACTTAAGAGTCATAATAAGGCTACAAAACACATACTTAATTAAAGCAGGACTAAGGCACCATAATGAATTGGATGACTCATGAGCTCCTTTTGCTCATTTTATTAAGAAATGACCAAGTCACCATGAGTTGAAATTTATCCTCAGTTCATATGCCACCAAACCATCTGAAATCCAGCTCCACAGAATCATTCATCTGTTTGTGTTCAGTAACTATTCTGGGGGAAATTTGTTTTCATCGAGCTGCTGTGTCGCTGCATGTGTTAGTCATGCATAACTTAAA
Source organism: Chaetodon trifascialis (assembly GCF_039877785.1). Classification (NCBI taxonomy): domain Eukaryota; kingdom Metazoa; phylum Chordata; class Actinopteri; order Chaetodontiformes; family Chaetodontidae; genus Chaetodon; species Chaetodon trifascialis. The sequence goes on along the minus strand of NC_092058.1, from coordinate 16,926,693 downwards.
CTTGTTTACATCCTTATCATGAAATGTTAAAGACAGATCGAATTAAAGAGCATTAACAGACAAACATGTTGAAGAAGAGGCTGATTGTTGCAGGCTGTCATGCTTTTTGAATGGATGGTATTAATCACATCAAAACTCATTACACTTAATATACTGCTTCTGTTATGCAAGGGGAGTGAATGGACGCTTTATAACACTTAAAGTGGATTTCGTCTTTATTTATCATGTCGATCAAAATAGTTCATGTATGACTCATCGTGCTGGAGGAACATGGTAATTTGCAAGTGTTATTTGCTTTAAACCTGATGCACTGATTCACATTTCAGAGCGATGGAGGGAACTTCAAACTGCAGCACTCTAACTTCACTGGTCGTTTTATTCATCCTCGTCTTATTTCCTGCAAGGTCTTGGTGTAAGGAAGACACCTACAGACTACTGAAAGAGGTGAGGCCAGCTACACTGATATGATGTTTATGGCCTGATCCTCCAGGTCACCGTAGCAGGCTGACAAATGACGTTTTAATGTTTTGTCTTTCAGGCTAAGCCGGAGTGCTGCATGAGTGGAGAAGCAGAGTTGAAGAGATTTGGTGACATCGACTATGACAGCTTTGTGAGCCTAATGGGAAAGAGAAGTGAAGCTCAGCCAAACAGTGAGTCACTATGTGCAGCAAACACCTCACCCTGCTCTCTCTCACTGACACTGAGACTCATCTGACCCCAAACTCTTTGAGCAGGTCATAGAAACACACCAATGTCATGAAGAAGTGAGAAAGCATGTTTTTCTGTAATGACCTCACCTGGAGCTTCGATACATTTTCTGTCCAGGACACATGGATCACATCCTCGCTGCTCTGTTGGGACGGAGGACAAGTGAGTGATTCTAGCAGCACTGCAATCAGCGAGTCGTACGATCTCTATGGATGCATTTTACATCATTTCAGTGTATTGTGTGGCTACTTGGAGAACAAATATACAGATATTATGCTTGATGCTTACTAATGTGCAGACTTGTGATTCCCAACGCTACAACCCGACCAATACTTGACCAACTTGAGGCTGATACAAACAATGTGTTTCTGGTAGCTGCATCTGCACACTGACATTGTGCCAAGCAATTATCTTTTTTCTCCTGTCTGGACATGAAGCCAATTTGTTGTTTGTGATTCACAGTTCTGCAAATTTGTCCATTACGGAAGCGTATTGCATTCACTTGAATAAAGAAAAAAAAAATTTTTTTTAAAAATCCGGTTTTTCTGAGTAATTTATTTTTTGGTCTGTTTTTCGAGGTAATTATTTCTGTTTTTCTGAGTAATTTTTTTTTCTATTTTCCAGAATAATTTATTTTTATGCTTTGTTTTTTGGGGTAATTTTTTTTTCTGATTTTCTGAGTAATCTTTTTCTGTATTTTTTTCACAGAATAATTTTCTTTTCTGTTTTTCAGGCAATTTTTTTTTTGCTGAGTTTAGAGGGCATTCAAAACATTGGACACATTCACTCCTTTATTGAGAGCTCAATGTAATGGAAGCAAACATGACCTGCTTATTTAGTTTAATCAAGTTTTACTTTGATCTGGGTTTAAGACACTGGCAGATTGTCCTGTCTTTAAGTCATATAGATGGTATTACTATTAGTTTGTCGACCTTGCGCAGGCACCTGAGGACTTTGCGGTTGTTCAGAAGGAAAGCCAGTTCAGATCTCCTGGACATAGCAATGTTTCTCCAGGATCAGCTGGATATATAAGGCATGCTCCATGGATACAAGATGATGCATTTAAAATGCATTCAGGCTGGCTACGTGGTGACTCAAGAGACGATCAGGAGACTGCTGAAAATATTGGATCCACACGGCGTGCAGCTGAGGCGCCAGAATCGCCTTCGGTGGCGTATTTACAAGAATCCAGGCCCAAACTTTCTGTGGCATGTAGACTCCTATGATAAACTCAAACCGTACGGGACCTGCATCAATGGTGCAATAGATGGGTTTTCACGACTGGTGATATGGCTACATACCTACTCTACAAACAGTGATCCCAGGATAATCGCGCAATACTTTATTGATGAGGTGTCATCAAGGAATGGAACTGCTTCCCGAATTCGTTCGGATCTCGGAACCGAGAACTGTTACATTGAACAAATGCAGATGTTCTTGAGGCACGATCATCTGGACAACTTTTCGCTCAGATGTTACCTGTATAGATCGAGCAATCACAACCAAAGAATAGAGTATTGGTGGGGATTTTTGAGGAGGCAACACGCACAGTTCTGGATGAACCTATTCCAAGATTTAAAAGACTCAGACTCCTTTTCTGGTGACTTCTTGGACAAAAGTCTCATTCAGTTCACGTCTTGAAATAATAGAGGTAAGCGCTGCAGTAGTGACATATTATGTCAGAATAATACTGTGACACCTGCCTGCTTAGTGGTTGAAGTATTCAGATGTTTTACTTCACCGAAAGCAGTACCCTGTGTAGTGGGTTAGAGTGGTACTAATGTCATAGGCGCACTGATATTAGTGGAAAAAGAGCTTACTCCATGTAGACTCTATAGGCCTATTCAAAACCTTACTAAAGTAAAAGGACAGTATTATCAGAAGTACTGTATATATCCAAAGTACTTATAGTATGAAAAGCATTCAATAAAATGTTCACTGTCAGTGTTTTGAAGTGTTTTAATTGCATAATACAGTTTATTATTGCAGATGTTTAAGATGGAGCTGATTTGAACTACATTACTAGGTAGTTTCATGATCATGTTCTGATTTTCTCATTTTAGTAATGTAATGTAATGAGCAGTTTCACAAACACTGAGTATTAACATCTGACATGAGGTAGAGATTCAAATTCTATTATGATTTAACAGTGAAATATAACAAAGGTATTTTTAATGTCCAAACATTGTCATCCTAGACTGATGACAAAAGTGTCTTAAATCAAAGTGAATTGTTAACTGTTTCTTGGTATGACAGAAAGAATATATCCAAAATAAAAAAATCAATCTGTGCTTATCACACAGCCCCTGAGCTAGTCACATATTCTCCTTACATGCTCTGATAACAAAAAGTGTCTTAAAGCAAAGTAAGTTATTTTTTCTTGATATAATAAAAACAAAATCTTGAAATGTAAAAAATCATTTTGCACTAATCACACAGCACCAGAGCTAATCACATTTTCTCCTTAAATGCTCTATCAACATTCACACTAGTCTAAACCTACAGCGCTGGCACCCATGGGGAAGAGAAAAATGTGTATGTGTTCATAAATCACTTAGCAACTCTTATGCAATGTCCATTGCATAGGAGTTGCTGGACAGTATAGCCTCCATTTCTGCTCGAAGCTCAGGGTAGCTGCTGTAAGTTGATGTCAGCTCCACAGTTGGGCCACAAGTGTGGGCAATTGGACGCCGCACTAGCCCTTCCAAAGAGGTGAATGTGACTTGAATTTCTTTCACACAAATGACATCAGACCCAGTCAGAAATCTCATCAGCTTTCCGGAGACCTATTTCATCCAACCCCCTTATGTGCTGATGTAAAAATCGCAAACTCTGGTTCTCTGCTGAATTAGCTGGAGAAGATGTTATCATCTTAATCACCTTCCGTGTTGTTGGTTTAATGTCCTCATACAGCTTCTTCATATCCTCTACACTCCTGAGTATTGGTCCTGCAACCTCTGAAATATTATCCAGTGCATATTTTGGGTGCTGGATCATTTGCTTGTGGGCGACCTGGACAAGCACAGCTCTCAAGTTATCTTTTGTTGGTACTGTTCTTACTCCCATGTGATCCATAAGATCAAGAAGCTCCTCCAACAGCCTCTTGCAAAGCAGTGGACAAGAGATCACGCTCAGACTGACTGAGATACAACATCAGGGAGTCAAACAGTAAATCAGGTGAAACAGAGTGTTCACCAAATATAACTGTTGCTGTAAAGGCTTGTGCCAGCCGAGATGGAAAATACCCATGGTCCTTCAGTCCCTTGGCCAATATCCTGCCAGACAATAGACTTCCATTCTTCCTCTTGCCATTTTGGGGATAGCGATGGCACCCTCACATCTGCACCTTCTGCTGCACAGTCAAGGAATTCTGTCCAGAAGGCAGCATATACATCCCTGGACACGCCGTCAGCATCTGCCCCCATTTCATCAATGAAGCTGTATTTCACAGAGTAGTTCATCATTGCTTCATCCTTGAACTGAGCAATCAGTTCATCTAAGAGAGTCACTCTGTGAAGTTTCACGGTTACATGCAAAAGTTCACCAGCAGGACTTGGTGGTCTAGCAGAAGCTGTCTCAGCATCAACAGGAGTTGAGGTCCAGGTACTGTAGGTGTGCTTATTTGTTCCTCTTCTATTGCAGGGGTTGGCTCATGTATGAGTGTATCATCAAGATCACCTAAAAATGGCCCACCTGTCAAAGGACCAAAAATGACCTCTGATGTATTACACAGAGATGTAAGATCAATAATCTTAACAGCTGCAGTAGAGACAACAGCTGATACTGTGGCAGTGTTTTGCTCATCACCTTGGACTGTGTGTTTTTGATTTTCACTGTTATGTCTTTCCACTGTCCTCATCAACTTGTGCTTCCTGGAAGTTAACTATATCGTGGCTGAACTCTTCCCACTTTCCCATCGTTGACTTTTCATTAGAGAAAAACAGTTTTTTGTCTCGTTTTTGTTTACCACGAAAAACAGAAAAATAATTATCCCGAAAAACAGGAAAGATTACTCCAAAAGACAGGGGAAAAAATTTGGCCAGAAAAACAGGAAAAAGATTAGTCAGAAACAGGGAAAAAATACTCAGAAATAATTACCTTGAAAAACAGACCAAAGAATACTCAGAAAAAACGGATTTTTTTCTATTCAAATGAATGCAATACGATTCCGTAGTCCATCTTTGAGTTGTAGCAGTGGTCAACAGTGACTGGCTGCAGCAGGTGTTGCCAATTATTTTAAATGCAAAATAGCTTAAGCCAGCTCAAAACGTTGCAAGATGACCACATGCAATAATTTGCATTTTCGCAATGTTGTTACTTAACTATTTGCATATATGTAAGATAAGAAAAAAGAAGTCAAGAAAAAGTAAACGACTTGAACCGGCCTGACTGCTGACTCACTTTCAGAGTGCAGGTAAGTAAAAACTTGTTTTTTTCTGAAACAGGAATGGCTTGTCTGTGTGCCGAGGAGCATTCACAGACAAAGAGAGGCCGACTCGTCAGTCGTGCGGGGCAGGGGTGAGAAACTTTCACCTTTATCTTCACTGAGATTAAAAATAACAATAATCTTTGGGCTCAAGTTTTTCCTAACCTTGTTCTCTCTGCTCAGGTTTCAACGCTTTCTGTAGTGGAGACGTCCCGCCTCGACAACCTCAGCACAGGCTGGAAAACCCTCAGTCTCTCACAGGGACAATGAATGCCCACAGCTGCTGGATCAACAGAGGACAATGTCTCAAAGTTATTTAACCACAGAGAGGTGGAAAAGCCATATTAACCACGCATGAATGCTGCTCTGCTGTCACTGGGAAATGTCCTGCCATGTAACATCATCTCAACAGATGTAAAAAAGAAACAAAAACAAATGTACAATAAAATATGCATTTATTTATAGTGATTAAAGTACCATTCACTGAAAACGATCCTGCACACTGATCACGTGTGCTCACACACTCACACAAACTCATTTACACACTGAAGTGTACTGACTCGATTTAGACGTCAATACCAACATAAATACATTTCAAATATAAATACAGTTCTGTACACCTTTCCCCATTGACAAAGTTTGAATGTTGGGAGTAGATTGTCGAGGACTTGATGTGTTGTATCACTGGCATCACAAACCAGAGGTGGCGGTTATCAACAAAGTGTTTGAGCCCTCATGATCCACTGATCAGTCAGAATCTGCACAGCAGTCCTTTGCTACTGAAATGTTCAAATACTGCTCATTCACTGGAAATCAAACAAGTTCATTGATTACCAAAGAAACCATTATGTAAAACATGCTGATTTGGTTTAAAGTGGACTTTTCCATTTTTAAAAGAAAAAAAAAAAAATCAAACTGAACATGCGCTGTGCTCATGTACAGGAGGAACGGGGTGTAAACGCTTACAAAAGGCATTTTGATAGGCAATAATTACCTCATACATTTTTAACCTTGAAGGAGAATAAAATGTTGAAGTGGTTAAAAAGAAAAAACAGCACTTATAACACTCAGAAAGTGCATGCAATTGTCACACAAACATATTCTGTTTGAATCATGTATGAATCCTGTCTGACTCCCAAAGCCATTTTCTGTATTTGGTCATTACTGCGTCTGCCACCAAATTAATCCTGTTTGGTACCAAAGTAATAAAGGAACTGTTCTGAGTACTTTAAATAAACACAATTTACTAACTATAACAGAAAAAGTCTGGCCCATTCAGAATTTAAAATTACATAAAATCGCAAAAACTAAAATTGTATAAAAGAAAAATTCTTGCTTATTCACTAAAAATTCAAAAAAAGAAAAGAAGAAGCTGTCATGGACAAGTCATCCACTGGCTTCCCCAAAGGCCATAATCATTCTGTTGGAGGGATTCAAAAAAATTCTACTGATCGCTCTTATCTTGATAATGTCACAGTGCAAAGTCATGTGTGCAGCTGATGGCTCATACAATCTCAATTTACAAGGCACAAGCTAATGGGTCCACTGGGGAATAGTGAGGGGGACTGTGTGTGTCCAGTGCCTGTTTCAGGAAGCACAGGTAGATAAGTGTGTGCCAGGGATAGGTTGGAGTATAACTACCTCCTCACCCAGCTCAAGGTGTGCCTCGTCACCAAAGACAGATCCGGATCACATGAACAGAGAGAGAGCAGGTAAACATCCTGAATGTTTGCTTTGAACTGAACGCACAGCAATTCTAAAAATGAATGAGAAGCATCAAGATTCACTACAGCCAAGACCACAAGTACATAAACAATGGGTGGTCTGTCTTCAATGTGCTGTCATCCCTGGTGGAAATCTTTGGCTGGATTGTACAAATTCAGTCATTTGGACTCCTAATTTAAAGCATCATGGTGACATCAATGTATCTGTATTAGCCGCAGAGAAATAAGAACGCATCTGAACAATGCTTTCTACCAAATTAACTTCATATGGGTATTCTGCTTTGTTTGATGATGTGTTAGCCTTTTTCCATTCCACCAACACTTAAGGCTGCAGGATCACGGCTGAAATTATCATCACTCATTTTGCTGAATGTTTACACCAGAATCTTTCAAACATCTACGGGACTAAAATACTTTTGGTGCACTTTCTTATTGACTGTTGACACTTGCACAATGTAATTTACATGATTGAAACCATTCATCCATCCACAAGAAATCAATCTGCATCTATTTTGATAATCACTTTATCATTCAAGTCTCTTTTTACTGAAAAATGCCCTTTTTTACTGAAAAAATGCCAAACATTACGTTGGTCCAGTGTCTCTCTTGTGAGGATTTGCTGCTTTTCTTTGTTTTATATGCGACAGTAAACTGAGCATTTTGGGGTTTTTGATTCTTGGTCAGAAAAACGAGCTATTTGATGACTTCACCTTAAGCTTTAGGAAATTGTTTCACTTTTTTGGCATTTCATAGACCAAACCATTGGTCGATGAATCAAAAAAATAATCTGTGGATTAATCAGTAATGAAAGTAATCTTTAGTTGCAGTCCAAGTGGTTTAAGTGAAATCACCTTAGAGCTGCTGCAGTACATGACTTAACAAAAATGACTTAGTCCTACACAGAACATGGACGTAAGTGCACGAATGCAGCCAGAATCAAGTTTGGGAGGTAGCAAACTGACGCAGAAACTTGTTAATCACAGTATGGTTAAAACAAATCCTTCTGTCACCGACTGACGGGGAGTCTTTGAATGCACAAGATGAAGCACTGACTCTAAAATAATTCACAATGACCTTGTGGGCCCTTCAGATCTGAATCCAGCTGCAGTGCATAATGGGGGAAAAAAAAAAAAGCTCAAGACACATATTGGGTCTCAGTGGTCTCCAAGGCACATAGTTATCTACGTGTGAAATGAAGTCAGATGGGTCCAGCAAGTCAAGAACTACTTCGCTGTAGAGGGGTAGATCAAGGTTTGGTGGCCAAAATTAAATTTAACTGGCCCTGGAAAATGCTTGGTTCCATCACTAGGTTAATGTGGAATAAAAGTTAGTTTTCAAATGAATGAAATGTCACCGTTTCCAAAATGAAAAGAAGACACACGGTTGTAAAAACCACCCATTAAACCTGAAAAACCAAAGTCATAAATCACCTCTCAGCCTGACGACCAGTCTTGCAGTCACAGCTGGAGAATCCTCAGGCTACACACTTGCATGTGGGGACCCTTCAAATCAAAATGGACCGTTTTTCAACTTTTGTAGACATATGAGCCAAGATTATCAGAATGAATAAGCAAACACTCAAATCACATGTTCCTCCTACCTAATGATCAGTTCCTGTCACACACCCTCACAGGCCAACAGTTATTTTCCCACTGGAGCAGCAGGAGGGTCTTTACCAGCTGCAGGAGGGGGATCTGCATCCTGTCTCTTGTCAGTCCTGGACAGATCATCCCCCTCTCCCCGTCCTTTGTCCTGAGAAACCAGCTCTTTTTTTCCTTCTGCAGCATCCCAGGAACCGGACTGCTCAATACTGTAGCCTACCGGAACGGGGGGCTGGTAACGGTATCTGTAGCCAAAGGCATGCAGGTGATAGGTGTAGTACTCCAATAAATACATATGTGAAGCATCTACATAGTGGAAAGACACCGACAGGTCCGAGCAGCAGTTTGGACCCTGAGGAAAAACAAAGTGTCAGATTTTCCATGTGCACAAACTTCATTAAGAAAGGCTGGTAAAAAATGAACACATTTCACAGGGTAATACATTCAGGAAATACTTCAGTAAACGTAGCAGTGTATTACTCTGCTGAGGTTGCTTCATACCAGACATACAAGAGCAAACAGAAGTTCCACAATATATGCATCACTTGCCTCTGAGATGGGGTAGTAGCAGTAACTCCAATACCAGAAGCTCTTGGGGAACTTGGCAGTGAGGTGCTGCTCGGGCACAAATGGGTGAAACGTCTCCCTGTGCGCACTGTCTCTGGAGTCCCCCGCCAGCACCCCAACCTTCTCCATGCACTGCCCCATTGCAAGGTCTTCTACAGAGGTAGTGTGAGTGCACAGTTTGTTTTTAAATCCTTCTACAAACCGCCGCAGAGCCTCTTTGCTCAATACATAGCCAGCACCGCCACTCATGTAGCCCTGCTTGGTGTAGGGCTTGAATCTTCGGCCAAAGTAAATTGGCTCATCTGGCGTGTGGTTGGCAAGGACCCATCGCAGGTTGTCTACGATTACGTAGGTGTCGTCGTCTGCCTTGAGGAACCAGTCGGCCTCGTGGGCGTGATGCTCGTAGGCGTAATGAAAGGCCCGGATCGTTTTCCAGTACAGTTGGTCCCGACCCTCCTTTGTACCTAACCCCACGGTGGGGAAGTCGGGGTCCTCCACAGAGCTCATGAAGACCACAACATTGCAGTGGCGACTCCACGTGGACTTCACATGCCGAGCCTTCTTCTCCAGGTTTTTGGGTCCAGTCATCACCCAGCAAAGAATCCGCACCTTTTTGTAGAGTTCATCAGCCATGCGTCCATCCTCACCTGGTGGGGAGGTGTAAACAATAAATGTCACATTTTCACGCTGATCCATTTTAAAGTGAAGAAAGAGAACACAAACAGGAGTGTTTCCAGTGCTAATGAAGGGGAAAACACAACTTTTCAACAAGGAATAAAGCATGACCTCATAGTGATAAAAAAAAAAAATCTAGTTCCAGGTACTCAAGAGGATGGTTACAAATAAAATGCCTAAATAAAATATGGGCACATACTTATAAAACAGACCAACAGGAATCGGCATACTTGGAGGAAAATTTCTTTTTTTAATCTTATACTATTGGCAAGTATTCATTGTACTCTGTTCAACATCCCCTCTACATAGAAAAGTCCTGGATATGTAGTGAGAATGTTAAACTTAATCAATATGTAACAAAATTAAGACAATAGTCAGAGGCTCAGCTACAGATCCAAACCAAATTCAGTAAGACCATCATCAGAAATAGAGTTTTGGCAAATTTCAAGTCACTAACAACCCCCTGCGCTCCAGCACACTTTCAGTACCAACCCGAGTACACACACACACAGCCTTAACAAACACTAAAGTAAACAAATTATATAGAGAGGTTAGAAGATAATCATGTGCGCTGTCATAACCTTGTTACTGTAAAGCACTTAAGTAATCTCAGCTTATTTTGGAACCACAATTTACTTATTTTAAAAACTGCCTCCTTACTTCTACAGGCTACTTTCACCTGTAATGGTGATAAAAGAAGCTGCTCTCTGACATTTTTCCCCTTTTGGGTATATGTGTATGTGTGTGTGTACGTGTACACAAGGATATGTCACTGTGTAATGACCTCTCCTTTCATTCATCACTCTGCAGTCTTTTGTCATGCACATAGCACCTGAAAATAGTTGATTAGAAACCTGGTTACCCAGACACATGATGGAGAAAGCAGGAGAGAAGTACTGGTGACATCAGGTTTGCATAGTCCCCCTCCCCTGATAACACAACCAGGGGTCTCCTTTAGAAGAAAAGACTGCTATAGTGTGTATCTGTGGAGGTACTTCTGATCTGTAAAATATCTGGCAGCCTGCCAGCATCACTCAGGCAGGACCAAAAACTATTTCAACTTAAATGAAGTCACTCCCTGTGAAGACATACTTGATAAAAGGCCAAAGTAAATACGTTGATGTTAAATACGTGACGTTGTTTGTGAGGGTGCTTCCGTTTTAATACTTGAAATAGAAAGTAAGAAAATCTACAATTTATTAAATTCTGTCAGTCAAATGTCATACTTCGCAACTTTAATTTAAGTAGAATTAAAAAGCACCGATTGGTGTGAAATCTGAGCTATCTGTACTGGTATCAGACCACAGATCATAATACCAAATGCAGTGTCTGAGCTGGACAGATGCACTGACCCACTATGAAGACAAGTCACAAGTGCAAAGAACCTGAACTTGATCCAGTGATTCAATAAAGTTTAGTGAAAAAACGTTTAACCCTCAAAATGAAACAAAACCGAGTTAAAGACACGGTGTTGAATAATGCCTCTCTAAAGTAGTCTACATCTGTTGGACACATAGCTTCCGTATGGCTCACCTGTGTGATGAGGGTGCTTCAGGTTGAAAAGAGCAGACCTCTCCTTCTTCCATATCTTCTCTTCTTCCTCAAGCTGTTGCTGGTAGTCACGAAGTTTGTCAAGGCTGGTGGCCTGCTGCGCTGACACACGTCTCTCAAACCACACCTGCCGCAGAAACACGTACAGGGTGAAGGTTCCCACCACGAAACCCGCGTAGAAGGAGAATCTCGACCCGAGGGCCTTCATGCTGGACCAGGTGTCTCACTGTCGGTTCAACTTGGCAGGTGCTAAATAAGAGACGGAGAGAGACGGCATGGACGCGAGTTTCACTACAATGGCCCCGGCAGCGACCTGAAAACTTCAGGTTCCTTCGCCGTGTTGGCCGTGTTAGGTGTCACTCCCCGTTTAAGGTGTGGTTTACTCACCAGCGGTATCGCAGACACCATAGCAGCTGGACTACCCCGCAGCTACTTCATCATCACTGGAGACGCTAACTTTCTAAAGCGACAGCTGCGCCACTTTCGCCCACGACTAAACGTTAGTGGGCTGTTTTTCTCTCTGTACGACAACTTAGCTCAGCTAGCCACAGTAAAATGTTGCTGTTATCGTGGCAAAACAGTGAGCGCGCAAACCACAACGCTAACGTTGGCTAACTAATCCCTGGGATAGAAAACAACTAATTATAAAGCCCGTCTTTCATCATTGTTTCTCGGCCTGGGTGACGGGATGACTGGCGCTAGCCACCTGGCTAGTCCGTTATTTGATCGACAGTGCTAACGTTAACTTCGGTGCTAAGTTAGCGATCCTTCCTGTCGGGTCGACAAAGCTAACGAAGACGTTAGTTGTCTACAGTTGACCGACCGAGCTCACTGAGATTACTAATGAACGGGATAAGGCCAGCGTTCTAATGAAAACAACCAAGACGCTGAAACAGCAATATAAAATGTTCCCCTACGCTACATAAACTATTACACATCTAACTTATCTGGCTGCTGCCTTCCGTCCAGAAAAACAGTTATTTCCGGTCAAGTATTTCAAAAGAAAAGCGCAATGTTTGCTGATCCTCCTACGAAGGAATACACAAGCGCTGCTGCAGAATCTGTGACCCGATTAGCAAACGTTATCATACTTTTACCACATAAACCTTTCTTTGATTATTCAGTTTTGAAGTAGGAATCACAAATTTTGGTGACTGTGGTCCAAAATGTGACCTATACCACTCGTTTTGATTGCGTATCGTGTTTGTTTGTGGTCACTACATCTCATTTGTCAATATTTGAATACTTTCGTCTTTTTCAAACAGCTGATGCTCGTGTTTCACAGACCTGACGGTCACAGATTTTAGTAAAAACACTTAAAATACAATGCGTGTAAAGTACGATTACAAAAAACAGAAAACATTTGCAGCGCCAATATCGGATCAGATTCGGATCGATAACTTCCGCCCAGCTTTCAACTTAAAAGTATCGTACAAACCTAATAATCATAATGCTTGCAAATGTTTAATGAAGGAAAAATCTAACGTACCCTGCCGCTGGACTCCATCCTGTCAGATTAAATAAATTACAGCAAAGTTACTCTTTTCGCTTTTTTCCTGTGTTCTTGTTTTACAGCAGCCTCAGGAAGGTGTTTCCGATGTGACGAACCACAGCTGTGTTACGCATTAATTACTAATACACTCACACTTTCTTCTGTCACTCTGTTTCAGCTGCCTGTAACCCAGCAGTTGTGAATCTGTTACACATGGTTACACCTGGTTATTCTAATAATGTGGGAGAATTACGTAAAGGACTTGGCCTCTAAAGGCCTGAGGGCTTCCAGGATCTTTATCTAATGTAGAAGATATATATATATACAATATAAAAGCAGTGCTTATCATCAGAAGATAAAATAAATGGCTGGATGATGTCCAGAGGACTCCTATGGTACTTTTTTTATTTCAAAAGAACAAAGGGTGCTCAAAGACTTTTATTTACAAGGCAGCAAAGACAGAACTTTGTCAGACTAAGAAGCCAATATGGTGTTCCTGACAGAGCATTATGGCCCCCATTCAAGAATACAGTAATAAACTTCCACTATCTTTTCCTCCTCTACTGTAAGTCATCATTGTTTACAAAGATTGTGTGCAGCTGACGGGGAGGATCAAAATGACTTCTGCAGAGAAACATGTTAAACCAGTCAGTGTTAGGGACAGACTGAAGGTTTTAAAAGAAGAGTTCCCCCCCCCCCCTTCAAGCAGCATGCTGGAGCTGGGGTCTGTCGTCACAAACTTCCAGCACAGTCTGGCTCTCTCTAGGCCGCCTGGCTTCACCGAGACTACCATCAGTGATCCTAGATAACCAGCATCATCAGGCTCTGTTAACTCTGGGGTTTCCTACCTAGTCATGAGTGTGTTCATGTGAAAGTGCCAGTCCAGCTTTGTGATACAGGATTACCCGAGTTAAGCCCACAGATAGCTCTCACGGATGTCACCTTGTAATGCAAGCCCCAGATTAGAAAAGGCCATGAAGGGTAGAACCACTTCTTTGAGAAGTTCAGTTGGCTAAATAAATAAACCCACCCACAATGCCTGCATCCTTTCCTGCTCTCACCCGTTTGATCTTGAGCTCTGGACACTGGTTTCTTTAGGAGCAAATGTCTCAGTCATGTGTCTGAAAACATTTGTGTGTAACAGTCCAACAGTGAAATTAACTTTCATTCACAAGATTGCACGGTCTCAAATCTGAACACATTTAGTTAAGTAACTCAAGCCATACTTAATTTGTGCTAATTTACAACAAATCAGTTCAAAAACATATTTACGCAATAATTATGTACACGTTGAGTTCCAAGTAGCCACAATTATTCACAAATTATACAAATTCAGCCCTTTTAAGTACACCTCTGACGGCTCCTTAAAAAAGTTTTGTGTTGTTTTTGGTACACTGAATCTGATTGACATTATAGCTTTCTTTGTTTTCCTTTGCTAAATTAAGGTAAATTAAATATGGGGGAGGTTCTTGTCATAGACAAAGGACACACTTTGAAAGATTTATCTTCCTATGTTCAGTATTTTTCTTTTGAATCCCTTAAAAAGCACATGGCAACACAAGGAAAACCCCAATTTTTTTTGAGAAACAATGTTACAATTATGAGGTTACAAAACCTTTTTCTAAAAATATAAAGTGCCACAGCACCTGTACAAACACATCTGTAATCTACAGTTGTGTTTACTGACAAATGGAATCACCAAACGCAGCATGTCAGGAAGGTTCAAAGACGACTGGGAACTGAAATGTGAACCCTCGAGTATTTGTCCTTTGTTTTTCATTTCCAGTCACAATCATACATTTCAGTAGATTAAACAACCTGAACAAACACTCATCCAGTTTGTCGAGGCTTGTACAATCCCCCTCAATTGTGTCACTTCAAAGTAAGGATTTCCTTGTATAAGACAAATTTACTGGAAAGTAAATAATTTAACAGTGTGCTGCTGACAACTTCAGACCTGCAAGTATTCAGTGAAATTCACTGAAATGTTTCTAAAAGGGTACATATTGTACATCACTCAGCTTTTCCAGCCATCTATCAAAACTGAATCCCATCAAAAAGGGGAAAATGCATAACTTCATTCAGCTGCACACACGTACAGCTGAGATGTTGTGGTTATCACTGTGCAACGTATAACTGATGCCTACTAAAGACACACATTGCCTATTCAGGACACACGTTTTCTGAATGTGCAAACAGGTGAGTTGATATCAACTGCCAGGTTTAACAGCAGTAACTGAATCGTGTCGGCTCTTTTTCAAATTTGCGGCTGCACTTCAGAGTCCCCCTCCCTGCTGGTCTCCACGGGAGTTCACTGTCACAAAAGGTGCACTGAATGTACTGAATGAGCTCATATGTCCACATCGTCTGAGTCAGAGGTGCTGGATGACTGGGACTCCTCCTGGGACTCTCCCCACACAAACCTATAGTTGTTCTCCAACTCCTGCTGCCTCTTTTGCTCTTTGTAAACCTCTTCTGTGCCTCCGGTCTGTAAAATGAAAAAAAAAAAGGATCCATTTAAAAACAACCACAACCAGAAACCATCACAGTTAGCAGAAGAGATCGACTCATGCACCGTCACCGTGAATGAAACTACTTATTTTCAGCGTTTGAAAATTGTTGATAAAAAAATCATGTACCGAAGGTCAAGTCGTTTCTAGGCACGTTAATGTGGAAAGGTTTTATATTAGACCTTTCAATATGAAGCTAAAGTCAGCAGCCAAGCCATGAGTCATGAGAGTGGTATTAATCTTCTCATCTAACTCTCCGCCAGAAAGCTAATTAATGTTAAACAGGTTTGGTAGTCAATAATTAAAATCTGGATGATTACGTCAGTGCTTTCCCAACAGCCAATGAGAGAGACACGTCTGTCGGTCCCAGTGTAGCTGACGGTGTAAAAAAGTCACTACTATTGCTGAAATTACCAGGAGATTTATGAGAAGCTCCCTGAAGGACTTTGTATCTTCCTCAGTCAGCCACTGATCGCCAGCCTCCTGTGCATTTTTCCGCGTCAAGATCTTCACCTCGATTTTACCTAAAAAGAAAACACAGAGGAAAAGGCGGGCTTGCCAATTAAAGACAGGTCCTTCCACATGGCCCAGAGTAAGACGTACAATGTAAAATAACACATTACCACAATGAAGGATGGTTAAAACACAACAGTGGATGAAAAAGAAAGAACGCACATGGACACAACACACCTTTCGCTTCCCTTTATCATTCAGATAAGCCTCAGCTAACTGCTAGCTGTCAGGTGCTTTTTGGCTACCATGATTGTGAAATTTACAATTCTGTTCAGAAAAAAATAAGTAATTTAATGGGTCCCTGATTAAATGCGTACTGCATACTGTATGTGTTTAAATGTTCACAGCATGAAATATGTAGGAAAACCCTTCGTACTAGTGGCATGTCTTTGGAAAAACTAAATCTGACAGTTATTTGCTTTTTGACTAAGACGAGAAGAGAAGCACAGAAGTACCATATGCTCAAGATGGAAGAGAGAAAAGGCCGTGAGTGTTTCGGGCACTCCCCCCTCATACCTTCTGCCTTCAGTCCTGCTTTCTCTAGCTGTTCTTTAACCACGTCCTTTATGTGCTGCCACTGGGGGTCTCCTTCGCCCATCTCCTGAACTTTGACCTCCCCATCAGGGCTGCTGCCCGTCTTATACTTAGTTATTTTGATCTTAACATGGTCGTCAGCCGCTTGGTCTGGGTTGACGAGACAAAAGAGGGACAAACAACACAGTTCACCTCAAAACCAATCAGCAGGGCCACAGGATGGAGGAGGCAAAAAGCCAAAGCACTGTCTTACAAACATTACATTTGTGCACGGTCATAGACTTCAATTACTGTGATTGACTTAGTTATTCTCAGTTTTGATGTAATTACATCGATGGCAGCAGAGGAAAAGCCACTGACTAACCACACATACCATCAGCCTGACAACATAAACTCTCTGTAACTATCTCCATGTGTGCGTCTATTCTGGGATGAAAAATATCAAAACAAACATCGACTGCACGTATGGATGAATATGAGGATGACGGAGGCGGACACAGAGTGTGCAGACTTGAACATGACCACAGGCTGCCTGGTTACCTGGCTGCTTTGGAGCCAGGCTGGGGCTGCCCCTGGTGGGGTCGCTGGCTCTCTGAACTCCCCCTGTTCGCTGCTCTGGGTCCTGGACGTCTTTCTCCTCCAAATGATCAAGTAGCTTGTCCAGCGTCGTCTCCAGTGTCTGTGTTGCTTGTGTGCGATCAAACTCCCCTTTGAGACCTTCTGTCTCTAACTCCTGCTGGGCCTACAACGCAGAGGGAAACCAATTACGTAAAAGCATTGCATTACGTTACGTTATTTCACCGATCAGATCTTCCTAATAACATGTTAAAATTACATAAAGTCTCTAGTCTGAAACCTCATTTATGATGTTGTCAAACTCCTTCTGCATTTCCTCCTTTATCTCTTCAATCTTGTCCGAGGACACTGAGAGGTCGGACATCTCATCCTCAAACTCCTGCAGCAGATGTTCATCATCATCTTTCTCTTCCTCGCTGAGTTTCTCCACTACCTTGTCGCTTGTTGGTGTCTCTCCTTGACTTTTGGCTTGGTTTTGTGCTTTCTAAAAATAAAACAAAAAAAATGCTGTATTGAATTGGAACACCCATACAAGGCAAAGAAAACAACTCCAAGAGGTGTACAAAAACAGTATCACGGTAATCTTAGTAAGTACCAACCTTCCTGTTACTCTCTTTGAGATGTTGGACAAATTTCATCAGGTCTGCTGGGTCGGTGATGATTTTAAAGTTGAATTTTTCAACTGGAAGACATTCATTTGAAGAGAGAAATTGTCCAACACTGAACAACAACACACGAAATAAATGTATGACAAAAAGTGTGAGCAGCAAAGTGCAATACCTTCATCACCATCATCTATGACTTCATTGTCTGTGACCGAGTTAAAGCCTTCATCTGCTGCCTGTGGTAAGAAAAAAATCAAAAATAAAAACCAGGTTACACCTACACCATCTAGTGGTCAGACGTGGAACACAAGCTGTTGAAACCACACTTTGATGAATATTTACATTTCTATATTTACTGAAAGCAAACAGATCAAGACAATGCATGAAAATGTGTTATTAAAGAGCGTTTGTCTGGATGAAACAACGCAGGCAGTCTGGAAGATCAGCTGTTTGTTCACCAACGATGGACAGACTTCAAATAACTGAAAGAGAAAACTGACGTGAGAAATATATCTATACCTGATTCTCCTGTTGAGCAGCAGTTGTTTTTGGATTCCCTGGCTTTGTAACTCCCTCCCAGAAGTCAGAATCTTCTGCCTCCTCTGACCCAACATCCTCAGAAACATCAGCAGTATCTGTTTCAAAATAAAAGCACAGTGTCACACACGTTTACATCTGGTTTACATCTGGCAACAGTGTATATTTCTATTTAATGCCTGGACAAGGTCATTTGCCTCTTAAGTGTAGAAAAGTGCACCTTTTCTGTCCGGTTGGTTCAGGTCATCACTGGGTGCAGGTGATGTCTCGTCTGCTGTCACTTCCACTGCTCCATCTGCCCCTTCATTACCAGCCAACATCTCATCCAGACTCCTCAGCTCCTCTGAGATCTGCTCTACTTTACGCTTTGTGTCCGCTGGGAACAGACAGGAGAAAGAAGGAGGAGAGCGGGAGCGAGAGAAAGATTATGTCACACATTTGGAAGATCACATAACACCTATTCAAATATACATGCCAAAAAGTTGCACTTTTTATGTTTTTAATACTCCTTTCACAAATTATGTCCTGCCTCGGCCTCCTGCTTCAACAGGAAATAACATTAAAGTAATGAAGCAAGATTCTCTCCAACTGCTGCGTCACAGTGACCTTCATTTTTATTTACTCACACACTTGAGCCTTGACGTAATCCATGTACTGCTGGGCACTTAGCGCCGGCTGGCACACGATACCCTGGGGCTTGGCGGTGGACGGTGGGCGCAGGAATGGATGCTGGCAGGTACGACTGGTGTGAACTGTCAGCACGTAGCGGCATGACTGAGGCTCATCCACTCGGGCGATGTAGTCACTTGAGCCTTCTTCACACAGAAACTGGAAATAAGAAGAGCAAAATTGTTGAGGTGTGTTAGGGAAGATCATTTGGCATAACATGCATATATCAACTGACTTCATATTTCTGTTTGTTTAGCAAAACAGAAACCAAAACTTAAAATAAAAATAAAAAACGGACAAACCCACAGATACAGCGTGGAATACAAATACAATGTCCTACCCGGACTTCAGTCTCTCTGGGATTTCCATTCAGGTCGCACTTAGATCCATTCACATAGGTCTGACTGTGGTAGCGCTTCAGTCTGTGCTGCTTGGAGGCCTGGGAAATAAACAGAAAAACGGTTTCAACCAAACTCATTCGTAATATTGTCTAATACTGAGGCTCAGTGGATCATCCAAACGCTGAACATGGTGCTTACATAATATCTGCTGTACCTATACAATTAGGTAATCAATTGTCCAGTATCTACATACAACTACAAGGGTTCAGTTCATGATATACAGTTATGAAATTGCCAAAATTTGTTGTTAGTGTACACCAGAAATCTAAGATAATCAAAAAATATTTTTTTTAAAAAATGATGCCCCAAACTGAGGCAACTTTACCTTCGCTGTTTCATTGCTCCAATCAAATTCAGATTCATAATAACCAAGGAAGAGAATGTCCCCTTTGATTTCTGTGTCTGAGGAAACAAGAACCACATGTCAAAGACAGCTCATTCCTCAATGTGGTTTTCATGAAAAACATGGAAAAACTCAGAGATGCATTCTTACCCTCAAGGTGGTACTGTCTGATATGCTGACCATGGCAGAACTCATAGGTCCACCAATCCTTCGTCTGCAGGAAACACACACCGCAAAAGTTTCAACAGACAGTAATTGGCTGACACTTTTTTCCTTTAGGCTACGTGCTTAACTGTGTTAGCTCCTGGTTGTTAAACACCAGTATTTGGCTCATAGTGTGCTACTGACAGCAGAAACAAGGAGAGGCTGCTCTTGTTAGAATGAATCTTTTCCCTCAGGAAATAATTTAACAGAGCTGATGTTAAAAATCTAAACATTCAATCAATGTTAAACTGTAGTCCCCCACACAGCCATCAATAACTGAGAAGAGTATTTACAGGGTGTAAAAAAAATAGAGGAATTCTTTCAGTATTCCTCACAGCTACAAATTCCTGATGTGGCGACAAAAAAGCCTTGTTTTTAAGCAACCACAAAAGTATCTTATGAGCAGATAAGTATGTCACTGGGCACGGGGTCAAGGAACACATTTACGTCATTCCAGCAACTCAAAACCTTCTTTCGACTATGCAACAGGATGAGGAAGACAGATAAAGTTGAAGGTGGAAAATATGTGCATATTTTCAAGGCATTTTGCAACAAAGGCTACACATTAGAGAAGAAGGTTTGTGAACAGAGGACAGACAGATGTTTAAATCCAGTGTCAAACAGTGCTAAAAGAGTCAGTCACGCTTTTCCCAAGAAATGAGCGGCATTGTGCAACTTTGTACTGGTGCTGCGCTTTCTTGTTCAACTGAAAATAAATCATTTATATTGTAGATTTTGAATATATCATAATCTGCTTTATTGTGTGCAGCACAGTGAAGAGTGTCTTGAGTTGTAGGACTGTGACTGTACTGCAAAGACCACATTGTTACATAGTTTTTAAGGCCCTGTTCAGACTTTGTCTC
This sequence comes from Chaetodon trifascialis, assembly GCF_039877785.1. Classification (NCBI taxonomy): domain Eukaryota; kingdom Metazoa; phylum Chordata; class Actinopteri; order Chaetodontiformes; family Chaetodontidae; genus Chaetodon; species Chaetodon trifascialis. Next base: position 16,906,194 of record NC_092058.1, on the reverse strand, counting down.
TTGTATCCAGATAAACTAGGACTGTGTCCACTTCAGATCCAGTTGAGACAGATAATAGTTAACATATCAAAGCACACCTCAAATGCATGAAAAGAGAGGAAATGGAGTGATTTCACTTCCAAACTAAGCTCTTGCCTCATGTATGGACCTGAAAACCCTGTCTGAATTGTATTCATGTGCAAATAATCTATCTTTCTGTATTTCTCGTGCTTTTTCTTACAGTTTAGGGCAATATTATGAGCAACATTTGTCAATTTCTCTGTCGTTGCCTGCAAGAACCAACACAAAAGTCTTCATCTACTCCAACCATCCAGGGAACTGAAAACCCAGCTGGTTAACTAGATGGAAATGTCCCCACAACAACAACAACAACAACAACAACAACAACAACAGGAGGAAAACTCTTTGGCCATATGTGTGTGCTAATCATCTTACTTCAGACTGCTGACTGAGGGCCGATACAAACCAGGATTCGCCTCAAAACTGAAGATCAAGGATGGATCGATACCAATTTCTAACCTCGAACTTCTAAGTTTTGCCACCTTTATGCTGCTTTACCATTTATTTGGCTGGTTAGCCGGTTGAATTTGGAGTTAGGACGTTCTGCAGCTAATATGGCTCGTAGCATGTAGTGTAAACCCACACGCTGGAGCAATGTTGGAATATCTAATATTGAGAGAGAGTCAAAACAAACTGCATGAACGTTTAGCATTATTTGAAGCCAATTAAATAACCAGATTCGTGGGCTGGATGTGGGTAACAGTTTTTTTTTATTTTTGTAATACTCTGATATAATGCCATCACTGTAAAAACTAAAAACATGCTGTGATAGACATTTTATCACCCACCCCGCATGCAGACTAAATCTCCTTCTTATTTCATGTGCTACTTTTTCCCTGCAACTGTATACAGCTGGGGATGGATGAGCAGTTTGTGTACGCTATCCATCTTCTTTACAATGCAAAGTTAACTAATGCAGACAAAGTAGCTTTCACACTACAGTGAATGTTAAGTCACGTACAACATCCACATCACCAAATAAGCCTCGGGTGATCAGATTCCAGCACTTTCTGGATGTGATTTTTGTACAATCACACATGTACTTGGCCACTTCAATCAGCCAAAATACGTTTTAGTTACAGACATGATCAGTGTGATCCAGTCCGAGTCAAAAACAGCTCTACCTTGGATGGATACAAGCCAACAGTTTCTAAACGGCATAGGCATTTGGCTATTGGATCACACAGATAAGCAGTTGAGAACTAACCTTCACTAGACACTGGGCATTGTGCATTGGACTGAGAAGGTCTGGGATGTCAGGTCCGGTGTACCCCTGTGAGTCGGGCTCAGAGGCTGGATCCTGATGGAAGCGGACAGCCTGGGCTGGAAGTCGACATTCATACAGCTGCTTGTACTTACTGGACACCATCATAACCTCCTCTGTCTTGGTCTGAGGGAGAAACAGTGTCATGAAAACTGCAGTCCACTATCTTCAAGTGCATACATTAGGACGACACTTCAGTGTTTAAAGCTGATTAACTACCTGGTTTTACGACTGGCCTCGTGGTTAGGCATTTACTAACTAAACAAACTATCTAGCTGGGAGTGAGGAAGCTGAGGTTGTGTTGTGACAGCTGGTTGCTGCGTAGGTCACATAAAAAATAACTTCTATATTACCGCTTCCTCGTGTAACCCGCTGGCAAATTGCTCGTTTTACTTAAGCTTTCTCACCTAGCTAACAGACAGGTTATTCTTCAGGTGCGTCACTGATAATAAAAGAAGATATTTCCCGCTAGCTAACAGTAGCCTATATTCTAATGTTAGCTGGGAAGCTAACCGTTAGCTCCCCCAAACACCCTCACTCACCTGGCCCAAGATGACGGGATCGGGGAGGATTTGAATCCCATATTTCATTTCATTCAGCTCCTCTAAATTTAAGAAGGCTGGGACACAGAGAGGACATATCAACAAGAAAACGTACAATCTTTTCAGCCACCGTACCAAGGAAGCAGCCATGTTCGACTCTCTCCTCATACCCCCATTTGTCTGACAGCAACAAAACACAGAACGTCTGACATGGTAGCAGCGGATTGGTCAATATGAGACGCGCTGCTCTGTCATTGGCTAATTTTTACGTCAGACAACAAAGTTCCTGTTCTGGAGTGTGTTAGTTTACGACACCGGCACAGAGTGACTCCACAGCGCCTCTACCTTCGTGACATCCAAAGCATAATTAAACGACGCACATGTCACTGCTCAACGTTTGTCTTGCCATAAAATAAACCCACATATCGGTACAGAAGCCGGACATCCCTTGGCCTGATGGATAAGGCGTGTCGCAGGCCAATTTTCCCCAAATTACGATAGTGCGGATCCTTATTCTTTATTTGGTAACACCAGACAACTGTTAATAAGATTTCTATGGTGATAGAATAACTACACATTGTCACGCTGAAACGTGACCTACAACTGCGTGGTAGTTGACTATAGTCAGAATGTAAACAGAGCTAAAAACATGAACTCACACATGATACCAGACATACAACTGAGGCAGCACACACATCATGTGCACAGACGCCCCCCCCCCCCCCCCCCCCCCCACACACACACACACAGAGAGAGAGAGAGAGAGAGAGAGAGAGAGAGAGAGAGAGAGAGAGAGAGAGAGAGAGAGAGAGAGAGAGAGATTATTGATGAGTTATATTTTTTAAGCACGTGTAGTTGTTAGACCAGAAGTAATCTGCAATACATAGATTTTATATGTGGTTCACATGGAGTTCATGAAGTGTGATCATGATGCAGCTGATTGACCGCTGAGTGTGCGCTGAGGTGCGCTGCGCTCTCCGCTGTGCTGCTGCTGCTACTGCTGCAGGGGGAGCGTCCGTCCACAGCCTGCAGTGCTGCGATGTGCGGCCGCCTTATGTGTCTCCTGGCTGCTCCGTTTTTCCACATCTAATCCTGTTTGCAAGACCACCGAGGAACAAATTCATTAGGAGGGGCGACCTCCTTGCAGGCGGGAGGTGAAAGCAGCTTACTCCGTGCGTCTTTGGAGCTGAGGTAAGCATCATCTTCAGAAAATTTGACTAGCAACAATAGGCCTATACTCCGGTCTTCAGCGCGTTATTTTTGTCGGTACGTCCACCTCTGGGTGGACATTTGACGGTGTCTTAACGGGACAAACACAAGAACAGAAAGGCGTGAAACATTTTGGAGCCAATGGATTGTCGATAAAAGATCTATTTGGTGAAGTGCACACAGATTTCTGTTTAGGAGGAGAGGTGTCACAGCATTTAAGGAATGTAATCGAAAGACACGTTGTGAGCAGGATTTTTTTTTTTCCCCCTGCAGTTTTATTCACGACAAGGTAGGCTAAAAGGCCTGTCTGAGAGATCGTGTTAGATCCGCAGCTCGTCATTTACATTCGCCGGTACGGATTGCTGGACTCATGATTACATTACATTGATATTTTTCTTATTTTTAGAGATGGTGTGCAGTGAGGGGGAGTAGCTGATGCGGAATATTAAGGCGGCAATTTAATATTCCGAGAACCTGGATGAGGCAGGAAATCTGTCGCGCGCACTTTGGGAGGGACCCTCAGATCTGCTGTATGTCAATGTCCATAGTATGTCCACAGCTCTCCTTACCTCCCCATTGGCCCCTATTGAGGTTGATTAAAACAGCAGCGCAGCTAATGCAGCACGACGTAGATCATCTCTCTTGAACTGCCCGGTGGATGGTTACACCATCACGGCTAATTATCACTCCAAATGCACAGTTTAAATCCATATACAGGGTAATAGGACTGGTTTATGCCACTAAGCTTAACAGGGCACACTTAATATGAAAGACAATCTGATTATTGTATTTTCCATAATGATTTCAATTCTAATAACACTCGTTTCAGCATGCCTTCATATTCTTCCTTTTCCTCTTATTCTACAGCTCTGGTTTGTGTTTTTTATGGCCTGAGCAGAGCAATAACTCCAAAATTGTCATTTACAGTGTGATCTTGGAGAAATTATTACACCATGTTGCCAACAATCTGTTATTAAACAGTGAAAACCTCCATTGTAGTTACAACTTGCACATTTTAAGTGCTTTAAGAGTTTAGTAATGCACATTAGTGAATTTGTATGGTTTTACCTATTTTTGCTGTTGTGTCATTTCATGCTGTATGTATTTGTCTATTAAATGTTGCCTGTGTTTGTTGCAGATAAAATGATTGCGATTATAAGTCCATCATGGCATACAGTTCATATACCAGAGGCAAATACGACTTAGTATCTAATTCACTTTCAGTGTATACAACATCACTTAGACAACAAGAGGAGGTGCTTTTAAAAGGAGTAAAACATTTCCTGTGAGAGACAATTAAGTGCACAGATCCAAAACAGCCCAGCTGACCAGCTGCTGAGCACCAATTGATTTTTTTTCCAGCTTTCTACCATAACACTAAGTTGAAATCCTGCAGGATTTCCCCTAGAGGCTGTAAGACCATGCAAGCTGCCGCTGTAGCACCATATGGACGCTGGGCTGATTTTAATGTGATGATACAATTGCCTTCTGCAGTTTGTATACAATTTGTACTTCTTTGTGAACTAGTCTGTGATGTTATACAGATTTTTTTTTACCCTCTGTTTTATAATTCACTTTGTATTTTTCTTTTTGTTTCTAGATGGGGAAGACGCTCACTCATTTCTCTGACTATCTACATGGTTCGTGGAGATGCAGGTGCCTTCAGAAGACGCCCTTTCACTGACTGGATAGAGGCAGATGGGTAAATTGTCTTACTTTTGTCTAACATGTGCGTTACTGCAAATTAAGAGAAGTTAGGGGTTTGTTGACTGGCTTTAAGAAATTTTTAGTTCCACAAAATTTCAAACATTTATTTGAAGTGTTTGCAGTACTTGCAAACTGTATATGTACAAGAACATGTCTGTGTGCACGCAACAATTTGGTCATGCATGGAGAAAGCATTGTGCATCATCCTCCTTAGTATCTATACTCATTATGTGATGCTGTCACAGCAAAACAAACAGGAGTATCTGTTCACAATAAAGACATCCTTTCCCATATTACTGTAACATCTTTTTGTAGCTGAAAAAGCAGAAGATTTTTCACAAAGTTTGTTTTGTTTTTTGAGCAAAATTCAGTGTGATGGCCAAATGAAATGAAAGTGTGCACTCCTTTTGGCTCTCTGAACTCAGAAAGAATGAAGTTTGTTATTTCTGGACAAGGTTCAAAAATTAGATGCCCAAAATAGCTTATAGTTTTGGACAGAAGGGGGAGAAAGAAAGAAAGAAAGAAAGAAAGAAAGAAAGAAAGAAAGAAAGAAAGAAAGAAAGAACGTTTGGTGATTTGTCATATTACAGCACTGTTTCATACGTTCTTATCTCAGTGTACAGCATGTATCTCAAAGCCCACGCCCCACCACACACACACACACACACACACACACACACACACACACACACACACACACACACACACACACACACACACACACAGTGGGATCTTACAAACATTCAGACCGGAAATAGAGTTTTTGTTCATCACTGCTGGAAGGTAGGAGAACGAGCTCATTGTGTGTCAGCACATTTCTGAAAAGGGAAACATCTGCTTTCAGTAGATGAAGGAGAGACGATGAGTGGAAGGAACAGAAGAGAGAGAAGAAAACAACTTCCAGATGCTAAACGCTGGTTTAGTTTTATACATACTGAGCGAGCTGGTCTAAAACGGCTTTCTGCTAACCCAGCAGGCTAGTCCCAAACTGCATGTGTTTTATCTCTTGCTGTGATTATTAGATTTCTGTGTGTGTGTGTGTGTGTGTGTGTGTGAAGCCGATTGTTTGCTGTTGTTGGAAACATTTAGACATCACGTATCTCTATCTAATGAATGCGTCTACGTCCATTTCCCGTTGCACCACTAAGTGCCTCCATTATATATTTAACCATCTCGGGAATGCTCCGCAGCTCTGGAGCCATGATTATGATTTACAGGATGAATGTTTTTCAACTCTGTCTTAATGCACAAAAATGCATTCAAAAGTTAAGCCAAAGCTAATCAATGAAGCTGATGAGGTTAAAGATTAAACACAGGAGTGGCCAGGTAGCTCACCTGGTAGAGCACTGTGTCCTTCTCCCTCCTTTCCACTCTGTCACTCTCCTGTCCATCAATAAAGGCAAAAACCAGAAAAATAATCTTAAAAACAACATTAAATATATTGTCTCTGTGCTATTTTAATTGAGTATATGTCAAACGGATTAGCAAATGATCACATTCTGTTTTATTCATGTTTTACACAGCCTTTTTGGAACTGGGATTGTTGGAAAATTTCCTCTTTCTTTCCTCACAACACTGTAATTTGGAAGATATTCACTTGACTGCTGAAGCCTCATCTTAGCTTCAATGCAAAGACTCATTATTGATTTTGTCCCCCATCACTGACTGTATATTGGAGTTGACAGGAGGAATAATAAAAGCAACCAGTAAGTCATTCAATATGCATGTGTGTGTGTGTCAGGTTTTAGGATGCGCTCCCTGAGAAAGACGGTGTTGCTCGCCCTCCTGGCGTCTGTGGTGCTGGTACTGGCCCTCCTCCATTCGTGGCCCACTCGAGCTTATACCACAGTGGATGTGTGGCAGCGACCGGGACTGATAGTTGAGAGGCATCTGGAGGAGAGGCTCCCAGAACCAGATCACCGATTAGGCAACATCCCCTTTCATGTGAGGGACAATGTGGCAAGGTATGGGCACTATTTAATCAGTTAATTTATTATCTCAGCACAACAGAACTCAGCTTTAACCTGGTTTCACCCCATTCATATGTCTCTGATGATCTGTCCAGCTTATTAGCACGTAATGGATGTGTATGTGAGGGCGAGAGTGGAGGAGTAAACCTGCCCTTCGCCCAACTCTTATTCCCACGGGTGTCAGCTCACCCGTTACACACTGCCTTTGAGGCCTCTGAGCTGGAGGAAATGAAGAGGAGACGGGCCAAAGAGTACAAGAGTTTCCAGACGAGGTAAGATGCTCCAGAGATGTCCAGACATTGTTGGGAGAAAATCAGGATTAAAGGAGCATGAGCTCTATTTTAGCAAAAGTACTCAAAAAGCACTCCTGAATATCATTGTAATTTGGCTTTGTGTGCATCTAAGTTTGAAGTGTCAGGTGCTAAATCGTGCTTTGGTCATCTGTGGATCACTTTTGAGATCAGGCTCTTTTCTTCCCTGACATGGAGGACGTCCAATACTGTTCTTGTTCACATTTTAGTTAAGCACCACTGAGGATTCATTATTCCATCTGAAACTGATCCAGAACACAACAGCAATGCAATTGACAGGATCAAAATGGAAAAAAAATCAAATTATCCACATGCTTTCCTTCTTACACTGGCTCCCTTGATACCTTGAACACTGAATAATATTTTTTTCCAGCCAAGAACAAAATCATAACATGACGAAGTCTGGTAGTAATAGCTGCTGCTGAATGCTCTTTATTGGACTGAGTCAGTGTCGGCTGCAGTCTGCATCTTCCTGATGTTATTTTTGTCCCATCAGGTCACAGACACCTGCAGATGTTCTCATCATTGCAGAGGCTAACAGTCCCTTACAGTATCCAACACAGGGGGCAGAGGTACGACCCCTGAAAACAATCATCATCCCAGGTAAGACTTCAGACGGACTTATTTGTCTTCAATTACATTGTGTCCAGCAGTTGGATCTGAATTATGTTGCAGCAGTGTTACTGTTTTAAAATAGATTATGTAATGAAAGCATTGGTCACTACCACAGCTATAAAGCTATAAAGAATTTGATTTATGATACGCCAACCTAGAGCTGGTTCATATGTGACACCCACCCTGCAGTGTGCTGCACAAAAAACACACTGGATTTCTTTTACCAGTTTGATCTGAGGTTCATTTTTAAGGAATTGGAAGTGGATTAAATCTGTCCCAATGGCCATAGCGTCTAAGTCTGCCAATTGTTATCATATGCTTTCAGGCTTGGCCTTACACAACCATCCCAGAGACCACTACTCAGTAAGTATTACCAGACGTCCGTCTCGACTTTGACATATTTTAGATATCCGCCGTCCTTTTATCCCACCGACTGCTCTCTCCATCTCATTGCAGATAAACATCACTGCCACGCTGGGAACGCTGAACGTGGCTGCAGAGGTGGACGGGGTGAAAATCAAAGGTGACGGCGAGATGCACATGACTCTGTCAAGCAGCCTCCTGCCCAACCTGAACCGACAGCTGCAGTTTGTCACCTACACAAACACACTGTTCCATCCGAGCACAGCAGACACAGGTATGGCCAAAACCAATTCTTTTTTGTCTCATCTGATCGCGGACTTAGTCTTAGTTTTTTAAAAGTTGTAAGGAACACTGGAGAGAAAAGTTTACAACCCTGTTCGAGGACAGAACCCATTTTCAGCACTTTTTCATGTACAAAGTGCTGTGTGCACCGTAACATGGGATTAGATTTTTTGGCAAACATGCTTATTCACTTTCTGACTGAGAGTTGCATGAGGAGATTATTACAACTTTCAATATCTGCCCAGAAAATATGGATCTATAGCTGGCAACCAGTTAGCTTAGCTTCACACAAAGACTGGAAACAGCTAGAGTCCACCTACCTGCACCTCCAAAGCTCAGTAATGAACACAAAAAACACCTAAAAGTGAAGTGTGAAAACAACAGTTTCTGTGCAGAGTTATGTGTCTGACTATTTTGTGGCTCTAAGCAACCGAGCAGAGGCTCCAGGAAGTCACCGCTTCTAGCCAAGAAATAGTCAGACACATAACACCCTGAAAAATGGTGAAATATTGATTGTCCTCCAGTTTATGTACAGATTAAACAAACAAGATGCCACATGTTCATTTAGAAGCTTTACAGGTGTACTTTGTTTCTTTTGGACAGAACCAGGCTAGCTCTTCCCCCTGTTTCCAGTCTTTATGCTAAGCTAAGATAACCAGCTGCTGGCTGTAACCTCATATTGGCCGCACAGACATGAGAGTGGTATCAATCTTCTCATCTAACTTTCCACCAGATGAATAAAAAAAGCATGTTTCCCAAAATGTCAAACTATTTCTTTAAATATGTAACTTAAACATTTAATGTCAATTTAAAAAAAAAAAAAAAAAAGAAAATAAACCTAATTTGTTGTCTTGCTCTTCCATTTCTCCTTTTAATGGCTTCACCCCTGCTGTTGGAAGCTGTTACACATAGAAATAAGTAACCTAGCAGGAGGAAATATTTACAGAGGTTTGGACACTATCTCTTTGTGTGGTGCTGGACAGCCAACCAGGATACAGGCTAATCATACAGCCTGTTTGTTTTGCTTCAATAGATAATCAGCAGTGTTCAACAGGAATAAAGCCTGAGGACAGGCGCCAGCAAAAGACCAAACGTCCCTCTCTGAATTTTCTGTCAGTCTCTTATCCTCTTTTTTGGCAGCTGTTAATTTCAGTATAATCTTTTGTGGACTGTAAAAATATATGACATTCAGTACATGTAGGGGTCTTACTCCAAACAGCTGTGGAACCAGACAGGAGTCATGTCATGGTTAGATCCTTGTACACTAATTCAATTTATTGAAGTCGTTTTTGTTCTGTCTTTTAGTGCAGTTTGAGACAGAGGGCCATCAAGCCACCTTCAGTATCAAGATTCGCCATGGTGTAACACCCAAACTGTATAACACAGGATCCAAAGGAGGTAAATACAACACCGGCACAACAGTAATGTCCGTCACTAAAGTGGAAAATCCTGCCATCATTTAAGCACTGAACAACAGGCTGCTGTTTCTGTTCTCTAACGCTTGTTTGATCTTCCTTCTCTGCAGAGTACAATGTCAGTGCCCTTGTTACAATAGCTACGAAGACTTTCCTACGTTACGATAAGCTTCAAGATCTTATCGACAGCGTGAGAAGATATTATCCTACTGTCACCATAGTAATTGCTGATGACAGTGAAAATCCCAAAACTATCTCCGGGCCTTACATCGAACACTACATCATGCCTTTCGGAAAGGTCGGAGCGTCTTTTGATTTCACAGCTCTGACGTCGCTCTTGATGGTCTTTGTATTCAAACATACGTCTTGTGTCGTAGGGTTGGTTTGCCGGACGGAACCTGGCCGTCTCTCAGGTGACCACAAAGTACGTGCTGTGGGTGGATGATGACTTCATCTTCACAGCCAACACCAAGCTGGAGAAACTGGTGGATGTTTTAGAGAGAACCACTCTGGATCTGGTGAGGGACAGAGGAATGGTTGCTTTCGCTGGATGTGGCAGTCTGGTGTGTTTGCTGAGTGTTTGCTGTGTATGCGTGTGTTGTCCAGGTGGGTGGTGCAGTGCGGGAGGCCACGGGTTATACTGCCACCTACAGACAGACCATCTCCATTGAGCAAGGGGAGGAGGATGGTGACTGTTTACACATGAGGAGAGGATTTCATCACATCATTCAAGGCTTCCCCAACTGTGTTGTGACTGACGGGGTCATTAACTTCTTCCTGGCCCGCACCGACAAAGTCCAGCAAGTCGGCTTTGACCCGCGCCTCGCCAGGGTAGCTCACCTGGGTGAGTACAGTGACAGCTCATATTAAACATACAGTTAAAATGGGACTATTGATTTGACTAACTAGAATGTTAATAAACACATTTGCACCTTTTATTTTGCTATATGTGACATTTCTGGTATCTTTGTAAGCTTTAAGGATTTAAAATAAAGTTTTGAGGGTTTTAAAATGTTTGTTTCCAGTTTTGAACGACTGACGGACTGAATGAGGTTTTCAGAAGTTAGTAAATTAGACTTTGAAATGAGTTGAAGTTTTGAATGTGTTTGGCTGAATCGTTTTGTTTGTGTTTGCTTTGCAGAGTTTTTCATCGACGGCCTGGGATCTCTCCACGTGGGCTCTTGTGACGATGTCATTGTCAATCATGCCAGTAAAATCAAGCTCCCCTGGGTCAGCCAATCAGAGAGCGACAAGACGTACGCCAAGTTTCGTTACCCACCAGCCTCCTCTGACGCCACACACACGAAAAATGGCCTCCTGTTCTTCAAGAACCGATTCCAGTGTTTGACTCATAATTAGTTCCTCTCCTGAGGGTTCCTCTGCTCTTCCTGAGTTGCCAAAGAAGTTCTCCTCCACCACATCCTGTCAGATAAGATTTCAGACAAACACTTTGCCTTTTTCTGAAAAGCTTGACATGAGGCTTCAGGCTTTACTATAGAGAAAATGCACCATTAGGGCAGTTTTAGCATGTGTATGCAGTCAGTGCAGAGTTCTGCGGAGAACTTAGAAGTCCTCATGCAGAGTAAATATCCAGAAGTCAGATATGAAAGTTCAGGCTCTCTGACGTGGAAACAGTAGAGAATCAGCTATAAAAACAAACATATCGTCATGTTTACACAGACCCAGTTAAGTCAGAGCATGGTCTTGATTAATTCAAGGTTATGGAGGGATTACGCTCTTTGTTTGTCAAATCTTATCTGGCCGTACATCCTTGAGTTGTTCTAACACAGAGACTGAGCTTTGGGAAAACCCAACAGGTAGCATCTATACAGTCTGAGTCTCTTCATTGTCATTCTATGCTAATGTGAGCAGAGGTACGTGTGTCCTCCTTCGATTTGCACTATCCAAAAAGACTGAGCTTGGAAAAGCAATAGTGACATCAGAGAACCTGAGAACGACGACTCATCGTTAGCGAGGACAAGGAACACTTCCTAGAAAGTGACAATCCTGTAGACACAGAGCATAGGTGTCCATTTTACCAATGCCACACGAAGAACGCATTCAGACCCTTTTCACCTGTGGTACCTACGCTCCGTGACTGACCGCTCGTGCCAAAGGTTTTGGCTGCTGGCTTTGGGGTGTTTTTACCTGAGTTATGCTTTTGCTACCTTCCTTTAGCCCAGAATCTTATGTGTCATTTGTGAGTCATTAATCACATCCGAGGAGGTCCCATCCATCTGCAGCTCACCTGGTGTTACCTGGTCTGGGAGCAGCCTTGTTCTTTGTCTTCTGCTGTCTGTCACTGTTCAACAAACATCTATAAGAAGAGGTTTCTGTCCAGTGTGCACTGATGGATAAGACTGAAAGTGAGTGCATCTTTACATGCTGCCTAAAAGAAAAGTTGAATGAACCAAAGTGCATGTTTGTTTTTCCTCATTATAAGAGAAGAGAAAAAAAACAGCATATCAATGAGAGGTTGATGATAAACTGAAGTATGAGTAGTCAGAGCATGAGAGGAAAACTGAGTGAGACAAAGTCAAGGAGACACGGTGAGACGGTGGAGCACCAGGGCTTGAAAATCCTGTTTTTATCCTCTTGGGGGAGTTACTGTTATTCATGCCTGAAGTGACGATGCTGTTCTTTTATACCATGGCCTTTAGATGGCGCCCTTCTATCACTATATTGTTTCCTAATAAGTTATTTGTTGTTAGCAAAGAGGTGCCAGAGATTTATCTACTGATGTGTTTTTTAAATCTCGGAGGAATATTTTAGAACTATTTTGTGCAATGTGTCTGTCTATTTTGAGTTTTTACTTACTTTTGTTCACCAAAATGCGATCGATGTTAGCTCTGAGGACGGGGGTCTGAATCAACTTCATCAGTGACACTATTATCAAAGGCTTTTGTGTAGTAGTTGTGCGTTCAAATTTTGTGCGTTCAAATTTTCATTTGTTTTACGTTAGGATTTGTAACTGTCGACGGATCAATATCTGAGCTGAAAACCTCTGTTTCTTTTTTCTTTTTTTTTTTAAACAGTGATATTTATTGTGTTAACACTGAAATTTAACTTGCCTGCTTCACCCAAAAACCGCTGGCGTGAGACATATGATCACAGCATTGTGAGCATTTTTTTTATTTATTTCAAATGTCAACGTATTAAAATGTCTGTGGAAACACTTCTCTTTCATTTCCTCAAAAAAAAAAAAAAAAAGCTTTATGTTGGGGGTGGGTCTCACGTTCAGTCTGCATCACAGTCAAGTGTCCTTCCAGGCATCTGTATTCAGCTCTGAAAGTGTAAAACACAAACATGTTCAAGCAAAAGTCATTGTTGTTGCAGTTGCTCCTCTAAATGTTGGACTTGTCAGACATCAGGTCATACTCTATGTTTACGATGTGACACAAGTGGAATTTAGTCTCTGTTTTTGTTTGTTTTTTGTCAAATGCGAGAGTTAGCAGCTACACTACATTTTTAATATTGCTTAACTTCATTACAATCAATATTTTGTGTCTCATGCCAAACTATACTTAAATGCATTCAATATAAATCTTTTTCTAGGAATGAGGAGACAAAGAAGCAACTTAAAACAGCTACAGTCAATTATTTACTGTTGGGTATATGTGTTGTTGACACAAACAAGGGAGTTCAATGCTCTGGGTGTTGCAGGGAAGTTAAGAGATTCCAGCAAGTCTCACGTGGAGTGCTGCAGGCCTTTTTAAAAAGCGTGTCATGATGAAGAACAGCAGCCAAGTGGCTTCAATCTGCACACTAGAGGGCGCTGTATACCAACAGGTTCTCTGCTCTGAACTGATCCAGTGCAAAGGTCTGATCTGTGTTTGATTTTCTATGATTTTTTTAAATAGTCTTGAAAAAACTGTGACCAAGCCACTCATACTTGTTTTCTGCATATAAATACACACATTTCAGAAATCTACTGTATAAAAGCAGTTGGCATGAAATAAGATAAGATGGGTGCTGACAGAGGCCCCTGACAGATTATGGTAAGAAAATGGACTCATAGGACAGAGATTAACTGAGAGAAAAAGGATCTGCAGAGTTCAGTCTTCTCACTGAAGCATCATGGAGCAGTGGTTTAAGAAGAATCCATTTGTTTCAAATTTTTCACTGCAGCAGACATTTTTGTGGTTTCCTGCAGTGGCTTGTGAAACTGCTCCATGCTAAAAATGAACATGTAGTAACTGCGTCACTGTAGACTTCATATCCTCAAAAGTACACGTTTTCATGTGACACTTATATTTACAGTACAATGGGAACATGGATGGATTACTGAGTGGGCCCAGTGGGGAAAGGCTCAGGGGCCCAAGGGGCCCTGGGGCCCCAGAGCCAGAGCCTCTGTTTTTAGTGACTTTTAACATTAGTTGTTGGAAACTAATTGAAAGACTACAAAGGGACACAAAATGACTACAAAGAGACACACAATGAGCACAGAGACGCACAGCAGTGACAAAGAGATGCAAACGTACCATAAAGTCACTAAATGACTCCAAATATACCAAAAAGATGCATAAAAAACTACAAAAAGACACAAAACAACTACCAAGAAACACAAATTTACTATAAACAGATGCACAATGACTACACAGAGACAAAGAAGACTGTAGTCACAAAACGCTGTGGTCTCTTTCTGGCAGGGTGTCTTGGACCTACTATGTAGGAAGTTTTGGGTCTTTTTCTATGTCTGTGCTCAGAGGCCTGTGTTCTCATCCGTTCATGACTGGGAGACGTGAGGAAATGTTTTATGTTGCAACATACGGTAGCTCTGAAAAAAGGGTTGTTTTTTTTTTTAGAAAAACGATGATGACAAATATCTGAACAGCATTTCTCTTTAATTCAGTGTGTGTATATCAGGACACCACAAGTCAAAGAGTTTTACTGATATGATCCCACATGAGATTATTTACATTCAATATGACAGCGAAAGATGAGCACCTCTGTTTTATCTTTGTTCCCTTTTTCCTCTTTCGGCTCGATTAGGACGCATGCTTTGTGTGAGTTTGCAAATGTGTTTAGTTCAGATAACAGTCTAACAATGGCAGAGTTAAAATAGCCCACCAAAGGGAAAACACAGCTATTTGCTAAAGTGCAGGGAACGCACAGACAAACACGAGTCGTATGGATTCAGCTCCCACACTGAAGCTGCAATCTACAGTCTCTCAGTGATTTCAAGGATGCGGTTATTTGAGGACACAGAGTATGAGTGCGCAAAGGGAGCTGAAGCCCCACTTCTCAGGGGGAATACAGTGGAATTGGTCCCTTATGAAAATATGATGCATTACAAAAATATCCATCAAGGAATTTTCAGTGGAAGAAGTAAGAAATCTCTACATTTACAATATGACGAACAGCTTCTGTGGTGCTTCAAAACCATTTCTTCACACATTTCATCTGTTATCACCATCTGTGGACGTGTGTGTACATGTAGAGTGTACACACACACACACACACACACACACACACACACACACACACACACACACACACACAAACCCAGTCAAGCCAATATGATTATACAAGCTCAAATCCAGATTAGTGATATTTGAAGGAAATTTAGGACAACACGTGAAGATGGAAACATTGAGACCTCGATGACTTCTGTACAGGAGTGAAACAAACAATGCCGACAGAGCTCCCACTCAGTCCAGACTCTCCTGCTACACACAGTGAAGTGAGTATATTTGTCCTCGCAGGTCATTACTGCTCGCTCTCTTTGAGCTGATCCAAGTTGTTTGGTCGATGTGCTGAATAACTCCCACCCTCACTTAATCCGGTCACCTGGACTCTGGCAGTCACACCCTGAGAGGGAAAAAACAACCAATTAAATGTTTTGTGTACTTGTGCTTTAAATGTGAAACTCCAAAGAGTAGAAAGAAGCATACTTAATGTTACGAACACTTTAATCCAGTTTGTAATCAACGCCTGGAGAGGAACCGTGACATATCATCACAGAGCTATTACAGATAACATGCTCGCAAACATTTGCTCATTTCCACATCAAGCAGATATGGAGCGACATTATTATTTATATGGAGTCGTGATTCTGACCATCTGAAAAAAAGTGCAATATTCAATCTCTTTTAGCTCTGTTTGTTTTTGGTCTCCACCAACTTCTGAGGGAAACGTCTGACTTCTTAGCTGCTTCTTTGGTCGCTAACTGTGTCCGTCTGCAGTAATGAGCAGGTGGTGTAAAATGGGTCTTCAGAGGTTTATGCCCTGAAAACAGCCGCCTGCCCGAAACTAGGCCGATGAGAGCAGTGAGAATGAAGCAAAACAAAAAAGTTGTGGGCCACAAAATACCAAAAAGCTCCACAAAGCTGAGGAAAACTGTGTGAAATGATAATTCTTTGAGGGTTTGTCAATATGAGTGACCCCCATCACATTACATCTAGCCATTTGATCAATTCCTGATCTAAAAATATTGATTAGTTTATCTTTAAAAGAATGTGTAAGTCACAACAATGTCAAAAGCTGAGATTTTATTTTTACAGGAATAAGACGAGGGAGCTGTTAGAATAAAAACATAAAAACGCTGTTGATCACAAACAGATGTTAACTATGAAAAGCCTGACAAAAGCTCTTCTCCCTGAGGGATAAGCACCATAGAACAAAAAAAAAAAAAACGTAGGAACATGGGAAACCTGTCTGAAGTCCTGCACCTAAAACAGGACGGAAACACTGTTGATCCAAAAACACAAAGAGGGAGAACAAGAGGACGAGAGCGACTTTGTGGACTCAAGCCAGATAAGCACGTCTACTAAGAGCACTGTGATCAAACCATTTCCTCCGCTACGTGGAAGTCTGAGTGAAGAAGATAAAACAGGAGGTCAGTGGGTTTTTCCATAGACTGGATGACTGAATGACACTGGCAACAGATTAGGTCACCCAAATTTGTAAATCTACGCCGAAACAACAACAGGATATCTGACAAAGGCAACCAGAGAGTCATTTCCCCTCATCATCAGTGATCAGGACAACAAGCGGCCCCAGGCTGCTGACACAGAGATAACAGCTCCACCGATCTGATCCAACCTATTTAAAAAACAGTAGATTTATTTGTACTGTGCACAAGAAACACTTAACAGAGTAAATAGAAGGTGTACAATGGTCCTAACCCAACCGGATAAATCTCAAAGCTGCACCACTGTGTGAGCCTCCCAAGGGCCATGATTTTCTAGCTTACCCAATAGTATAGAACTTGTTTGTGGTACTCAAAGCAATGACTGCGTATATTTAAATAAAATCTAACCACTGTACAAAGTAAGACTGACCTGCACGCTGTGCTGGCTGCAGGGCGGCAAGCCATTGGACGTCCCACAGCTGGGTCTCACCTCTGTGCACAAACTGAGCTGCTGGTGGGAGGAGAGTGGAGGGTGGGCCACTCGAGGTGTCGCAGCACAAGGATTAGAAAACTTTAGAGAGAAATCAAAGAGGATGTCAGAAGGGGAGAAATGTAAGAATGCACACAAATGTGCGAGGGAGCGTTGCTGTACACTCACCACCTTCGAGGCCGGGCTGTGCTGCGGCGGATGCAGAGAGGGCAGGGAGGTGTTGTAAGTCAGCAGGCAGGGCTTCTGACGTCGGTCCATGGATGCAGAGGAGTGAGGTCGCAGGCCAGATGCTGACGCAGTTGGAGACTTCATGTTCCTGCCCAGGCTGTTTGACTTGCTTTCCTTGCGTTGGTACTCTATTGGAGACTGAAGGGCTGCAGTGGACAGGAAGAGATGTCACATTACTCAAATGCATCAAACTCTTAAATGTCTAGTTTCACTGAGGAAACAATGAACTCTGGTACCATTAAGGAAGTTCCTCTGAGTCTCTAAGATCTGGACCACATCATCGAGCCAAGCTTGCTGGATTTCCGGAGAAGATGCCTGCATGATGAAGCGTGTCACACTGCCGTCGGTCCCGCGGGAGGTGAGGACCAGGCAGCATGGATCCTCCTCAGAGTGCTCCTCCACGCCCAAACAGCTGACCTGGAGCACACAGGAGACTTGTTAAACATTCAGAAAAAACACTAAAGCAAAGATGGCTTAATGATATCTTAAAACAAAGCTTTACTCGCACCTTGATGCTGTTTTTAAAGGTGTACCCTGGCAAAGAGAAGCCTTTTTTCTTATCAATTGGCTCACTGAAGATGACCAGCTGCTCAAACAGGAAGACCCGCCTCTCCTTGGCTCTGGACAGGAGGCCGCTTTCCTGCTCACTGACAGAGAAGGTATCCTGCTGGAGCAGCTTCCCCTGAGCTGTGATTTTCCCCTGAAACAGTGTGTGAACATTGTCACGGACTATAAGCAACACTTGACATGTGTTTCATCTGTTAGGACAGACAAAAGAAAAAAAAAAATCCGTATCTCACCTCAAAACCTTGGAGCCGCCCCACATTCATCATATCATTACAGCGTTTTGGCACAAAACACATCACCTCCACCGCCCTCTAATGGAAGAAATTGGATGGAGGAGAATCAATATGAGAAAACTAAATTTTGACTCAGTTTATTAGGCACTACTAGCTAAAATTAACCTGCTAAATTTAGAGTATGAAGTGTGTGGTACTGCTGAACCGTATTGCCTTACACTGGCAGGTGTTTCTGTTATTTCTGTTATTTATCTACCCTCAGCAATATAAATGGGCTGGACAAAACATGAGAAGCACCTGTTTCTAATAAACTGGCCACTGAGTGCGTATGTATTCATATTCCATAATGAGCTCATACCCGCAGCTCTTCAACATCCCGTCCTGCCTTGCTGTAGTACTTCAGGAAGTCCTGGTGTTGGCGATCAGAGAGAGGTTATTTAGAGTTTTGATCAGTCAAAGCAAACTGCTTCATGAAGGTATGACAGTTAAAAATCCCTTATTATAGTAGCTACATGATTAAAAATAAGATAAATGTGTGTTGAAAGCACAGCGGTGTTCCAGGCATGCAGATGCATAATCAGGCTAAGCAGCAAACCTTCAGCAGTAGCTGATACTTCATGATCCTCTGAACAGGTTTGATGAGCAGATCGTTGAGCTGCAGCCTGTGACCCAACTGCTGCCTGAGATCCTGTCAGGAGACAAAAGAAAGAGAGAAAGTGTTTGAAAGTAAAGAGGAAAGAGTCTTTGAAGAGCTCCGGTGAAATTGACTCTAAAAGCTTCCTCACCTCAAAGTAGGTCTCAATGTACTCAGAGACAATGTGCTCTGATTTGGGTTTGTTTTGACAGTAAACCACATACATGTGAAGACGCCGTTCCTGGAAATGTAAGAATTTAAGAAAGAAAGAGAGAGAGAGAGAGAGAGAGAGAGAGAGAGAGAGAGATCATGTGACAGTTATTCCAAATGATCTGTGTGTGAGGGTCAGCATGATGACAGAGATTTAAGCTTCTGCTCCAGTTCTCAGTTCCCTCTCACTTTTATTGTGTTCCCATTCCTCTCAAGAGGTTTCTTTTGGGGGAAGTATTGTTAAATCAGTGCAGGACCTTTTCCTCATTAAATAGTTCCAGTGGCTGAGAAAGAATGGTTTAATTTGCCATGGCTTAATTAGGCATGCTACACTGCACTGAGTGAAGCGGATAGAGAGGCCGAGCTGGAAAATCTGCACCAAATCTAAATGTTTTTCTCCAGTAGTGTATTTTTCAGCTGTAACAAGACTAGATGCTGACACTGATATGTACAGTGCCAAGAAAGAGTATTCACCGCCCAGTTTTTTCATGTTTGACTCTTTTAACATCATTGATTCTTTCAGTTCAGTGTTTTATGTTTGTACTTCTTCTGGATCCATTTGCACAGATCTGTTTTCACTTAGACATAAATAGTTCAGTGTTGAGTGCAAAACAACTACATATGAAAAACTTCAAGGTGCGGGCGAACACTTTTTATAGAGCTCTGAGGTTTGTAATTCCAGCACATTTTTGCACACAGCATGGTCTCTACGGAGCATCTTTAACACCGATTGTCAGCTCTGAGAGCTCTTTAGTCAGAATGATTACAAGAACGTTTACTCTGCACCTGCAGATAACTGATCTGCAAGATCAAGACACATCTGGAGGGCAGGGGGCCAAGGCTTTATGCACAGTCGGAGGTCTGATCTATGAGACGGCTGTAACCTTCAGCTAAACTGAAAACATGCAGCGAGATGGGCAAAAAAACAAGAAACTTCTCATCCACGCTTGTTACTCACTGATCTGTGGACTCACATGTTTGATGAAGAGCTGGGCCAGGCTGTCTGGATCACCCACACATTTCTCCAGCTCTCCCAGGAAATAACTGTGTGACACGATGCGGAGAAGGTCAGGCAGGAACAGTCATCCAGCCAAACACACACACGCACACACTCACACACAGGCAGGAAACAAACAGCCACAGGGGACGTGTCACCAGCTGAACCATCATGAAACATAAGGAGCTCAGAAGAAATAAGTGCACACTGTACGAGACAGCTCAAATTCAAAGGAACCGAGGGGAAGAAAAGACAGAAGAAACGTCTCTGACTCACTCCTTATGCCAGTCGTAGATCTGGTGGATGTTTCCAAAAACAATCCTGTCCTTCCCTTTCATGTCCTCTGGAACTCCCTGATTGGCCATGGTGGCCATGTAGCCCTGCACCCGCACCCACACAGACACATGTGATTAATCACATCAGTGGAGGGCTCCAGATGGAAAAGACAAACGTTTCTCTCAGTTTAAGACATGAATGTTGCAGAATAATGTTGACGAAGGAATCTCAGTTATGTCTTGTACAAATGTCATGTCATTATCTAAAGGCTGGAAGTGCGACACACCTGCACGATGAGTCCAAGGTCTTCCACATACAGCCTTTCTGTGTCTATCAGCTCCGTCAGCACATATCTGAGAGAATAAATAATGATTTTACTTTTTTATTTTGAATTCTACATATTAAAGTGCAACATTTTTGGAAATACACTAATTTGTCTCTCTGCTGAGAGTTAGTTGAGAACATTGATACCGCTCTCATGTCCATATATGAAGCCACAGCCAGGAGACATTTAGCTTAGCTTAGCATAAAGACTGGAAACAGGCACTTGCAGGCAGATTTTGTTACCTTCAGACAGAGCCAGGCAAACTTTTTCTCCCGTTTCCAGTCTTCATGCTAAGCTAAGCTAACAAACTGCTACACGTTTAGCATACATGCATGAAAGTGGTGTCAATCTTCTCATCTAACTCGCTGCAAAAACAGAAGACAAGCATAGTTTCCAGAACGTCAGTCTTCTCCTTTAATGCAGAGGTGACCACCTACATGCTCTTCTCTAAGGCAGTGTTTCTCTCCTCTTCACTGTCCACTGTAGCAGACCACTGGCTGCCTGAGTCATCCGTCATCGTGCAGCCATCTTCTCCTTGGAGAGTGTTGATGCTGGATCTTTGACTCTAAAATGCACAAAGAAGACAGTGCAGCTTTTGTTAAGCATCACTGGAACATGTTATGTAAGAGGCGACAGACAGCGAGTCTGTCGAGCTGTGAAGCTCAGAGAAAGTACAGTTACTCATGTACTGTGCTGAACTATCATTTGGAGGTACTTCACCTGAGCATTTTTATTTCCAGATTTAGATTTGAAAAAAAAAAAAAATAATAATTTTAAAAAAATACAAGGTAAAATTATCCTCCATTTCACAAAAAAGCAAAATTTAAAAAAAAAGGTCTAAAAAATGAACACATATAAATGTGATGGAACACTTTTTTCTTTCCTCTCCCATTAATCATCACAGCAGGACTGCTGTGGCTCCAGAGGTGGAGCGGGCAGTCCACTAATCACAGGGTTGGTGTCTACAGACAGTTGTCAAAGTGTCCTTAGACCAGACACTGAGCCCCAAATTGCTCCCGATGGATAAACGCAGCCATCTACCATTTATCTCATGACCCCTCAGATTTATTCTGCGACTCTGTGGAACAAGATAAATGGGAACCACTAAACCTTCACTAGCCTCAACACTAAAATGCTACTTATAAAATGATATATCAGTCACAGAGGCCATTTTCAGCCAGAATTTGTATTTTCACTTTTGATACATTAAGTTCATCTTGCTAATAAAACATCTGCACTTTAAGTAGGAGTTTGAATGCAATGGATTATCCTTAAATTGCTGTATTTGTACTTCTACTTAAGTAAAGGATCTGAGTACTTCTTCCAAACACTATGGTGCAGAGTGATGTGACTCCTGCCATCAACCACGCAAACTTAAGTCATTAAGCTTCATCTACAGCATCCCCTGACCCAGCCAGCACACATCTGGAGAAGCATATAAAGATGAGAGGGTCCTATTCCCAGGGAAAGCATCAATAGGGCAATTTTACTGATCCCTTTTGGAAAATCATGCCAACCCCAAATCCAAAGCAACCAGAGAGAAATAATCACTTTTCAATGTCTCTCCCTGTTGCCGAGGAGACTGTAGAGCAGAGAAATTTGGGAAAAGCAGAATCAGGCCTGACAGATGACGGTGAATAACGAGCAACATTTGTACCATTTGTCAAGTCAGATAATAAAGGTCGGGGGAACTGACCAGGACATGGAGAGATGTTATATAACGAATATCACTCCTCACCTAAATGAAGTGTAATCTAATGTGAATTTGACCGTAATACTCTTGACATACTGCAGGCTCACTACATTTTGTTCTCTGCCTCTGTGCACTAGATGATAATCCTTCTGTGGAGTCAGTTTTTAGGTCAAATATGCACTTCAAGTTCATTTTCTCTTTTTTTGCTCTCTCACTCTCTGAGCAGACTGTTCACATCCTCACCCAGCAGAATATGAAAAACATCTGAGGCCATCTTCACTCTGGTTCCGATCCACGAGTCAGCAGCCATTAAAACTGCTGGGCTTGTTGCTCTAAATGTTTCCTCTTCACTTACGGTAATGTCTCCTCAGCTAGAAGTTACTGTTAGTACCATTAGCTCCTCTAAAATACATGAGAAGGTTCAAGGAATAGTTCAATATTTTGGGAAATAAGATAATTTGCTTTTATGAAGAGAGTTAGATGAGAGGATCGATACTATTCTCATGTCGGTGGAGTTGAAGCCAGCATCCAATTAGTTTAGCTTAGCATAAAGACAGGAGACAGGAGGAAAGCTAGCTGGGATCTGTCCAAACACAAAAAAAAATCTACTTACCAACACCTCTGAAGCTCAGTAATTAACAAAATACTTTGTCCAAAAAATGACAACTCCAGAAAGTTACTACTCCCAGCCAAGAAATAGTCCCATCACATAACTCCTTGTTCACACTTTGGTGTTTGTACAGATTAAACAAAAAAGATATAACATGTAAATTACTGAGCTTCAGAGGTGCTGGTAGACAGCTATGGAAAGATAACCGGCCACTAGGTCTAGTTTTATGTTTATGGTACAGACGTGAGAGTGGTATTAATCTTTAAGCGCTCAAGCATATTCCCAACATGTTGAACTACTCATTTAAAGATATCATGCCTTCTATTTATACTGACGCAGGCAGGATAAGAATAAAGGGACAAGGAGCCAAAGTAAACATAAAGCCGCAGGTGTCCATGGAATCATACTGTAGCACATGGGGGCCATTGGACAGAGAGAGACTGAAAGTGAGGATGGTCATTAATCAAGCAGAACAATGCATTTTACAGGGGAAATGACTGTTTCAACCCTTTAAACATTCTCCTTATCTCTTATATAAGCTTGTGTAGCTCGACTATGAGTACTATGATGCACCGTCCAACATCCACAGGGATGCTTCTCACCTTGCCTCTGGGCCTTTCTTCTTCTAATTTTGCTGTGCCATGGTTATGGTAATGGTTGTAGCTACTTTTTGTTAGATCTAGCATGCGGGCTGACTCAGGTGTATCAGTGTTGCTACGATCACAGAGCAGTGAGCAGGTGGAAGTGATTACCCATGTGCTACAGAGTTTAGTCCACGTCTTCTAAAATTAACTGCTAACCAGGAGCTAGACCGATCCACAGCCTAGAAAGAAGGACAGTGAGAGTGACAGGTTCATGCTGTCGGCCCGTTCCTTAGTCAGTGCACATTCAATGGCAGTATTTATGTTAATGTACAGCTTGCGGCCCTGGAGTTCCCTTTCACTAATTAGCTCTTACTGCTCGAGCTCTTGAGTGTCACGTCAGTACACTCCTCACCCCCAGCCCTGACCGCGCTTCAGCCTGTTACGCTGCTTGGCTCGCTGATTACTTCCAGATGCTGTCTAGAAAAACCCACAGCATTGATTCCACTCCATACTGTCAGGTTACCAGAGAGTCCTCATATGTTCTTGTGTGTGTTTGTGTGTGAACACACACACAAAATACAGAACAAAATGTGAAAATCTGTGCTATTCATTCGACACAATTGGTGGAAGTCAAATGATGTGTGCTAACACAACGGAACAGGATGTAGAGGGACGTGCATATTTGCAATTCATCGTTTTAGTGTGGGTTTGGGTTGACTTGACATTTAAGTGCATGTGTTTCCATAATTTATACATCATTTATAATCAGGATGCCTGCATTACCTAAAGGTCTGATGATGAAACAGCCTCCACAGAAAGATTTAAAATAACTGTGAGGGCAGTGAAGAGTTTAGTACTAGTAAATTTATTACTCAACACCAGACACCCACTGAATATACAGTTTGGAAATAGCTTGCTAGCTAGCTAATTCTTGTCTCATTTGTGGTCTGATGAACAGTAAATTAATCAAATTCAGTGACCATATCACTCTTTATCAAGCCACTATAACTGTCACATTTCACAGCAACCACTTGAGCGCGTTTCCACAGGAACGCAGCTGTCGAGGTTTATGTGGTTTCATCTAAAGTGGGTTGGACAAAGCATAGACACGAATAGAACATAGTATCAAACAGAATAAAACAGCACGGTAAAGAAAACAATAGAGCCAAACAGAATAGAATATAAACAAACAGAACAACATAGAACAGAATAGACTGACAGAGAAGAGAGTCAAGTCACACAGAACAGAACAGAATAGAATTCTATAGACCGGAATAGAACAGAATTATATAGAACATAATAGAAGGGAACAATAGAATAGCATATAATAATATAGAATAGAATAGAAACATTACTAGACTCTGTGTGTCTCTGCCTTGCAGCAGGTCAGATAACTGGCCCTGACAGGTCGGCTGTACAGGAGTAGGAGCTGCTGGACTCAGCGGTCCGTCTGTACACACCTGTACAACAAAGACACAGCAACAAACAACAGTATAAAATGTGTTTATAAATGTAGGAGGTATAAACGTAGCCTGTATGTCTGTGTTTCAGTCTCACCGGGTCTCCTCCAGAGGGGAGGATGGTGTAGCTGTCTTGAGGCTCCAGAGGCCTCGGCTGTCTTTCATTGTGGGAAAGGAGTGATGGCTGCCTCCTGTCTGACCTGCACATCTGCTTCTCGACTTTTCCCGCTCCTCCTCTGGCATCAGAGCTCAGCTTACGGACGGGGTTGGTGAGCCATTTCTTGAGGGCGCTGACAGGGTGCCGTGATCCTCCAGACGAGGAGTGCGAGCAGGGGCTGGAGCTGCCCGAGGCCTGGTGGGGCACAGAGCCTGCTGATGGGGGGATACTACCGTCACTGCCCGCCACAGAGTACGACTCTGCTGCTGAGAGGCAAAGAAAGAGGGAAAAGGATTGGGTTAACGTACAGCAGCTAATCGTGGGGTACATCCACATAGGTCAGATGCTGCAGACAGATTTCTGCACAAAAATGTTGTTCAATTTCCTGTTTTAAACCCGAACTGTAACTTTAGTAGCTGCGGCTACTATACCTACTGGTCCTAAATCATTATAAACACAAAAACAGATCTGTTCTCACGAGGAAGGGCTCCTTGTGAGAACTAATTTAAGTGGAAATTATATACTGCAGTTAGACTGCACGCATTTGTTTAACATTGTCTAAAGAAGAAAATGTATTTGAAGCAAAAATGTGGTGACTCCTACCAAAGGTCACACTGTTTACATAACTGTCCTGTTCTAAGTATTTGCTGAACTTTTACTAAGCTGAATAAGAAACAATGCTGGAGTATAGAAGCAGTTAAAATAAAGCACAACTCAACATGGAAAGTCTTGCTTTTGATGCACTGACACAATCATTATTTGCATTAGGAGAGGTGGACCTTATGATCATTATTTGCAGCTCTTCAGACTGGAGCTATTCTTAAACTTGTATTCGTAGTGGATACTAAAAATTACTACTGTGTGGCATTTTCCTGTACAGTAAATTATATTTTATGTGCTTACAAATTGTAAAGCAAATTTGTGTAAAGCAAATTGTAAAGCAAAAAAGCAAATTTGCAAAGTAACTCATAACTGTCAAATAAATGTAGTGCAATATTTCCCTCTCAGACGTTGTGGAGCTATAATGAGGCATCAAATGGAAATACTTGTCTTAATGTCTCATCATTGCACTTAAGTACATCTAAACATACTTACATACTCTGTTGAATCCTGAATATACGTACCTCATTAAAATGTTCTGGAACATAATGACCTGTGGTTAAGACACTCTCAACTATGTGATTATAACTGGGACTCTTGTTTTAACTAAACACTGTCTTGTTGTGTTTGTCTACTGAATCAACCATTTAAAAGATACAAACTCGTATGACTTTTCTCCAGTCCTCAGAGGATTATGTGACCTAAAGTCAGTCATAACTGAACCCATCATGTCTGCCCTCATTTTTTATGCAACTCAGGCTGGACCAACACTGACACCCTTTTCGACACAGCTGGATTTTGTTTCCAGCTTTCAGTCTCTTGACTATGGAAACTGGTACCTAATCCTGAACCACACTGTTTTAATCAAGCACCCTAACATTAACATTTCACTCTGTTCTGCTGATCGCAGCAAAGTGGAATCTTTCAGGGGCCCCATTTCGTCGTTTTGGACTCTTCCCAGAAGCCACCATTCCCTGTCAGCACATTTACGTAAGCTGTAATCATAATAACAAGCTTTCAAGAAGCCGGGGGAAATGTGGGTCAGCCATTTGCCAAAACTGCCTGATGCTGCCATTAAACAGTACACCATATTGACAGTAAAATACAAAATAATGTGTTTTATCTCCTGCCCCATTTCAGTCCTGCTTTTGTTTCATGGGTACTGGCAAAACCTTCTCTAAACACACAACATACTGAGTTCATGACAATGGTGATGATCATTTGTGATGATTTCATTCAAAGACATGCACTGTGTATTCATCATGTTAATATGTTGGTACTGCGAGCTGAGTGTCAGACAAAAGTTCAGTCTCCTACAAAACAATCTAGACATGTAAAGTAGGCTGGACTGTAATTAAACTAATTCATAGCCTGGTTCATCATTCATGCAGCGAACAACACAGACTCATTTCTATAATGGGATGATTAAGAGGGAGGAGAGGAGGGTCGGGTGTGTGCGTGTAGGCAAGAAAGAGAGGGAGAGTGTGTGTGTGTGTGTGTGTGTGTGTGTGTGTGTGTGTGTGTGTGTGTGTGTGTGTGTGTGTGTGTGTGTGTGTGTGTGTGTGTGTGTGTGTCTGGTGGTTCTTGGCAGAGGTTTGAACCTGTGGACTGTTGGGATGGTTTGCTTATCTTCAAAAGGAATCAACAATAGCCAGTTTTCAACCAGCCATGGTAGCAGCTCTGTGAGGCTCACTACTACCAGTGCTTTAAGATAAAAGCTAAGCTAATATACTTACAATGAAAGCACTAACATGCTGATGTTTAGCAGGTATGATCTTTACCATGTCCACCATCTTGGTTTAGTGTGTTAGCATGTCGACATTCGCTAATTAGCAATAAAGACATGAAGAGCTGAAGAGGTTCATGGGAATGTCATTAGTTTTACAGCATTTGGTTCAATTGCTGAGACATTTCACCCAAAACTAAAAACATCAACCTCATGGTGGCGCTAGAGGACATGTCGGGACCAAAGGTGATATGATTCGTGCTCTGGGGATCTCGAATGTCAATCCATCCAAGAGATATTTCATCAGCATCAAAAGGATCGATCGACCGACCAACATTGTCATCCCTCAGCACAAACACTAAAAACCTGTGTTGTTGAGTCAGACCCATACCTCTCAACAATGGGATTTCAAAAGAAGGGAAATACAAGAAAAATACAGGAGATTTCTGGGAAATATTTAGTGGGAGAGATAATATGGGAGAATCCAGAGAAAATGGGGAGGTTAACTGGTCTGCGTATCTCTCATGACCTTCAAGGCATGCTGTTCGCTCTCCTATATTTCCTCCTTGTCTCTTTCCACAGTAGCTATGTTTCACTCGGCATAATAAATAGAAACCAAACATGCCTGCATCCATCCATCTATTTTCTCATTCAGGTTGAGCAGGGCAGTCCAGATGTTTCTCTGCCCAGCAATGTTTTCCAGCTCCCCCTCAGTGATCCTGAGATGGTCCAAAGCCAGATGAGATATATTATCTCTCCTGCCCAGAAAACCTACAAAGGGAGGCATATAGGAGGTATCCCGATCAGATGCCTTGACCACCTCAGCTGCCTTATTTTAACACAAAGGAGCAGCTGCTCCACTGCAGGCTCCCTCTGGATGTCTGAGTTCCTTACCCTATCTCTAAGGGTGAGCCCACCCACCTCACGGTCTGATGAAGACAACAGAACCACATTATCTGCTGTGCCTTGAGATCCTATCGATTAAGAAAGGTGAAAAGGTCCTTTTTAAAAACGGGAACCATGGTGGTCCCCAGCATCCACACACCACTGGATAGGCATGAAAGCCCAACAACATACCTTTATCAACCATTATACGTAATAATAGCCTCACCAAAAATTACTCTCTGACCATATCCTCAACTATGTCACCCAAAAAAGGACATAGAAAGTTTAACAGAATCAGTGGATGCAAACATCTACAGAAGTCCACATAGACACACATACTGTCTTCACCCTGAGCGGAGACAGCCATCTGGTCTCCTTGTTTTTTATCTAGTAAGGTCAGGTCATACAGCACCACTAACAACCACCTTACCATCTGCTGAAATGATACAAAATGTGCACCTTACCGCAGGGTTTTCTACAAATACATCAACACTTTCTAAGAACTGACCCTTAATGGTGCATAATGGCCATTGTGACGTCCAAACCGCCGCTGAGCTGAGCGACTCGGCTTGCCATGTTTGTTCGAGACGCTTATGTAACGTGTAATTTTCACACAGAGCAACAGCTGGACCATCATCCGGTCAGCAGGGAGTGTCAGCAGTGCCTGCAAGCATGCATGCTGTGAATCCATCCTCACATACAGGCATTGCAGACATCCAAATTATGTTAAACATTTCACTCTGGTGTGAACCTTGTGACAGTGAAAATAGGGACTAGTAAAAGTCTAACTTCAATTTTAAGAAACTTCGTATCACTTGTCAGTGGTGGTTTTATGCGCAACACAAGTACTGCATATAGATTAATGGATGGATGAAGGTTGGAAGGGGTTTGATTCTCCTGACATCCTCACTATCACAGACAACACGCCAACCCCTAAACATGAAAGAGAGGACTTTTAACACACAGGTATGAAACATTAAATTGTGTTATCGAACCGGCGAACTTCTTGCCGTGTGGTACGCACGCTACCTGCTATGCTACCTACTGCACCACCATGCCGCCAACCTTTTTTCTACTGTAGGCTTTTACTAAAGCAGCATAAGTCATGACAGTTGAAGTCACATCCACTGATGATTATAAAACTACACAGCATAGTCGTTTAGACAAGTGTGGAGCCTTACACATCAAGGTGTGGAGAGATTCAAAAACCTTTCACCATAGTGTAATTTTAAATTTCAGTGTCACTTTGTCTGTTTGAGTAAAACATTGTCTATCATTAACAGGCGTTATGATGTGATGTGTATTACTATCTCTGGGCACATGCAGTAAGGATATTAATCCCCTGAATGCTTATTTTGGATGAAAACCAAGACATTTAGATTTGGTTTTATTATATTGCTAAAAGCAAGGTTGTGCATTTACAAATACGGTACAAAATTCATCCACAAAAGTTAAACTATTTATCTCTTATAACATGAGAAGACAAGTATTAACTGCATTTGTGCTTATGTGACTGTGATGGGAGAGAGTGCTGCTTCCATGACCTACTTTACATTATGAAAGTCTCTCTCCCCTCTCTCTCTCTCTCTCTCTCTCTGTCTCTCTCTCTCTCTCTCTGTCTGTCTCTCTATGTCTTTCTCTCTCTCTCTTACAGCAGATGGTTGGGAGATAGTTAATTACATCTACCCCCACTAAACCCCATAAATGGTCATGGTCAGCAAGAGCAAGAATTATTGAGATGCTGTTGCAGCGCTGCTTCAAACAGTATGATGACACTTCAGCAAGTGTAAGCATGACTAAAGCTTTACAAATGTTGCGTGCCAGGCCTTTATTTGCCTGTATATGGGATCTGATCACTGTTGGTGCTTCGTATTCTCTACATGCTGATGGATGAAATCATTATTACTGCAATTGAAACCAGTCATTTGTGGCTAAAAAAGGCCTCCCTCACTTCCTGTTGGAAAACGGCCAAGGCAAATACTCCACACCGCCACAAATCAACCACTTTAATGTCGTCGGCATGCGCTCACTCCTCAGCAAGGTTCATGCACAGTTTATTAATCCAGGAGAGTGACAGATAATAAAATTAAAAATGCACACGGATGTAAATGTGTCGTCTTCTTGGCTCCACATTAAACTAATGAGTGGATTCATTCCTAGACGTGAGAGGGGGGCTTTTATCATGCAGGTATGAAATGTTGCATCACAGTTGCTGTCACTTTTAAAAGCATCAGGAAAAGGGTTGGCCACATGAAAAAAAGCAGCATGGAGGTCAAGGTTAAACCAGGATCTGATCAGCTGATCTCCCTGTGCATCAGCTACACACAGTGTCTATCTATCTATCCCATATCAAATCAAATGCTGTTGCTGCTGTAAACCCCAGCCTTTCATGTCATTTACTTTAAAATACTGCTGCTTCCAAATACTGCTAGCTACTGCTAACACTACCTGCAATCCAATGGCCAGCTACCACTGCTGCATCGTAAGGACGAAGTGATATCACACTGAGGTACATCTGTCATTTGAACATGCATTTTTCATCTCCAGTATATTGCCATAGGTGCACAGACATCTCTAAAAGTGTCATTCATGCCTGTGTTTTGTTCACCTTGTCTTCGCATCTGTGACCTGAGCCATTATTAGTTCAATGCTTGTAAACTATGACCAGAATGATTATGTTTAATATCTCTTCACATCGCATGCAATTACATCCTGCATGTTGACAGCTGACCCAGATACAGTTTATACAGTGTGGCAGGACATCTACTGCTCACGCCACCCATTCGTTGTTCCCACGGCACAGCAGGCTGCTGATGCAGCCCGTCACTTGTACACTGTGGTCAGCCCTCATAGTTTGTGTCTGCTGTTCAGAACTGCTCCTCTCACTGAAGGACTGAGTTTATGTTGAAGGGAAGGAGTGACATACATAAACTCAACACACCAGGTTCACAGGTCTTTGCACTGGCATCAGGTAGTGGCCTGCTAATAGTTCTCTGAGTCCGAGCTAAACATGAAGAAGCACCATTTAGTTACAGTACTCTGCATCACAGAGCTTGACCAAACTTTCAGAAGATATAATTTGCTAAAAAGCTCTATAGAGGGGATGGGAGCTGCAGAGTTGGGGGATATTTCTTTGCAGGTTCGTCACAACAGACGAACCTTTCACATACAAGTCCATTTAAGCTATTGTTGATAGAAAAATATTGATAATAGCATTTTAAATTACTCATAATTACACACCTTGTACTGACATCTTTGCCAGCGTGTTTATTTTTCTGTTTTATCTTTTCAGTCTTTTTCTTTTCTGTTTCTATTCTTCTAAATTGCATTTGAATGTTTTAATCTGTATTTCCTGATCAATGTTTTTAATGAATGAGGTAAAGCACTTTGAATTGCCTTTTGCTCTGCAGATACGCTTGCCTTGCCTAAGAGGAGACTGAGTCTGCAAATCGAGATCAAATGAACATCAGACGGTCCTGCGGTTCAGCGAAAAATTCCAGCAAAACCACCAAAAGCACAAAAGTGAAACATGACTGAGCCTACAGACAGGCCACTGTATATGTAGGTGATCTGTGGTACTAAACACTTTTGTGCTTGTTAATCATCATGTTTATGTCTTCACATACTGGCAGTGATGACCTCACACACAATGGTGGGCTAATGGACTGTTAGTCATGGCACTTTCTGAGCCAAAGTGATATATATGTAATGAGACAGTGAGTCTGTTGGCAGGACTTTTAAGTAGATTTCCAAGCAATTTCCCAAACATACTTCATCTGGAGGTGTTTCTCTGCCTTTATAAATAGCTGTTGGACATTGTGCCAAATGAAATGAAACACTCACTGAGTTATAAGTTTTAAGGAGGAAGTCTTTAGGGGAGGTAGAAGGAGATCAGAAAGGTACAAAAGCAGAGGAAAAAGACCCAAAGCACAGAAGAACATTTGAAAATGAAAGAAGACTCCCTCCTGCAAAAGCACGTCCTTTCTGCAACCCCAGAATAGAAACAGAGACAGATTAGATGAAAAAAGGAGAGCATGTGCTATCCTGACTGTGACTGCTGGGCTTTCAATAAACACAAAGCAAAATCATCCACAGACTCACAAACGGGTGTTTTTACAGTCAGAGGGGAAAAAAGACCTTTAACAGCAGTGCTGACATCACATCACACAGGCCATGTCTCACAAACACAAGTGTCAGAGATGTTCAAAAGCAAGGTATCTCAAGACCAGGCTGTTTATGTTTTCTACGTTTCACACATGTATTTGCAGGGTCTGTCGGAGCAGTGCAGCTCAGAGAGGAGCTGTTCAGTAATCACTCGCGATTTGAACAATAGAGGATTTAAAAGGGTCGGGCGGTAATGGGATGTTTTTGTGTGTCTGCATGTGCTTTTGGTCTAATGTGTGTGCGCGCGCGCGTGCACATGCGTGTGTGTGTGTGTGTGTGTGTGTGTGTGTGTGTGTGTGTACGGCTGCCTTTGCTCTGATGCAGGGTCACAGTACTGTCGGGGTAAAGATTAAGAAAATCACAGAACAGCAGTCAAAAATGCATCATGAAAACAGTATAAAACCCTACTGAGGAACAAATACAGAAAAGAGGAAGGTCTTCACTAATGCAATGCTTTCAGTGCCTCGCATCTAAAGTTCATATTAATAAAATCCATAAACTTTTGCTGCTGTTGTTGTTGTTGTTGTTGTTGTTGTTGTTGTTGTTGTTGTTTTGTTTTGTTTTTGCCAACTGCCACATACAGTATGGAACCTAAAACTGACTATCTGTAGTAAAAAGTAAAAGGACAGATTAGTGCAAAATGAAAATGAAAACATCATTAACTATTACTATATTTTGTAGATTTGTGTGATTTAATGTGTCTTTTCTTATGATGGCAAAAAAAACTAAAGTAAAATCTAGTAAGTTATGCGAGCTAGCTAACTTTGTTAGCTTTTGCCTCACAGCTAAAATGCTTTAGTGACTTTTAAAGAGTGGAGCTACAGCAGGAAGCAACACTAATGATTAAAATTCAAATTTCATGTCATGGATTATTGTCAGTGATGCACTTAGAGATCATGATGAAGATGAAGATTTTCCTAAGGGGTGTGTAGATAGTGTGGGAGGAGCCACATCTAGTAGCAACAGTTAAGTAAAAACAGTGTTTCAGCCAATAGTGTATTTCACACATTTAAGAATGGAGGCGACATTCAACATTGGTATGTCATCCTATACTTTGTGAAGTATTCCTTGAAATAGTCTTATCTCCAAACATACACAATCTTCCTTCATGTTTTGTATCATGTCATTTCTAATCCTGTAAAAGTGAATAATCACTTTTCTTCTCACACCTTTTCTCATGCTGTGAACATAAAGGACAAACAGTAAGAAGACTTTGTCAAAACAGTGACATCATTTGTTTTCTGACTATCTAAGGCTGCTGCCCTCTTAGTATTACAGGCACAATGACCGTGGAAGGTGAATGGATGAAAACCATAATAAAATTAACAAAGATGCAGCAACAAAAATGTATATAAGGGGGTTCATCAGATCTTACTATGACTTAAAGAAACTAACTTTGGCTTTGATATACTATACATGAGGAAGTAACCACCAAGTGCATCTCCTACCATTACAAAATACTGTGTACAAACAACAAAAATATCTGTTTGCAGTAACTTTAGAAGCAACCTAATGTTGCTAGGGAAGAGCAGCTACGTACCTCTAACTCGCCCAAAGCAGCAGCCACATTTGCTGAGCAGTTTTCTGAACAGGTGCTGACACCCACACCCTCGCTGGTGGTGACCCCCTCTCATGATGATCCACTCCTGCTGCTACACTCAAGACTATCAGAGGCAGGCATCATGCTGATCAGACACACACATAAGCACATGCACACACACGCACTATTCCTGCAGTAATACCACCCTGAGGAGATTGGAGGGAAAGTGTACAGAGAGCTCCACAGTCATGGTCCAATTCTGAGTAGAAACCCCCGGGATGGAAAAAAAGCTGTTCCTATCCCATGATTTGAAGAAGGGCTGTGGAAAACCCAGAGAGGCAGCACTCTCCTCCACTCTCGAGCTGCTCTATGTGGTCAAACAGTGGGCAAAGATTATGAGAGGGACCAAAAGTACTGTGAGTGAGCGACAGAGGGGCAGGGAATGGGAGGGGCTGTGATGAGGGAGGGGATGGTAGCGGACATGCTGCATTGCTGTGCTAGCATCTGCTTCCCAGCCCCACCCCCTCTTGCTTCTCTCCCCTCCCCTTTTGCTCCCTCTCCCCTTGCTCTTCACACCTCCCTCGTCAGCTTCTCCTCACAATGTTCGCTCTGTAGCTGCCAGATCTTTTCTACTGTCATTGCATGAGCAATGACACACACAGACTTTTCCATTAAATGAGCAAACATTTCACAGTAACTTTCCATGCAGTGTTTTGCCATTTCTAGCCATGGTAGCAGCAGGCTCTATGGATGCTAATGTCTGTCAGATGGTCGACACTTTGATCCAGACTGAAATATCTTAACTTTTTTTTGTACGGATTGACGTACAGTTTTATACAGACATTCATGGCTCCTAGGGAGGAATCCTAATGACACAGATGATCCCCTGACCTTTCCTCTAGCGCCATCATGAGGCTGATTTCTGTGTTTTGAGTGAAATGTCTTGACATCTATTGGGTAGATTACCATCATGACATTTGGTACAGATATTTGTGTCCGCTTCAGGGTGAATTATAACTCTCACTTTTACTCTCCTTCCCACAGTAAGGTCAAATTTAAAAAAATGTGCTCAGTTCATGACCAAATACCTCAAAAAACTAATGACATTCGCATGAACCTCAGCTGTATCTTTGTCTTTAATGCTAAATTGAAAATGCTAGCATGCTGACACACTAAGCTATCATAATGAACATGGTATGCATTATACCTGCTCAAGGTATATGGCGTGGTCAGTCTAAACATGAAGCAAATCTTTCATGCAACACAATTAAAGCTGCACACTCTTAGTCTGGTTAAAAAAGGGTGAATGAAATGTAATTACACATGTTTAGATACTGAACATACCGTCACAGGCAAAGACCCACTATCATGCAAAATGTATGTATTTTCAGTCAGTGGTTCTTTATCTGGGAGCGTGTGCACAAATATCATGACAGTTTCTCTGTATGTCATTGACTGTGTCATATTTCTACTCAAACTCAATAAAAGCAGCCCCTCAGATACTCAGATGTACCTACATTTGCAGATAAATCATGAATCCAATCTGATCAACAAAGATGATCTATCACATGTTTTATAAAATGGGTAAAGAACCTCCCTCAGTAAGGCTGTTGCATGCTCTCTTTTGTCACCACAGGTACCAAAGCATTTCTTCTGCTGTGGAAAAACCAACGTGTGGCAATATCTGCCACACAAACAAACTGAGCTGGCAGGATGATGGAGGCAGACCGATTTAATCTGAAAGCAAAGATTAAGCATCCATGACTAGATGATCTTTAGAGCACAGCTGTCCAGGCTTGCGGCAGCCGGTAGTGTGATTCAAGGAGATTTATGCAAAAACTCTTATGAACTCAAACATGGACAAAGTCAGCGGAGAAGAAAAAAGAAGAGAAGAATCTGTCTCTAATACAGCTGCTGTCTCACGTATATTACACAGCTCCACACACACGCACAGACAGATAAGTACACATTCACATCACTGGTCGACCAACACAGCCCTGGAATCTCAATCTCAATCCGTCGAGGACAGATTACAGCTATAAAAATATCAAACTGCTCTTGCTCTCTTGGCCATCGAGTTAAGCTTTTAAAAACTCTGCTGACATGACGATCCCCTGATCTCCCCACAATGCAGGATTACTATACATGTATGCATGTGTGTGTGAGTGTGCACAAGCCTAATTAGCCAATGTTTAATCATCAGGATAAGGTAACGTGTGCTTTTTATATTTGATGCTGCTGTCAGTCGTGATGCTTTGTGTGCTGAGTGAAACGCTCGTCAGTCTAACCTCACATACGGTAGCTCCCCACCACGGGCGGCACAAGAGGTGCACGCAGCAGTGAACTACGGTATGAGTACAGCCGATAAACCCACTGTGTTACCTTTGCATCTTGCAGCCACGCTGGACTTCCTGACCCACTTGAACCGCATCTGAGTGTTTTCATCTGACAGTTTCTCCTGGCTGGTGTCTGAAATCTTAGAGACAGACATCAGAGTGAGTGGGTGAAATGAAAAGAAATGATGTTAAATTGTATCAAAAGCATTTCTTTGTAGCTGTATTTGTATTTTAATATATATGTGAGTGTGACAGATTTAGGGTTAAGTAGTAGAATTACACCACTTTTCCACTCTATATCACCTCTCTCTCCACCCCTCTCCCTTTCCTATTTTTGCCTCAGCTTAAGCAGTTTCTTATCTTATCTGAGGAATTTCTCTGAAAGGACTAAACTGATCGGGAGAGTGCATGACAACTTCAAATCTTCGGCAAAAGAAGTCTGATGCTGTCCGAAGAATAAGATTAATCTTGAAGATGACTTCTAGTCAATAAAACACCCAAAACCAGAGAACGGCTCATTTTTTCCCCCCTGGTAACTGCCAAATAAACAGTAAACAGTAAATCAGTAATGTTTTGGTGTTTTAGTTCCTACCAACAAAGAACTAAATCATCTATCACAGTTTTTAATGGAAAATTTACAAAAGCTCCACTATATTAAACTGAATAGAGGGACAGAAATGACTAAAGCAAGATAAAGATCATGTGACACACATAAATGCATGAAGAAGTGTTAGCATGCATACAATATTCCCCCTTTAGGTGCTTCTTTATTCTGGTTTTGTGTTAGTAAATTTGGGTCATTAAATTTCACA
Source organism: Chaetodon trifascialis (assembly GCF_039877785.1). Classification (NCBI taxonomy): domain Eukaryota; kingdom Metazoa; phylum Chordata; class Actinopteri; order Chaetodontiformes; family Chaetodontidae; genus Chaetodon; species Chaetodon trifascialis. The sequence goes on along the minus strand of NC_092058.1, from coordinate 16,869,076 downwards.
CAATTCAAACAGTAGGCCAAGTTGATATATAGCACTTTTAGTGTGTTATTTCCATCATCTCTCTTGAACAATGTCAGCCTCATGGGCTGAAGACACTCACTTTATCAACTCTGTATCCAAGAGGTTGTTCAGTCCTCCCATGTACTTTTGCCAAAGTCTTCATTTTGCATGCCTTGCTCTTCTGTTCCCCTTGAGTTTATCCTAACATGGCATTCTTTTTCTTCACCTTGATGTCTTTAAATTCAGCCTCATTCTTCTCCCTAATTTAAGCATCCATGTCTGATCCTTTGATTTTTATTTAATCAAAACACAAAAAACAAGTTGAAAGGCTTCAGATCTCAGCCAGCCTGTCTGACTTCCAACAGAAGGACAAAAGCAGACAATCTGTGCTTTGCACCAGGTATTTTTTTCTCCTCTGGGCAGATGAAGACAGCTGTTCACTTGCAGTGGGATCTGTCCTCAGGCCTTTCTGGACAAAAGCGGGGTCAATCTGTCCAGACAGGTCCAGCCACACCTACAGATCACACAGGCTAATTTCAGTCAGTGACCATTCCCAAAGCAGGACTTTTAACTGACTCAAAATAGCTTCATAAAAACTTAGAATCCTGTATTATTATCATTGGGTAGACCAGATCACGCTGCCTACATGATTTTAACAGTCCTGCAGTGGAACCAAAAATACATCCCCTTCGGCCTCACTTCACAGAACACAGATGCATTTTGTACACTCCTGATGTGTAGGACACAGCTATAACTGTTCAACAGTTTCAGTCTATTCAGACCGACTTGTAAAGGAGGACGTCTGAGAGTCGAGGCTGTGAAGTGTGTGAGAGACCCCCATCCTGTGGTAAACCTGAGAAACATCCTGACCCAGCCTCAGCTGGGAAATGACTTTGATTCTGCTTCAGCTCTTGAACCTGGAATCTGTCCCGTCTGATCAGAGCAGGCTGGTTACCTCTGATGAGATCTGATTGTCAGTCTTAACAATTAATGAGATCCCACTGGCTTAAAGAGCTTACAGTTAACATTTTATACATATACAATTGGATTAAGTACTTGTCATGTTGAACAGAGGTGTGGTTGTTGTTGCTGTGAGATTGTTATTCTATGTCCAAGTTTTCTTTTCCATGCTCCCCTGTTTATGTTTAAGTTAAGTTTCTCATCCTGATTTGCATTTTATCCTGGGTCAAATGTACCTGTGACTGTTTATCAAAAAGTTAAAAAACGGCAATCTACGTTAACTTTGGCTTCAAGAAACTTTCTTAGCTTTGCCAATAAAAACTGAATAAGCACCAGGTCATATGGACACTGCTGGTGTTGTGTTGGAAGATGAAAATGGCCAGGGCAGAAAGTAATCCTCTCCGTAAAGCTGTTGTAAGTGGGATGAGCTCAGCATGGGAGCTGAACACACAGTGTCCCAGTGAAGACTCTGCGAAGACTCCTCCTCTCAGTTTTATGTCATCATGACAATATGTGGGATGGAAATGAGTACCTCTATTTACAGGCCCAGGAGGAAACTGTGACCTCTCGGCTGCTCACTGCAGGAGTGTGGAGGAAGTCAGACGTCGTCCACCAGAAGCTGCAGAGGTGTGACATACGACACGTGGACACAGCTACATTTCCAGCTGATTGATTGCCCTGTATGGTAAGTGTATTTTCTTTATGTTCATGTATCAGAGTCAGTGAGTTTGATTGAAGTCATAGAACAATCTGTCTGATGACGTATGGCGGCAGATGCTGCAGTTCTGCTTCTGAATTTTCACTTCATTTCTTTGGTATCATGAACTGTGCACTTGCACATTAATCTCATGTAAGTTTTGGCACATCTGTACATTTAGCAAGAAGTGTTTCCTTGTACAACACAGACAGGTGATGTGTGGTCAAAGAAAATACGTCCAGAACCACTGTCAGTGATCCTCATTTTCAATATTCCCAAATCACAATTCTGCTGCTTTGATTTGTGTCAGGAACACTTGACTGTAAGTGTAAATGTTTGCATGTGATTACATATACTCCATCGCAGACAGAGGAAATGTTCTTAGTTATTAGTTTTAACAGTTGTGATGGCTTCACAAGCAGTAATAGATCCAAAACAAGAGTTGAGCAGGGCCACATGTGACTGAGGATATTCTGGGGTGGGTTGTTCCTCATTTAGCCCTCCTGTATGTTCAGCAGGGCTTTTACATGCTGATCCAGTTACTCAACAGAAAAGGCACACTGAGCTCATTCAGCCACACCCACTTCATGACACACAGATAACACACTCATAATCTCTGACTGACAGACTCATGTTACCGTTTGTCAGTCTGACAATAGGCAAACTTCTGATCTTTCAGTGTGGCAGATCTGAATCCTTATACAGCACGTTGTGCTTCACCAACAACTCTGCATCTACAGTGAGGAGATGATTTTAAGATGGTATTATGTGTAATTACAGAGAGCTTTCCAATGAAGAAAAATGTGTCCTTTCCATCTCTGGAGCACACCTGATTGCACCTTTGTCGCTACAGACGACGACTCTGTTTTTGACTTTCTTGTAGATGTAGCCAAAGGAGAACATACCATCTCACCTGTTCTGCTGTTGGAAGATGGCTACTGCAGCGGAGGACCCCCACCTGGGCTCAGGCCCTGATGAGGATGACGTGTCTCTGTCGGGCAGCGAGTCCGATTCAGACAGCATCCTCTCCGATGACTCGGTGCTTCCAGATTACATGCCGGGGATATCAAACGGGAGTACGGCAACAACACTGTATCAAGCATGCGCCCATAATGAACCCCACTCTCTGCGGAAAGTTCTGGAGAGAGGGGTCACAAAAGAGGAGGTCATGGAGCTGGACATCAATGGCTGGGTGAGAGTCTCAATCATAATGCCAACCTGTACATCAGAGCTCCAGTCTGGCAAAATGTCTAAAACACTCCAACATCATCACCACTGTCATTGATCCTTACTGCTGACTTTCACCAACAGAATGGCTTGATGGTGGCTTGCTGCAAAGGTTTCCTGGACATTGTGTATGGGCTTAACAACTGTCCCTTTTTAGACATAAATCACCAGGACAATGAAGGCAACACTGCTCTGATGATTGCATCCCAAGCAGGTAAGTCGCACCTACAAACCAAACATAAAAAAGCTAAGGTCAAACTCAGAGGAATACAACACAAACAACCGAGCTACCTCCATTATAGGGGAATTAGACCGTCACAAACATCAGATATACATTACGTAAATTAGACAAAGTGAAAACTGTTGAACTTCAGCATTTTTAACTTGATCTGATGTGACCAGTCTCAACCAATATCTTCATCTGAGGAACGTGAATTGAGACTTTTGTCAGCAGAAGAACAAGCTTTCACATGTTACACATTTTCATACTCACTGCTGATCTGATTTCTGAATTTTCAGTTCAACTCAAAGGAGCTTCATTGGCATAAGAAACAGAAATTTACACCAGCAAAGCAAGTGTAAAATAAAAACCCCACAAAACACAGAATAATTGTGATTTTGACTTTTGAATTCTGTGTTGTTGTTTTTTTCTGCAGGTCACGTCAGCACAGTCATGTACCTCCTAAACTACTTTCCTGGTTTAGAAACAGAAATAAAGGATTGTCGGGGTTTCACAGCCCTCATCAAAGCTGCTATGACTGGCCGCAATGATGTTGTAGCTGCACTTGTTATGGCTGGTACGTAAGAGCACGGGCACGGCTAAGAACTTTCTGTACCAAAATTCACTGATGAGTTTAAAGATTCACTAAGTTAGTTTGACACACAGTAATCATTCTGCTTGGATTCCAATTGACTGTCATTTGTGTCTTTGTAAAACTGTTCAAGTTTGGGATTCATTTTGATCAAATGTACTGGATAACATATGTAGAATTTCTGGAAAATCATATATTAGGACCTCGCTGGCACTGTACCAATATATCACATACTGTTCATTGACAAAATTGTGCTTATTTTATATAGCATATTCATTTTGACACGAACCACTCATGAGTAACAGAATGCACAGACGTACATTGACGTCGACATATAAAACAACGCACTTCTACACTGTATTCTTAGTAGCTTCTTGAGCCACCAGTGAAATCACCTTTGACTTGTGACAGTGTTGCACTCATACAGGAGCTGCTGTACGATGATATGTTTAGGTCTTTTTTGAAACTCTGACATTAGCTCATTAACCAGGACTCTTGCAGCTCTAAATGAACAGTTATAGCACTGGTGGTGAGAATAGCTGTCCCCACGGTTCACTCGTCCATATCTGAAACAAGCTAACTCTGTTTGCGAGTGAATGTGCCAGTGACGCCAGACCGGTTTAAGGGATCATTCTGAGGACATTATCACATCTTAACGCACCCTCCAGTAATCTCTGATTTACTAGTCTTGCAGGCTGGGTATAGATTAGCCTTGCAGAGCTATTTGCAGACCGCACATGTTTCCTAAAATCTCTGCTGGTCATAATTTATTGTTTAACATTGCAGAAGGGCTGCAAATAAGAATTTTTTTTTTTTTTTTCATTCATCTGCTGTTTATTTTCTCAAATAATTCATTAACCTCTGGTTTGGACTGGAGGACAAGTGGCTTTAATTTCTAATAAGAGGTCACTGGTCACTAGTTGCATCTCTTTCCATTTAATTATATGGAATCGGTAAATTTAAGTTGGTACGACATATGATTTACTGCTACTCACCAAACCTGAATCAATCTGTGCCAACAGACCTTTTTCACAGAAGACATTTTGACGTGCTACAGTGGGAAAAGCACAGGCATAAATAATAAAATTGGCTGAATTCCATTTAGTTGCTTCAGATTCAGGGTCCTGGCATTGTACATGCTGGTTCACTGGCACACTGCCATGGCTTAATGGGAGGCTAGAGAGATTAATAATGGCTGCAGTCAGATTCAGGGGCCTGGATTTGTGCATGCTATGCTGGCTCACTGGTATGGCATACTGAGACATTTACCTGTACACTGGAATAGAACCATCGTTAATGTGATTAACGACACCTGTGTTTTTATTACTACGGCAAGTCAAAATGTCAGCCATGGACGAGGTCTATCGGCTCCCTGCAGATCTGAAAAACACTAAAATAAGAAGATGAATGCGTTATTCATTTTGAAATGAAAACAACCCTTGCTCTATTAATTCTGTCCATCTTTTCTTCCAGGGGCTGACTTACATGCAATAGACTCCACAAAAGGAAAATGCGCTCGGGAATGGGCACTGAAAACAGGCCGCTATGAGACCCTGCATCGTCTCCGCCGCCTTAATCTGCGGCCAAAAGCTGAGCAGTTCTGTGAGAGTTATGTCCCTGAGTGGCCTGAGCTCAAGGAGAGAGTAGCCAACGCCTTAGCAGAGAAAACTGCTCGGCAAAAAATTACCCAGCGGATCAAAAACACGTTTGGATTCAGATTTCCTCGTGACCCAGAGGACAACGGGTGCTTAGATCACATGGTACGCATGACCACCAGCGTCCACAGCCCCCTAATTTCAACTGGATGCCGCCCACTCTGCCCCACAAGCCCTCCTGAGGTGGGGAAGAGGCGCCTGGCTGTGCCAGAGCTGGTGAAGAGACACCCAGATAAGGAGTTAGAAGAGAGCTCAGTGTGCCACAGTAACGGCTCAGTATCACACATCATTCCCACAATCCACTCCTCAGAGTCCATCGGTACAACATGCTGTGCAGAGGCCGAGCGGCGAGGCAGCATCCTCTCACTGGCTTCCACCAAAGTTGCTTCTACATTTCTTCCCCGCAGTATGGCGAGAAGGAACAGCGTGTTTCCCTCTGGCTGCATCCCCAAGATCAACATCACCAGGCCTTCAGAGTCTACGCCAAAGAAAGAAAAGAAGAAGAAGAAGAAGGAAAATGGCTTCCTGGAACTACCCAAGTGGAAGTACAAGGAGATCAGAGAAGAGAAAAAGAAGGAAAAGAAGAAAACTGAGCAAGCAAAGGCAGAGAAAGTGAAAAAAGAGAAAAGAAAAGAGAAAGAGAACAAGAAGGCCAAAAACTAAGAGTTTTGAGAAGGCCAAATCAATCCCTTTGAGAACAATGCACTTTTCAAAAATGTGTGCACCTAAGGGTTTGAAAATTTCAAAGCAAATATCTTGGAAATATTCAGCAAATATTAAACCTATAGCTGAAAGGAAAAATAGGTAAGAGAGGAGATATTTTTTCTTCCTGAAACTGAACGGCAGAGGACCTCAGATGAACTCTGCAGAGACTCTTTGGCAGGAATTTGAAGATTTTAGCCTCTAATTTCTAAAAGTTGAAACAAATATTACATATATTTTAGGTAAGGATAGAAAAAAGTTTATTTTTCTATGAAAATATAAAAAAATGTAGAATCAAAAAAGAATAAAAGTACTGGTTTTCTTAATTATAATACAATGCATTAACGTTTACTGATTCAGTTTCACAGGTGCTGAAGCGTTTACGGTATCTACCTCATGATTCACACTAAACCCGGACAGGCTCAGACTGAATGCACTGCATACCTGCATATCCATTCCCTATACAAGATGTAAATATACTGTAGATACATATAGCTATATCATAGCTCATTTGTATTGTTGTGTAATATTGTTTTGTGCGTTGAATTTGTTGTAAGTTATCTTTTAAATCGCTAATCAACAATCAATTGTGAATACATGTGTGTAGCAAATATGTATTAATGATCTCTAGCTTTATTGCCATTTTGTCATACTGCCAATAACATTCATATAATATATTCTGCTTTTAACTCTATGAGTGCATGGATTCAATTTGTTTGAAATCATAAATAAATATAGTGGAAGTTTCAATTCAATCAACTCATTCATTTGTGCTTAAAGCTACACTTGAACAATGAATCACATGACGATGTGTAATGTGAAAGGTGACGAGCTGACAAGGGGTTTGGCAGTCTCCAACAGCTCTACAGAGTTTTTTAGCTTGTTGTTTTGGTTGTTCTGCCTACAACTGCACTCTCATCAGCAGGTGACTGCATTTAACAGCTGAAGAGCAGCATATTTGTTTCCAGGGGTTTGTGGAGACCAAGCAGAGCATAAAAGAAACTGAATGTATGGCTTCTCCAGTTAATACCAGCTCCAAATGAAAGCTGATTTTCATCCAGGCAACTGTTGGCTAAACAATTCACCATAACTTTACAAGGTGACAGTATGTATGTGTATGTATGTATGTATGTATGTCAGTGCCATCATCAGCTTGTTCTGCTGCCATGAGCAGACAAAATAAGGAAATAAATAAATAATCCATCAATGCAGCTTTAAAGGTTTAGTTTTAGGTGGATCTTCTTCTAGAATATAGCAGACATGGTATATAATATTTGTAAGGATCTTTTCATTAGTGTATAATAACAGGAAAATAAGAATCAGTGCGTTATTGTTACCTTAAAGTGAGCTCTTGTTGTCTACAGAGAGCACGAGTCCTCTTAATGGAGTCCACCATGTTGCACCGGCATGCTTCTACAGTAAGCCAGAACGGACAAACCAAACACTGGTTCGAGAGAGCAGCATTCATGTTTTTAGCAGCCACCGTAGGAGAGGCTGAGGCCAAGGGTATTCAGTTTGTTGCGATATGCAACCTCACCACTAGATGCCACTGAATCCTACACACTGGACCTTTAATGCCCAGAGGCCAGCGGCAGAAGAAGTGCTCAATCTTTTACTGAAGTAAAAGCAGCAATACCACAGTGCAAAAATACAAAATACAAAATTGCTGCATCTGGTGAAGGTGAAGTTAATCTCAACTACATAATCTAGAGTAATTTATAGTAACTGATGTAGTGGAGTAAAACGTGCAATATTGGTGTCCAGAATGTTATGGAGTACAAGCTTAAAGTAGCATAAATTGGAAATACTCAAGTGAAGTACAATTATCTTAGAATTGTACTTGGGTACAACATTTGAGCAAATGTACTCAGTCATAGAGCAGCTTATACACCTGACGCGTATGTGAAGCTGCAGATGACAGATAAATACACTGACAAAAACAGATTTTCAAAAACAGGCTTTCCTCTGGTCCTCTAATAGGTTCGGAGATGATCTTACATCAATGAGAGCCTAATGAAAAGGAAACTGAGCTGGGACCCGTGGTTGACAAAAAGCTAGTTGTGAGGGACCTTTGCGACCTGATATGTGTGTTTGTATCTGTCCAAGCAGCCTGTCTGCCATATCCGGGATTACAGCAGATCCTGATGTTGACCTTTAGGATGCACAGACAGACAGACAGACAGACAGACAGACAGACAGACAGACAGATACCTCTTTAATCCTCGCTCTCCTCTGGCTCTGCCTATGTGCTGCTGCCTGCTGGTGGAGCTTGTTAGTAAACTGTGCACTGACAGCCTGGTTAGCTGTCATCATCACGCCTCGCCAACTAACTAAATGTATTAATGCGATGAACCGGGAATTTATTGATCATGGCTAACCTACAGATTGCGTTAGCCTTCGTGGTTGTTCAGGCCGTCCTGTACAGAACCTGTGAAGGTGAGTAACTTGTGTTTGTTTTGCTCTTAAGATCAGCGCCGCTGCCATCGTCACAGCGAGCCAATGTGGAGCTAGCTGCGAGCTAAGTTAGCTCGGTTAGCTAGCATTAGCCGAACGACGGAGTGAATTGACTCGAATAAACGAAACCAGGTCAGCCGTCATGTGTGTTGACCTCGGTGTTATTTCAATGGCTTTCGTGTAAATTTGACAAAACACGATATCTCACCGTCTTCCTGTCATTGTGGAGCTAGTTAGGCTCGGCTGAAACAGCAGTGGAAAGGTGTGTTCAGGTAGCATGAACTGTCAGCTCAGTGAATGATTCTGCTGTAAACAGAGCTTTGGAGCCGGACAGCTTTTGCTAACAGTCGGTGTTTAAGTTACACAACTTAAAAAAAACATTTGGCTTATATTGTTTAGCGTTTAATTACCTCTGCCCATCACATGGATGCAGTCCACAGACGCTTTACATGAAGCTAGTTAGGAAATGATGCCATGAGGATATTATTTGTGTGTATTTCTTCACTGTGCTCAAATGTTGATGCCATGTAGAGTTGAATGTACTCAAATTACTTGTAGAAAGACATTAGTAATGTGACTATGTGCAGCATCCAGTCACACATAAGGTAATTAAACTCTTTACATTGCTGTAAAGGGAGATAATGTATGTTAATGTCGTGTATAACACTAAGTTTCCCTGTGATTGACAGTAGATTATTGCGCAGTTTATCAAGATGTGGAGCCTGGTGAGTCTGGTTCATTGTATATGGGACAAGTGGGCGATATTTATAACATCCTTATTTATCATCCATATTTCCTAGAAATTCAATCAAAAACCATGTATTGGTGAAATGAGCAGATGTGAATGTCCATCAAAAAGTGCTTGTAAACGCAGTAGTGCCAGAAATAAGTCAGGAGTTGCAACCCATGGTTATTTTTATTATCATTTATTATTCATTTTTCCCAGAAATTATCATAGAACTTCTGCAAATTGTCTCATGTGAGAAGCTGAGACCAGAAAAATCTTTGGTGGGTTTGCTGGAAGTATGATTGAAATAATTTGGTCGATTATCAGTAGCTGCTGATTCATTTTGACTTATTGATGAGATTAGTTGATCAACAGACACTCAAGGGCGGAGAAACAAAGATATTAAAGGCGTAGTTGCCTCAGTATAAACACAGTGATGTTGAGAAATGTGGAAACTTCTTTCACCTTTCTTCTCTCATTTCATCCTGTGAAACACATCTTAACTATAAACCTCATTCCTCTGCATCCCACATTATGATGCACACTGAGATATGTTGCTTTTGTTCCCTTTAGTGTCTTCAAAAGTACAGAACATGTCATAAAACATGGCATTGCAGTCCTGTTCTGGTTGAAAGCAGAAAAAACTGAAGCAAAGAAGAGCCAGTGCTCAAGCAGCTGACCATATGAACTGCTGTCTACTCTACACGGAAACTTTTTTTTAATTGCGATTTGATTTGACCACTGAGATGTTTTGGTTTTGGTGGTAAACATCCAGAAAACATCTTTTTACTATTGCCTATTTGTCAGAGTTGAATTGCAGTGGTCAGCATCTTGGCTGTATTTCTGCGTGGTTTGAGGAATTTCATCCCCAATACATCATTTCTTCTTCTCTGAAGACTCCTTTGTGGTCTTAAAACAATAAGCCCAATGTGGATTAGAGTTGTGACATTTACGGACATGGAAAGTCCGAAATGTCTGTACCATTTCATGTTTAGTCAGCATTTATCTTCCTCATTTCTTCTCTGGTTGTTTGGTTTCTTGTATTTGACCAAGAGCATCTGCGGAGTAGGTGTTGAGCATTGTGTGAGTCAGTGCCACAGAAGATGGTGTAACACATTAACTCTAAATTTCCCCTGTTTGACTTTGATGTCTCTGAAGCTGAACTTGCATGTGTGCTGGTTTCCTCACAAACACATCCAGCACAGGCTCTCTAGCGAGGTCATTTTCCACAGTGAATCCTCTGGAGGCTTTTCCAAAATTACTGGAACGTCACATCATGTCTGTGTCTTAATAACATTACTCAATTTCACAAAGGAAGTCTCAGTCTCTTGTTTGCCAGATGAGAGTCACAGCTGGTTAGTTAATGTCTACTCCTACATACATGCCCTCACATAATCTCTCCACCCATCCTCCGAAAGCCCCTGACACCCGAACACACCACACCCCACCCCAGCTCTGACACTTCCTCTGCTTCCTGACTTGACCAGTGCCATCTGTCATTTCTCTGTCTTTACCTCTCTAGTTTCTCTTGACAAGCTATCACTCATCTGAAAAACTTGCTCTAATACTTGAAATATTGCTGCAACTTTTTACTCTCCAACCTCATTAGGTTGCTGCCTCACACAGGCCTCCCACGAACCAAATTAATCTTTCACTGTCATCTTTAGTGACCAAAAAGTGAGGTGTCGCATGCTAAAGACACCACAATAGAAGCTCATCACTGACAAAATATTACTAGTTATTGTCTTCTTTGATTTGGGGCTTCGTGTGTAAGTATAAAGCTCATTATGCACACTGTTACTGCTGGCTGTTGCTGCCCTCAACTACACTGGTTCTCAATCTTGACGTCCCAACCCCTGCTAGAGGTCGCCAAAGCTTCACAGGTTTCATCAGACATTCTTGATTTTCAGGAGTGTAAGAAAACGTTTTTTAAAATGTACAGTGGTAGGCCTTTATCTCAGCCTTTCTTTCATTTCCATAAAGAAATGGTTGTTTTTTTTAAGTTGAGTTTTTGGATAGAAACTCACAGGATAAAGCCACAGTGACAACCTGGACACAAGCTATATCCACAGAGCCTTCACTGTCTGCTTAACAGCCTCATCCTGCATTAGAAAAGTACACAGTTAAGACAACCACGGAGCTAATAGAACAGTGGCCAAGTGTCAGGGAGAAGAAAACGCTGAATTTGTCAAAAAATAAGATTATTTCAGTATTCAGTATTTTTAATTGCTCAAACTTTTAAATCTCACACCTTGTTTCTTCCTCTGCCTCTGCAGCTCTGTGGTGTAACTGCACTACTGCCCAGTGTGAGAAGACTGGCTCCCAGTGCGAGACCGACGGAGCCTGCATGGCCTCCACTTCCTTCATTGATGGCCAAGAGCAGCACATACGTACATGCATCACACGGGACAAACTTGTGCCCCCAGGACAACCGTTCTACTGCCGCAGTGCAGAGGGCCTGCTCAACATCCACTGCTGCTACACTGACTACTGCAACAGCATTGACCTCCAAGTACCCTCAGGTGAGAACTGTGAAGTGTCACTGAACGTACACAGCATGCTCAGTTACATTCACTGCTGCTGTCACCAAGTGTTTGACCTTTAAGTTGTTTTTTTTAATTTTTGCATGATAGAAATAAACTCAAATCTATCGTACAACAAATACATTATCCAAAAAAAGACTTTACCTTGAGTACAATACATTTAACACCCTCTCCTAACATAAAGTGAGTGAGCAAAGCCCAGGGAAGAGCATGCAACAACTTGTTCCTGTGCACACTGTTCAATTACCGGGTCTGAGGAGGAGCTGTTGCACCTTATTAACTTAACCCCTGAAAATGAATGAGTGGCCTAGTTATTACATGCATTCATACATTGTCTGTCATATTATTATATAAACATCTGAATGACTGTGAAGAGTTTCCTACCCACTGTTGTGACTCATGGTTCCTGAGAAGTGTTTCCTCTGGTGTTTGTACAGTGTCCTAAAATATGTGGAGAGAAGAGTGTCAGTGTGGAGCTTTTGTTACAGGAAATTGCGGACAGTATCCGTCCCCAGCACGAACAGACAACACAAGCTCATATGAAGCTTTTAAGCAAAAAGCAGCACTTTAGAAGCCTGGTATAAACAAAGTGGCTGATGATTGAACCCAGAGTTGCTGTGATCGGGTTCCTCTGGCTCACTTAAACATAGACTGTCGATATCCTCATCAAAACTGAGAACTGTGCGACGTTGTATGGAGAAATGAGTGTAAAAAAAAGTATTTTTCCTTCCTGAGTAAGCACATTTGGTGATCTTGGAATGATTATGATAGCTGGATAATTTACACTAGACCCAGCTCTTGGGATTTAAAACACAAATAACTTCAAGGACCCAGAAAATAACCCATTTATCTAAATCAAGGGTGGAATTGAGGAGACTCAAAACTCAACAAGCATCACAAAGACAAAGCTCTCCTGAAAGTGTTCCTGGCCAAGAGAGAGTAAAGGCCCGTTTGAAGTACTGCCATCTGTGTTTCATGCAGCACATTCACACAGGATAACAAAGTTCATATTTTACTCAAATTTATGGACATTTTTCCTTGGAGATGATGTCAAGGCTCTGTGTAACATCAGCGCTTCAGAAGCTGGGCGTGGTCTTCAGCAGCCACATTAATAACATAGATGTTTTCCCACTTTGTGTGTGTGTCACTGGCATAAACAGATAACCAGATGATTTGTGTGTGTACTTGAATATGGCAACTTTTTGTCATCTGTCATCACACATTTTAATATAGCCAATCTTTCAACAGAAGACAGATGTTCTAAAAAAAAACACCCCTGAATCATACTGATACTGATTAGCACAGGACTAATATTCATACACAAACTCTATGTTTGGAGCTATTTTTTCATCAATAGAAGTTAATGCAAAAGTCAAATAGTGACTTTTCTAATTCATAGCCAAAAGCTTGACACTGTCATCCCTCAGCGGTTCATATCAGGGAATCAGTCCTGTGTCTGTGCTTATTATCTGCTTTTCTCTTTGCAGTTACAACTCAGTCAGGACTGGGGGACGGCTATGGTCCAGGTGGGACTTGGGGGCTGGTGGAACTGGTCGCTGTGATTGCAGGGCCGTTGTTCCTGCTGTGTCTGCTGCTGCTGATGGGTGTGTTCCTATATCAGTACCACCAGAGGGCCTACAGCCACAGGCAAAGGCTAGAGGTGGAGGACCCCTCCTGTGACCATCTCTACCTGGCCAAAGACAGGACCCTGCAGGACCTCATATACGACCTCTCCACATCTGGTTCAGGCTCTGGTCAGTGCACAATGCGAAAACATAGCTGCAGGCCAGCACTCGTGTTGCACTTTACACTGAATAAAATATTAAGAAGAGTGCTGATGGCTGTCCTTGGTTTCTTATCTTTTCCGAGCAGGTCTGCCTCTGTTTGTCCAGCGGACTGTGGCCAGAACAATTGTCCTCCAGGAGATTATTGGTAAAGGGCGTTTTGGGGAGGTGTGGCGAGGACGTTGGAGGGGCGGTGACGTGGCGGTGAAGATCTTCTCTTCCAGAGAGGAGCGCTCCTGGTTCCGTGAGGCTGAGATCTATCAGACTATCATGCTCCGCCATGAAAACATCCTGGGCTTTATAGCTGCTGACAACAAAGGTGCAAATCTATGATACCACAATTGTAATTTACAACTTGTTTACTTTAGTTTTTCATGTCTGTAAGAATTCATCATTGTCATTTCTTTGGTATCTCTATGGCACATGGACCCAGACAATGGCACATGGACCCAGCTGTGGCTGGTGTCAGACTACCATGAGCATGGCTCTCTGTTTGACTACCTGAACCGCTACTCTGTCACTACTGAAGGAATGATCAAACTAGCACTGTCAGCTGCCAGCGGCCTTGCACATCTGCACATGGAGATCCTAGGGACACAAGGTAGAGTTTGTATAAATGTGCATTTGTATGTAAGCATGCTTCTTTTTTCCTGAATGCAGCCCTTTAATGAATATGATGGTCCAATTGGTGACAGTCCCACCTGGAAGATAAACCAGCTAACGTGCCATAGATTCCATTTGGCCCTTTCAGCTTCTGTAATTAGTATTACAGGTGTTTCTTTCATTGCTCAAAGTCACAGATGTGACTCCTCAAATACCCCCAGGCCTGGGCGAGTATAGTCTGCTCCCCACATTACTCTCATCTGTTGGAGCATTAGCTACCGGTACTAAAATGCTTTTTTGAATCCTTTCCATCTAAAGTATAATGTCATTGATTTGTTAAATCTACACAGCTCCACATTTCTTAGTGGTACAGGTTTATCAGTAATACAAGGGGAAAAAAGTGTGTTTACCACATGAAAATAACTGCTTTAATCGAGAAATATTTCTATCAACACCTTTTTCACCACCTATAGTGCTGGTTGTATAGATTAGCCTTATGAAATACATGATGTTTCCTCCCCTACCCACAGACTGACGCAAGGCCTCTTCTGTTGATGGCTGATCTTTGTCATCTATTGCAAAACTCTGATGTAACTGAACTGAGTCACAAAACAGAATATGTCACAACAGTGCTGTATTTAGAATTTGATTACATGTCACCCACAAAAAAAACAATTATGCAGAAAATTAAGCCTTTTATTTGTGAAGGGGTGTCTGAATACTTAATAATTGCAAGACGGCAGCTTACGCACTGAGAAAAGATAAATACAAGGAAAATCCACTGTGATGAAATTGCGCTCACATGTTAGATGAATGTTTTGGGGGTTTTTTTGGTTTTTTTTGTATGGCAAAGGGGAATTGTTGCTGTCCTCTGTTCTCATCATGTTTAACTATTGTTATGGTCAGTTGAGCATCAGTCAGTATTGTTAAAAATTAAAGTAGGTATTAATTAACATCAGCTGAAAACCTTTACGCATTATCTGCTGAATCATCTGCTTCACTACCAGTCATGGAGATTTAAAGTGCCGTTTTCTATTTTTACCAACCCAACTGATTCCCAAAAAAGGAAACTTGGGTAGCAATGACATGTTGAAAACAAATTTAGAAAGAAGAATTCACATGCAGTGTCCGTCATGCGCGTTTATGTTTCTGCTTCTGCAGGAAAGCCAGGCATCGCCCACAGAGACCTGAAGTCCAAGAACATCCTCGTGAAGAAGAACTGCACCTGTGCCATCGCTGACCTGGGTCTGGCCGTCCGTCACGACTCTGCCACAGACACCATCGACATCGCGCCCAATCAGAGGGTGGGCACCAAGAGGTCTGTGTCCACACACACATCTGCAGCTGCTGACCATCCTTTCTCACAGATATCTTTGACACCTTTCCCAGAATATCCTTGAATTCTGTGCAGCGTTATGAACTGGAATTGTTTTTCCATCTCTCAGGTACATGGCTCCTGAGGTTCTGGATGAGACGATCAACATGAGACACTTTGACTCGTTCAAATGTGCTGATATCTATGCTTTGGGGCTGGTCTACTGGGAGATCGCACGCCGCTGTAATAGTGGAGGTCAGACTCTTTTGTTTTCACTCTGGATATTCAGCCTCTGTTGTTTGTTTTTCTTAATCAGCGGAGATCGCAGCACTGATCTGACTTCGACGTTGTCCTGTGTTATCAGGTATCCATGAAGAGTACCAGCTGCCCTACTATGACCTGGTACCTTCTGACCCTTCCATAGAGGAGATGAGAAAGCTGGTGTGTGACCAAAAGCTACGGCCCAACATCCCAAATTGGTGGCAGAGCTACGAGGTATGAAATGATTAAAACTAAACTTTTCTTACTGTTTAAGAGCTGCACATACTCCAAAAGGGTACGACCTGTTTCATATAACGTGGGTCTTATTTTTGAAGTTTTTGTCATGAATCTGTCATCATAACATTTTCATCTAGGAGCAGTGTGAAATCACTAAAAAGTCCAAGGAGTTTATTTACTACTAGTGGATTTTTTTATATTCTGTCCAGCACATATCTTGATCACAACAAATTGAAGAAATCCTCATCAACAATACTGACGTTTAAATGATTTGCTTATGCAGAAAAATCATATCTAGTTTGTTTGTTTTGTCTTTTTCAATGCTCAAATATCGATATCAAATACAGAATTGGTTGGGCTATATTCACAACCCATCAGCTTCTCTCATTGTTCATGTTTCTTCTCATGCCCCCCCACCCCCACCGTCTGCTGTTCCAGGCCTTGCGAGTTATGGGCAAAATCATGAGGGAGTGTTGGTATGCTAATGGAGCTGCCCGCTTGACAGCCCTGCGCATTAAAAAGACCCTGTCCCAGCTCAGCATTCAAGAGGACATTAAAGTCTGAGCAGCAGAGCACTGAGCAGGACCCGACTCCAGACTGTAGGACACTGAGAAGAAAGGAGCCGGGCCTCCTCCAAAGAATGCACAAAGTAAGAGAATTTAACGGAGAGTCGCACTTTGTAAAATATTACTACATAGACACTCCTGCCAGTTTTGAAGCCACTTGATTTGTGACAACCCCTACCTCGCTTACCCAGCCAAACTACCAAGAACACCTTTCCTGTCTTGTCCTCAGCTACTGCTGCCCTACCTGAACCTTTTTGTTCAAGGACCCTTGGATTTCCTATGTTGTATGCAATCGATAATAGGATATGTAATTAACCAGTTAACATTTTTGAGAATCAGTCACTTATATTTCCACACAGTCTCTTTGATCACAGTTGCTTAATAGGTAACAAACAACATTTGCTCTTTTTCTCTGGGTTAGGAGTGTTTTTAACTGATTTTTACTTATTCTGTTATTTAAACTACTAGATCTTGTTGTTAATCTATGGGTGTCTGTGAGGTTATTTCTCTGTGCCACCTACAGCACGCAGGCACATCACAAACGGTTCAGAAATCCTTCAAAGACAATAATCCGTCTGGTTCTGCTACAGCTGTGTGCTTTAGTTGTCTGCTGATTACCATGTTAGCATGTACAAAGCAGTTGAGACAGACTGTGTAAATGCAGCCCCTTTACTTCCATCAAGGTGTTTTAAGACTTCAAAGTCACTGGAGCATTAGGGCAACTTGCCAGACATGATTTAGCCTTTGGACCGCTTGCCTGGAGCCCTTCATATGAGCTGTTGTAAAGCTCAGGTTTCCTTATGCTGACTAATCAAGAGGGGTTTTCTATTCTTTGTTTTCTTGCCTGAACCATCAGAACGACCTTCAGCAAAATACACATGTAGGAATTACCAAACAAAAATGTATTTCACGTGGACGGAGGCTTAAATGCGTTGTAGAGCAACAGCTGCCAGTGACTTGACACTGTATGTCTCGACCTTGATGGACCTTGTTGGCTGACACACTCGCTGGCTTCAGATTGGGACACTTCTGACAGAACCACATGTACCTCCATGCTACATGTCATTTATTGAAATGTTAGTATCCCAGTGTGAGGGCAGTCACTGTCTGTTGATTAATCCATAGAACATTCCCTGAGAGTGAATGCTGCCCCAGTCCCTCAGATAAGCCCGTATACACAACGTTCAGATAAACCTCCGTCTTTCACACTGGACCATAAATATGGGGCAGGAATGTTTTATTTTTAATCCCTTTTAAAAACTTATTTTTTATATTGTCAAAGCATGTCCAATGTTCTTTTCCCCTCAGGGCCTATTCTCCCTGACCAAGTATAACTACTGCACATAAATTAGCTTTTTAAGATGATACTTGTGTATATATGACAGTTCAATTCCCTTTTATGTTGATGCTTACGTCATGCTTTAGGTGGTTGGATCTTTTTTACAGGGTTTTTGGTTGGTGGGAAGAAAATCTAAGACTTCTGTGCTAATCTACTTCCTGACCTCTGAGGTAACATTAGTGTATGTGTCAGACACACTGCTTGTGCCGACTTTCTACTATGGCCCTCTGTTACTGCAGAGCAGTATTTGATTTTCAGTCTGTGTCCCCTCACGGCTCCTTTTGTTCACCATACAATACCTCCTCAATGTGCAAACTGTATGTGGATTGGTTCCTCCTAGCTAACATTGTCAGAAATCACTGTCTACATTTTTTATGTTTTCAGGAAATAGTTGCACTTTTGTCTTTAGCTGTGTGCAGATTCAACAGGTACTGTGTGTGCGTGTATAGTCGTTCCCATGTTATTTATATTTGTATGCCGTGAGTCCCTATGAAAGCCTGAAAGGCCACATGTGCACTACTACTGACCTCACAGCATTTAAACCAAATTGTTCTCAGAATCATCTCTGCTCCCGACCTCTAGTGTTTATTTAGGATCCCACCACTGAAAATGAGAATGTTTATGCGAGTCATGCCAATCAGTTGCTGTACACTCCGTCTCACTGGAAGCTGTAAAGAAAATCTCTGACTTTTCTTCAGGAGAAGAAATGTTGAAACTAAATACTACTGAAACGTCTCAGTGCTGTCTCACAAATGTGTTAGACCAATACTTTTTATTTAAAAGCACTTGCTTGCTGCACTGTATTGTTTGTCTTACGGGATGTTTGTAAGAACAAATAGACTGCACTTGATGCTGTTGATTTTGGGGCTGGAAAGACTGGGAAGTTGTAATGTTTGATAGATGGTTGAGTGTCAACCATATTTATACACTAAAGGGGTGTGTTTGTAAAATTGTATCTGCCTTATGATGTACAAAATAGGTAGTGTTTTCAAGGTTTTTAACACCTTGCTCCAAGTAAGGAAATGAGGTATTATTCTACGGGTTGTGGTAACTCCCAGGTTTTTGTCTGGTCATGCAAAGAGAAACTGCATCCATGTAAAAATTCCTTCAGGACTTCAATCATGTAACTTCTAATGTAGAGTAATAAATGCAATGGTTTTCCTATGTGTCCGTTTCTTTTACTTCCTTTCATCTTCTGCCTTTCTACCTGGTGAACACAGTCAAGCATTTAGCAGCATAAGAGCCAGATACTTCCCTCATGAGTACTAGAGGAGACCAACAACAGAGATAAAAGGAGAACATTGGATTTACATTCATCAGGTGGACACAAATGAAAGCTGATGTTGCTCCATGTGTGTTGGATGTGTTTGCTTACATCTTCACCATAATCAACATTACAGGTGATGTCAGTGTTATGTTTACAGCTCAGCTTTCGACTATCCCAGCATGGCCCAAAAAATCCATTCATGCAGCCACTCCAATTCAATTTAGCCACACTAAAAATCACTGTATCATGCTAACCAGTTACATCTTTAGACAAACTTTATGTGATACACAAGATTTTTGCCTTAAACAAAAATGTAATTTAAAAGAAACTCAAAGAACCTTTATTGCTCAGTCTTTAAATTATAATCTCAATGCAGATTAGTACAAAACCTGTGCATTTAAATACAGTTGTACACATTCAACTTCATATATACCAAAACAAGAAGTGTGGCATGTTCCTGACCTATATCATAAAAATGGAAGGAAATGCTGGTAATTAGTGAGGCTGAGAAATTCCCCAAAACACAATGAAAAAAATCGATTCAACCTATAAAATATGACGTTCTGATATGTTATTACTGACTGCAACTGACATCAATATAACACGCCAAAATGATATAAATCAGAACATGAAAACTGCCACAGAAATTTGGAATTGTTAATTTGAGTATTGCAAGTAATGGACCACTTTTTTTCTTTTTGATTTTGCAGCATTGACGCAATCAACAAATCCCTTTAACGCTAATAGTGCCAAAACCCAAAGTGCGGGTAATAGAAGAGAAAGGAAACAAAAAATCCATAAAACATGTTGTTAAACATGACAGCACAGACAAAATGGCAAAACATAAAACCCATAAATATGCAGAGCTTGTGCAGTCAAACGGAATACAGCACAATTAACAGTTGTCACAGCAGATTCATCGATGCTGTTCTAGACCAATGAGGTCGTCTTGGGAGCCTAAAGTGCTCTTCCAGGTTTGCTACTTTGCTGTCTAGCTATACGACACATTAAATCTGAGCCCTTGAATTCTTTGCACACTTGTTAACATGTTGACAAATTGACATGTCAGTTTGTAATGTTCTTTAAAACTGCCTTAAAATTCATCCAGAGTGACTTTTGGAGCTACAAGACCAGAAGCTGAAACCTGCAAAAGTCCTAGCTTTTAGAAAATGTATTTCGACTGTGACCAAGCCTTTATATCACTGCACATCTGTGAAATCATCTAAAAACATAACTGACCAGTACAGACGACTGACCATCTCCAAGGTCTTCACGGTCTAATGTTTGAATGACAATTTAAAGGGCCAGCGTGTAGGATTTAGGGGGATCTATCGGCAGAAATGGAATACAATATTCAGAATTATATTTTCATTCGTGTTTAATCACCTGAAAACAAGAATCGCTGCGCCATGTTACACCACATTTCTAAAGTAGCCCAGAACGGACAAACCACACACTGTCTTTAAAGAGGGGCTTTTGCATTTTTAGCAGCCACCATATGGGAGAGTGAGGCCAGGGGTGTTCAGCTGGATGCAATCTACAAACTCACCAGTAAATGGCAATATATATGTATTGTATGTATGATGCACACATACAGAGAAATACTTCAGTAACCATATATAAGCCGGTTAACATCATACCACTTATATGTACATAGAACAGGGCTCAGTCAAACGTTTAAACGTGCCACAACAGCAGCACACACCGAATGCTGATCTGAGAAAATGACAGTGTTTAAATTTACCCTCACACAGGCTTTATGTGCATCTACTATTATGATCATCGTAAATAAGTTTTCCTTTAGCTGGTAACTGATGACTTGATTTCTACTGTCAGGAATAGATTTGTAATCTTAAGTCATAATTAATGGTCCTCTACGTAGATGGGCACTAAGAGCCACAGAGAGGGTGGGAATGATGTGTGGTCATCCTGAGAGGCTGCAGCTCCTCTTCAGAGGTCTCTTGTGCTTTTACATCTCTCTTGTGACTTGGAATTTGGCTCATTTTATTCCTGTATGTCCTGTGCTCTTACAATTCTATATTGCTGGGTTGCTAAAACTTCAAATTTTTTCAGACAGGGAGAAGTCTTCGAGTGTGAGTATAGGAAAGCTGCTTACAGGAGGGAGATGATGATCTTTCAATATACTGTCTTGTTTCCTGTCACATGCCTGTTCTCTTTCTCCTTTTGCTCTGACCTCGTCTTAAAACTGTGTAGCTTGTCCTTGTTTGAGTTGCTTCCTCAAGCTGTGCCTGTGGACAGAAAAATAAAATCACCGCGAGTAAATACGTAAATGGGTACACTGCTTGTAATCCTAGTGGAATACTTTCTGTGTGTGTAAGCACCAACAATCTCAGATAGCGACATGAGTGGACTTACCCTCTTCGCCATCGGTAAGCACTAGAGCCTGGAGAATATCTGAGAGGGAGACAATTCCCTTCACCACGTCTTGCTCGTCCACCACGACCAACCTGTGCACCTAAAACACACACAGGAGCACCGTCATTACTTTTACGTCTGCAAAACAGTGTTTCTATCAGAAGAAATTATACATGCCAATAAAACTATACACACACAGCAGCAGGGCCGTGCAGAGACCTTTGTGGGGGGGGGGGGGGGGGGGGGTGCTCAAAGTCAAAAGGGGGCACATGGAGCACGAATGTGAAACACCATACAGCAACATACAGCAACAATGGTAGCAACCTATATTCATAAAGAATGTAACATGGAATCACAACATACCATATCATTGTCCACACCTCATATATTTGTTAGAGGCCAGTGCAAAGCAAAATTAGTCTCTGTTTTACCTGATGGGGTACACTGAACAGCTTCTGTTGAGGGGGTTGGTGAGGAGGCTGCTGCTGCTGCTATGACATTTCATACCTTTTCAAAAATTGTACTGTATAGCCATGATTTTAATCCATTCATAATCTGCCCTTTATTATTCCTAGTACTAAATTAATAAAGTAAAAAATAATCAAATGATATAGATATCATGTATCTAAATATTTTTGTGTTTTTATTCAGTTTGACTATCGACTTTGCACAAGACAGCAAGGTTCTATAAGTTAAATAATTTTTCATTAAAAAAAAAATCACTTTGACAAAAGGGCACTTCATGTCAAGGGGCAAAGGGGCAGGTGCTCCAGCATGTGCGAGCACAGCAGTGACACACTGGCTGGTCAGTCAGTCTCTCTGTAGTTATCCAGTATAGTGAGTATAGTGATGACACACTGAAAAGGTAGATGTGTGCACATTATGTTCCCCAGATAATACATCTTTTTGACTTTAAGTTATCAGTGAGTTTCTATTAAATGCAAAATTGGAGAAAAGCTGGTTGGAGCCTGAGCTAATATTCAGGTAATGTTTGATTTGTGCTTCTATTTTGGACCTTTCACACATTGTTTATCACAGGCTGCAGTTCATAGCACCAAACCAGCCACGTAAGAAGCGACTTGGTGGTACATCACGGCATCTGACTCTCACCTCGGCCTCCACCAGTCTGTTGATGATGGCCTCCAGGGTCTCGTGCCTGTTGCAGGTCAGCACTCCTTCAAAGTACTGAGAGCGGTGCTGCAAGGCTTTGGTCACCGTCACATCCAGGTTGTTGTACGTCTTCTCTGCTGCCAGGTTCTACGCAAACACGAGACTTCAGGTCAAAAATGGTTCTTCATCTTCAATTGCATCACATATCTTTTCACAGAAAACAGCCATGTGATTCATGTACCAAAATGCAAGTACATTAATCTCTCAAGTAAAGGTGGATCATGTGCATAAACCCTCTACCAAATATTATATATTAAATTATATCCATTTTATAGACAATGCAATTAATAGAGAACATAACAGGTTAATCAACAATAACAAAATGATTGTTTTTCCTATTTGCGTATAAGCAAAAAAAGTAACATAAATACATGAGTAGATACTAATTAATCAACTTACTATAACATCAAATTTTGAGTATATATCCACCACTCGACCTGCAAGAGACAGGCAGCGTATCAACACATAAACAAAATTCAATCAGTCATTAATCCAAAATCAACATTTCAACCAGCCCACATACCTTTGTCATCCACTACTGGGAGTGCTGACACTCGCTGCTCAACAAAAATACCCAGCGCTGTGTAGAGCGGTGTGTCTGCGCGGACCACTGCTATGTTCTGAAATGTTCCAATCTTCAGGTCTTCTATAGTTTGTTTCAAGAATGAAGGTTTTGGCATCTCAGATATCTGAAAACAATAACAAGAAATCGTAAAAACTGTAGGGAAAGAGATGACTTTGTTAAACTGTTATAAAGTACAGTTTCCTTATCTGTAGTTAATCTGTATTAGACAGCTGCAGTGTTATCAGTAGACTCAAACACTTCAAAATCAGCGGCAGATAATTTTAAGTCTCTAATGTAGTCGTGAGGAGAGAAGGCAAAAGGACTTACAAAAAGCTTCAGGAACTTGAGAATCCTCTTGTGTGTGAGGATATAGAGTGTGTTCCCAGTAAGGGGGTCGATCACAGGCAGTCTGTGGATCTTATTCTTCAGCAGAGACGATACTGCATCATACAAACTGTGACACACAGAGATGAAGACCGAGTTAATCAAGTTAAAGTAAGAAAAAAAATTGCTAGATTGCTAGAGATCACTACTGATGTTAGTTTGTCAGCTGTTGGTATCTTGGCAAGAAATGTAATAAGTGTAAGTTAAGTGTAGCACTCATGCCATAAATATTGTCGATACAAACAAAACTAATAAACACCTGCAACTTTATATGTATAATAAAATAATTGAAATATTGATAACTGCATTAATTTATTCATAAGTTTCTGTCAATCACAGTCATTAATCCCAC
This sequence comes from Chaetodon trifascialis, assembly GCF_039877785.1. NCBI lineage: Eukaryota > Metazoa > Chordata > Actinopteri > Chaetodontiformes > Chaetodontidae > Chaetodon > Chaetodon trifascialis. Next base: position 16,845,080 of record NC_092058.1, on the reverse strand, counting down.
AGACTAAACCATCAGATGGCCCAGCATACAACATCTGCATGTTCAGGATAGTGAAATTTGATACTAACAACAACATGTAGGTGCCTGGAAGTACAAGTGCAAACAAGCATTCATTTAAAAACAAAAAAAAAACTCACCTTGCATTGGGAGATATGCTAACCAAGGGCTTGAACGAGTCTTGAAGGTACACCTCTATTATAGACAAGAATAGACAATATAGTTCAAGACCTTCAAGATTACCAGAGTAAATGATAAGTTATATATGATTCATCATTCTCACCTCTCCATGTTTCAATTTTGTGTTCCTCCAACTCATATATCTGAACCTGAATGATTACAAGGAGAGAAAGGGTTGAAGTCTTTAAGATGAACTAAGAAAAAAAAATCAAGCTCTTGATACAAAGGAAAGAAGAGCAAGGGCACATTTAGCCACATTTTAGTTAAAACACAACCTATGACAAAATAAGCCTGCAACTTCAACTTTGACATTTAACACGTCACACCCAGCATTACAATTCAAGGAATATAACAATTTGGGTTCCACTGTCTTACCAATGGGGATTTGTAGTAGCGATGAAGGATGTTAATGAAGTCTGTGATGGTGAGCATACCTGTGGAGATACATGAAGAGAATGAAGTCAATCCTTTATTCAATGTAGTCTCACACAGAGTGAGTGTGTGCAGACTGAAAGTTTATCTTACCAACAAAGCATTGCTTCTTACTGTCCCACAGAGGTGCTGCTCTTACCCCGTTAGAAACAAGAGCAAAAAATGCCTTCTTGACCTGTAATCATGCCACAGGTGTCACTCCACAACATTAGCTCATGAGATAGACTGCATTTTATTTTAGATTTAAAGTTTTTGTGTTACCTGAAGTGACGTATCAAACACAACCAACTTGGAGCTGGTCGGTACGAGGTCATAACACCGGTGAGACTTCATAAACCTGGTGTACACATTGTGCTCTGGATCTGAAGGAATGAGACAGAGACTTTGAATGACATTTGTTTGCTGTTTTTAACCCTTTCTCAGTTTGGTCTCATGAGATTTATGTAAGATCTTTACCTTCTGGGACTGAGTCCTTTTTGCCCTCAAGATCATCAATAGCTACTGGAATCTGAAATAAACAGTTAAAGGTCATTAAGATTCAGTTTAGTCTCCAAAACAATGCATGTGAATGTATTATACAAAAGGCTTCATAACGAGGCTAAACAATCCCCAGACGACCCAACACACCGATACCATCAGGGTGATGGACAGAAGCATTGATTGACCCGCAGAGTTACCATAAGAATCATCATTGACAGGGTTAAATTTATGTACGGTGCGGTTATGATGTAAACTATCACATTAAGCTTAATATTAGAACTGGCTGTGTTTTGCTTAAAGTGGTAAGTGTATGAACATGTTAGCTGTACATGAATGCTAATGGCGGATTTGACGTTACATTTATGGAGCTGCAGGTGCACTGCATTATTACTCAGGACAGACGCACGTACACAATGAAGTGACGCTCCGGTCAGCTAACGTTAGCTAACGTCATCGGAGAACTTTGGCTATGTTTACTTGAGCAAACGTTGTAAAATTAGGTTATAGTTGTAATCGCTATTACAAAGGATTAGTCTGACACAAGCCTACTGCTATAATTCAACGAAGCCTGGGTGGCAAGGCGACAATATTATGTGCACATTGAGTAACGATACTTTGACCATAATAACGTTAGTAATGTTAGCGAAGCATTAGCATTGAGCGAGAGTATTGACGTTGACGAGCCAGTCGAGGTGACTTTCCATTTCAGATCTGGCTTTTACGCCAGAAAAATGATGAGACAGTATGTGGCATTCTGTCTTATTTAAATTATGTTAATGAAGGTATAGTCTGGGGCGGAAACCGGTTACATTCGCCAGGGGAAAATGTGTTTCCTGACGGTTGACAAAGATTACTGCGAGCTTCCCTGCTCTATTCTGCCGAGCTAGCTAGTTAGCTGCTACTGTTAGCATGCTTAAAAAAAGTCTTGTTACTTAGGTTCTTTGGAGAAGATTTTCTGGAAAGCTAGCCTGTTAACGATTTACACAAAATAAAGTCAGCTAGGTAACTTACACACTCCATATTCCATTCGACGTATCGCGTTCCTGTAGCCGGGTTCGTTTACAACTGGCAGGATCTTGCAAACCCACCCGGTTGCTCCGCTGGAACTTGCAATGAGCAACTTGAATGGCTGTACAGTCATTACCGTAGTGCACGTAGTGTTACCGCAACACAATCTGCGGTCTGAAGCACACCACGAGTTAGGACCCGTACATAGTATACCGCCTATGTCAGAACACCCGTATAAAGTAATTTCGCATTCAAGTGAAGTTCACGCTGTAGATCAACCAATTACAAACTATTAGTTATTATAGTATATCAGCATATGCGCCGCTATTAAGTAATATACTGTACGGGGGAACTTTTATTCTACTTTGAATTAATATGCAAGCAAAGTCCGCACGATGCAACATCAAATGAGTAACAGATTTATTTATATACAAAACTGTTTACAGCAAGATTTCTGAATTAACATTGACCCACAATGGGGATATTGGTGTTCATGTGCACAACACCACTTGCACCATGGTATCAAGTCAACAGAAGGAGAGGGGGAAAAAAAAAAAAAAAACCTTAAAGAGCACCTTGAGTCATGAAGGGAAGCAGATGAGGGAGTTTGAAGAACTGTAAGGCACAAGACACAGCATCACCAGCTTCTCTTCAACCATCATCAATCACCCATCAATCATCTACTTACGCAGCAAAGCACTTGATAAAAAGTTACAAATACCCACTACAGGTCCAACATGAGGGTTGTGGGAGAAAAATCCACATTATGTCATGTCTTTGTAAGGCTACAGGATCTAAGAAAAACAAGTCATGAAAGATCTCAAGCATCTAACAGTGATCAAGCAAGTCCACAATATGAATTAAATTGACTACATGCCATCCTGGCTTGGTTTTATGAAGTTTGCAAGAACCACCAAATAAACACCATGAGATAAAAAATGACTAAACTAACTGTGGCCATCGGTCAATTAAAGTCTTAAAATGCAATTAAAAAATTGCAACTCCACAATGGTCATAATTATAACGCACTTATAACCATACACTCCAAGGATACTGAAGGGAGAGCAAACCAGCATCACTCAAGATATAACCAATAGTACCAAACCAATTTCTAAGACTCTATTTACACTGTATAAAAAGGCCATAACCGGTAAATATTAAAGATCTATTCATATCTATACTAAATTTCTCTTCGGGTTGTCTGTAAGATAACATCTTTATTACAGTCAATAAGAAGAAATTAAACTGTAGAAACAATGGAAGAGGACTGATCTGCTTAGCAAAAGATCTTAAAATGTGAGTAGTAAGATATACATATAGATTCCTCCATCGTGAAGACACAGTTCGAGGTCATTGGTGAAAGGTACCTCAAGATGAGTTGAGAAAAATTACAGTGAGAAGAACTGTGAAACCAGAGAAATTTCTTATATGAAATCTCATTCCAGGATGTTCAAGGAAATCCACCAGTTGTGAGAAATACTGACATTTTAACACCACATTTAAAGCAATGTGTACTGTCACTATCCATCGCTGTTCAAAAAGAGTTACTATGAGACATAAGCCAATGTTGTCTCTAACATCAGATTTACGAGTAGTTATTACCATAATATGTTCCTGAAAAAAAATTGATGCAACTCACTGGGACCAATATGTCTGGAGACATTATTTTTGTTTTCTGAGCATTTGGTTGAACTTCAAGTCAAGATGTTGCCCAGTAATAGATTTCATTTCAATATTCAAAGAAAGTGTTCACCGATGGTGATTCTTTGTCTAAAACAAAGATTAATCTTGCCCTTAGAAACTTCTCCCTGTGGTTACAATTAGTGGAATAGTTTATCAACTGTCTGGACAGTTGCCTTGCTATATAAATCAATCTGGAATCACAATGGAGCAGAAAAGTTCCACTGCAGTGTCTTGGTGTCGGTGAGGTCGCGATCGGCAAGCTGGTGACGTTGTGCCTCCTGTCTTCAGCAAATGAGCTTACTGATGTCCTGGATACACTTTTACATCATAGCGCACTTCTTCTCCTCTGGGGGGGCATTTCCATCAGCTTTCTCCATCTCCAAAATGATACGCTTGAAAACCTCCACAGCAGTCTGCATTGCAAGAATATTGTCATCAGAGTGTGAATCTGTGTCAGAAATAATGTGTGCACTGCAACTAGGAGTTGGTATTCAAAGAGGAATCCACCATTACCTCATTCTCCTTGGCTGAGGACTCCATGAATGCAGCACCCCAGGAATCAGCAAGTTTCTTTCCCTCTTCTGGCTTGATAACCCTGGGAAAAATGAAAAAACTCCATTTGTATTGCATGCAAACACTGACATAGAGCACTCTGACAGAAAGGTTGGGAGAGACACAGACAAGCATGTGGCAACAAATTCAATGACAAGACCAAAACCAACAATGTGTTAATCCCTCTAATACTTTCCTCAAGCCTAGAAGTTCCTTTTGAGGATGCTCAACATTCAACAGGCTGCAAACACATACTTTGATTCAAGAAAAAGTCTAAATAATTTCCTGAAACAGCTGAGCACTGTAATTTGAGCTGTATAATCAGTGCTATACTGATTATATAAATACAATGCAGTTCCCATGTCCATTATAATGAAGGAAAATGTGATCTTGATTAACAACGTAACTCATTGATGCATTTGTTTTTTGGACAAAGGATTTGTTAACGCTACAAAAAATCCTGAACATAACTGGACCTGTCCTTTAACTCTCAAAACAACAAAAGCTTTGCATTGAAAATGTCTTTACCATTCAATTATATTGAGTTTTAATGTATATTTTGCAGTTCCAGCATATGCAGTTTATATTCTTAAGACTTTCATTGTCTTGATTACCTTTCCATGTGGAGATCTTTTTTGTTCCCCACAAGAACAGTTGGGACCCTAAAAAGAAAATATGCTGTTAGAAAAAAAAACACTTGGAAAAACAAAAAGAAAAAAAGTAATTTTTGAAGCATTCAATTTTAAAGATTAAAATAAACTTACTGAATCTTCCCAACCATGTCGAGCAGCTTGTCATGTAGAACCTGCACAACTTCAAAACTGAACAGAGACAGTCATTAAAGTGCTTTTAGACGTTGATCTGAGAGCAGACAGTATGTAACTCTAACTTGTATGTTACTTACTACGAAGTTACTATTATAATACACTGCCGGTCCAAAGAACCCTATCGTTAAAAATATGTGGTTAAAGCAATGGACCAAGAAGTAGCCCATGGAGCTGAATACAACATGAGAAACTACAGCCCTGACAATTACATAGAACTGATTCAACCCCTCACTGATACAGTATAAAAAAATTGAACATCATAAACCTACTACTGCAACTATGTGGCTTTAGATTACAGTGTTTGTATACATAACAGTAACTCCCATACATAGTAGTGGTTCAGGAATAATGTATTATAAATGCTGACGTTTGCATATGTTAAAACACAATGCTAGCATCAATCATGAGACATGTGGTGTTGTCTGTCTAACAGAGTCTTTCAAAGTCTGGATGAAACAGCATTTTGAGAGTATCCACCTTCCATATCATGATGAATTTCAAAGCGCAACAGGACAGGCAAGGGGGACATAATGTTGGGAGGAATTTGAATTGAATGTTGAAAAATGGATGTGCCATAACAAACACGGAAAATTACAATGATTCTGGCCTCCATTCAATCGTAGAGGACTTCTCGCCCCCTCCAACACCTCAATCACCCCAGTTATTGGAGCAGGTAGACATACCCCTCGTCCATCCCACAGAACAAGTTTTGAGGTGGCAAACATTCCAGTGCTAACTAGCAAAATAGTGACTTTTAGGTCTGCCACTAAAAATTAAGAGTGATTGATGGGTGAATGTCATGATATCACTGGTTGAAACTGGTTGGTTTAAGCTTTCATAAGCTCAAGACATATTTTGTTTTACAGGAAGAAAACCTGATTGGATTTTAATATAAGAATACATAGTAATTGATTTTTTTGCATACATAGTAAAATATGTGCACAATATGACCAGTGATATGATCTAAAAGGATTAAAAAGGGATTTTTCATTTCATCGTCTTTAAAACTTCAGTGTACACTCCATGATTCAGACAAATATGAAAACACAACCATCCACTCACCTTTTCAGGGAAGTCACTGAATAGACAAGGACATACCCATGGATGTCCATTGAGTGGGATTGGTGAAAAATTGAGTACTCATCCTACAGACAGAGGAGAGGTATTGTAATCCCATTGGGTATGACTGTTATAAACACAAAACATGATTAAATGGGCCTTTAATACTATATCTTCTGGCACTGACACTTTCAGTTAAATAGACCACTTGTCAATTGGACACCTGAATACATGTCACTATGTCAGCAACGCCTGAGGTTAAATATCAGCATTTTACAGATTAGCAGTGTCATTTTAAAACCAAGGGTTTAGTGCTTGTGGCAGATATGGTGGACTTACTTGTCCGGCTGTGTCAACCAGCTGAAGATTGAAGTCTTGACTATTCACGCTGACCAATTTGTTAAAGGCTGGGGAGAGGAATGAATTGGGGTCACAAAACATTTCTTTGGATCAAGCAAAATCAATTGTGACTTTCTTTGCTGAAATATCTTCCAAATAAAATAAAGACACATACTGTTTTCGATGGTGGGGTCATAGGAATCAACAAACTGTCCTTCCACAAACTGTATCGTAAGAGATGACTTTCCTGCATGGGAACATAACATAATTGTCTCACTAACATTTCAATACAACATTAATGCTATCTCTTTATTTATGATATCAGCTGTATTGCCATGGTAAATATTTTATCCTACTAAATCACATTGTTTATTTTGAGATGGTGCCTCTGTCTCATTTAAATAGATCCACAAATTAATAGCTGTGATTTTGGAGAAATCTGTGCCCGGTCAGATTCTGTGATGACATGGGATCAAAAAGATGACACAGACCACAGGATGGACACACATATTGACAGGTGAAGTGAAAGTGCTCGTCAGATAGATCTAGCTTTTGCTACCACAGTGTTCAAAATGTGTGATCCCCTGCCCATCTACGCGGTCATTTTTTTCTTTACGGCTATTAAAATTATAAGACGTTATCTAAATGCTATGAATGCTATGCACCATGCTTGGTTATGACTACTAAAATAAAATATGAGAAATCGCGTTTGCAGTGGCGATAGAGCTAAAGGTTTATGTTTGAAAAGTACAGCTGAAACGTCGTACTTTTACTTTGGCACAACACCGGCCACACAAGGACATTTTCGAATATAAACGATAGGTATTGTCTTGGTAGGTAGGCAAATATGGTTGCAGATTGATTTCCTAAAATTATGGACATTTACAATTCCATCTTGTTATGTTAGTCATGCTAGGCTAAAAGTTTCGACACACCACTTGGCACGACACCAGGATGTTACCGGCTGAGCTAGCGTTGACTTTATTTTCACGGAACACGTTACAACTACTAACAGATGGCCAACCTTACAGCGAGACAGCAAAATAATGATTTGGTGTTGTTTAGTTCAAACATCAACTGCTCAGCAAAAATATGTTAGCACGGAGAAACAGGAAAGATAAACTAGCGTTATTGGTGTCACTCGGATACATTCGAGAGGAAAACAAAGCCAGGACGTTAGCCTGTTAGCTAGCTAGCTAACCAACATTAGCTGTGCACGAGCTCGTGTACTTTACTCACCTACAGACCTGTAACCTATGACGGCAATCTTTCGATGTTTTGGTTGAGGCATTGTAGTGAAAACGGTGCTCAACGGGTTTTGATAATGTAGTACGCCACCTAGTTTTACTACCTAAACAAACTTTTATCGCCACATTCGTCTCACATCACGTGACAACAACAAACTTTTCGGAGCCGCCGCTCGAGCTCTGTGCTGGGCCTCAAACTGGAAGTTCAGAGTTTAAGTACAGCAAGTACAACTTGTACTTATCTCAAAAACTGGCCTCTTCCTGTATCATATATAGTAACCGATGTCGATCGATATCTTGAAATGACGAAATTGACGTTTCAATGGAAATTGGTAACGAAAAAACGCTCGTTCAACAACGCGATTACGATTTGCAAGTCAAACTAACGGAAACTGTCATTGTGTAAGCACACCGTCGTAAAACCAGCGAATACGTCAGAACTGACATGGACGTGCATTCGGGCTAATTTGTACAGCAGAGGTCACTCTTTGTGCGTCCCAGCATGTTTCTGACAGCCATCCTTTTTAGACTTTTCCAGACTCACCTCCAGGCCACAGTCACTGGTGAGACTGTCATATCATCCAGTGAGGGATTCCATTGTTTCAGTGTAGAACAACACTGAGGAGCTTTCAGACCTATGAATGTTAAATGTTAAGAACCTGGACAGATGTCTGCTCACAACCTAATCTGAACAGATTTTTATGCAGGAAAACCCATCCTAGAAGGTACTGTTGGGATTATTGTTTAGGATGTTCAATAATTCGCTGTCTGCTGTAGGTCTATGTTATGCCTGTCTGATAGGCCACTTCTCTGAATGACTGTGACTGATAAACTCAGCATTTTATATCTATTTGGGGATAAACTTCAGCTAAGTCAGCTTGTTGTCTTATCTGGTGAATAAAAACTTAAATCTCTTAGTTCACTGCACTTGGTCATGCACACAATTTAGTTTCTTCATCAAAATTTATAAATCTGGGCACAAAAATGGCATAACTTACTTCTTTCAGTGTTTTCTATAATATCATGTTTGAATATCCTGGTGCCAACATAAAAAGCTATCTGTTTCATTGAAGTTATTACTATGTCTTTTAAGCCAAACCAAAGGATGCAAAGAATACAAATGTATCAGTGAATGAACTCCTGAGCAATGTTCAGACTGACCACTTTGCACTTTAACCTACAAACTGGACAACAATATGGCCTCATTAAATACATCCAAGGAGACTGTCTGAGCGCTTAAATGTCTCAGATGTTCAGGACACTGAATGCATATCTGTTGAATGCTGTACTGTTTATTGGTGAAAATATACATTGAAACAGTCCATACATGCACCTACTTCTTGTTTGTGAAACAACGAATATATGAATGAAGACAATAAATGCTCCAATGCCCACCCATACAGATGTAATCCTCTGAGCCTGACCCCTCATTCTTTACCTTATATCAGTGAACATAATCCAGCGCTCCCTTGGAATATAAAACGTAGTGGACCTATTTTAACAGGCAACAGTGAAAAGAAATTTATATTAACTGTTGTGTCTGAGATCTGTGAATCTAAATCTGAAAGTCTGTGATGTAGGCACCACCAGCATGAAGGAGTATTCAGGCTCGTGGCAGCGCCTGCACAGCTGGCACAAAGATTTTCAGACTGTTAAACTTTGGCAGGGTATGGAATTTCAAAATGTTTTGAGTACCAATCAAAATGCCACAGAGAAAAATGAAACTGTTTGCTTACTTATTCTTTGATCTGATATTTCCTGACATAACTAATATTTGTGCAAATTTATATGCAAAGTTCTTGCACAGCTGACTTATGTTAAGACAACATAAAACTGATGCATTACAAAAGTTTGCCTCATGTATAACATAAAAAAAGTTTAGGTTGACAAATATTATATTCCGTTGTTTGTGGTATTACTGTATAAATATATATAAAAATACTGTATATCACTTTGGTATGTTTCATTTGGTACAGACATGCAGGTATTGTGTTGGCTCTGGTATCAAAATAAATAAATAAACTTCTAATGATACCAATTACTTCTTAGCCAAACACAGTTGATTGTTCTGAAGATAAAGAAAAGTCACAGAAACAGTTATTTAAACACTCTGGATGGGACACATAAGGAGTTTCTCCTTTTGGCTCCTTCTGGATCCCAACATATTGTGTAGAAGGGCAACATGTCCACCCCCCTTTTTATACAACTTTGTGCACTGTCCAAATGTTGGGAAATGTTATTAGAAGCCTACAATGTTAAGACAGTGAAGCATCACAATGACAGATGTGGTTCAATATAAATAAGCTGACACTAACAAGTTGGATATGTACACCATTCATCAACTTGAGTAGTATTGTTTGATTGAAATCTTTAAAACTGCTTCCATGTGGAGACCCCAGGAAGTAATATCTGCTGCAGCTTTTAGAGTAGATTGAGCTGTATGTCTGTGAGAAGACAGCTGCACAAATCTTAATCAAAAACATAGATTAGTCACTTATTCGTTTTAGTAAAGTGTGTGCGTGCTGAATACACTAATTCACGTTGATTGGTAGAATTTTTTGTGTGCAGATTCCTCGTTCATGTAAGGCTATCCGCTGCTTGTGGTTGAAATGCAGCTATAGTTGCACATTTGTAATGTAACCGGAAATTGTTTGGAGCTAGAGGTAAACGCTGCCGGGAGATGCTGCCGTCATAAACAGGCAGATGAAAATACAGAATAACCTCAGTGAAACGGCCCTGACAGGGACAGGTAATGCAACTGTTACACAGAGAACCGGACAACTTTAAAGGTATTTTTATAGTTGACTGTCTCCGCGGTGTTGTGTTGTAAAAGTCAGCTTCAGGGCTTCAGGGAGAGCTAGCTAGCCAACTAGCTAACCACTAGCTGGCTAGCCATAGCATTTGGGAGGCGGTGGGTGCCATAGCAACCGTTTAGGAAACATTGACTGTAGAGGCTAGCTAGCTAGATAGTTCAAGCTAACGTTGGTTTGTTATGCTAGCGTTAAACGACGTCGTAGACACTTGAATGTCCAATTTAGCGTTTGTCAGCTCATTAATGCCTCAAGTCAGTGTTATCCACGTTGTGTCATCGCCCAAATTACTAAGCTAACTTATAACTTTGCTCCATTCTTTTCAGTAAACTGTCGAGGATGGCAAAGTCTTGTAACGTTGTAGTGTTGAGTTTAGCTAACTTGGCTAACGGTAATTTCCATCACATGCAGTAAGCTAACGTTAGCCACCAAGGCCGATCCGTAAACTTGGGTTACCTCAACCGCACCGTTATGTAAACGTCAGAGTAGACGCTATTTTTCCCTTTTGCGATCTGTATTTCAGACTAATTTGTCTCAGATGAGCCTAACGTTAGGTTATTGTAACACTAACATCTTAATCGTCACTTTAGTAATGTTATCATTTGTAAACCTAATTGTAACTCAGTCAATCAGCTCAGCTGTGGCTGCTAAGGTTTGAGTTGGCGCTAACTTTTCTGGTACCATTAGTTAACCGAGCTACATCAGCTAATCTTCAGTACATGCATTGTTAACGTTAATGTTAATTGAATAATGGTGTGATAGCGAATCTGGTTATGGGTTTATTATTGCACCGACAAGTTGACGATAGTTGGCTGACATCTACCATAGCTTTTACTGTTTTTGTTCATTTTTTTGGTCGTTGAAAGTGATGTAATTTGTGAATTGCAATGCCAGTTTAACCTGACGTGCTTTGGTGGCCACCGTTTCATGATGAGATGTCAAATAGGACCTCTGACTGCTCTATGTTGTTGTTGTTGTTTTTTTTTTAATTGGAGTTGCAGTGTAGCGGTAATCACACGGTTGGCATGTGTTTGGTTATGTTTGAGTGAACTGGTGCCTGAATGAATGTGTGAGAGGGATAATTCTGACTGTCATTTTAGCATTCATCTTTAACTAGTATGGATGTTGATGACTGCAATGGCCGGTCTTACATCTCAGGTAGGATTCTTTTTTTCGTCACAGATATACTTACCTTAAAAGGTTGGTATATTGTTCAATTGACATATCTTTTTTTGTCTTTTTGGTCGCAGCCAGTGGAGATTCTTCAATGGAAAGAGATTTTTCTGGGGCCCATGGAGGTCCAACAGTGAGCACCCCAAACAGCAAGGAGACCTCTCCCAGTCGCTCCCTCAGTGGTCAGTGAGAAGTGTCTGTCTCACAGAATGGGTGGTTATCAAATCCCATAATTTTAATTATTTCATAAATCACTTAATTAGTTCCCAATATATAATGGGACATATCACAGTCCTATCTAATCTTACTGTGATATTTTAAATGTGTTCAAAGATATACAAACATTTTCATGACTATTTTATCATTCAGATAACACTTAATACGTCTAATATTTATTTCACATTTAATTATGAAGACAGCCCTACTGTCATCACATAAGTGTTGACATGTAAACCTTTGCTCACTCTCTTGTCTTTTACTCTTGAGTCTGGCAAGATGCTGGCCAACAGTTTATCCTGTTTAAGGCCTTCTTTATGTTTGCTCTTGTAGCCAACTCCATTAAAGTGGAGCTGTACAGTGATGAAGACCCAGGTCGCAGTACTGAAGATGAAAGAGGGGAGCGGGTAGAGGAAGGAGGTCCAGAGCAGGGATCTGAGGCTGTCGGAGGCTATAGGGAACCCACCAATCCTGAGATCATGCCAACTGGAGCCACGAGAATGCCAAATGGAAAGCTCAAGTGTGAGATCTGTGGAATGATCTGCATTGGGCCAAATGTTCTCATGGTGCACAAACGCAGCCATACAGGTGACAGAACAGTTTGATCTGGATAAGTCTTCTCTGTGAGAAGAGAAGAGATCCAGTTTGGTGACGGATCAGTTTAGTTCAGTTAAATCAGACTTGTTGAGAACCCTGTCTGGTCATTAAAGGTACACTATGCATGATTTTCTTAAAAAACAATGGAAAAAAAAATTTATAGACTCATACAAAAGTGATCCCCCTCAGTCATTGAGAGGGATAGATACACTGCCAAACACTAGAGGTTTGTTGTGTATTTATCTGCAGGACCCTGTCCTCTGCCTGTATTTCCTTAGTTTCTTCTTATTTTGCTGTAGTTAGGACATTTCTGGCCTGCAACCTTTGTGCAGTTTGTTGTATAATAATAACTGAAGATGTGTGAGCTGATATGCTGAAAGAACGCAATCAAAATCCTAAAATAAAATACAAAAAAACTCTTGGTAAATTGGCAACCTAAGATGATGACAGGGTGAACACTGAACAGAATAGTCATTTTGAATTAAGTTTGCGTTACATATATATTTTATTTGAGTTAATTTTGCTGCCATAGTTTAAGTCCACACTCTTAAGGTATTCTAATTTTAGGTCAGTTAAGTGTTTTTATCCTCTGTAGAGACAGTCAGACAATCTGTGTATAACTCCTATGACATGTCTGGACCACTGCGTAAGGAAATTCTGTTTGCAAGAGTGATTCTTTTTGCACGAGGCCCAATGTGCCAGATGCTATAGATGTAGTTAAAGAAGTTGGGTTGACAGGTTTGATTTATCCTCAGGTGAGCGACCATTCCAGTGTAATCAGTGTGGCGCCTCCTTCACTCAAAAGGGTAACCTGCTCCGCCACATCAAGCTGCACTCAGGGGAGAAGCCTTTTAAATGTCCCTTTTGCAGCTATGCCTGTCGAAGACGAGATGCACTCACTGGCCACCTTCGCACTCATGCAGGTAGGACAGATTCAAGCCTGATGAGTGATTCTTTTTTCTTATGATAGTGTACAATGACAGTAATTATGCTATCCTCCCACTTTGTCCCCAGTCTCCTCTCCAACTGTGGGGAAGCCGTATAAGTGTAGTTATTGTGGCCGTAGTTACAAGCAGCAGAGCACCCTGGAGGAGCACCGTGAGCGCTGCCACAGCTACTTACAGAGCCTGGAGTCACAACAGCCATCCGGTGCACAGAATCCAGGTATGGTTTTATGGCATTCATGGAGCTGACATGTCAGAAGTAAACAACATTTTCTCAAATAACACAGTAACTTAAATCACAATGTGCTGTTGTAAATATCATTTTCCAAAGGGACTATACTAGCATCTAATCTAGAGATTAGAGAGTCTACCTCCTTATCAAGATAATACACATAGTTTCTTTTCAATCCATATGCTGGTTTAGATTCTGCTCAAAACCAGCATACAATGTAAGCATTTGGGATAAATGCTGTCTAGGTAATAAGAAAACCCCCAAAATAACATTACAATTTGTTTGTACTCTGCACAGGAGAGGAGATGAGAGAGTTAGAGTTTATACCAGACTCTCTACTGCAGCCCTCCTCAGACAAGATGGCATTTATCGATCGGCTCGCCAACAGCATCACCAAACGCAAGAGATCCACACCACAAAAATTTGTAGGTGAGCATTTGGTCTCAGTGTGGACAGGTTGAGGAAACTGTGCAAGCAGCATTAATGCTGGAATTGGATACCACATACAGTAGTACTGATCTTTTTCTGCTTGTGATGTGACCACCAGCTTTCACAATTTTATGTATCTAAGCTTTATGATTTACCATCTAAGCAAATGTCAAAGTGAATCATGAACTTTGTTGTGCTTCATTTTGACATTTATCGATTACACTTGCATGTGGCGAGGGAGTGGATACAGGTACAGGGCAAACAGTATAATTAAACAGTTAACAAGTGAACAGTGAACAGTCGTAAACCTTATAATAGACAAAACCACCATAATTCAGATATTTTCTAAGTATATTGACTCCACATCCTGGATTTAATTTTTTATTTTTTATTATTGTCCCATTGTGACCATCCTGAATAGATGGTATAACTGAATCCATTATAGCTGTGTAAGTTAACTGCCTCCAACTTCCAACCTAATTACGGCATCCAGAACAAATACAACAAACAACAAATACACGACACGTGTGTGTGTTTATTTTTTTAATTGAAAATGCAGTTTTGATATAGTATAGTATAAGGTCATGTTTCTCTATTGCAGGACAGAAGCACATACGTCTCAACCTTGCAGATGCACCTTATGAGCTCAGTGCTGGTTTGGATAAAGACAGGGAGATGCACGCAGGGGACCTTGAAACCCCGCACTTTACTGGTCTTGGAGGAGAGTATGCTGGTGTAGCAGGTAATGGAGGAGGAGGGGTGTCAGACTCACTGAGGCCTCTACACCTTCCCACCACTCACCCCTCATGTCTATCAGAACTCAGGCCCATCCACAGCTCCATTCACAACCCCGTCGCTCTAGGCCAGAGGCTGGATTGTACAGGGACTGGAGCTGGGCTGGGAGCTGCAGGTGTAGGGGGGAGGGAGGCAGCAGAGGGTCATGAAGACCTGCCTGCGGGTCGAAGTCACGCACCCTCACCTAGCAATGGTTGCCAGGACTCCACAGACACCGAGAGCATGCCAGATGAGCCGTGCAACAGTACTGCTCCGACTCCGACCCTGCACAGTAACAACGGCCATCACCTTCTCCACTCCAACAACCATCACCCGGCACCTCCTCCCATTGCACACCGCAGGAGTCGGGACAGACACAGTCCCAGCCACGCCAAAGACAGGGAGGTGGAAAGAGAGGATGGAGGCCACTCAGCCCTCCCACCTCCTGCCCTCGCACCGACCCCCAGTTCACCCACTACCCCCTCCTCCACCTCTAGGGAGACTTTTCGGGTTGTAGACGGGGAGGGGCGAGCTGTGCGCTCCTTCCGTTGCGAGCACTGCCGTGTGCTTTTCCTGGACCATGTCATGTTTACCATCCACATGGGCTGCCATGGTTTCCGCCAGCCTTTTGAGTGTAACATCTGTGGCCACCGCAGCCAGGACCGCTATGAGTTTTCTTCACACATCGTCCGCGGGGAGCACGTCCTCGACTGAGGATAAAAGGTGGACAACCTGCTTCACCCAGAGCTATCTTTACACTGAGACAAGGACCTGGCTGGGTTTGGTCTGCACACGAGCTAAAGAAGACACTGATGACATGAAACTGATCTGAATATTTCAAACAGGCACTGGTACAGTTAACATGTACCAGCATGAAAGCCAAGCTTGTATGTGTGTTTCTAAAATTCTATTAGTGGTCCTTACTGTTTTCAATGCACTTTCAACAACAAATCCATTTAAAATGCACTTTTGATTAAATGTATTATAAAGTAGATGAAGAGCCACTTTTTCATCCGCAGATGTGCCTTGCTCCAAAATTCAGGATTCAAACCTGATGCACAAATTGTGGTAGACAAATCTGACTTTTGTCCTTAACTGAAAACTTTCCCTTCTTGTGCACTTTAACAGAGAACTTAAAAAAAACACTTAATGTGAAGTTTATAGGCTCACCTACAATGGAAACTGTAAAAGGTTTAAATGCCTCGTGCTAAAAGCACTCATTTCATTCAAAAGATTTTTCCATCTCGGGGTCGATTCTGTACAACAGATTGCTTTTTATAAAGAGAAGTGAAGTGCAGACCAAACTCAGAAACCGGGTCCAAGTCGAGTAGATGTGTTTGAGGGGTTGTCCATGAATTAGAACTGCACTTTTGTTGAAATGGGGGTGAGGTGGAAAGGTGTGTGTGTGTGTGTGTGTGTGTGTGTGTGTGTGTGTGTGTGTGTGTGTGTGTGTGTGTGTGTGTGTGTGTGTGTGTGTGTGTGTGTGTGTGTGTGTGTGTGTGTGTGTGTGTGTGTGTGTGAGAGAGAGAGGACATGAGAGAGTGTTTTATGGAAGTAAACAGAAAAGGTGGAAAATGAAGGCCTTTGTGTGTATGAAATGTTTTGTTTTTCTTTCCTATGACTGCTTTTGTTGCACTGATACCTGCCAGAATACTATGATTATATTAAACTGTTTTATGGAATACATTAATGACCTGCACATTTTTGACAAAATGTGAGAAAAACTGTTGGAATGTTTTTCTCACTAGGAAAGGAGTACGAGTATCACTGCCACAATCTTAGAGATTACTGAAGAGGTTAGGGTCTTTAACATTTTCCCTTTCGTAACTACATCAAACTGCAAACCAACACTAATCTATTTATGGTATATTTAAAAATCATTTTGATGTTCTAT
The DNA here is from genome assembly GCF_039877785.1 of Chaetodon trifascialis. Classification (NCBI taxonomy): domain Eukaryota; kingdom Metazoa; phylum Chordata; class Actinopteri; order Chaetodontiformes; family Chaetodontidae; genus Chaetodon; species Chaetodon trifascialis. The sequence goes on along the minus strand of NC_092058.1, from coordinate 16,828,207 downwards.
ATCATTGTATTGTGCCTTTCTTCACCCTGATCACACCTTGTTGACCAGACTGAAGGACATGAACTATCAGCTGTCATACTTAGTTGAAACAGATCATTTTGGGTGATTTTAAAGATCATGACTTACGAAACAATTTACTTATTCAAGCTGTTTTCTGGACGCTATAAAGTCTCTGGCTTATAGCTTTGCACAATTTTTACTTTGATCAATTTGTTGGCAAAGAACCAATTCTGCTAATTTATCAAAGACTAAATGTGCATGGCATTTGGCACATGCTGCTATGACATGAATGAGTGCAGTGTGGAGCGGTAGTTAGCTACCATCCTCACAGGTTAAATCCAAAAAAAAAAAAAGGTGTTTTATTTGAATTTTCTTTGAACACATTTCAGTCCATAGTCACAGTCAGTGGTGTGACATTAGAGTGAAAGAGGTGTTTATTTGAAAATGGGTTATCAGTGGTGATTTGTAATAAATTCTGATGTCTGAGTGATATGGTGCAGAAATGAAATGTATGTCAGTTAAAAGAACACTGTCAGCCCTCGAGTCTGTCTGTTTACATGTTAAAACAGTAGAGATAGTCACCTACACACTTTAAGCACAATACATTGTACTGTCCAGCTAACAGCAAGTCCAGATTACAGAATTGGGCACAAAAATCAAAACCTAGTTTGTGTTCATAAACAGGACATTTGTAGACTCCGTTATAAATAGCCACAAAAGTAAGTTTGGGACAGACTGAATTTTCATTGATCCTCTGATATCAAAAACAGCTGGAAAAAGCGGACTTGAGCCCAGAACTTTTGTGTTGCACAGACAATTTGATTATTCAACAAGCTTTTCCGTATATGTTGAACAAAACTGGTATTTTGACATTGTTTCATGTTCAGATTCTTTTCAGCATCAACAAATGTTGCTTTTCAGAAGTCTTGCAGGCTCAACAGAAACCACTGAACCATTCAAGGCACTTAGTGTCACATTTTAGTGTTGTGAATGGTTTCCTAGTTCTGTCATAGACTGAATCCTGTATGAAATCTCATTTTTAAGTAGTGGTCCAGAGGCACAGAGAGCTCTGAAATACAGTTTTTATGAAGAGGAATAAAAATGAAGTTCTTGGTTTTCATATTATTTGTGGATCACCATGAGCGGGGGTTCTGTATATCACCAAATAAAGGTTCCTCCATGGCAGAGCCAAAGAACCACTACTTCCTACTGTTAAGCACTTTTCCCTATTACAGTGGCAAAATGGAAAAAATAGTTAAAGTGAATGAATATATTTGTACATATGTTATGAATTAGAAAGAAGCTGCAAGGTAATATTCCTCTTTTCATTGCTGTCAGTAAAACCTTGTAGATGTTAAAATGTTTTTTGTTTTTTTGTTTTTTTTTTCTAGGAGTTATCTCCACTTAGTTTTGCAGAAGATATTTAGAAAAGATCATGTGGGGTTTCCCTTTCAAAATAAATATTGTAAATGCTTACCTCAATTTACTTTTGTTATTAGAATTCCTTCTTAAAGTGAATCTGCATTTGTTTTCATAGATGGTGAGGCTTCGGTGCACGTCGCTGTGTGAGACTTAAGGGAGGACAGCGACACTGTGCACTGTGGTGGTCTTCTCACCAGTATAGGAACACAAACTTAAATAGGTGGTGAAAGGTTGTCTCTTCCAAAGCTGTAGTTTCATTTAATAATCAAATTATCTCGCCTTACTATAAGAACAGAGACTGTTAAGTCATCTTGGGACAGAAGTTTGTTGTGGATCAAACATGTCACAGAATCTTGAAATATAGTTTCCTGCAACTGAATAGAAAACATTGACAGCGTGACTTTTACATGATTCGACACCAAAGTTGTCATTGCAAATCACTGAAACTGTCGTGTCAGTTGGCATGGGCAAAGTATGCTTTGACCAGTTGATTACATCCTACTTCACTATGTATATTTTGATTTAGGAAGCGACTTGTATCTACACAAAGGCCCAGGTGTGATTTCTGTGTACTCAGCTTTTGTATTGTGCCTTTGGCTCAAGGTCTTTTCTGCATTTTCTTCTTCAGTTAAACTTTTCACTTTTGAGTACAAAGCTTAGTTTTCAAAGTGTTCATTCTGCAGTGCGAGTACTGCACATCTCGAAAGGCTCCACGTTATTTTGTCTATCTTTCAAACTTGTTCATCAGCAACTGAGTAAACCTAACACTAGAACCAGTTTCAGTTTTTACCATCATTAGACCTGGTAACACAGACTGCTGGGAGCCAGATAGTGAACTAGACACACAATGTGTGTTTCATATAGACCTAAACCATCAGCTCTTTTGTTGACCCAAAGTGTGACGAATTATGTGCAAATATTAAAAAAAAAGCTTGGGGCCTCTCATCCTCTGCATTAACTTATACTTAGGTTAAAAGTTCTCCATCAAAGATCAAGCAAACTCATTAACTGAACAAATTTAGCCCTCTTTCCTGTTCATGAATTGAGTTTAGGTGTATGTTTTTATTCATGTGTGCAACTAATGTGCTTCTAAACCTGACGCATGTGGTACCACTGCTGTTTACTCCTCTGCCTGCACTACAGCCATCTCTCCGTTTTAGTCATAAGAGCAACCAAATAAACTGTCTACTCCAATTCATGACTACACTTCAGAAAAGAAACTGGTTTTGTGGGCTTTGTGTTCAAATGTTTTCCTTGTTGTACATTTTGTTCCCTTCAGTTTTACTATCTTTGTTAACCTCTCCACTCCTGTGAATGGTCTGGTATCGCTTTAAATAACTGCAGTCTTTTTAAACGCATCATATGTAATTATGCATTTGCGTAATTCAATCTTAAACTACTGTAAGTTTTGTACTGTAAGAAAGTCTATTCCAAATAAAATACTTGACAGGCCTGTCTTTCCTAAAACTCCTCAACACATGTTTAGTTTAAATGAGCTTCACACATTCATGTTTTTGTAAAGTTTTTTCAATTTATTCTTCAGGTGTACAGCATCTTCAAATTCTGCTTTACATGGGCTTTGGAGGAGCTCTTGGTGCACCAGCCTGTGGAAAAAAAGAAAAAAAAAAAAAGACAGAGAGACAAAGACTTGTCAAACAGGTGTGATAAAGAACATTAGAGGCTGTGTTAGTTCTGTCACACTATGTACTGACGCTTTATTAGTTAGACCTGTTTCTCCTACTACAAAATAAGACTGGAGTTTCACTGAAGCGATCTATAAGGAAACAGTAATGATGTGAAAGGTACTCACAGCGGGCCTGAATCTGGGTGGTGGGGTGCGGTCTTTCCTGGCCTCACAAGAGCGGTTCCTCACCACCTTGCTGTGGATGGCGCAGCTGACACAGTAGTGCAGCTTCACATAGAGCTTGGGCAGAACATAAGCTGCAGAGCGAACACAGAGGAGAAAAGCATGGATGAGGATGAGCCACCAGGATCAAAACACAAAGACAGTGGACGATGATGCATGACAAAGCAAACATGCTTACAGTCAAAGACACTGGCCTCTGAGATGTCTCTCACGGCCGCTGCCTCCACGATGTTCCTGATGACAAACTTCTTGATGGCCTTGTCCTTGGGGACACAACGGGCACAGTTGGTGCAGCGGATGGGCTGCACGTGCCCACGGCCCTTCTTGGCACGGCCGTTATTCCTCCTTTTCTTGGTCTGGAAAACAGAAGAGATGCTACTTACAGCCTGACAACCAGCGGTGTACAGACGAACAAGTCAGCAGCAAATGGATATCTAAAAACTGTCAAGTGCCAAAGTCTGGCATCTATTTTAGCAATTTAATACATATTGTATTTCTAACCTTTGTAAAACTATCAAACATTTCCATCTAACACTAACAGTCCATAACACTGTCAATATCACTTATGTCAATCTTCAGGTACATTTTTCCCCCACAGGCTTGGAAAGGACTTGAACATGAATAATTCACGACAGAAAGTCAAACATTGTTCTGGCACTTCTAACGCAAATTACAACGCTGCCTCTTACACGGCAGCAGAAATTGACAATTCGAGGTTATCAAAACACAACCCATTACACTTCGGCAGTCCAATTCACAATACTTGTACGTGACATCAATCATTTAGGATACGTTTCCTCAGTATTTGGTGTCAGTATTAGCTCAGGTATCTTCAGCGTCTTGTATAAAATACAGGTTTATCGCGTGATGGCTGCGGTGTCTCGACTCTGCTACTATTCCAAGTCTTCTAAGCTATGAACAATTTAAATTGTCCCGTTTTATTTAACTAACGTCTTAGTACAAAGCCTCATGCAAAACTCAGACTGTATTAAACCCAGACCCCCTCGCTGTTTCTCCTCGTTCAGTAACACTACCCTTTGCCAGAACACATGCACAAAACGGCTAGCCTGCTAACAGCTAGCATTAGGCCCAGACTAATTTTTTAACCAAATAGACTGACATCTCAGCGACCATTGCCCAAACTTTATATTAACTGCGCGTTTAAAAATCATAAGAAAAGATTATGATGTGGGACTTTCCGAATAAAATACCACTTTATTCTGTGTTTGCCATACGGCCGCCACTGAAACACACTCACCATGTTGCACGGGAAGCTGGAAAGAGGACCGGAAGAGGTTGTGCTGCGACAAGTAACGCTGTCTGCCCCGCCCTAGAAACATTTTAATGAAAAATATAAGATCGTTAATTTATTTTTTTGTGCAATTTCTTTTACAGAAATGATGTATTCTATGTACATTTTAAATAAAAACAACTTCCACAAATTTCCTGCAGAAAACCAACATTAATTATTTTTTATTCGCGGAGGGATATCAGTGTACTCAAGCTTATTCAAAGTGTTCCCCGAGTGAGCGGAGATCTCATTTACTGCAATAATCCGCACAAGAAAAGCAGTACCGTGGAGCTACGCCGTATACAAAAACAAGCCTACCTATTTTCAAAAGCCTTTTTATAAAACACATTTCATTAAGAGAAAAGATAAAATGTATTATTAGTATTGTGGATATGTTTGGTAAAGCAATACATCTAAACAAGAGTTTAGTACTCAATTTGTGACTGAAATGTGATTAAAATCAGCCAACCTATTGTTATTTATTGGCCAAATATTTTTCACTTTATTGTGAAATGATCAGCAGTATAACGTCAAAAAAGTCGTGTTTGTTTATTTTCCCTGCATAGTCTAGATCATATTCAACTTAGCTTCTCTCTGTATTTTCCCCCTGGTCATCCATACCCCTTTGAAGTAGCTCTGTGGCACCTCAGAGGAGCCCACCCCCTGTCTGAGGACCACTGCGCTGCACATCTCACCTTCAGGTCAAACAGCACTGTTTTCACGTGGAGTTCCTCTGTGCTGTTTCCTGTGTCTACAAATCTACAATCTACTTTGTTTTAACCCACAACCTTTGAAGAACCACTTGATGGCACTAGATCAGAAACTTCACGTATTTGGTGGATGAGACTTTAAGCATCCCTACAGCAAAATCTGTCATACATCATAGTAGGAGAACTTTTAGGATGAAAGGTTTCATTTAATCAATCTCACTACAGATTCTTACAAATGGAGACAGCTTCTCCTCTTTGACGTGACCATCAAGGGGATGCTCTTTGGATGCAGTGGTGGGTCAAGTTGCCCAGGTTCTGCAGAGCTGAAATAAAGCCTCAGGAGGTTGTCAGATAACAGTGACAGCGAAGGGCTCAAAAGATTCAGATTCAGAATCAGAATCAGAATTCCTTTATTGATCCCCGAGGGGAATTAGTTTTTGTTGCAGGTGCTCCTTACAAGCATAAAATTAGAAGAGAAAAGAATATATATAACAAAATATAAAGGCAAAGTATATATACTGAACAAAATATATATATACTGATTGACTGACTGGTATTGACATACAAAAAGGAAAAGCTGCAGCAGTTGAGGATAGGATGAGCCTGTTAGCAGTATGCATTACGGCTTATTTATTCAGGTAGTGTTTCAGTGTCTCCTTGAGTTGAATCCTTCCTCACTGGCCTCAGTAAGTTGTCTGCCCTTTACCTGATTAGAAATGAGCAGGTCTTTGCACAAACTGCAATGTAACACATTCACATACAAAAGCCCAAAGAAACATTCTGCAGGCTGTTATGACATTAAAGTGTCCTTGGACTTTAACGCAATGTCCTGTTGAAGTTTTGTAATTTTTTTCTCTTTGCCTCTGCTTGTACTGCCTCCGTCAAAAAGTTTTTTTCTAATCGAGCTACCATCTGAGAGAGGAAAGCCAGTTTGTCAGTTAACTGGTTGCACAGCTGCAGTTGAATATCTGTACTCAGTGATAAGTTTGTTTATTTATTTATTTATTTATTTATTGCAGTAGGTAGAGCCAGGGTTGCCAATCTCCAGTTCCTCCTGTCCACACTGAAAGTGTCCTTGGGTAAGACACTGACCCCAGATTGCTTCCGCTGGTCACACCAGCACCATGATAGCTTGCTGCCATCAGTGTGAGAGGCAAACTGTAAAGTTCTTTGGATATTTATTATTATTATGTTCTTCCGCTGCACTTGCTTCTAGATAAAGACAATCAGATAAATGAACAACATCATAAATCTGAAACTTCTCTGGTAGAACTGAGACTGCACTTGGCTCATGAAGTCTGAGTCCACTGTCACTGACCGAGGACCAATAGACAGCAGACATCACTGTTAATGTAGCTACTAATAGTTTAACACTTACTCTAAACACTGAACTTAAAAGATAACTGCACTATTTTCAAAATACCTTCATTCCAGGAGCATCTATTAATACTAAATAGACATGAACACAAAATAGAATTTAAAAAATTTATTTAAATAGTTCTTTTCTTTTGTCCTTTATTTCTTCTTAATCTTCTTATCCTTTGCCTTCTTTTTGCTTGGCTTCTCAGCGTTGGCCTTTTTGTAGAGGTAAAGTCCCACCAAGCCGAGCAGAGTGGGCACCAGGGCCAAACACACCAGAGGGAACACGTTGTTGACCATTTTCTGCCATGGCGTCTGCTGCGTCAGCGAAACCACCTCCACCTCAAACTCAAGAGCAGCGTCACCTGGGGCAGATCAAGTTCATGTTCAATGTTTTGTCACCTCAGGCACTGAGATTTAATTTCATTAAATTACATTTTTCATCCATGTGTAAATACATGAGAATATGAAACACAAGATGTTACACAAGACTACATAATATTCAGTCAGTATTCATATATTTAAAGGAAAGAGTGGTGACATTCTTTATGTGTCTTGTTGTCAACAAAGTTCATGAAAAGAATTAAACCAACAATAAATTAAATACACACATTTAAAACACATCAGTGAGCCACTGTCATATATTTTGAGCTTTTCCCACACACACCTTCCTGCTCTTGTAAATGTCCACTAGTGTGTATTAATCCACAGCGAAAAAATAGGCCCAAATGAATGTTTGAGATACATCGCTAAAATTGCAGTGTCTCGCTGTTTTCAGAAATTACAGATGCTTTACTTTGTGGCCAGTCATTAAAAGAGTTTCGTCTTCAATACGACCCAGTGGGCTCAGGACGGAGTACAACAGGGTACGTTATAACATGCTCAAAGACTGGCTAACACCTTGTTGATTCTGGTCTTGCCATGGCATTGGTTGACAATGAGAAAACTGAGTTACACCAGCCTGATGTTCAAACAAAAGTTCACTGTGATTGTGCTAATTTATGTGACCATAGTTGTGAAGCTGTGTGGAGTTGCCCAGTGAAGGCAAACATTGCTCAGTACCTGGAATCGTAGGAGGGTAACCTTTTTTTCCATATGCAAGGTGAGATGGAATAGTGGCTTTGACTTTTTGCCTGAATAAGATAAAGAGAAAAACAAAACACATTCACTGAGGAAGTATTTCTCAGATTCCATCACAAAACTATTAACTGTGGTATTCCTGTTTGAGTTAATTCATGACCACACACCGCTGCAGAAAAGTAAATCTATTGCTGAGCTTCTTCTTCCCAATAGACCTTTACTTTTCACTTACCCTTCACACACGCCAACCAAGCTTTGCTCCAGACCTGATAAAAAAAACCACACAGTGAGTCAATCAGCCAAGTGAGCACATTTAACTGGCATACAACAGGCAAAGCAAAGTAAGTGTCACTTCGGATTTGCTGTCAATTTACCGGCAATGACTGTCCTCTTCCCCAGCTCGACAACAAGAGGGTCCATGGATAGAGAGGAGTCAATCACCTTTCCATCCATCAGTTTACCCTGGACAGTGAAACACACAACGTGAGGCTTGACATGAGATGGTGGCACGAGAGCAAAATACAGAGAGAGATTTCACGGCTTAATTTGCTAAAATTTTTTCATGTTTGAATAATTTCTGCATTTGGTGCACACTTTATACAGGTGGGTTTGAAGACAGGATTTTTTTTTAAAGCAATAGAGACGCAAAGTGTAAATAATACTGAAAAAATTGTGGACCATCTCTATATTTAAATTTTTGATCAATCGAAAAAAAGATTTACCATTCTAATGTCTGTACAAACAAACATCTACTGTGACTTTACAGATTAAACAAACAAGATCTAATGTGTCAATCAGTGAGCTTTACAGGTGCTGGACAGAGAATTTTTGCTTACTTATTCTTTGTGCTAAGCTAAGCTAAGCTAAGCTAACCGGCAGCTGCCTCCAGCTTCGATTTTCTCATCCCTCTCTTGACTCAAGAATCCATATTTGTGTATCTCCAAAAGTGTATAACAATTCCCATTAAATTGGAGAGTAAAAGTAAGGACTAGGTGTAAGTAAACTTACAGATCATCATCATGTTCATTTGTCTACAGACACAGCATCGTGCAGTGTCGTCCTGTCAGACCTTTAATGATCATTTGATCATGTAAGACACGTTGCACATAGAAACTTTCAATGATCTTATTTCTACAGGACAATATATCGTTCAGTAGTATTAGTTTACCTCACCTGTGTGATTTGTTTCAACAAAGAGCTAAATCATTATGGGTAAATTATCAATTAGAGAGCACCCTTTAAGCTAACTGATGCTTTATTAGGGCAGATCCATTGGCAAGGTCACTCAGTTATCCTAATGTAATTAAAAATGTTCCAGCATCCCTGGCAGGACAAATACACAGTATATCTTCAGCGACAGGTGTAACCTGCCTCAAGTTGCAACTGTATTTTCAGCCATGTGTGACGTGTGTTCTTCCTCTTTTTGTAGAACATAAGAAAAACATTAACGCATTATTTCGTCTGGAAATATATTAGACAGACACATCAGAGAGTATGCTGATAGAGGCCGTTCATTTCGTTTTTCTTATATGTTATGCCACATGTGGGTATTGTTGAGAATCTTTCCTAGCTTTCATTTCATATATATTATTGAAGTGTTTGTAAAAAGAGAGAAAAGCGGGATGAAAGTTACAGAAGTCAGGATCTTTTTCTTTTGTTCTGTTTTTTTTTTTTTTTTCTCGCCCCATTCAGATTTTTTTGTTCTGTTTTTTGTTCCTCCAAAGTATATGATGGGAAAAGGCATGCATGCCTGTAGGAAAATCTACAAATCTAAGAAACAAAGATTCAAAAATATCAACAAGTGTGCGGACTGAAGCCTCCAGTCCGGCCACAGACAGTCTGCCTGGGTGAGCTGGTCTGGGTGCTGCTGTTATTGCTGACGTGTTGCACCGCCCCATCACTCCATAGTAAAAGCAGAGGCGATCTTCTCACACACGAGAGAAAAACCAAATAAAGCCCACTGACAGACACTAAACCGCAATCTGCCCCGTGTTCAACCTGGGGGGGCACTTCTGTGCGCTGTTTGCTGCCCATGTGAGGCGTTCAAAGCGCAGCACCGTCCACATGGTTGGGGCAGACGGTGCCACATAGACAACAACTGCGTTCGTCATCATCTGGACCGCTTTCCACACAAATGACAATAAAGCGCACACATAGCGGGCAGGATTGTCTCCTTCGCTTCAAATGGAGTTGATCATTCAAATTGTCTTACCGTGTAGTGGATTTGCAGCGTGTCTCCCATTTTGGAAAGTACAGAGCAAGTTTCGGGCTTCACCTTGGGTCAGAACAGTTAACTGTTAGGCCAACACTGTTGCATGTATTTGCCGGTGGGTGTTATTGTGTTAGGAGCCGCTGTATTACTGCAGTATGACTGTGTTACATTATAATACGCGTGTCCCACTCACCAAGGTCTCCACCTGCAGATCCTCCATTGCATTTTCTTCTGCCTGCTGTCCGCAGGTGAGAGCTGCGAGCAGCAGCAGCAGAAAAACGCTGGTCCTCATTGTGAACTTGTGGAAAAGAGCTGCCATCCAGCAACTTCCGCGTAGGCTTCTTCTACACACGGCAGCGGAGAGAGAAACAGCCAGACAGAGAGGAGAGAGAGAGAGAGAGAGAGAGAGAGAGAGAGAGAGCGAGACGAGCTGCACAGCATGCGCCCTATGTCCAAAATGGCTCAGCGCCGAGCAATGCTGATGTGTTATAAAGCTGGAGCGATAAGGACTAGCGGCCCGTGGACGTTGTCCCAACACCTGGGTCTCCCTGAAGAGCCCGCCTCAAACATTCCGGCAGCATCCCACCAGGCTGCCGCGGCGCTCAGGCGGAAGCGGCGCTCTGCGGATGCGCTGGGGGGCGGTGCTGTGCAGCCTGTGCCGGCGCTGCTCCTCCGCGCTGGAAGGGCTGTGAGGAGCAGACATCTGCTGGGGGGGAGCCTGCTGCACAGGCGCCACGTCGCTGCTAGTCCCCCACCAGCCCGCTGCGAGAGACTGCCAGTGGTGGAGGGAGTATTCAGCTCCTTTATTCAAGTGCAAGTGATGATACCACGCTGTGAAAATACTCCAGTACGAGTGAAAGTCCTGCAGCCAAAACCTTCCTTTAGAAAACGTGTAGGCCTCGAACTGTCACCTAAATGAAATAAAATGGTCCCTGTCAGTGTTTTACCACCATACTGATATTTTTGGATTAATAATACTGCTGAATTCATGTGGATGTTGTATTTGACTGCTGTAGATGTTTAACTTTTAGGCTAGTTTTGTATACTGTTTGGTAGTTTACCTACAACAGAGACAATCCAGATGCAGGTCCAGGTTTTTTAAAAAAGTTTATTTATCTTAAGAAGTGGGTGAATTTCCTCAGTCCATACAGGAACACTTCATGCTTAGGTTTACCGAACCATTTGGGTTCAAAATGACCACATTTGGAGATGCATGGTTTTCACATGATGGGAAGGGTATGAAAAATTATAATCTGATAAGTAACTTGTATCTAAAGCCGCCTGACAAATGTAATTGCATAAAAAGTACACTATTTGCTTTTGAGAGGTAGTGGAGTAGAAGTATAAAGTTATATAAAATGGAAATACTCTAAACAAGTACCTCAAATTTGGACCTAATTGCAATATTTGAATATATTTGCAATTAGTTACATTCCAGCAAAGTCATGTGAAATATGCAATAAAAAATGTATTAAAGCTCAAAACCAGTTCTCAAAAATCCTTTCTTCTGCAACATGAAATATTTATGGCTCAATAGAGAACAAGAGTTCAATAGTTCAAGATTGTGAAAAAAATGTCATCAGTGATTATTTATCAGGAGTTTAACACACCGCTGATCTGCTTCATCAGGACTGTGTGGGTGCAATTTGATCAGATTTGATTGACAGCAATCAGGCAGCATAAGCAAACAACCCCACAAGTGTCATCAGATCTGGTTTCAAATGTTTCTACACTCTGACTGCTGTAACACGTTACATCAGAGTTTCTCAAATGAGCTCACTTTAAACCATTAAGAAAAGCAAGGACAAAATAATAAATTAGCAACCAAAGCTGTGTCTGAGTCTGAGTGAGAAATATATATGTTTGACTCACTTTCATCACTTATTTTTAGTTTCAGTGTGATGTATGAGCACTATTACAGATCCTGTCAGGCAGAAACCTTCAGCGACTTGTCAACAGGGTCATGACATGTCAGCCAGTAAGGTATGAAGCAGGGGAAGGGGTGGGCGATGTTCGTTGGGAAAACACTGTGAAAATGCACTCTTCCATGCCCCCTAATAAACGAGATAAAGTGCCCTCTACGGTGGCCCAGTATGCAAGAAAACATGCTGCAGAGCCTTTCAGGCTTCCTTACATGCAGTTGGTTGGCCTTGTGCCTCTAAATGGTTAAGCAGTCCATAGTTCCCTGTGTGTTTTTTTTTTATCACAGAGGCACAGTAGTTTTATCTTAAATCTGAGTCAATTTGTCAAACAAGTTTAGTTTACCAGGGTTTTGGGTCTTTTTCACCATAAATGCATCACATCTTCCTGTAAGCTGGTGCCCTTCTTTTCACCCAGGCCCCTCAGACAGCCAAGTCCACTGCTGGTTGTTAGCGGTTGCTAGACTCTCTTTAAGTTCTGTCAACTTAGAGGAAAAGAAACTAGACTATGAATTAGTGTAAATAGGGAGTCTCATTTTTCAGTCATATCCTCCCCCTCCATTTCTGTACAATACATTCAGATATGAAACATACTTGTGTCAGTGTTCCCGCCTCTCTCAGTCTCAAGAGTCATAGATGCCAAATTGATGTGTCTGATAATCCAAAATCTTTGGTATCAAAGATGGGATAGAAGAAGGCGTTTTTGCCTGAGGACTCAGTTCTTTTCATTTTGTCAACCGTGTTGTTATCATCCACAAATGCCTCCTACTTCCCCCTACTTTTTTTACAACAATGACCTGCAAAACTACAAACATTTAAATCACCAACTGTCTCAAGTTCTGTGTTTGCCAGCAGGATATCACAGAAGTATCACTAGCACAGATTGCAGTACTAGTGCCACATGCTCATGTATTAGACAATAGAGAGTTTTTCATGCAGAGGAGTGAGAGCTAGGAGTAAAGCTTTGTTAGATGGTGCTAACTAAAACAAACCTAGGCTGTTCAACAATTGTACTAGGTGTCCTGTCATGTTACTTACAGACTCAAGCATTGCGCAGTTTATTCATTTATACCCACAGAAGCATTGTAAATGTGCTGTAAATATGAAACTACAGGGCTGGAAATTTACACAAAATACAGATTCCCTGTATGAGGTGTATGATCAAGAGCGGAACATTAAAACACTGTCACAGTGCAGCACTGAAATAGAAATGACTGACTCATCTTTGTGCGCAAACTAAAGATAAAACCTCCTTCCTCCCTTGAAACAGAGAAGTAGATATGGAAGTATATTCTGGTAAAACTACAGTATTTTCTATTTTAATGTATGATTTTGCCCCATCGTCACATTTAAATATGGCATCAAAAGGCCTTTAGGTCTAAAGATTCATGAAGGTTATCAGTAGGATTTTCTGTGGTAATAGCTGGTAAAAAAGAACATGTCTGTATGATGCATCATAAATTAGGAATATGACCCACTGCAATGCTCTCATAGTATTTTTTCCTTCTATCATTTCAAGTAGTTCAATTTAGAAACTTTACTTTGTTCCCCATCTGTGGATGAAAATATTGCACAAGCATTATGCAATACTGTCGACCAATGCACCATTTCCTGAAAACTTCACACACACAACAGGAACTTTACATAACAGGATGCCAGGCTCAGCAGCAATTAGATTTATTACAACTTCAAAATTCTTAGTCTTGTGATTTCCAGTTAACACATCATTGCTGAACTTGATGCTAATTAGCATTTGGCTAATTAAAATGCAGTGAAGCAAGCTTTTGGTCATCTCTCAGAAAACCTCCTTAGCTGGTTTGCAGTGTTTTAATGAGGGAGGTTCATGATGCTTCTCAGCATTTTGGTATTATGGCTGTTGTCCAAACCTTTCCTGCAACTTTTACTTCATTTATTTTTTATTTTTTATAAATATACTATGATCTACTGCATGCTGTACACAGCATACATGTTGACTATTCATATCAGGAAAAACAGAGGTAACTAACAACTAACAACATCTGTGATGGCTCTTGTGTTGCAGTGAGCCATGCAAGTAAACCTGAAACTGGTAAACCTATTGTTACCATTAGCTCTACCTGCAGGTTTTTCTGCTATGACACATCTGCAGTGAAAATGGGGCACCAGTCCCCACCCCTCCATCGAGTCACTGAGCTGTTTGTTACTCTAGGGTGTGAAGAGAGGGATGATAAATCAAATAATTGCTAACAACCTTTCTAAAATCTTTGTGAGACATGCTTATACACATTCTTTCCTGTGTGAACAAGACATTCCACATGGAGATTAAATGGAGATGGAGGGAGATGTCAATAAACGTCTTCATACGTTCAGTCCAAGTCCTGAGAGGAGGTTTAATCAGCCAAAATAAGTGAAATGTGCTGGTGGACCAGGGGTGTCCAAGTCCTAAAGAGTACAAAAAAAAAAGGTTATGACAGCTGTGTTTACACATCCAGACCACCATTTTGTTTAGATGTGTCCATCAAATCAGTAATATAAATGTCTTGAATGGGCTGAATGGGCAGAAACAGACATGAAATTAAGTCATGGCCAATAGTAAAAAGAAGGTCTACCTAAGTCACTCACCTGTGCAGAGCCCATTCTACCGTTTGTTATATATAAAACTATTATTATGCATTTGCTAAGACTGGACTGACGTTGTTCCCAATCATTACCAGACCTGCACACAAACCTAGTTGTCCAAACGTCCTTGTTGGACGTCTGTCAACAAAATTCCGGTGTGGTTTTGATATCTATTCTCGCGAGATCTCGTTTCCTGCTGCGTTGTCCCCCGGAAAATACCGTGAGACATTTAATAGAGGGCTACACAGCTAAGGTAAGTGAAAATACTGGCACCACCACCAAGACGATATTATTCACGTATGTCCCAACAGTTGTTGAAATAATGGAGTGCATGGTGGCTGTCATGTGGCGGTTGTGTAGGCTCGGTGTTATCCGGGCTGAAGCAGCGGCGGGCGGCTCGCTGGCAGCAGGATGCCCGCCGAGGTGACGAACGAATGGATGAATGGGGTGGATCGGGACGGAAGATACGCTAGCCGCCGTTACATGTCATTACTCCAGCGACCGAAAGCTAAACTAGGCTGATAAATGAGTTAATAGCAGACGAGATAATGGGGAAATATACGAACCCGGTAGCTGAAATGAACAGCGGTTCTTTAGCGGGGAGATGCGCGGGGCCGATGGTGATGGCTAATAACGGCAGGATAGCTCTACCGTTACCTCCCGTAGCATCCCTGGCTAACGTAACCTGGATAACCTGGAGCTGAATGATCATTATCAGGCCGGCACATTGCCCTGCTCCCACATAAATCACCATTTTAAGAGCTCATCAAAACGTGGAAACGCATCTGTGGGATGATGGGAGCTGGTGTCAAGACAGTTTAAGTGTGGTGATCCTCTTCAGCACCATGGACAGGGCAGCTGTTAGCCCCACATCCACTGACGACTTTAGTTATCTCTATTTCATCTTCTACTTTTCACTTTGCTGAGCCTGTTCCTTCTCTGAATCCCTCACTGTTGTTGTGGGATGTTTGACTCGATGCAGTCTCACGAGAAGGATACATGTCATATAAACTGACCCCCCTCAGTGAAATACAGTTAATAAACATAGTTTATAATTCCGAGTATGTGCAGTCACTATGCCCTTTGACACAGCACATGTCCAAAGATGTCATTTCAAACACAGCAGTCTGTATTATTTACAGGTAGATTTTTTTCTTCTTACTATTACAAGATGTTGAAAACATTTGCTGTGTAGATCATAACATACCAGCCTGGCTCAGTGCTCCAAATAATGAAAATTGAAATGAATCAAAACCTCAGAAAGCTAATAAGTGGACCTAGATTATCTTGTTATATGTGCAGTTCCTCTGCACATATATTTTGGATATTTTGGATACTTGAATTGTATTTTACTCCTGTCTCATGTTGGCCTCTTGCAGTATGTAGAGTAATTGTCATTTAATAAAGGAATATTGAATTGAATTAAATGTACCACTACACTGTGAATCCAAGCTGCTTGGGAGATGTCTTCTTCTGTCCATGTGTTAGTCCAGGTGGCTTTGTGATGGGCTTTAACTGAATGTGTTACAGGCTGGCTTGGTAATGTAGGACATTTTGCATGTGCTCTGAGGGCTTGGCATTGTTGCAGGCTAACATTTGAAGGAGGAAAAAAAAGCATCGAGAAGGATCTGAACAGATTGTACTGCAGCCTGGAGTCATGGCACTGACATGCATCTCCCTCACCCTCTCTGTGATGATGACTGTGGGCGATTAGCATAGCTTGCACCTGTCTGGGCTGTACATGTGGAAGTGGGATTTTCTGGCATGGTGGTGCAGTGTTTTTTTTTTTTGGTTTGTTTTTTTGGCAAAGGCAGGAGAAGGTGAGCTGGAGCTTTAACAAAACCATTTTACAGACAGCTTAGCTTGTTAATAATGCTGTCTTTACACCATCATATTAATAATTCTATTCAAATTCCAGCATCCTTTATTTCTCACAATACACCACTCCAGTTCCAAAAGACACTGCATAAAGGAATGTGGAACGCTCCAAAAACACCTGTTTGGAACATTCCACAGGTAAACAGGTTCATTGGTAACAGGTGATAGTATCATGATTGGGTATGAAAGGGGCATCCTCCAAAGTCTCAGTCGTTCACAAGCGAGGGTGGAGAGGTTCACCACTTTGTGAACACATGATTGTAGAAAGGAGAGTATTAACAGGGCTGCTCAGGAACACTTTGTAAAACTTCGAAGGTTGTAGCAACACACAAAAAGTACTAAATGGTTATTTGTTCTGTTTCCTTTCAGCCCGCCTTCATAATCTATCCCTGGTGGAATAGAGACATTTAGCAGAAAGGCATCTAGAATTGGGACTGAAGCCACACACTGAAGTTTAATAACTTCACCTGAATCATGGGGAACATTTTCGGTAATTTGCTGAAGAGCCTCATAGGGAAGAAGGAGATGAGGATTTTGATGGTGGGGCTCGACGCTGCAGGAAAAACAACCATCCTCTACAAGCTCAAACTGGGGGAAATAGTCACCACAATCCCAACCATTGGTATGTGCACAGTCAAAACAGTAAACAGTCGAACAGTAGTTGTCACCTATGTTTGCTTTACACGTTGTATGACCCTGCTCTTGTTTCCAGGGTTCAATGTGGAGACGGTTGAGTACAAGAACATCAGCTTCACTGTTTGGGACGTGGGTGGGCAGGACAAGATCCGCCCCCTCTGGAGACACTACTTTCAAAACACACAGGGTGAGCAGAGCTAATCAAAGGGTTAGAAAGATAATGCTTTCCTTTTCTCTTCAGGAAAATAATGTGTTTACTTTGTTCTTCTCGCTGTTTCAGGTCTAATCTTTGTGGTGGACAGTAATGACAGAGAGCGTGTGAACGAAGCCCGAGAGGAGCTGATGAGGATGCTGGCTGAGGATGAACTGAGAGATGCAGTCCTCCTCGTGTTTGCCAATAAACAGGCAAGAAACCAACCTTTTCTGTGTATATATACACAAAATCTATACATTAATACTTTACTGGGTTGTAGTGGAGGACCAGCCCACATACAGGAAGCCCAATTCTTCCTTAAAGTCTCTTGTTTAGTCCAACAAAAAACAGGTTTGACAAATGACTGAAACATTGATCAGTATCAAAATTGTTGCCTGTGAATTTTCTGTTGTTTGATCAGTTGATTGCTTAAAGTTTACATGCTAAAATAATCAGACCCCAAATCTATAAAAGAAAATCCCAAAACGTAGCAACTATTTATCATTTTGATTTGATGCAGATAGTTAAAGTTCGAAATCACTCTCACACCTGCCCCTTAAATATGAAGTTTCTGTACCGCCAGCAGCTGGTTAGCTTAGCAGTTAGACTGAAAACTGGCAAAAAATGGTCCGTTTTTACAGTCCTCTACAGAGTTTTTACACATATTAAATAAATAAATTACCCTTAGAAGTGCTGGTAGGCAGGTTTTGTTAATTTTGGACAGAACCAGGCTAACTGTCTCCCTCTGTTTTCAGTCTATTTTCAGTCTTTATGCTAAGATACCTGTCCGCTTAGTGTAGCTTCATATTCATATCAATTTCATCATCCAGCTCTCTGCAACAAAGTGTAAGCGCATTCCTCAAAATGTAGAACTATTCCTTTAAAGTTTACGATTTAATTTTCCTCTGTGTAACACACTGCATGCACACATGCAGCTGACGATTATCGTCATTACCAAGAGGCTGATGAATTGATTTAAGGTCCAGTGTGTGGGATTTAACACCATCTATTGGTGAGATTGTAGATTGCAACCAACTGAACATTCCTCGACTCACCATCCCCTACAGTGGCCACTAAGAACAAGACAGACGCTTTTTAGAGCCAGGGTTTGGTTTGTCCATCTCACCACTGGTCCTTGACTTGCTGTCTGCTCACTGAACTGTCTCTCTTTGACAGGACTTACCCAACGCCATGAACGCTGCCGAGATCACAGACAAGTTGGGCTTACACTCCCTGCGTCACCGCAACTGGTACATCCAGGCCACCTGCGCCACCAGTGGTGACGGCCTCTATGAGGGTCTTGATTGGCTGGCCAATCAACTCAAGAACAAGAAATAAGAGGAAAAGTGGAGAAAGCAGCCAGCAGCCACACCCGTCCAGCTTTTTTTTTGTTTTGGGAAATGTGGGCGCCAGTTAGGAACAGGGGATTTGATTGATTGGTCAAAAGCAAGATTCTGGGTCTGGGGGCGATTTAGGCTTTCGTTTTCAGTCTGTTGAGGTTCCCAATAGTTTTCAGCGCTTAATGAGAACTCTCATGTACTTCATATTTAACCACTCTCTCTCACACACACACACACACACACACACACACACACACACACACACACACACACACACACACAAGAATGCACACTAACCGTAAGCAATCACAGCAGACACTTGCTTTTCCTGTGTCCACCTCTTGTCCTTAGGTGCATTGTACTGTATGTTAGTCTCTAGGTGCTGTACCAGGTCATGCGCGACTCCACCGATTCAGCTTTGAGTCCGATATGACTTTTTGTTGATGTATGTGTTTCACCTGTCAGTCGTCCATTCGAAGAACTGTTCTATGTCAGTTGCACTTCCTGTTTGTTTTTCCTTTCCTGCAGGGGTAACAGAGCCATGTTTGAGAACAATCACAGCCTAATAGTTCACTTTAACGGTTTGTCCTCCCTTTTAATTTGCGAGCAGTGCTGAGGCATTTTAACACTCAGATAAAGTGTGTGAGCGCGCACACATACTGTGTGTGCAAGCGACCTCGTCAGTATAAATCGTGAACAACTCCCTGAGACAGAAAAAAGACGACAGGATTGGAGTTTCCTTCTTCACACGTCCTCTCACTGCCTCATTTTGGAAATCTTTTGATATCTGTGGCGTGTTTCTACTCCCTGTGTGGCAACCCGGAGCGTCACAGCCGCCCTTTTTAAATATTTTAAAACGCTCGACACGTCCTCGACTACCTGAACTGCATGCATCCTGGTAGATCTCGTTGACAGTCTTACATACTTTTCATCCTCGGAGCTGCATGGATGTCGACGCTGTTTGTACGTTTTTCTCGAACTGCCCTTATCGTGTTCTGGTGCTGTTTACAGTAGGATGCTGAAAATACGCGAACCACCAATTTCTGTGTGTGGGTCTCAACATGCGCTAAATACAGCATAGTCAGCTTTATGGTCTTTTGATGTGTAAGCAGCATATAGATTAACTGTCCTGCACATAAACACAACACACATGACCTGCACAGCTGCTGCTTGTCTGCCTTCATGTGTGTCCATGTGAGTACTCAAACTGTGTCAGGTTGCTCTCGCTGTGTGCGTTTTTGTCTCAGAGTTGCATATCGGGGAATGATTCAGTTGCTGATAAGTCTGTGTTACTGAATGTGAATATCGCTGATGAATCTATATATGGCTGTAATGATATTTGACATACGTATTCCTTTATTTCAGTGACGTGTCAGCATAATCATGTGAAAGGAAGCAGGGTAAGCAGATCAATTCATTCACTTCTGCACAGCAGACAAGTTACCGCCTCACCACCGATACCAGCAGAATCCACAGACTTCTGTCAGTAAAACATTGTGCCATACATGGGTACTAATACTCAAATACCAGTGACAGTACAACATGCTGTAAATCCACGCCACAGAGTTAGGAGTGCATCGTTCATATTCCACATCTACAGTATGTTAAATCATGAGTTTGATCATTTGGGTTTTGTGGCCTTACATTTAGTGACACCTTCAAATTGATTTATTCTCAGCTCATTTGTTTCTGATTTTAAGTCACATATATTTATCTAGAAAGAATCGTTTAACAGATTTATTTCTCTATGCCCTCAAAGGTGGGTTTTTGCACCACAGTTCAGGATGATTAGGCAAAGGTTTTGTCTTTTTGTTTTGCCAGTATGCTTGAGTCATATTAGGTGGTAGATTTCTTTGGTTTTCTTTGGAGTGTAAAGAAACTTTGATGTAGACTGTGTCTGTGAAACAATGATAATCTGTACGAACAAAAAAAAAGAAAAAAAAAATACTTCTGATAATTCATTCTGTACCGTTATAGTTACACAAGTAGATTTAAAAACGGTGAAGACCATGTTTCAATGCTGAATGCAAGGAGGCATCTGTATGTGATGTAAGACGACAAACTAAATCCTGCTGTATTACGAATAAACCCATTTTCTGTATGACCTGTCTCATCAAGTGTGAGTGAGTGTCTCTGCTGGACTTCTTAATTTCATATCTACATGTGATGAATGACTGAAACTACAGATGAGCTCTTGCTGTGACAAGCTTCTACCACTAGAGGGCAGTCTTTAGCGACAGTATGTTTAATCAATGTGTTCTGCGGCTTGAAGAGCTGTCTCTGTTTAATAATTGAAGGTTATAATTAAGGTAAGCAGGGGCTTTTTAATCCTAATTTTTCTGTTTGTGGTCCTGTATATGCCAAAGCCTCTTTAAAGTTCAAAAACATACTTTACATTGTTTTATAGCTTTGATACTTCTTGATTTTAATGCATTTGGTTAGCATTGCTGCATTCTAAACATGATTTTGAACTGATGTTATTTCTGATGGAAATGGTACAGCTTTGCTGTTTGCTGCTGAGACCCAAGCTGAAAAACAAAGATAAATGGATGAATATTTGAAGGAAGAATTGTTTGAATGTAGTTATCATTGTATTTGCACATGCAGGCCTGTGGAACCCTAAACAAGGAGGAAGTGGAGTGGTGGAGAGTAATCTTAGAAACAGCTGAACATACTGTGACATACAAGTGTTTTCAAATGAAACATATTTTCATTTTGTATTAAAGATGGAAAAATTATCAAAATAAATAGAATGCTGTAAGGACTTACATGCCTCCACACTTATGTGAGGGGAAGGCTGTTTGGACTTATGACCTGACTGCAACTTGTGCAACCTTAGTCCATTTTATCAATTTTACCTTTCATTTATTAACTTCGCTTAGCTGAAAGCACAACTTTTTAGCAATTTCTTCCTTGAAAACACATTTTAAGTACAGCCTTGATCATTGGATCCAGCAGACTTTGCAGATATACTGTCCAGTTTTTCATGTTTACCTGTTTACCACAGTCACATTGTAGGACTCACTTTGTGGGGACAAAACACAATGCAAATCATTACATTTTAAGGTGAATACTTTGGTTAAGTTTAGGGTAAATCAGTGCAGTGTCTCCCTATGTTAACTGGTCCCTGTGCTACTTTGTTATAAAAGAGCAAACAAGACTCTGCCTTTGTTTTTTTGTTTTTTTGGCAGAACGACTTCTGATGTGAATCTTTTTATGTTACCTTGACCCTCTTCTGTTCCTCTGGCAGGTTACCTTCTGAGAGGACCAAAAGGAAAGAAATACTTTTGAGAATGACTTCCTGGTGGTGGTAAAATATTAACCATTTGTTTTGAATGCTCCTCACATTTCAAATGCCTATGAGGAAAAGAAGAAGATGACTCCTTCGGGTAAACTGGAGGCCTTTTCCTGTCAGATAATATTATTCCATGAGATTAGACCTGTCCAGATAGAAAAAGACCAAGTTTACGTGTGTGTGTGTGTGTGTGTGTGTGTGTGTGTGTGTGTGTGTGTGTGTGTGTGTGTGTGTGTGTGTACGTGTGTGTGTGTGACAGACAGACTGGAGCTGCAGGCAGAGCCAGTTTCTGCAGAGCAGTTCAGCTGGCTCACCCACTCTCACAGGCCGGCGATGTTTGCATGAAGCTAAAGGGACAAACTAAGACGATGACAGGAGATAAGATGTTCCAACCAAACCAGATTTTAGAGTTCAAGAACTGCTGTGCAGTTTCATTTTTAAAGAAATATTCAATAACACTTATATGTGTCAAGCAACTAGCTGACGCTGTTGTGCCCAACTCAAACTCAAATTAGTCCAACGTACAGCAGTAAAAACACACAGCAACAGAATGATGGAGCAATAAAACAGTCTTGCATTTCCAGGCCACCAGCATAAAGGAGTGGAGGGGTCAAAGCCCGACTGTTAAGACAGCAGAGGTGCTCCTGAGGATCAAGTGTGACAAATACAGTGAAGAAAAAAGTGAACAGTTTTCGTTTTGGGTTAGTTGTTTTTAGTGGATAGTTATAGAACAGATGTGATTTTTTTTTCTCCCAGGGGAATAAAGATGGTCCTTTCTTCATTTAAGAGACACGTTTTCAGGTTATTGGGCGAAGAGGAAGTGACTCACCTGTTCTTACCGTAGAGATAAAGGAACCATGGAGAGAGCACGACAGTTAGAGTGACACCTCCTCCAGTATTCATTAAATGTATGACAATCAGAGCAGTTTTGAGAGCAATGCTTGACATGTCATAGTTGTGTGTTTAGCAGGCCACTGTTAGTTATTACACTCACTTAACCTACATGTTGTCACCAAAGAACAGGCATATATGACTTTCGAATAAAGGTAAAATGCTCCATCTTTCTTGTGGTGAAAGAGCTGTCACTCAATTGATTATTATATTCAATTATGTTCCTTCACATTTTCTTAACTTATGGCTTTTCAAATGTTATTTCTGTTTTTTATTCAGTTTTTTTATTTTAGCTATTTCTGTTTGTTATGCGGTTCGATCCCCAGGTCAGGCGGGGCCTTTCTGTGTGAAGTTTGCATGTTCTTCCCGTGCATGCGTGGGTTCTCTCCGGGTACTCCGGCTTCCTCCCACAGACCAAAAACATGCTCATTAGGTTAATTGATGACTCTAAATTGTCTGTAGGTGTGAGTGTGAGTGTGAATGGTTGTTTGTCCTTGCATGTGGCCCTGCAATCGGCTGGCGACCGGTTCAGGGTGTACCCCGCCTCTCGCCCATTGTAGCTGGGATAGGCTCCAGCCCCCTGCAACCCCGAAAGGGATAGGCGGTATAGATAATGGATGGATGGATGTTTGTTATGCTCTTGTGTTTGGTTCTGTCTGCTTAATATTCAATGCTTTTATTGTGAAGCACTTTGTAGGCTAACCTTTGTTTTGAAAAGTGGTATATGAATAACTTCCTCTATTGCATATTCTGCAGCCCCACTGCTCATTACAACATCCAAAGCCTCATACATTTACATGATATATCAAAGAAAGATACATATTTGTATTTTAAAAATAATTATTGACCAAGAGGGCTAAATATAACGGAGGAAAAGCATTTTTTTTAAATGATGATGATGATGATGATGATGATGATGATGATGATGATGATGATGATGATGATAGAGGGCGCTGTTGTGACATCCATCCATATTTTTCATATTTTCCCATCGGGACATAGTAAAAACAAGCTTGCAGTATGTGCTCATGCATCTTCCAAAGTGTTTTCAAGCTTTCCATGGGCTTTGCAGGCTTTGTAAGCAGCTACGTGATCTGTGTAGCCGTGTGGCCGCAGGCAGGGCCCTCCCACATAAATCAGTGCCAGAGAAACAGACGCTCCTGCCGCTGATTGGCTCCGCGCTGCGCTCCAATCACTGAGCTGTAGTGATTCCTCTCTCACAAACCGGAGCGGGCGGCTTGTAAAGTTGTGGTTCAGTTAAATCCACACAGAGAAAACACAAACAGGTTTTCAATATCAGAGCGGATTTATTTTTTCATTTGAGTGGAAGAAGGCGAAGGAAAGGAACAAGGAAGCGCCGGACAATCGGGATTATTTCAACTACTGCGTCTAAATGGACTCTCTGGGATTGAAACGACCGAGGACGATTTTTGATGAGGAGAGGACGCTCTTCTTTTTGTTAATATGATTGTTATGTTTGCTTAAAACGCCACCAGCTCCGGAATTTGAGTGAGGATGATGACCGGCCTCATGAGGAAGGTGCAGCAGGTGCTGTGCGTCCTGTTGCCGTGTGCTCTCCAGCTCTGCTGCGCACAGACACAAGGAGGTGGGTTCAACCACACACACACGCACGCACAAGATCAACTTTACTGTCCACTTTTTATACTCAAATAACCCCCGAACATGCGTCGACCTTTGCGCTGCACTTTTGACAAATCCCCCCTAACACCTGGATTACAGCTGCTTACTACACCTGGTGCTCTGATGTAGGCAAACACCTGTCCTACCTCATAAACCCCAGACACCAGAACCTGTTCCGCACACGTAAAACTTGTTTGCACTGAGTCACCTGTACCTCTCCCACGACTCTCCGTGTGCTTTATCATGTGTGTCTCAATTGTTTCAAGGTTTTTCGACAATGCCCAACCTTTCACCGCCTGCTGACTGACAGTCAGCCCAAAAGATCTTTGCTTTGCAGTGGAAAACTTTAGCTCTGTTTGATCTCTTTTTTCACTGTACAGTCAGTGGGGGGAGAAGTATTCCTATTTATGAAAGTAAAAGTAATACCATCACGATGTAAAAACACTCCAAAGTCCTGCTTTAAGAGGCGTAATAAAAGTACTCAAGTGATAACAAAATGTATTGTGAACAGTATTTGAATGTTTAAGCTGGCTGAAGTGAAGATAACTTTAGCTGTTTTGTATACTGTTGGGTAATCTACAAAAATGTGTTTAATTTTAGAAACCGATCACAGGTTTTGTATGAAAAATTGTTATCTTTGAAGTAACTAGGGCAGTGGCTAATGATTATTTTCATTATGCAGTGGTATCCCAGTTGTTTTCCAGATTAACAGATTAATCATTTGGTCTATAGAATATTAGAAAAAAGTGAAAAATACCCCTCATATTTTCCCAGAGCCAGGCTGATATCTTAAAATTGCTTGTGTTTGAGTCCAAAACTGAAAGGTATTCAGTTCGCTATCACATAAGACAAAGAAAAGTACACAACTGGACGACTGGAGTTTGGTAATGTTTTGTATTTTTGTATGAAAAAATGATAAATAGATTATCAAAACAGTTACACATTAATATTCTGTTGATGGACTGATCAATTAATCAATTGATTCCTTCAGTTAGTCGCTAAGTATGACTCGAATAAAAGCACTGAAGTAAAAACTAATACAGTACTTCCCCCTGAAATATAGTGCAGTAGAAGTAGAAAGAAGAATAACTTGGAAAGTATGTTAAAACCGTACTTGAGTGCAGCGCTCAAGTGAAATGCACTCTGTGACTTTCCAGCGCTGAGGGCAGTGATGTGTTTGAGGCAGAGAGAGGTGTTGTGATTTGAATTGCAGTGAGACTCTGTGAACTTTGACCTTGTGGTCTTGTTGCTGTCACCTGGTGGCAGGTGAGCAGGGAGGCGCTCTGAGTTTGAGAAAAACAATGTGGACATGAGATCATCGATCTTTAGGCAGCTGATCCTCAGGTGACAGAGCTTTGTGCAGTAACCAGGCAGGTATGAAAGAGGTGCTGTTGTTTTGTTAATGTAGAGAGGTGCACTGTACGCCAACCTTTGTGTCAACATATCAGCTGTAACATATGAGGATAATAACTGTCCAGTGATAAAGGATTAACTAAGGGTAGTATAGTTTTGACATGAAGTGAGGCATTCAGGGTCTTTTTACTTCAATGCCAATCGTTATTTTAGATCCTTGCTGCATTTTTCTGCACAAGTTTGACTATGCAGAGAAAACACTGTAAGACGGGCAGACGTTACACAAACATGATCAAGCTGTAATTAAACATTGCAGCTATTACCAACTTGTACAACTTTTTAAATACATACATTTTACATACATTTTAAAAACATTTTCAAATACAGCAAGGACAAGTGAATTTCATTTCCACAAATATAATCCTCATGACAAACTGCAGGATGCATCAGTGGGGTCTCAGCTTGTAAGAGCTCAAATTGATTTCACATCTTTGGAGAAAACAATAACAGGTGGTGCCTCTTCAATGTGCTTCTGTACTTCTACAGGTGTGACATCCAAGTATAACTGATGTGTCAAAAAGCAAATATGCTGTTGCTCCCGTCGCCAAAGTGTGACGTTATGCAACTCCCCTCACTGGCCGCGGCCTGCTCACTGAAGCTTGAAGGAGCAGTCCTGTACACTGCTAGTTCATTTGTTCACAACCTCTGGCTGTGAACCAGTGAAGGCACTATGAAATGAATAGTTGATGTGCTCAGGTGCTTGTCTTTGTGTTTGCATGCGTGTGTGTGTGTGTTTGTGTGTGCGTGCTCACCTGCCAGGTATGCAGTAATCTCTGGCCATCCTGTGCCAAGTTTCTGTTTACCTCAGTCTCAACCGCTTTATTGAGCTTGTTTATCTCCTCCTCCCTCTTTTCTTTTCTTTCTCTCCCTCTTTTCTTTTTCAGGATTGAAACCCTGGTAACAGACGAATGAAAATAACAGCTGAACCTGATCCGCGTTGTGTTTTCGTCATGTGTTGGGTTACGCTTCACTGTCGAGGACAATGACACCATTTTGCTTTGAGTTCATGTGCAGTATATGATAGTAATAGAATAAGCAGACATAGTGCAGTGTTTGTGAAGCGTGACACAGACAGTAATGTGTCAGCGCAGACACATCTTGATACACTACAACACTTGTTTTGGACTCTCAAAATAGGGCCATTGTTTGCTTGTGCTTGTGTGTGTGTGTGTGTGTGTGTGTGTGTGTGTTGACTCTCAACCCTCCACCCCATTCCTTTTTCTCCATCATCCATCTGCCAACACTGAAAGTCCTCCTTTGACAGAGAAAACCCACTCAGCCTGTTGAGATTTTCAACTTCCACAGCTGCAGCTTGTGCACAGACTGTTTGGTTGACATACCATTTTGTCACATACTGTGTTGCATGTGTCCACACCGGTTTGCCACCTTTGGAGTGGGTTGTGCCTGCGCTGTATGCATACTGTACATACTGTAGTGTGTGGAAGGTTCTTGATATTTCACAAGCTCAACAGCTCAAGCCATCCACTGATAACACTGATAAAGAGTGGCACCCTTGAGCAGCTCATAAACTGACATCGTCTCAATTGAACGGCTTTTAATGAGGAAAAGTCTCTGAAAACAAATTCATCAAGACTTAGTCATGGCAGCTCAATGTGATAACCCTGAGATGGAGCAATACACAGAAATGCTTGTGCGAGCTTGTGCATGCGTAGCTGTAAATGTTACATGTCCTGTATCAATGAGGGGGTCCTCCACTGATTTCACTTGTGTAAAGTTGATGGACTTTGTTATGCTGTGTTTACGTAATTATGTGGCACCAAGTGAAAAAAATAACCTTCACATCAGCCTCTTAATTTTAAGTCTGTAATTTCTGACAGCTGTGATGTCTTCCATTGATGAAAACTACAGAGAATTGACAAAAAGCTTCTGGGACATAGCTGCAAAGCTGCCAATGCTGGCAGTTGGATTGAATAACATATCAAAGTTTGACATTTTGGCATGGAGCAGTCCTGGAGTTTGGTCACCTGGCAACTCCTCAAAGCCAACACACAGTGTCGCACGTAACCCATGGTGAAACGGCGAATTGTCGTTTTATACAACGGCTACACTACGATTTTTAATGTGTAAGAAGTGGGCTTTAGAGGTGCTGAATTTTGGCTTCAGGCTTCAGCTGTTGCTTCACATATAACAGATCAAACTAGATGGCCAGCTTGAAACACAGGGTTTCTGTTAAAATGTCACCATCTCCTCAAGGCCAAATAACCCTGATGACATCATCATGTGTCCAGATTTGAAGATATTAAATCACCTGAGCCTCCAGCCTCCACTCCACTAACACTTGAACGCAAGTCGTGTTTGTGTGGCTCGCCAAATTTAAGATGACATTTAGAGAAATTAAACACGGTGTGTCTTCCCAGAAACGATGTCCTGGTCATTCTCGATGGTCCACAGGCGCTGCTGTAATGAGTGAGACATTATTTCTGAAAAGGACGCCTTGAGGTGTAAACAAAATTCCTTTCACCTCTGTCTTATTGTGCTGGTGCACATGACTTTCCTGACAAGATTTTTAAAAGTATCTTCAGATGAAACGAAAGCTATCTGCATGCTTAGACACTGTGCGACAGGGAAATGAGTGTTTTTGTGATTAGAGTGAAATGGACTTTAGTATTGGTTCATGCAGAGACAGCTCTTGTGAACTCGGTGTTAAATCTTAATCTACAAAGTCTCTTATCAGGACTTTATAGATGTAGGACGTTGTCACTCTCTCTCTCTCTCTCTCTCTCTCTCTCTCTCTCACACACACACACACACACACACACACACACACACACACACACACACACACACACACACACACACACACACACACACACACACACACACACACTGTGATTTGAGTCCCCTTCTGTGCTGTGATGTTAATAATCATTAGCCTTTTTATGCCCTTGTTGATCCTGTTGTTCTGCTGGGCTCTATATTGACTCTGGTGTCAGCAGATGGAATGTGTTTGTGTGCTGAGCATGCCTTGTGTGTGTGACCTGCTGTGTGAGTGTGGTTTAACACGCACTACTCAGATCCAGGTACACCGAAATCAACAAGTATAATGTGGACTTTAATTCCACACATAATAGTAAATATATGCTCAAAGCTGACTGGGTTGATGATTGTGCTTAGACTGAGGTTAAAGTGTCAGTAAAGTAACATGTCTAACAGGAAGAAGAAATAGTGCCTATAAACTGTTTTCTGTGGATTATCCAGAATAAATGTGACTGCTTCTGGAGAGACATGCTGTTGTTGATATTTGTTTTGTTGTGTAATTAAATGGCATTCACCGTCAGTGTAAAAGCATCTTGTGGGTAGATAATCGCAGAATCTTGATCAAATAAAACCCAAAGTGAAGAAAAGTGTCTTTAAGGCTAAAGTTCAGTTAGTTGGCAGGAGATGAGCAAAGCCTTTATCGATGCAGATTTACACTTCATGGTCTAAAGCATGTGGATATTCAAAGGAAACACTGGGGATTAATGTGCTGCTGTAACAGCAGCCACTTTTCATGAGCGATGACCCCTGACCAAAACTATGTGGACATATTGTGTATGTATGTGTATAGTGTTTGTATTTTTTGTTGATGCAACATGTGATTGAGATCACCAGTCATGGTTCAATAGTCTGTCCCTCCGCCTGTCTCTTTCTTCCATTTTCTCTGCTGCTTTTCCTCCTGTCTGACATTTGAATAGCAAAGCAGCCTTCAAGCGACGCTGAATGGCTGAACTCCCACAGACCATAAACAAGGCCTTGTATGTCTGTCTCAGAGGAGAACATGCCCTGTATACAATCCTCAGCTTGTTAAGCACTGTTACAGAACATTCATTGATATTGAGCAAAGCAAAGTTGCTTGTAGTAAATGGCATAAAACAGCCTTTATGAGGGCTTACACTGTTTCCTCAATGCTTTGATATAATGTGCGTAGTTTTACTTTCATTAAGATCTGCTGCATGAACATTAAACGTGACAGCTGTAAAATTGTCTGTAAAATGCAGTGACTTAAAGAATGAAGGCTTGAGATGGTGTTATATGTTTTTTAGCGTTCGCAGCTGTGATTTGTGCTCAGGAAAATAAAGACAGCTGAAGTCATGACGTCACATCAGGGCTAGCCTCTGTTCCATTAGCTTCTTTAACTCCACACAAGCTGTAATCAGCATTTCTTTCACTGGTCTGTATGAAAATGAAACATGTACCTGAGGTGTACTTTCCATGTTCTTAGACAAATCACCATCCACCACAGCAGTTGCTATAAGAAACTGAAACCTTTGTAATCTCTAACAGAGTTAAACAATAAGCACAGAAAAACTACAGCTCCCTTCAAAGGTCTGGACGCCGGCATGTGCTGGTGCTTACGTCACTGTCACTTGGTTTTGTCCATATCCATAAAACATAAAAAAGTCATTCTTTCAACTTTCTGGGCACTGTATCTTTTATCAAACGTGACTCAAACAGGAGTAAATAGTGTTTTTGTTGGGTACTAGTTTCAGCTGAAGGTTAATAGACATTGGGGTGCGAGTGAGTATTTACAACAGCAGGACAACGTCCACGTTCATGGTGATGAGGGAACGTGTCACACAGTGTAATGATATAACTTACTGTTGAGTTTCTAATCAGCTCTGACATTGAAGACACTCATTAACAAGAGTTCATTCTTTGCTATTCCAGTGGTGGTTTGTTCAGGCACCCAGAATCTTCTGAGCATGACGGGAAATACAGGGATCCAGTACAACTGGATGAAGGAGATGTACACCGGCTGCGAGATTGTGATGGGCAACCTTGAGATTACAATGATGGAGCACACCAGAGACTTCTCCTTCCTGCAGGTGAGGCTTTGAACACACAAAAACAACGCTGTAGAGTGCACATTACCGGTACAGTATGTGTGTCACTGAGAAGGACTGTATAGTAACCAGTCCAGACAGGGATGTGAATCAACCTGAAGTCAGAAACAAAAACAAGCTGTTTATTACTGTCTATAGTGGATGATGTGTCTATGTCAGTTGCACAATGAGCTCATTTACTGTATGTCCCCTTCCAAGTCCTTTTCCAAATCCATCACTGCACTACAGTCATGGTGACTAACCACACAAGCAAAACACGCCTCTGCTGCTGGGTTGTGACCCTGATTATCTATGACTAAGAAAAAGAACGAAAGAAGCTACCTGTATTTTATTTAATTTTCCTTTCTTTAACCCTGCAGTCTATCAAGGAGGTGACAGGCTACATCCTGTTCGCCCTCAATGAATTCAGCCATATTCCTTTGGACCACCTGCGCGTCATCAGAGGCACCACACTCTATGAGAACCGCTACGCTTTGGCTGTGATGATCAACTACCAGAAGGAAGGGCAGCATGGCCTGCAAGAACTGGGCCTGACACACCTCACAGGTACGCAGGAAGTCACGCACGTTAGTGTGTTTAAGTGTGGGAGGCTGGAGTGCAGCAGATAAGCGCTCGGCCTGGATGTGACACTTGGTTACTGTTGGAGCTCTCACACCCACACAGTGCAGCCACACCCTCACCTGTCGTCGGACAGCAGCAGTCGCTCTGTGAAGTCCCAGGAATGTCTCATGTACTCAACTGCTCAACTGCCAGTGTAACATGAGCTTCAGCTCATTATACTGAGTTTGTACGTGTTGTAGTAAACAGCGAATGGCAGAGCTCGATAGGATGAATCATGGGCCTGCTCGGGCTTGCTTTGCCAATTGTCTTTCCCTATTTAAGTGTTTGTGTGCCACCCACAGAGATACTGGAGGGAGGAGTCAAGATCATTCAGAACAAGTACCTGAGCTACGCCCCGCAGGTGAACTGGCTGGACATAGTGAAGAATGGAACAGCTGATATTATGATTAACAGCAATGGGCCTGAAAGTGAGTGGAAAGGATGATAACAGATATGAGCATAATCACCTTCTATTTTGATGTCGGACATTAAAATCTGATTTAAAATGCAAAAATGCACGTACTGATAATGAAATTTTATTTCAGAGCCTTGCAACAAAGCATGTAGAGACGTCCCATGTTGGGGTCCAGGAAATGACACGTGCCAGATCTGTGAGTGACATCAGCATCTTCCCATGCATCAGTTCCGTCGGGCAGTGGTTGTCAAGCGGGTGTTGAAAAACAAAACACTATGAAAGGGTGCTTTGGTTCAAAAAGAAAAATTTGGAACCACAGCAAATGAAGAAATTAACACTTTCTCAACTTTCTTTCAGTGACAAAGACTGTGTGCGCCCCTCAGTGTAACGGCCGATGTTTTGGTCGAAACCCGAGCGAGTGTTGCCACATTGAGTGTGCTGGAGGCTGCACTGGTCCCCTGGATACAAACTGCTTTGTGAGTCAGCAGCTTCAAATACATCTTTTATTCACAGGAGATGTTTTGGCATAGTGCAGTAGGAAAAGCACAGGTGTAAATGATAAAACTGATGATGACTGAATTCCATTTAGCTGCTTCGGCTTCAGAGGCTTGCTGGTACTGTGCCATTCTGTCACACTGCCATGGCTGACTAGGAGACTTAAATACAACACAGCCATTGTTAATGTTAATTGTAACACCTGCACTTTTCCTGCCATGACAAGTCAAAACGTAGTGAAAAAGGTCTGTCATAAATACAAATCTATTAGCATGCTGCTGACTGAGTTATATGATGTTTTACAGGCTTGCAGGAACTTCAACAACTCCGGCTCTTGCGTGCCTCTGTGTCCCCAGACCCTCATCTACAACAAGCACACATTCAAACTGGAGCCCAACCCCAATGCCAAGTACCAGTATGGCTCCATCTGTGTGGCCCAGTGCCCCAGTGAGTCCCCACCCTCGCTGCTTTATAGCCACATGTTCATACAGACTCACAGTTTTCACACAGTTGCACAAGTTGCATTGTACACTAATGTAAAACACTACTTGTATCTTAACCTGCTTATGTATATTTGTGGTCATTTGACACATTTTTTTGTTCTTTTTTCCAGCAAACTTTGTGGTGGACGGCAGCTCGTGTGTGAGCAGTTGCCCGTCTGATAAGATGGAGGTGGAGAAAAATGGAGTAAAAAGGTGTGAACCCTGCGGAGGCCTCTGTCCGAAAGGTATTTAAGAAAATTCAAGTGGTGCTTGGCAATTCATTCAAGTCAGTCATTTCATGGAGCTGAGATAGAAGCTAAGCTAACCCTCAACCACTCTGGTCAGCAGTGGTCTCAGAAGTATCCTTTACTAAAGAAAAAGTAGAAAGCAGTGTAGTAGTGCCAGCAAACGTTCTGCAATCAAAATATCACTTAATTAAAGTGCAGAGATACAATAAAAAAATGTGTAGCTGATTGAGAATGAGTTGATTTTAACTGCTATGTATGCTGAATGTAATGCTGTCTGGGTAGTTTAATCTATAAAACGGTGAGATTTTATTTGTTGATCATGTGTTTTGTATGTAAAATCTTAAGTAACTGCACTCTTAGCTGTCAAATAAACGTATTCTAGTAAAAAGTCTGATGTTTCCCAAAAGAATGGCTTCGGGTACTTTTCACCACCAAATTTTCCGCTGGTTGGTCCAAGTTGACATATGACCTTATCCTTTTCTTCCTTATCCTTTTTTTCCTCCTTTTTGTCATCTTCCTCCCAGCTTGCATTGGCACAGGAAGTCTATCCAGACAGACTGTTGATGCTCTGAACATTGACAGCTTCATAAACTGCACCAAGATCCAGGGCAGTCTGCACTTCCTGGTGACTGGGATCAAAGGGTAAACCTATAACAGGTTTTGTGAGACACGACAAAGCTTTTAGTGTATTTAGTAGATTATTAAATATTTTCATCTGTGCTTCATGGATGCTTTTTGGAATAGGCCTTTATCTTCCCCTCGTTTTTCTCTCTTTAAAGTGATGATTACAATGGTGTTCCCGCCCTCGATCCAGAGAAACTGAAAATCTTCAACACTGTGAGGGAGATTACAGGTGTGTGTTTGAGTGTGTGTTTTGGTTTTAATGTCACGTCACAGTGTTTGCAGTCTGGTTAAAGCCTCTGACACACAATCTTCCTAATTTCAGACATCCTCAGTATCCAGTCGTGGCCTAAAAACATGTCTGACCTGTCAGTCTTCTCCAACCTCCAGACAATTGAGGGCAGGACACTTTACAAGTGAGCAGTTATTTTTTTCCCCTCACATTGTTCTAACATTGTTTTTGTTTCTCTTGTTGACTCAGGTCATGACACTATCATGTTGTTGTATTATCCACTGCATCACAGACTAAACCATCACTGATCTAATGGACTGAATCTGATTGTCTTTTTGTATCTTGTATCTCTTCCTTCCCTTGTTGGACCTCATTTTTTCCCCCATGTAGAGGAGTGACCTCTAGAAGGTACAGTAAATATTTCACATGGCCGCCTGTATCTGTCTCTTCATGTACACCATATCAGTGTGAAATGGTTTGACTTGGTTTAGATATTATTATTCCATATTACAGGGCATATTCAGTACTCGGGCTGTGTGATTGAGGTGGTGATGGTTCAACTCTTTAATCACTTCATCTGGTTTACTTGCATGCTGTTTCTGATTTAAGGTGGTCTGGGAATCTGAGAGTCTGGTTGTGTTAATGGAAGCAAAGAAAGGACATAAAAATTTCAATAACTGTGAAATTTAACCACTATGGACTAAAATGTACATACCACAGAGTTTATGCTGTAGTTTTGAAATAGTTTACAATGAAAGTAAATATGAATTTATGTGTTATTTAATTTCTCTTTGAAATTTCCAGTAGTACTGTGGGATTGCAAATATTATCAAGTCTCACTTAAAACCTCATAAATTCAAAAAGATGGCCTTCAAAGTGAAATATTCAGCTGCCCATAAAATTCTTATTATTAAGTCCTTTCTTTGCTAATATAGTTAAATCAAAAATATTGGTGAATATCCATTTCTAACACATCTATTCACTGCCTTTTGTTTCAGGGGCTACTCTCTTACGGTGATGAAGATCTCCTCTTTGACCTCCTTGGGGTTACGCTCGCTGCGGAAAATAAATGACGGCGGCGTCTACATCACAGGAAACAAGAAGCTCTGCTACCATGACACTGTCAACTGGACTCGTATCTTGTCCAGCAGCTTCCGACCACAGCGGCGCCAGAAGCACATTGACGTCAAGGAGAACAGACCAACAGCTCAGTGTGGTGAGTGAGGGTGGATCATTTGGAAGCAGCTCTCTTGTCAGTGCTGCTGCTGATGATGATAATGATGCAGTAGTTTTTGTTCTGTTCATGTTCTGCAGTCAGTGAGGGCCGTGTGTGCGACCCCCTGTGCTCCTCTGATGGCTGCTGGGGTCCGGGGCCAAACCAGTGCGTGTCCTGTCAGAAATACAGCAGGGGAGGAACTTGTGTGTCAGACTGCATGTTCTTAACGGGGTCAGTAATATGAATTATAATACTGACAGTGTTTGCCTTAATGTGAGTAATGTTTGCTGTGGTGTAGCAGTCCTAAAGTGCTTCAATCTTATCTGCAGTCTGTTCAAAGATTTTGAAAGTGAGTAACCTTTTGCTCTGAATGCAGAGAGAGGCGGGAGTTTGCCACTCAATCAGGGGAGTGCATGCCATGTCACCCTGAGTGTAAGGTCCAGGAGGGAAAGGAGACCTGCACAGGCCCAGTATGGTTTTCTCTATTTTCTTTCAGTGTGTTGCTGCCACCTAGTGGCTTTACTGTAGACACAGTATACAGCAATTATGCCCCATATTGCCACTGACTGTGAACAATTGTGTTCTCTTTCAAATTGCTTGTAAACTTAAAGTGTCTCTCCTTGTTTTAAGGGGGCAGATCAGTGTGTAGCATGTGCCAGCCTGCAGGATGGTCCACACTGCGTCTCCTCGTGTCCTGAGGGCGTGATGGGAGGGGAGGAAGTCATCTTCAAATACCCCAACAAGCAAGGTCACTGTGAATCGTGCCACGTCAACTGTACCCAGGGGTAAGGACTGACTAGAGCTTTCTCTGTCTGTATTCCTACGTATGCTTATTTCAAATTAATCTCTTTTCTGTGTTTTGTGTTTAGATGCTCTGGGCCAGGTATTGGAGACTGCGTTGGGTCATCCCGGTACATTTCTGGGTAAGTTGCTCCTCTCAATCTGACTTCTTTTAAATAGCTGAGACATTATATTCAGTATAAAGTACTGACAATGTGGCGTCTCTTCTTCCTCTTTATCTGTCATTAGACAAGCGACCACATTCATCGTACTTGGAGCGATTGCCCTTCTCTTCATTTTGTTCTCTTCTTTCGTGCTGACTGTCCTCTACCGCCGAGGTCTCGCCATTCGTCGCAAACGAGCTATGAGGAGATACATGGAGAGCGGAGAGGTCAGTCTGAGTGTTAAGTCCTCATGATGCTGTTATGTTTCAGATAAGTTTGTTTTGACATGTTCTCTACGTGCCTACAGAGCTTTGAGCCTCTGGATCCTGGAGAGAAAGGGGCTAAAGTCCATGTTCGGATCCTGAAGCCCACTGAGCTGCGTAAGATCAAGCTGCTGGGTAACGGAGTGTTTGGATCGGTGCATAAGGTAATGATG
This sequence comes from Chaetodon trifascialis, assembly GCF_039877785.1. Taxonomy (NCBI): domain Eukaryota; kingdom Metazoa; phylum Chordata; class Actinopteri; order Chaetodontiformes; family Chaetodontidae; genus Chaetodon; species Chaetodon trifascialis. Next base: position 16,791,929 of record NC_092058.1, on the reverse strand, counting down.
ATTCTCTACATGATCATCCTCTTGCATATTAGATATTTGTTTGGCAAACTATGAGTCCGTCTCTTGAACGAATCTGTTTCTTCCCTCACAGGGCATTTGGATTCCTGAGGGCGATACAGTGAAGCTTCCTGTGGCCATAAAAGTGATTCATGATCGCACTGGACGGCACACCTTCAATAAGATTACAGATGTAAGAAAATGTGACATAAAGGAAGTATATTTTGTGTATCAATGGCTCACTGATGGTAGGCTTGAGAGGTGGCTCTGAAAGGTTTGTAGCCTGCTTCTTTGCAGAGTCATCTTGAATTCACAGAAGTTGCAATGGATTCCTTTGGCGACCCAAAATAACATGACAAACATTACTTCAGGAAACTTTTAAAATTACTCCTGCAGCACTTCTCTGCTGGTGGTCTGTGTATATGCATGTACTCATTTTCTCCACAACACAGTGGAATACACTAAATATTGGCCATGTGATGATTATTAATTTGTGATATGGTGAACGTACACCTATTCATCTATAATGTTGCAGAACCTTAAGAAGTTTAAAAGGTGTATATGGACACCTGCATTCCTCCATGACGAGCAATCCTCAAACTTTTCAGAGTCATCTATCTACAAGAAGTGAATATTTCATACTTAAACATTAGATTTTCGTCGGAGTATTCCTTTAAAACCTGAATTAAAGGTTGACATTTCTTTTTAATAATCTTCGATGATTAAACCTGCAGCACATGATGACGATGGGAAGCTTGGACCACGCTAACGTTGTCAGGATCCAGGGTATCTGTCCTGGAGACAGTCTGCAGCTCGTCATGCAGCTCAGCAGCCACGGCTCGCTGCTGGAGCACGTCAGGAACTGCAGGAACAAACTCAGCCCACAGAGACTGCTCAACTGGTGTGTTCAAATGGCGAAGGTAAAGGACCAATCTTTTTTGTGTGTCTGTACACGTGTAAGCTATTTTTTTTGTACATTTGCATGTGGTTTGGTGACAGCCCAGGCACTGAAAAGCATTGTTACCCTTTCCCTTTAGGGTATGTATTATCTGGAGGAGAACAGGGTCGTCCACAGGAACCTGGCCGCCAGAAATGTGCTCCTGAAGAACGGTTACACCGCCCAGATCTCCGACTACGGCATTGCAGACCTGCTTTATCCAGATGACAAGAAGTACTTTTACAATGAGGTTAAGGTCCGTGACCTGCCAGAACAGATAAACAAATGTGCACTCAGTATAATGACCAAAGTTCATTAGGAGAGCCAATGACATGAATTTATTTTGCACACTGAGAGACATGATCCTGTTTTCTCACATTCACTGATCACTGAAGTGACAAATACAGACATTTTTTATGAAAGTGTTTACATGAAAAAGTGCAATTTAATGGCACATCAGCCAGTGATGTTTTCATGTTTTCACCGCTGACTTCTTTTGGTCCAGCACTTTTAAGGTATTCGGATATATGTGACCACTATGCATTGCTTGTTTATATTTTTAGGCACCGATCAAATGGATGGCTCTGGAGAGCATCCTGTTTGGCAGATACACACATCAGAGCGATGTCTGGAGTTATGGTGAGTTTTAAACCACCTCACGAGTCTTAGTTTGGTTCAGATTATTTATGAAAACTGTAATGGAGGTGTGGATGCTTCAGATGCACCAGTCATGCTGTTTCACGCCTCACGAAATCTGTCACCTTCATTCAGGTGTGACAGTATGGGAGATGATGTCCTATGGAGCAGAACCATACGCTACAATGCGTCCAATGGAAGTTCCTGATTTGCTAGAAAAGGGCGAGCGTCTGTCCCAGCCACAAATTTGCACCATTGATGTCTACATGGTCATGGTCAAGTGTGAGTGCCTGTCTTCTACCCCTGTTTTAAGATGCTTTTTAGCCATGCTATAGCGGCATGGTGAGCATGGTTAACATTATATTTACTTAGCAATAGCATTGTCCTTGTGAGCATGTTAGCTGATAATGTTAGCATTTAGCTCAAAGCATCAGCCTCACAGAGCTGCAGACATGGCTGTGGACTCTTAGTTTAATTCATATTTTAGCATTTTAGTTAGTTTCAGATGCTTTTTATTGTGCATGAGTCTCAACAACTCTATAGAACTACATGGCTATAAACTATGGCTCTTATTTTTCATTTCCAGGTTGGATGATTGATGAGAATGTCCGTCCAACATTCAAAGAGCTGGCTAATGAATTCACCAGAATGGCCAGAGACCCGCCTCGCTACCTGGTGATCAAAGTAAGAAAGCCTGTGTGTTTATACAGTACATATTTTCTACTGTGGACTGAAATGTTCTGTTTATTGTGGAGCGTCAATAAAAGCACACAGGCAATACATAAGTCTATTTCTTACCTCTGTCCGCCAGGAGGACTGCAGCCAACAGGAGGCAGCCCCAGATGAACTTGCCCAGCGCAGTGCAGACCTAGATGACCTGGATGATTTAGACATTGAGATGGTAGACCAGGAGGATGGAGTGGTAGATGGCATAACTCCAGCTCCCCGTTATCTGTCTCAGTCCAGGAGCCTCAGTCGCCTCTCAAGGATGGACACTCACAGAGTAAATGATATCGCTTACTGTCAGTTTTATGCATGGAAAGGCCTTTTCTGTCACCTCCTGGTTCTAAATTTCACTTCTGTTTTTTCTTGGACAGGTGGTTCTTAGTCCATCAAATGTGGCTGGATACCTGCCTATGACCCCAGGTGTTGACAACCCAGGACAGGTAGCTAAAGCGCCATCATCAAACACCATCATCCAGCTGTATTTTCTAACTCTTTACTGATACCAGTCTGTTTGTGCTGTCTTCAGCAGGCCATGTGGCAGTCACGCTCTCGCCTAAACTCAGCCCGCACCGTATCTGAGAGCTCAGAGGGCTGCGGCACAGCAGTGGAGCTGGAGATGATTGAGGACTTTTCTCCAGCAGGCAGCTTGAAGAGACATCGTCATCGTGAGGACAGCGCTTACATGTCGCAGAGGGACAGCATGTCCGGTGGGCCACCAGAGTCACCATCACCGGAGATGGAGGAAGAAGATCAGAACGGATATGTGCTTCCTGGAGACAGCCCAGAGAGAGGTAAGAGCATCATTCTTATTTCTTACCCTTTGAAAAATGGTGCTAAATTAATCTATCCGGCTGCTGGAGGTAGCATCATAGTTACCTGAGACATGAAAATGGTATCATTCTTCTGATGTAACTCTCGACAAGAAAACAAATAAGTGTAAGTGGCAAAGTATTCCTTTCATTATTTCTGTTAATAGAGTGCAGTTAAATTTCCAACTTGTATAATATTATATTTTTGCTGTAAAAGAAAAGGCTAAAGGGTAAAAACAAAAACAAACAAAAGAAGCCATGAACATCTCAATATAATAACAAATGTGTTGGCAAAAAGACAAAAGCAACATCAAGCTAAAAGATGCCTTTACACTGAAAAGATACAGCTATAAGGTTTTGGACACCTTCATCAAGCACCGCAAACGTCATTTAATCCATTTTTCTTTTTCTTTTTTTTTAGAAACCCTACTTTCCATATCTCGAACTACTTCTGGCAGGATGGGCAAGTCTCATTCGGGGGGTCTGTTGGATGACCCGGACGATGAAGAATATGAGTACATGAACAAGCAGACGTGTGTGACACCTGTCTTGCCCAGGAACAACAGCCAGTGGCTGAAGCCAAACAAGAAGCACACTTCCTCCATATCATCATACATGACAGCATGCTCAGGTGACACCACACCATCTGTGGAGGTCCGGGGAAGTCACAACTCAGATTCAGAGCAGCAGGGATCTAATGAAGTTGAATATGAATACATGGACATCAGGGGAAATGAAAAAGATGAAAGCCCTCCAGCACATGACCTTCCTCCTCCTCCCACGCCAGCAAGGATGAGCAGAGACTTGGAGGATGAGGAGGAGGAGGAGGAGGAGGAGGAGGAGGAGGATGCATATGTGGAGGACAGTAACTACCATTACACAAACAGACAGCCGAGGCTGCGACAAGCTCTTCAAGACAGGAAGGAGCTGGAGACACAGGGAAGGGACGAAGCGTATGAGTATGAGGACATGGACTGCTTTGCTACCCTGCGGCCCGGTGATGCAGTGGTGTACCAGAATGTGCAACAGGAACTGGAGGGAGCAGTAGGGGGCACAGAGGCACATCAATCTGGGTTTGAACCCTACGTAAAAGTGCGAGCTGGAGTTGGGATAGGGGAACCTGCAGCGGACAGATCTTATGACAATCCAGACTACTGGCACAGCAGGATGTTCCTGAAGCCCAAAGCAGTGCCTACATGAAGAATATATTAAATCGCTTGAACTTGCCTCTGAGACGTATTCATGAAGGACCCGAAACAGAAAATGCAATCAAAAGCCATGTTGATAATGTAGCCTATGACACAATTTCAAAAACCCAACTGACACTTTTTCACAGCTGTGTTGTCTGTTACAGACTGGCATTATGTTGTGTATGTAGGCCTGTGATTTTGGGCATTTCCAGAAATAACAGCACTGAGTGTTGAAAGCACTAACTGAAATTAACAGATTACAAGCTATATACTTTTCTGTTTACATTTTGAAATGAACAAATCCTGTTTTTGAGAACAAATTCATTCATTTGGAGGTTGAACCTTGATGTTTGCAGACCTCTTTTAATGATGATATAAAGATGAAATACATTTTCTACTCAATAAAAATATTTTCAATATCGATTTGCATTTTTTTCTGACCTCTGAAAATAAGCACTAGTTTTATTTTGTCCTCTTTTGCTGTCATTGCCATTATGGGGCTTACAAACCATATGTTCTTCTGTACACTGTGTGTATAACAAGGGCTGCTCCTGCCACACTCTATGAACTGGGTCACATACCCAGGTTAGGTTAGCACTTCTAGAATACGCACAGTGATAGAACAGATGGCAAACCGTTTATTTTTCTGTTCCACAGAAACAAGAATATTCAACATTCAACTTAAATCGCTACAAGGTTTTGTTTTTTTTTTTTGCTGGATAATTTTTCGATTGCCCCACATCATGGGGTCCAAAAGGATTTTGCTGAGGGCACTGTTACAGTCAGCATGAGGCTCCTGATGAATTTATTTGAGCATTTATTCTTAGTGATGTCATTACCACAGAGAAACAAACCACTACTGAGTGGATCTATCACAGAGACGTGGTTGTTGATCCTCTAAACAACTGCAGTACACTCCTCGGTATGGCATCGAAGACCACTGCATATTCCTTTGGGCTAATTGGCAACCTGAATTTATCCAGAAATTCACCATACATCAGTAACTGTCCCTCAGCATTCACAAGTTATTTAACTAAAACAATACCATTCTCAACCCATTTTTCATAGTACAATGATTTATTTTTATATTGAATATTCTTGTTATTCCAGATGTAATACCTATTTGACGAGAAATTATGTTTGTACACCATTTTCCAGGCCAGCAGCGCTTGTTTATAAAAATTTGCTAATTTAACAGGTAATTTTTCAATCTTATAGTCACACTGTAACAAAAATTTTAGACCACCAATTGAGTTAAAGATATGCTTAGGGAAAGTATTCCATATATTGTCTTTTTCTTTGATCAAATTAGTTAACCATTTAACTTTGAAAGTATTATTTAATGTTTCAAAACTTAGTACCTCAAGGCCACCATCCCTTCTCATATTTTGGCGGGCTGGGCTCGCCGTGACTTCATGAGCGTCACCGTGTAGTGGGCGGAGCTTGGAGGGCAGCGGGGCGCCAGTGTTAGCAGCAGCGGTCAGAGCCGAAGTGAACTGCGGGAAGGCGTCGTTACGTCGGGCCGGCTAGCGACTGAAACTTCACTGCCAAGATGTCGGACGACGAGCAAGAGCAGACCATAGCCGAGGATCTGGTGGTCACCAAGTACAAGATGGGTGGTGACATCGCCAACCGTAAGTAAATTTAAACGAGTAGCTGTTGGGGTCTGGATGAGATAATCGGCTCCTTTCGGCCTGTCGTACAGCAGCTAACGTTAGTTTCCCCACACAGCAGCAGCCATGTGGTTTACATGCGAGCCACACATATGCTATCCTCCCTGGCTAGCTAGCTGGTTAGCTAGCAGGTGCAGCTGGTTCAGTTTTAGCTAAAGCTAGCGCCTCTGACCCGCTGCTCAACGTTGACGTTGGGCTTGACTGGAGGGACTGTCTGTCTATTTAACTATCTTTGGATGCTAACTAACCAGCTAACATAGCTCAGCCTGTTGCCCAGCACAGTCAGCTAGCTAAATGTTCAACGTTTGGAGCTGAAAGATAAGCAGGCAGCCTCAGATATGAAGCCACTTCAGCGTCAGTTACATGGTCACGGCTCGCTTTCTTACCACCATCACTAGGCTGAACTCTTTGTGTTAGTTTCTCCTTAACTTTTGTTGGTGAAGCTCCGCTTAATTGACATAAAACATGACAAGCTGATATACCTGCGACAGGAATAATTTGAGGACTGCAGTGTGCATGTTATTCAAACGTAATCCAGTTATCTTCTTGCATTCTGGGTTATTTGTAATATGACACTACTTAACATGAGTCATCCACTGAGAATAAATAATGACTTACTTGAAATTAGGATATTGCTAAAATCATATGTTACCATTTTGTGCCATTATATCAGTATGTTTTCAGGGAAAAACGAATTTGAGGATTTTTACAGATAAAAATACTCAGACAGTAATATTTTTGTTTGCATATCCAGCACATTAAATATTTAACAAATCACATTACGTTATCACACTGACACCAAAATTGTGTAAACATCAAATTTGCATTTTAAAGCAGTTCATTGCCTGCTGATTAAAGGAGGCTTCCCCACAGTTCAAATACTCTGATGGTAGACAAATCTATACTATACATCATCATCATAACAGCCAACCATTGTTTAAAGTCTGACTGTCCTATGCACACTATCACCAAGTTGGACAATATTGACAGAATCAGATAATGACAGTAGTTTTGAGTCAGATGACAGCTGATGGTGTTAAACTAGGGGTTGGTTGATGTGACTCAAAAACAAAAATCAGAAATCATGTGTGGGCAATCAGGTATGTTTTTACTCAATTTTAACCATCAAATAACTAACTGATAAATAACTGATCTTAGATGATATCTAGTCTCATATCACATTATAAATACTGCACTGATTTATCTGCCTTCTCTGCTGTGCTCCCTCTTCTGCTCCCATGAATCATTTTGTCTCGCTGTTTGTCTCGTCCAGAGGCTCTTCGTCTGGTCGTGGAAGCAGCCAAGCCCGGGGTGTCGGTGCTGAGCCTCTGTCAGAAGGGGGATGCCTACATCATGGCTGAGACTGGGAAGGTCTTCAAGAAGGAAAAGGAAATGAAGAAAGGTGAGGCAAAGACCTGTGCGTCTGTTGTTATTCGGGTGGATCCATCAAGAAGAGTGTATATGCAGTCACGTTGGTAGTGTGTTTGTGTGCAAGTCCACATGAACTTAATTAGCCTTGATATCAGCAGGGATATTAAAACAACTAATATGGTGGCAGAGTGTGACAGCGTAAGGTTGTTAGGTGATCCAAGTGTCAGTCCTCCATCCTTGTACAGTGTTCTTGCTAAACTTGTGGATGATTTCCAAATGAAGACTTGGTGGTTCTCTTTTCCCTCTTCTAGGCATTGCCTTTCCCACCAGCGTCTCAGTCAATAACTGTGTTTGCCACTTCTCTCCCCTGAAGAGTGACCCTGACTACACACTTAAAGATGGGGATCTGGTCAAAATGTAGGCACCACGCTCTGCAGTAATGTCACCTCCCTCTTCTCCCCCGTGTGTCTTGAGTCTCCCACTGTGTTGTCTTCCCTTCTCTACATGTGATATCTTGGCTTGTATGTGAGGGTTTTCTCTTTGCTGTTGGCTGTCTGCTTCATCAGTGAGGTCTCGTCTTCCTGTCTGTCCTCTGTGGCAAACGACAAGTAAGGTTGGACATTTTTGGAACGGGCGTTTTTGCTTTTTTCCAAGGTGATATGTTGGATTTTAGCTTTGATGGCCACCCATCTGCTAAATCCAATTAATCACATTTTTCTACCGCAATGCTGAGCTTTGAAAGAGGAAGTCAGCTCATCTTAGTTGTTGCGTTGCCACGTATGTCTGCGTCCTGTAACGTCTTTTGTGCTTCGTGTAGATCTGCACTGTTTTAAAGATGTTTGTTTTTGCTCATGCTGATGTGGTTGCACACACAAGGTCTGTATGTTTGTCACTTTTCACAGACTCCTAGCCAAACCTTCTGGCTGGGCATGTCTGTTCAATTCATTCATTCAGTCTGTCGTGCTGCTCCCTTGAATTCACAATAAGTCCTTCACTGTATTCTTGCTGATGTACAGCCAAAAAGCAATTCACCTTGGAGTATATCTTCCATTTAATGGCCGTACCAGATTAAATTTTTTTGAGTTTGGTCTCTTGTTATTGTTAAGTCTTTATTAGTTTCATTTTCCAAAGTGTGGGATAGTCGACATTTTGTCCTTGTCAAGTCGATTTGATTGATTCTGTCCTGTGTCAACATCAGTAATCTTGACAGCTGGGTGACAGTTAAACTAGCAATAAATGTGACATGTTCAGTTAAATTAGTTTCATTGATATTTCACACTCTCATCTCTTCTTTCCCTCTTATTTTGTGTAGTGATCTCGGGGTTCATGTTGACGGCTTCATTGCTAATGTTGCTCACAGCTTTGTGGTGGGAGCCAGTAAGGTGAGATCCTTTTTTAAACAAAACGCTGCTTTAGGCCCGGTTTCGCGTCCTGTCATGAGAGCACAGCTTTAAGTCCTCTTCTTGCTGTGTCTTATGTCTGCAGGAGAACCCCATCACAGGCCGAAAAGCTGACGTAATCAAAGCGGCTCATCTGTGTGCAGAAGCAGCTCTCCGCCTTGTTAAACCTGGAAACCAGGTACATGTCACCACTTCTGTGTGTGTCACTGTGTGAAATGTGTGAAATAGTCCTTCTCTGCTGCTGGTCCCTCCTCTCTGGATCCATGTGGGTTGTTTTTTTTTATTATAAATAGGTCAGTTAAAGCCAAACTGTATTTTGCATATGAAAGTAATTCATTTTTCTCCGTCTCAGAACACTCAAGTGACAGAAGCCTGGAACAAGATCGCTCAGTCATTCAAATGCTCACCAATTGAGGGTGAGCATCTCATTAAAAGTTTGCGCCTCTCAGTGTGTTCACCTCACGAGAGGATCATACTTGCATGACTTTTGTCATTAAAGTTCCATCTTGAATCTCTTTAGATCTGTTTACATAACATGAATGTGGTCACTGTTGCAGATTCAGAACATGCAAGTGGATGTTTTCACTGAAATGGTTAATGTTTAGTGTTTTTAATACTCTGGGCTCTGTGTTTTAAAGGTATGCTGTCTCATCAGCTGAAGCAACATGTCATAGATGGAGAGAAGACCATCATTCAGAACCCGACAGACCAGCAAAGGTACTTTTGGGAAGGAAGGGAGGGGAATGTGAGGCACTTGGTGGGTGTTTTGATTTTAAACCACAAAGATACTGTTCAACTGGAGCTGAACTGGAGTCTGTCACAGTTTGTGTCCATGTACACGAACACAACATTTAATGATGGATAATACTTGCATGTATTGACAAATAATGGGGCTTGTCTGTTTGTTCAGATGCTCTAATTTCCATTTCTCTCCATAGAAATATTGATTGCTCTTTATTTCCCTGTGATTTTCTTTCAATTTACCATCTGCTGGTAAACATGAGAATTTTCTGTTGACCTCTTACCAGTTTGAGCCGCGATATTTAAGGTCAGGTGTCGTTTTGAACAGAAATAGTGTTGGAATATCACACAGTCAGTTGCTGTGCGTAAAACACGAGCTGTCAACTCTCACAGGGAGACGTAAACAGCCAAGCTGCGTATAGAAAGCGTTGATTCATTTTTAACATTTTGTATGTAACCTTAATGACTGCAAACTTGACAACGTTAAGGGTTGGTCACCCAGTTCACAAAAATACATATTTCCTACTTATCCCTGTCTGGCCAGACAGTAATTTTCCGTTTGATGTGGTGAGGTTTGGAGATCTCTGTCTGAGACTTGTGCCACAGCACCAGTATCATGGAAATGAATGGAATTTGGCTTGTGGTGGTGAAACCAACCAACGACAATTACATTCAGGAAAACTCCACAGTAAATCGTCTACGGTCACTGTAGTTCTTAAAACTATTTGCGGGACCATCTGTGGATTATCCTGAAGACCCGATTTACTGTAACTATCTTGAGTGGCTTCTCCGAACTTCAGTATGAACAAAACATGTTCTTCATCTTTTCCACTGACTCATTTTCAGGAAGGACCACGAGAAGGCAGAGTTTGAGGTCCACGAAGTCTACGCTGTGGACGTGTTGATTAGCACCGGAGAAGGGAAGGTCAGTGTCTTGTCTTCACTGCACATAGCTGCCGAATGCGCAGGCTTCTGCTGTAGGCAGTAACCATGTTAATGTAAAGAAGGGACATTCACCCTCTGTTGTTTATAATTAGGCCAGAGATGGAGGTCTGAGGACCACCATTTACAAGAGGGACCCCAGTAAGCAGTACGGCTTGAAGATGAAAACTTCCCGCACATTCTTCAGCGAAGTGGAGCGACGCTTTGATGCCATGCCTTTTACTCTGAGGTCTGACCACACTCTACATGTAGCCATTAAAATAAACAGTCCACCACATGCTGAGATTGTAAAAACACTGACAGCAAGTTGAATATTAATGTACTTTTGCATAAGCACGTATTTAATACCACCATCAATTTTCCATCAGGGCGTTCGAGGATGAAGCCAAAGCCCGTCTGGGTGTGGTGGAGTGTGCCAAACATGAACTGCTACAGCCCTTCAGTGTGTTACACGAGAAGGAGGGTGAGTGTTTACTTCTCTGCTTATCATGTTTTTTATTTTTAACAGCTCTCACTGTTTTTATTTACCGCCGCCCCTCCCTCTGTGTCTTTGTCTTCAGGAGAGTGTGTCGCTCAGTTTAAGTTCACAGTGCTGCTGATGGCCAACGGGCCACACAGAATCACCAACGGGCCCTTCGATCCAGAGCTATATAAGTCAGAGCATGAAGTCCAGGATGCAGAGCTAAAGGTAGACTTTGTGAATTCACTTTCATGGAGCTCCTGCATCTCACACACACAAACTGGCTGCATTCAACATTTTATTCCCTTTACACTGAAACGTCTCTCCTCTTCCCTAGACTTTACTACAGAGCTCTGCGAGCCGTAAAACACAGAAGAAAAAGAAAAAGAAGGTGAATTAATAATCTGTGCAGGCCATCAACAAAACTAGCGCCTATTCACTTCAATGGTCCTGCGTTCACTGATCTGGATGTCCCTTTTCACATCCCACAGGCCTCAAAGACGGCAGAAAATGCCACTGGACAGCCAACCGAGGACACAGAAGCCGTCGAATAAATGAATACTGCCTCTCCACACACGCAAGACCGCAACGCAAAGAGAAGCAAGAGAAAATGTGACAAATTGCCCCAAACTTTCTGCCTGTTGTACACTTAATAGAGTTGATTTCACAAATTAAACTGACGATTTCATAAGATCTTTGGAATTAAATTAAAGATCCAACACGGATGTTTAACCCTTTACTGCATTAGTTGAAAGTACCATAGGAAGAGTCTTGCTTTTTCGTTCCTAACTTGAGGAGGAAATGAAGAATATTTGCAAATACTTTTACATCTTTGAAAAGACTTGTTGCCAAATGACTGTGTGACTGGTGCCTGATGTTTAAACATGAAGAATCTTCTGTCCTTCCTATCTGCAGCTGAACATTTCAAGTAAAACTCAAGCTTTCAGTGGGCATTAATGCAAATGGATCAGTCTCTGTTTGACATCCAGCTGCATGTGAAGGATTATTGAATGACACAAACCTGTGACACATTCATGAACTCAGTCTGTTTCCTTGAAGGCATCATGTATCTGAGGCTATCTTGGGTTCTCCGGTTGCTTGAGATGTTTTAACTAAATTACCTAAACTTGTTTATATGTAAACAAAATGTATAAAAAAAAAAAACAAAAGCAAATATCCAGATACTCTATTGAAAGGTTAAAAAGCATTTTGTGACTTCTTGAGTGACAGCATGCAGTAAAGGGTTAAATTCTATATTTGTCTCACTCACAAAATGACAACCTAAAAAGTGTAACACAATTGACGGTCAATTACAGGGACCGTAACATACTAGATGGCATCAGAGTTCATGTAGTGAAGGTTTCTGGTTATGCTGTGTGACCATGTTAACGTTATAACCACACTAGATGTTTTTTAAAAGCAATAACCTGAGCAGAAGACTGGAATATTTTTAAGTATACAAGCAAAAAAACACAGTTGTAATCAGTTTGACTTTAGGGAACAAAACTGCCACATTTACTGCCATTCCCCTTGAATTTTATGAAAAGAGAGAAATCTTTGCGTTCCAGTTTTGAAAAACTTTTCTATTAGTGACACCTGTTACTTGCTTTACTACGTCATTAGTGTTGTGACGCATGAAAGCTGAAGCTGAAGGTTTTATGAGCGTCTTTAGTGGAGTTGGACCAGTAAGAGATCAGTTCAGGCCTGAGTTTCGTCTTGAGGTCTGAGACAGTATTGAGAAAAGAAAAACTCTGCTTTGTAGCTCCGTCAGCGGGCAATTGAACTTTACACCTAAAGAAATAAAAGCATTTTCATACATTTGTTTGTTTTCTGTGATGTTTTCTTCTGTCAAAGTTCAGTATTTGAAATACCTGTAATGAAATCATAAGTTCAGACGTGGTGTCAGTGGTGTTGAAGGAGAGAAAAGAGATACAGCATCAGTGCGATTGATCAATAAGTTGGAAATCAAAGATCAGACCCTCTTTATGGCAATGCTGGATATTTAGATGTATGACTTTTGAATCAATGTAATGAAGTAAGTTGACATTGTGGGTATGTAATTTGATGGTTTTCCCAAACAGCTTGTTTTTATTTGTTTTTCCAATTACTTTATCACGTCATGATAGACATTCAAAGCACAATATTAAATTACATATACCTCAACAGAGGATTTAATCAATATCATCCTTAAGCATCAGGATGGCTTTGTGCATGAATCAAATTTAGATTAAATTAGTTATATTATGATCAGTTAGAAAGAAAAGATTTTGATGTTAAAATAGATTTTGAATTTAAAAATCTCACCCTAAGGTCAATTTAGTAATTGTACTGGAGCTTTTGACCATATCACATGATCTTCAGCAGGTTAACGTTCCTCAGCTTCCCTTTCCATGACTGAGCACATCCAGGACTTCATCTGCTGACAAAGACTCTGTAATAAGGCACATCTCAATGGGCCTTGAGGTGGGATTGTAATGCAAGCTGCAAGTTTCAAGGTCAATAATTAACTTTGCTATAAATTAACATTACATTGATTTGTGTGTTATGATGTGGAAATTTTACTAACACTACCAGCGCACTGTTTGAGTCAGTCCCTACTGCCCAGGGTCAAAGCTGCCATATTGCAGAACTAGCTGCTGCAGAATTATAATGATTTTTCTATTATTAATTCAGTTGGTAGATATGTAACAAAACAGAAAACAAAAGGTCTATTTATTTCCAGGGTATTAGACAATTTTCGTCAAAGGTCCTGTGCTCAGGTTTAGTGTATCGTCTTGAAAAGTCGATATTATGATCATCTGGACTACATTTCCCACGAGCTAAGGAAACGCAGTTGGCGCTTAAAGATGACGTTGACGCCTGTATAAATTGCGCCTTCTTTCTTCGTCACATCCTCTTTCCGTTGCTCTTTTCGCTTTGAGGTATGAGAAACTACATCGCCGCAGACCGAATCCAAACTAATCATTAAGTTTTACAAGTCATCAGTCGTCACTAATAATTGTACTTGTTTCCTTTTCACAGAAACTTCTCCACACGATGAGAGCCAAGGTAAAATAGTCTACCAATATCAGTATTTTCATGTCTTCCTGTTCCAATGGTGCTAGCTAGCATCTGAACAACACCGCCTGTGCTGCTTTTCATTATTGGCTATAAATGTTATTCTGTCCTCTGTATCTCTTCAGTCATTCTCCTGTATTTCTTCTTCAGTTATTCTAACAATGCTAATGTAAACGTGAAGCTTTCAATATCTCATGAAATGTGAGTTGTGTTAATAGGAAAACCCGCTTTGGCACATGCTAATAATGCTAACTGTGCAAGACCAAGGAGCCGAAGTTGCTGTGTGTTCATGACTTAAAAAGGAAAAAAAAAAAAGAGCCAGTTCCTTTGAGCTTCAACATTTGTTCAAAGTTTTCAGTACTAATGTAGTTTGCAGTGCTGGCTGTTATTTTTTTCTGCATCACAGCACACGTGACAGTCAGTGGGAGCGCACACATGGCATACTTACTGCACTCATTAATATCTCTCTCTTGTCTTCTAGTGGAGGAAGAAGCGTATGCGCAGGTAAGCAGTAATGATCCAATATCCTCTATACAAATTACTAACTGCCAGAACTTGTCTTGAGGATTTTGATGCATACATTTGAAAAATAGTCCAGTGTGCACACAGAACAGGAAAATTGTAACTAAAAATTGTCAATGTAGTGCAGTTGAATTCAGCACTAGCTTTTGATCAGTCTCTAATGCCTTGTGTGCTGTAAGGGCCATTTCTTATCAACACATGGCTTTCATATTGATTAAAGCCAGTATCAGCAGTGTTGTGTGCATTTAAACACGCCTGCAATGATGCCTTTGATACCACTGTGAAATTTAAATACTTCATGTAAGGAGTTCACTGTTAAGTTGTCACTCAGTTTACCACTCAGTCTAGTTCAACAGGCAGGACAGGAGCCTATTCCAAGTGTCCATGTTAACATCATCAGATACAGCTTCATAGATTGAATCATAGCTGTCAGTGTAACAACCCTAACTTGATATTTGAAACTTACCATATTAACATTAGCCATTTGTTTCCCCAATATGACTTTGAAGCACAACCATTAATCTCTTTTGAGAAGAGTCTTTCTGAACATGTTATGAGTTGCCTAAGAAGTGTTTTTGCAGTCATGCCAAATACTGAATTTGCATTTAAAAGTTAAAAACTGAGATGGTTGAATGTGACAAAAGCTGTAAATTCAGCATTTATGCAGAAAGACTTGCTTTTTGCTGGTGCAATGGCCAAGTGATGTTTTGAACTGTGAGACCTAAAGCTGATTCAGGGCTCTGTTGAGAGAACTGTACAAATGTTAAAAACATGTGAAAAAAGCTATTAAAAGTGTAGATTTGTGTGTTTCCTCATCAGTCATATCTACATTGTTAAATGGGCATTGAGCAGCAAATTCCTGTGTTTCCCCCTCATGGTTTCTGTTCTCTCCCCACTCAGGCTGAAGCGTAAAAGGAGAAAGATGAGGCAGAGGTCAAAGTAAGCCCTCATCCCTGCCAGCTGTGATCCCGTCAGTGCCTCTCCAGATGACTGATGCATGTGGCTGAAGTGGATCGTGAGCCTCCATCAGTGGGATAAAGACATCAAACCTGACTTCAGATGACTGCGCGTTTCATGGAACCAACTGTGGATGTCTCTCTGGAAGGTGGCAAAGACGCTGGACAGATCTCTCAATATCAGAGCAACAGCTGCTTTGTTCATGGACCATAATACTTAAGTTTACCCAACAACTGTCATGTGGTGTATTGAACAATAAACAAACTGTTAAAAGTTGACCACAAATTTCAGCCTCTTGAATTATTTGTTATTACAGGATTAGTCTCGGTGTCATATGTATTGCACAAAATGCAGGGACCAGTGTCAATTAATCGTTTACACCGTGGCTCTGGTTTTGTAACTAATCAGTATAACTGGTTTCAGTCACTTCAGGTGTATGAAAGCTAGAAAATCTCCAAATTTTAAAATTAAAGATGCCAGCATGCATTTGGCACAGTACTGTACTGTATTTTTTTTTATTCATTTTTTTTTATTGCAGTAATTTATTCAAGGGATCATCCAGGAGAGGGTTTCTTGCTCAGGTGTGGCACCAGTTTCTGCTCTCAAGCACGCTACAAGATCACCAGACAGCTCAGTTTTACATCAGTACAGCACTTGAGACCAAAGAAGTGACCCTCTTAAAGTGTTCATGTAGGTCATACAGACATCCTGCTGAGTCATTGCCTAGGGTAATGTCAACCCCAACCCTCCCTTACATGTTAATAACAGACTTATCTCGGGCACAAAGCTGGCATTTGAACATTTATCTTGAATAGCAGCTGAACCTTGTGTCTGTGTGGAGACAAGGTCAAGAGAGGCTCTGTACTAACATGTTTAAAGCTACAGAATTTTAATAGAAACCTCATCACTGCCCACCTGAGACAAAATCTCTGTGATAAAGGGGGCACATTCAAGCTGAAACTGGGTCCTGGTGGGATTTTCTCAATCAGTTTTGGTTGCAACTACAGCTCGTCTGCTGTCATTTTGACATCTTTTGTCAACTCCAGTTTCTATTTCTATATTTCTGAATTTAGGTTGATCTGGTACTTAATTTCTCCAGTTATTTCTGCTGCTTGTTTCTCATGGTAAACCTGCAACATCATTGCTTGTTTTGGTGTAGAAAGATGCTTCACAGTAATCCTTTCTCTGTGTCTCTCTTGGTCAAATTGCTGCCATGTGTTATGGTATTAAATCCCTCTGAGCATTGCTACATTTCTACATGAATGTAAAATACTCAATGACAAGTTAAGTTTTGCATTCAAAATCCTACATTAGTAAAAGTACATGAATATTATCAGAAAAATGTACTTCAAGTATAGTTTGTTAAAGTACTGGTTCTGCAGTAAAATGGCCCCTGTGACTAATATATCATTACTGTTAATATGACTGTTAATACTGATGCATCAGTGTGTAAGTAGTGTTTCTGTAGCTACTCCAGGTGACGTCCACAGTGAGGTCATTTCATCTGGAAATTCCCAAACCATTCCCAAGCAAAATCTTATTTTGTAAAATGCCTAGTAACTATAGCTGTCAGATAGATACAGGGGAGTAAAATGTACAATATTTTTCTCTTAAATGCATTGAAGTAGAAGTTTAAAGTAGCATGAAATAAAAGTAATTAATAGAAGTAAAGGTACCTCAAAATTGCTCTTTACAGTACTTGAGGAAATGTATTTAGTTGCTTTCTATCACACATCATGCATCTATGTGTGTGGGCCTGTGTCATGCTTTTGTTTGCAATTAATATCAATAGTATTTAAAAGTATTCAGACCCTCTTCTTGAGTTAGTGACCGTCAGATAAATGTAGGGGAGTAAAAAGTACAATAGTTGCTGCTGCAATGTTGTGAAATAGAGGGAGAAGTTACATAAATGGAGATACTCAAGTGAAGTTTAAGTATCTCAAAAGTGTACTTAAAGAGTCACTGCAGTATAAGCAATATATGCAGCTTTCAAAGTGGAGTCCGTATAACCCATTTTTGTTCTTGAGAGGTCGCCAGGGGGCGCTCGGGCTCAGTCTTGAAACTGCACGCAGAAGACGCCGTAGAAGAAGAGTTAGTATTGTAAACACAAGGATATGGCTGACGAGAGGGGTGGAGGCGAAGACAACATTAACGACAACATGGGGAACCAGTTACAGCTCTTACCAGGTAACAGTCAAACCCGCCGGATGACCGGTCGGTCTGCTCGACCTTTCACCAGGACAGCGTCTGTCGCCTCTCCATGCTAACAGCTAACGTTAGCTAACATTTCCTCACAACAGGCCACTGTCAGACAGCACATCTTCTGAGCCTCTGCTTTCACTTTCTTTTCGTTTCTACCATCAGAGTAACTGACCAAGATGATAAAGTTGCAGTTGCATTTTGGCTAGGAGACACTAAAAGAGCTAATTAGCCCCACTGTGAGCCTTAATGCTTAATGCTGTGCCATGACAGATAATGAGGAAGAGGAGGAGGAAGATGACATGGAGACTGAAGACCGAGACAGTGAGGAGGCCGAGAAGCCCAACATTATCACCTTTGACCCCAGTCTTCCCACATCACATGCTGTGAGTGATGCCACAGCTCCCTTTGGTTCTGTGTACCTTTTCTACCAATCATGTGTACTTTTACCCTCCCAGTACTCGTTTGAGTTGTCAGAAAACTGTAGTTCGTTGTCTGCAGCAGTTGTGGTCTTGTTGTGTTGTGTTGACGGTGACCCCTCTGGTGGCAGTACCTGGGCTCAGACATGGAGGAGTTTCACGGTCGTACAGTCCATGACGACGACAGCTGTCAGACCATCCCCGTGCTGCCTCACACGGCTGTGATGCTGGTGCCGGGTCAGACGCTGCCTCTGCAGCTCTTCAGGCCGCAGGAGGTCAGCATGATGCGGAGTGTCATCCAGAGGGACCGCACCTTTGCTGTGCTGGCACACAGGTAGAGATGACTCTGCCTCCATTGATGAACATCACAGAACTGAAAGGGGCAGTCCACTGATGATTCACACATGTTGGTTCACTAGTCACAAGGATTTCTTTTTAACCCATGAAAACTGTTGCATAATGATTGCTGTGACACTGTATAGTGTCTTAAAGTCCGAGAAAGTAATCCAGATGATATCATGAGCTTTACTTGAGCCTTGATACTTCAGATTTATAACAAAAAGCCTTTGTTACAAACTTACAAAGAGCAAATGATCTTGACATTTCACAAGGCTTGGTTGGAGGTTTTAATAAAAAAGATGCTGTGAAGTTGCATTATGGGTAACAAGGGATCCACTGTTTTTGAAGTTTGACCCAAACAAGGGACATAAAATCAGGATATTTCTGCCTCTGGTGCTTTAATTTTTTACCA
The DNA here is from genome assembly GCF_039877785.1 of Chaetodon trifascialis. Lineage (NCBI taxonomy): Eukaryota > Metazoa > Chordata > Actinopteri > Chaetodontiformes > Chaetodontidae > Chaetodon > Chaetodon trifascialis. Next base: position 16,773,142 of record NC_092058.1, on the reverse strand, counting down.
CTGTTTTTGTATGTCTCTTGTAGGCCCCCCAGCTTATAGAAGTGCAGCAGTAAATCACTGGATCACCCCTTTAAACTGTTTTTGTAGTTTTTTTTTAATTATTATTTTATTTGACATCTGTCTCTGCAGTGATGCAGTTGAGCCAGAGGCAGAGTTTGGTACAACAGCTGAAATCTATGCATACCGAGAGGAACAGGAATATGGCATTGAAACGGTCAAAGTGAAAGCTGTGGGAAGGCAAAGATTCAAGGTCCATGAGATAAGAACTCAAGCAGACGGGTAAGTCAAATTAAACCCATAAACCAAAGGTTAGGACAAAACGCATGTGCACATCTCTGGACTAAGATCAGCGGAACAGCCTAATCTAAACACTGTGTGTGTGTGTGTGTGTGTGTGTGTGTGTGTGTGTGTATACTCTTAACATTTGTATTCATATGAATCTTTCGTGCAAGTATGCTCTGATATAAGCAATCAAAGTGAGTTTTTTTACATGAAGCGTATGTGATGTGTACTGACTTAAAGACGATGACATCACATCTCAGTGTTTGACCAGCGGCCGATTATGCAATAAGACGTTTTCTTCAAAATGAATGATGCGGTGCTTTCATAGTTCACAGGTAGAGGGCAGACTAACTCTATTTACTGTCATCATCATGACATAAATAGAAACTGTCATCATCGTGTATGTGGTGTGCTGCTGCCTGTACTGTAAACATACACATTCAAGTTGTTGTACAGGATCTGTACAGGAGGCTGCGTTACAGTGTTTCTGCTTATATACTCCAATGCTCTTGAGAGGTTTTAGTTTGTTCTTAATCATCACAAGACTATGTAGAGCCCAGTCTGTATGCCTCCTCTTGTTCCAGGGTGCAGTAAACTGTAGAAGCATCTATGGAGAAAAACCGCCTCTTTAACTGTTACTGTCATGCTATAGATCACATCTACTTACATCCTCCACCGTTCAGGAAATTGCTGACGTTTACTGTCCATAAAGCTGAGCCTTCATAAAGACACATTGCTTTCTCTAGTTGCTGTTGCGTAATGCACGTTAATTGGTTGCCATCAATTAGTCTGTTGACCTCTTTATGTACTGCAAGTGACTCCAGAAAGCAAAGAATTGAAGTTCTTACTGACTTCAGTGGGATCTGATGTCATCTCCTCCGAGGTGACATCAGGTAATATGCACTAAATATAGTCATGTGTTTTAAAAAGATAGAAATTAAACATTGAATATTTTCCTTTGGGGGCTGCACGGTGCCGCAGCAGGTAGTGCGCGTGCCTCACAGCAAGAAGGTCGCCGGTTCGATTCCTGGGTCGGGCCTTTCTGTGTGAAGTTTGCATGTTCTTCCCGTGCATGCGTGGGTTCTCCCCGGGCACTCCGGCTTCCTACCACAGACCAAAAACATGCTCATTAGGTTGATTGGTGACTCTAAATTGCCCCTAGGTGTGAGTGTGAGTGTGAATGGTTGTGTGTTTGTGCCCTGCGAGGGGTGCACCCGGTCCCGGGTGTGCCCTGCGAGGGGTGCACCCGGTCCCGGGTGTGCCCTGCGAGGGGTGCACCCGGTCCCGGGTGTACCCCGCCTCCCGCCCGCTGACAGCCGAGATAGGCTCCGGCCCCCCCGCCACCCGAAAGAGATAAGCGGCATAGAAAATGGATGGATGGATGGATGTTGTCCTTTGGTGGGATTGAACTGAATGCCTTTTTAGCGTTTTTTTTTTTTTTTTTTTGATATATATATATGTGCTGTTGCTTTGTGAACATTTGTTTGTCTGAGCTCCGCGAAGTTCACTGAGTTCGTCTCGGGTGAGGGAGTTTTTCTTACTGCTGACGGACAAAATGTACAGACAGCACTCTTTTATGATCATCTCAGATTTACAAACATCCTGTCATACATCAGATGACACTCAGCCAGCGCACCGTTTGTTTAATCTGTTGTTCATCTGCTGGGTTTTACTCATCTTGTGCTACTCTCTTTCACATTTCCCGCCTCGCCTGTGTTTTTTTCCACCACCCGTGTCATTGTCTCCCTTTGTTTTTCTCCTCAGGATTAGGCAAGCCAAAGTACAGATCCTTCCAGAACGAATCCTTCCAGATCCCCTCTCTGCTGTCCAGCTAACACCCCTCTCCAGGCTCCACATGCACCCCTCCTCCAAACCCCCGACTCAGAGCTGCAAACAGGCCCAGTGCTGGTGGAATAACTACCAACAGGTCAGACACACAAACACCTCGCAACGTACATGTACAGCAATTTCATGCAACATCTTGTGTCATTTAAAACTGTAGTCAATCACACGGAAACAGAAATTTGAGGTGCCACATACATCTGATCAGAGTGTAAATGAAGACAACAATCTAATTTATTTCTTATTTCCACTTGCATTTGTTATGATTACATTACTAATGATTATAACCAGGGAGTCAGCAAACATCAAGAAAGTGAAACAACACGAGACATAACTTAGCAAGCCGGCTGATGTTACTTTCTAGTCCAACGGCAAGAAAACCAGCTTTATTTCGCAAAGCTCTCAACAACGACTGAAAGTCAGGCTGAGATTTCCTCTCGTTCGGCTTCTTGCTCGGTCTCCTCTTAGCTTTCTCTGTCAACCTCCTCTTCTATGTCTTCACCTCTGTCATGATGTTCGTAGAGGCTGCAGAGCCAAGCTCTGGTTCAGTCACCCCTTCTCTTGGCCTGAAAACCTCATCCTCCTAACGGTCCAAACCTGTGGTGCTAGCTACGAGCTCCCAGTCCAGGCAAAGTCAGCTATCTGCAGCGCTAACTGAGCTAACTTGGTCACGGCAGCTAGCGTTAGCAGCAGTCAGCAACATGTAAAGCCATCCATCCATCCATCAGGAAACTCTGTGAATGACAGTTGAGCCAGAGCAGCCAGAGGACTGCTGGAGGGAAAACCAGAAAACATTTTCTCCATAAGATAGGATCCAGTTTCAGCAACATTGTTGGCGGTATGTGCCCTAAAGCGTTAACGCTGTGCTCATGGCAGATTGCACCTGCTCACCCAAGTTCCACAGTGTGAGAACAGCCGTTTGGGGTGCAGAGTGAACGAGGTGCCACTCTCTCTATTTCAAGTCAGTGTACCATCAAAAAGATTTTGAAGTTGCTATTTTAAGGTAACATAGTTACATAATGTTGCTTTAACAAACTTGTTAAAACAAAAATGCAGGACTTATTTGACCAAGAAATTACTTGTGTTGACATCAGTATTAAACAATATTGTGCTTCCAGCTTTATGGTAACATGGCAAAGACCCTTTTTCCACGTCTTTGTTCATTGTCATATATGAGTATAATGTTTGGATGTCCATATACTTTTGGCCATATTGTCAGTCAGTAACAGTATTGTGAGAAGGGAAGACAAGCTGTGTGGCTGTTTGGATTCTTCGCTAATCATTATATGTAGATTTAATTCGCTCATGGTGCCTCTGTTGATCATCACAGAGGAAGTTTCACTGTGCCAGTCTGACGCCATGGCCACCCTGGGTCTACGCACTCTACGACTCTGTGAGTACTGCAGCCTCTGTGCCAAACTTGGACATTCCTACATATATAAACATCACGTAGCAGTGAATGTAAACCAAAAAATCTGCTTCCCGTGTTTCTCCTCGCAGGAGTCACTCATGAACAGAGTGAAGAAACAGCTCCATGAATGGGACGAGAATCTGAAGGATGACTCTCTCCCCACGAACGCCATAGGTCTGTCTCTGTTCAGTGTATTACAGATGGACTGCAGACGCGTACACGCATGCACATGTACGTCTTTCTGTTTGTGTTCTTTGTACTTTCCTTCCTCCTTTCATCCCTCTCTTTCCCTTCTGTCTGGTTTCTGTCAGACTTCTCCTACCGAGTGGCGGCCTGTCTACCAATAGATGACGCTCTGCGGCTCCAGCTGCTGAAGATCGGGAGTGCCATCCAGAGACTCCGCTGTGAGCTGGACATTATGGACAGGGTAAGGAAAGATCATCAGTAACCCTCTGCTCTGCCCAAACACGTCAGCCTCCTTTGTCCCTGCAGTCATCGCCATCGTTTCCTTTACGGTGTGATAAGATCTGGTGTTCTTACTTGTGTGCAGACTTTCTCTGCTTTTCCCTCTAATCTCCTTTGTTATATTTAACCATGTTTGTCAGGCGCCGACACACGTGTTGTTACTGTGATACTTCAGTCCAAAGTTGGCCTTCAGAGTGAAACGTGTTGAGAAGTCATTTAGTCTCAGCAAAGATGGTTTGATTTTAGCAATTTTAACAATGAACTTCAAAAGATCTTTAGTAAACAGGCTGTGTACATAGCCGATGTCTCATTTAATATGTGAGAACCATATCATATTTGGTGGGTATATAAATGCACAGTGAAGTTGTGAGGAAACATCCTCACTTCCCAAAATATCCCCACTCAGTCCTCACTACACACACACACACACACACACACACACACACACACACACACACACACACACACACACACACACACACACACACACACAGTGCCAGTCAAAAGTACATTCTATATTCTAGCTTAATGCTGAAGACATTCAATCTATGAAACAACACTTATGGAATTATACAAATTAAACAAAGGAAAATGTGTTTTGCACCTTTGATTCCTCTTGATTAAAGCTTTGCACACTGTTGGCTTCATGAGGTCGTCATGCGGAAAGCTTTTCAACGGTCTTGAAGGAGTTCTCATATAAGATGAGAACTTGCTGGCTGCAGCACTCCAACACTCTCCTTCTTCACGTAGCCTGGTGGTGTGTTTCTTGTCCTGTTGAAAAACAAATGATGCTCCCACAAAGCACAAACCGGACTGAATGGCATGCTGCTTGAACTCTGTGGAGCACTGATGTGGCTTCTAATCTGAGGTGCTGTTAATTGGTGGTTTCTGAGGTGGGTAGCCGCTATGAACTGTCCTGTCCTCGGGCGGTCCTCATGCGAGCCAGTTTCATCATAATGTTTGATGGTTTTTGTGACGGCACTTGAAGATACCTCTTGAACTTTTCCAGATTGACTGACCTTCATGTCTTAAAGCACCGATGGACTGTCATTGCTTAGTTGAGTCACTCTTGCCATAATGTGGATGAGTAGTTGAATATGGCTGTTTACCGTATGCCAACACAACCTCTCACACATGCCTTAAGAAGGCAAGAAATAATTCACTTTTGAGAAGGCACCTCCTCACTGAAAGCCATCCCAGGTGACAACCTCATGAATGACTGAGAGAGTACCAACAGTGTGCAAATCTGTCATCAAAGGTGGCGACTTAAAACATATTCCACTGTGTCTACACTGAATGGTTTACCACATAATTTCACGTGTTATTTCATAGTTTTGGTATTTTCAGTGTTAATATACAATGTAGAAAATAATTAAGGAATAACAATGAATGAGAATGCGTGTCCCAGTTTTTGACTAGTTCTCATAGTCAAAAACACACACACATACCTGCTAACATCAGTCATTTAATGTGGGTCTTACTGGAGCACCGTGAGGGGATTTACCTTAATGACAATTAACGTTGTCTTTCTTTGATCAACCAAATTAGGTAACATGGACCTTCACCTTCACTCAGTAACATTTACATTTTAATGTCATAACGACAGAAATGGCAGATATTCCAGTTGAGAAATGCCAGCCATCTCAAACCTGGTTGCATTGATTGATTGATTGATTAAACTGAAAACACACATCAATGCAGACACTCTTAGCATGTTGAACTGCTGTTACATCACCAGAAAGTAAAGCTGTCGCTGGATGTGTGAAGGGCTTCTTAAATGTGGCTGCTTATTATCTGCTTTTTTCCTCCTGTGTGATTGAGGATAATAATCCTCCTTAATGTGTCTCGCTGGTTACTGAAGCCCTGACCTCTTGTCATCCAGCGAGTGGCTCTTGTGGAAGCATAAACCATTGGGCAGATTATTACAGCGTCTTCAATGAGCCTCCACAATGGGAATACGTTTCACTGAGAACATCTGACTTATACACCCTTCGTTTCACTTTATTACCTCTCCTCTTCAGTGCACCTCGCTGTGCTGTAAGCAGTGCCAGGACACAGAAATCACCACGAAGAATGAGATCTTCAGGTGAGGACTTGTTTTGTTCCTTTAAAGGCAGCCGGGGGTTTGGGGGGGTTTTTTGTATAAAAACCATCCACATTAGAACTGTTGCTGTTGTAGCTTTTCACCGCATTGTTACGCAAACTTCAGCAGACTTGACATTTGTTTGAGAGAGATAATTCATCCCTGTGAATATCACTCTTCTTTACCAGTCTGGCAGGTAACCAAAACACGGAGGGGAAAATCTCTGAAAGCTGCGTACAGTCTGAACAGCAGTACCAGCAATTTAAAGCTAAATGCATGATTCTGATTTCTGTTGTTGAAGCGCTCATGGCTCTTACTTTTAATGTGAGTGCTATTGTTTTGGTTTCACATCTTTTTATTTCACTGAAAAGCAGAAATGTTGCAGTTTACTCTTTATGATAAAAGTGCTCCTATTCATAATTACCGTTTTTGTATTGACCTTAATGGCAGTAATCAGTGTAATCATTAAAGTCGACACTGATTTGACTGTCTGCCTGGAAGTTGCATGCAGTCTGAAGTTACATCATGACAATAAGTGGCACCTCCACTCACTCTCTCTCTCTCTCTCTCTCACTGTCACACACACACACACACACACACACACACACACACACACTGTTATGTAATGTAATTATCTGACTGTCACTGTTGTGTGACGGTTAATGTGTCTGTCCCAGAGTGACACACAGTTACCTTAACACCCATGAAACAGTCCAGAGCCTCATCATACACTCATAAGAAAAGTGCATTTACTGATTTTTCAGAGAACATCCAGAAAATGTGAGTGACTTTTAAAACACACTTCCTCTGAAGAACAAAACTACGAACGTAGCTAATGCATTTTCAATCAGAGACCCAAACCAGAACTGGTGTACAGCAAAGTAAAACTGAGGAAATTGACTGAAAATGAAGTTTTGGCGCGGATGGATTTTTAATTTGTGTTTTTTGGAAGCAAGGACCTGCAGGGTTAAGTAATTATCTTGGTTGAGAACAAAATTTTACATCCTCAAGTCTGAGCTTTTGAGCTTCTGTTTTGTATTTCGAGAATCACCGCACATAGACAGCACTGAATTAGTTTCAAGCCACTGATGAAAAGCATGTTTTAATGGCTTGAACGCAGAATTTTAACTTCAGTTTTACCTCAGATTGTTTAAACCTGAATTCATATCATGTTATTTATTCATTTATTTATTTATTTTTGACTACTTAGGGGCATCTCCAGAGGCTGTAAACACAAAAATGACACATTATTGCCACATTAATTTGATGTGGCGTAGGTGTTAAGAAACAGTTGCTTATTTAATATTAATAATATTAATAATAAACTGTATTTGTATAGCACCTCTCATATAAGAAATGCAGCTTTAGGTGCTTTACAATGAAGAAATCACATGCACCAAGTATTTCATATCAAAAAGACATAAAATTCACATAAGAATGGGAAAAGAGCTGAAGTTTCTCAGTGTTTCTTGTTACAGTAATTGAGTTGGCTTGAAATAAAGAAATTAATTTGTTTTTCAGCATCGTTTTGATTTATGAATGGTCATACTTTCTTTACACATTCAGATTTGGAGCAGCATTATCAGTCAGTCATGTCTCTGAGCACCTGATGAATGAAAGTCCAATATTCCGTCTCCTTTTAGCTCTGCTTTGGTCTCCATCAGCTCCTGTTTGTGGCTCTTTAGCTGCTAAATGATCCACTGTGCTCAGCACCTAGTTCGGTGCCGGCAGGTAGTGTACATTAGATTTTATCAGAGTAGAAAACAGCTGCCTGCTACAGCGAAGAAACAGCTGTGACTGAAATGTAAAGTTGCATGTCGATGTTCCAAACTGATCCTGTTCAGAAATACATTCTGGTTTTCACTCCAGACTCACGGCTCTGCTGCGATGAAGTTTTACCCTCGACGCATAGCATGGTGTCTTTTTTGAAGAATTTAAAGTTTATGGGTTAGAGCTTTGTTGTTGTTTTGTTTTGCAATGTGAATTTGTTTTGATGCTGGGTTCAAAGAGGCTGCAGAATTAAAATTTGCAATTTAAACGCAGTCTTCCTCCTTTTATACCTTTTATGGAGTTTCTCGTCAGTCAGCTTCATTCTTTCTTTCGAAGGATCGTTGTGATGGTTTGTTTTTTGGCTGAACTGTGAACTGAAGTCACAATCACTGCTGACGATGTGTCCCACCTGCCTCCTCTCCCCCTGCAGCCTGTCTCTGTACGGCCCCATGGCTGCATACGTCAACCCGCACGGTTACGTCCATGAAACTCTGACTGTCTACAAAGCCAACAACCTCAACCTGGCCGGCAGGCCATCCACGCTCCACAGCTGGTTTCCAGGGTAACGCAATGCACGTGGCATTAAGCTCACGCTCCTCCCTCAGACTGTTGAACAACACAACACAACACATAGCATACACAGATTGACTCGGACCCCTCACTGTGCCTTTCAGTGCTCTCATAAATGCATCTTTTTAAATAAATGTGAGACATGCCTCTGACCCATGGCACCATATTTGATACCATATTTGGTGTAGCTGTAATCCACTGTGATGCTGTTCAGAGCCTGAATGTAGAAGCCTTTGGTCGTACTGTGTCGCGTCAAAATCAAGTAGTATTAGTAGTAGTTGTAGTAGTAATAGTAGTAGTGGTAGTAGTGGTAGTGTCTTTCTTATCAATGGAGCTTCTAAAGAGAGCATCGGGGAGAGTAAATCACTCTCTGTGTCAAATCTGCTCTTCTAATAACATGCAACCATGATTCATTTACTGTTGCTATTCACATTTTTTTAAGAGATCGTAGAGAGTAGATGCTGTAAATGTGTATCACTGATATGGACTGTGAGACATCTGGTTTACGATTAAAGAGTTAAACTGAACAAAATTGACCCGTGTGGACCGACATGTAGCTCAAGCGCCACAGGAATGTCTGCTGCAGGTTTTTAGATGGTTTATTGGGAAGCTTTAAGAGACATCATTGTGCCACAGCTGGCTTATTGTGGGTTTTTAAAGTAGGAAGTAGTTAGTAGTGAAAGACATTTACGTACGAGCAGGGTTTTGTGACATCACAAGAAGCCAATCCTGCTGCAGTATGCAACTGAACAAATATGTGACAAGGAAACATGAACCCTCCAGTGCACAAACACTGACTGTGGGTTTGACAGTGAAGTGGAAAAAAACCAAATGATTCACAAATTCCAAGCAGATTATTTTTATACACACGTGTGACGGTGATCTTTAAGAAAATGTCCTCTTCCTCTTCCTCTTCCTCTGCTCTCAGGTACGCCTGGACAGTTGCTCAGTGCCGAACGTGTGGATCTCACATGGGTTGGAAGTTCACAGCCACTAAGAAGGACTTGTCTCCACCTCGTTTCTGGGGTCTGACCCGTTCAGCTATGCTCCCCCGTATCCCCCAGGGCGAGGGGGAGGAGGGGAGAGAGGGCTCTCGTCTCTTCTGCCTGTGATGTCAGACCATCATTTTCCCGTGTTAAAAAAAAACAAAACAAAACAAAAAAAAAACCGCAAACCTCCCAAGCGTGGATCGATAGGCACTCCGGCTGCAATTACCTTCAGTAATCAGCGCATCACACACCACCTGACAGCAAATCCATCATATTCATGGAAAAGTCATTCAACCTTTAAATGGCACTAAGAGCAAAACGAGCAGGAAGGATTGTTCTTAAAGGCTCTTGACATGTGGAGGACGCAGAGAGACTCATTACATCGTAATAAAGTGAGAAATATATGGAGAGTAATGGATTGATTCCATAACACGTGGTAACATCCTCGCATGCAGCTCCCCAATCTGCACCCCCACCCTGCTGGTTTCATGGTAGCTGCAAACACATGGACACAAAAGCTTAATGCATAATTATACTTCTGCTCTTTTCCTCTGTATGACGGAGAGTGTGACTGCATGCAGTTGATACATCGTCGGCAAGCAGGTGATCTTTAATCTGTTATAAAACCAACCAGTTGATGCGCATTCACTTAGCGTTCAGATCGTGTGTGTGTTTCTCACATGTTTTCAGATGTCATTTCAGCTGCCATAGGTCAGTGGAGGAAACTTGTACGTGTAGATCTGCCACTCGAGGGGATATTTTGAATCCTGGAAAGAAATCGGATGTATTGGAAGATTGAAAAGTAATTACTCATCCATGTGTGGAGACATTGTGCTGTTTATGATCACACCAGTTTTTTTATGTAATAAAGAAAAGGCTGAGGTGACAATAACGCAAACATGTAGTATACTCAACGTAATCGGTGTCATAACAAACGTTATCTCTGGTTGGACGAGTGAAAATTAGAAATGTTTTTTTCTTATTTTCCTAAAGGTCAAAGCTGATTAACGCAGACAGTGAGAGGAGCATTTCCCCGTCTTCACTGAGTTTGCTCATGCTGTGTGGCTTGTTAAAATGCTGTGCCTACGCCCCAGCTCAGTGTCTTTTAAAAGTTTGTCCAGTCACTGGAACACAGACCTGGATGAAAGATTGTAAATGGGAAAGTAATGAATAGGTTTATTTTTAATTGTTTAAGTTTTTTAGGGCTCTCTTTGGTTTTCAGTCTCAGAGTTTTCAGAGTTTTACTTCTTGCGATTTTGTTGCAAGGTGCTGGCTCATGTTTGTATAAATGTAACTGTAAATAAGAGGCAGTTATAGCATTTGTTGTGTAATATAACTGGTGGATCGGACTCTTATTTCTCAGATCTCTTCATGCAGAGAGAATATTTTTTTCATCGGTAAGCAAAGTATTTGGTTGCAATAAGAAGTAGTGAAGATGTTGGTACGTCTAAATGTGATTGGCCATTTTCTCAAAGGAGTAGTTTGACATTGTGGGAAATGCATTTGTTATGTGGAGGAGATAGAGACCACCCTCATGTATGATAAGGATAAACTGAGCTACCACCAGCAGCTTGTTAGCTTCGGTTAGCAGAAAGACGGAAACAGCTTGGCTGGCTTTGTCCAGCTGTAATTATTTTTGTACAAGTTAAACAGATGAGATATAACCTGCTAATTAGTGAGCTTTAGAGGTGCTGGTAGGCAGATTTCTTTATTACCTCCAGACAAAGCCAGGCTGGCTGTTTCCCCCTGTTTTCAGTCGTTATGCTAAGTTAAGCTAACTGGCTGCTGGTTGTGGCTCTTCTTCTTCTCACATAATCTTTGACTCTAAAATAATAAAGTGTGATTCTCAAAATGTCAGGACTATTCTGTAAAGGGCGAGGCCTGTCAATTTAGAAATTCTGACATGTTATTTTTATGGCCTAAGCGAGGTGTCACATGGGTTAACTGTTCTGCAGAGCTTGTTTTTAATATTTTCATTTACCCTCATGTACTCATGGTCTTCCCTTAAAACAGTACTGCACCTATTTAGCATCGCGCTCCTGTAGGATAGGACAACTGATGGACAGTTATAAAAGTGAAAGTATAAAAATGGAATCAAATATCTTTGATTTTTATTCCATTTCTTCTTTTTCCTCATTTAAACCTGGCCCCACGTTACCCACAATGCAACCTGACTGGTGACTATTTGGTCAGGGTGTGTTACACTCATAGTGTTCCCCTTTAAGAATCAGGATTCTTAAAAAATCACATTCACATTTGAAATCTTTTACTTATAATTGTCTGTTGGGCTGATCAGCAGTTTCATATCATCATGTGACTTTGATTCATTCTGGGGAAGTTTTCACCATGAGAATAGTGAAATGTAAAATCCCATGTCACACCTCTGTCAGGTGTGTTCTCTGTCATATCAGTGAGTCTGTCGGTGTTTGCCGGGCTGTCGGACTTTCATTCATCCCCAACAATTAAAATGGATGCTTCACTGAAGAAATCAATGGCTTGATTACCAGAGAAGGTCTTTGCTTGTTTTCCCATGAGATTCAGTGTACCACAGAGTAAAATAAACATGCAGATATCCTGTGACTCTCTTCTGATTTACATATTTCAGCAGAACATGTGAGGAAGGAGGCGCATCAAGAGGCATCAATTTGATGGTTCAGACAACACGTGTGTGTAAAGCTAGAAACGTGAGGTGGTGAATTCACCGTGCTATCGTGTGTCTGCATCCATCAGTTTGCACTTTATTAATCTTTTGTGCAGATCCACGTGAACAGAGGATCGATCGTAATTAGAGTGTAATGAGTCTTTGTGAATGGAGGCACCGTTCGACCATGTGGGGTCCCTCAGAGAAGAGCATTCGTAGTAAGAATGTGGACAGAGTTTGGGACATGCAACATGTGAAAACCTGAAATACGGCTGACTTGTTTTGTGGTTGTAGCGTCTGTTGTGCCTCTCTGCTTCTGTCAAGTGGTGTCTTGTCATATGAATCTGTTTTGTAATTAATTTTTGCTGTTGCTTGTGTCACAGACTGACAAACTGGTGCTTTATTGAATTATTACACGTTGAAAGGTCTTTTGTTTTGATCGAGGCTTGAGTCAATATAGCTGTCATTACAGAGTCATCGTTCAGTGATTATTTAATTTGTGTTAAGTGTTAAAATGTCAGACAATGATGGCCATCACAAAAAAAAAAAAAAAGGAATTCCTTGTTCTGTTTGATCCATAAACCATAAAAATCACACATCAGCTGCAAGTCCTGGAACCAGGGAATGTTTGGGAGCTTTGCTTGATTTATTGTGTTAGCAATCAATTATCAAAATTGCTACTCAGTATACATTATATTTTCCAGTTATAGCATATTCAAACGGTTAAGTTGTTTCAAACCATTGCTCTTTCCCTGCAGACTCAGCTTTACACCATTTTCCTGCTGTAGGTTTTTTTATCTTTCTCTTTTTTCTGGCTGTGAGTACAAGTTTTGCCAGGTACCCTCCTCTTCATATAGCCTCCTTTAAATTAGGTTTTTATTTTAACAAATGGACTAATTGTTCAAGCACTACCATTGATCACAGAAGTGTAGACGTTTCCCTCATTCCCTCATTCTGAGTGCTTTGTGACTTCTTTTCTGAGCAGACGTAAACTTGGAGGTTGAGCTCGACGTGATATGGTCGAAAGCTCCACAACCATTGAGTAACTTTACCTTGATTTGAGATTGCTTTTGTCAGATGCTGTTTCCAAGGTCAAGAATTTAATCCTGAAGCTTGATCATTCAGAGATAACTGAGCAAACTCCATCTGATGAAGACAGTGTGACAATCAAAAGCTCCAGAATAACTGAGTAAGTGGACCTTAAGTGCAAGTTGTTCTGTCATCACCACATGCTGCAGTTTTTGTGGGCAATGACACACTCATGTATGTGTGATGTGCAATGTTACTGCATTTATGCGTGCTGAAGTGATGCAAGCACGTACTGTACTAGGCTTCATTATGTTCAATTACAACCCACTGTGCATGCTGTAAATGATGTCTGAGGCTTGATTGAGCTGTACGGGCTTATGTAATCACAGCTAAACATGTGAACAGATAATACAGTGCAGCCCATGAATGTGCAAAATGTGTTTTCCTTAAAAGGACACAGGAAAAAAGGAAATGAGTGAAAATGTATTCTTTACATGAGCAGCTGGCCTGACGGTGGACAACACAGACCTTCAAACAGGCAGTTTAACAAGCAGTTCGACTAACACACACTTACTTTATAACTACTTTAATTGTACTTTTTAAGACAAAAGTAAGTGAAAAGGTTTTCTGATACTCATCATGGTGATGAAAATCTGAAAACTCACCATTATCATCATGTTACTGCTCCAGGAGAGATGAAGCTGGCAGAGAAACATGCAGGGTAATGTGACCTGTTGGTGGATTGCTCTCCAACAGCAGGATGTTGCTTCAAGCCATCGTGTTGACCACCACTTGCCCTGCTGAAGTGTCATTGAGCAACTTTTTAGGTCTCTGGAGTAAAAGCATCAGAGAGCTCTGACCTGTCTGTGGATGAAGAACCAAGAGGAGGAAGCTACACAAACTCCTTTGTGCCACAAGTAACCCACACCAGAAACCCTCAACCACACTTGCACAACACATTGCTGCAGTATGCTGTGGATTACTTAAGCGTTTGGTTTATAATAATCAGACAGCTGTTGCAAAGCTCTGTTAGGATACCAATTCTAGCACCTAACCTAAAACAGACAGCAACATCAACAGACATTACCATCAGATACAATGAGGTTATGTAACTGCTGGAATCTGCGGACTCAAAGCTGTTTACAGACTTCAGGTATTGTCATGAGGGTCAAAGGATTGTGTCATATTATCATTGTCAGAGAGACTGACTGATGAAGCTGCCATAGTAACACTGACAATAATTTTTCCACCGTGACTGCACGCTTCCACTGTTGTACATCTTCACAATGTCAGATGGACAGACAGACCGGCAACAGACTTAATGACCTGCCGCCAGTTTTCAAGAGCTCGCTGCAGGTGGAATGATGAGGTGAACATGAAATATGATGTGCATATGATTAATGGTACGGTGCGCTAAAAATACACTCAGCCGTGCGTAACGGTGGCGCGTAATGACGGCTGTTCTGTTGGAAAACCTCGCTGGTGACACAGTGATTTAAATGACACTTTTTCTTGTTTGCCGTTCTTCTCATCGACAGGTGTAAAGAGTCGTGGGGCGGGCACAGGTATCGAAAGGAAAACATTTTTTAGAGCGTTTCGACATTCCTTTTGTGGATAATTGTCGGAGTGGAGTGGAAATGAAGCTCGTGCAGCGGTTTCCAGATTTATAAAAGAATGAGGCGAACGCGCACAGCTTTATGAATCTGACGAGAAGAATGCATTTGCAGATTTCTGTCTGTGCGCACGCAGTTTTATTCATAGATCTACAGTTTATGCATCTGGCCCTGGATCTATTGACCAGCAGATCATGCAAACACATACGCCAGGTTTACATCTGGCTAATATCTTTACATTACTTTAATATAAATGTGCAAAAAAACAAAAACAAACAAACAAAAAAAAATGCATTCACAACGTGGACGATGTGGTTCTTGATTAAGTGAGGCTTAAAATGGTTCCAACAAATTAAACTCATGTGGCTCATTACAATGTACAAGTTTACTAAATAGTCTTTGAATATCATAGTTGTGCTTCTGTTTGGTCACTGGTGGATGGTTTTAAACGCATTGTGCAAAATGTGTACTTACACACAAGTAAAAGACAAAACAGTTGTGAGAGTATGACTTTATTACACACTTGCTTTTTACAACGTTTACAACCTGAACAAGACTTCACAAATTAGTGTGTGACTTTAAAACAGTTATTCACCACAGAGAACATTTATAGAAGTGAGAGTGTTTCATGGAGGGGAGCGCATATTGCATTTCATGACTTAAACAACAAGTTTGTATTTCATTAGAGTTGTTCTTGCTTTCACTCTTTGAAAAATGAAGCTATAGATACAGTATCACCTCAAGATTTCTGAGCTCAACTGGAAGGACTGTGGTATCATTTTATTGTACTGCGTTATACTTCGATACACAACGTAACAATACAACTGAATTCTTAGGTTTCTCTTGAACAACATTATCTGAATTTCAATCATCGAATCTGTCTAAAAATTCAAAAGTCTTCCTGAAGTCCAAATCCAGCTTTTAAACGTAAAGGATACTTCAAGAATCACATCTAAACTGTCACAGTTAAAACAATGTGATGACATGACCCACAGCAGTTGTTTACGGAGTCTGTACTGAATCTTTGCTCCCAAAGAGCTTTGAATCCGTTGACATCCGTCAACATTCAATAACATCTGGAGCGCTGGTCTCACTCATTGCCACCCAGTTCAGGTTTGCTTTTGGTGAATGCCTCTATGCCATATTTTCATATGTCAGGGATCCAAATGGATACAGATCACCTTGTCTCCATATCTCCTGTTCAGATGAAAGAGTCGTTCAAATGCAGAGAGAGCTCAGACTTCGCGAGGCGCAGCGGCTGCGCACGCTTTCCCCTGCAGGCTTTTTCCGTTTCCAGATTATAACGCGTTGCCCTCATTTGGATTCCGAGACATGTTTGAAGCTCGTGTACAACGCACTGACAAGTGTCGCCTCGTCTTGCATTGAATCCTTGCCGTCGGGCTGGCGCCGGCAGAGGAGCGTCAGCAGTTTCTTGGGAAACTGACCGCTGAACAGAAGGTAAATGCAAGGATTGGCGCAGCTGTTCAGACTGGCCAGCAACATCAGGATGGTGAAAGTCGCAGCTGGAAAGACATGAGAAGAGCAAAGCGTCATGTGTTTGCAAAGAAGTGTCTTTTACCACCTTACTAATATGTCGTAGGTGTGTGCGTAAAACTGTCAACAATCAAAATAAACTAGTAAAATTATAAAATTTAAAAAAAACTGAGCACGAGTTAGAAACACTTAATGACGTACTTTCTTTAGGCGCATTAGAGTCCCAGGCAGACCAGAGCTGGACTGTAAAGAAGGGAGCCCAGCAGATAATGTAAGCCAGCACGATGACCATGGTCATCTTCAGCGTCTTGACCCTGGCCTTGGACATGCCGGCCACGCCGCTGCCTCTGGATGGAAGATGGAGACCCACGCCGCACTGCTGCTGAATCTTTTGGTACAGGTTGATCCGGATGGCCCGGCAGATGCGCACCTGACAAACAACAACTGCAATAACAGGTAACACAAAAATGACCAGCGTGGTCCAGGTGATGTAAGTCTGCAGGCCCCACGGCTGCATGAATTTAGCCCAGCAGTCAAACACACCGGGTGCAACCTCGACCTGTGAGAAAATAAAAGCCTGTGGCAGGCTGCCCAGCAGAGAAATCCCCCACGCGATGCACACGGGGATGTTCAGTCTCGTGCGCGCCCGCTGGAATTTCACCATCGGATTGCAGACAGCTTGGTATCTGTCAACTGTCATCACTACTATCATGTAAGTGGAAGAAAACATGCCGAAAACTTGCAGGTACTTCACCAGGCGGCACACCAGGTCTGGGCCGACGAATCTGTCCGTGATATCCCACATGAGCTGCGGGCACACCTGGAAGAAGGCAACCACCAGATCCGCCAAGCACAGGTGGAAGACGAAGACGCGCATCCTAGACATCTGTTTGCGCTGTCTCCAGAGGACGAGCAGCAGGACGGTGTTGAGGGTGGCGGCGCTGACAAAGATGATACTGAGCAGCGCGATCTCCACCTTGGCGAGAATCTCATCTCTCGCCACGTCCCCTGCATCCATAAAGTCACTGTCGTTCAGAGGACGCATTGTAGTTAGACTTACCAACTGGCCGAAAACAGACTGCTGGGGAATGAAAGAACAGATGCTCCAGTTATATTGCAACTTGACGTTTTTCTAAAACAAACACTATTATGAAAACTAAGGACCATGTCTGTTACATAATCACTGAGAACCTAAGAACTGAAGAAAAGTTGCGTTTGGTATAAAGGACCTATGAAATAAGGTTATATATTAAAACAGTGGTGACAGAAAGGTATCTTAAAACAAATAGTCCTACCTACCTGCAGGTGAATTGAAGCTCGACTCTAGGCCCAGTTCAGCTTGGAAACAATCTCCAGAGAGGAGGGTCTTCGAGAAGGTCTCACAGCTGTGTCCCTGTGTTTTATGTGAGGATGAAACTGGGTGGAGCTAAGATTCTTTCAGTACTGTGATTAACTGGCAAATAAGCCTTATTATTTTAAACCTGTACAGGTGGTATGATGAAACTCCTGAATAGTTAGAAATGGACGTTGAGGTGATTGTTTTTCACTCAAGTTTACTGACATTTTCATCAAACCCTTAATTAAACCTGGGTTGCTTCATAAAATAATAGGATAGGCTATAATAACATTTCATGTTCCTGCAATAATATGTTAATTAGCAGTGGTGACAAAGTATTCAGATACTTCACTGCAGTAAAAATAACAATGCACACAGTGTAGAAATACTATTACAAGGACTGTATTCAGCATTGTACTCCAGTAAAAAGCACAGAGGCATTGTCACCAAAGGAACCCATTATGCAAAATGACCCCTGTCAGTGTTTCATTCTTACATATTTTATTTGCATATTGGATTAATATTACTAATTCTTAAAGATTTAAACAGCATCTTAATGCTGTAGCTGGCTGGTATTTGTATACAGTTGGGCAGTTTAATCTTAACATTTTATCATATTCTATAAACCGATCACATGTTTTGTATGTAAAATCTTTGTCTGCAAAGTTGTAAGTAGCAGAACAAATAAAGTTTTGACTTTATAATTAAACAGTGCTTCAGTAAAGGTATGCAACTGCACCTATAAATTACACTGCTGTCATCCAGCCAGTGATACTGAACTCTTTGCTGCAAAGGAACCTGCTCTGTATTTGAAATGAGACCACAAGCAATCACCTTTTGTTTGTTTGTTTGTGTTTGTTTGAAGATACGGTTGTAATAACTTTTCTTGCTTTTCATCGTCTGTGCTGTGCATACATAGTAGTATGTATTGTACTGTCTGTTTAACAGCACGTAAGCTATGGCAAGCCATGAGGGGTGGCTTGCCATAACAGGGATGGCTTGCTATATTAAAGCACATCTGAAACGCGACTTCTGCGAGACAGGTGATGTCATCATGCCTCTCGACCAATCAAGGTACAGAATACTTTGACGTCCCACAACTTCCAACCGGAAGACTAAATGTAAACAAAACAGTTGAGACTTAGAAGAAGTGACAGTTGGCGGCTCTCGCTGAAATAGTTGCTCGTCGTACTTTTAAAAATGATGTGATCTAATTGGAAATATTAAGTGATACACTTATTGATTCGACAGTCTCCGTCTGTGGACAACAGCCAACATACATGGATATCTTGCCAGCTAGCTGCTAGCTAGCGTTAGCTAAACAGCTAATCTCACAGCGCTAACAATTTAGCGAAATTAGCAACCAGCACCAATGCCTCAAGAGGGAGAGCAGATTCTTCCCCTGGTTCGCTCCCTGAACAGTCGAATACCCATTAAGACGGTGTTCTGTAACCGCAGTCCTCGTGTCGTGCGGCCGCTATGGATAGATTTCTTTGGGGAACCTCAGGCTTACTGCGACATCCAGCCAGGGACGGGACGAGAAATGAATACCTTCATCGGTAAGGCAGCGTTTCCGTAAAGTGTTAGAACAAGCGTAGATACTTTGCTCAGACTTGGGTTACGTTTCCTATAATGAGAGGTCATCTAGGTCATCTAGAGCTACTGTGATCATTTCACCGACACACATTTTCTGATTCTGACACAACTGTAAACCTCATGTTCAACTGAAACTCACACGAATGTAGCATGTAGGACAAAAACAGTATGAACCACAAAGTCGGTCGCCAGTTCGTGTCAGTGGACCAAGCACCAAAAAGTGTGACCTGATGGCATTTAGTTCCAAGTCTTGATGCTTTGGTTTGCAGTTTATGGAGACAGTTTGATAGCTGCCGGTGCAGTGGTGTCACTCGTTCACCGTGTAGTACACACACTAAAAAAACCTTTTTGTATGGTTTTCTAAGGTCACCCATGGATGTTCAGAGACGCAGAGACTGATGAGCCACTGAGGGTGAACTGCAAAGAACTGTTTCTTCCTAAACCAGCAGAGGGTGGAAATGCTACGTTTGCTAATATCACCTTGCCAGGTAAGATTAGCGAAGTGACTCAAAATATTAGCCATTTCCATCATATGTGATTCATAACTACTCACACACACATACAACCAACAGTATATTAATAATGAGCTGTGTAATAATCCTTTTTCACTGTAGACTGCACCTGAGCACACTTAGGCTGGTTGTTGGTTCAAGAATAAATTCTATTTGTGTATTTTCAAAAGCTGTAGACTCATTACAAAAATAGTAGTCGTAGCTTTCCACTTGCCTTGAAGGTCATGAAGGTAGTTTCAGCTGTATTTGGCAGTGTTTTAAGATGTCCTTTTTTTTTCTTTGTGAAAGGAATTTGGCTTGTGGTGGTCAAAGCATCACAAAGTGACTCCTGAAAGATTCCTGACCCAGATATTTTACAGACATACAGGGGTTACAAAGCATAATCAACAGATCGTGCTGTTTTCCCTGAGAGTTTTGTGTGCTACAATTTAGAAAACATTGATTGGCAGGTGTTTTAATTCAGGGACTGCATTATCAATAATGTTTGATTCATACCTCAAAATGATGCTGCCATTGGATTGGGCCTTTAAGCACAACATAAAAATTACAGCAAGTCAAACGGCAGGTCGACCTTTTGCTGGCAACAGACAGAGCGGCGTGGGTGGTAAATGAGAGTGTGTGTGCTTATTTAAGCAACTTGTGCTGTCGAGTCAGTGCGCATTGAGGTGATTGAAACCAAACACAGCTCTTTGTTTTAGTTGCAAATATTCCATCTGCATGAAGACACGTGAAATTTGATTTCATCCAGAGTGCAGTGCAACCTGCTGCTTTTCGCTTTACACTGATATAATTCTTTGGTTGTTGTAAATTGTTGTAAATGTTTAAATAAGAGATCACATGAGGAGAGAGGTCTCTTCTTAACATTTGACAAACACTTGTTTGGTGTATACAGTTTACAGCCTCAAGGATCGTGCTCTTCAGGTTATTCGGCGTCTGGTACGACCAGAAGACTACAGGAGGTTGGAAATAGCGCGCTGTCTCCATGAGGAGCTGGAAGATCAGCCCAGTGTGTTGAAAGATCTCCACCGCATGAACCAGCGAGTAGAGCAGCATTTGCTGGAGAGGATCCAAGGCCAAGAGGAGTGAAGCATGAAACTGGTTTGATAACGGTCACTTATGGACAGCAATATTGTACTCCACACTATCAGAGAGCAAAGATAATGTAAGATAAAGCATTGGGAATTATCAGTGAGGGAGCAGCTCTTTGTCCAGAAAATGTCCTAATTTTAAAGGACACACAATGCTACATCATCTTCAATCAAAAAGTATTGTTTGTCCTCTAAAATGTCATTTAAGGATTTCAGTGTGTATTCCTGGAAGGCCACAAGAGCCTTTGATGCAAGTCTGACTATGATATTTTTTTACTTTGGTTTTGCCATATGTTCAGGTTGTCAAATGTAAGCTCCCTCTAAAAAATCCTTTTCGATCATTTGCACAAGAAAGAAAACTTAGAAGAATGTTTTTGTCCTGGACACAGTGTTATAAATGATCTTCTGCCCTAAATAATATCATTTACAAAGGACATTAAATGAATATGTAGCTACATTAGATAGGACTGTCAGAGAGCTACATGTGGTTAATATTCTTATTGAGAATGCCTGAGATAAGATTATATTAACTAATCCAGTTCCTTGCACATCTCCATTGAAAATACTTTGCTGTTAATACTTTGCTGTTACTGAGCAGTTTATCCAAGACTGAATTGTTCAGCAATCATCATCAAGGTGGCCTATTCTTGTAATTATAGACTTTTTCAAAATATGCTGTACCTACCACCATAACTGGGCAGAATCTCTTCTATAATTTTGTCTTGCAGGTCATTTCCTGTAGTGAAAAGTTCATGATTAACCTTAGGCTGTGAAACACTGTGACTGAGGACCGTATGCTTTTTATTTTTGCCTACTTTGTTAATTCTTTGCCTCTTCTTCTTCTTTCCTGTTTTAAATTCTTACATTGCTACTGTATCTGAAAGACTTTGTCTATTTGTGTAATAAACACATATATATTTCTTACTGAAAGACACTTTGAAAAGTATTGTTATTTTAGTTACTTGCTCAGTCTAACAGCATTTGATTATGAACTATTATGAACATATAGACTAAAATGTCTGAAATAATGTAAATTGATTAATCTTTTAACAATGTCTTATTATGCCAGTGTGGAGAAATGTTCTTCTGTAATAGATCATAATCTGTAACTTACATAATTAACACAAATCTGCCAACTGCATAAGCTCACAGATGGGATGTCCAGTCCAAGTGACATGTCACATTGTGAAATTAAAACCAGCTCCAGTTTACCACAGGAGGAGTTCTGTTGCCAAAAGCGTTGCTAAGCCACAGAGTAACACAACCCGTCTTTGTATGTGTGAGTGGAGGTGAGGGCCGGGTGCAGTAATATCTGCAACATGCAGGCAGGGGAAAAGAAGAAAACCTGGGACTCGAGTCGTTTCAGGCGAGGGCAGTAAGTGCAGTCAAGAGCTTTCTCTGTCCCACACATAGGATTTGTTTTGCAGTTGGGATCCAGTGTTGTGCATGATGTGGCTTTGCTGGGCTGAAGGAATAGACGGTAACTAATTTTCATGGCTTTCTTCACCAGCATGACCTCTTGGTCAAGGAGTCATCCAGTCATGTTTCCGCATCTCCAGACAGACCACTGGAGTAAAATGAAAGCAATGGTAATGAAACAAACCCTTTTTCTTCTTTTCTTGATTGATTAATAACAAACACACAAGCTTCTTTGTATTCTTGTGATATTACGCACAGTTATTCCCACCTATAGGTTCCAGTTTATCTTGCATCTTTTCCAGTCGCCTTGTTGAGGGACACAGGTTTGTGAAATTAAACCTATTTGACAAATAGCCCTATTTAATAACCTTATTTACCAGATAATATAAAAGCAGGAAGTGAAAAGGTGAGCATTTTGTAATTTAAAGACAAATGCGTCTCTAATTCAGCTTTATTACGTGCTCTAGTGTATGAATCACATGAAGATGCTGTAAACTGTACTACCACCAGCCGACTGTTGCCTCCTCTGACTCAAGGTGAAACCACAGTTCATGATCCTGCTCCCTCCATGGTGCAAGGATACAGTAGGTCCCACATTAACAGGAATTGTTTCAGTATTTTTATTTATTCGCTTCCCTTCTGTTTCATTATTATATGCTTTTCTTTAGGCGTACATCAAAACACACCAAAAACCTCACCTCAGAACATGCTCCGGTACAGGAATGTGTTCAATGACCGTGCCAGGAGGGACTTCTGCTACTGGCTCGTTGAAAAGAAGGGCTCATCCTGTAAGCACTAATTTATGCTTTGACTACAGCAAAATGTCGCCTATACAATAAGTATTGGCTTGACGTGACATTCACAGGCACATGTGGTTTGGAGGAGGATTCTGCTGCTAAAGCTTTAAAGTATTTAAAGATGACAGAAATCCCTCTCAGCTCTGTACTACTGACTGACCTTACTGCACTGTTGTGAGCAGTGGTTCAGCCTTGAGACCTTTAGATTATAGTATCCCAACCCTCATTTGTGCATCACAGACCTCCTTGTCTGCATGCTTATCATATTGTGTTGGTCTATTAGTGGAGTTTTGGGGGCTCAGGATCAAAATCTGCTGCACGTGTGCATCTGAACAGATAATCAGCATCCTCTGCGTTCCATATAATGAATGCCAACACTTCTAAATGTCTGTCAGCAGCAGCATTTTTAGGAAGAACAACTACATGTCTTTCTATTTTAGAGCAACTCATGTCACTTCACAATATGATCGGTTTAAACAACTGTTGTATGTTAAACAATGACTGATAAACAACTGATGTATCTTCACTCCTTCCTTACAGATAAAGGATACAGCTTTGGTGCCTACAAGACCTCTCTGGGATTACCAAAAGTCTAACAAGAAGAGTCACTGTTTGAGATTGTTTTTTAACACTAAGCCCAAATTTGTTTAAATTACTTAAAACCACATGATAATGACCTTACCATATTGTGTCCATACACAAAAGATGTAAAGACAATTGTAAGAACCTGAGGGGTGATTTGTCTTTCAGTGGAAATGCTGTTTTAACAATATTAAACTTTGTAGTGAGTGCAACACTGTGCTTAGGATAATGTGTACAGTACCTTATCTACCTATAGTGTGCTGAATAAAAAAAAAACACAATAATAATTAAATACATAAAGTGTGTATTCTCATCTCTTTTTATTACTTTTTTTTCAATGTATTCATTTTCATTTTATAAATATCAGAAATTAATCTTAAATTCCAAACAGGACACAGTTTCTGTTAAATTTTAAATGTATGCAGTGTTGTGTTATATATATTCATTTGTCTTGCAAACGGAATAATCTCAGTTTTTACCCTCCAGCTCTTTTCATAGTGGTTTGTCGTTTACTCGTCAACTCTCGTTGGTAGAATTGATATCGCGAGATGTTACATAATCTGTGCTCTTGTTTGCTACGAACGCTCCCAAACAGGCCTTTATCGCTATCTAGCGATTCATTCAAATGCAAATTGTAAAAATTTAAATCCAAAATAAAACACGACAAAGAACGTTTTCATATATTATCTTAGTTCAGACAGGCTTTTTGCAAGAGGTAATTTAAGCTAATGAGTACACACTGACTGAAATAACGCGGATAAAGTGACAACTTGACTTCATACGCAGTTCCTGCCGTTTCTACTGTGCCGAGTCTGAAAAGGTAATTTAACTCTTCAACATCAAGTCAGCTACATAAATTTAGCATAGCTGCTAACCAACTATATGTGTCATAAATAAGTTTAAAGTCATAATAAAAACAACAGCGGCTACTAAGCCTGGCGTTATTTTTGAAGCCAGAACATTTGGCTAATTTTGTGTTGCAGTTTGAACCAACAAGTGAAACAGGTTAGCTAGCACTCAGTGTTAATTGGCTAAAGTGAAGGCGCTAGCGTTAGCCGAGTGCCAAAATGTCACCAATGTCTGTGCAGGTTCGGCGTCTCTTCCAGCGAGGCCGGTCAGGCTCCTTCACAGCTGCGCAAAACCCATAAACTCTGTCGCAGTCAGGGCCCAAATCGTTGAAGTTAATCTGGGTTTTACTTTTAATTTCGGCAAACATATGAGCAACTGAAATTGATTGATAGAAATTTTACAGTTTTGAACTTCGATCATTAAAGAATAAGTTTGATCAGTTAATTAAAGGTATCACATTAATCAGGTTTCATGCAGTACTTTGTAATGGAGGCAGGCTTTTATTTTATTGAACATTAGTTGTTATTTTGGCAACAGCAACTCTTCCTGGGGCCTTTGATTGTTGGAATACGACCTGGCCCCTGGTTTGCTATGTAGTCATCTGTATAAGAAAATGCACCTTGAAAGCAAAATTTGTAATGCTAAGCCTGAAAACTAGATTTGGTCACATTTTTTCTCTTCAAGACAGAGTCTCAGGATCAGGTAAGAAAGCAAATCCCACTTGACAGACTTGTGTATATATATTTATATACTACTTTAATTGCTTATTTTTTTCTAGATGTGTCATGCACCAACTTCACCAAAGCAAATTCCTCATATGTGTAAAACCGTACTTGGCAATAAAGGCTTTTCTGATAAGAACCCCAGCTCTTGGTAACTCTGCTTAAGGGTCACCTCATCTGAAACAAAGACTACCTCTACCAACGTCATATGAACCTGATAACGCCTTTATCAATATAAAATTGATAATATCTTCATTTGAATAGCACTCTTCTCGAGTGCCTTAAACTAATACAGTTATCCATTAAAATTTAAACCCAGATAAATTAGCTAAATAATATCTAGCAGGATTTAAATAAACAGACTTGGTTAAGGCAGTTTAGAAAGATGTGGTCTTAGCTAACGTTTTAAAGAAAATACAGAAGTAGTGGCATGGCTCGTGCACTGTATATTTAATGAGAGTTGCCATTGTTTATGTCTTCATCTGCTCACTAAATTGATCATCAGACAATGCATGTCCTCTTATTGTTGGGAAAATGATCGAACACCGCCTTGTTTGACTTCATTATTTTAACAGTGATGCTTTCATGTTTTCATCGTGTTGCTCGCATGCTGTACTTGATGGTCATACAGATCTGTTCATTACTTTTCCAACCATGTATTGATTTAGGATCTTCAACATGGACAGCAGGAGAAAGAAGATAATATTCAAGTGGCGGCAAACTGCAGTCACCTCGCCTGTGCATCTTCAGGGAAGAGATGCTGACTCTTGCACACCTCGCTCGAACATGTCGCCGAATGAAGATTCAAACACTTTGTCCCTCACTGACTCTCCAGGACCCGACGGCCTTGGAGCACTGAGTCTGGACACTCCCAAGAGAAAAGCAAATGTGCTTGGTGGAAGTGTGCTCTCTTTTGGAAAAGTTAAGCTGAGAAAGCTCTCCAAGAAAAATAATGAATATTTCTTGCACTCAAAGGTAACTATTTATTGTCGATCTTCTTTCTTATATCAAAACTAGAGTCTCAAACCTGCTATCACATGCATTACATTCAGTTCTTGTTAAGAAATTACTGATTTATCTGTTCTTTTTGCACCATAACTATCAGGAAAAACCTATCGACAAGTCATCCAAGCAGCTGGAGTCCGCAGAGAGCCAGCAATTATTGCCACCTCAGTCTCACTCATTTATCTTGAAAAAGAAAGAGAGGACACCCGAGGAGGGATCAAAGGCTATCTACAGGATGGCATTGATTGCAGCCATTGGCAACACAAAAGCAAGATGCAGCACTACTAATACCCCCAACACTAGCACAAACAGCCCTTTGCCATTTGAATCCTCACCAGTGAAGACTGAAGTGCCCAGCCCAGTGTCACTCGACAGAATGGTCATGAATATTAACCGTTCCTTGACCAAACGTGAGAATAAATCCAAGAACAACAGCTCTGCCCCGGAAGATCAGTGGTCCTCCTTTCATGTGCTTGAGGACACAGAAGTGCTAGATGACCACTCAGAGCCAAAAACAGACAGAAGGGTAAGTCGGATAACGCCAAGGAATCAGTCTTGTTTGCTTATGTATAATTTAAAATGTTTCATTTGCATATAATGTGTTCATTTTCTTGCCCGTGATTTCATTTTTGTTCAGTTAGCTTATGTTTCTTTTTTTTTTTAATCAAAAGCAACTGTAACTTTTGTACAGAAGCCAGAAAATTGACTTCTTGAAATCTTGTGACCATAGAGTTGTCACCAAGCTCACAGGAGATGCTTTTTATGTTTTTCAGAGTGTTGTGATGAAAGGAGAAGATTCACCCAAGACTTTTGGTGATCAGGAGTCTGTGTTTGTCGAGACAGCCTCTCAAGACAAGTTATTTGGAAATATACCAGAAGCTGAGGATTGTGACTCATCCCTCCCCGCTCTGGAGTATATCCCAGATTCTTCCTCTTGTTTCACGTCTCATCAGAGTGGCAGCCAACAATGGGAAAGACCGTCAGTGAACACCCAGAGAGCTACAGCTTCCTCTGTCACCCTTTTATCCACTGATGAAACGACCATCCAGGCAGCTCCTGGAGACATGGAGATGCCGAGGGAAGTTTTTGTCTCATTGAAGCAGCCCCATCCGCCAAACACAAGCCCTTCAAATACATCCACCGTCGAGACTGAGAATTGTCATTCCTCCGACATGATGGCCCATTTATTGGATCCATTTGCTCTGCCACTACAGTCAAACAGAGGAGTACTGAACCCGTGCTTGAACTCCTCAAACACACGCAGACACTCAGATGGTGGCTCTTCCATGCGTTACCCCTCCTGCTCCTTTGCTCCTCATAGCACTCCGAAGCGATTATCCATGGGATCACAACCTATATGGACCAGTTACCCGCACCTGGCCAATCAGGTTGGTTTCATAGACACACACTGCCATCTAGACATGCTCTATGGAAAACTCGGGTTCTGCGGGACATTCAGAAGCTTTCAAAAGCTGTACCAAAACAGCTTTCCTCCACAGTTCAGAGGCTGTATTACCAACTTCTGCAACCCAGGGATCATGGTGAAGGAGGCCCTGTGGGAAGGCTTGCTGGCTGAAGACTCAGTATGGGGGGCATTTGGGTGCCACCCCCACTTTGCCAAATACTACTCAAGTGTCCATGAGCGCAGTATACTGATGGCCATGCGGCATCCAAAAGCTGTGGCATTTGGTGAGATGGGTTTGGACTACTCCCACAAAAACTCCACCGGCGCCTCCAGGCAAAAAGAGGCAAGGCCTAGTTTGACATTGTCTCATTTTAATAAACAATTGTATTGAATGTAACAATTTATCTTAAACTAGACAGACCTTCATAACTGTGAAGTGGTCAGGAATATATAGTGTGGAATAGAATGGTGAAATTGTAATATAAGGATTAAGGTCCATGTTTTGTTTCTCTGTGAAGGTGTTTGAGCGTCAGCTGCGTTTGGCTGTGGCCATGCAGAAGCCTCTGGTGATCCACTGCAGGGATGCAGATGATGACCTGCTGGCAATCATGAAGAAGTGTGTCCCTAGAGAACACAAAATTCACAGGTGAGTGTGGAGGAATTATTCTCATTTAATGTCACATTTTTTTTTTTCTTTATCGAAAGTAGCAACTGTTCTGTTCAGTTTAAATGAAAAAAATGAAATCAAACCACATTTTTGATGCTGCTTATGGTTACCATTTTTCTGCAAAATCCATTTCATTTATTTCCATTCAGTAAGTATCTCTCCTAGTTTTCATTTTTGAGAAATTTCATGAGAAATGTCATTTTGTTTCAGATTATTTTTCTTTTTGCTTATTTTTGCCAAATCAAATGAGACCAAAATCTTGAGAATTAAAACTTCCAGGTCCATCAGAGTGTAACCTTTATGCATTCATTCTGTGCATTTTCTTTCTTGCTTGCATTTGTGGTTTCCAGGCACTGTTTCACAAACAGTTATCCAGTGATCGAGCCCTTCCTGACAGAGTTCCCCAACCTGTACGTGGGCTTCACAGCCCTGATCACTTATTTGAGGGCCACTGAGGCCCGAGATGCTGTCCGCCAGATCCCTCTGAACCGCATTGTGTTGGAGACTGACGCACCATATTTCCTGCCCAGACAGGTAGGTTTAAATCCAGCTAGAACCAGGAAAACACAGACTCTGCTCTCATGTCATTAATGATTGGCAAGCTTTTTTCCAGTTTTTACTACAATGAATAACTGCTAATTATTACAAATTATACATTGAACAAGCTAAATGTGTATCATAATCACAGCTGGTGAAGTCACTTTGTTTGTGACTGATTGTGACGCTGATGTCAGCTCATATAAGAACTCTTACCACACAACTGTTCCCCATTCAGTGAAGAATTGGGGTTTTTATGAATGTTCAGCAAACATCTATTAAGAAAAAGTACATGGGGTGCACATTTACCAGGTCAGCAATGAGGACACTCCAATCAGCCACCATTTTAGACAATTAATTCATTGTGTATTTTTTTTGTTTTTCCAAGGAAAATGCCCGCGGCAAATAAATTGGGTTGTAAGGTCCAAAACTAGTTGGAGGGATTTTCAGAAACCTACAGTATACTTGTCAAACCTTTGCATAAACCCCTTTTTTGTCAGATTTGAGGTGCTCTCCACAAGAGGGTCGGTGTTGTACTGTTGACAGCACTGGTGCACTTAAACAGATAAGATTTTGACTCCATACATATGATAAGTGTGTCTCACTGTTGACAGGTGAATAAAGATGTCTGCCGGTTTTCACATCCTGGAATGGGCATCCACACGCTGCAGGAGCTGAGTCTGCTCAAGGGGGAAGACATGGACACGGTTGTCGCTACCATTCGAAGCAACACCACCCAGCTCTACGGCATATGATCCTCAGAGATGATGGTAAAAACTAAGGAGAGAGCACAAAGGTTATGGAGCTGGTTTGTGACACAAACATTTTATGTGGCTTTTTGTTTTAGATTTATTAATCCTCCATGTAGAGATGTCAGAATATGGAGAGGGTTGTCTCATTTTTAAACGACCTGAAAGACGAGATCCTGAACTTGAACTGAATAAAAGGCCGAAAAAGGGAAAAAAAGCTGATGTGAGAATGTCTCTTGTCTGATGGAAATGCTGAATGTCATTGTTCATCGAAGGAATTAATTCCTCAGCATTTGTGGTTTTTACGTTGTAATTTTTACTGTGTTGCCATAATTTGACATCCCTTTCCTTGTTCTAACTTGTCAGGATGTTTGTCTGTTTGGCTCTTTCGTGCGATCTAGTTTGGTTTGATACAGTTGAAAGTTTTTTTTATTCAACAGCTATGCTTTGTTGAATTTATGCACAGAAGTGCTGTGTGAAGAGCACGTGAAGATGTGAAGGGGAAGAGAGTACTGTCTGTAATACAGTGATGCAAACGTGGTGTGTGTGAGCAAATCTTATTTCCACCTTGAAGAAAGGAAGTGGCCGTGAGACTAGTCCATTAGCTTGCTTTGATACCGCCATGTATGACACACATTCAGCTCAAGTGCTTTGTGTTTTGAGAGTGAAAAGCCTGGCCTACTTTTACAGGTGCTTAGAGTGTGCCATCTGAGGATTCAATTAGTGGCAGATGGATAGATGCGTCTCTTGTATGTCAGCTTTGACAAGAGGGGTGCATTAAAATGTGTACATTTCAGCTTTTCCAAGTTTTTGATGAAAGCCTAGTTTCCAGTAATTCCAGAGTATGCTGTGTTCGTGGTCGTGTATCTGTACTCATTAAAAGCTACAAGATGGTACACAGAGCACTATGTGCTTTGCTGTGTTTGACTTAGTTCTTCTATTTTGAACATGAAGTTATGCAACCTTGTTCGATCCATTTGGTGTTTGCCCCTTGAATAAAACAACACTTACTTCTGGAATTGTGGCCCTAAAGGTCTCAGGAAGTTGCCAAAGCAGCAGACTTTGTGACCGTAACTGTTGTGAACAGATTTATTGTTATTTTTAGGTACATTTTTTTTGTAGAGTTATATCACAACATGAGAGCCTAAAGCCTTCTCCATTTATAACCTGATGAAAGGGACGATAAAGGACTCCTGTCCATTCCCGCATTTGACCTTAATTATAATTATTTTATATAAAATTGTCCAAAGATGAGACAGAGAGACAAAAGTTTAATTGATGCTTTATTTTTATGGGCACACGTGGGTCTCTGATGACAAATAAGTGCTGGTTGTTCAGTACATACTGTGCTGTTATGTTAAATTACACAGGTAACAATTTGAATGACTCATCTGCTGACACAGGAGAGTTTTACTAATAAAGATAGATTCCAATGTTAGACTACAGTGTGATCAATGTCTATGAAATTTCTATTCATTTCTCTCCAGTTTTACACATCCTTAACCTTGAGACCAGTAGTTTGACAAAATCATTTTAAGTAACCATTTTCAACTTTTTCAACTAACTGTTTAGTATTAAATTCAGCCATGTTTTCACCAATTAAGCTCCACAGTAAGGTCATAGCGATGATGATGACAGTTGAACCAACTCTCATGATTGATGAAGACTGTGATGTGGTTGAAAGCTCCAAAAATGATTATGAGTTCAGGTTATTTTCACATGGTGTCACCTGCTAAACAGGTTAATGTTTCAGTTGGAAATTATCTGGACATCTGGCATTTCTCTAAGATTCAGTGGTACAGACCATAACTTAATTAGCCCCAGTCCAAGTAGCAATGTTTTAAGAGCCCTGAGCTAAAGGGTACATAAAATGTTTAAAGAAATGAGACCAGCATGCCTCTGCTTGCAGTGTTTTAAGGATCACTATCTAATGAAGTTGAAATTGGAAGGTGTGGAAGTTTTGAAGTTCTCCATGGTCTTCAGAGTTGTGGTGGTCTCTCTGTAAGGTGAAGACACATGTTCAAAACAACAACTGTAATTGTAAGGTTAATTATTTTACTATATATTGGCTGAAGGGAACACACCTTTTTTATGTCTAAAACAGAGGAATTAGGCAAACCTGCTGTGTTCCCCAGCAGACGCTGAATGATCTCCTGCAGTGCCACAGCGTACTCCTCGAAGTCCTCTTCTTTCATGGTGACGCCAATTTCAAAGGGAGCGGTTATCTACTTAGGGGAGAGGAAGACCATGAAGTCAAAGGGATCACATTTTTGTGGTGTTCTGTAGTCACGAGTGTGATGTCCACTAACTGTAATGTGGTGGTCCTCATTTGGTGGACTCGGCTCCTCCATGACTTGGCGGCCGACCCTGTAAGACCTCCCCCTGTTCTGTGGTTGAACGGAGAAATCTCATGAATGTAACCCATTCAGCTTTATGTCAGAAGTTCAAATGCAGATTTACATGCTTCTCTGCTTGAATAAAGTATAGTAAACAGTGTAGTCACTTTATTTGAAGTTCTAACTATAAGTGCACAATATAGCCCTTAATTCATCTGGTGATGTGTCAAATTTCCCTTGTTTTACTCCTCCAAATTTAGAAACTTGCGCCATATGGTAAAGAAAATGCCTGCAGACAATAAGAATGTGAACATTTCAGTCATAGGACTGACATCTACACAACTCTGTAACATTGCTTAAATTCAGAAATTTGTCAGAAGTTGTCCATTGGGCTCAGTAGGATAGCACAAGGTTAAATAAGCTTGTTATATTCTAAGTATGAAGACGAAGAAAAAAAATCTCACAGCCAATTAATTGTTGACTTATTACTGACTCAATCTTCCTCATGTTTAAAGTGATGATGGCTTCATATTTAAAACAGCAGAATATAAAGACGACAGATACACGCATCATTCAGTTATGATGTTTCTTCTAAAAGAGTTCATCCAAAAAGCTCCTTTACCTGAGGTTTTTGTGAAGGGCTGAGGAAGCTGGAGCCTGCGCTGGTCGACTTGCACCACAAGGCCAGAGAACACAGCAGAAACACCAGTAAACAGCTGTTTCTTTTCAAAAACATGGTGGGATAAAAATCTCAGCTGCTCGCTTTACTGAAGGCAGTGTAATGAAGCAGTTTACCATGTAAATGGTCAAAAATATTGATCTGCTGGTCACTGACTCTGTGAGTTCAGCTTCTGGCTTCATACCTTTATATACCTTTCATCCTTTTTCATTTTGGTTTAAAATGCATTCAACATAACAGTGACAGACACTTGTGCTGTCTTTTCATGGTAGCACTGGACTGTTCAAATGTTTGAATTGATAACAAAGTAGACATTTCTCTGTTGTGACCTGATAGCAACCCTGTTGATCATCTTACCTTTTCAATGCACTGATGGAGGTAATAGTATTGCTGTCATAGAGATACAGATAAATGGGACTGATTGGGCCTATTATGCATGCTTACAGCAGCATACCAATATTGAGCTGTTATTCCCAGGAACAGTGCAATACAAATAGTGTTTGCACAGCGAGAAAACTCACTTTGTATCAACACAGTTAAATATAAAGATCAATATTAAACACTGGTTGAAATCACACTGGTTGAACCATAAAGAATTCTCTTTTAAGAAGTCTTATGTGCATCAAACTGAATGTATATTTTATGAACAGGTAATGCTATCAATTTTTAAAAGTTTAATTGGAGAAAACCCTATTCAAAATGAACTAAACTAACCTAAAAACTGAGTATACTGACTGACCCAAAGCCTACCTTTTTTTTTTTTTTTTTTTTTAATTGTGGGTTTAAAACAGATCCAAATCCATGCAACCTTTATATGAGTCACACATTCAGTGTTCAAAGCTGCTATTTACACACTGTTTACTACATGATGCTTTAGTCTGTGTGTGTAAACACATCCACATGTAGTCTGGAAGTTACGTTTTTTGAAAGATACTGTAACAGCAGATCATTATACAGCAAACAAAAGTCCTTAGTAAATCATTGTTCTGAATTTGTTGTCAGTGAAATTGTGATATTTCACAACTTCATCAAACTTTATCACTACTTTCTAATTTTCCAATCAGTATTGAAGGATGTAATATTTAAAGCTTCTTACTTTCTTTTAGCATAAAAAACTCAAGTATAGTAAGCCCTATATGAGTGTTGTGTCGATTTATCGTGACAGCCCCAGCAGACCACTTTATAGAAGATTGCAGATGCCACCGCAGTGTCAGAAAATGTTTTTACCTACATACTCCAAAGGACCTCAGTCTTCTTGGCAGATGGAGACGACTTTGGCCCCACATCTGTGTTGTTGTGAGGTGTACACATACATACATACATACATACATACATACATACATACATACATACATACATACATACATACATACATACATACATACATACACAGCTATTGTGTTTACAGAATAAACGCCACTAGTTGGCGGTAAAGCGACATCCTAGAGAGAAAACCACCAACGAAGAAGTCGGGCTTAGTCAAGGTAGTAGTAGTATGGAGATGATGGCGTAGAAGAGAGTTGGTAAACATGGATAAAAAGAAGAAACCCTTCGACGTGACTGCTTCATCGGTGAGTTACATTGAGAAGCAGCTTTATAAACATTTTATTGATGCCCTGTGTGGCGGTGGAACTTTTTATTCAAACGATAATAAGAGCTAACGTTAGCTAACTTGCTGTCAGGCTAATAATTAGCAAACCGTTAAAGTTGTGTTGGTAGCAAAGAATAAACATTTGCATCGTGTTCTTAATCTGCATTTTGGTTATGCTTTTCTTCTTACAGCTTGTAGATCTTAAAGCTGAATTGTACAGAAAGCAAGAACAATTCAAACAGGACAAACTCGGGCAAGAAAACGATGGTGCTGGATTCACATCAAAATCCAAAGTCAAGGTACAGGATCTGTGTTTTTTAGGGGATTTTTTTTTTTTCTTGCTTGTGTATTTACAGATTGAGATTACAGACCGTGTCCTGTCTTCATGCTTCTGTGTAGAAACCTAATGTCTGGAGCAAACAAAATGCTGGTGTTTCAGCAAGAGCTGAGAAAGACGCGGAGCAGATGTCTGAGGAGCAGAGGAGCCTCGATACATCAAAGTGAGTTGAACATATTGTGCAGGTGCGCAGGACATTCACTGTCATAATATAATGGTGACCCAACTGCTGACTCCTCATTTATCTTCTTAAAACAGACGGAAGTTGGAGGAGAAGGCTAAGCTCTACGAGCAAATGACAAAAGGAGATTTTCCCGGTTGGTGAAATGTAAATTACATCTTCCTAATATTTGGCTGCATGACAAAATGTAGTTAATGTGTAATAAACGTGTGCTGTGATATGTCAGATGAAGAAACAGAGGGTCTGTTCCTGGTTGACTTCACCCAGAAGATTATTGACAAAAAGAGAGAAACATTTGCACAGAAGGAAACAGATTACGAGGAAAGAGACAACCCATCTCCTGTCCCTCCTCCTCAACACCCGGATGAGGAATGGTAACTGCTTCATTCATTTTCAATGGTCTGGAAACATGTAGTTTAGTTAGGAAGTTGTTCAAAAGTATACACTTGAACTGTATAAGGAAAACATAAAAGCACTGACAAATCCCGGTGATATAAGAAGTAGTGCTCCCACTGCCACCACTATTACTAACCTGGAGTGCTAGTTAAAATGAAAAAAGTACAAATAAATGTGAAAATGTATACGCAGTATAATGCCACAACTTAAACCCTGTTATTAAAGTGTTCTCCTAATGAATTGTTTTTGTGAAGGGTGGATTATGTGGATGCTTTGGGACGATCTCGAAGATGCATGAAGAAAGACCTGCCAAGTTTTAAGAAAATGGACCAAGAATTTCAAGGAAAAGGGTAAACATTTTAAAAGTAACGACTTTTTAAAGATGCAGGCGATGCTTTCTTAAAATTGAAGGTTGGTGTTGTGCTGGGAACTTCAACTCTTTTGGATGTGATTATTCCATAAAGGAAATCCTCAGCTGACAAGACATTACTCTCAGAAGACATGCGTCGAGAGCTTCAGAGGCAGGAGTGGGAAAGGGAGGAAGAGGAGGCTATGAAGAAGCCTGTTGGACCGATCCACTATGAGGATATCAGGGGACAAGGTAACTGTTTAAACAGTTCTGAAACATTTCCGCACAACCACGAAATCAAATGTTTTGGTTTGTAAGACGTGTTTTGTCTGTTTGTTCATCTCAGAGGCTCGGGACCTTGGTGTGGGTTACTTTGCGTTCTCTAAGGATGGAGAGCAGCGCAGAAAGCAGAGAGAAACTCTGGACATGCTCAGAGACCAGGTGAGCTGCTGATCACTGGACAGATATAAGCACAGGCATACTTGTGCATTTAAACCACCCCACACTACAAGGATACTCTTACATTATGGACTTTTAACACATACTGTATATCCACACTGCACTAGACTGACACACATATGTTGTCCATATATCATCACTGTTCCCAGTGTTGGCAGTGTTGCTACACACTTATGAGTCCTTCTATACTTATGAGTACCCTATACTATACTCTCTTTTACACCTGTCCTGTCTTTCAGACAACAGAGCAGCGCACTAAGAGGGAACATCTGAAGGAAAAGAGGCAGGCCATCCTGCAGGCCCGACTGGCCAAGGTGAGGCAGAGGAAGATGAAGAAGGCCAAGCTGGATGGCACAGAGGACAAGCAGGAGGAGGAGGAGAATGAAGGTTAGTATCCACTCCTACCCTCACATCAAATCAGTCCCAGCTGCTGCTTATCTTGATATTATAGAATTGGAGCTGTTTGTATACAAAGTCTGTTTGCATGCTGCAGTTCAGTGATCACATGAATGTTAATGAGGGATTGTCATGAATTGTTTGTCCTAGGAGAGGAGGGCGAAGGTGAATTAATAGGACCCTCGCCTCCACCAGAGGAGTTCCCAGAGGTCAGCACAATCAAGAAGGTGGAAGTGGAGATCCAGGAAAGGAGAGACACCAAACCAGGTGTTCCTCATGTCAGAGAATGGGACAGAGGCAAAGGTACGCCTGATTATTTAAATGTTCACATTAAGAATTCATCTCTTACATCAGGACTTCAGTTAAGACTTGAGACACTTCACTGTACATGTAGGTGCTTCCTCTTCATTCTCTTTGAGATGTGACCATGTGATAAAAAGTCGTGGGTTATGTAGTTATTAGTTAGACTGTCATCTCTCACTGCACTTTTTGTGGTCCTTTGTTATAGAGTTGTGTTTAGATAGCTATAATGTGTTGTGGATGAGAGCGTAATTCAAACTAAAGTATGAATTTTGTTTTCAAGGTTAAAGTTATTGTTTCTGTACCTTGTCAAATAATGGACTTCTTTAACGCCATCTTTTTACTGTTTCTTACAGAGTTCATGTTTAGTGAGTGGAAAACTCGCCGTCGTGACGAGCGAGAGTCAGAATTTGCACCTCCCTCTGCGTACTTTAACGAAGGAAAGAGGCAAACACCGGGAAAGATTAAAACTCAGGAGAATGAAGCCAAGATATCCTTCAAGTGGTCCAAAGGCCCAGGAGGAAACTCTGAGTGTGAGGAGGAACCACAGTCTAAAGCTGCTCCCTCACCTCCTCCACCTCAACAAAATTCTCCAGCTGCTCCACAACCACAGAGCTCACCACAGTCATCCCCTTCAGATCACCCAGCACATTCAGCTCCTGTGTCTGCTCCCCCTTTTAATCCTCAGTATCCCCCTCCTCCATTTTATCCTCCATTTCCTCCTTCTCAGTTTGCTGGACCACCTCACCTGTTTCCTCCATTTCCCCCACAGTACCCAAACCAGTACCATCCCCAGTACCATCCCCAGTACCATCCCCAGTACCATCCCCAGTATCATCCACAGTATCCATCTCAGCAGCCCCCCCAGACTGCAGATGCCCAGCAGCCTGCTCAGAGTCTAGATGACATGCTTTCCTTTTACAGGAACTCTTCCTGATCTCTGAGCTGTTGTGTTTTCTGTGTAGTTGGTTCCTATTGTGAGTGTAAATATTGCCTTTTTTGAGGAAATTGCAGAAACACCAGAACCTGAGCTCTGTGGAGTTTTAATATTTAATTATTTTTTATTATTATAATTTTTGCTTTGTGAAAAACACTGTTAATTTTAGTTGAGCTCTCATACATATAGATCCTCCACCATTTCACGTGTTTGTAGTCAGATCATAAACTTATCAAACGAAATTAAATGCTGTGGAAAATATCCACCAGGTGGTGCTGTACATCATGTTGAGAGAGTGCAAGTAAGCAGGCTTGTGTTCTGTGGTTATTTATATGAACTGGTAAAGGAAATCCTTCTAGAGCTGCAGTTATTATCATTATTGATTGATCTGCTCATTATTTTCCCCATTAAATGATTGTTTTGTAAAAGTGAAAAATGTCAGTGACTGTTTTCCGGAGTTCAAGATGACGTCTTCAGAGATATTGATGTGTCTTTCCAGCTGTTCGCAACCCTAAGATATTCAGTTTATTATCACAGAAGACAAAGGAAAAGCTGCAATTCATCACAAAAAAAGTGGAACCAGGAAATCTTTTTTACTTAAAATCTAACATAAACCCTTTTTTTATTATCAAAATGGGGATGATTGTGCTGCCAATCAGCTGAGCATTATAGCTCAATGTAAATCTATAAATCTATGTACAAGTGTTTGAATTATGATGCAAATATTTCAAAGACTTGCCTTTTTATTATCAAATGTATAAATAGTCTATATTGCCTAATTTCTCAAACTGCGTTAAGTCATGACAGCTGGGAAAAGGCAGCAAGTCTCACATGCTCCTCACGGTTTAATCAGAGTAACATCCAAATAATGTAAGTGATAAATAATGCTCGAGATGAACCCGTTTCCCCTCAGCTATGGCTACCACACTCAAAGGTCTGTGTTTTCTGTTGTGAAATATTACCATGCTGCCAGTGAAGATCGTCATGTGTAACCTAATAGTAGAAGATGGATTCATAACTTCTCAGTCTCATACTGTTACCAGTATAAACTCACTGTATATCACAGCATTGAAGCTGTACAACTGGCTTTGTGTGATTCAGAAGGCTGAATGTTAGAGGTTTCAATTAATGTTAACAAAACAAAACGGACGGTGTCTGAGTCTTGTGCCTGATAACATCAATGCAGAAATTTCAGACATGTAGTCTTCAGTGACAAAGGACAGTGGATTACATTGTTTTACATGTGTTGAAATGTGACACAGACGCAGTCAATTGTCTGACTCCGACCTCTGCCCTTGTCCTGGTCCACAGGAACAGCGTGAGACCTGAGGCACGTCAGGAAGCGAGGGGAACTATTCAGAGGAGTTGATAGTTGCCAGCAGTTTGATTTATAATATCTAGAACTATAACTTGACCACAGATCAAAGATCAGATCAGCCCATTATCCTCTTAATTAGACATTTGGCTTGATGTCTGGCTCTCTTGTTTCCTCTCTCAGGCAGGAGAATAGGTAGTTTGGCAGTCAGTGTGTTTTGTGGATCTCCTGTATGAAGAGGTGGTTCTCTTCCTGATGTGGAGGATTGCTGACCCCACTGTGACCTTAAACACTGTGTTTTTTCCCCTATTTGTTCCTGCAGCCTCAAGTTAGACCAGTCCAAGCAGAGTGAGAAACACACGCTCAGATACTGCCCCCCGGTAGGTGTGTATGTATATACACAGTATGTGTGTGTGTGTGTTCATATACAGTAAGTGTGTCTGTTTGTTTGAATTGTTGAAGCCAATTTGACGCCTGACTAAATTTGCTTCCTAGGAGGTGGGATGATGCTGATACAGTGGCAAGACCTCACAGAGTGATAGTCATACAGGGATTTAAAAATGCTCTTACGCACATCGCCTACATAATGCAGTACTTACTGCAGTACGTGTAACAATGAAGAAAAGCTCTGTCTAATGAGGTTTACAACAGAATAATCCCTAAAAAATGAGAGCACACAGAGGCAGCCTAATTTAGTTTGTGGTTAGGCTTTTCTTTTTACCCACAGCAATGTTGGTTGGTCAGTCCACTTTGGTCCAGACTCAAATATTACTGAAATATATTGTATAAACTGGAATTGTTGAATTGTTGTACAGGCATTCATGGTTTCCACAGGATAAATCCTAATGACTTCAATGATTCTCTCACTTTTCCCCCAGCACCACCATGAGGTTATTTGTGGTTTTGAATGAAATGTCCCAACTATTTGATTGACCACCATGGGATTTATGGACATTCATTTACCTCTGAGGATGACTTTGATGATCATCCAAATTCATGTGATTGTGTTTCTGCTAATTAGCAAATGCTAGCATGCTAAAATTATAAATTAAGATGGTTAACATCATAACTGCTAAACATTAGCATGCTGTTGTTCCAGCACTGTCATGGTGAACATGTTAGCATTTAGCAAAGTGCAGCCTCACAGAGCAGCTAGCATGCCTGTAGACACTTAGCCATGCTAAACCAAATCTGTACTCTCATCACTTCAACCATACCAATATTATGACAGATTGGATGCAATGAAATGCAATTGCATGTATATATGCAGATGAGCAAACAGCAAGAATTCAAATCTGCTATGCTAAATGCTAATGCTAAACTAAGGCAGTGAACATATGGTAAACATTACACATGCTCAACATCAGAATGTTAGCATCACAATGTCAGAGTTTAGCTCAAAACACTGCAGAGTTGTTAGCATGACTGCAGGCTCTGTATGTGGACAATAGTGTGTTTTCTTGTACAGACAGAACAAGTAGGGGCTGTAGCGCTCAGAGCAGCTTCTTTTAGCTTCATGCTGACCGTCCACCCTGCACTGAGAAGAGCAAGAAGCATCCTGACGTTCTCTTCTGTACAAATTACCACGGCACAAAAAAACTAAAAGAAAAATAAGAAAAACATGCCTCTTCTCAGCTCAATGTGACTTGCTGACTCACCACTTTAATGAGTCTAATGACTTATTAGTGACAGGAAGGTGTGTCTCCACCCTCCTCTCAGGCACCAGCTCCACTGAGAAATGATCTCTGCATTTAGTTGTGGCAGTTTAATCCTGCTGTGGCTAAGGAAAATGGCAACCTGCTGTTTTCATAATAGAAAATAAATTATCTTCAGCGTGTGGAAACGGCTGCAGATGTAATATATTAAAGTAGTTCAGTTTTATTGATTTTTTTTAGAAAGTATTATCTGTATAGCCAGCAGTCAATTATGCACTGTTCAGACATGCTGTCACACACACAGTGCTGGTGTCAGTTTACTGTTGATAATCCTTACAGTGCAGCTATAAATCTACTGTAGCGCAGGAGCTAATGGAGCCTTTATGAGGAAGGATATGAAGCGAATATGGTGTCTGACTCTTGTTCCTCAGTAATCCTGTCTTATGTCCTTTAGACCTGGGCAGGCAATCATTGTTGCCTTTATGGCACTGCAGGACATTGATCCAGAGATGAACGGAGGGAGGGGCAGAGCTGGCCCCTTTTTAATGCAGTTTTACTGGGATAAAAGGCGACTAAGGAATGGCCTAGACAATAAGCTGTGATGTTTACCCCCTGCTATTAGCAAAATTAAACTTCAGACACAGTAAGATCAAATATATCCCTTCACAGACCTTATTTGTATTAAAAATATTCATATTCACACACACCGCAAAGTACTCTAGTGTATCTTTTTCTAAAATAATTAGAATTATACTATGGCAAAATATACTTGCCTTCTATTGGAGACATAGATAAGAAGATTGATGCTACTCTCATATCTGCCTGTTAAATACAGACAATATGCAATTAGCTTAGCTTAGCATAACGACTGCAAACAGAATGAAACAGCTTACCCCGGCCCTCTCCAAAGGTAAAACAAATGCAAAAACAAGCACCATAAAGCTCACTAATTAACACAGTAAATTAGTGTTTTTGCATTTGTTTTAACTTTACAGAAACCAAAGTGTAAAAACAAATGTTCTCCATTTTATGCTGGGAGCACTAACTTCCTGGAGTCTCTTTGCTTCACTTGTGCTCCAACATGCCAGACGTCCTCCACTGAAACTGCGCACAGTTTACCGCTGGCGTAGCCCCTGTGAGACCCAGATGCGCTACAAGCTCAGATAAGACACTTGTCTAGAAGAGGTTTTTAATTCTTGGGGCAGTTTTATGATACAGAGTTTCAATGACCCATCTGGGGACTGAACTCACAAACTGGGAGAGGGAATCAAACTCATAAATTGTCAATCCCAGTGCAGATGCTACAGCTGTAAGTTCACTGAGCTGGAAGAGTCTTTGATATTGGAAGGGTTACTCAACAAAAGAGCAGTGCCATTTTAGACTGCAAAAAAAAGACACAAAAATAGCCCAAAGAGACAGCATTTTGAGCTTTTAGGATCAGTTTAGGATTCTTCTTTAAATTACCAACATTAACATAAAAACAAGTGAAGGGAATACTACTGGCTCCATTAAGGATAATAGGCCATAAAGACTCGATCGGCATATTGGGCCAACAAACAAATTCAGACAACTACAACAGGATACTGAGAAGTTTATAAAAGAATGAACAAATAATACAGTCTGAAAGGGCCGCTGCAGTTTTCAGGTCAAGTTTTCTCACACACTCTAATTTATCCCAAAACATTTATGCGCCCTGACCACAAATGTTATTTTTGTATTTACTCCAGAACTCCAGCAGGCAGGTTTCTCAAAAGCAGGATGTGATGTTTACATCCACTACAAGAAGGGGGATCCTAATGCACATAAAAAACAAATGCAGCTTTATGAGGATTTGTTCAGGATTTAAGATGTGGAGACAATGCAAATTATCCTAAATGATGGGTCACATTCATACAGCGGCCATTCTCCTCTGATGCCACACTCAGGATGGGAGACTCAAATGCTCTATCAAAAGGAAATGTCATACTGCTGTGTTCCACGTTGCCAGTTTTATGAACATAGAGAATCTGATTTCACCGTCATCATTTTATCATTTCACCTGATTAATCAGCAAAGGAAAAGACACAGGATAGTTACAATCAGGCCATATTTAAAGATTAAACATATTTGATAACCCATAAGACAAGAGCTTAGCATTCAACCTCTTCCTAGCTAACATTACTATTCGGTAGTGTTCTACAATAAAGCTTGTTAGACAAACTGTAAGCTTGATTATCCAGTGTGTTGTATTTACAGGCTTAAATGAATGTGTCAAAGATGTGTGCTTATATTTCAGAATTAATTTACACTTTTTACATTGTGTCGTTTAACGCTATCAATCAGTAATGTTAGCCAGTGCTAACATTAGCTGTTGTCTAATGGTAGCTAAGCAGTATTCACTTATGTTGTTTCACCTTGAAATATGGCCCAGTTTGCCCCCGAATTTTGCCTTTTCAGTTACTAATCAATAAGGAAGCGGTTGAATGGTACCGATTTGGCATGTTCCCAATGTTTATATGTTTTACAACCTGGAACACAGCAGTGCAGCATTTCATTAACAGCATTCGAGCTTCACCACAGTGTGAAAATGGCTTATAGCACTTGAATTTTTGTTGGATTTTAAAGTGTTGTGGACTTATAAATCATACAAAACTTTTAAAAACATGCGGAATTCAGAGGAAAGAAAGGCACACACTAGTATAAGGGAACATTGATTAAAAAAACAAAACAAAAACTGCCAGACAAGTAGTAAAGTAACTTTATGATGAGTTTTTTAGTGGTCATAAAACAATAGGGGGCTTTTTGTGAGGTCCGGCAAGACTGAAAGAGACAAGTGCAAAATCTTAACATTCATTAGAGCTTATTACATTTCATTTCTGATACGTAAGCAGGTTTATCCATCTAAATTAATTTCACCTTCTGTACTGTACCACCTGAGATGGACAGCTGCATGGTTTCATTTCCTTTCAGCGTGACGTGATTCTCGCTTTGGGATGCAAGTTGTTCTTCTGTGTGCTTATCTCAGCTGTGGAGCGCTGCAGGAGTTTCACTTGCTGTCTTTTGTCAGAGTCCTCATAGAAATGCCACATGATATAAACCACATGAAAAGCAGGGGGGAGCTGAAATCTAAAGATCCGCAGAGAGGAATGGCAGCCAGTGTTGGTTTCTGAGCCAGTTTTTGCTGTTACTGCTTCTGCTACAGTTATTACAATCATCCCCAAAAACATTGCTCATAAAATTCATGGCGCCGTCACTACAACTTCATAAAAATGAATAATGTCACCAAACACAATTAAAAATTGGCTCTTTGAAATACATTTTTCATAATTTCGTCAACAAAATCTGCACATAATAGAAAGAGAACAATTCCTAAGAAATAAGACCAAAAAATTAGACAAACTTATTTAATCACATGCTGGTGTTCATAGGGCAGACAATTAAAACCCATTATTGCCTCAACATCCCACACTGCTCCGTGCGAGCACTGTTTTGCTGCTGTAGGCTTCTTTAATGGTCCATCAGTGAATAGCATCATGTGCTGCCGTGGATTGCCACCTCCACACTGTGAGGCGATGTGCATCAGATGGAGGTCCGGGTCCCCTCTGTCAGCATCACCCCACGGTGAGCTGTAATGAGTTGGCGTGTGCATAATGAGAGCTAATACTGCCACAGCTATTGAGCTGCTCTTGCCACCAGGCCATAATGCCACTCCTGCTGTGTTGTGTCAAACAGCCACATGCAAAACAGACTGGTGCCAGTGAGCTTGATGGCAGGCCTGCTGCAGTTCTCCCCAGCAGCAGATGGATCACAGGAAGAGGGACAAAGGCCCCGTGAAGTCTCAAATGACAGCATTTGGCTGCAGTTCAACTCACAACGTGAGGTGGCTGAATTTATGTTGTAAATAACACCGTTGCTCTCTGTTAACCATATAGTGGGGCTGGGTATCACTTGAAAATCTTCAGCTCTGGTGTTGACACAATACCTGAATTTTGGTCCTGATGCTGATACGTTTCTTTGAGAAACATAAACGCGCCCCAGTTCAAGGTCCAGTGTGTAGAATTTAGGGGGATCTTTGTGCCATAGACCTCCTCTGTTGTCCAAAAACAAAATTATAACATTGAACCACACTGTTGCACTGGCTGACAGGATTGAAAGACGTTTTCAGATTCAGTGACAGCACCAATACATTAATGTGAAAATACCCCATTAGAGGTAAAAGTCCTGTTTTACTTAATTAAAAATACAGAAGTATTATCATTAAAACATACTTATAGTATCAAAAGTGAAAGTACTGATCACATAGAAAAATGGCCCCTGTGATATATGGCTTTATGACTTTTATCATTATGCCAGTGGCTCCAAACTTAGGGGTGAGGCACAGTCCTCAGAGTGACGAGATATACCTGAGGGGTCATGAGATAATTCATGTGGCACAAAAAAAGAAGAAGCTA
This sequence comes from Chaetodon trifascialis, assembly GCF_039877785.1. Classification (NCBI taxonomy): domain Eukaryota; kingdom Metazoa; phylum Chordata; class Actinopteri; order Chaetodontiformes; family Chaetodontidae; genus Chaetodon; species Chaetodon trifascialis. Next base: position 16,728,328 of record NC_092058.1, on the reverse strand, counting down.
AATTTGTCTGAGGATTTTGGACTATTTGTTTTTTGGAAAAATTTACTATACTTACATTTTTTGTGTCTCAAAAAATTATTTAAATGAAACCATCTGAGAAGTTTAGAGGAGAGCTGTCTCTTTGGTGGAACTTGGTGCCCCAAGAATTACTTTTCGTCCCTGCTGCTGTAAATATTCATTAGATTACCAAATGTGTATACATTTGCAGCTGGAAATAGTCAACAACAAATACACTGACTGCTCCTGTTTGATGATGCTTTTTAAAAACTACACTTCCCAGGTGTTTTAGGAATGATTTAGCTTTTTCTAATAAAAAAAACTATTCTATTTGTGACTTGCTATTAAAGATTTATGTCTTCAGAGGAACCAACTGAGGAACAGACATGGCAGGGAAGTCAGAAAGTGTAAGTGACTTATGCATCATTTTTTCTGGTCTTCTCACGAAATTTGTTGAAAAAAAGAGATTTTATCGAATAACTTCAGATTTATCTTTTAAAATGTGGAACTATCTGATCAAAAAATAAGCAAACAACATTACATATCTGTCCAGACAATACTTTCAATACTCCAGATGGGCACATTTTGTGCAGTACTAAAAGACACCCAGCAATACTTATCATATACTTGACTGGATTTTTTGCAGTGCGTTGACTTTAGTCCTCTGGGCGTCTGACCAGGTTTCAGCTTCCTCCCTACATGAACTGATTTGTTCATAATAAGTGAGGGCCTGGGCTGAATTCATGATTTAAGTTGTTGGCTACCTTAAAGAAGTGAGCAAATGTGTTTGAAACGCTGAGGCATGTTAAATGTCTTAAGTGTTTACGTTTGTGTTCAGCTGAACTGTGAGCTGGGAGGGCAGTTTGTCTCTTGGGCAGTGTATGCGTTGTCCGACAGCCCCCCCGCCGGCTCCTTGTGGTGTTGGATAAAGATATTAGCTGGACACTGTTGACACTGCATGCACACTCGTAATGGCCTCATAAATTCTGCTCGTGTGAAAGGGAGAAAGGGAGTGAAAAAGGCAGGAAGGGACTGTGGACTCATTGGCAGTCCACTCTCACTCTCTGCCTGCTCCAAACCACCCAGCATGCTTCCTACCTGCAGTACACTCAGGGCTGCTTCATACTGTGGTTATATATATATTTAGTGAAGTAACACCTTTGTAAAGCACTGATTCTGGACAGGATATTATGTAGAAAATGCCAAATTTGTGCATACTTTCTGAAAGCATCTACCTTTGTAAGTGGAGTTAGGGTTGTTTGCTTCTAGAGAGCCGAAGTCCTGATGTCATATCACAAGCCTCTGTTTCATTAGCTTAGTAATCTCTGCTGTCTAAAAACTTCAGCACTGTTCAGGTCTCTCTATCCTGCTGTTATTACAGACAAAGGCTGCATCCCAATTTTCTTTCGCCCATTGTTGGGAACCTCCAATAAACTAGCAGTAGACAATCATAGTGTTCTTCAACGCAAATAGTGAACAAGGGACTTGGCAATATAGCTTGGTCCTAGCCCATTAAGGCCTTCGTGTACAAGGAGGAAAACCTTAAAATCAATTCTGACTGTTATAGGAAGCCAGTGCAGAGCAGCTACAACTGGACTAATGTCCTTGTGTATCTGGTTAATAGCTGAGCTGCAGAGCTTTGAATGAGCTGAAGTCTCTCTGTGGTGAGAGTAAGTCAGGAGAACTGGATTTTTAGTTGACAGCATTACAATTTTACAACTCAGAAGTTTGTTTCACTTCAGCTCTCTGTGTCGCCACTGTGAATCAAAGCTGAGTTTTTCAGGGTTAAATTCTGACATTTGTTAAATAATAACTAATATCCACCACAAGATTTCCTCTTCTGTGTGCTGGTCATTGTTTACAGTCCGACTGACAACTTGATACCTGCAAATGACTGAATGTAAAACTTAAATTGTCATCGGACGACAGCATTTTGGCCTCCTTTGCTCCCACACGGACTGTTTATCTGCATGCTCGACCATGATTGATCAACACTACTCAGACGACAAACAGAAACCAGAACGCTTCTGATACCAAAATCCTGTCTCTGCCTACAGATTCTACATTCAAAGCAGATATCTGTTTGTAGATATTACAATTTATTTTGATCATTTATTTCTGTGTTCTGTCTTTATCATGAGTTTTATAGAGGTGTCAAGTTTCTTAACATCAGTCGGATGTTTGAGTTCACTATGTTGCTTCTGAGGAGCTGAAGTTGTTTTATGTGTTGTTTTGATTGTTCCTCCAAGCTGTGTGACCCTGTGACACTATCAGCCTAATTGATGTAATTAGCTAGCACACCTGATATTTATTAGACCTTCTCCTGATGATGATTTTTTTTAATAAAACTGAAAGCTTGAGCCTGGAGCAATGTCTCTGTCACATTTTAAAGCAACCTGCTAATATCTATTAAATATCAGTGGATTTCCTGGTTTAATTTATATTTCATGCTCCAAATTGTTCTATCTGTAAAGGGCAAATCAGCGAGCATGGGTTTACAACATCTTCGTCAAGCTGTCAAACTTCATTTGAGGTAGATTTGTGAGCAACGCGTGAGGAAGAGGCAGCAGCTGAATGGTAAGTGACAGTTTAAAATGTGCTCGGTGTTGTCAGATCAGGCCACTGAGGTAAAGTTGATGGTGAAATGTGTCTGTCAGTGACTTTGCCTAGATTAGATGCTCTAAAGGGAGGAGGCAATGTTTCTTGGCAGCACCAATGTCACTCTTGCTCGCTCCAGTGTCACATGGCCAGTATTGATTGTTAGATGCAGGGGCTGTTAAGGGGCTACTTGCATCTCAATGTGTCCTTCAGTAGAAGATTAATGTTGCCTCTAAAAAACACAGACTCTATCCCCCCTGAATTTCTCTTCATTATTAATGCAACTGAAATGGCACTTTACCAAAGCAAAGTAAATGTCTGATTTTATACACACAGCAAGCACAGACAAGTGAGAGTAGGATGCATATTTATGGACACAAAGAACGCTTCAGGGAACTTATTTGTAAATGTAATCAGTGAAGGGACTGTCTGACATTCTTGTGTTGAATTAAGCTCCACTGCCTGAAAAGTTAAACCTGTCTTTTCCATACAAATATACACACTGACAAGTTATTGAGGACACACATAACACCCACGACAGAGGGCCAGTTCAGGTTAATCCAGTGCGGTTTTACAGTGATGTGTGATCTGTGCTCACATAAATATGGTCATTATTGCTTCCCATGACGACAACCTGATGGATGCATCGTTCAGTCTCAGGTAATGGCTGCCACTTAAATCAACAGTGATTAATTTACTGAACGTCAAAGCCAATGAATAAATCTCAGCAAGTGCTTCGATGTGCATAATACTATTGAATTTCTTTAGCATATTTAATGTCAAAACCAGTGTACAAATACTGAATGTACATGTATGTTTGCCGATAATGTATTGAAGAAAATGTGAAGCTAATCAGGATTAAACTATGATACAGACACTGTTTCCTCATATTCAGTTTATTGTTTTAGTTTATTTGAGTTATCAGGATCCCCATTAGCCACAGTTCTGCCACAGTTTTTCTCCCTGTGGTCCACAAGTGAGTCCAGTTTATTATTCAAACAGCGGTCATACACAAGTCTGTATGTGGAATGAAGCACAGTGAGAAACAAAAGTCTACAAAGATATGATAATAGTTTTCACATTTTTCTGTACATCATAAATCTTATTTTTACAGCTCTCCTTTGTCAGAACATATCCCATTGTGCACTTGTCAGAAAGTTCTCACAGAAGAACAAAAACAATCCTCCAGCTGTGTTTTCTTCCTTGTCATGATGTGAAGGGAACCTAAAATTAGACAGCCGTGACACAAGAGTTTGTTCCTGCGTCCTATTGGTTCAGTTTGCAGGATTCAGTGTTGCCAAAGACCGCACAAATCAACAATACTTTCCAAGGATTCACAAATGTGCTTCTGTGTTTTTTCTACTTTATGTTATGTTCATGTGTTTTGTAAGAGAACATGACCTTACACTTACAGCCACTTCCTTTTGTATTGATAAAAATATAGAATTTAGAATTACACAGATATGCTTCAAAGAAGAAAAACTATTAAATTAACCTTCTTGTGTTTTTGGACCCTAATTCTTCTGATATATTACAAGATGAAAGAGACAAAAAATTAGTCAGATATAATTTGGTGATTCCTGTCAACTGGAGACACAAAGTGAAGCAAGCGCCGATTTTTTTAAAAACCTTAGAAACCCGGGATATTTTCAAAAATTAGGACAATGAGCCCCAGGTTGAAAATAACTGGAATTATCCATAAAGCTTGGTGACTACGCCCTCCGTGCTTGAGCTTTGCTGAAAGACCTGAAAACAGTGGCAGGAAGGAGTATATCAAGATGGAGTTCCTTTTTTAAGCCCCAGCCTTATTGTTTCACCTCAGAGCAGGAGAGAGGAGGAGACGCACTCTTTCCTCGCCTGACGCAAACAGGAGACACAAAGACGGAGATTCACCTCAGGCTTCTCATTGTTTTCTAATCTATTGCTGAAAACATACTGACATTGTTCAGTGCTGTTACTGTACACATCCAATATGTCATGGCTGTATACATGTCTGACCTGAATCTCCACATAGATGACAGTTTATTGATTTAGTGTTGAGCTCCTAATCAATAAATACACAGATTGATTTTAATTTGAAGGCACAATCCATTGCATCCTCATGCAGCAGATTATAATAATTAGTTTTCGAAATACTTCTGCTCTGTTCCAATAGTTATAGTAGGCTTTTAAAGTCTGGAGATATTTTATATTTTTCTTATTGTTGACAAGTCCCATTAATAAGACCAAAACCAGTAATAAAATGACCCTAACTGTCCCGTCACTGTTAATACTCACTCGAGCACAACTGTGTATTCATCCTCGGCTGAAAGTAGTCCCCAACAAATGTGCCATTAACTCCTGCTTGAGTAAGGTAAAAACTACAGTGGCCAGGCGTGTCTTTTTTCAAAAAGAAGAGCCACAGACAGGCTGCAGAGGAAGTCGCACTGAAGGAGATCACGATGTTTGTTCTGGTCTTTACATGTCAGCGTATCGCCAGCCTTATGCGTTAACCATTTTTATTGTGTGTGTGTTTGGAGGGGGGAGATCTGGCATTAGTCTCTCGCGCTGCAGACTGCAGGGCCCACCTTCCTCCCCTTTATTGACTCAATATGAAAACGCAATTATTGCACCAACAAAAATGTGGTCAAAAGTGCATTACATGATATTTTCAATGAGCCAAACAGTCTGTTAGTGACATAGTGTGTACAGTCTCAAGAGCAGCACGCTGAACCAGATATTGTGGCTCATTATTGTTTAAACTAATTAGTTAGAGCTGTGCGTTCATCCTAATCATGTTTTGTATAAACATAATGAGGAAATGCTGTTGATTAACAACTTGGCAAATTGCAAAAATTTTGACATTGAACGCATCTCAGCTGATAACATATTCATCATACTACCCACTCGTAGTGACTGCAGAGTTATTCAGCTTTATATGGTTATGTTTGGGCACTGACGGCACTTTTTTAATGTTAGGGAAAGATAACGCTCTATTTTAATACAGAAAAAGTCAGCAGCCATCACGATCATTCCCTAACCTCAGCCAAAGTGCTTTTGTTGCCTAAACACAGACTGGACATGAAACCTGGACCCTGGTGTCTCGGTCCTGTATTTTGTATGTCCACCATCTGCCCTGCCTGCCTCCCTGCGACTCCAGCGTAGTACATAAAATGTAATGTTTCATTCAGTCAAACAAACACTAACTCAGAACATAATGCAGGCAGCAATAACATTTATCAGCACAACTTAAATATGAAAGCAAATTATTTTTAAATAAACACTGAGACAGTTGGTCATGTAAGACAGACAGTGACAGTGTGACCCATTAACTGATGCAGTAAAGTTTCAGGAAGCCCATCGTAGACAGAATATTCACAATCATGTGCCAGTAGCTGTCGACCAATGTGCCTAGATTTCCCTTTGTACAGTTACTTTGTTACAGTGTTATACACAAGAATAGAAGGAGAGCCTGTTCACCATTGTCCTGCACAGACGCATCAACACAGAAAGCCTCAGTATGGTGCCTGAGAGAGCGCCACTTTCCCAGGAAGACTCACACTTCGCTGGGCTGTTAAGCCAGGATTACCCTGTCTTCAAGCAGTTTGCCATATATGCGTAATGCTGGGATGAAATCTAATCACACTCATGTTTCATGGCCTGAAAAAGGTGTGTCCATTTACATGCTGCTGTTGCTGTGTGTTGAGTTTGGAGTCAAAACAACCTGGAAGACCTGACTCCCTTTTTTCTCCTTCCTACTGACCCCCGTCAGAGCCACTCCCCATTTTCATGCTCCTGATTGTTGCCACTCAATCTGTGATACACAGCACAGACACTTTTTAGAGTACAATAAATCTTCACCAGCTGACCACAATTCAAGAGTAAAAATAGCCTCCCTGACTTCACCACCAGTGAGTCACAGTGAATTCACAGAGGGGTTAAATGTGAGCATAAGGATGTGAAGTTGGGCTGTGCAGGAAACAGGGAGAGCAGTTTCCTGTTATGCAGAAACGAGGCTGTTGTACACCAATCAGACTGTCAGATAGTGTGCAGGGAAAACAAGGCTGGTTTATCAATAAAAGAGAGCTGGTTTAAGAGCACAGATATATTTTAAAGAGACATGATCAGTAATATAGAGAAATAAGGCTTTATGATAATATCGTTCAGAAAAAACAGGGATCTGTATTTTCTTCACCTCATAACTTGATCCAAACTTCAAAAATTTAACCAAATTACAGAAATTGTAAAAAGCATGAGGAGAAGCTTTGATTTCACAGACCTGCGAGACAGGATGTGTCACGGCACAGATGTGGGGAGGAACACTTCTGCAGCACTGAAAATGCCCAAGACCACGGTAGCCTCCATCAGTCTTCGCTGATCTGCTCGCCCAGCCAAACTGAGCAATCATGGATGGAGAGTTTTGGTCATACAGGTAACCAAGAAGCCAATGGTCACAATGAATGAGATCCAGAGGTCCTTTGTGGAGATGGGTGAACCTTACAACCATCAGTACAGCACTCCACCAGTCAGGCCTTTGTGGTCGAGTGGACAGACTGAAGTCATTCCTCACTAAAAAGGCACATGATAGCCTGCTGGAGTTTGCAGGACTGAGCTGAACTGAATGACTCTCAGACCGTGATAGCAATGGTCCGATGAATTGAAGATTAAATTCTTGGGCCACAGCATCATGCTCATCATCATCATGACCTCAGGTTGCAACAAAGGTTTACATTTCACAACAATGACCCAAAACATTTGCAAGAAGTCTGGAGACTGTCATTGCTGCCAAAGGTGCTTCAACCTAGCACCAAGTGAAGGGTCTGATCACTTATGTAAATGGTATTTAACCTTTTTATTTGGTAAAAATGCAGTACATAATGCTGGGAATTCAAAAACAAATGCTCATGTACAAATATAAATGTTAAGTCACATTCACTAATGAATGTTTTTCTTCTATCAATCAAATAGTTTAAATGTGGGTGGTCAATTGCTATTCACAACCTGGCAACCCCAAAATTGTACTTATTGAAGGCTTATGACTAATCTATAAAGCATCAGTACACATTAATCTACCAGCAATAATTCAATTAGAACTAATATATCCTTCATAAAAGGAAGAATTATTTCTATTATATTCTGTCACCAAAAGTTATGTTTGCATGTAGTTTGGTTTATGATCAAGAAGCCTTCTTATTGGCAGGTTTTGTTAGACATTTGGCTGAAATATGACAGATCTTTAACTCACTTTACCACATCCACATCACATCCTTAGCAGTGCTAACATTTTGCAGTAATGACTTACATTTCAGCCTGATGTTAACATTTCCAGCACTTGAGTGGGCCTGAAGCTGCTGCGGGCGTTGGACGGATCCTGGAGGGCGGTGTGATGGTGAGCGCGAATCCAGCTTTCTCTCCATTTGGATTCCAGTCGCGTCCTGCGCGCTGTTGGACGCACAAGCGATCAGCTGAGCAGCGTTTTCCTCTCAGAGGAAGATCAGACAGAGCTGTGTTCAGTCCGGCTCACTCACCCTCTGTTAGGACAGTTCAACTTGAGTTTGGCTGTTTTTTATTTTTTGTTTTTTTTCCTCATGCTTTTGAAAATTGTGTGTATCGAAGCTGCTTCCGTGGACGAGATGTTGGAGACGGTCGATCCGCCAAAATGAACACAGGTGAGATGATTCAATTTAAGGGGCAAGGGTGAATCGTTGGTCTTCAAAGCTTATATTTCACTGTGTGTTGGATAATTAGTATATTTTGAGAAAGCGCGTAGCCTGTTATACATAGAGCTGGGCAGAGCGCATTTATATAAGTTATCTTTGACTTTTCTACAACCCTGTGAATGCATGGAGACTCCAGCGGTGGCACAGGATGTGAAGTGTGTTTAACGTTTCTCATGACAGAGCTGAGGGCAGTGTAATGTTGGCAAATTATTCACTTTATACCTTTCTGAGAGTCAAGACATATCAACGTGATTTAACACCACTGGAGCGCATTTGGGTGTAAATTATTTGGAGTTCTCAGCCAGCCTTGCAGTCATCCAGGTCTGCTGCCCATTATTTTTTAAACAGAATAAAGTCTTTATATATATATATATATATATATATATATATATATATATATATATATATATATATATATATATATATATATATATATATATATATATATATATATATATATATATAAAATAAAGAAGAGGTAGATATTCACACCTTATACCAAAAAAAGATTGATCTCGTTAAAAGTGATGTATGTTTTGAATGAGTTAAATGTCTTGAATATGGGCCACATTAATTACACGTGTTGCTTTTTTGTCACTGTCCTCTGCTGCCTCTAAAGTATTATTCTCAAAGCAGTAAAGGCAGCCTGAGATGTGTTTCTCTTGAATCACAGGAAATGAGTCAGGGAAATCCCTTAGATTATTTTGTGTTCTTTCTCAAAGGATGTAACAGCGAACATTGCTCATTTAAAGTCCATTATTGTGTCCTTTTATTACCAGATTTTTAGTTTGGGTTGCTGTTTCTGGAAGAAAGCTGACCGACATTACATACGTTGCCAGATTCGTTTTATTAATGGATACTGTATGCATTTTGTGGAGAAAATGGTCAATCTGTGACAACATGACAAGAATATCTGTGCAGTTTTAGGTCAGGGACACAATACAAATGACCTGTAAGCTATTTTAAAGCGCATAATCTTACAGTTTCCTTTTCCTGTTGTTCTTTCAGACTGCACCAAGCCCTCTGTTGCTCCAAAGCCAAGGTTTGTTTGTCACGCCAGCCTGAAGCTGCACTCCCCTCTCATGTCTGCAGCCAGGGGTCCCAAACCTTCTGTAGCCCCGAAACCTAAAGTCACACCAGAACTTAATGGCAACCAGGGAGGCTGCATCAATGGCAGCCTACTAACTTCCGATGGCGAGGTAGATGAAGAGCACGAGGCAGAGCTCAGCCTAAACAAAGTGATTGCAGACAGGTTGCCACCAGAGAAACAATTGAACGCCTACATCCTCAAATCACCACAAAAAGATGTTGAGAATGTGTCACAGGGGGTGGAGGATGGAGAGGTGACACAGGAGGAGGAAAAGGAAGAGGAAGAAGACGTGATTCAGAAGATGGACGAGGACTGGAGGTTAACTGACAGCGCTCTAACAGAGGAGGTGGACTCCCTGGAAACACTGTGGGTCAGTGATGCCGGACTCACAGTTGACTCTGAGGAGTTGGTGGAGATGGTTGACACAGACATGACGGAGGACATGGATGCTGAAGGTTGTGACGCAGGTGAGGCGCTGGCTGACACAGATGGCCTGTCAGTGGGAGACATTTCTGTTAATAGCATTGATGAGGAGGCAGGCTGCTATTCTGCTGAAAATCGACACATGAAGGAGAAGCTCCGAGTCGGGGACGATGAGACAGGCGAGTGTACAGCAGATGATTTAACTGAGTCTCTCACAGACGATCCGCGTCTCCTCATCAATGACAAAGACACGCAAGTTTTCCTAACAGATGGAGAGGAGAAAGAAGAGGAATCTGCTCCTGATTGTGGCATCACGTGCAGCATCCTGAAGTTTAGATGTGCCCATAAAACAAAGGAAAAGGGTGAAAACCTGCAGAACATTAGTTTTTATGACTTTGCTCCTGAAGACCACAAACAGGTCTATGATACAACTGAGAGACATGTTACTGTGGAGGATGATCCAGCTCATGAGCCTTATTATGTCTCTTCAGAGGACATTATTAATAGAGAGATGATGCCAAGGAATAACACAGCTCATGGACTACCAGAGAGTCCGCTCACACCACAGAAACTTTTGTCCATGAACAGCAGTGGAGTATCAGCAGGGAAACATAAGGAAACAGCAGAAAATGGACATTCCTCTGAGGATTACGTAGAGATTGGTAACAATGGGTACAGCTGCCACGACAGTGATGAAAGAACATTTCAGAAATGGACGACGAAAACGGAAAAAGCTCAGACAGCGGAGGCCTTGCTGAATCATCTGGACAGCCAGCCGAGGCTCAGGCTGGTGTCCATCTCAGTGCCGACGGACCCCGACACCTCGCTGACATCTTCTCTCTCAGAAAGCCAGCTGCTCTCCCCAAATGACTCTGATGTCTTCAGTGATGATGAAGACCTGGAGGGTCACATAGTGCCTTTTCTGGAGGACTCCACTGACACGGAGCAGGACATCAGTGATGAGCATGTGTACGAGGAGCCAGGGCACAGCTCGGAGAATGAAAATGTTTTTCCTTTTCATAAGAGGTCAGCAGAGATGCGCTCCCGATCACTGTCACACCGCATTAATAACACTGTGACTGAGAAGGGAATGCAGTTCGTTCAGAGCCCCTACATGAGGGGATTTGGACAACCTGCACTGAGCAGCAGCCCCATGTTAAGCTCAATGCTGCACAAGAGCTATGCCAAACCCCACTATTTGTCCCTGTATCCACGCTCCCTCTCCATGGAGGGACAGGATACGTCTCTGGGTGTCTACGGCTACAGGGAAGGATCCCCAAGACAGGGAGGTGCCATTTGTTCATCTGGAAGCTTCTCCCGGTGCTCACCGCTGTCATCCAGTGGCCTGTCCACTCCAACATCTGTCGTGGATATCCCTCCTCCGTTTGAGTTGGCCTACATCACCAAGAGACCCATCACAAAGAGTTCCCCTTCGCTTTTCATTGAAGGAGACTCGTCGGAAAAAAACAGGAAAAAGAAATCCTCCCTTAAGCGTTTCCTGATGCTTAAATTTAGACGGAAAACAGACAGCAAGCCCGTGGTGGATGTCAACCTGTCCTCCTTTAAACCATCAGCAGAATCCAGCCACCACACGCCCAGCAGACTGCTGGATCTAGATAGACACAGCATAAGTAGTTCTCCACAGCTCAACTCCCGCTCTGCTAGCAAACTTCATGTTTCACCTGAACCTGCCTCAAAATTCTTGTTCTACAGGGACAATAAAAGACCAGGGAGCTCTGTGGCCTTTCTCAATCGCAGTGTTGTCCGGGTGGAGTCTTTTGAGGACCGCTCCCGGGTACCTTTCATTCCTCTTCCCCTGACCAAGCCTCGCTCCATCTCCTTCCCCAACACAGATACCTCAGACTACGAGAATGTCCCTGCCATCAGCTCGGATTACGAGAACCTTCAGGTCCCACAGCGGAGGCCTGTCCGACAGGCGCCATTCACAGACTTCTTTGATCGTCCCAGTCGGGTGCTGTCCTCTGCCAACGAGACTGACGGTTATGTAGACATGAGCAGCCTCCCTGGGTTCAAGAGTAAAACTCAGTCACCTGAGCAGGAAACAGAAAGGTATGTAAACAAGACAGAGAGCCTACAGCCATGCTTGCAGCAATGTGAGGATGTACTTGAGCTAAATGCTCAAAACGATAATGCTAACATGCTAATGTTTAGCAGATATAATGGTTACCATCTTAGAATAGTGTGTTATTAGAACTGCTTTGATATTCTGATTGCTAGATTGATCCTTCTAGACATAATATCAGTGATCTTTGACATCATTTACACTCAGCACAAGTCTTTTTTATTATTGCTTGACCACTATGAGGGTTTAACAATGCCCCGGGGGAGGAGAATTTACAACTATTTATTATGTTGAGTCCCCTGATGCTGCAATCACAGCAGACATGGATGTGATGATCAGTGGCACAGTAGGGAGGACTGTGCACTAGCTTCCCTCTTGCTATGCAATGAGATGTACTAAGCTGTGATGTGTCTGTGTGTTGTCGGGGCATGTTGGATGGTAGGGAAGGAAACGGTGGAGGTGGAGGTGGTGGGGATGGGGGTGGTCTCTTCAGATCTGCTGTAAGTGAAAACAGGCTGGTTTCATTCATAAATCATCTTTTTAGGGGTAAGAACAGGTTCTTGTGTTGATGCTGTAGGTAGAGCCTCTCGTCTCCCTGCTGTGGTGGTGTTTGTTGGTATGATCAACCCTGCTGTGCTGACATTAACCCATCCCCCCTGCATTCCTGTTGGCTGTGCCATATCATACAGGCCGCTTAGGATGATTAATAGTCAGGGCATTGTGGAGTGGTTGCTCTTCTCCACCTAGTCAGGAACAACAGGCCAAGATACAATCTCAGTGTGTTCTGCAGTCAGCAGTTGCGCACTGAAACGGTCCCCTCTCATCGTTATGGTCATGTGTGCAAGAAAAACTGTTTGGCAAAGGCATTAAAATACATGTTTTTGTTAAGTGGAGGACAAACGTTTGGCTTGATTTTAAAACTCGATGTTTGTATTTCCTCAAGTACACAAAAAGGTTAAAGTACAATTCAATAAATACAAGTAAATACTCAATCCTCATTTTTTCCCCCTCTAATTCACTCTGCTGTAGCTTCAGTCACAACAGCAAGACAATTAAGTCCCCTATTAGTCTTTTCTCAAGTGAGTGAGTTTAACATTTGGGGGGATTTTTTTTTTCATCAAATTAAATTCACTATCAGAAAATGTGTGATTTTTTTTTTTTTTTTTTTCATTTATGAAGCGCAAATGGGTATTTAATTGATCCTATCACACAGCTTAATAGTACACTTGTTCTGCTGAATATCGATAGGTAAATATCAGCCTTCACAATGAGCGCAATTGCACTATAGTTTTCAGATTTTCTTTGTTTATGTGCAGATTTTCCTGCTGTGGGATGAATAAAGGTTTCTAATCATATATCAAAGCAAGCAATTGTAATGTCATTCTGGGCTTAAGAAAACTGTGATGGACATTTTTTAAATTTTTAGCCATTCTGTAGACCAAAGGATAAATTAATTAATCAAGGAAATAATGGGGAGATTAATCACCAGGTCCCCTCTGCTACTAAAAATAGTCTTGTTATTACAGTCAGATATGCAAACTGGTGCCTTCTTGGAGAATGTAAACTTTTGTTCAAGTTGTCTTGGACTTTATTCGTCTTTAGTGCCATATTTTGTCATCATTGTATTACCTGTTTTATTTGTATTCCATAGCACGTAACCATGGCCTGAGTCAACAAACCTCAATGTAAATCTGAGGTCTCTCCACTGCTACTAATACTGTACTACTGCTAATTAGCTTAGGTAACACTACAAAGTTAAATATGTCATTTAGCACTAGGTTTCATTATTATAGTGCTTTTCCACCGCAAAATACACATTTTCAAAAGTTAACATGCCTCTATGTGAGAGCCTGAGCTCGCAATGCTAGTATCAAATAAAGACAGCAGTATGATTCTCATTTTCCACACTTTGAGCTCTCAGTGAATGCAGCGCCAGTAATCACAGCAAAGAGATATCCGGATGGACAGCAGAGTCACTGGTTTAGGCTGTTAGTTTTGCAGTAGCCTGAAGGGGCAATATTAGCACATTATAGTTTGGAGATCATTGGTGTCTTTGCCCCATCATTCCTGTCAGTGGAGCAAAGAGGCTCACCAATGAACCTGAGGCGAAAAGAAAATGGCTATTTCTTATCTCCCTCCGTAATTTATCTCCATAGATTTTGCCTTGAGCTGTCACACAACGTAGCAGGTCTGTGAGAGGTGACAGAGGTAGTTTCTAGGGGAGTGATATAAAAGCCTAATATAGAAACTGTGCATGTAATTTGTGGTTCAAACACCCCCTGGTATCTCATCCAAAGTTTGATCCCTTGAGCAGTAATGGGCCATGCAGCTCTAATGTGTGTGATGCAGAGATCTGAACTGCTCACATATGTTGGTCATATGTAGGCAATTTGCATCTCAGTGGGGTTAAATCCACTGGTGCTTGGAGTGAAACATGGCAGGAACACTGGCAAGGCAATTGGTCACACAGAGGACTACTGCATCACTACTGTAACTTAAGGACGTGTTTTTATTTGCATAGCTTACACTCCCCACTGAGCTGCAGCCATTAGCATATTCATTTGGGCTCCCTGCAGAAGAGAATCTTGTAGCATAAAACACCGACATGCGTCCCTGGTTGGGTACAGTTGTCACTGCAGGGCCTTCAGGATCAGTTTATTGGTTTCTCTAGACCTGCAATGTTTTATCTATTCACATTTGCTTCTAACGCTGAATATGTTTATTATAGCGATATATTTCAACATAGACGACCATAAAGGACCATAAAGATGGTTTGGACGGTTAAATGAAATTCATCTGATTTACTCTCACATGAATGAAGGTTTGGGGACTGAACACTGTTCTTATTACAAGACCACTAAGTCAAAGTTGTGGTAAAAACCATACAGTTTATGGCAAAAGCTGAAACGCTGCATACTAGACCAGTGGTTCCCAGCCTGGGCTTTGAGACCCCACCGAGGGGTCAAAAGCTGATTAAGCAGGAAGAACACGCAGTATATTTCTCTAGCACAAAGTTGGGTTTTTTAAAATGCTTCTCTCATTATACATTTTATCCTTAGAAATACTGAATACTTTAACATCTTCAGGGCCCTTAGAAAACATTAAAGGTGTAGTTGGGCATTTGGGAAATACAAGTATTAGCTTTCTGGCAGAGATGAGAAGATCTATTTTACTTACAGTAAATATAAAGCTACAGCTGATAGCCGATTTGCTTAGCTCAGCATAAAGACTGGAAACTGGGACACAGCCTGGGTTAGGGTTAGGGTTAGCCTGGCTCTGTCCAAGCAAAATCTGCCAACTAGCACCATGAAGCTCACTAAATTATATATGATGTATCTCTTTTGTTTAATCCACACATAAGCCAAATGTGGAAAATTATAATTTCCTTTTTGCTGGGTGCCAGACGATTTGTGGGCTGGTAAGCTAAGCTAACTGCTCCTGCTGCGTGTTCGTTTCATAGATATGAGAGTGGTATCAGTCTTTTTATATAACTCTTGATAAGAGAGCTCAAAAAGTATTTACAAAAAATGTCAAACTATTCTTTTAAAATGAAAAACGCTCCCCAAACATGTCCACACTAAGGCCTTAACTAGTGATTAGAGGGCCACAAGCTGTAAAGGCTGGGAACCATCACAAGACCAGATATCGTAATGGATGTACTTGATGTCTGACATGCCAGTTTGACTTTGTCAGGAGTCACTCACTCAGTTATGTGCCTGTGTACACATCATTTATTGTATGCATGCACTGTGTGTAGGCTATAATTCACCACAGTACCCCCTGTTTCTCATCAGTGCCTATACAGAAGCCTACAACGTATGCTCGCTGGCTGTCGCTCCACAGACTGCTTCAGAGGGTGATGTCAGGGGAGAGACGGCGGGTGAGGAGGACCACGGACGTACCTCAGAGGAGGAAGAGGGAGGTGCAGACAGTAATTATGACAGACAGGTTAGTTATGAATTTTCTGCACGAAGCAATTCTGCAAAATGTTTTAGGATTTTTTTTTCCTATTGTGAAATAGTACATATCCTGTGTGGGTTATAAGTAAATCAAACTTCATCAATTGTTAGTTGATATTGTCGTTCAGTCTTTTTCCCCTATCTTCTAGGACTGTTCCCATCAATCAATGAAAAAGTGACATAATTTGTTATATTTTTTTGCTGTCACTTTGTAAGCAGAGGTGTCACATTTGAACAAATGGGCAGAAATAATGACTTATTTGAAGAAGAGACGAAAACAAAATATAACAAAGTGAACCATTTTTCACCTTGGGCAATTGCACAATTGCCCTCACAAGCCTAGATTTTAATGTGGGTTAATGGAGGTTAATGGGCTACTACAAGGCTGTCCTCATTATTTAGAATTTGATTGCTGCTTGGAGACGATGTGGAGAGGGAATTTGCCAGCTATATTTGTTGAACTGCTGCCAAAATGCTTTAGCTCTTCCTAACCCTGGGCTTTTTACAAGTAATTAATATGATTGTCTGCAGCCTGACGGCCGATCCAGAGCCTTTTACATCGTGAAAGAGCTGGTGGATACGGAGAGATTGTAAGTTACATGTGAACTAATTGCTCCCATCAAACATCTCTGCTTATCTGTTAAAACTAATCAGGTTCCCTTCACTTTCCTGTTTAATTGTGTATTTATTTCTCTGTCCTCAGACATGTGAAAGCCCTCAAGCTCCTCCAGGAAGTAAGTGATGTGCTCTCTAATCTCCTTCAATTTACTATTGCAGTATAATTCTCATGTATGTATCGAGTGTCTATGGGAGGGAATCACAGTAGTTTCAGAGCTGAAATTGCAGTTACAAATTTAAGAAAGGCAGGTCATGTTCCATACCTTTGGTTTACATTTTATTTTTTCAATCAACTCCAATATAAACATCTTTGTATGCTTATGTGCTTCCTTAAGCAAATTCACTTTTATTAAATACTGTTTTCACTGTGGGTCTGTTCTTTATTCAACCGTGAATGCTCATTTCCTGGAACATTTGTTCCACTCACATTCACCGCTAAAAGCTGCATGCTACAAGCACAGTCTGATCTGTTGGATGCTGAGCAGCTTCATCAGGACAGTTAGGGCATTTGTGCCTTGCTCAAGGGCACCTCAGCAGTGATAATGAGGGAGGAACAAGTGTTGCCCTCTCGCTTCCCTTCCTAGACTTAATCCCTCCGGTGTGGATTAAACCACCACTGCTGCAGCGTGCTTATCAGTGATCAGCTTTCTTGATATAATAGCTCATGTATGCCCCGCTGTCAGATATTATCTTTTTATATTATTGCAGAAAGATGGAAGGAAAAACAGGGGAGAAATGGAGAGTTTATTGTGAAATTGTAAATTTACTAATATTTTCACATGAAGTATGAAAGATAACCATGCCTCCACCTCCGTGTGCCAGGACTTTCGGGAAGCGGTGGGGGCAGCAGTTGGGGACGAGGGGGAACCCGTATTGAACGAAGAGAGGCTTCGAGAGATTCTCAATGAGCTGCCCGATGTTTACACCCTGCACCGCAGAATCCTCAGCGAGCTGGAGAATCGAATCCGACACTGGTGAGACGCGTGCGCCGCTGGATGCTGTTCACGCTGCATGTGCATACGCTATGACTAGAATGGAATTATCTTCCACACTCGTCCCTCTTCCTCCACCGAGTGCACGCATTTCGTGTAACCTGAGGACGGGTGCATGCTGCTTCTCCTCCATTCATTCACCTCTGTTTCTTCATTCAGGGAGGAAAGCCAGAAGATTGCAGACATCTTCCTGTCCAGAAAAGCAGAGTTCTTGGTTTTTACCACTTATATCGGCCACTACGACCGAAATATGAGCCTGCTGGAGGAAAGCTGCCGAACTTCACCTGCCTTTGCAGCCATTGTTAAACAGTTTGAGGTGAGACCTACAGTGATCTCTAACTCTAAACACACACATAATGTAATCAATCAATCAAATCAATATTTAAAACACATTTAAAATCAAGCCTCACACATCTGATGGTTAGAGTTCAGTTTGTGTTTGTGTGTTGTTTCTTATGTGCAAAGACAAAGGTGAAGTTTTATGGTAGCAAAGATCTGCCCTATGTGTGTCAGTCAGTGAGAGAGCATTGTGAGTAAAAGGAAAAGATAGAAACTTTTAAAAGGCTCAAGCAAAAGGCAGTAATAATTCAGTTTAAAGCAACAACTGCATAGACATAGACTGTATGTTCAGATGTTGAGAACATGTTTGGTGTGAGCCACTCAGAACAACCATTGAACTTCTCTTTAAAAACAGGGGAATCTTAAAGTTTACATTGGTAGTGTTTCCCAGCAGGTTTTCTGAGCTCCACAACATAGCCGAACAATGCACATTAGTGAGGAGTCATAATTAGCCTCCGTTAAATGACCAGACACAAGACAGCGTTTTTCAAACCAGTCAGCCAGAGAAGCTATTAAATCTGGAATATGAAACGTACAGTATAAAAGAACAGGGTGTGATGGTATGCTTGACAGTTCCAGAGGGAGATGCAGCATCTGTTCACTTTCCACTTTTTAATTTACAATCAGATATTATCCAGCCATGGACAAAGGAGTTTTCAATATTTTCCCTCCAGTTTATAGACCACGGAGGAGAAGTCTTTGCAGAGCTGGGCAGTTTTCTCTGTCTGATTTAAGAGCACCCATGTTTCAAAGTCCTTAGATTCTCCTAAGCACGTTGTGTGTTGATGTCAGTGCAGTAAGCTCTTTTTTCTGTTTGCCTTTCATCATTATGACTTTGTAACTTTTTGAATAGGAAACTGCTGACAGAATAGTTTTTCATGCCTTTAAATTAAATCTGTTGAAGGACCAAAAACGGAAAGCACTAGGTTAAATATTACTTCTATTTTCACTTTGAATATGTGTGTGAAAGAGAGATTATTGATTATTAAGACTGTGATTATAGCACACACACAAAAATGAACACTTGTTATCTTACAAGGCACTGTGCTGAGCAGCAGTCTGTGTCAGTGGCTCTTGCTCACACTTAAACTGTTGCTGGTGGTTCCACTCAAAGGTCCAGTGTTGTTGTATATAATTTGTTTCTCAGCACAGCTTTAATTTTCTTTGAGTCTTTTTTTAATCATTCAGAGGGACCCCTTGACTGTTCTGATGAATCTGACATGTTGTTTGGCCAAAGTTCACCTGGATTTATACAGTACATCTGGCCCTAACGAGCAGCAATAATACAGTGAAAATGCTAAATTTGGTTTGTTTGTCTCAGCAGCAGAGTCCAGCTGGGGAGAACGTGTCTCTGAAGCATCGGCTCCTGCAGGTCATTGTGCGTGTGGCTCAGTACCGAATGCTCCTCACTGGTGAGGCTCCTGTAACCACGACATGATTTTGGATTTTTACTGAGTAAAAATCTATCATTTCACTCATAATGGTTGCATTCATTCGCTCTCACTCCTCTTACAGATTATCTGAACAACCTCTCCCCTGATTCCAAGGAATATGAAGACACCCAAGGTACCATAAACAAAGAGTGTGGTCAGAGGCTGCTCTCTGTTAGTCACAGGAGAGCCTTACCGGCCTGTGTTTGCGGCTCTGTGTTTACAGGGGATTTATTCCCTCTCATCTGGCATGGAGAGATGGCCATGAGAGAGCCAATTTAGATTCTTTTTGTTCATGCTGGAAACCCACCAGGCAGTCATTTCAGCTCTCCTCTGTTTGAAAACTGTAATGTGTAATTCATGAGAAGGCCAGTTGCACCAACACTATCTCTTATCTCCGATAAGGGAGCTCCCCCAGTCCTGGCTTGGAGACATGTCCGGGCCCGTGACTCATTTTGAGTTTTATGTTTGGTGACTTTCTACATCTACAGAGAACAAAGACGCTTCTCATCAATTAGAAATATTCATAATGGATGTGTTCACTTCTGAACATGAAGTGTCTTTCCTGATTTCTCTCTCTGTGTTTGTCCCATACAGCTGCTGTGGCAGTAGTGTCTGACATTGCAGATCAAGCAAATGACAGCTTAAAACATGGGGTAAGTGTCATGTGCAGACAAACTTTTGTATCCACAATTAGATATCTTATTTTTAGCCTAAACCTCGGTCAGCACTGAACACACAGGCATTAAAACACATATCTATAGGATTCCTCAGATTAGTAATTCCATCAATGTTGGTTGTGTCTGTGTGTCAGAAATGTCTGGTTTGGTCTAATTCTGTAAATTCATGTAAACTTCAAGACATTTCCTGCCTAGTCATCCACATTTAGGGCTTAAACGGATTATTTAGGATTGAAAGTGAACTGCTTCCTGAGTAAATGTACCGTTACTTTTCACAGCACAGATTAAATTGAATGTACACTGAACAAAAAATATGAAAGCAGCTTCACCCAAACAAATGATCAGAATGATATCGATATGATGAATATTAGATTATAAGTATAAATCATACTCTCTACTTAAGGTTGAGACTACGTTCAGGAAACCAAACTCAAATGTTCCAGTTTAACCTCACATTCTACATTTTACACATTTGCAGTTTTCAGATTGAGCTCTACTGTGTCCTGAGATGGGGACCAGCCTGTCAGCATTGTCATTTTGAGTCTGTTAGCATGCTGATGTAGCCTTTGGCTCAAAGCACTGTGGTGTCTACGTACAGCCTCAAAGAGCCGTTAGCATGGCTGGAGACTCTTGTTTTTGGTGGCTACCAGTACAGTAGTTAGACACAACAAACGATAACATTTCTGAATAGTCTGACTTACTTTAAAGAGAACAATATGTGATATACCTGCCCCATCCAGGTGATACTCTGTCTAAAAAGGCATGGAGTCATGAAAATAGTTTCTGGTAATGCTCTGTCATTGTTTCTCTTCTTTTGGCGTCTCATTTTTTCCCCTGTCTCTCTGTTCTTTTCTCTCTTTGTGTCTCAGGAGAACTTGTTGCGTCTGGTTAACATAGAGTATAGCGTTCGTGGCCAGCGGGACCTGCTGCAGCCTGGCAGGGTAGGACTCTGATAAGAGCATTGTTCCTGTCTGTCGATTGGCAGCCCACCCTGTCTGCCCTGCACCACGCCTGCATTGCCCTTTACACAATCATTCAGCCGGGAATCCCCAGCCAGCCTGCTCTTAAAAACAACATTAATTATTGCAGATGCCCTCTGTGTGTCATGACTTGTGACGTTTCTGTGTATTTTTTAATCAGGTCTTTGTAAAGGAGGGCACCCTGATGAAGGTCAGCAGGAAGAGTCGGCAGCCCCGCCATCTGTTTTTGGTAAACGCTGCTTCCTGTTTCTTGTATTTAAGTACTGTGTTATTTTTTATAATCATTATATTTGTTTCATCATGTAACTCCAGGGAGTTTTTAAGACATCTTTGTGTGAACTGTAGAGTCAGGCATTTTCTGTCTGGTCTGTTTCTCTGTCCAGACTGAGCTATTAAGAGCAGGGCTTCCTGGCAGGATGTTTCTGAATGCTGACTTCCTGAGCCAGTTCTTTACTGACAGCACAGGGAAGGTCAATAACAGCTCCTTAGAAACTGAAGGATCCATGTACACCTGTGAACTTTTATGGCTTCGGTTCTGTAAGCTAAATGTTAGTCCGATGTGTCTTCAGCACCTGTAATATACAGTGCGTTCAGCTAAGCTAATGCTAAACTTAACAGGGAGCAGGATGTAGAGGGAGGGAAGCAGGATCTAATTGGTAAAGTTATATATGAAGCATGTAACAATGTCATTTTTCACTGCCTGTCCCAGCCACGTTAAGACAATGTCATTTATTTCATGAAAGAGAGAGTGTGAAAAGAGTCAAAGAGACAGAGCACACACTGCACTAAACATTCAGTTTGTGAAATCTTAACATAGAGAGAGCCCAGAAATGTTCTAATCAAGAGAGATTAGAAAATTAAACGCCTTCGCAGATTATCCATAGAGCATCATCAAAGTGTGCTGCTTTCCCCTCCTGTGGTGTTTTTGAAATTTGTGGTCCGGGATCGACACTAAAAGAGCTCGTAAATGTCTCTTCTGGAGGAATGTTGGTAATCATTGCTGCGTATGTTCTACCCTGCCAGTTTACCCATCCAGGCGGTGATCACGTGTTATCAGCTATTATTAATGTTGGAGACAGCATGATAAAACAAGTCCTCAGGAGCTGCCAGTCTCACAACAAAACTGTTAAACACATGTGGACAGGGAGTAAATTGATTCACTGGAAACATGGTACAGAGGTTAATGATCCAGTTTGATACCATCTTTGATAACTAAACACTGAAGTATCCCACTTGTGCATGATCATAAAGATTCAAGGTATGGGGTTCTAAATTTGTAAATCCCCCCTCCCAAGAGTTTTTAGATGTGCTGGGAATGATCATTTTAAAATTCTTAAAATGACATCCACTCCTTTAAAATGATGCGCCAGATGGGAGTTCGCCCTGAAACTGTTTGTAAAAGGGTCAACACTTTCAAAAATACTTGGCAGATGATTGGATGAATCACCATCTATCACGGACTAACTGCAATCAATCAGATCAATGAACCATATGACTTAGAAGTAGGACTCTTGTCGAGACCAGTCAGGAGATGAGCAAAAACATGTTTACCATGGAGAAAAGCCCCCAGCGCTGTTCTTTGCTCTTCTTCTGTGACTGATGCTACAGCAGCGTCTCCGCTAACCTCGTATTATGCTGGACCACGATTGGCCCCCATACTAGTTGTGATGTCACAATATTCATGCATGTAGGTACATGTCTTCAGATTTAAGGTGAGCACAGAGAAACTTTGTTTTTATATTGAGGGGGCCTTGTTTAACATTTGAATTCTGAGTGTGGAGTGGGCAGGGGGTGGAGATGGGGGATTGGGTTCCTTTAGGGGGTGACTGTGTGTGTGTGTCAGTGTGTTTGTGTGTGAGAGAGCTGGTAGACGTACAGTATGTTGTGATTATTGTGTTTACAGTGGGCCTGTAACTGTTTACCACCTGACCAAAAATATGAGAAAAAATCCATACAGTTTGGTGTGAGTTTTACCCAGCACTGAGTCAACTGTGTCAGCGCCTTGAAGTCAAGTTTTTGTATTAGCTTTGAGTGCCACCTACTGGACAATCGCTGCATGTACATGAATAATAAGGTCTGGACAGCTGACTATTCAGACTATTTTATCTAATTTGTCTTATCTTCTCAGCATGTCCTTTGATCTGCATTTACTTGTCTGTTCTGCAGAGTGACTGTGAATAATGAATGTTATCTTTTTCTGTTGTTAGATGAATGATGTGCTGCTGTACACTTACCCTCAGCAGGACGGGAAATACAGGCTGAAGAATACTCTGCCACTCACTGGGTTGAAGGTCAGTGTCTTTCATTAAGTTGCCTAATGCCACAGTCCCTTCATTTTCTAACACTGTTTTCCTTTCAAAATCCTCCCCCAGCTGATTGGCAATAAAAGCTGGAAGTACTTCTTGCAACACATATTAAAACCACAGCCACAAATATTAACAAAATATTTCTAATTAAAATGATTAATGTGTTTACAGTGTACAGAGAATGTGATATTGGAAAAATATGTTTTTTCCAGATTCAATGTCTTTGCCCTTTATTTCTCTTTCTGTATTTCTGGTCTTTATTGTGTGATTTTACTGATTTTGCAGGTCAGTAAACCGATCATAGAAAATGTCCAAAATGCACTCAGGATTGAAGGAACAGACATCTCCATCACTTTGTCAGCAAGGTGTGTCAACGTGTCCTATTAGGATAATACCTCATTTTCAAACCTCTAAAACCATAAACGTGTAAAATGTTAACTGCTGCAGCTGATGTTTTACACATTTGGTGTTATGACTTTAGAATGGCTTCAATTACTGAATGACATCTTAGTAATAATGTTGTAGTGATTTTGTGTGTGTTTTTTGCAGTTCCTTCATAGAAAGAGAGGACTGGTTTTACACTCTAAGCCGCACTGTGACTGATCACACCAGGGGATCTGTAGCATTCAGCAGCTGCTCAGGAGAGGTGAGCAAACTCTGCTTCTCTGTATTCATCTATTGAGTTATTACTGAAGATCATTTTTCATTTTATCAGTTGCCATCATCAGTCTCCGCAGTGTGATGCATCATGTTCTTTTCTGTGTTTGTTCCAGGCCAGAGATCGTTTGCACCTGTCTCTGGGAGAGAAGGCTCCCACACTTGTTCCAGTCTCGCAAGTGATGATGTGCATGAACTGCACCTCAGATTTCAGCCTCACTCTGCGTAGACACCACTGCCATGGCTGCGGAAGAGTCAGTCACTCAGAAATAAAACACAGTGTTTAATGATACACAAATTTTGCCTTTAATGTAGTGTTTAGGGTCCTGAATGTGCTTACTGTTTCCTGAGCTTTTTAATGTGTATGTAATGTAATCTGTGATGAATTTCTGTTGTTTGACACAGATTGTTTGTCGGAGCTGCTCCAGGAACAGATATCCACTGAAATACATGAAGGACCGCATGGCAAAAGTGTGCGATCACTGTTACAACGAGCTAAAGAAGAGAGGTGGGAAAACCCTGCTTGAGTACATTTTTAGGATTCATCAATCAGTTTGACTCAGAGCTCATATTTTAGTTTATTCTTATTGTAGCCATTTAACCCTGAACTGGTTAACTACATCGCTAACTGATATCAGTGGGGAGCCCTGCGTCAGGCTAGGTTAAATACAGGAGGAGTGCCCCACTTACAATGGACCAGAATCAGGCAGAGCTGGCAGAGTGTGGAAAAATTCATTTATTCACAGGAAATATGTTCAGAAAATAGATTAAGTAGCACATTTGGAAAGTAAGTAAAATATGTGGAAATAAAAGCAAGAAGTGATGGGCCTTTTATAGTTATGTTGTAGGTTCAAAGGACATTTGGTATATGATGAGGATTATATTAAATGTATGATGATCAGTGTGTTGCACCTTTGTGTTAAGAGATTACGCTCCTGTATGTGCAATATGCATGTGATGTACAGTTTCATGTCACTTTCATGAGTTAAGGAAAACTTTTCATTTATTGTCCTTATTTTAAAAAATGGAATTCTTTCCAATAACATTTTACATTTGTGGAAAAAAAATACCTCTTGAATGCTGATTTGTTGTGTAGCACCCATTGGTAATCAGCCTCTGCTGCAGTATAGTTCAGACAGCAGCCTGCTGTTACTTAGTGTGGGTGTTACAGTCTGGTTCCTGTTTTCTGCTGTAGTTAAACAGCATTTGTATATTTCTGCAGGGGGAGATGCATCTGAGCTGTCAGGTAAGAACAGCCCCCGTCCAAACCGCTCCAGTCGTCCTCTCTCCGCTGTGTTCCAAAACATTCATCCTCCCAACATCTGGAGGCATCGGAAAGGCACTGCCTCCTTCACTCAGGTACACCTGCAACACGTGCCTTTCTTTTTTTGCAGAGAGGGCCCTGCTCACATTGAGACTTACTGATGATGTGGATGACAGCTATGCCATGTTTTCTAAGCAACATTTCCACTTATTGGTCCTCTCCTGCTCCTATTTGTGCAGGTGACCATGTCAGAGGAAGGCTCCATTAGCGGCAGTCTACAGCGCAGCAAGAAGAGCAAGAGGAGCTGGAAGAGACTATGGTTCCTCCTAAAAGACAAGGTGCTTTACACCTACCGAGCCCAAGAGGTGAGGGGAAACATGCACTCCCCTTTAACCTGAAAAGCACATATTCACACTTAGACAGTGAGGTCTGTCGCCACCAGTTGTCTAAAAATAACTAAAAGTGCCGAAATGTCCAGTTACATCACAGTATCTTATAATCCACTTCTGTTCCGCCGATCACGTTTCTGTCTGCAGGAGAAAGTAGCATCAGAGACTTTACCTCTGCTGGGCTTCACAGTGAAACTGCCTGACAAGCAGGAGGGAGAGGAGGTGGAGGCCAACATCTTCCAGCTTTACCACAAAAACACTTTGTACTATACATTCAAAGCTGTGGACAACCACACCGCCCAGAGGTGAGAAGCTTGATAGCTTGGCTATCACTTGATAGCTAAGTTCAAGATGTTTTAGACATCTGTTTTAGACATTGACCATTCAAGATATTAGTCTGACTGCAGTTTGAAACACTGTGCAATCATGAGTCTTACTGTAGTGTGGATATCTGTCTTGCTGATGGAAGTGAAACAAGGCTCACCATAAGCTGATGTCTCTGCCAGTATGAATGACTCACGGGGCTGCTACTGATAAGTCGCTGCTAAGTTTTTCACTTTCAAGAAAGAAAGAAAAAACCTTTGGAGAGGGGTGGGATATGACATCACCAAAATTTGGAGTTAAAGTGTTTTCTCTGAGCAGCAATGTGTGGACTGAGTTTCACGAAACAGAAAAGTTAATTAAAATCATTCCTCTGGGCAAAATACTATAATGTTTCATATACAGGAGCAAGCTATAAAAATGAGCTCAGTTAATAATGCAGCTGTATGTCATGCTGACAGGCACATAATTGGTAGTTTTGGGGTGAAGCAGACTAAAATGACTCTTTAGCACATCTGCAGTTCATGTTGTTTTGTCCTCTCCTCATGCAGGTGGGTTAATGCCATGGAGGAAGCCACCGTTTTATAGGGTGAAAAGGTGGGTTTCCAAAAATAGAAGTGTGCTGTCTTTCCTCTTCTTCAAACAGACTGTGAAACCAAGACAGACACACAGGGAATGAAACATAACATTTGACTATGTCTGCAAGTTGTTACTTACCTGGCTGGACTGGATAAAAGAAGACACGGTGTTCTTTTGAGAGCGGACACGATTACCTACTTTGTCAACCTCCAGCGTCTCCTGCCTGCTGCTACAGCAGGTGTGATGCTGAGAACCACAAGAGGTGTTGGCCCAAATACCTGCCAGTGTGGAACATTACATTGATGTGACCTGTATTTCCCCCAGCAGCTGATCAGCAACTCTCTTCCAAATCATTAGGAAAATTGTACAGAAAGATGAAACATTTCAATAACAAGCAAACACACATTTTAACTACAGCTATTTTACTGTCATTTCCACGGAGGCTGAAAAACTGTAACAAATTTAATCCTCCCTCAAACATGCCCAAAAGTGGAATGGCTTGATCTTCAGTTCCATGATGAATTAGTTATGCCTTCATTCCAACATATGTTCCTCCACTGGATTAAATGCCTCTCTATGACTAATACTTTGAAGCACAGGCTGTATCAAAGAATGAGGAATTTTATATGTCTAGAAGTGACTGTCGCTTTGCCATGTACTGTATTGTTGGAGATGATCCTGCCAGTGGAAAAATAGTTTCTATGCATTTTGCACTGATATAAAAGGAATGAAGAAATATGAGTGTACTTTCATCATAGAGGCCAAAAGCTTCAGCTACTGTACTTAACTTACTTAACACATTTGTTTTTAACTGAGGAAACTGTTGCCAATTTCGTCTTAATACCTGAAACAGGCATAATGTAAATTCTTCTTTGCATAAAGACGTCACATCCAGTTGTGCGCAGATTGTTTTGCCCTGGACTGAACCATGAATCACTGATCTCACTGATCTTGGACTTTGTACTGTACTTAATGATTATTACGTTTAAATTTCTAACAGTGTTATTTTGAAATCAAGTAAAGAGGCTATGATGGAAACAGTTTGTGTCTGTGTTTTCTCTTTATTCACTTCCTGTCCTCTAGATGGCAAGTGGGCTAAACATTAAAGTACAACAGGCTGTCATTGACTTCCTGTCACTGTGTCCTTGCTGATAAAGCTCAGTAAATAGAAAAATGGAAGCATTACACATGTAGCACTCCCTGTATGAGCATATCTTGTCTGCACTGACATGCAGATGATGCTTCTGATGAAGCTGGTGAGCATTTCAGATCACACTTTGAGCTGTTTGGGAAGACACCAGGGACTGGGTGACACACAGACCAGTGTGCTGTGCGGCCAAAGAAAGGCCAGGCCTGCTCTGCTTCTCATTCCCCCCCTGAGGCTTCCTGACCCAGAATAATATCAGGCAGAAAGTTTGCTTTCTGGGGCTCCTGAAAAGTTGCAGACACCTCGTCCTATATAGAGGACAGATCATTCATCACTCTGCTCTCCCTCTCTAGCCCCAATTCTGTTTTTTTTCCCTCCTCTGTTGCTTCTCTCTTCTTCTTTTTCAAATCTTTGCAGTGTTTCTCTATGTTGCTGTTGGTTATGACACGATACACAAATTCCTTACAAGTGACAGTTTTTCGAGGTATTCATCATCCCACACATCTTACACCTGGTCCTTCACACTGAATCCCTCTGCTGGAAGAACTTCTTTCAACTGGCTGTGGCAGTGATACTCAGTTTGCCTGAGCAAAAAAGTGTTGTCTGATTGGCTCTATTTGTAAAATAAAGCTTTCATGTTTGTCTCTTTACTGTACGTCTGCTTATGGTTCTTCTGGTCTCAGCACAGCAGCAAGAAACAGGAAATCTTAATTTGAGCTGATGGAAAAGTAGACAAGATGCAAAATGGAAAGTCCAGTCGCACTTTAAAGGATTCTCAATGGCATGATTGAATTAAAAAATAATAATAATAATAATAATGATGAAAGCTTGCTGTGGGGCTGATGGCGGAAAAGATAGGCTTTTTCTTTACAGTGCAGCAACAGTGTCATAACCCACGCTTACTTCCATATCGCTGCAGGCAGGAGCAATGCAGAGAGAAGCAAATAATCAATCATGCACACACAGCCTACTCAATAAGGTCGGATGCATTCAGCTCTGTTATATGTGCTCAGATGCAGGAATCATTATCAACTGATAAAAGCTGAAATATTATGTCTGAGCTGATCTATGATATTTTTTTTAATGCCCGATTTGCGTGAACTCTGTAGTTTTTTTAATGACAAACTCACGCCAGCAAACCTTCTGGTCATTTTCAGCTTTAGTCTGAGCAGGCAATGCAGTGTTTGTGTTGATGTCGTGAGATGCAAAAGAATGCCTTCTCATCTTTCATAGTGTTGTGTGGGCAGCATGTCCTCCGGGGAAAAGGAAAGATTTTATTGTGTAATAGCTCGAGATTTTAATAAAAAGACTAAGAAATAGGACATAGGGGGTGGGGGGGTGGGGGGATCTGTGTCCTTGACATTGGTTTGACATTTCTGGGTTTGCACCTTGTCCTGTGTCTCTCGGCACCCTTCACAGATGGGGCAAGGGAGAGAAAAAGATGTGGAGAGGCTGCAAGAATAGAGGCACTCTTATGTCCCACTTTGCTAACTCTTTGCAGCCTACACTGCCAAGTCAATGTTACACCTATTCCACCTCCCCTAAAGCTTTAAATAGCCCACTCTCCCTCAACAGGACAAACAGAGAAAAACAGAGAGTCTTCAGCACACTCTGCACCTCTGACTGAACATCTATCAGCCCTGTTGCCTAAACATGGAGTCAGCATCATGCTTTCCATTCTCCCGTGACCATTCTGTCATCGACAACCATCTCAACCTGTCAGAGAGAGAAGTATAAACACGTGTCAGCAGGGCAGGTAGTTGTCACTGAGAGATGTAAGATCTGTCTGGAGCCTTTGAGCCAAAGCAAAAATGGTCAAGGTGTTGGTTTTTTCTTTTGTACTGAATGGACTAATTGACATTTTGGGTAATCCGCTTTATAGCTCTCTTGAGGACAGAAGAGATGACTAATACTACTTGCATGTTTGTCTGTTCAATATGAAGCTAGTGCCAGCAGCTGGTTAGCTTAGCTTAGCATAAAGCCTGGAAACAGTCAGAGAAAGCTAGTCTGGCTCGGTCCAGAGTTAACAAAGGAACAGGAGTTCTGACTAATCAACACGTTATATCTTGTTTGTGTAAACTGACAAATTTTGTGTGATGGGGGATTATATGTTGGACTGCTTCTTTGTCAGGAGCAGTGGGCAACAAGCAGAGACGCCAATAGATCTTTTAATGAGATTAATGGGCATTATACATGCTGGTCGGTGCATTTTTGTTTCCATTGAGCTACTAGCTGTTTCCCCTTGTCTCCAGCCTGTACATGAGCTCCGCTACAGCTTCATATTTAACAGACAGACTTCTCATCTTCTGATCCATCCTACTACATTTCCCAAAATGTTGAATTGTTTGTTTTAGATGGCATTATTTTTCTTATGGCAGAACATTTTATACAGTCTTACCATTAAAAACAACTTTATTTAAAGAAACTTTAAGTTATGAGTCAGTATTTGCTAGTAGTAGCAGCATGATTGCCAGAAACATTAACCCACTGGCATGGCTGCGGACTCTCAAGGGGAGTAGCTTTCCTTATTATTTTATTAGCAAAACAACTTCTTGTTTACTGCCCTTAAAACATTGCAAGGAGACACTTTTGGTCATCTTGTCAGACTTGATGCATCATTCTTCTCTGACGTGACTCTTGCATTGATCAGCTAATCACTCAGCCTTACTCAACATGCTCTGACCTGTCCACTTTACTCACATTCTCCTGTGTCCTTTAAGATCCACCTGTGTTTCTTCATCTGCCTATTTTAGAAATGACGCTATAATGTTTAAATCAGTGGTTACCAGGGTAAAGTATGAATATAATTTTTGTGTTTTCTGTGAAAATGTTCTGGTTGGGGGTAAAGAGTTAGAAAAAAAAGGGAGATTCTTTTTAACATGTGCAGCTGCTTTAAATGTATTTCAATTTCTCTGAATTAAAATAATGGCTGAAGTCAGTGCTTCCCAAAATTTTTGATTTGTGAGCCCTAATATGAACCAATTTATACTTGACCCTTAATCACTTTAGTTTTTATATAATTGGTAAGCAATTTAATTAAAATTAAAATCAAACACACTACTGGCTATTGGCTGTATCAGTCATATACATATTCATATATCAAAACACATAACAAATTTAACTACAAATGTTGCAACTTTCTCTTGACAGCAGCCCAGCAGAGCTATGTGTGTCAGCTCCATGCAGGGAGTTTCTGTGTGGATTTTTGTCTGGTTCACTTTAAGCTCTGTATGATACATTTAACATCCGCTTGTTCTGCAGCCTATACATCCCACGGTTGGCTCATCACAGAAGGTATGTGCGGATGTGAATGTGTTTGCTAGAGGAAGAACAGAAGGAGAGGGTTCCTCAAACTCTGAATGTACATCTGTCAGAGTCAGAGGAGGCCAGCTGAGCAGTGAACTCCTTAATGCACACACCTAGTCTCCACTGTAGACTTCCTGTGTCAACCATGAGTCACAATCTGGCTCTTATATAACTCCACAGAGGAGAGAGGAACACTGACACACCTGTGCTCTGTCAGCCTGTTCCTGGCAGGTTTCACTCCACATTCACTCTGTGCTGCAGCACCACATACAGTCTCATACTTTTAAACTGCACCTAAATATTTAATTATGAGTCAGACTGCAGGAATTTATCGGCCGCATTTCCTCATTTAGGTCTTCACTTCAGCCAATATTTCATTAGTGTCACTGATGAGAATAGCTGCCCTTGCTCAGTTGCGCACACATAGTGCATATTTAGGGGTGTGTGCGTGTGTGAGGGGGTGAATGCAGGCATGACATAAATACAGGATATGGATAATTTTGAGCGCTTGTGTTAGTTTAGGACAAGAAAAGCTCATTGCATGGAGCCAAATGTGCCACCTCCTCAGCAGCAAAGCCTTGCTCAAACCTCAAAACTACCCCCGCAGCCTACAGAACCACGTGACCCCATCCCCTGCCACACAAACACTTTAAGTGAAAAGGAAAAAAAAAAAACAAAAAAACATGTCTTCCCCCACATTCAGGGCTATGCTGCTGTAATCTAGGGCACACTCGCCAGCAATGCAGATCTTTATCTACAGTTACTATTGCCTGAACAAGTTTTTTTTAAGTTCAGAATATCAACAGGTCTGCAGTGATGAACCCACAACATGTTTATCAACCGAGGGAGCTTCGATGGAAAAATACAGATATATATTCATGTGTGTATGATGAGGGAAAATACAACTCAAGTGGAAAAATACATTAAAATAGCCTTACTGACAGGTCCTTTATTCAAAATAGGGCAATTGGGTACTGCGACCGCTCTCTGTGTGTGTGTGTGTGTGTGTGGCAGGTAAACGTCACAGCTTGCCGAGCCTCTGCGAGCGCGCGCCACACTTCCTCAATCGACGGAATCACAGAGCGAAAAAACGAGAGGAAGAGAAAAGAGCAACTTTCGTCGAGCTGCGTTGAAAATCGACAGCACCGAGTTTGCGGGACGAGGTGAGACTGCCGTTTTAACAATTCTTCATCGACTTTTTCCACAGAGCTGGGGTCTTAAACGTTTGGCGTTTGCAGAAAGTTGCTCAAAGACCAAGAAGCCGTGCCCCCTCTTTTTATTTTTCGTCTTTCATCTTCGGGGAGATAAACTGTAACGAGAGACTCGTCCAGCCGGGACCGTTGGTGCTAACGTTAGCTAAGATAACTTACTAGCGATAACTTACAGTATTGTTAACTCTACGCCTTATCTGTGGCCACTGAAATCATTATTTTCACTGCCTAGCGAGCTGTTCTGATTGAAATTATTATCCCCACCAACTTTTTAGGATATTGTTGCCTCGTTTTAAAAGGATTTTAACTGAAATTGTGCGACGGAATCTGAGCTGTCAGATCTTAATGCGCTACGGGGTCAAGTATGGAAAAAAGCCTGGTGGTTGATCAAACATTGACAGGCAATGCCTCAAAGGCAATTCATCCGGGCTCCACCACTTTATGCTCTCAAAATGTGTTTTCCGATCTGGCTTGAATTCAATTTGCTCAGCTATTAAAACACTGTCAGCCACGCAACATTTGTGTTGGGCGATGTGGAATTCCAGGTCAGGTCACAGGAGCTCACGGGTCACAGAGCGTGCTCCAGCACCGGGCGTGAGGCGGAATGCGGGCAGGTCCGGACAGCAAAGACAGACAAGTGTTTTTAAATGAACCGCTGCATTTATTTGTCAGAATGAGAGTGTGGTTGCAAACTGAGTCAGACATCTGCCTTCAGGGAACCGATCGACCACATCCTTCAGAAACAGCGGTGTTGCATAAAGCAAATCAGAAGCGCTGACTGATTCTCGGTCCATGCTGAATGTCTTCAGTTGACTGCGTGCTCACTGTTGCGTTGTAACTCACTTTAACATCTGCTCTGTACTTTCGGACTGTCATGGTGATTTGCATAGCGTTTTTGTCTTTGGATGTCATGTACAGGATGTAAAACTCTTTACAGTATGTTTTTAGCTGTTACACTTCCACTACGTGTGTGTGTGTGTGTCTCAGAGAGGTATGTGCAGGACATGTTTCCATTCCCAGCAGTCAGTGTAGTTTGATACAGACGGGCTGATTATTTGATGCTTACAGTGTGAGGTGCTCTGAAGTAGTTTGGAGTTGTAGTCACGTCCATGCAGGGCCAGGCTGCCTAACTTTTCCTGTATTTCCCTTCACTCTGTCCTCCTGTCACAGTGGAGCATGGGTACTTTTTCTCTCTCCTTCACTTAGTATCATTATTATTTCAGATGACTTAACGTGTGAGTGCTCGGTTCAATCTCCAGGACTCAGGCTTGAAAAAGAGAAGCTGATGCTGCAACTGTATGTAAATATCCGGTGTTCAGATACAATCATATATGCACAAGTGTTTTTGTGTGTGATGGATAGCCTCCAAGATCAGATTCTAGGTGTAGTAATAAAATAACATAATTTAGCCTTAGCAATTGTACAATGCTACTCATGCTACAAAACACACTTTTATGTTGGTTAATGACAGTATCAGGAAGTGGCCTATATAATGAAATGAATATTAGGAAGTTAGGCGGAAGTTTACAATTTACAATATACTGGTGCAAGAGACATTACTACTGAATTTAACAGATGGGACAAATCGAAACAGTGCATGAACAGTGTGCTTGGTAATCAATCACTACCGCCCTCAATCACACAGTGTGCTTGGTATTGATTAACTCCCAAAACCCTGACATCACAACTCACAGCAGCGAGCGAGTGAGTAAGTGAACATGGGCGTTTATCACCCGCCCCTCTTAGTGCACACTTTTTTTTTCCTGTGTCTTACTTTTCTGGTCTCAGTGTGGGCGGTTACAGTTTTAGGATTGTGAATGCCAGCTAGGCCTACTGTGGTGCACTGCATGCTTGAATTTGGATTAGCGGCATGTTGAGGCTTGCTCTGCCTTTGTAGTACAGGCAAACACTTCTACTGCTGCAGCTACAACCTTTCAGGAACTACACGGTGACACACACCGCAGTGACACAAGGAGCCAGACTAGTGGCAGAGGCGCAAATGATGCTGGAAAATTTGACATTGCGGTGTATTTTACACAATGAGGTGTGGAATTAATAGATTAGGCATGTAAGACAGCATGGGTGTGCGTGAAGTGCCTGGCCAACATATGAAATTGGTGGGCGTCACCTTTTGCATTGCACATACAGACACTGGTGGTGCATAGGTTGCTGTAGAAAAAAGTTGTAGCTCCATATGTAGCACATGTAAACTTATGTAAGTAGTAAATCTTGCATGCAGCAGCTAGTGTCCAGCATGAAGAGTGATATTGATTTTTCCCCAATTTGACACTATCAGTGCATATTTTATCTCTACAATATGAGGAATGCAACTCGTTTTCATCGTCTTTTAATATATTGAATCTTCATAATCAGTTAATTAGGTCTATAAAATCTCTATTACAGAAATACAAAATACCGATCACAAGAGCCCAAAACAATGTGTTTTTTATTTTTTCTTACTGGCAGGGGGAAAAACCTTAACATATTCAATTTACCAGCACAAGCCTTTTCCCCAAAAAAGTCAGATATAAAAAATGTCACACTGGAAAAGTATGAAATACAAAATATGTATGAAACAACACTCGTCATGCAATCGTGATGTTTTTTTCTTTTAACCCACACAACCAGCTTTGAAATCAGATACAAAAAACCTGCAATAGATGGCCCTCGTCGTTGACGGAAAAAGGTCAGCGACAGTGTTTTGCGTTTCTCCTCCATTGAGGTGTGACTGCATAGCAATGACTCAAAGTGAGAAAGAAGCAATTTGTTCCCCATTTTTGTGATTATTAATGTGGTTCATCACAAGTGTGTGTGAGTGCAGTCTGACAGGGTGTCATGATTATGTTCTAAATGTATTTCTCAAACATGAGTTAAATCTTCTTTTCTTTTCTTTTCTTTTCTTTTCTTTTCTTTTCTTTTCTTTTCTTTTCTTTTCTTTTCTTTTCTTTTCTTTCTTTTCTTTTCTTTTCTTTTCTTTTCTTTTCTTTTCTTTTCTGATATTGGTGGACTTCACAATGTATGTAGAGGTTTCACAGTTTTACAAAGACCTATATGCAACTGTGTGTATGTATGCACTATAATAAGTGGATATGATTTTGAACTGTGTGTGTAACTAACATGTCATTATACAGTAGATAAATGTTACCTGGGTAACACTGTGTTTGTCCATCTCTGGGAGCAGGTGACCTTGGTACTCGTCACCATGGCTCCTTTCTTGAGGATCGCCTTTAATTCGTACGACTTGGGCGGCCTGCCTTCTCTGGTCGACCCGCCTTTCTGTGCAATCAAGATGAAGGAGGCCTTGACAACTGGTGCGAAACTTCAAAAGCCTACTCCACCCTGTGCTTTACAGAAATTTCACTTGAGTAAAAAAAGATGTTACTTCTTATCTCCTCCTCTTTGTCCATCTTCCTGTTCCTAGAACGAGGTAAGACCCTGGTTCAGCGGAAACCCACCATGTACCCGGCTTGGAAAGCCAGTTTTGATGCGCACATCTATGAAGGTCGTGTGATCGAGGTACTGCTGATGAAGACAGCCGAAGAGCCGCTGGCTGAGGTCACTGTTGGAGTGTCTGTCCTTGCTGAGCGCTGCAAGAAAGCGAATGGGCGTGCTGAGTTCTGGGTAGGACATTACAGACTGTCCTTTGTCCCTGTAGAGCTATATTTCTGACTGTTTGTGTGTAACTGCCTGTGTGTCACACTGTGTGTTCAGGTGGATCTCCATCCTTCTGGGAAAGTGATGATGGCAGTGCAGTATTTTCTGGAGGGAGGGGATACAGGTAAAGGAAATAAAATAGAAAGTTCTCTACTTTCCTCTGCTCTCAGCTTGGGGTGGGTGGTGTGGCTAAAATCTTCTCTCACTGTACATATCTAATTTTATTCCACAGTAACAGTTTATATCAGGATACAGTATTCATTCTGTAAATTAATTCAAGAAACAGTCAGAACATGTCAAATCTTCTAAATCTAAACCATGTCCACACAACAGATGTCACACCCCTTTTTGTATGTATTTACAATTTCACTCTCCTCCTCCATTTTTTCTTGTCTGCCTTTTCTTTGGCGGTTGGCATGCCAGTTTAGAGATGCATTACTGCCACCAACTGTTGCTCTCACATCGTGTTAAAGCGTGGTAAGCAGTCCTACTACCCAAATCACATGAGGCAGCTCGATTTACAAGATCACCTGAAAATCGCAAAATTAGTCAAGAATCCATCCACATTTCTACTGTTCAACACTGTTCGTAGCCCTTTCCTAAGGACTTTTTTCTGTAATCCATATGTTCTGTAGTTGTGTGGATGCTTTGTTTTCCCTGGTTTAGCATGTGCCATGTTGCCACTAAAGCCCATGTAAACTTGGTTTCAAATCTCTATAAGCATTAAATCTGATAATAAATCTGATAATAAAAGCTTTGGAGCAACTCTCCAAAAAACATCCTTTATTATTATTTACTAAGAGTTTGATAAATGCTTTGTCAGGCCTGTGTGGGTTTGGTTTCATCAGACATTAAACATTCGCAGACAACCCTTCACTCTGAATCAGATTCTGTTGCTCAATTCTGATTTGTGCACAGACATATGTGACAGCACCTTTTTTCTCACTTCGATCCACACACTTCAAACCAGAGCACATCACAAAAACACAATTGCAGGAAGCACTCACATGAAACAACCATGAATGTCCTAATTAGCAGAAAATGTCATGTTAATGTAGGACCCCATAACACATAGACAGATGATTGAGAAACAGATTAGGGTAAGGAAGTGGGTGAATAATATAAAATCTATGCTAAATGATAGCAATAATCTGTCTCTTAAGCATTCAGCAAATACACAAATACCAGGTTGATCCAACTTAATCTTTAGCACCTATATATCTAGACAGACTGCACAACCACTAGTCAATATTTGTCCTTGCTAATTTAATCTTATCATTCACAAGCATTCACATGAGCAATTCCTGTGGGTTCCCTTATCATTAAGGCAGTCAATTTGAGGCCTATACAAAATGACCTTTGTTTTTCCATTACAGTGGTATGGGATGACTGATCTGTGTTTCTCTGTTTGTCTGGAAGAGAGTAAGCAGACTGTGAAGGAGGAAGAGGCTCCTACCCTGAACCGTAGACGAGGGGCCATTAAGCAGGCCAAGATCCACTTCATAAAGAACCACGAGTTCATCGCCACGTTTTTCAGACAGCCCACTTTCTGCTCCGTCTGCAGAGAATTTGTCTGGTCAGTGTGCCCTGTGCTTCAGTCCTATAAACAAACCTTCAGAGCTGATAAAAGGGAACTCATAAACCAATGATCAGATACACAAACTAAAACCCCAGTCATGCTGATTGACATACTGTAGTGTAAGGAACTTCCTCATATTTGGCAGGGTTTAACACTGTCTGAGTTGGTTGATTTCTGAGTAAGATAACCTTTTCACTTGTGATTGTATTGATAAAAACAATAAGATTAAGATGTAATGCCTGTAGAAATTATTGTTTTTGTCAACTTTTGATGACTACAGATCTCCACGAATCTATTTGCTTTGAAGACCTTTTTGGAGGAAGTTTGTAGAAAAAGGAAACCCTGATATGCAAATCAGGCTGGCTGTATTCTGCCCAACTATGATGACTAACAAGTGATTAATCAGCAAACTATTTACATGATTAAAAAATGATGCCAAGTGACCCATTTGTGTCACCTTTTCTCTCACAGGGGACTCAACAAGCAAGGTTATAAATGCAGACGTAAGTCTACAATAATTTGTCACTTGAAATAGAGGCTGTTATATGTTAAAAATGTGTACTTAACCATGAATAACAATAGTTTTTCTTTTGTAAGGATTTTGTGGCCAGATTCGGGATCAAAGTATACAAATCTCTTTTATCTTTACATTTTTATGTAGAATGCAATGCAGCCATCCACAAGAAATGCATAGACAAAATCATCGGCAGATGTACCGGTACTGCTGCCAACAGTCGGGATACTGTGGTACGTATCACATATTTGTGCAGTACACCATGTACTGTGAGTGCTCGCCATATGTCTCGAAATTCAGTTCGGTGTGGGCTTCTCTCACACTGTTTTCTGCTGGTGTAGTACTGTATCAGTATGAACAATGATGGTAATATCATTGGACTGGAAGCTGTTGCTGTGTCAGAGTTTGATACAAAGGCAGACACCAGTCAGGGTCCACATCCAATTAGATGCTCTTTTCAGTGATCAATATTGGTAGATAAAGACGATCAAAGACCAACTGACATAGATAATGGTTACATGTAAATGATCAAGCACACACACCCACCCGTGAGGTGAATAATACATGGGGTGTGGTCTCAGAGAGGCTCCTTAAATCACAGTAGAGGCTGACCTTTTTATTCAGCAGTGCCCTCACTTCTGACAGGATAATCTCAGAGAGAGAAGCAGAAGACAGAGCAAAGAAATAAAAATGAAGCAGGTGCGCAGGCCTGTGAAGTGGCACAGGCCACTGATTAGGATTCCTTTGCTGCCGGACATTCATGGAGGTGATAAATCCTGTTTGTCCCCGCAGTTCCAGAAGGAGCGCTTTAAAATTGACATGCCACACCGTTTCAAGACCAACAACTACATGAGTCCCACCTTCTGTGACCACTGTGGAAGTCTGCTGTGGGGTCTGGTCAAACAAGGCCTCAAGTGTGAAGGTACAGTGCAGATATGATTGACTTCTTGTTGGAGTATAAGTGTGCTTTTGTCCTTTAACATGCGTTTGTTTCGTTCTGTGTGTAGACTGTACCATGAATGTCCATCACAAGTGTCAAGATAAAGTAGCCAACCTTTGTGGCATCAACCAGAAACTACTAGCTGAAGCACTTACACAAGTCAGCCAGGTGAGTTCACGGAGACTTTCAATGTTTGGTCAAGTCAAGTCAAACATCATGCCGCCTAATTCAATCATAACATGGCTCTTTCAGACACAGCAGCCATTATCAGATTACATTATATCTTACTTATCTACTGAAATGGGTTAGATACTAATGAAGCTGGACGATCACATTAGAGCCACAATGGTGGACCAGCACTTGATTATTGTCATTTTTATAAGATTATTCCAATTGTGGAAGTCAAAAATACACAAATTTTACCTTCTTAATGATGAAATCATGATTAATGGAAAAAAACGTAAGAATATTTTTAACTACCATCAAAACATCCTGAGATCTGTATGTTTGCATTATATTACCTGTTAAAAGATCATGTGAAAGTGTGTGACAGGTCTCAGAGGCAACAGCAGAAACCCCTTACTGTCTATTACAGGTGGTCTGCATGTGATTATTGACAGTGTTGTGTGTGAATTAATGTAATGGTAAATCAATCATCCTGTGTTTTAATTTGTCAGAATGACATACTCATTGTTAACACAGTGTCATTGTTGATCATAACCATGATGTTAAACTGACCCCTATCTCACATGTAACCTTGATCTGACTTCAGCCCTAAATCGCATCCTTACCTGGGCCTCTCTAACATCAATCCCAGCACTAACTCAGCCAGAGCATATCTATCAGTGCCCATCACAGTAGAGTATCACCTGACACTCAGTTCATTGTTTACTGTCTTTATATTCCCTTGATAATAAGTTGATCACAATGGACAATCAATGGACTATCAAAATGAAGTTTAACCATCAATGCCTCAGTGCCACTTGAACGTGAAACTTCCAATCCCCCGTGTGTATTGATACAATTGTTGAGAGTGACACCTGACCTCAATAGAAACCTGAGCTTTCTGTCCTGGGGGGGGGGGGGGCATCAGACCACACAATAATTGTCAGACCAAATGTGTTCACATTGCTGGGAATCCATTGGTCTGCCTGTTTCATGCTTATATTTCTTATTGCATTTGCTATTCCATCAGAAATCATCCACCCGCCGTTCAGATCCAAACCTGCCAAATCTGCCTGATATTGGAATCTATGATGAAGTTAACAAGCTTGCTGGACTGGAGGTTAATGGTCAGTGAGTGTTATTCTCTATGTGCTTGTAGATGCATTCATTTAAGCGGTATAGGCTCTATACTGATGATAATGCTTGCAGATATATATGCAAAAGTCTTCAGTGTTTAAGATGATTATATGAACAACCTCTCCACTGAGTAATTTCTATGTGTGGCATTTGCTTGTCCATCAGATGGATCTCCATATGGCAGACTGTGGGAAGGGTCCAGCCCACGGCCTCAGTCTCGTATTACCCATCTGACCCGCATCAATGTGGACAACTTCGTCTTCCACAAGGTCTTGGGAAAAGGCAGCTTTGGCAAGGTACAAAGAAACAATGTCAGTGTGAATTAAACTGTGAGACTGCTGTTTTAAAAAGCCCAACCCGAGAGTGAGAGGATAACCATGAGTAAATCAACAACACTGTCATAAACACACTGGCAATTGCAGGCCTCCAATAGAAATAATACCATGCCAATATTAATCCATCTTCTTCTCTCAGGTTCTCCTGGCAGAGCTGAAGGGTCGTGGAGAGTACTTTGCAGTGAAGGCTCTTAAGAAAGATGTGGTACTGATGGATGACGATGTGGAGTGCACTATGGTAGAGAAGAGAGTCTTGGCTTTAGCCTGGGAAAACCCTTTCCTCACACACCTTTACTCCACCTTCCAGACCAAGGTAGTCCCTTTCCACCTCAGTAATGCCTGTGCCACTTTTTCTCTGACTCGTCGTTGTCATTGGTTGGACCCTCAATACTCAAAATGAAACTTGTCAACAGGAGCATCTGTTCTTTGTGATGGAGTATCTGAACGGAGGAGACTTGATGTTTCATATTCAGGAGAAAGGCCGCTTTGAACTCTACAGAGCCACGTGAGTCACACCCGCCACACAGACTAAGGGTGAATCCCATTTCTCTTTTCTACCCCTACCCCTTAGCCCTACCCCTTGTCCCTTGCCCCTTGAAATGGAGTGCCAAGGGGTAGGGCCGAAAGTCAACCCCTCCGAATTGGGACACCCCTTCGACAATTGCGTACGTCATCAGCAGTCGTCGCTGCCTCTTACGTAGGCAGATGCGACAAGCTAATGCTACCGTCACATTCGATTTGTGTATGACATTCCTGCTAGAGGTAAGATCGGCCCAAAAAAATCCAGCCCGACCCGACCCAGGCCCGCGGGTATTAAAGCCCGACCCGGCCCGAGCCCGATCAATTAACTTGATTTGCAGGCCCGAGCCCGAAACAAACCCGAAATTTTATATCGCAAGTTTTCTTAATGTTAAAATAATCTACATATTTTTATGATCATTATAAATGCATTTACACAATGAAATAACGCTGGAAAAGTTTGTTAAAGATATTTCTGTGTGTGATATTGTGCTCACATGGACGCGCCTCTCTGACAAGGAGAGGAACAGCAGCAGGAGCAGGTCTCTGGGCTTCATTGTAGATCACAAGGAAGGGCATCTGAGATACACGGGGTAAAGCCTCCAGAGCGCAGCAGGTTCACTATAGTCTTCGTTACCAAAGGCGGAAACAAACAGACTTTAAAAATCCTCCGCTGGAGACTGCGCGCACGGATGAATCCATTCATACATGTTTCTGGACCAGCTGCTGTTTGCAGAAGTCAGACCTGCTGAGGTAGGTGGTCCAGGGCGGTCATCTCGGTGTAAAGTGCGTATTGTGCGGGAGTTCAGTCTCGGGTTTCGTCCTCTTGAATATCTGGCATTGAGCGCTGCGTAAAGCGCGCACGTGTTCCGAGCCGTGTATTTGGTTATTACAGACTTCAAATAAATATATATTTATTAAAAAAAATTAGCGAGAGAGAAGCCCGGCCCGACCCGACCCAAAGTTAATAATTGATATTAATTCGGGCCGGCTCGGGCTCAGGCTCGGGCTCGGGCTCGGGCTCGGGCTCGGGCTCGGGCTCGGGCTCGGGCTCGGGCTCGGGCTCGGGCTCGGGCTCGGGCTCGGGCTCGGGCTTAAGATCTTACCTCTAATTCCTGCATGTTGTATCCCACAACGCTATCAATGTAACTGAATACCAGCAGCGAGGTTGCCAAAGTTATTATTGATAATATATATATATTATATATATTATATATATTATTATATATATTATATATATTATTGATATTATTGCAGATTATCATCAGGGCTGCCCACAGAGCACCGCTAGTGGCATTCAGCCTGGCAACGGTAACCATGTAACTGAAGCCTTGACTACTACCGATTTTTTTCGGGGGTTTTTTTATGAGGAAAATGACCACTACACATTGAAACAACGTTAAAATAGACAATAAAGTGGTTTTCGTACATTTTAAAACTTCATTCATGGAGAAAATACCGGTCTTGCAAGGCATTCTGAGAAATCTGTCGTACCCCTCCGTTTGGAGTGTGCCTCGGAAAAATCTCCGTTTGGAGGGGTACATAGCCCTACCACTTCCCCCTACCCCTCCGTCATAATGGGAATTGGGACACCCCTACCCCTCCACGTGAACGCGCAAAACGGAGGGGTAGGGCCAAGGGGTGAAATGGGATTCAGCCTAAAACACACACACACACACACACTACCTGCCATCTTTACTCTGTGCTCTCGTCCTGCTGTAGCTGTGTGTAGACTCACGCTTACAGAATCAATGAGATGAGGGAAAGCTGATAAAGAAGAGTCTGTATTTATTCTCCCTATGTCTCTCTCCCATGGTGGCTTTTCCCTTTGACATAACATACTGAGCCCTGATGGGCACTGGTGTCCATTAGCTGCTGCTCACTAGCAGACTGGCTTTGTAAGGAGCAAACAGCTCTTAGTGCCTCTGTGCTGTTTGTAAAGGGACGTATCAGTTACTACCACCCACCTCTCTACTCAACACTCTGTGGGAATCCCTCCAGAAAAAAAACAATGGCTCACTAATGGAAGAG
Organism: Chaetodon trifascialis; assembly: GCF_039877785.1. Lineage (NCBI taxonomy): Eukaryota > Metazoa > Chordata > Actinopteri > Chaetodontiformes > Chaetodontidae > Chaetodon > Chaetodon trifascialis. Next base: position 16,685,386 of record NC_092058.1, on the reverse strand, counting down.
TATTCTGGAGTCTAAAGCTTGGTGGCACCTGTACCACAGCCAACTCAAGTTTTAAAAAGTCTCACATTTGCAAACACGGAGATGAAAGTGAAACATTTCTTCACAGTTGCTGTTACACACACACACTCGAGCTTCAAGGCAACAGATAAAAGTTTAATAATACAAGCAAAAAAGCTTTGAGCTAATTTCCAAAAACTTGAAGTACCTTCTTTTATGAAATGTTTTTCCCTCTAAATGGTGACACCTGGATCTGGATCTGGATTTCACCTTCTTGAAGAGGACCAGTTGCATTTGAGAAAACACCCTCACTACGAGAACCATCAGCTTATAGCCCCCTGCTTTTCTGGAGCTTTGTTGTCTAGGTGAAGCAAAGCTAGTTTGCTTTGATTCTAGATATCAGAGGACAGACATATGTACAGTAGACTTCTTTAGTTTTATGTTTTGAAGGCATTATATTTCTTATAAGCTAGTACACAGTAGTATTTTTTAATGTACTGGTGTAGGTTTAAAAAACAGGTTTCACATGAGAGCACAGACACTGATGTTAAAAAGTGGTCTTCCAGTACATTTCCTGTAGTTAAACTGGAGGCTGTGTCCTGGACTCACGAGATGACAGGAGTAATTCTCTACTTTACAAACACAGACATCTGATCTTGTGTTGGCATCCACTACAGTCCTCCTCATTCAATGACTGTATTCAGCCTGGATGGAAAACTTACCCTCAGTGAACGAGGGAAAAAGAGAAGTGGGTCTTTTCATTACCTCACAATGCATTCATCAAAAAAACGGGTGTCTGCATGCTTGTTTATATATATGTTAAAATATAGTAAATCAGCTTGTGTGTTGCTGCACAAGTTGTCACAGAGGATTGGAAATTGTCTCCTGAATTTTGGTTATGTAATATTTTTCCTTAGGCAGCAGCTGAACTGCAGAGTTTCCGGTGACCTCTTTGTCAGCACAAAGGCCCTGTTCTCCCAGTGGCCACTGCTAACCTGTTGACCCGGTCCGTAGAGAGTCTAGTCCAACATCTCAGCATTCCTCACATACTCACACGTACTTCCTCATATCTAGACTTAATTTTGCGTTCTGTTTTGCATTTTCTAACTTGTTCTTGTAAGACTCGAAGAAGTGAGAGTTGATGAGATGAGATGAGATGATCAATAGATGAACCCTGACAGCCTATTCAGTTTCTTGTTGTTTGGTCCTGTACAGTGAACGACAAGTTATTGGGTTCGAGCGGAGGCTACTCTATCTCCTCTCAGGACTCATTCGTTTCACCTGACACAGATGACAAGAGAAGCATGTCAGAGATAGGCTAATCTTTCGGCTCACGCAGTGCTCAGGTTTCACATTATTAGAGCGTTATTCACCTGTCTCCTACTCCATACAGATGTCCTCCTCAATAATTTACCTCTACACTGAAATGAGTCTGCACTCTGCAGGGACACCAGTGTTCAGCTGCCAACTCCGCTGCAAGGTAGCTGCAGTGTGGACATGTAGCTTTTCCCCAGAGATGACTTGCTGATATCTGTCTGTCTCTGCTATGTTTGTCTTCCCAGGTTCTACTCAGCTGAGATCATTTGTGGTCTTCAGTTCTTACATTCCAAAGGGATCATCTACAGGTCAGAGCTAAAATATGTATCACATCTGGATGTACAGTACATACACTTAAATGACCACACTGTAATTGTTCATGTCTGCTTGATTACTACATTCTTTACATAACAGCTGACACTTTTGGATTATTTTCCTACGTTCCACAAGACCGTTGGTTTCAGTGCAGTTGCAAGTGTGAGGTGAAAATGAACTTGAAGAGAGTCTAAACTTGCTTGGTTAGGTAATCCCACGCATTTTGTCACTTTTTTTTCCCTGAAAGTTTCATTATCATTGTGTGGTTTTGCAGTTGTTTGCTGGGACTGTTTAGAAAACTGTCCCTGTGGGTGCAGTCGACCCTAAAAAATCCAGTTCAGAAGAAAAACAATGGAATGTTTTGTTTGTGAGGAAGAAAATGTGAATTTGTTCATTTCTTATGGTAACAAAGATGTTTTAAAAATCTCAGGAATAGTGAAACTGCTTGCAATTGCATGATTATGTAAGAATAATATAACTTTTACAAAATGTCCTTTTTTACATTTGTAAATGAACACAACAGTGAACTAAATATTCACTTTGATGGATTACCAATCTCAGGCAAGTTTTGGATTGCTGTCAGATTTAAATCGTGAAATGAAGTGAAACTGATGGCTGCATGGAAATAAGAATTAAAGTTAAATGGTTAGCAATATGACAGCATAAATGCAAAAAACATGCACAACCACGGGTGTGGTTCTTCCAAAAATTTTGTAAATCTTGAGTTGTAAGGTTCTTCCTGGCTCGAATGCAGTCAGCATTCAAGATTTCACAGTTGAGCTTGCACTTTTTAAAAAAATCACGTTTAATCCAAGAAGGTCATTTAAAACAAGCATTAAGTGTCAGTCTGACTTGATTCTGATGATCACAATACAGCTACAAACTCACAGTCATTCATATTTATTTCCAGTCCTGCTGTGATTGATTTTTTTTCCAGAGATCTGAAGTTAGACAATGTGATGCTGGATCATGAGGGACACATAAAGATCGCTGACTTTGGCATGTGTAAGGAGAACTTGTTTGGAGATAATCGTGCTACGACTTTCTGTGGGACTCCTGACTATATCGCTCCGGAGGTGTGTTCCATACTTTCCTAAGATTTTCAATTCTGCACTCGATTTGCTTTTCTCATTCTACGTGCAAACAAGTGTCAGTGTCTGCCTAAAATATGTTCTATTTCTAATATTACATTGCAACTTAGATCCTGCTGGGACAGAAATACTCCTTCTCTGTTGACTGGTGGTCGTTTGGGGTGCTGCTATATGAAATGCTGATTGGTCAGTCGCCTTTCCATGGAGACGATGAGGATGAGTTGTTTGAGTCCATCCGCATGGATACTCCGCACTATCCTCGCTGGATCAACAAGGAGGCCAAGGACCTGCTTGAGCGGGTCTGTACCATACCTTTCATACAAAATAAATCTGTCATTTGAGATGTAATGGTGCACAGTCCTTACTTACCCTTACTGACTCCCTGCAGTTGTTTGAGAGAGACCCCACTCGCAGGCTAGGAGTCGTGGGTAATATCCGTTTACACCCCTTTTTCAAGACCATTAACTGGCAGGCCTTGGAGAGGAGAGAGGTTGAACCGCCCTTCAAACCCAAAGTGGTATGACCCACACACAAGTCACAGGATTAAATTATCAAGAAATACAGATCATGTGCTGTGTTTCCATGTGTATATAATCTGTGATGTTTTATTATGTTCTCTGTTGCAGAAAGCGGCGAATGATTGCAGCAACTTTGATCGCGAGTTCCTCAGCGAGAAGCCTCGTCTCTCCCACAGCGATAAGAACTTCATCGACTCCATGGATCAGACAGCGTTCTCCGGCTTCTCGTTCATCAACCCTAAGATGGAGCACCTTTTAGAAAAGTGACCATTGTAATGACAGTCTGACCTGGGTCACATCCCTACTGTGACCGGACAGTTCCCTTATTCTGTCACATTGTTAAACTTGCAAAAGAGTGAGCTGTTCTACGATCAGTATTTTTGTGACCTTATTTTAAGCACAAACTATTCTCCTTGGGTACGTGTAGAAATAGGAGTAGAAACGGGCCCTTGTACTGTATATACTGATGTTATTGTATTTGTGTGCATGCGTATTGTTTGTCTAGGTTGTGAAGACCTGTATGAATAATAATATTAGGGTGGGAGGTTGAAAATCCTTACATTCCACGTGACGTCACTGCTTCCATCTGCAGCCATTTTGTGTCCCTTTTCGATAAGTTCAGTCAAACCCACGGGGTGAAAAGTTGTGAACAGGAGAAGGGAGAGGAAGAAGCCTGTAGGAATAAATTATACTGTAAACTTCAAATGTAGATGTGTGAATGAGGTGACTGCATGTCTAGAGATCAGACCAACAGAAATCTAATCGTCTTTAAATATAGATTAATAATGAATGTTATCTGTCTCAGAACATTGGAATTCTTGCCTTTGACTGGATAAATCATGTCTTGCTGACAAAGAACAACTTCTGGTTGTGTGATTCAACAGTGCCATGTAAAGAACAAATGTAAAGTAACAGCTGATGTCAGCTGTGTTGAAAGCACCTGTCTGTGACTGGATGCACCCAGGGGTGCAAAAACTTCAGTAAAGGTACGGGACTTAAAACAGTGAGTGGGAAGTTACTGAAATGCTGTATATAAACAATGTATATGTATATTGTTGTAACATGTATATTGGTTCGCTAAGGTTGTACTTTTTTTACTGTCTCCATCTTTTACATCTGATTAAAAAAGCATCAACTCCCAAATCTGATGTGCTGTTTTTGAAACCTCTGCAGTTTAATCTGTCTGCATAATATGAAAAATTAAGTTCTCAAAAACAGGAAAGTGTAGAAAGTTTAGTCAAATCAGGGCTTATCCATGGTGCAAAGTGACAGGTAACCAGTGAAGATTTGTTGTACTCTAGTATTATCATATGGTTTGTTCTTTTTGCGACTAGTTTGTCTTCATGTATTTTGGTATTTTTATTGTATTTATTGTGTGAATGTTTTTTGTCTGACTTGGTTTTTATCATCTTGTATCATGTTGAAAATAACTTCTCACTGAAACATATCATTGGATTTACTGTGTTTTGTGAATCCATAAATAAAACATAAATCTAAAAAAACAATATCCTTGGAAACACCACAGTTCATTTTATGAATGTAGATTTTACCTGATTAGAGTCAATATGTTGGTGACAAACATTTGGTGATTTCATGGAGGAGGGACTTTCTGATGTGTGTGGGCCAAACACCACAGTCGCCTCGCTCAGATTATCAGAGGGATGCATACGCCCTCTAGCGACGCAGCGGCGGACACGACGTACTTTGACGTCACCGCGCAACGAGCTTCCGTACAATGTATACGGAAGTGTTTCCACTACGACGACTAGAACTTCTAGCTTTTGTTGCTATCCGGCAAATGTTATCTCGCACTTCGCTGACTCGCCTCGCTTTGCACTTGCTCATTCGGAATTAGGCGCTAGTGTTATCTCTTTTTCGGCAATCACAGTGACGGTTTTCACAGTGTGACTGTAAAATGATTTCCCTTCGTAGGAAGCAGCAGACAGGTTGTCAAATTCACGCTTGATAAAGTTTTCCAGCGAGTCAGAGGAAGTCCAAAATGAGCTCTCAGGATGTACTGAAGAGTGCGTCCACTTTAGCATCGTATAATGTGTTGCTGCAGGTACATGAACACACGCAGTGCTTAAAGGCTCAGTCAGCTAATACTTCTGTCCAGACTGTTTAATGGTTCACATGTTTTCTCGTGTTTTATCTCAGGTGACGTTCCGTGTCCTCACCTTCCTGCTGAACGCATTCACACTGCGCTTTGTGTCCAAAGAGCTGATTGGCGTCGTCAATGTCAGGTAGAGATGACTGATATCAGAGGCGCCAGCCAGGATAATGCAGAACACAATGCCAACATATTTCACTGCGCCAGCTCCTGTAACATGTATGTGTGTGTGTGTGTGTGTGTGTGTGTGTGTGTGTGTGTGTTTATCACGCAGGCTTACACTGCTGTACTCCACATTAGTGTTTTTAGCCAGAGAAGCTTTCCGGAGAGCCTGTCTGAGTGGGGTATCTGGGACGAACCACAGCTGGAGACAAGTTATCAACCTGCTGTGGCTGACGTGAGTTGACTTTACAAAAGGATGAACTTTTTGATTTTGTGTGTGCAGCCCTTGTGTCCTATCCTGCCTTGTTTACCTCTCAGGTTGCCCTTGGGTGTGTTATGGGCAGCCCTGCTGGCTTGTGTTTGGCTGTGGCTCCTGGAGGTCCCGGACCCCCAGACTGTCCCTTTCTACGGCCCTGCTGTGGTGTTGTTCGCCTTGTCAGGAGTGCAGGAGCTCCTGGCTGAGCCCCTCTGGGTCCTGGCTCAGGCTCACATGTTTGTCCGATTGAAGGTGGTCGGCGAGAGTTTAGCAATGATCGCCAAGTGCAGCGTAACTGTGGTGCTGGTGGTGTTTTGCCGTGAATGGGGCCTTTACATCTTCTCTGCTGCTCATGTAAGAGATGAGCTGAAGTCTTTCTGCATTATTCCTAGACTTACACCCTCTCTATGTAATGATTTTAAGCTGTGGATGTTTCTTTAGTTGGTGTACACAGGATTCCTGGTGCTGTGCTATGCTGTTTACTTCATTCGTTTCTTGGGCTCAAAAGAGGCAGCTGAGAAGAGTTTCCCTCTGCGCCGCGTCGGAGATCTCCTGCCCGGCAGAGCTGATGGAGAGGTAGAAGGACATATACTGCTGTTTGTTGTTTATGAGCCATCTTCACAAAATCAAACTGATGAGTCACAAGATGAACTGTCACCATACAGGCTTAATGATCCTCGTCTGTTGTTTACAGCCGCTGATTGATTGGACTCTGGCCCGGCTCACATGGAGCTTCTTCAAGCAGTCCTTCCTGAAGCAGATCCTCACAGAGGGTGAGCGCTACGTCATGACCTTCTTCAACGTCCTCAGCTTTGGAGACCAGGGAGTTTATGATATCGTCAACAATCTGGGCTCCATGGTGGCCCGCTTCATCTTCTTGCCTATCGAGGAAAGCTTCTACATCTTCTTTGCCAAAGTGCTGGAGCGAGGACGTGATGTCAGAAGTCAGAAACAGGTGTGAGTCTTGGACATGAACGCAAACACTTCTTTGTGAATGGCTCGGAAGAAATGGTCGAGGGTTTTTCTTCACGCCCAGGATTTTGTTTGCAGGACGATGTTGCCATTGCAGCTGAGGTCCTGGAGTGTCTGCTGAAACTGGTGCTGGTGATTGGTCTGATCATCACAGTGTTTGGCTACGCCTACGCTCACCTGGCTCTGGACATTTATGGCGGCTCTCTTCTGAGCAGTGGCGCTGGTAAGTGTTTTATTGGGTATATGTGACATATTCTGCTGTGCAGGTTGTTCTTAGTCACAGCTGGTTTTCTGATTATTTTTTTGTTAAAGGGCCCACTTTGCTGAAATGCTACAGCGGCTATGTCCTCCTGCTGGCTGTCAACGGTATTACAGAGTGTTTTGTCTTTGCTGCCATGAGCCAAGAAGACGTCGACAAGTAAGAATCCAAAAATGTACACAGTCAGATATATTCGGTCATGACACATCATGTCACCTGTCAGTTAACGCTGTGCTTGTGTTTTGTCCTCAGGTATAACTTTGTGATGCTGGCTCTGTCTGTATCTTTCCTGTTCCTGTCCTACATACTGACATGGTGGGCTGGCGCTGTGGGCTTCATACTGGCAAACTGCCTTAACATGGGCCTCCGCATCTTGCACAGCCTGCTTTACATACAGCACTACTTCCAGTCCAGTCAGTGGAAACCTCTGCGAGGCCTGTTGCCCTCCCCGCTCCTGCTGCTGGCACTTGCTGTCAGTGCTGTTGTCACAGCGCTGTCTGAGGTACAAGAAGATTATGTCTCTTCATATTATCTCTAAATATGAACCAATACATCACATTTTTAGCCAGTATGATTTGTATTGAATTGTACCAATCAGCTTAAGCTTCTTTATTCTCCGGCTTCAGGGTGTGTTCTGCTGTGACAGCGGTTGGTTGCTCAGGCTGGTCCACATCGGCGTGGGAGCAGCGTGTCTGCTCGGTGTGCTTGTGGCTGTTCTTCTCACAGAAACTCGGCTGGTTCAGTTTGTGAGGACTCAGCTTCTGCCCCGATACGCAAAGAAACGCACTTAAACTGGACCGGAAGAAAGCTTCAAACAGGAGCTTTCACACTGACGGACTGTTACTGACTGTGTGAAAGCAACGAGGGAACAGCTTTTTGAAATAGGCCCTGTGTGTGTGTGTGTGTGTGTGTGTGTGTGTGTGTGTGTGTGTGTGTGTGTGTGTGTGTGTGTGTGTGTGTGTGTGTGTGTGTGTGTGTGTGTGTGTGTCTGATGCTGGTATGTTTTCACTGGATCATTCCTGTGTTGGGACAATCAAATATGAACAAACATGTCACGGCCGTTTTGGAGCGTAATTGTGGGTGATTAAAGAAAATGAATGTTTTTTAAGGAAACAGTTGAATTTGTTTGATTGTCCGACACATAAACAAGGCAGCCTAATTCACATGTGGGGTGATCAAGTTAATATTGTGAAAACCTCATGCAGTCCAAAGGATCTGTCATCAGATCACTGTTTTGGAGGAGCTCAGCTGTTTTTAAGACTGAAATGCATTTCAGCAAAAAACTGAAAGTACCATTTTACTCAATAACACATGATAACATGACTTGAAATTCTAAATATTCTCTATTAAACCTGTTAAAAAAGCTTGATTGAGGCACATTTGATTAAATTTGACAAATTAAAATTTGCAGAGATGAGACTATCAAGATCTTGTGTTGGGTTTGTCTATGAAGACCGGTTGGACTTTATTTCACAGCTGGTTCGTGTATGTTCTGTCTCTCATGATTCGGCGCTTTCATTTAGGAAATGAGTCAGCTCATAAAATGTTCACATTACCTTTGTTTTTGACAACATGATATTTTCATTGCTACAGATCCTGTGAGGACGCAGAGCACTGGTTCGCCCCAGCGAAAGGCTTTTTGTCATGTTTTACTTTCAGCGGGTTTGAGTTCAGTGGTCTTGTGACATGTTGCTTGGAAACACTTTCAATTCATTAGTTTGCTCCTTCCTCTGTACCAGTCGCCAGAGAGTTTAAGGTCCCTTAAGGCTGAATAATGATGTAATTATGGAAAATGAGCAGGAAGGGGTGGGGACAGCATTCTTTCAAAGCCGGGCAATGCTTATTCTTCCCTCTGCTCCCCCTTTTTTAACATGTATGTGAAGCAGACATGGTATGAAGTTTGCTGGCAAGTTTGACGTCTTAGGATGGACAGCTACTTATTTTTGAAGTCATGTCTTTTGAACTTTGAGTCCACTTTGTGTGGCTTGCTGTTGGAAAGCAAGGGTTTGGCTGCAGGAGGGAGGGGGAGGACACACAGACAGGCATTTGTCATATTTCTGCACCTCTGGGATTTATTTGAGGGTATGTAATGCCAGACGTTGTGGCAGTGATCTCATCATTTTCTAATGAAGCAGCACAGAGCACAGCAGGTCATGAGAAGAACCAGGGGCAGAGAGACAGAAAGGAGGAGGAGCTCACACGTTCATTACGTCATTTATTAGTCTCAAGAACAGGTTTATTGTCCACCGAGGGAATCACTGCTGGGTTGTGTATATATGAGTGAGTGTGTGTTCGACTTGACTTTCAAGAGAAAAAGAGAGAAAGGAGAGCATCTCTTCAACTGCTCAGCCAACATGTCTCAAGTAAGACCACTGTTTTTAAAAAGATGTTATTTTCTCATGCTGTTTCGAGGACTTTGTACGGGCTGGGAGAGCTAGAGGTCACAGATGTGTGTCGGTACATTTCCTCATTCTTTTACTGCCCTTCAGCCAGGACAGCAAGAAGTTGAACACATGCAGCACCCTGAGGTGAGAGAAGAGGAGCTGACCGAAGCAAAGAACAAACTGGGTTTGAGCGGGCCAGCGAAGAGCAAGACATTTCAAGTGATGGAGGAGTGTGGTGAGGACACACACACACACACACTGGGACATAGGATTTGGCTCTTGTTTTCCAGGTAAAACTGAAAGGAAACAGTCTTTTGTTTTCTGGATATGGGTAAGCTATGATCACATTCTGGCTGTGAGTTAGTGTGAGGGGCGTTTCCCATGATGCTCAAGTTTCCACTCCATATACAGAGAGGAGAGGAGGCTCGTAATGATGGGGGGATTCCTGTCAGTCTTCTCTCTCGCCCAGTGGGATGAAAAATGGAGTGTGTGTGTTTATACAGTCTTACATAAGCCGTCTTACTGCCTCACTGACAGTGAAATATTGTGGCTGCTGTCCATCTTTCTTCACAGAGAAAATGGGTAAAACTGCTCCGTCTGTGTTCAGTGGAGGGAGATCTGGAACGGAGACCGTTTTGAACACACGCTCAGCTCGACCAGTCAGGAAGTAGCAGGTCAGGGACCGCCTGACCGTGACTGGACAACACCTGTTCCGTGTTAAGGGTTTGGTATCAGCTGTTTTCCAGCTGTACTTCAGTCAAATGAAAAACCTTGTTTTAGCCTTTTTTTAGAAGCTTTTTGCTCTTTGGAAAAGTCACACTTGTTTTTGCACTACATTGTTTTGTAATTGCACTTATATTAAGCTGATAATTCACTTTCTTAAACATCAAAGAATTTCTACTAAACAGTAAATCACTTTTTCATAATTCATTTATCGGTTATTACTGATTGACAAACCAGCACTAACACCCAGTTTTAAACTGCAGGTATCATAGTGAAAGGAGATGAAAGCTGCATTTGTGCAATACTGTAATTTATACTTTTGAACAAATAGCCTTAAATAATTTTCTTAATAAATTAAAAATCTTTAAGTGGTCTGCACAGTTGTGCCTTGACTGTGATGGCTTGTCAAAAGTTAAAATAACCTTTAAAATATCTTAAAAATATTCAAATTTGGTGTCATCCATCCTGTGTTTCACGGCCACTGGAGCCAGTAAATGTAACACATCATTCCAAAAACATTAAAGAAAACTGAGTCAATCTGTGTTTTTTCTTTTTATTCAAAAAATTATCTTCAACAAAAAGAAAGAATAAAACTTTAAATTTATTAGAACAAAACTACGACAATGACATGAAGCGGGGGCACTAGAATGAGCCATGGTGCAGAGAGGACAGATGGGAAAAGGCAAAAAAAAAAAAAGGATGGAAGAAGAATCAGCGTGAACCATATGAGAACTGGCTGTGAAAACCAGCCCTGCGAGTTATAAAAAAAGGTGGAAATCCAGTTTTATTTCATAAACTTGTGATGTTGGTCTTGAAGGATTTTAGCAGAAGACTTGGCGTCGTAGAACAGCTCGTTGATTTCCTCTACCTGCTCTCGTTCCACGGTCTCTTTTCCCTGAACACGGCCCAGCAGGCTGGCAGGCGTCAGCAGCTGTACAGCGTACCTGAGAGGAGACAGGAAGTAAGAGCCACTCAGTATACTCGCACATTTACACATACAGTATACCTTAGAGTATTTTTATACACTATACATTTCCCTTTGTATTTGACCTTAAATTTCAACCTCAGGGTTGCTCCTGTATAACAGTACTATAGGGATATGTTACTCCTTCAAATATAGCTTTCCTCTTTTTGGTTTGGTACCAAATTGCACTAAATATTGTGGTACCCATGAGCCTCGTCTGCTGTTGCTCTCCTGCTTTTTCTTTAGTTGATAATTGTTGTATCACTTTCTGAAGAAAGACTAGACCACTGTGGCCACTCAATATCAGACTGCTCATGTCTTGTCTGATACACAGTGCGCATCCATACCTGAGGGTGGTCTTGGTGCCGATCTCTGCCAGGTGTGTAAGAGCTTCCTCGCTGATATTGATCCCCTCAGTCTGAGCGCGGATCTTGATGATCTATAAACCGCAGCGTCATTAGCGAGACATGCACAGATGCAGGTGTCATGTGTCACACATGAAGATACTTTGATGCTCAGACTCACCTGCTTCATCTCCTGTGGTGTGTACAACATGGTGCGGATTATCATGACTCTGTCCAGCAAGTCCAGAGGAATGCCGTGTGGAGAGCTGATGTCCTCTGTCCCCCTGGTGAGCAACAAATGATCGTTAATGCTGAAAATCTTACATCTTAGCAAGAAAAATGTTTTCTGTTGCATGTTGTGTTTCTCTCCATAAAACTGATTTTACAACTCCAACCTGATTAAACAGTTTCCTCTGTTGGAGGCGAACACGACAATGGGGGCGATGGTGCTCTCCAGTGCTCGATGGAGGTACGTGAAGCATTCGATGTCCAGCATGTGCACCTCATCCACAAACAGCACGCCGGGTACGAGCTCAGCTATGCCTTGGTCGATGTAGCGATTCACCACCTTGTTGATCTCAGCACGCAGCTTGTCTTAAACATGAGAGAAAACAGTGACAGATGATCGATAAACTTCAAGTAGTGGTGAAGCCAGCTGGTGAGGTGAGCTGGAAAGTTTTCTCTACCTGTGATTTCTGTCTTTTTGGGCTTCATCAGCTGTCCCATCATGGACAGAATGTCCTGGCCTCCCTGAGATCAAATAATAAGCAATTATTTATCAGGGATTACGCTGCAGCTGGCAGTATTTTAAGATGTAAACAGCTGCTCTGATATTAGCTCACATCTGCAGTGACTTACCTGTGGTCTGGCATTTGCAACGTCCAGGTCATGCAGTGTGACATCTTGGACGATCTCCTTCTTTTTGTGGACATCACCTTTGGGCAGTGGCACATACTCCTCTGCCTCCAGGTCGAACTCTGTAGCAAAAGTGTCACAGCGACCTTGTCTCTGCAAAGACACAGTACCAGCAAAATGCGTTTTAATAATATCTTTAATATCCAGCCACCCTTAAACAGAAACAAATGTCTCACATTGCTCTGGACAACAGTGAAACAGAAGACAGTACAGGGGAGCAGGTGTGTGATTGAAGCCGGTGCCAGCCCGTGACAGAGAGGAGGGCATGTGGCTGATGGATGAAAGAGTCTCAGAGGGCAGGTCATGATATGGCTGTCAACAGTAACAAATGTGTCGTCCAGCCCTCCTCCTCTGGCCTCTGACTAGAGCCGACCTGCGCCCCCGGCCCACCTGCACCGATTAAAGGAGCCTTCATCGCGGCCTGTCAACGCAGGCCACAAGCCCCTCTGCTGTAAAAGAGGCATTGTGGGAGATGGAGAGATAAAGGGAGCATGAAGAGCTGCAGGAATGAGAGAGCCTCATTCCAGAGTACAGTAGAAATGCAGCAGAGCTTTCATGCAGAGCTGAAAGAGATGAAAGGACGCCACCATGAAGGACTGAAGGGGACGTGCAGGACAGAAAAAACTGACCTTTGGTCTAACCAAATATTTGTGAAGGTTTTGATTTGAAATATTTCAGTTGTGAGCTTATAAATTTAACTCTTTGGTGAATTAAAGTCTAGCATGTACTTTGACTGACTAATCCGAATTTGTGACAGTTGTGAGGGAACAGCAGTGGAAGAAATGTTCGGATCTTTAAGTAAAAGTACTAATACCACACAGCGAAAATACAAGGTGTAAAAGTGTAACACATGAAGGCACTACAGCGATACCTTGACAGCTCCACTGTTGGCTTCAATGTAGATGACATCTCCCACTTCCACACGCTCTTTCTGAAGACTCTCATAAATACTGGGGTCCAGCTAAGGAAAAGAGACGAGAGATTTTTTTTAAGAAAGACACCGGTTCTGAACTTTAAATTAATGTTCCCAGTGAACATTTGAACATTAAATCTAATGACATTTTAAAGCACATCAAAAAAAAAAAGGGGGGGGGGGTTAGCTGCCAGTCTGACCTTGAGCTGCTTCGTGCCTTTGCCCGTCTTCAGACCGATGATGACATGGCTGATGGTTTTTCCGTAGCCGCCCATGGGATTCTCAGTCTCACAGGGGGTCAGCTCAGTCACCTCCCCTTCATACACCTCCTTTGTTTCTTTGATACGCAGTCCTGAATGTGGGTGACATTACAACATACACACACACAGTACAGAGTGAGGACTCAATTGGGCCTTTATATTCCTCTATCAACTAAGCCGGCACATCCTTCAGTCTACCGAACAACGCATTTTATTACAGAGGCGGAACGTGTGTGCGTGTGCCCATGAAATGTCGGTGCATCATCTTGTGTAACATGATCACACTCTTGTCCCTCTTTCATGCAGCTTGTGGCACTGAGTACGAGCAGCACACAGGTGGCTGATCTGCTGTGGTGAGGGTCAGAGGGCAACACTTAAAGCAGGGACCGTCCGTCATGGCGCTCTTATCGACAGAGTGATGACAACTTCAAAATGACCCCCCGTGGATCCTGTCCTGGGGGAGGAGCAAAGGTGCTGATGACCACCTCTCCCTCTGACTAAGCTCCATTTCCTTCCCTGCGACAGGTACCATCAGCAGTCAGACAAAAACCTCCCCCCTCTCCAGCCTTCCTTCCTTCTCAACACCATTCTCATAAAGCCGCTGTCAAGTGTACATTTCAGCCCATGAGCTTGATGTGAGCAGGACACCTTGTTCTTCCTGCCCAAGGACTCCTCACTGAGGGGATGAGTTGAGCTCTCTCTGTCTTTGTACCAAGAGATGAACAAAGTCGGTTTTATGTACTGAGTTTTTGAAATGGCTTTCTCTAACAATTATGCTGCCCCAACATAAAGCAATGGAGGTGGATGGATGGAACAGTTTTTACTGACCTCTCATTTGTTTTCACAGAGACCTTTTTCATTCAAAAGTCTGGTGGTTATACAACTTTGTCCATTTTTCAAAATCTGATTTCTATAGCACGGACTGTAATCTTTTAACGGTTTGCCAGTATTCAAAATGACATTTGTGTACATGTTTGTGTGTAACAAATCATTAACTTTTCAAAGCCCCAGGCACAAGTGATGTATTTTAGGGGTTACAGCTATGGCCAAGGAACCAAATCACATTCAACTGCCACTCACCAATGGCCCTCCTGAAATTCTCCATCAGTACTTCTGTTTTTTTGATCTCAGATGAGTAGACCTCACTGCCAACCATGGGGCAGAAAGGCACCTTGTTTCCCAACTCCTGTGCTACAGCCAAAGCGAGGGCAGTCTGAAGGAAGCAGAAGCAGAAAAGGAATATAAGAGTCACAATCTGCATTCAAATAAACTCTACTGCCAGTGAATGAACACTGTACACTTACCTTTCCTGTACCCGGTGGCCCTGCCAGCAGCACTGCCCTTCCTGCCATCTTCTTTGAACGGATCAGCTCGACGATGATGCCACAAGCCTGGAGTGGACATACAATGGGAAAATGTCAATGGGACTCAACTGCAATACAAGTAGCTGGTAGTGGGATCCCCTGACCAATCTGTTAATCTGTCCATATGTGTTACTATATTGCCGTAGTGGGAGAAAAAAAAAAAACAATTATTGAATTATTGTTGTTTTATTTAAAATGTTTAGACAGTACGGTAATCAGAGCATCAACACTACATATCTATATCTGTTGAAACTGGTCCTGTGTCACTGAATTGGTAACGCATTCACATTTTTCTTGAGGTAACATCTTGGTTAATTTCATTTGAATGCAGGTCCTCCACTTGACTGACAAAATTTCAATAAAACCACCATTGGCTGCTGTTATTACCGTAGCATTATTGCAAACCTATTGGTTTCAGGTATCAATACACTGAATATCTTTGATTATCAGCTACGGAGAAGTTCAGTTAAAATGTCACAAATCAGGGATGAATGAATGTAACTTCTATTTAAGGTGGACTTTCCCTTTCTCTCACCCCAACTTAAGTAGGAAACAGCGACACCGCCGTGCTAACAGAAATCAGCTAGCTTGTTGGTGCACCGTAACGCCTGCTATGAGTGAAATATGGCTTGCAAAAAAAACCTCGGAACTCGAAGTAACTTCTCCAAATAATGCAAGAATAACGTAGGCGCAGCAAAACGTGAATATTACCTCTCTTGCAGCCTCCTGACCCACCAGACCACATGCTGACTGTTTAGCATTCCCGGCCTCGTCTAGCCCGAGTCCTTTGACATGACTGTGAGAGGCGATCCGCTGTGTTTTCGTGGTGCTCTTAACCTCCTCGATCTTCATAGTGACTGTTACTCTATAAATATGTGATGTAAAAAATAAAAGGCGACTTCACGGTGAAGAAAATGTCTCCTTTTTCTCAAATTATTTCTCACCGCCGTAATCGGCGCCGAAACTCAAAACACAGGGAAATCGGTTTCCATGTGGGTTACTAGGGAAAATCAGCGGAAGTGATACCCTGAAGTACCGCCTATTTGGACTACCTAGCAAAACTATTGGATCTTGTCGACAGATACAACGCATTCATTGGCTCAAATTTCTGTCACTAATTTCCTTCAATTAAAACCCCGCCCACGATAGTTTTCAGTTCCGTTTGTGCTTCTGTAGCTTTGTCGTTGTAGAAACTGCTAGAAACTTGTCAAGCGCAATAAGAGTATCAAAAGAATACAGAAATACAAAAATTGGAGGGTTTGCTCCCACCATCGATATTTTACAGTATTTTTTAATCACAGAGTCAATATGGAAGGTCAGCCTTCCTCCTTTTACTTTTGTTAGCTAAAGAAAACGTTCCGTTTCAGCGTGTTGTCGTGAGGATGGAGTGTGCTGACACCAGGGAAGACGTTTCTGTCAACACCCTGAAGTAACGCGAAAGTCTTAATTATGGCTCACTCAGTTTTGTAAACCTGAAACAAACTAAAACAGCGTCTTACTGAATGTGTTTTGGGTTTCATAAGCGGTTATTAACAAACGAAAATACAGTGGACAGCAAGTAACATCGTGTAATGTTTCCGTTGGAGCTGAGTTCAAGGTCCAGCTCAGAGTAAAGGAAAATACGCGCTCTGGTTAACATTACATCAAACTGGTGTCAAAATGTCAGAATCTGCTGACAGTCGCACCAAAACGTTAAATTTCAACATCGGGGTGCTCGGACATGTAGACAGTGGGAAGACGTCGCTCGCCAGAGCGCTGAGCAGCACCGCATCCACCGCTGCCTTCGACAAGAACCCGCAGTCCCGTGAGAGAGGCATCACGTTGGACCTCGGTTTCTCCTCCTTCACGGTGGATCTTCCTGATCACCTGCGGGCCAGCGGAGGCCAGCAGCAGTATGACAGCCTGCAGTTCACCCTGGTGGATTGCCCGGGACACGCCTCTCTTATTCGGACCATCATTGGGGGTGAGCTCTCTTAAGTTTGGATAATAGGTGTAAACGGTGGTAAACGCATAGGATACTGTCAGGATACTTTGACCACTGTTTGGCTGTTGACAGCAGCCACATCTCACCAGCTACACGCATGCAGTTCACCACATCAGCCCTGAAATATGTTCTACCTTTATGAAGATTATAAGGTTTGTTTTGAACTGTTTTTACAAAGGTGTTGATTCAACTTGGTGGTCATTTTCTAATCTTTGTGAATAATTTTTTGACCAGCCCATTTATATCAGTGAAGTTCGAGAAAATATGAGAAATACCTCTCACTATACTGATATACACTATACTATGCAGCTATGATTTATTGCAGGACTGTTGAATTAGACTGCATTAGTTTCAGCTAGGTGCCCTCTTAAATTGGCCTTTTTCTCAGGAGACTCCTGTCAGCAGGAAAAGCACAGGTGTTATTATTAACATGAAAGATGACTCCGTTCCATTCAAGTGTCAGTAAGCCATGAGAGAGTGACACTGAGCAAGAATGCACAACACCAGGACCCTGAGGCCAAAGTGCATGTAGTCTCGTCACCTTATCTACAGACACACACCATCAGCCAAATGCAAAACAGCCTTAATGTGGAAATGGCATAACTGACAAACAAAACAAAACAAAACAAAACAAAACAAAACAGAAATGACTTTTAATCTGAAAAGATTAAAATTAAAAATTGTGAAATGTAATGCCCACTGGTACTACTTGGTGTCAGTTTGTATCAGCAACAATATCAAAAGATCTATTAGTAGCAGTTTGTCAAAAAAACACATTTCAATAGAACATGAGATGATACGTTACTACATGTCCCATTCCCTGTTCAAGACAAAGATGACTGACTGTCTAAATGCTGCAGACAGCGGGATGCTTAAACCACATCCTCTCTTATAATACGCACAAATTTGACCTCTCCAGCAGAGGGCGCCTTTTCTCTGCAAATAGCTAGATTGATTATGACTTAATGATAATGTTTCATGACTTGGGTGTCCATGGTTGACTTTACTTGAGGAGAAATAACCACGGTGGTACAGCTGTCCAGAGGGGATAATTGGAGGGACACTGTTTCTATTACCTGCTTTTTCTTTAAGTCCTTTTTGTTTGTCACATAAATGAACAACCAAGATCCAAAATGTTTAAACTTGAAGGGTGTGACATAAGCAGACTGAGGTTGAAGTGGTCAAGGTATTGAAACAGACTAGAGGCACTTGGACACTGAATGCTGCCATAACCAACATACTAAATGAAGCCTATGAGCCAGTGGGGTGGCACATGCTGTAGATTAGGGAGGAAGGAAAGTATGGGGATTGGGGTATGTATTAAACTTCCCTCCTGTCCCATGTGGGGAGAGCACAGGAAAGAGAGACTGCCAAAGTCAGGAAAAGAAAAGAGGGAAAGGAAAGACAACCAAGTGAGCGGCAGCTCTAGTTTCAACCCTCTAGCCTTTTGCTCTTTCTTTGCCGTTGTGCACCCCTCCCTTAATTTCTCTTCTCGTTCTACTCTTATTTTTGGGCATCTGTGTCCATTCCTGTTTGCATTGCTGCTCTCAGCTTCATAGTCTCTTTGCAGTCTCTACTCGCGTTTCTTATATCCTTGAATAGATGCACAACAGGAAAGCTGGAATTTTTTTTTTTAATTTTCTTTTTATTGAACACTATAACATACATTTTGCATACAGCTGGTACACAATGACTGAGTGTTTTTGGATTTTTTTTTCTTTCAAATGCAGTATCTTTAAATTTAACATGACACTCCAAAAAAGAGAAAAAAAAGGGAGGAAATTCCTCAGTCTTTTACTTTGAATCAAAATAAAAAATGGCCATACCTTTTCATGTACATAAATAAAATTATGCCCAGGACATAGTGGTTATTTACATTCTACCATGTATTCTGACCAGTTAAACTAACAGAATTTTACTACGTTACCAGTGTAGCGAGTATAGTAAAGTAAAATGAAATAAAATAAAAAGAAACAAAACATTCCAACTTCTGTAGCTATGAACTAGGGTTTTTTTTTCCATAATGTACATCTGCCCCTGCCAGATATATCTAGAGATCATTTTATTCCATTCCCTCAATTCTTTTCCTGATACCTCCACCGGTAGACTCTGGAACAGGTACAGAAGCCTCGCCAGTACATTAATTGCTGGAATATCTTTCACAGCAAATTGCTATTGTTGTTGTTCCACTTCAGCTCTCTGCTTTTCTTCCACGTCAGGAACATCTCACATCTTCTTGATGATTGTTTGTGTGTTAACCTTCTCTAGGTGCCCAAATCATTGACCTCATGATGCTGGTGGTGGATGTGGTGAAAGGGGTGCAGACTCAGACTGCAGAGTGTCTGCTGATAGGAGAGCTGACCTGTCCTCGCATGGTGGTCGTCCTGAACAAAACTGACTTGCTACCGGCCAACAAGAGACAGAATGCCATAGAGAAAATGACCAAGAGAATTCACAAAACACTGGAGAGCACCAGGTCTGTATTTAATAGTATAAGAGTATATATGTGTACAGGTAGTGGCTGTGTAATGTAGGCCCAGACAGCTAAGTGGGCTAGGGCATCCTGTGTAGTTCCCATTGGCTCAGGATTGAATCTCTTGTCAAACTTCCTCATTCATTACACATTCTGTCTGCATTCCAGCAGTCTGTCTGTCAGGCCCAATTGTTTTTTATTTGAACTAACTTTAATTGTTACCTCAGCATCAAAGCATGAAGTAATTCCAATATGGCTTTTTCTCTGTTGGTCAGATTTAAGGAATGTCCCGTGATTGCTGTGGCAGCGAAGCCTGGGGGCCCGGAGGCTGCTGAGTCGGAGGAGCCACATGGAGTGTCAGAGTTAATAGAGGTACATTTCAGAAACACAGTGGTCCCCCTCCAATGTTACTAATTTAGCTCAAAAGAGCACAGAAGTTCTGACTTAAGTCAGTTGACATCGTTCAAGTGGTGGTAAAAAAGTGCAGCAAGACCTCGGCTGTGTTACTTAACGCACAACTGGAACTAAACTTAACTCCTGAAAAACAGATTGTTAATCTCACGGCAGATAATGATTCAAATAATCAAGGAGAAGCCGTACTTTAAGAAATTCAAACAGATTGAAGGCAGTGTTGTTTTGTTGCTTATCTGTAGACTGACTGATGCTGATTTTTAGGCCAACACATCTTAGTATTAAAAATAGTTAAAAATCTTGTATCATGGCATCATCAGAAAACAGGGAAACATCATCAGGCGTGTTTATCGGTCAGGCTGCACTGTTCTCAAGCTCTGTCAGATTCAGCAAGCTCAGAAAAGAATGAAAATGTAAAAAAAAAGTAGTTGTGGAACCTGAACTGACAGTATGCTGCAGTGGAAGAGGTTATATGCTTTCTTCCTTTGGTGTGAGAAACAGCTGTGGACTCACACATCAGGGTCAGACCAGCACTTAGAACACCAGAGACAGTGTGTACCAGGCAGTGTTTGTAAAGCCACCACAAAGTCAGACTGCACTAGCTAGCTATGGATCTAATTAGTGCCTGTCCCTCTTTTTTATCTGGTTTCAAATTTGTGTATGCATGACCTTGCAGTATTATGATAGCGGTTATCTTTTGGGTGTAGGTTAATGAGTCTGTCTTCTTGCCCTTTTGATTGTTATTCTCAGCTTTTGAAGAAACAGACATACCTCCCTCAGAGAGACCCCGCAGGTGACCTTCTGATGGCTGTAGACCATTGCTTCTCCATCCGTGGTCAGGGAACAGTCATGACTGGAACCATCCTGCAGGGGTCGTTGACCATCAATGACACTGTGGAAATCCCAGCACTAAAGGTATGCTCCAAAAATTGAATCTCTGACACAGTATTTACAAGCAAGTAGCATACCAGGGTGCTGGAAATTCTTTTGCAGAAACCACAGAGCTTTCGGAAGTTCAGAAGTTGACTGAAAGTGGGCAGACGGAGGGAGGGATGGCCGAGTTGGTTCAGAGGATGTGTCAGTTTAATGTGAGGGAAGGATGAGGCACTGGGGGTGGACTGGCAGCGCACGAGTTGGGTAATAGAGTCCAGATGCACACTTTCAGCCAGGCTCAGCAGTTTCATCTGCAGTTTTCATGTTCACCTCTTGGTGGCAGCAAATGGTTGAATTATCATTTGTGACAGAGCCTTGATCTGTGCCACTGTTGTTGATTTGGTCAGTGTCTGTTAATACACAACAAAAACAACCACAGAGACATTGTGGTATGCCAGATCCCACAATCATAGATGGGGAGATGGACAGGTAGTTAGATAGATATCTTTTAATTGTTAATTTGTAGACTTGTGATTTGTTCAGAGGTCTGTAGTTTCAACAAAACAAAGCACATCATTCAGGCTGTAATTAAGTTTTTATCAAAGCTTGATATCATTTAAATATATATATATATATATATATATATATATATATATATATATATATATATATATATGTGTGTGTTCAACTGATTTTTTGCCAAATTGTCATTTTTTTTCCTTCACAAAGACACAACATGAGACTTTTTAAAGCATTGTGTGTGTGTGTGTGTGTGTGTGTGTGTGTGTGTGTGTGTGTGTGTGTGTGTGTGTATACATAAAGGAAGCTTAAACTGCAAGTTGAGCATATTTAATGAGCTGTTACTTCTGTATCTGCATGTTTATTGGCAGAAAATCCTAATCCCCTATAGAGCCTTTCCCCTTAAACATCTTATAAAGTGTCCCTGTACCGTGGAGATAAAAACTGATGTGTTTTTTCTGGATTTAATCTCGGACTGTAGTCCGTATTTAGTTTCAGTGGTTTAAATGAAAAAAAATGAAGTTGAACCTGAAGAAGTATTGGAAAATGGTTAAAACAAAACAAAGCAACACACACATTTAAACATGCATGCTCAAACATTGTGAGCTACAAAATGTTTAGCAGCAAGAATTTATGTACTTTTAACTTTTCCTCGTGAATTGTTTTCTGAATCCATTCTACTCATGTTAAATTAGATAGATTAAATGTTAGAAATCTTTGTTGTTTATTGGATCTCTATGCTCTCTGACTTCAGGTGACCAAGAAGATAAAGTCAGTGCAGATGTTTCGGAAGCCAGTCTCTGGGGCCATGCAGGGGGATCGTGTGGGTGTGTGTGTGACACAGTTTGACCCTAAACTGTTAGAGCGGGGTGTTGTGTGCACCCCAGGGTCCCTACGCACACTCTACGCAGCTGTCATCTCTGTGAGAAAGATAGGCTACTTCAAGGGCTCTCTAGCCACTCGTGCCAAGTTCCACATCACTGTGGGACACGAGACAGTCATGGCGAGGGTCACTTTCTTTGGCCTGCCACCTTTGGGTGCCTCAGAGCCTCCTTCAGACATTAAACCACAGCCCCGCTCACTCCAAACACCCTTCACCTTCGAAAAGGAGTACTTCTACCAAGATGAATATGCCACCGGTCAGGGAGAGGCGAGTTCAGGACCTGACCCAGAGCAATGGGCTTTATTGGAGTTTGAGCGGCCAGTCACATGCCCCTCACTCTGCCTGGTGATTGGTTCCAAGCTGGACACAGACATCCACGCCAATGCATGCCGGTTGGCCTTCCAAGGCCGTCTGCTCCAGGGGTTTGAAGACAAAGGTTACGCTGAGACTGCCCTGCCTCGTCTGCGCATCTACAAGACGAAACACAAGGAGGGACAGGTGGAGAGGGTGAGTGTACACTCCACAGTTTATCAGTGTTTTTCTGACTGTCCTCCTGCCTAACCTTGAGTGTTGTCCCTGCTCCTCTGCCCTCCCTGACACATTGTACTCCGTCCTCTGCCTCTGGCCCTTCTTTGGATTTTTGTCATTGCTGGTGGCACTGGAGCGTGCCTCTCAGACAGAGCCCCTATTGTATATTCGTAAACAGACACGTACACACAAACAAGTATGCATGTGCAGCCCGGGTGAGTCGTGTTTAAGGCATGAGTGGGTGCGCATGCCTTAGCATGTGCTGCGACACAGAGGTGTGCGTGGGTGGCCGCCTGACGCCACTAGCCCTGTCTAGTTGTCAGAGGCTGACACTGTTTGGACACACCTGAGTGGCACAGGAATACCCACATGACTGTGTGAGTTCACCTTCACCTCTGTGGCTCAGCATCTTTCTCTCTCTCACCCTGCTCCTCTCTCTCACACACATGCCATTTTGATTAATGTTATTTGTATTATTGCTGTTAAGTTGTGTCCTAAATCCTGAGCTCCAGTTTGTAGTGATCCATATCTGGTGCTATTTAATTCTTTTCTTGTTCATTTTAACATCTGATTTGACAATTTTTCAAAAAGTCAATACCCAGCGACCTCGCACTGTTTGTGTTTTCATGTATGGGCACACTGAATATGTTATGACTCTTGTCATTCTGTGCTGTACAGTTAAGTTTCTCTCTTTGTGCACACTCGTGCAGGGTCACATTTAGGTCAGGGGTCAAGTGTGTGAACTAGTTTCCTGCTGTTAGCACCTCAGGCTGTTGACAGCTCCAGTCACTGACTCAGGAGTAGACCAGCGTGTGCACGAGGTCAGACCATGGTCATGTGACTTTGTCATTCATCTGTCTCCGAGAAAGAGGCAGTTATGCTTCAAGACTTAAGAATTCCTTTTTTGCAAAAGAACACATTACTGGCATTGTTGAGATATGACGGTCTCGTCCAGTCACAATTCATGCGGTCTGCCAGACGTGTACAGCAACTGTATTTTTTTTTTTATCAGCGCATCAGTCACGCTTGAGGGACGTCAGGGTCAAATGTTCAAGAATGAATGAGGGTTAGGCAGAAGAGAGAGGCCAAGCTGTAGTAGGAGACAGAGCGGTGCCCTCCTGTTATCAGATTAGTGCCGGGTTAAGATCGACTTAGTGATGGATGATAAGAAAGAAATACAAACAAATATAGCATAAAATGTGCAGGAGGATGAAAGAGAGAGAGCGAGACAGCCAGGCGACGAGCCTCGAAGAATGTGTCTGACGGCGAGTGATGCAGTTGGTGAGGGCCCAGGGCAGATCATCAGCTCTTCTTCCTCATGCCATCATGATAATGAGTGAAATCATGGCAAAGCACAAGATCTAGGCACCAGAGGAAGGAAACAGGAGGTCACACTGAAACACATCCTGACATTTTCTCACATAATTGGATCACATGCTCCTACACCATTTGACTTCTTCTGATCACGTTTTTCATATTTTAAGCTTTCATATCTGTCATGAGTGCTGCCGCTCATAAGGCTCTTTCCCTCTATCTTGTGCTCAGGTGACTGACGAGTATACTGTGATTGGCCGCAACTTGTTCAAGAAGGAGACCAACCTCCAGCTCTTTGTTGGGTTGAAGGTCACGTTGTCAACAGGGGAGACTGGCGTTATCGAGGGTGGCTTCGGACAGAGCGGCAAGTTCAAGATTCGGGTACAAGGTAAGGATGACCTGAAGTGAGGCAAAACAGTTTGCTTTATCACCTGTGTCACACCTGTACACTGTTGCTGTTTACTAGAGACTGAGTCACACGTATCATCATCACGGTTGCTCGGTCTGACAGCATCGACAAGTCTCCCTCTTTATCAGTACACACACGCACCCTTTTTCCATCTTTCCTTGGATTCTGGGGCTCGGCGGACAGTTCTCAGGATGCGGTAAGAGTGGTAGGCCCGACATCCTGAGCCACATTCCCGGGATTCCTCTGGGGATTGCCTGTGTTCCGGGGGAAGTCTGCTCTGTGTTTATTTTACCTTCTGTTGCTCCGAACCCACTGCTCCACACCGGGAGGGAAGAGAAAACAAAAACATTTAGAAAGAGAACCTCACCTACATCCTCTTCGCTGCCTCACACTTGCATATACTCAAAAGCCTCAGACACGCTGACACACACACACATCTTCATGTATGAACATAACGCAGATTTCCAGCTGTGTTCATGTGAGAGTCCCTGCGGGCATTAGGACAAAAATGGCACTATTCTGCAGATAAGGGGTAGGTTAAATCCTTTATATGGCCATATATCTTACAATACTTCATCAATACACTAGCATCAATGTCATGGCAGGTCTAAGTGTATTTATTCGTAACTGCTGACATTTTAACTCTGAAGTTTGGCTTTCTGTGAGTTTAGCCTTTTGAAAGCTTTCCATTTCCACAATGGCACAAATGTACATGTTACAACTGTCTGAAGTGGTTTTATTCCAGTTGTATATAAAACCGAGAACACTTCATGTGACAGTGAGTGAAGAAGTGTTTTTCCTCTTCACACGATGAGTAAGACTTGGCTACTTCCTTTGAGTTCCCTGCCTTTCATATTCTGCCTTTCCTTAAGGACACATGCATAAGACGAGTAGAGAGTGTTGTCTGCTCTCATGCAGACGTCACTATGTTTATCTGTTCATACCTACTGCTCATACCTGCATTCTTTCAAGGGCAGCAATCAATTATTATTCTCATTATCTTTTAATCTGCAGACTGTTTGCTTTGCTTATTGGGCCTGATGAGTGTGCCAGTAGTCCCTAATGTTTCACATGAACTTATCTAGATTCCAAGGCTTCAGTGATGGTGGCATTTCCCCTGAAGTCTGTGCAGCATTTTTCTATATAGTAGATGTAATAATTTTTTTTTTTTTATACACAAATACCTAAAAATATATTTCAGGACCAGCGTGTTTAAGTGCAATTCGTACGTGTCTCGTGTAGGTGAACACAAATCATTTAAGCCTGGGTGTGTGAGTGTGCTTTGTGGTGGTAAACCGACATTTTCAGCTGATGGTAGATAAGAAGAAGAGATTTCTGGCTGCGCTGCAACCATAACAACCCTCACATTGGCATAATGATAACAAGAAGAATGCTGGCGCCGTTTTGTATGTGAGGTCAGACAGCCTGCGTGTAAAGCAATGAACCCAGAACATTTCTTACCATCCGTGTGCAAAACAGCAAACAAGCAGCCAGTTTCTGTCCTGGAGAACACACGCATACAGAAACACACTGGATGGCATCAAAGAATTCGCAGTGCATGCATGAGGTGCGTCGAACAGGAGCTCAGCGTTCACCGGGAACACGGCTCGGTGTGGCTGAGAACGAGGCCAAGTCGAGGAGTTATGTATGAGCAGATAGAGGAGACCTGATTCTGGAGAGTCAGGATGAGCCAGACTAACGCAGAGACTCACGCAGCAACTGAGACCTGGTTCTCTGCACATTTTCATCAGTTACGTCAGGAGGATGAAGGCATCAGTTGATCTCGAGGTCAGCACACAGAAGCACCGATATGGCACCTCATGCACACATAACAGGGAAGAGAAGATCTCTATCAAGCATCAGATACACCTACACTGAGATGATTAAGTTCACCTAAGCACCGTACACACTGGGACAGTAGGATTTAGGTTATTACTTAAGGGGATTTATTTATACAATGTTTCTCAATTGTTTGTTTTTTTCTCAACCACAGATAATGAACCTTTTTACCTTGACCTGCCTGTTTATCTTTTCTTCAGAGGGTCTTTGCCCAGAAACCAAGCAGTTGTTATCCTCCACCTCTAAGAAGAAAGGCAAGGGTGGAGGTAAAGGCGGACCGGCAAGCGAAGAGGAGCCTAAAACAGATTCTCAGCCTGTTAGCATTCACTTACATTTCAAACGGTATGTCTTTGATCCCCATAAAAAGATGGTTCAGTCTTGACCATCTCAGCCTGTCACTGTGTTGCTGTGCTTCAAACGGGCAGATTCAGAGGTCTTGGAGAGGAGAGAGGAATACCGGCCTCTGTTTCAGGGGTGTGAAAACTTTCTCCTGTCTGCCTCTTTTTCTGGGGATGGAGTCTGCTGAAATGCAGTGATTGTGGAATGCTGAACGCATGTGAAACATTGATTGTTTTATCTCTCTGTATGGAGATGGACTTAATCCAGTTTGCATCATCACAAGGGTGGAAGGGTCTCTGCTGCTTCTGATGCTTTGAGTTGTATAAAATAAATCAGTACTTTTTTTCTTCCTAATCAGTTCTTTTGACTTGCAGCATAGTATATTTCTAATTCAGTTGAGCCTTAATTGGCGTAAACACATTAGCAAGCGCTATAGGAATACTGCACTCACTGGTTCGCTCGGGTCTCTGCTCTCACTGTCTGCTGGCATAAAGGCCGTGTTATGTTTTAGGCTTGGATTCACTGGCAGTTGCTGTGTGATTTCAAAAGTATTTTGTTCATATCTCAGTATTTTCCTTTGATTTACTTTAATGTTTGTAGAGCTGCATTTTACTCAGAAAAATGCAGCTCTACAGAGGATGCATTATACCAGAGGATGCTTGAGTTGAACTGAACACTGATCTTTTCAGAAAGACAAATAAAGCAAACCTATGCTGAAACTCTGTTTCTGACTCTTATTTTCTGTTAGGTTGTTAGTAATGATCTCGATGCATACATTAAGAATATAATAACATCGATTTAATAGCTGTGTTCCCAAAATTATTTGTAGAGCAAGCTGAATTCCTCAGTAAATTATACAAAACCAATGTTTTTGATTTGTATGATGTCCTGCCCATGCTAGCTGCAGTTTGTATGTGTGCTACAAGTCGGGACAAGAGCAACTAAAGACTGGGAAAGATGTGGAATGCTCCAAAAACACCTGTTTGGAACATTGCACAGGTAAATGATGTGGGCTGAAGAACACTTTGTCTTTGCAGGTTGTACAAACTGAACCCTAAACTTAAATGTGTGTCCAACCTGTGCTTCTCTGTGGCTGGTTTGTTCTGCTGTCATCTGCATTGTGCAGCATAATGGGCACATTTTACCTTATAATTCTCTTCAGACGTTTTCCTGATGTCACACTCTGTGCAGAAACAATTTGATACATATACAATCCCAGCTGTAACTAATATCCATAACAAGTGTACCTACTACTGTGGCATGTGGTATGAAACTGCCTGCTGAATCGTATTACGCCGCTCTGCAAAAGCATGATCAATACACCGTGTGAGATTTAGAGATTTAGAAAAGGGATCGCTGGCTAATCTTTTATGTACTCTATTTTGGAGTAGTTTTAGTAGGTTTTAAATGTACTATTTGGATTGAAAAAGTCATATATTTGAGTCTTTAGAGGTGAACATTATCTACATGATCACTGTAAACAGCAGATGAAGATTTTACTCTGCATGTGTTTTAAATTCCTTCTCTTTCAATGTAAAATGTTTCATGTGTGAATGAGAAAACAAGCAAAACGAATGTAACTGTTATTATCGATATTGTAGGTGATTGATTAGGCAGTCACAGAGATCTGTACAGGGGGGATGATTGTGTCTCTGCGTCTCTGTGTGTTTGCCTGGCCTGTCACAGTGTGGGTGTTGTGGGGCGGGGCAGTGAGAGTGCAGGACACTCAGTATGTAGCGGATGATGTCAGCATACTGTCCCTGTGAACAGCAACTCTATCTCAGCAGGAATCTGTGGAAATTGGAGAGAGAGAGAGAGGGAGGAGGGAGGAGCAGCAGGAGCAAGAGGGGACACTGGAAGGATTGTTCCTCTGAGTGACAGTCCTTTTAGTCTTATCTCCCCTCGTTCCTCTTATAGAAAACCAGACAGGAAAAAAAAAAAAAACCCTCTGTCGCTTTTTACTCCTGTGTCTCTCCAATTTCTCTTTCTCGCTCCACCCCCTCTTTCATTCTCCATCCATTCTATTTTTTATTGAAAACCCTTTTCTCTGTCCATTACTGGCCTGATGTCTCATCATGAGAGAGTAATGGGAATCATCTTTTAAGGTCCCAAACATTTCCCTTAATGTCATAATTTCACAGGCAGAGCAGGACGATGCACATATTCCATCCATGTCCATATCTAATATCTCAGCTGTATCTTCATCTGCATGTAATCCTCTAAAGAATTAAAAAAAAAATGCATATGCACTAATATACAAATTAGCCGTCTGCCATTACAACTTAATTGAAAAAATAAAATGCATTATGCCTTAACTCTCAACACTAAATCAATTTGCCAGCGTGTCTTGTTAGAGGAAGACTGTTTTCATCCTCGTCTTGATAAAGATCCTCTTGCGTTTCATTGATACACATGCTGGAGTGTGGGTGCACTGCGTTTCCCCCGCTATGTTTTAACACGCATGCTAATCCTGTTGTGTGAGAGAGAGAGAGAGAGAGAGAGAGAGAGAGAAAGAAAGAGAGACACTACTGTCCTTTTCTGAGCTTAGGTGAGGAGGTTTTAGGCGAACTGCATAATCCGCTTTTAGAGCTGTAGCTGATTGTGGCAGGAGGAAACAGCCAGGGAGGCTATGGGACTGCAGCTGGGAGTGTGTTCTCACCTCAGCTCATCTCACACACACCGTCACCAAGCCAGGACAAGAGATAGACACCTGATGTGGGAAAGCAGTCACACCTCCTGTTTTTCTGGTTCATTTTGGCCTGCATTTGGAGCCCAGTGCTCATGTTCTGAACTCCCATCTCCCATAAGACTCCCTATATTTTCCTCTATTTAAATCTCTCCTCTCCCTCCATAGAGATAAGATGCAGCTGTAATGATTTCCCTTTAGAACCTCTGTCCTTTTTGCTGGTGACCTCCAGGTCAGCCAGGAGCCGAGGGTCAACATCTGAGCTCCTCAATGTTTATAGATGAAGAATCAGCAGAGATAACAGGCAGCCCTGTAAGAGAAAGAAACAGAGGGAAGACTGCTGGCTGGATTATTGACAAGGCAGAGGAGGAGGGCAAGAAAAGAGTTTAAAATGTGGTTCAAGGCAGAGGAGATTGAAAAGACTAATTAGCAGCCATTTGACTGATAAATGGGTGCCACATTAATTAACAATTTAACCAGTGGGGAGGTGGTTAGGCTGCCAATGTGCTCTCTTTTGCTCAAATAAATTCCTAGCTTACTTCAGACTATTATCTTCCGGTCTTTATTGTCTGACAGTGCGTTTTCTTTGCTTGAAAGCAGCTCCAGAGGCACTTGGTTGATACCCAGTCAGCTCCATTCAGGTGCTGCTGTTGGTTTTTTCCTTAACCTCTCCTATATAATGACTGTTTTAACAGTATCGCCGTCCTCTGATAGAGATGACGTTTATTGGTGATTATTTGATGACAGGAGCTGTGTGAGACAGCTCCACCGTCCTAATGAGCAGGGACACAGATAGAATCTCCCTCAGCCCCCTTCACTCCTCTCAACCCTCGCCTGCAAATATAATTAGCTATGATTAAAATGGGCATTGTTTAATTAATACCATCGCAGCCTCTTTCAGTCGACTTCTCCATTTCCGGTGCAGCTTATCTCCCATCCCCCCGTCAGCTGTGTGAAGTCCCTCTAGTTGTTTTTTGTTTTTGATGTAAGCTGGTGTGAGCCGACATTGTTGAGCTGTATGGTCAGAATTCACTTCTGCTAAAATAGTTGTAGTATAATGTATCTCTGGCATTATTTGTAAATTCTGCTAATGAAAGATGAATTAAGATCACCATAATGAAAAAAATAGTAATTCTCTGAATTAAACACACAGGATTATGTGCTCTAAAAACGTACCAGACACTATCTCTCATCATAAAGAATGGCCTCTTTTCAGAGTGTTTCATTAATACTGTAAAACTATCTTCATCATTACTGATGTATTAGCAATGCATCATTTTCTTTCATTCTTAGTGTTTTTTGTTAATAATATACAGCATCTGTGAATAAAAGCAGGATAAAAAAAAAGGTGGTTTAGAGGTACAAGGTTTCAAAAGCAAAGTATTAGTGCCTAAAAAGTGTATGATGTTACTTGTTTCTTTGTGTATTTGAAGCAAAATAAAAGCTGCTTTGAAACAACTTGTAGAATTTTCAGTGCATCATCTTAATTTAATTACAAAGAGACCAGATTAGATTTTTATAGTTTTTTACTCAGCTTTGTTTTGCAGCATATATCAGGGGTAGATAAATGTCAGCAAGCACGTAACCCTAAACAAGTACTTAAAAAGCAGACTGCAAGTTGCATAAATGAGACTGAAAAGGAGGAAAATAATTAACCTGTTTAACTCAATGGGATGGGTGTTATAAAATGATGAGAGCAAAAGACGAGACCAGTGATCTTTATGATCCTGGTCCATTCAGGATCACCTGCACCTGTCTGTTGCTCTGTATTTTATTGTTAAAATTAGTTTTAATCTGACTATTTAACCTCCAAATTAAATTCTGAATGGCCATAGTAAACATTTCAAATTCAATGTAATTAGATTTTTCTGTGTCACTCAGTTTAAGAAAAGACTGTGAATTCTGCAATTGGCTACTAAATCCAAATTCTGTATTTCCTTTGCATATTAAAGTGGCTCATTGGCTGATACGTCCACAGAATTGTTGCAGGGGGCAAGCAGCACACCCTAATGACAGAAACACCTCAAGAAAACCATTGTTCTCCCATCACCACTGAGTTGTTTGCATATCTATTCCTGTCTCATTTGTACAGAGAGGGAAAAAAAAGCATGCAAATCAGTGCTGGCACCTCAATAAAGCAATGTATTGATATACTGCTTCCATAGCCTGAGACACACAACACAACACAACACAACACAACACAACACAACACAACACAACACAACACAACACAACACAACACAACACAACACAACACAAACAACTGTCTGTTTTTACTGCCCCTGTCATCCTCTCGTCTCCCTCCTCATCACTTCAGGACGAGGGGACAGTCAGTTAAAGGCAGAGGCTGGAGGCTGAAGAATAACAGTCGATCGTTACGGCTGAGCTCAGCAGAGTCCAGTTGTTCGGGTCAGAGGTCACCTGCCGCGTCACCTTGAAAATGCCAGCCAATAGTGTGCACGGCTGCCGATGTCATGTTGTCTGTGGCTCACCTTCACATACAGAAGGGGGGTTGGGGGCAGAGATATAAGCGAACACAATCTAGACAGTTGTGACTCAGAGATTGAGGTGACGAGTGAAAGCGGTGAGGAAGCTGATGATTCAGAGAAAAAGATGGAGGAGCCTCTCTTCACTTTTCAAATATTTAAGAAAACAAACAGCTAAAAAACAGTTAAAAACTACTGCTGCCATTTGGTTAAATTATGCTCTAACTATTGTTTTTTGTCCTCATATGCTATAAATAGACATAAGACATTATAGGGAAGTGTTTTATTTGTTGTTTCACGTTTGATATAAGATCAGATTTCATACCCAACCAATAATTTGGCCGAGCCAATATAGTGACCAACTAAAATGACCAACAGCTGCTTATTACAGCTATATACCAAAAAGCAAGTACACTTTTCATCTCTAGGATGCTCTGCTCAGCACATATCCTTATCAAAAGTGTTATGTAATATATTTGTGTAAAAAAATAATCTGTTGATTTATATTCAGTTTTTTTTTTTTTCCAATTCTCAAATATCAGGTCAAGTGTCAACATATTTTATTTAAAGTTCACTGTCAGTTGGCCTCTAATCAATATGTTGATTTTGTGTGAGTTGATGAGATTGTGTTTATCAAAAAAATACTCATTGCTAAAATGATGATGAAATGAAAAATAAGCAGAAAAGTACGTCCCTGGCAGCACACAAGACACATTGCCATTTATCACCTGCTGATTTCATTTAAGTAAATCAAAAGTCTGTTTTTTCCAAAACAACTTTGCTTTTCTCTCTTAATCTGAGTTTTTGTCAGGCAACATTTCAGGTCATAGAGCCTTATCTATTATTAAACTACTAGGTTTCGGGTTGAAGTCCTGTGCAGGCTCAAAAATGTTCCCAGTAATTATGTTAAACCAACACAGTAATGAATTTGAAGGAAAGGCCTGAAGCTGTTCCCTTTCCAGCATTGTGTTACTACTGAGGGGACTTCATGCTGCAGGGAGGAGCGCTTAAAACTGGGGGTCCAGTTCAATTAAAATTGCTGCTGGTGGGGTCATGCGATGTGTAGGGTCATGTGAAAAGTCACTTCCACTCTGGATAACCTTGTAAAAGATGTCAAAGAGATGTCAACTATTCCTGGATTTTCATGCTTGTTTTACAATCTAATGAAATGTCTGCAGGGAGCCTTGGGGAGTCTGTTTGGTCTGCTGCAACCCAGAGGTAGATGTTATGTTTAGATTAGTCACCAAACATACATACATCGTCCTAAACAAAGAAACCAGTCCTAACTCATCCATTATGAGTCATGCAGCTTTCTGAATCCACTGAGTCTAAAATATATTTAGTGAATTATTTGATTTATTAGAGTTGTGCTAACAGTATCATGTTCGTGTCAAAGTGTCAAACATAAAAGTGTCTGAACTGTGAATTATCTCAGAAAAAAAGGAGTATTTAACAGCATCACAGTGTGATCTTTGTTTTGCTGTGTAAGCAGTGAAAACCTGTGAGAAATGGTTGACACAGGTGTTTTATAATGGCTGTTTATTCCAAGTAAAATGTCATGACTTAAGTGACCACTGACACGTAGCTGTTCAGTGGTGGAGCAAGTATTCTGATCACTGACAGTATTTAAGCAAAAGTAGTGATACTATGTTGTAAAAATACTCTGTTAAAGGCAAAAAATCTTGTACTGAAAATGGTACATAACTGAAAGCATTATTAACAAAATGATCAAGTCAAAATTAAATGTACTCCGTGTGCAGAGGTGAGTGGTATACTATTGTATATTTTTAGATTATTATTATGACTGATGCATTAATGTATTAGTAGTATTTCACTGATGAAGCTGGTGGAGGTGTTGTTCATTTTAATCACACATTATTTGATAGTTTCACTTATAACAATGGATTATATTTTAAGAAGTTTCTCTCTATCACAGTGGTTGTAGCTGCAAGTTAATCTTAATGGGTAGAAATGTTGTTAATCAATAACAGGAGCACATGTCCTGCTGCTTAAATTTAAGACAATTCTTCACAATTCTTCACAATTCTGGCATTTCTGCTCATAGATCCCCTTTATGATTCTATTATTATTTATTATTGTTGCTATTTTTAGTAAATCTACCTTGCATGTTTTTTTTTGGCCATTTGGGGGCAGCACAAACGTGCTGTAAACACCACTGATATATTTTCAACTGTTAAGTTGATATGAAGAACTTCTTAGCTAAAAGTTATTTACACACAGAGAAGACACAAAGCAACATGCATATTAGCATTCATTCATTCATTCATTCATTCATTCATTCATTCATTCATTCATTCATTCATTCATCCAGTGTTCGTCTCACCTGGTGAATGTAAGTCAAATACACAGTCGGTCTTCTTTTAGCTCTGTTCTTGGTCTCTACCACCCCCTAAGGCAAACGGCAGTCTCTTTAGCTGCTAATGCTCCACTATGATCGTCATTAACTTTGTGTCCTGTTTGGTGCTGAGTAGATATGAAAACAGTGCGTTTTAAGAGCTTTTTGCTGAAAACATCTGCTACTACTGGTAAAATGCTCCATAGAGCTTAAAGGAAGAGTTGAATGATAATTGTCTATCATTACATGCGACTCTTTCTCATACAGATTTGAACCGTTGTGAATGTAGAAATATTGATAATAGCAGCTTTGAATGATTTTTAAAACCCTCACTGTTGCACAAGTGGTCTGACAACAGTTCTATCCTTGGAGACTGCGTGGCTTGGCTGCTATTGTCATGACCGTGGAGAGATTTTTGAAATGTATTCTGATGGGACAGCTGTTGCAGTGCCATGCAAAGGTTTTGGTGCCACAGAAAACCAAAAGCACACTTAAGAACCTCAGGATCTCAGCTTTAGGAAACCACAAATGGTTCTTTAATGATCAGAGGAGAAACTGTTTACAGATTTAGAGGTTCTTCACAGAGTAATATGCTAACATACAATTTTAAACCCACAAAAACCTCTGAATAACTTTCTTTTTTAAGCAAACACAAGGTTATCAGATTAAAGGATATTTATTGTGCCCTGAGGTCTACGCTGTGTGTACTGTAATGGCCCAGTGTGTATACAGAGTTAATCCTGGACTGACAGGCAGGGACAGTGGGGTTCTGACGGGCTGGGGGGCTCAGTGTCTGCAGGGGGACCCAGATATGGCTCTGGTTCTGTCTGGGACCCATCTGAAAGCCCGGCACTGTCAGGCTGGCCCAAACACTGCCTGATGGGGCTTTTAGAAGAGCAGAGTGAGTGACGGAGGTTTAGAGGAGATCTGACACTGCAGCCTGTGGTGCTGCTGTTTATGTATGTATGCTAGCCCTCCAAAAACTGTGTTTATGAAAACAGTGGCTCGCTGCCCATCAGATACGAGCTCCGGGGCTGGGACAGGGACAGCTCCTCTGAGAGAGCTAAAAGGACATGCAGAGACGGACAAAGACAAAGAAAACGACAAGAAGAAGTGGACAGTTTGACAAACGGAACATATAAAAACAGGGAAGGGGGAGTTCATTTGATGCAAATGTGGTCTGAAATAACTTCCAAATCAGTTTGTAGAAAAAGCCCTCTTTATCTGTCTCTTCAACCCTTCATTCCCTGCTCGCCGCCCCACTTTGTCTTGTTCCCTTTCTTCCAAATGTTTCAGCTAAACTAGGAAAAGTAGTAAGTACTTTGCCTCTCTCACTAATCTCCCCCCCCCCCGCCTTTAATTTGATTTCTTCCCTCTGTTTTGCCCCTTCGGTTGTCTTCCTCCTTAATTAGCTCATATCCCTCTGGTTTGCCAGATTGGGGGTGTTGACATGCACACGGCACAGCCCCAAATCAAACATATATGCACTGCCCTCCCAACCACTAACACCACACACGCTTTCTTACTTCTGCGTCTTTCAAGGAGCCTAAAGTGCATTTCTGTGCCCTTTGTTTGTTGCCTGCCTACTGGCTTGTTGTTTTCTCTTTGAAGTGGCAGCTTCAGAACCTACGACCTAATATGTTTATTATATTGTCATGTTCTATATTTGAAACGAAGTTTACGTTTCCTGTATTTTGCAGAGGTTGTCCAGTTCCTCATGGAAACCCTCTCCAAACGTGTTTTGTTTTAATACATTGGTTGTCATTAATGCATTGCCATGGCAGCGTCCACGCTACGGTCTATTGCTCACACACTTTAGCTCCAAGTTTATTTCACTTGTCCTTGATCATTTTAGTGTTATCAAAGGAAAGCGGAGGGAAAACTGCTCCTCAAAGTTCACATTTCAAATATTTTAATTGTTTTATGCAGCTTTCATTTATTTTTCTAATAATCCCCTGAGGCGGCTGGAAGACTGTTTACTGTCTTTGATTTGCAGTCCTGTAGCTTTTACTTCAAGCGTTAATTAACCTTCAAATGGAGAAATTATAGCAGGCACACAAGTATGCGTGCACGCTCGACAGCCGCACGCACGAACACACAGACTCCAACAATGGAGGAGAGTTTTTCTTCTTTGCTTTTCATCTGAGATCTCCCTTCCTGCTTCTTTCTCTCTCAGACACACACACACACACACACACACACACACACACACCACACTTACAACATGCAAGTCGACATTTTATTCTCTCTCGTTCCTTTTGTGCACCAAAGTCTGACTCAATCTCGGCCTCCGGATTCTTTCAACTTCTGTCAGCGCAGAAATAACATTACAGGTTCAAAGACAACAGATATCTGTTTTCTGCTCAGAACCAGTTAATCTCCCTGCCTTTCGCTCTATTTGTTCTTCTCTTCAGCTCCTTTTCGTCCTATATGTCATCATCTGCCGTTTTTTTTTTTGTTCACTTCTTACATAGCTGGTAAAACATTCTATTATTTTGATATAGGCTCTCATTAGCTGTTCAGTCTAATTAAAAGAGCTCATTCATATGAAAATGGGACGCTGATAGTGATTTCCTTCCCTGGCAACAATCGCTAACCTTGCACAGCAACTCTTAATTAGAAACGGTCTTGACTGACATTGAGTACACACTACACACTTATACACACATGCATGCATAAGCATTCTGTAAAACAATATATCTCTGACTTGCGTAATATCTGTAATGCTAGCAATATATCACATGAATTAAACTAATAATCCTCAAAAACTTGATTGTCCCCGATCCTGTTTTTATGGGCAGCGTGTTATTGTTATATATAGACTATTGCATATTCTCTCTCCTCATTTGTTTCCTGGTCACGCCTCATGTTGTCAGCGCTCTGATAGGTTAATTCATGCAGTGTTTACTGTCCCGAAAAGATTCCCATCAGGCCTTTCTCCCCTCTGTTTTTCTTCTACCCCTCGCTCCTCTTTTCCCTGCTTTCGTCGCTGCATAGTAATCATCAGGTGTGTGTACATAACATCATTGCGAGGAGGCGCACGGCGGCGTGGAGACAACAGAGGAGCAGAGGTCATTGGAGAGTGACACTGAACGGCAGATACAGTGACTGATAGCGCAGAACAAAATATCCAGCTCTCTTTTTTCTTCATCTGATTCCACATCTGCGTCTGGAAGCATCAAATGTGCCCGTTTATGACGTTTGTCTTCTAGGACGTATCAGTACACACGGGTTATATGACACATGTATTTAAGATATGTATCTACTTTTCTGCTGATTATTTACTTCAACCCCCCATATTTAGCATTTATGAGCCGTATATTAACACTTAATAAGGATTTAGAACACATTGTCAAGTAGTTGTAAGCAGATATACAAACGTGTTCAGGTTCATTAATTTACTTAATTTACTTCCATAACTGATAAATAAACAATGAATGACTGATAACACAATATTGCTTTAATCAGATTTATGGTACATGATTTCACACATGAACAGATTCTAACATTTATTAACTGTTTTTTCACAAATCATTCACAGGCAGGTTTAAAAATGTGTGTTTTTTTATGATAAAGAAGAGATGTAGAGCTTGGAAAGGCTGTGGAAAGGCCCTCTTTAGATCCAGTGTTTGGTTTGTCTGTTCTGGGCTACTGTAGACCAGAAAGACAAACATGGCAGTGCAATATGGCGGACTCTATGGTTGTTCCCGCGGTACATGAAGAGCTCAATCTAAGGCATCAAAACACAGTGATTCTTATTTTCGAGTGATTATACACTAAAGAAAACATACTTATGAATATTATATTGCATTTCTGCCCATAGATCCCCTAAAAGCCACACACACTGGACCTTTCAAATTTTCAGTAGCACTGCTTCCGATGACGCTACAATTTATTAGCATTTATTAATGTTTAACTGCTTATAAATGCTAGTGATAAAGTAATTTGTGATATTTTATATTTTGACAGCTGTATGAGGTCAGGTTTGTTGGTCCACTCCAGTATCACATGTATAATGTTTCAGTGGACTTTAAGCCCACGTCAGCAGCAAAGTCAGCTTCTGCAGATGATACAGTGAGATAACCTAAAATACCTAGACATTTAATCTCACAGTTACAGAATCATTATCAAATTATCACAGAGGTTTATTCTGAAATACAGCAGTGCTTTTCCTCAGCTATCATTATGTTTTGGAAATGGCATTAAGCATTTTTCTGTAGTTCTTATCTTTTTAAAAAGATGAAATGACAGACC
This sequence comes from Chaetodon trifascialis, assembly GCF_039877785.1. Classification (NCBI taxonomy): domain Eukaryota; kingdom Metazoa; phylum Chordata; class Actinopteri; order Chaetodontiformes; family Chaetodontidae; genus Chaetodon; species Chaetodon trifascialis. The sequence goes on along the minus strand of NC_092058.1, from coordinate 16,647,168 downwards.
GTTTTCATTGTTAAAATCTCTTTCACTGAGCTCAATCAGCTCACATTTTCTCCTGAATATGTGAACATGGCAATGGCTCATTTATTTCTGTAAATGTTGTTTATTCCCTCCTTTTTTCCTTTGTTGCTCTATTATTTTTTTTATTTTATTAATTCTGATCAAGTTAACAAACAGACAAGCAACATGTTTCTCAAACTCCTCAGTTATTCATCCCTGTATTTACCAACAGCATCATTTATATTGCCAAAAATAAAAGTTCGGAAAATACTACTTTTACAAATGAACCATTACTCACACACTTCTTATCTCTTTTTGTATGTTCCAAGAAACTCAGTTTGTATACTTTTACAGCCAATTTGCCCAGACACAAACAAACAAACAAACAAACACGAGCAAGCATATAAATAAGTAATCATGCCACCAGTGGCTCCAACTGTCTGTCTGCTCTCTGGAGAGGAGGACCAAACTGAAAAATCAGATTAGACATACCCCGACTCTTGTGCGTGCTCACAGTGTGTGTGGACAGAGAGATTTAATTGAGGATTGGGGTTGAGGGGTTGTCTCTTTACTGATGTCGGGCCCGATGCTTCAGGGTAGTGTCCCACGGAAATGAGCCATTAAAATTGAGGATTTATTTATTTTTCTCCTTCCCCTTTTCCTTCTCTGCATTTGGTATGGGGTGCAGAAGTCAGGCAGACTGTTTGGGAATGATTTAGGGGGGCAGGATGACAGCCCCTGTGGTGGACCAGCCTGTGAGTTACATTTCATAAACAGCAATGCTGCTTCAATTATCATGGCTTCGTTATTTAATCAGCAATATTTGGGAGGGGGTTCGTTGTCGTGAATGCTCCCGATTTGTCCAGACAGTAGTTCAAGCATGTAACTGGATCTCTTCTTGTCACAGACAGACAGTGAAGTTACGCAGTCGCCTTCTCTCTTCTGCCATCGCTTTCCACCTTCCAGCACTCATCTGCGGTTTTTGTTTTGTGTTCTTGAAAATAAGCCCCAGCCGTACAAGTATAGGCTGGTTTCGAGAAGATAGCAAGATTGCACAGAAGTGAGGGATGTGGTTGAAGTTACGGATGAGGTGTTGCTTTATCAGCCAGCACGGGGCACGGATTGGTGCGCCGAGCAGGCCTTTGATGTGAGTTGTGATCCAGACAGCGAGGAGGTGAGCAATCGCACAGCATAGATGAGGGGTGATGAAGAGTGGAGGCCTTGTTTAGACACAGCTCAGTAGCACAGAATCACCAAAACAAACTCAACCCACAACAAGAAGCTCTGCTGTGAATCACAGCTGCAGAAAGTCGAGAAAGAGACGACATGTTCTGGTTTTCCTTTGGATATATTGTTTTACCGTAGCACAGTAAAGGCCATTAGTCATTAGTTCTTCACGCTGTCTTAACTTAGTTTGCTGAGCTTAATCAAAGATGGTGGAAATACTACAATAATTAATGGCCAACAATTTTTGGAATCCACTGATAAAAAAAAAGTAGATTTTCCGGTTTCTGGCTCAAATTCAGCTTTAAATTCAGCATCTTTGGGGTTAGGACTGTTGTACAAAACTACAAGAGACAAAAGAGGAAGTCACCTTTTTCTCTGTAAAAATTATGACGGTGATTATTATTATGTGACACTTGAGGTATGAAATGTTTCATGGCTAATTTGAAAAGTGATGGACAGATGAATCAATAATCAAAATAATCAGTTGTTGGCTAGTTGCAGCCCTAGAAAGAATATGCGAAACATCCAATGGTGAAATAAAATGCTGTAAATAATATGTATAGTTCTTATTAATAACTCTATATCTCTATATCTTTGAAATGATGATCTGAGGCAACCTATGGTAGGAAGTGATGGTGTAGGAGGAAGAGAGAACGTGTTTTCAGGCCAAACAAAGTAAGAATGCAGAAGTAAACTGTCACTTGTAGATCTGACAAACCTCCCTCTCAGGTTGCTGACGTGATGAATACAAACTGTAAAACAGCTGCTGTACACGGGTTTTGTTACTGATTGTGTTTTATGTAAACACCAGTAATGAAACACTGAGGAATGTCCCTCATCCACCATCGCAGAGACTAGAAGCTGACACATTCATATTTAGCACTGCAGCACTGTATGTTTTGGTTTTGCAGTGTATGTTTTTGCAGCAGTGATTTGGCTTTACCCAGACTTCATGTAAATACCACACTCAACCCCAGCCATGCTGGTCGTTGTCTGGTCTGATCGCGCTCCATCCACCGCTCTCTCTGTGCATTGATCCCCGTTCTCTCCGGATCTGTTTAATAAAACGTGCAGTTGATTTGAAGCCTCGGTGAACTCGGAGGGCAGAGTACACACTGGGATCATTTCACATGGAGCGGGTTGGCTCACTGACCTGCTCATCTGGTTGTAGTTTTGACTTATGGAAGACACATCTTGATTCACTCATTCATTTTCTTCCTTTTGCTGATCTTTTCTTTCCTTTTCATCCTAATGAAGCAAAACTGTTTTCAAACTCAAACATGGCTGCTCTGCTCCTCTCTTCTTTCTCCTTCTGTCAGCGGAGGCGTTCCTCCACTCTCTCTCCTCCTTCTCTGCTTCTCCTCACATTTTTTGGTAACACTTTATTTTGATAGTCCTGTGCTGATTCTTAACTATCAGCGACAAAAAGTAGATGTTCAGCAATGAAACATTTGTCTTTTTGTGAGTCGCTGTCAACCCTGAAGTCAAATTTAGCCCAGTCGTCTCTGACACTAACCTCCGTCAAACATCAGTTCTAAAGGCAACTGTATTTATGCATTTCTCCTCACACTATTGTTGTTAATGCTATTTAAAGACACATTACAGTCATGCAATCACCAGGATAACAATAAATCTAAACATGTAATCAGTCTTGTACACACAGTATGAGTTATATACTTTATGCTTTTGCTCTACTTGAACGTTACTAACCACACCACAACCCTGTATTTACAAATTATTCAACACATTATGTATGCATATATTTTGATACCTTTGTATGTTTATATTTATCTCATCTTTGTTAGCTCGTTCTAGTTGCTTATATATCTTCCTGTGCATTTATTACACTATATTGTGTATAAGTTTATTGAGAACTAACAAACTGAATCCAAATTCTTCTTATGTGTTAGCGTACATGTCCAGTAAAGTCAATCCTGATTCACAATTACAATGCACGACAGAGCGACATAACAGTTATAAAATAACACCAGCAGAGAGTTGTTGGTGACATGTTGGAATAGAAGTAATTGACATTAACAGTAACACATAGATTAGAAATGGAAGTACTGCAGATGTAATGCTTTGCTTTGGTCACCCCACATAAAATTCAAATCAATAAAAACTACACCAAGACATGAAACCAGTACTAAAAACATTTAATGACGAGAGTCACCCCTAAAAAAATCAGCATAAAACACTAATAAAAACAATAATAAAATACTGAATAAATAAAAAAAATTCCCATTGGGAGGGTATCAGCTCCACAAAACACATATAATGTAAACTATAGTTCTAAGCTATTACTGTGTCTTATGGACAAAAGTGATATCCACACTCTGCTAGGTTAGGAGTTAAGGACATGAACAGCCTGAAGCTGATGCAGAACATGGCTGTTTGTGTTTGCTGAGGCTGAACTAACTGAACTTATATTGATTATATAAACACATATACATATATCTTGGTTATGAAAAATCTAAAGTGGCACTAGTACTTCTAAACATGTTTTTCTCACTCCGAATTGCATCAGTGTGTGTGTGTGTGTGTGTGTGTGTGTGTGTGTGTGTGTGTGTGTGTGTGTGTGTGTATGCTGTATGTGCATGTGAGCTGCATACTTAAAGTGAGACAACTTAGACTTAGTGTGCCCTGTTTGTATTATTCTGTGGAGAGACTATAGATTACAGAGGGCGTGCAATGTAAGTTCACCAAACACTCACGCACCCACCCACATACACACACCCACCCACCCACAGCATTTTCTGCTTCAGCTCCTGCCCTCCTACTCCAGTTTGGATGGAGGGATGAAAGAGGAGTCCATGCTGTTCACTGACAGATGACACAGCTCTGAAAAACAAACAGCGCTCTCCATCTTTATCCATCCACTTTATTCTTTTCTGTCCTCTGTCCACCCTCGTCTCCTGCTCAAACACTCTTTAACATCAATTCTTACCCTTTTCCGAGTCTTAACCCTTGCATCCCTCACTCTGTCACTCAATCTTGGAGTGCCTTGAGCCTCCATTCACCATCCCTCTGCTGTATTTTGTTAGTGTGTAGCATGGATGATTCCCCCTCCCCCCAGGGTTTTTTTAAATGACTGTTTCTTTTGTATAAATTTGAATGAAACAACGCAGTTGGATTGTGTGCAAGTGGATTAATTTGAACATGTTGAAAAAACGAAGGTAATTTCAATCACTTCAGCAGCCTGTGAAAACACTGCAGGCAAGGTATGAAGCGACATGAGTGTAACTGTACACACATAAATAGGCATGCACATAATTGCTAACACAGGAGCAACAGACACATGTAGACATTTACAATCAGGTTTCCCTACTTTGATCCATCAGTCCAGACCTCCAGGCTTTGAAAACCTTGCGGTATCTCGCTCTAAGCTCAGACCATATGGTTATTGTGGTTGGGTCTAAGTGTAATATTGAGGCTAAATGACATAACTCCCACCTGGAGAAGCAGGATTTGAACAGCCATTATTAAGCCTGCTGCAGAGATAAGGCAGCCATTAGCCAAGCTCGTTCATTTCATGGCTACTGCAACAATAAGAGTGACAGCCCCTTAATGTTAACTGCACCCACTGAGATGCACTGCTTTCTCTTTTTTAGGCATGTCTGCAGGGATGTGGTGGAGGGTATTGTGTGTGGGTCAGAGGCCGTTTTAAATAAGCAATAAATGTTAAATCTGCCTGACATCTTCAGTATCCATTACTGCAAAGAGCATGCTGGGGAGGAGACAGAGACGGAAAAGCCGGAGTGAAACTGGTAGACGGAGGAGATGAGATCAATAAAGGCAGAATGGAGGATTGATTCAGGCTCTTAGATCTTTCAGATTAGTGGCTCGATTAGAGACAAATATGGAGGCTTATTCATGTGACCTTAGCAGTGACAGCCTGAACTAAGTGGTCATAGAGTAATTACATTCAAACCCCAATATCCCCACTGATGCTGGAGATTTGGAGATGACTGCTGCACTGGATTTTCTAGAGTCTCACAGGACAAAAAATGTTTGTATGGCCCAGTTTTTGACAAGGCTGGTGCTCGCTGTCACTAATTTTGCGCTGTAGTGGAGATTTAACACTCTGTGGCCAAGTTAGTCCTTTCTTTGGTCAGTCAGACTCCATGATCTTGGATTTTAATTCTGTTCTGTTCCACGGAGAGCGCCTGAGGGGAGTTTCTGCTTACGCTTAAATGTTCTGAGGTGTTTAATGCAGCAATTACGAACAATGGCGACTTCATGTGGTCTGGATGTCCCAGGCCAAAAATAAGGCCCATGCAAATCTAAGCAAATACAGCAACAATGTGCTATCTGTTGGCTCTTGCAGGCTGTAATTAGAACTGGCCCAACTGGTGGACTTGCATCATATCCCACCCCCCACCCCTGAATGGACCTCTGTTTCGCAAGACAATATTCTGTTGCAAAGGTCAAATGTTTTAAATGTAAAGTTTAAAGTTGACCCCCCTCATGTAAGTCTGTTTATGTGCCACAGGCAATTTAAGCCCTTTTACAACAGTTAGCGTTTGGGTGGACCTTTGAAAGTGGACGCTAGCATGCTAGTTAACCTAGCTTGCTCATGTTAGTACTGATTCCCTCCAGACATTACTTTTCCTGGAAGTTATTTCAACCCCTGATAGTGTGCTAGTGTCAGGCCCCTGCACATGCAGTGCTGTGTTCAGTATTAAGGATAATGATTTCTTAACACACATGAATTATAATTGCAGTTTGACTAATTTTGGTAGACTGCAGATACTTTGCAGTCGTGGTGTTGACATGGATGCAGTGACTGTGTTGTGATGCAGCCTGTGTCCTCTGTAATGAATGTAGCTGACGGGTTGTTTATGATTGGCAGGTGAAGTTTGCCTCTGTTGCCCACACTGATACGACCGCGAGAGATACGACAACAAACAACACTTACAGCAAGAATTAGTGTAAGGAAACCCCTTTCTACCGTGTACAATGCTTCTGTGCGGATGGCCATTTTAAATTAGATGAATAAATTTGGAAGCTTAATTATTTTTGGCGCTTTGAGCTATTATTCTCCTCTATGGGAAAGTGAGGGATGAGATGAGAAAACGGGAAATGATATATGATCCCTAGAAGACAAATGCAGATGTATTTGCTCAAAATCTCACTTTTTTTTTCACTTCTTCTGTTTCTCCTTCAGTCCCCGATAGGCATAGCTTTATTTCTTTCACCCGTCATTAGATTGGCTCCAAACAAAACAAACTCAATTAACCTTATTTCTCCCTCTTAATTCTTGATTTCTAGAGGACTCCCTCAAAGCATACACACACAGACATGTGTACCTGGCTCAGACGCTGTGACTGTGCTGGTAATAGTCTAGCATTAATGTTAAATAAGCAGTTGTAACAACAGTCTTAAGCAGCGTAAAGAGTCGTTACTAACCGCAGCCTGTCAGTCTCTCCACTTTCAGCCCCACACATGGTGTTTTTGGCCAAGTGTAATTCAATCAATTCACACTAACTCTCTCCTCCTCCCCTCTTTTCCTGCTGAACTTGCCAGGTCATGTTCTGTGGCTCGTATGTTTGATTGAGGCCTCCCTCTCATGTCTGGGAGAGAGGGGAGGTGGGCTCCGCGGGGAGAGACGGCCCGGTCGCATCGGGACTGAACTTCCCTGAGCTGGGAAACAATTACAACCCTCCTCCTCCCTCCTCCTCCTCATTTCTCCTCCGTCTGTCCACCACTATTCTTTTCTTTCTCTCTCTCGCTTTAACACTCCTTCTCTTCCATCTCAGTCCTGGGGCACTATATACCCCTTTATTTATTTATGTATCAGGAGACGGAAATGGACTCCCACCCAGGGAAGAGGGGTGAGAGGGAGGTGAATTGTGAGTGCGTGCACATGGATGTGAGGGTTTGCTTGTGTGTGCACATGCAGGCATACAGTACATACAGTTTGTGCTGTGATGTACAGGGTGAAATGCAGTATTTGAAGGTACCCTGTGGCATTTTTGACTGCTAGTAGTACTAGGGGTGCATCCCGTTTTAGTTTGTGTCATACACATGCATGAGGACATGTATTCAACAGGCCTCAGGGATGCACACTACAAGTATAATGAGTAACGCTGAAAATATACATAAGTTTGCATGAAAACTCCACAGGACGTCCTTAATTCATATTTAGTATTGTGCATTTTGCAACTTGAAATACAGACAAACTGGAGAGGAGGTTGCCATGGCAGCAGACCAGACTGTCCGCTTCCTCTCATCCTTTTTTGTTTTAAATTTTTACACACACACACTTAGAGCCCCTTTAACAGAAGAGTTTTAATTCAAAATCTGCTTTCTGCAACAGCTATTTTTTTTCTGATCTTCGCTTTGACTGCATTTTAAAGCAGCAGATATAGTCCTCAGTGTTCGCCGTAAGAGGGTGACTCACCGTGCAGTACACGCCTGCAAGGAAACTTCTGCCAGCAAGTGTCAGCCACAAAAAACACAGAAAAATCAACCAAAATGGAAAAGACAAAAAACACAGAAAAAATGGAGTAGACTCACCATCAGATGAGGAGTTCTGATTGCATCGTGCACTTCCCTGCTCCTTCCTGTACGAGACCTTTGCCTGACCTCCGGGAGACCCCTTTGAAAGAAGTCAAGGACTTCTGCTCAGCCGCTTTGGGCTCGAGGTGGAGGAAGACGGGGTGAGCTGAGGTTCAGAGGGCCAGCTTTGTGTTCGGCCCAGAGTGCGTGTTATCACCTCCATCGCTGCAGCGGGCTATTGTAATTGCAGCCTGTGATCTCTTTCTGGCTGAGCTTTCTTTTTTTTTTTTAAGGTCTTTCAAATGTTCTCCTTCAGCCTGTTGACACCCTTCAACCCCTTCACTTCACATACTTGAAAAGAAAATCAGGGTGTTCCTTGAGAGAGCACTAACTGAGCAGTGCAGGGCCTGTGTTTGCACTACATTTGTGATTTATTGTAAACACTGACAAACCAAGCAGTGAATCAGTCTCGATAATGTTTGATTCCTGTTGTATTCTACTTGACATTTCTGTACTTTGTCGACTGCTGCTCTGGGCGAGAGGGGGAGGGGAGTAATTTGAGATCATTTGAATATATTATAGACTCGGAGCTTTCAAAACAAAACATGCTTTGTTGTAAGTTTGTACTGGCGTGAGGCAGCGGAATACAAAATGTATGAGATATGGAGCTAAGGTGTGGTTTAAGTATGACCTGTGTTTTGTCACTGCTTCATACAGTGTTCACAAACATTTAAATCTCAGACCAAAGAGAAAATCGGTGTTTTAAATGATCATAATTTTATATTCTGCACTCTCTTCTATGGGTTACATATCTGTTTAAAGCTAAGCGCATCAATATTTTGCATTGAGTGGCCTTTAATCAGACTTCAAGATTAAAATACAGCTGGTCTGATAAGCTTGGGCTGACACAAAGAGTCCTTTTCATAACAAGCGTATTTATGTGGTCAGAGTTTTAGAGGTTTGCTCATGTTTTAAATACACTGAATATAAACAGCAGATTTGTGGGAATTGTTATAAGTTCCAATTTAATAGCTATGACTAATTAAAACAGAATATTTTGCTGTTAAAAAGTCTTCATTCTGGACTGTATTTTACTGTAATAAGACCAGTTTTCATCGAACCAACTATTAAATACAAACTTCACCTACAATACTATGCACAGTAGAAGAAAAGTGCTCACTGTATAGTTGACTAGCGTGTGTGTGTGTGTGTGTGTGTGTGTGTGTGCGTGCGTGCGTGCGTGCGTGCGTGCGTGCGTGCGTGCGTGTGTGTGTGTGTGTGTGGATTTGCATGTGGTTTGCGTGGCTCTCAGGCTGGAGCTCATCACCTGCAGGGCCAGGTCTGCTTTCTTATCACTTTGTACTTCTCTGATTGGCTTTTATCAGCCCTCTGAGCTCTGATTGGCCTTTATCTCTGAGCACAGCTCTGATTGGGAGGTCATATGCTTTATTGCAATGGAGCATAAATAGCCCGATAACACACTGATAGCAGAGTTCAGCCCCAACACACTGATAATGCTCAGCATTATATTGTGACCCTCATCCTGTTTCCTCCAGGTCCTCGTCCTCTCCATCCACACACAGTCCCACTTTGCTTTTAATGTTACGTAACGTGTCATTTAACGAGTTCAGTATATGAACTGAATGTAGCTTTTAATTAAGACTAATGCACTTTTTTTCTGGAGTAGATCGATAAATGTGAGTACACCTGGTTAGATTATGGAGTTCATGTACTTTACTCATATATTTTCATGTTGTGGTACTTTATACTTCTCCACTACATTTCAAATGGAAATATTTTACTTTTCACTCCTGCTTTAGCTTTAGTTACTGGTGAATTTACAGATTTTGATTTTACACACGAAACATAATGATAAACTTTTACAGTGTGATGCATATAGATTAAGCTCAGTATTAAACAGTATATGAGTTACAGTTAACTCCACCTACAGCTGTAAAATGTTACTTACACAATAATGAATCAGTAATAATGATTGAATAACATTATATACAGTAGTATAACACTTACTACATTTATTTTGCTAATTATACTCATGTACCTTCACTTAGAACTGACAATGCAGGACTTTTACTTGCATAGAGTATTTTTATATTGCAGTACTTTTAGTAAAGAAAGAATCTGAGTACTTCCTCCTCCACTACTTGCTGACAGTGGCACATTTGATTATTCCAGTGTTATGTGATATGCTGATTTTCAGCTGATATGAGTTATACATGTATAAATTCACTCCATTCTGTCATTATAACAGCTCACATTTCTGGTTGCATCTTGCCAGAATTGGTATGTTTCATATATTAGCCAGTGAGTGAACACAGATTTAGGATTGAAAATCTCAACCCACCAAATTTGAAATTCTCAGCTCTGAAACCATTTTTGTGTCTGATGTGAATCCAAGTGTTGTTTAATTGTTCTTTGGGAAATATTGTTTCCTAAAGGAAATAAAGTTTCCTTCAGCAGGTCCCTCTTTTGTCCTCAAGATATTCCTGTACTGAAATATGTACCTCTAGGGGGTAGTAGTAATCAAGAATGGTTAGTGAAGTGACTGATTAGTGTGTGTGTGTGTGTGTGTGTGTGTGTGTGTGTGTGTGTGTGTGTGTGTGTGTGTGTGTGTGTGTGTGTGTGTGCTTTTCTGTAAAGAGAGAAAATAAAAAGAGAAGATGTAAATGAGGAGAAAAAAAGGACCAGCTGAATTTTTTCAGTGGATGCCGTGCATCCACATCAAACACAGACACTCTTATTCTCCAAATGCTGCTCTGGAAATTATTGTTTTTACTGTCAGAGAGCTTAGACAGATTAATGATCAGTGATTCTGTTTGCTGTAATTGTGCATCCTGTTTACTGGTAATTTAAATGACCATAAATGACTGTGGACATAGTGAATGTATGTAGCCTGTGCTGAGGATGAGTCCTCCCCTGCCCGCTCAGTCCACTGAGCACTGTTTAAAAATGTTCTCTTCAAAATGTAGTGTTTGTTTTCACAGCTGTAGTTCAGTTGCTTTTCAGATTTGATTTTACATAAAAAACATCAACTTAGAGTCGCTGATTATGAGTTTGAATTACCAAAGGACATAAAGTAGTTCCCTTCCCTTCCACTAAAGTGGAGTGCTTAAATGTCACTGCATCAATAATAATCATTCAATAATATAAAACAGACAGGAGCCATTCTGCATAATGAATATCTTTTATACTGTAATGTCTTTGCGAATATTTATGTACTTTTACTTAAGTAAAATCAGGAATGCAGGCTTTTCACTTAGGATGGAGCACATTTGATACTGACTTCCCACATATAACAAATTCACATTGAGTGAGCAGTCACAAATGTTCTTAAAAGGTTTAATGAGAAGAAAATGTGTCTTTCCTCATCCTATATATGAATTTACTAGAGCTAACACAGCTGTACATTATAATTAATTCAGTAATATGTGATTGCACACTAGATCAGCCACATCTGTTTTGTTATTTGCCTTTAAATCTCTCTCTTTTTTTTTTAGAGCTTTTCATTTAATATCGCAAATTTGTGGACTATAGTTGCAAATGTTGAACAGAGTTGAACTGAGCTGTATGACAAATCATTTACAATGCTCATGAGGTTTTCCACAGTGGAAAATTTTCCTTTGCCCCGAACTCGACTATTCTCTCCCTCAGTAACCAGCTCAGACCTTTAGTTTAATGGTGTATATCAAACACATCCAGATCTCAATTATCATTCTTAATGAGGGAACGACTCTAGAGGAATCCCTTTTCCATCTGCAACCTTCAAAGGTCCTTAAAAGAACATCTGAGGGTCTTTATCGGACAAAGTTTCTCCTTCATTTGAATAATTCTCCTAAATCGGCCAGAGGGAGATATCAGAGTGGAGAGTGAGGTCCTAAAGTCCTGGAACTGAAATGAGATCAGGGTATCACAGGGAGGGAGACGTACAGTAGTAGCCTATGATATGGATTAGAGTTTAGGGATCTGCATCATTCGTTTCACTCTCTTTTTCCTTCTCCTTCCACTTGTATATCTCTGGTGTTTGCACCACAGCCTTCGTAAGTGTACTGTATGTTCATGTACTCACACAGACACATTAACATGTGCACTTGCTCAGAGGTAAAAGGAGGGTCAGGAGGTGTTAGAGGGGAAGGGAAAATGTCTAAGATGTGTGTGTTCAGAGGGCCTGTATCTCATTACATAGGAGTGTGATAGCCATCAGAGTCAGAATAATATTTAGCACATGCTGCCTGCTAATGAAGCGGTAATGTCCACAGACTGGAAATGAGAACCAGAGAGGCCTCTCGTTCTTTTATCCCCTCATCTTTACAGCCTCCTTCCATCCCTGCTTTATGTTGAATATTGATGATCAAATAATGAATGCTACACGTTATTTACTGTATTTGTGACGTTGTCAAAATCCTTTCTGCTTTCTTCTTTCAGCTGCAGACGCTGTGCAGAGGAGCTGCAGAAGGGTACATGGAGTTATTTTTCTTTCTTAATGACGAAAATATTGCACTGCAATGTTTCTACAGTAGCCCAGAACCGACAACCAAGCAATGACTCTAGAGAGCGCCTTTCACAGTGTTTCTTGGCCACCATAGGTTCTCCTATGCTTGGAAAGGGAGGGTGAGGCGAAGGGTGTTCAGTCAGTTGCAATCTGGAACCTCACTGCAAGGTGCCCCTAAATCCTAAACACTGGTCCTTTAAGTAAAAGTAGCATTACCAGAGAGCAAATATACAAGTAAAGGTCTTACAATCAAAATGTTGCCTAAGTGTAACTATACAAGTGTTTTCATCAAAATGTATGCGATACTTAGTATAAACATAAAGGTTCACATTGTGCTGTGGATTGGCCTCGCCAGGGTTGCATTTTATATACTACAGTATGCTATGGGATTATTATTACTGATGCAATAACATGCATTTTGCTGTTGCAACTGGCTGCAGTGGAGCTAATTCTACCTCTTCAATGTACCTTTGGTTACATAATTTATTGTATTAAAATGCATTATGCCTCATATGCTCATTATAGGTTTCTGAAATCTTAATTGGCAATTGGCTATATAGGATATATGTAGATATATGTTGGATATATGGAGTCGAGTAAAACAAAATATTTCCCTCTGAGTTGTACAAGTATATAGTAGTGTAAAGTAACGTAACAGTACCTAGGATCTGTCCTTAAATACAGTACTTGAGTAAATGTAATTTGTTACTTTACACCACTAAATAAATTATTCATATCTAATATTTAAAGACAACTTAATTTGCACTGAGATGTTTTCGTAGGGTTTTTTTTTGTTGTTTTTCCATTTATCTACACTCAGAAACAAAAAGTCAAGTTAAAACGAAAGAGTTTCTACATGATGAAGCCTTATTTTCAGATCCTTTGTCAATGCAAATCTGTCTGTAGTCACGACTACATCTGTTACAGGCAAATCAGCTGTAGGCCAGCAGATCTGCACAGCTATCTTCTTTACCTGTACGTTTTACAGTAAGTTGTAAAAGTGTGTGATTACAGCAAAGATACCAGAGAGAGGGTCCATTACTTACTGTGATCACGGCTATGATCCATCCATAAGTGCAGGCTTTTCAAACATTTGGCAACATCATAGTCAATAAAGAAGATTCTTCTGTGCCTTTTTAGACTTGAACACCTGGTTGATTCATTGCATTGTCTGGACAGATCCACCTTTTGCATAATACAGATTTGAACACACATATCTTGGTAAAGAAAGCTTGATTGGTTACAACATTACAAAGCAACAGGCACTCACTAAACTAAAACATTCATATCTGCTGAATGTACTTTGAAGATTCTCGGACCACACTTGTGGCTCTGATGGTAGATTAGGTTTATAGTCTGGGGATAAATTAGGTTTTATAGCTCCACTATAAAACACTCATCTTCATTTAGATGTGCCTCTGCTGCTTTATTGGTCTTCGTTTGGTTTTCAGTTGTAATTCTTCTTTGCTTCCATTTGTGGGTTCATTTGGCTGTTTTATGAACATGTCATAGATTGCAGCCTTATTTTATCAAACAGTTGTTTTTATCAAACCTAAACAAAGATGCATCTCATTTATCTACTTTCCACACACAGTCGCTCACACAAACATACACATATTCAATGTTTGCAGTTGCTAAAGGGCAAATGCAAATCATCACGAAGTTAAAGGACGTCTGAACTCGGCTTATTTGGTTAATGCCATTAAGTCTGTGTGTGTCATCCACGCTCCACACAGCCCGTCTTTTCTCTCTCTCTCTTTTACACTCGTGCACACACAAAAACACCTGCACAAAAGAACAAGTGATTGTTTCAACTTTCACCCGTGGCCCCTCTTTTCTCTCTCTCCGGCCCTCTTCCTTGTCGAGAAGATTTACATGCTCCTTTTTTTCTGGCTCTTCATGCATAGACTGTCCTCCTCTGTAGACCCACCCCAACCCCCCCCAACCCCAGTCACTGCACAAACACAGCTGACAGGAGGTGGAGGCGCTGCCATGACACAGTCGCGTGCCGTCCAACAAATCCCTCTCAATCCGCCAGCCAGCAGGCCCCGAGTGGGCTTGTGTGTGTCTTTGAAACTGTCCTCAGTTTTGGAGTGTGTGTGTGCGTGTGTGCGTGTGTGCGTGTGTGCGTGTGTGCGTGTGTGCGTGTCACTATATTTTCCAGTTTTTGCATTTGTGTGTATGTGGATCTGTCATGCAGCCTGAATGTTGGGTCTATTTCAGCTTTTCTTCATAGCTACTTCAATAATTATTCATGGTTATTTTAATGCTGTTTGTCCTTTGGATCAAGAGGAGAATTCATTGATTACTGCTTTTAAAAAGAGTCACACACTCAATTGATTGACTTAGAGACCTAGTCAATGTATTGAACATTAGACTCAAGTTTGTTTTGAGCCAGCTTGTTGCGTTCATCAATCCTCTGTCTGATCAGTTTGTCAATCTTCATCAATCATTATGTCTATCACGTGGATCAGTCTTACTATAAATCCATCTTATCTCTTTTTTTAGTCAAAAAAAAAAAAGTTTCACCAAAGACTAATATCTATTTAGTAGATTAGGTTAAAATTCCCCCTTTGTAAAATTCGATATGTTGCAGCATTTATTGCTAACTCAAGCAGAAAAGGAGCCTCTGTAAGGCTGTATGTAGGCACAGCAGTGCTTGGAGCTGAATGCTAATGTCTGTATGCTCAGAATGACTGCTAACTTAGTTCATATAATGTTTACCATGTTCAGCATCTTAGTTTAGCATGTTAGCATACTGACTTTTGCTAATTAGCGCTGAACAAAGTGTAGCAGAGGCCGATGGAAATGCCATCAGTTCAGCAGGCATTTAGTCAAAAACCAATAAACAAGAACATGAATCTCTGAACCAAATTTCATGTCAATCCATCCAATAATTGTTCACATATTTCAAAACCACAGATGTTAAGGTCAAAGTGGTGCTTACGGTAAAATCGGGGTCACCAAAGTCAGTAGGATTCATCCACAGGGGAGCATGAATGTCTGCATAAAGTTTAATTAAAATCGATCAGATGTTTGTTGAAATATTCAGGCACTGTCGTACAATTATTTTCATCAATAATGCAACTGCATATCATTTTGCTTAGAGGCTCATCTCTATTCAGAATCCCAGGTTTCAACAGGCTTTTCATGCATGACCTTTCCCCTTTCACACTATGTAGCGAGGTTGCTGTTTGTCTTTGCCGTTGTTAGGACGTTATAAAACCGTGCTGGTAGTCTATTGTCATGTAAACACAGGCTGCTGGTGGTCTGCTGTCTGTGATGAAACTCAAATCAAGACAGGATTCATTTAACTTCATGTTCTTACATGTTTAAATATCACACACATGAAGTATCTGATATGTACACTCTTGCTCTAACTCTGACGCAGGTTGTACATTAGATATTTAATGTTTTGTGTGTGTGTGTGTGTGTGTGTGTGTGTGTGTGTGTGTGTGTGTGTGTGTGTGTGTGTGTGTGTGTGTGTGTGTGTGTGTGTGTGTGTCCATATATTATGTCTCAGAGATTGAAGTGATGCAGTCAGTGATGGATGGATATGCGTTGCTGTGTGGCATTTTAACCAGGTCTTTAGAAACAACTCTGCAGCTGCCTCCTGCTACATGGCACTGTGGGTTAAGCACACACACACAGGCAGGCACACACACACACACACACACACACACACACACACACACACACACACACACACACACACACACACGCTGCAGCCCTCCAGCTCTCCTCAGTCCAGGGGGCAGTAAAGTGGTTATCTCTCTCTTTCAGATCCTAATCTGACAGCAGCTCCTGCCTGTTGCCAGGTTACCCCTGGGGCGTCAATCTCCATTTAAATCCTTGCTGCCTCCCCGCCCACCCATCAACACCAGCCCTGTACACCCACCACCACCCTCCACTGATGCCCCCCTCCCCGGCCCTGAGGGTCCACTCTCTCCTCCCTCACCCCTCCACCACCACCCCCCACCACCCCAGTCTGACTGTGACGGTGGCATCAGGCTGAATTCACACAGGGCAGCAGGTGACACATGGATGCTTTGGAATCAGCTGCTGTTCAGGAAAAAAGACGGATTGTGTGTTTTTACAACGCAAGCTACCATGGTGGAGTTTGTTCGATGAGCTCTGTGCTGCAGGCCGTTCCCAGTGTGCTTTGGCACGGGTTCACTCACAGCCTACAGCCTGGTCTTGTAGAGCAGAGGGATATGGGCTGAGTGGGTTTATTTGAGAGAAGGGGCGGCAGACAGGGGGTCTCGTAGCTGCAGGAGGATGTGGGTAGAGTCTGTGCGGCCCGCTCCGCTCAGACAGATGAGGGGAAGTGATGGAGAGATGGAGCGATAGGGAGTCTGATGTCTGAGAGAACATTCTTCTCCTCCTTCTCTCTGTCCTCCCCTGGCTTGTGAATGGAGGTCCATTGTGTATGTTGGAGGGGACGTCTTGGATGTTGACCCCTTACCCAGAGGTCACACAGGGAGCAGGGTGGATGAGAGAGAGCGCATAATTGCAGCACAAACACAAAGACGAGCCCACTGAGAGGCCCAGCCGTTGTGGCAGTTCGACCTTCGAGAAGCTGTACAGTAGTGTGTCTGTCCGTTGTGTTTGTTTGATCTATTATCTATTGTTGGCTGGTTAAAGCCTGGAGGCAAAGGAAGTTGTAGCACTGTTTTCCATAGAAGGAAGAAGGAAGCACAGATACCTGTTGGAAAGTTAAAAAAAGATAGATAGATGGATAGATAGATGAATATAGATGAAGGATAATTGTGGTTCATGCAGGCACCTCTGAAGCAATGATATAGGGGCTAGCATTAAAAGATAGGTTCAGGTTTCTTCAGGTGTGTCTAACCCTAACCCAATGATATTGACGTGCCCGTATGTGTATTCCAACATTTATCTGTCACTGTAATGCGAGGGTGTGGTTGAAACAGGAGTTTGCCTTCCGTCACAGACCTGTAACAAAGGCTCACCTTTTAAATTGACCATTACCACAATCTCTCCCTAACTTAAATGTCTCCCTTAGTGAAATGTGCAGATATTGTAGAAAGCAAGAATTTAAAAAAAAATTGCCACATTGTCCAATATCAGCGCTATTGTCTGACAGTAGCGTTAGGAAAAACATACAAGTGATGGGGGTGAGATGTGACATTGAGCCATCCTTGGCACGTCCAAGCTGCTGCCAGGGTCCCAGAGGACCTGAGGATTTGGGTGGAGGTGTGTATGTGTGTGTGTTGGAGCCTCTGCTGTGTTTGTGTGTGACTGCAGTCCAGTTGGCTCTCTCCCGGTCAGTGTGTCAGTCAGTCTGTCGTGTGAGAGGGCATGCTCGGTGCATCTGAAACCTCCGGGCTGACGGCCGGCAGGCATGGCTCAGCCACCGGTGCTCCACCTGGCTGATTGATGCGGGCCTGTTTGAAGTCCTCTCAGGGAGAATGAACTCCATTCATAAGCTTCTGCACCCTCCACACTCCTGGCCCCACCTCTCACTGCTATCCCTCCACTCTGTTAACAGCTGAAACGCTACACTGCTCAGAGCTCATAGTGGTATGAAAGTGAGGTGGACAGACAGCAATATGATAGACAGCCTCAGGATATTCTCCATCCGTGTGGAGCTGCAGCCTTCTGTGGCTTTACTTTCCTGCTCTCCTGATTTGAATATGCCGCACAGTGTGTGAAGATCTGACCATCCCTAACCCTGGATACTGTTGACATTCACCAGTGGATTTAGTAGTTGATCACACCACCATGTTATAGTCATCATAAACATATTGAAGCTGCAATTCATTTTTTTCACTACTGATTATTTTATCAACTAATCCATGAATTATTTGTTTTTATAAAACATCAGAAAAAAGTTAAGCAACAAAGAAAAGTAACAAATCCTCGATTTGAAAGACTGGAGCTAGTAAATATATAGCATTTTTCATTAAAAAACATTGAATATCAGAATAATTATAAGAATGTATTGTCAAAATTGTCTCAGCTCTAAAAAAATACTGCACATAATTCAAGTTTTGCTCACGCTGAACCTCTAGGATGACTTTGTCACTTGTCAGTTTTGCTTCATGACTGGAAACCTCAATTGACTTCAACCTCAACTTGAATTTTAAAAGCCATACAACTCATATTTTAAAGCAATATTTTGACATTTTTGAATGCGCTTTTTTCTTGCAAAGAATGAGATGAAAAGTTTAACACCACTCTCATGTTTGTACAGTAAATATGTGGATTAGCTCAGCATTAAGAATGAACAGCTAGCCTTGTCCTGCTCAAAGCTAACAAATCTGCCGACCAGCACCTCTAAAGCTCACTAATTAACGTGCCATATCTTGTTTGTTTAATCTGAAGTGTGAAAACGATGTGTTGTGGACCAGTTTCAGTCTTTTTGTTAAGCTAACCAGTTTCAGGCTGTAGGTTCATGCGGACATTAGAGTGCTATTGATCTTTTCATCTTGCTCTGTGCAAGAAAGCCAATAAGTGCATTTGCCAAAATGTCAGACTATTCATTTGGCAACTCATCATCCAGGCTTCCAATGAAAAATCTGTAATTTGCTTCCAAAAATCTAACTGAAATCAAAAGTGGAAAGTGTATTTTTTTTCTTTATGTGTTGGGGTGTGTGTGTGTGTGTGTGTGTGTGTGTGTGTGTGTGTGTGTGTGTGTGTGTGTGTGTGTGTGTGTGTGTGTGTGCATTATGTGCACACGCCTGGCCATGCATGTGTTTTTCTTATGTATTCTTGTATCATGCACATGAGAGTATGGGTCCCTTGCAATTTCTATCAGAGAGATCTGCTGTTGACAGGCAGAGCCAAGGTCAGTTCCTGGCCCTCTCACCACGCTTTGTCTATGGGATGCCTGGAATGTGCAGGAATGTGGGCTCGGACAGGTGGAGAGGTCCTCCTCAGAGACAGACACCCAGACACAACCCCAAACCCCCCTCGTCAACCTGTCTCCCTCCCTCAACTAGTCTTTCCGCCACCACACTACACCCTGCCTGTTCCCACTCTTTCAAGTTTCCCCTCACTCTGTGTCTGAAAAACGAATGTCAGGAAACTGCTCTCCTCTTTTCTCTCGGCACATGGTGAGCAGATGAGAAAGGGAGGTAGACAAACTGGAGAGAAAAGGTTGATTTAACATGAGAACAAGAGTCCAGGCATTTCCTTTTATTTTCTTCCTCTTGGCAATTTTCTTCCTCCGTCTGATGGATTGGGCTTGGACACCATTGTCACCACACATAGAGATATTCCCATTCTTCTGCAGATGGACTGTCAGGGTGTTTCAGGAAAAAAAACCCGGCCTCCCGTCCCCAGCACCGATTCATTCAATCTGCCTCAGCAAGAAGTTAGACAGGTATTTCTCCAGGTTAAACTGGAGAAATAACCTGTCTCAAGTAGAGCTGGATAAAAAAAAAAAAAAAAAAAAACCCTCTACTGTCAGCTTCCCTCATCCCCCATCCACCCACCACCCTCTTTCCTTCACTCAGATTGTTATCGTCAGTTAGATTATTGCTTCCTGTAGAGACCTGGAGCTGCCTCTGCTCTCAGTTTTATGTTCCTAATGCTCCTGAATGAAGCATAAGGCCAAATTATTACTATCCACACACAATGAACCCAACAATAGATCCAGTTTACAACATTAGTGTAAACAGTCTAATATGCTAAAATGGGTAAATAGCCACTCATTGAGACTGTGAGTCAAATTGTTTCCTCATTTCCTTATTCGTTCAGTATATATATGTACAATTCCCCTCTTTCTACATTATCTTACTGTATGTTGTACTGTAAATTAATGAAGGATTTCATGGTGGCCTTCCAAGATCAAATCCATGTTGTATTAACTCAAAACCATAAACCACAAATCTGTTAACATGAATACAAACAACCTGCACAATAAAATAATGACAAATAAATGACACTCAACAGGAATGAAATGCAGCATACCGCGCCTATTAATGGCAATCAGCTTTTTTAAATTGATCAGATAACAGATATCATATAACAGATATCAGATATTGATGGATATAATAAAGGAATTCTAACCCAAATTAAATGTATTAAATGGCAGAACAGAACACTAAATATCTTAAATATTTTAAAGGCAGCACCTATATATTTCATTTACATTTAAGTCTTTGGCTTCTTTAGCTGCAATAACAAAATTAATTACAGCATTGATGGACTTTGGCAAACATGTTGTCCTATTTATTTATCCAGGCTTCTATGTATTCCAGTAACTGGGGATTTTAGTTACAAGTCAGAATTGTCTCTGTGATTTTTGCTCTTACGCGATACTGTACCTGCTTTTCTAAGTTAAAATCCTGCTTAAATACCTTGAAGCCAACAACATACTCGGTGACTATGACCAGGGGTGCACACAACTGATATGCAGGTACAAAAGTCCAAAATATGTTGTTGCAAAATGTGCCTTTGTGTGTCAGGCAGCAACTGTCATTGGTCATCAATACACATTTCCTGTCTACACATGTTTCTCGTCAGTGAAGTAACAATGAAGTAACCTATTGTGACGTCAAAAATAATAGGCAGTAATCGGCTACTCTGGTGTTCCATCACCTACAAAGAACTGAACTGGAGCAGATGAAAAGTCTTTTTTCTGGATTGTGGGTCCAAGATGTGCTAAGAAGATTCTCACATCTCAACATAATAAAAACCAAGTACAGATCTCATCTGTCACACACTCGCCCCTGATGCACGTTCACCTGTCAAAGATGACCACAGAGACGTTTGACCCAAGACCAGCTGCTGACCTGTGGATGGAGATGGTGAATACAGACCCAACCAGGGACCAGGGAGTGCACCTTCATCATCTACCATGAAAGAAGAGGAGGACCATCAGCAAGATTGAGTTTATTAAGACTGTAGATGTATGAGGTGAGCACCAAACACCATATCCTGGTACTCATATGAGTACCGGACTAAAAAAGCTTTGTGCACCCCTGGTTATGAAAGCCCGGTTAAAGAAAAAGAAGATAAATCATAGCCATTTTTAAACATTAAATGTAACAAATATATTATTCATTTTTTTATCCAATCTTTTCATATTCAAACATAAACCCATCATTTCACTCTATATTATGGCAAAGACACTGACAATGAAATATTGCCTTGAAGCATCTTTTGAGCATATTTGCATTGTGATTTTAATTTTCCTACACACAGTTGCACACACACTATTCAAATATCACGTCTACATCCTCGTCTCCGTCTACAGCCTGACTACAGTACAGTGCACCTTCCGCCAGCCTCTCAGCCCCATTACTGCATCACTTCTGGGGTAACCAGAGCCTACAGGTCCCTCTGACACCCACTTCAACACAGGCTGTCCTGTAAGACTTCTGTGGCCTCTGATTAGATTTGACTCCTCAAATTGAATCTCCCTCTGAAACAAACACCCTTTTACGCACATGAGCATACACACAAACACGCATAAACTGGACATTGAAACTTAGTTTATTGTTTACGCGGTGACTCTTATTCTCAGTAAAAGCTGCTAATAGGAGCAAATTACTGCCAACAACTTGGAAATATCAAGTGCCTGACTGCCTCGGCTGTAATGGAGTTAACTGGTGACCAATCCAATTATGGTCCTGCGAGGGGCTCAATGGAGCCCGGGGAGGGACGGATGGGATGGAGAGAGGGGCGTGTCGGCCTCAGGGGATGGGGGAGTGGAGGGTACCTGGCTCGTGGGCCGCTAACTGTCACTGCTCAGCTGTAATTGCATTTGGAGTGGACCATGGGGCAGAGTTGTCCCTGCCATCCAGACTTCGAGCAGGAGACGTGATCTGATCAGTCTTTATTGGCAAACATAAAACAGCTGCTCAGCTCAGAGCTCAGTCTTTCTTTGTATCTCTTAAACTGTTAGAACAATTACTCCAAGTCTTTCAATAGCACTTCCTGCGCAGCTCTGCATAGAGTTTTAACATATTTCCATTTAAGAGTGAGAGAAGGTTTTGTTGAACTGAAACTCTTCGGATGATTGACGGTTTTATTGAGGTTAAGGACAGGCAAGAGTCAGTGCAGTTTGAGCCGTTGAAGACCGTGGCGTGTTTGTTTTTGTTCTGCTTTGTGACAGACATTAGGGTGGTTGTGACCCTGGAGGTCAGCGAGAACACAGCTCTCAGCTTGCTGGGTCAACTTTGTTTGACGTCTGGAAATGTTAGAGCGGTAACTCAAACCAGGCCTGTTAATCAAAGCTAATGCAAGTTTGATGCAGCTGTATTTCTCCCTCTATCTCCACTTCATTTAACCCCCATTACCTCGGCCTTGCTTCCTCATTCCATGTCCCTGTCCTCCCTCCTCAACCCCCCCCTCCCCACCTTCTGTCTCCCAGTGGTGTTCTGTTCAACTGGCTCCATAACTGGGACCCCCCCCCCCCTCCTCGGCTCCCCTCAGGCATCCCAAACCTCATTTACACAGATATGTTTAGCCAGCACAGGAAGCAACCCATGCCCTTAACAAAATTACGGCTCAGCCAGCGAATGAGCCGCGGGGCTGGTCTGCAGGGACCAATCATAGAGAGCCTCGGCTCTACCACTTCCTCCTTTGAAAGGAGAAAAGGGGACTGGCGGCTCCAAAATGCTGACTTTTTTGTATTCCCCCTCTCTGTGAGATGACTTTGGACCCGACCAAGAGCTCACCTCTCACAAAGTGGACTAATGTTCTCCATTACGGCTTTTATATGGGCTTCATGTGTAGCTTTGACCGATGTTAATGATAGGGATGGTAATGATGGTGATGTAAATGCACTGAGTGCTGTGTTAACAGACCCTGGGTGCAGGGCCGCACTCTGATCACTATCTCTGCGGCGCCTCAGTAATTTGGCTCTGAAGTTTGGCTCTATTAATGGGACTCTGCTTTTCCTTTTTCCTCTCATATCCTTTAATTCTCCCCATCCCTGCATTCCTCCTTATGTCTGGTGAAACTCTTTTGTTCTGCCAGGCACAGTCTTTAAGAGATCACACTGTTTATATAGAGGTTCATACGCCCAGAACAAATGTGTCAGAAATATTTGATATATTCCTAGGCATTAAAAAAAGTCCATTCAAGTGTATAAAGTGCATCTATTTTGCATTAGTGCCTCACAGCAAGCCTTAACAACCTTTACTTAAAACATTCCTTCATGCTTTTTATTGCTGCAGGTCTGTGGCTCGGCGGGAGATAGCCCAAAGATGAGTGTCTCCCTTTGATTCTTGTTTAATATTCCAATGTTGTCTGTGGTCTTGGAAGGACCATGATGCCACTTAAACAAGCGCCTCTTCCCTCTCCTCCCCCTTAAATCTGTTTCTGTATGCATCAGAGACTCTGGAGGGGTAGCTGTGTGAGATATCTCTCTCTCCCTCATTCCAATCACCTCTCCCTCCATGCCCTCTGCTCAGGTAATTAACTTCTCCCTCCCGTCTCGATCCCCTCCACGCCCAGCCTCTCTCTGCTCCTTATCTGGGCTCCTTTCAGACTGTTAAAACTATCAGCCTCCTTCCCCGTCCCCCCTGTCTAATTCCTCTGACTGAGGGTGGGGAATAGGTAGAAACTAATCCAGACCTGCTCCACACATCCGCCCACCACCTCCGTCTCACACCAGCTGAATCACTTTCTACCTGTTTTGTCCCCTTTTTAAAAGAATTGGGGCTTTTCAAAGGTTCATCTTTCTCACCTTCAGTTTGAATGGAGATTCAAGAGCCTGAGATTGAATTAATTGGACATGTTATCCTGATCAGTGAAAGAGAGACTTGATCGCCGTTCACTATATCCTGATTAGTACCTACATGCACACACACACACACACACACACACACACACACACACACACACACACACACACACACACACACACACACTGAGGAGGTGAGGTGAGCAAAGACAGGCTAAATCTTTGACTTTTGGAACTGCTAGGGATTAAAAGGAGATTGTAATTGCTTTTCCCCCCTCTCTCAGTTCATTTGTATTGACAACTTGTTACTCCTCTGTCACACAGCAGAGAGGTCACAGCTCCATGAATAGAGTTGGGCCGTCACTTGACAAAGACAGAGCATGAATGAGAGGACAAGGAAGAGTGGAAGAAGCTTTCATCTTTCCTCTAGTGAGGCTTTTATAGGCACTAATGCCAATTTATGATCTGATTCAGAACATCTGTAATGAAAACGTGCACGCAGTTGGCACAGGTGAACAGAGAATACAAAGGCAGGTACAATCTTTGACAGATAATCACAGTCATAATTACCATAGTGTGATAATGGAGAGAGAGCCCTGATTGAATGTGAGGGGAATTAAGTGGAAAGACATATGCGCTCCTCTCACGCCTTGCGTCTTTCTCTCTGTTCTCTTTTGCTTCTCACTATTTTTATCCCTGTCTAATAGCCTGTGACTCGCAGTGTGTGGCACTGCTCGCTGACTTAGAGGTCAAGTGTTAAGTGTTGTGTGTGCGGTGAGGATTTGTTCCAGATCGTGTGCGGTTAACCGAGACGAGGTGAAGCGCACTGTTAAAAATGAGACCAACTCATAAGCTCAAAATATCCAGCTGAACTGCATCATAAAAGAAAAGTCAGCAATGAGTTCTCTAACAAAAGGATCAGATTAGTATTTGTAGTGTCTGTCATTTCTCCTGCTTTTAAAGAAATAGTTTAATTTATTTAATCAAAGCTTTTGGTTTCTCAATTTAGATAAATAAACTATTATATAAAAAAAAATGGTGTAGCTTCACCACTCATTGCTTACCAGCACATCAGTAGTTAGTTTGTCCAAAATTAAAAAAAAATGTAAAACAACAACAACAACAACAACAACAATAAAAAAAAACTCAACCAAAACCTGATCAAAACACAATGTGGGAGTTTAGGTTAAGATTCATATTTTAGCTGAATAAGAGACTCCTCATTGTGCAGCTCTGTTTCTTATAACATCTTTTCTGTTATTTCATTTAGAAGTGGAAAAAACATGTTTTGTTGTACACAAGTGAAATGAAGTTAGATTTTATTGAATTATTAGTCCATATTTATGGACAAACTTGTTTCTGATTGCTAAGGCACCAGACCAGCGTCCACTCTGTCCCTCTCTTGATACAACTAGAGCTTGAGCCCCTGGCCATAGCAATAAGGAGCAGCTTGAACGGTGGCTGTAGAGCAGACGTGTGATCTTTGTACACGGGTGATTTGTTATCTACAGTACCTTTGCAAACCTGCCACCTCTATCCCTGAAGCACCTGAATATGATAACTAGTTTTGAAAAATATCAGGCTATTAAATTTAACTGGTCAAACAGTGTGGTAGTATTTCCAGTCAATTTAGATGTTTGTTTTTCTTCAACTGGTGTTTGAGAAGGATAAACAGGATCTAAACTGATGGTCCTCACTCCCTGTTCTGACCTCTGTCAAGATGAAAGTCTTGATTTTTACTTTTTCATAACTGCCTCGAAACCTGGTTTTAAATCTTTTTTTTTTTTTTCAATAAAATTAAAATAGAATTTAATAAATGCTTTAAATTTTTAATTTGTGGAACAGTAATGCAACTTCAAGATGAAATGATCTAAATGTGTTTACATGTAAATCAACTTCACGGGATTTAAATTTTAAATGATTAGAATAATAAAATCAGAGGGTGAGTTTACAAGACTTTTTACAGCGTGAAAGCTCCTCTGTCAGGCGTCTCTGGTGGACGTTCATGAAGCGGAGCCTTGGGCCTCCACCTGGACTTTTAACATCAGCTGATCAGAGGTGCTCTGTTGATAAACACAAAACCAGGGTCTACAGTTTCACTCGCTGCATTGTGCTTTTGCTTCCACTTAAACAGCCTCAAAAACAATCACTGATAGTTTCAAATGAAATGATTTCTGTCATGAAATCCTCCGTCATGGCCTCAGCAAACGCATACTACGGTATAAATTTCTGAATTGAGGCCACTTTCCTTTTTACTCCGCTGGCTGTATCATGTTGCCAGGACAAAGCCCTGCAGATCCCTCCTCCTTTTACACCTCTTTCTATAGCCAGACACAAAGACCTGATTCACACACCTTCCATGCACTCTTCCCTCACTTTGAGTGTTTACTGTTTACCGCTCTGCGCCCAGCGGCACCGCCGAGGCTGGTCTCCGACTGTGACAGCTGGAGGGTTTAAGGTGGAGTGTGAGCTGTGCAGGTCTCAGCGGGGGAGCAGGATGGATGAAGTAAGAGAATGACTGAGATAAAAAGTGAAAATGGAGAGCTGAAAATGAGAGGGTGCAATAGGAGAAAGGAAAGCAGGAGATTACTCACAGCGCTTATCTCAAAGTGAAAGAAGGTTATAGTGACGAGAGCAGAGAGAAGGAGGGAGAGCGGTTCAGTGTTTTGGGCTAGTTGGTCAACACACAGGAGATGATGACTGCAGCTCCATATAAGACGTGGACCTCTGCTGGTGTCTGAGCTGCCCATGGAGAGACGCTGCATGGAGATGAAATATAACTGTCTTTCATCTCTCCCCATCTCCTCCCCTCCACCCTCCAACCCTCTCGGAGAGAGGAGGCTGTATGTGACAGCAGAGCAGAGTACACTGTGAAAAAAACCTGCTGCAGACGGCGGGAAACCACCTGTGCTGTGCAAGCAGGCCAAAATCACGTCCTAAATTTAATGCTAATCCACTGATTCATAGTTGGTAGCCAGAAAAAAGTGTATCAGTACCAATCAAAATAAAAGGAAGCTTTTATGCCAACATGAGAAAATTACTGCATCCGACCAAGAAATAGTCTGGTACATAAGCCCCCATAAAACCACAATATGTAGTTTCAATACTTTGGTCTGACGTTACACTTGTTTGTTTGTTAAACAAACTAAATATAGCATGGTAATTAGTGAGCTTTAGAAGAACTGCTGGGTGGATTTTATTACCATTGGACAGGCGAGCTGTTTCTCCATTCCCAGTCTACGTGCTGAAATAACCAGCTGCTGGCGCTTCTCATCTGACTCTTGGACATGAATGAAGAAGCATATTTTCCACATGTTCAACTCTTCCTTTAGCATGAATGAGGGCAAGTTCCAAAATATTTCAAAATATTAAAGTATTCAAAATAATCCCAGCTCAAGGTCCACTTGTCAGCTTTGTCCAAGGCTTTCAGCCACATCACGCAGTCTCCATCGAAAGCTGTAGAGTTTGCCCAAATGAACTTTAAGGAGCCAATAAATGAACCTTGAAGTGGGATTCTTTTGGCAAACTATAATTTTCAAAGTCGAGTGAACTTTCGTGTTTATCTTAAATGATGAGAAGTCTTAAAAGTATTATGAGTGAAATTAAAACAACTGAACTTGCATGTCAGTGGATCCATCTCCATGATAAGGATGGCCATGGAAAGTGGACTCATCAGCCTGCATTTATCTGTCATCTGCTCTACATTACTAGTGTAATTCTTTGCTAAATGCCACGCAGTTAATCATATAGTGAGTAAAAGCATCCTCCTGTCCCCCCTTTACTCCCCACCTGTAGGCAGTCTTAACAAGCAGCCCAGTCTAAGATTACCCAGCATACACCAGGAGCTTTGTTGGCATGACAAAGAGCGGAGCGAGCACTCAAATGACAAACCATGGAGTTGCATAAATCAAGCACCCCTATATGCAAGCACAAAAAACAGGCGGTCGTGTAATGTGCCCACTATATCCTTCCCTTTGTTCCGGACGCGCTGTTTCACTCTTTTTCTTCTTCGTTTGTTGTTTCACACCCCCCCCCCCCATCACCTGCTACCTTCTCCAGCTCCTTCTCTCCTCCTACTCGACCATCATCTTCCTCGCTGTGCTGCATCTTCTTCTTATCTCATTGTTTTTGTAGCTTATATAGAAGATTTGGAAACCATGTAGGTGGGCTTGATTTGATGTGTATTTTTTCTTTTCGTCAGTAGGTTTTTACCCGTTATTATGTCGTACGATGTCAAAACTATGAGATGAAGCCTGTGGTGTTTAGCGGAACAACCACAAACAAACACAATCCTGGGGACTGTTTAAGGTCGCTGGAGTAATTTAAATGTGACCACAATCACTCATTCACTATGTGACAGATGCTACAAAATGCCGTTACAAGCAGCTCCCAGGGGAGCGAATAAATAGGAGGGCAGAATTCAGCATGAAGGCGGGGTAATGGGATGCACAGGGTCTGTGGAAGATGAGATTTCTGTGTCAATCAACCCCAAGCCTTGTAGAAAATATGACTTGTTGATCTGGCACAGTCAGTTTTTTGTTTGTTTCTTAAATCATTACATCGCCCACATAGCACATACCATAAAGAAATAGAGAGCTTTCGGTGGCTTAAACGAGGGCAACTGTAGTAATGTGTTTTGGATGGGTCCTCTGCTGTGCCCCTCTGGGTCTGTTTCATTGTGTCTAACTGGATTAGGATGGACAGACGGAGATGGAACCAGCAGGAAAATAATGGCATTAGTACCTGCAGACTGAGCACTAGTGATCCGTTGTCAATCCAAACCCATTCGGCCATGATTGACTAGTGATAAAGACTTTCAAATGAAGAGCACTTTGCCCTCCATGTGATAACCATACATTTTTAAGGCGGAGCGTTCACGATCTGATGGAAAGAGTACTCTTTGCATGTATTAGCATTGGTTGTTTTTAAAGGTTTGGGTCACTGCAGATCAATCAGATGGAATCTCATCATTAACCAGCTTTCCATTGACCATCTTTGCTTTGAGCAGCGCAATGAGGAGTGACGGACTGGATTGTGTTCAGCATGGAGCATGCTTTGTTCCCAGAATAACTGGGGCTGGTGGCTGTTTCCTATAAGTCAGCCAGAAATCCCCCTGTAGAAAGTAGAAATACCAGAGACAAGAAAAGATAGCAGAATGTAACGGTAATAGTGAATTTGTGAGACGCAATCTCCTGAGATCTCCATTAAGTGGCAGTGAGCAGAGAGCCAGTCTGATAACCTTGCTGTCTGGGAGCCTGCACTATCTGTTCAAAGAAGACATCATTGGATTAAGTAGACCCTCCCACAACCCAAAACATCTGATCTCTAACTGATACATGCCATTATTAATTACGAAGTGCAATTACAGCTAGACAGATGGTAAAATGGTGATTACACTTCATCCCAGGCACATTTTAAGGTTTTACAGTAACCTGCACCTTTATACTCGTTTTCTAGATACCATTATGCTTTTCAAAGGATTCTTTTGGAAATGGCAGAAGGCCGTGTGCAAATACTTTTCATACAGTTCTGTGAATCTGATTGCTGTGATGGACATTCATGGATGATTTGACGGCTGTGGCAGTTATTCATCACATGTAGATGACTGATCATGTGTAACAAAGTGGGAATATGAGTGGAGTTGTTTTTATATTTATTTATTTATTCCACTGAGTGCTGTCTGCACAGTCAACCAATACTTCTATCCTTGTCACTTGGGACAATTTGATGCTGTAAAAAACCAACACACCTTAAGAGTCTGATGGCAGGTGTGATCAAAGCTCACACATGCAGCAACCTCGTGGAGAGATGTTCATATTATCAAAGTCGTATTTTGCTGCGAGGAGAGGCATACAAGTAAAATGGATAATGAAAAGATAAGTAACTAAAAAAATGTGAACCAAAAAATGATGGTGCTAGAGGGAAAGTCATGTTTGCACCAAATTTCACTGCATAATTGCATATCCATTTAATACTTGTTGGGATAATTCAGCCTGGACCAGTCTGAGCGACAGACTGGTCAACAGTTCCCTCCCTACAGCCACACTGCAAGCATGGCTAAACATAATAAGATGAAAGAATCCAATCCAAACATCAAATGTCAACAATTGTTCAGAGGATTGTTTAGTTTATTGTGTGTATTTGAATCTAATTCTGCATTTTTGAAAGTATTGCTAATCCTGTTTATCTGTAGGATTGCTCATTAGCCTCTACAGCTGTATACAGTGGCTGTTAGTCTATTCAAAAAAGTGAGCTAGCTGCCTCAGTGCCAGATGTATGTCGGACTGGAGATGGGCAGCGACATACAATGAACAGACACCAGTGGATGATTGATCAAAATGAATGTAAGGAGAGAAAAGGAAAATGTCAACATGACAGCTGACTTAAGAATGGGCGACTGTAATCTCTCACTGAGGGTCTGGAGGGAAGCTTTACAAACAACTACATGAAGTCTATGGAATAACAAATGTGATCTGGCAGATTTGGTTTTTATTCCCAATATTGTGTCTCAGAACTTTGATTGATATTAGTATAAGTGAGATAATGTGGCGCTGGTATCAAAGCTGTTGCTTCAGTGTTGTTTGAAAGGAAGTGTGCTGGCATGAATGAAGATGTCTGAATGCGGGGAGGGAGAAAGCGAGCATTAACACAGTGGAAGTGGCGCTGTTCATTTGTCAGGAGATGGATTGCAGCCATTGAGAGGAAAAGCTTTTAATTTGGCTCTGGTGTGGTAATTAGGTTTCAATTCGCTGCGCTCACTAAGAGGAATGGGGAGGGTAATGAAGTTAGTCATCTTACTGTGTGTGTTTAGAGAGAGGAAGGGTGGTGGTGGGTGGGGTGGGGGGGTTAAGTATGCACAGTCTACATTTTTCAGTGGCTCTCTCTGCCTCTCACACTCTAATTCGTTGTGTAATGCTGTTTATTGTGGGTATCACAGTGCTTTTATGCATTAGTTAAGTGGCCCCGGCACATTACTGTAATGGGGAGAGAACATGAAAACACACTGAAACCTGATCTACCACCTCTCCCCTGCTCTCTCCTTTCTATCTTAATGATGTCTCTCTCTACTCTGTGGAATATTTTTCTTCCGTCTCGCTCTTTCTCCATCATTTCCCCTGTGTCTCCTTCCCATGATTTCCGTGTGCCAACATCTGAACTGAGTTGATGTCACTAATGGCTTGGTGTAACATGCAGAAAGGACAGAACATGGGAATCTCGAGTTACATGAGGAGGGGAAAACAGGAGAGAAGGGAGACCAACACAGTAGAAGCAGAAGAAGACATGAGAGAAAGGGGGGTATACGTTAGTCATGTGATATTGGTACGAGGGGAAATGAATGAAAATGATTTTATTAAATAAAGACTAGTTGAGAAAATAACAGTTAAACATGTCATGGTAATAAAAGAACATGTGTCTTATGTATTAATGTACTCACAGTCGTCAGAATTAGCCTCACGCTCTTCTAAAATTTCATTTCTGTTCTTGCCTCTCGTGTATTTTTGTGCATCTGTGCACACTTATGGTTTATGTCTTTGTGTGTGTGTGTGTGTGTGTGTGTGTGTGTGTGTGTGTGTGTGGCAGCGGGCACAGTAGCCACATGACGACCCCTGCGTGACCCCTGAGAAGCGTGTAGGCGCCGGGGTTCAGTCTGACTCTTGTCACATGATCCCCTGCTGCCCTCCCTCTCCATTCACAATGGAGTATTAATGTGAACAACACATACACATACACATACACATACACATACACATACACATACACATACACATACACATACACATACACATACACATACACATACACATGCAACTGAAACACAGTCACACAGACTTTGTGCTCACAAATGACACACAAACGCTTTCTTTGTCTCCAAGTGCAGCTGGTCAGCTGTAACAATATGGAGAATAATCAACGTTTGACATGCGTTTTTCTGTGAACGTCTTTATTTGATGGTTCCTCCGCAGCCTCGTCTGTAGGTGTCCCGATGTCCAACTGCTGTCAACTTTTATGCCTCTTCACCACAGTTTTTTTTTTTTCTTTACTCCTGTTGTCTTCACTCTCTTCTCTTTCCTGCTGTCTGCTGACTCTCCCTCTCACTGGTTTGTCATTTAGGGATTAGTGGGGTGAGAGATGGATGAGGTGGCCTGAGGTGCAGCTGGGTTTTGTGTTAATAGAGGACATGCGCCTTCTGTCAATCATGTCACTGCTTCCTTTTCCTCCCAGCTGGAATCAAAGTCCTCTGCAGTATTTTATTTTTCAAATCATGATTTCCCTGACTGGCTGATATAAGTTAATATACGGTGAACTAAGTGGGCTGAGGCTGACTTCCTCTCACCTCTTCTCTCTCTCCCACGGTTGGGGCCCAGGGCCTCCAGCCTCCCAGCATCCTTGGTGTGTGGGCTGACTCCAGGCCGGCTTCCTGTTATAGAAATTCGCGGAACCACGTTCCCCACACACACAGACACACACACCCTCAGCAGCCCTGCAGCCATCTGTAGGTGAGTGTGTGTGTGTGTGTGTGTGTGTGTGTGTGTGTGTGTGTGTGTGTGTGTGTGTGTGTGTGTGTGTGTGTGTGTGTGTGTCTGTGAATGTGATATACTGTATGTGCGCTGCTTGCTCACACAATAGAGTCCACATGCAAGAAAGAACAGGACTGGCCAAAATGGAGAGGGAAAGGTGAACGGGTGGAGTAATGTCAGACCCGCACGCACAAGGTGCTGGCTCAAAGATATCGCCGTAACACAAAGAATAGTGTCATGTGACACGCCGCAAATGTTTAAAATTTATGTTTACAAGCCTTGTAACTCCACATGAATACCAAAAGTCAAAAAGTAAACAGTGAAGCTCTGACAGTAGCCGTGTTTCCATACACTTTTTATCGCATTAGAAAAGGCAAAATTTGAAAAAAATAAAAATAATGAAGTTTTTTACACTCGCGTGAGGCAGGTTTTTTTTATCCACTCTGAATAAGTTCTGATGCTTTGAATATTTAACTCACGTGACTCTTCAGCTGCTTCCGCAGATTAAAACGTCCCCTCGTCGTTTCTCACAGATCTGATGTGAACTTCCTCACATTAATACATGAAACAAACAGGACTGTCATCGTGTTTTTTCTATTTGAAGTTTGACTGGCGCTCTTTTAATTATCTCTTCTTCTGTAATGATATTATGGGTTTCTAAACCCATAAAATCATTGGCACCACCTACTGCTCATCTCATTGAACCGACTCCTTATAATCACATGGAATCAAGTAGATGGAAACAAGCATTCATTCGCATTTTCTTTTGCCAATTTTGTCAGAAGTGCAATATGTTTGGATGGAAACCCAGCTAGTGACAGAGCTGCAGTAATCAATGTTTCATATTCACAGTGGATCAAATTATTATCATAATTATCACTCAACTCTGCAGTTCCCATCAGCTTTACAGATCATTGTCTTTCAGCTCATTGTTTTGGTTTTCCGGCACACAACTTGGTTTACTCTCACCACCACTGACACCGACTAGCGGGCAGCTGGTTTCAGAGAAAGAGCTTTGATAAACCCACCCAGCAGCACCAAAGGGCACACAGAGAAAGTTAGCAACTAGCTGGTGAACAAGCTCGAGAATTGATCAACTAAATTCATACAGATATTTCCCTCCAGAGATGGTGGAGGCCAAAAACTAGCTCAAAAGCTGAAGAGCTTAAAAGCAGGACCTAAATTCCTCAGGTGGACACAAACACAGTTTCAAACAAATCTTCATGTTTCTCCGTGTCTGCTGGATAATAAGCAACTGTTTGCTGATACACTCACCATCCCAGCTTTACCAGTTGATAATATGCCAGATGTTGGTGTTTACAACCTTCAGCCTGAATTAAGGATGCTTTGAATATCATTCAAGTGTAAGTGACATTGTGTTGAAAATTATTGAAGTAAGAGTGTAAGTGTTGGTGTTTTAAAAGCTATGCGAGGTCAAAATTTTGGTCACTTTGAAAGGACCTAACTTATCCTAACTGTGCCTATTTTAATATGAATACACCTTCCAATCAGTTCCTCTCTGCTCTCAAATAATGAATACTGCTTCTATTCTCCTCGTTTTCTTAAATAAAAGATGAAGTACTGCATTTTGCATCTGAGATGCATGAAAAAGCTGCAGAATTACAGTAATTACAGTAAGCATAGGTCCATAACTAACTTGTTTTTGACTCCATAAGGGTGGTTTTGGACAGTTCTGCATTTTATGTTTTCCAGCTAATGTATTGTATTAAATGTAAATTGAGTTTAAGATGAATACATCCTTTAATTTGAATGAAAAGCAGGAAACTTGATGTCCTGACAGTCTAATGTGCAGTCGCACTAGTTTACAGGGTATCTGAGGCACTCATATGCAGGTGTAACGGGAGTACAGCACAGTACAAGGTGTAATTTATAGGTGGAGATGAGCGGAGAAGGTGAGTAGGGTGAGGTTTCAGAACATGGACTAATAACCTCACAGCGTCACTCAATCCACAGCGATTGTGCCGGAGCTCCTTGGGTGCGTTGTCACAGCAATCTGAGCAGCATTGTCCTCATATGTGGCCCAGGGCAGTGGTTCATGAAGGAAGTATTTTCTTAAATGACAATAAAAAGCACAATAAGAGGGTGTAAGCGAGCAGTTTGATCATGTTTGTTTCACAAAAGATCCAGTTTAGAGGAGAGAGGTGGATTTCCTTACACTGAAGTATGAGCAGGATGACTGTGTGAAAATCTCCAAATGAATATCTGTGCTCACATGATAGACGTGTGGCTATAACTCACACAGTGCCTCTGCACACAGCTGTGGAGGGTATATTGTCCTGTCAGAGTTTGACATTAGATTTTGTGCGTGTGATTGTCTAATTGCAAAGGTCAAAGACTCCAAGCTCAGACTGATGTAACTGCTGAAGCCTGAGCCCACAGTAACTGCGGGACCCTCACAATGGTCAAGGTCTGCCCACAACACAGTAAAAACATTGTACTAAAACCAGTCTCCTAACCCCCACCCGCCTCTGGTCATGGTGTGGTGGCACAGCATGGAGGGAGGCCGCTTGGATGCTATCTAACTCGCTCATCAGCAGGTCAGGAGAACAAACCCGAAGAGGGACTTGAATGGAGAGGAATGTGAAAAGGCTTCAGTTGCACTGAGAGCTTGATAGATTGAGGAAGAAAGGGTAAAACTTCCTGATATCTGAATGTTGCAGGAGGTCGTATCCCCCAACTCCAGCTCTTTATTCTCCCGCTCCACACCTGTCTCTAAGAAATTAGGTTTATATACCTCTAATTAGCAGCAAATAAGCATTTTGAGAGAGGCATAATCCCATGAGTAACACTTTTTTATCAGCATAACAAGGAAACAATTCAGTGTTGTGCAAGCTAGCTACTCATGGAAACATGATTAAGGAGGACGTTTAGGTACTGACAGCGTCTAAGATTAAAGTTCAGGTAAAATTGTGCATATCTAAGATGTCAAAGTCTTGCGCTCTTCCTTTCACTAAAGAACTAGCACTTCTCTTCGTATGAACAAAAAACGTTCTGAGTGAACATAAATCAAGTTGTACTTTGACCAACTGCTGTTTTCTACCGTTATTGCAAGTGTGTTTAGCTCGCTGCATTGCTGTGCACCTGCAGGCATAGTGAGGGCAGAAGATTTGGAAAAATCAAGTTGATTTGTTCCAAAATACGTTGCCGCAGATTCTTTTGTGGTGTTATTTTATTATATTTGTGTCTCTAATCTGAGTGAGTGATGGGACACTGGCACAGAAGTACATTTATTGAGAACAGAGGAGATTTTTATTTGCTCAAATTGAATTCATCTTAGTGTGACAATCAGTGTGTACTGCCTGTGTACTGAGTGTGTACTCATAATGTCCCAGTGTGGACTGAGACACATATAATTTAATAGACTCTTATTTGTTTAATCGAGTCAATCAATAACAGACTAAATGATCTGGTTAAGATGCAGATGTTTTGCTGTGCATGATCCATCTTTATATTCTCACATGGTCTCATTAGATCTCAGATGCCTATGCATGTAGTTGTCTGTGTGTGTGTGGGGGGGGGGGTGTATGTGCGTGTGTGTGTGCAGGTCTGTGTATGAGAGAGTGACTTGTTAATGGTGTTAAACTGTTTAGGAAACACACATTGTCTACGGACTCATTAAGTTGTAGCAGCTGCAGAAAATGGCTTTTCTGCAGGGGACAAAACAGCCTCATTTTATCAGGGCTGTATAAAGGACAATGCAACAGGGTGTTTTGGCCACCGCAACAATAGCAGTGAAATCAAAGATGTGAAGGAGCTTTTGGAGGCCGCGTGGAAACGGTGACAGAGAGTTGTGGTGGGGTAGTGCAGGAGGAGAGGAGGGGGGGTCTGCTGGGCTATATACGACACTCAAGCAGCAGCAGAAGCCACAGGTGAGGCGGATCCATGTCTGTCACTCTCTTTCCTTTTTTCACTGCCTCTGTTTCTCCATGTCTCCAGTTTCTCTTGGCCCGATTTCCCTCCCTCGCCCCACCTAAGTGTGTGAAAGTTTTGTCTCCTCTTCACAGACGACACAGGGCCACCTGCATGTTTTTGATGATAAAACGTGTGAGATGAAATAATGTGTATGGCTTTTGCAATTCTGTATGAAAGAGCAAAGAATAAACAAGATAAATGAGTTGACTCATGCCAGACGCACCGGGGCTCAGCAGGGTGGTGGAGGGGTTAAAAAGGCCCACCACACAAATTAGAAAAAATAAGAGAAAAGCAATAAAAAGGAGAGGAAATGAAAAGCAGCTTGATGGTGGAGGTTGATAGGATGTGCACTTGTCAAAAAGGCAATCAGCTCAAATTAAAAAAAAAGTGAAGAAGAGAAGTGAGACGAAAGAGATGTGAGGAACAAGAAAGAGATAACAGCATGCATGGCACATCGGGATACCTTTGCAATCAAAGTCTTATGAAGAAGAATCAAAGCTTTATGGATTTATGTGTGTGTGTTTGTGTGTGTGTGTGTGTGTGTGTGTGTGTGTGGGTGGGTAGGTGTATGCATGTCCAGTTTTGCATATTTAGCTCATTATCAGTTCTGACTGCAGTCACTTCCAGTGCAGAGTGAGATATCAGAGCTGTGATCTGCTGGGGGGAGGTGAGTGCTGAAAAAATCGCTTGGGTTGCAACATATGAGCTGTATGCTGTGAGTTCAATACTGAGCCTCTAATGCTGTTCAGCCCTGCTCAAGACATCCCCATCACTTAAATCATCAAACACAAGCCCCAGCACACACTTCCTTCTTTTACAAACTCGCTGTTATTCCTCTCACAGCTTCCCTTGTTCGGCTTTCAACGCGTCTTCCTTTTTCCAACTGTTTTATCGTTATTTTGCGCCACGACAACTCTCTTGGCAGAACATGTTTTTTGTTTTTGTCTTGTTCTCTCTTTCTATGTTTCTGTCCAATAATTGGTCCCGAGGCAAAGAGGGGGCCTCTGCTCTGAGCTGTTGTGTGCTCAGCAGGTCACTGGGAGGTCAGCTGAGAGACAACATTAACAGCAGACACTTGGCCTCCAGCATAAATCCCCAGCAATGATTATCTCCACTCTCTGAGCTGAAGTCAGAGTTTACAGCAAGGGAAGCTGTTTCTGTTGGATGCTGCAAGTGAAAGTGAAAAATAACTGTTAAATGGTGACATAGTAGTGGGGTAAAACAGGTAAATAAAGCAATTAAATCCCTCGACTTGAGGGAACAATGGTGTCCAGAGACCCTGAGGTAGCTGCGCGCGCGCGTGCGCGCGTGTGTGTGTGTGTGTGTGTGTGTGTGTGTGTGTGTGTGTGTGTGTGTGTGTGTGTGTGTGTGTGTGTGTGTGTGTGTGTGTATGCATGCGTGCACACCAGCGGCACATTGTTGCCTCTGTCACATCTCCTCGCACACACATGAAACACAATGAGGGAAATGAGCAAAGTCCACAGTGAGTGCATTGTTGGTGTGTGTGTCTACATGTGTGCAGTGACACACAGATTCCTCTCTGCTGGAGTGAATGCCTGCCAGCTGAGGTGCTGATCAGGAGCTGATCTGAGCGCTGAGGTGTTTTGCAGTCACAAGGTTGTCACATTATCCCTTCCCTGTAAAATATTATATATCATTTTGTCTCCTTCTTTGGATTCACCCACAATGAATTTGGGCACATTTGTCACAGGTATCAGTATGCTTCAAAAGAAGCGCTTGTGTAACAATGATGCTGATGGCGGTCGCCTAACTTTTCATCTCGCACCACTGTGAGGTTGATATTTTTTCATTTCAGTGAAGTGGGCTGCAACTAACGATTCTTTTCCTCAACAAGTAATCTGCCAATCATTGTCTTGATTAGTCAATTCATCTTTTGGTTTGTAAAATGGTTAACAGATGCCCAACGCCCAAAGTGACATTTTCAATTTGTGTGTTAATTCTGACCAACAGTCTAAAATCCAAATATATACATTTTTTTTTTTAATCACAGAAGACATACAAAAATAGAAAATCTTCACATTTGTGAAGATGGGACTTTTGCATTTTTGCTTAAAAAATGATTAAACAGTTAATTATAACTGGTACAGAGTAATTTTCTTTCGATAGACTAATCAGTTAATCACATTGTTATTTAGTTTTTTTGCTTTGTGCTTGGTGCTAATTAACATGCTAGCATGCTAACACCCTTAACTAAGATGGTGAACATGGTAAACATTACACCTGCTGAAAATCACTCTGTTAGCATTGTCGTTGTGAGCATGTTAGCATGTTAATGGTAGCATTGATCTCAAATAACTGTTGTGCTTGCACAGCCTCACAGATCTGCTGGCATGGCTTTAGATGCTTAGTCTTGTTCATCCTTCACATAACTACTGTTACCTCTATGAAGCATGCATTAAATGCATATTATGCATAAACAATGTTATGACAGCATGCAGCTCAGGCAACATTTTACTCTACTCTCAAATATCTATTACTTTATACTGGCAAATGCAACCACCTAAAAGCTGGAAGAAAATTCAGGAAAACAACTTACACAAAAATTATATGACTAATATGACTGTGGTACCATGGACTGGTACCACTGGAAATGCAAAAGTGCATTTTCTTCCCTTTGAAGAGCCAACGCTGGTGGCAAAAATGACGACTGAGGCCCCGGTAGTGGTGGAGGCGAGTGGAGAGGAGATGATAAAAGAAATTAATGGTGAGTGCACATGTCCCTTCTGTAATTGCTAGTTTGATGGCAACATCAATGCTAGTCTGGTTCCATTACTGGAATCTGCAAAACTGCTAAATGTAGCTGATTCTCTTAGTGTGGCCCGGGCCCCCCAGCGTCCGCCCATAACGGCAGGTCTGTGCATTAATAAAATCAAAATGCAGCACAGTTCGCTACGTCTGTGGAAACATCCACAAACGGCCATATTGCTATATTTCCATCATGTTGTTTATGTTCTTTCAATTACATCATCTCCTTGCTTCCTCTTCTTCTGCAATGGTTTGATTACACCCGACTGGAGAATTAGCGCCACCGACTCCTAACGTTTGCTTAAGAGTAGTGGATGGCAGTGCATACAGTCCCATTTTCTTTGGAAATTTGATTAAAAGTTGCCCTATATTTGGATGGAAACTTGTGGTAGCAGGCTTTCAGCCCTGACTTCAAATGGCTGTTTGGATCAAGTACAAACACCGTGGCCTCCTGACGTGGTCTTGACACGTTGTACAAACTAGTTTGTTTCAGGCAAACCCTGGTGTTCAGACATATATGGGCCAGCGTAGGTGCAACGTACCTGAGATGTTTTGTCCCACCCTCCCTCTTTCCTGCCCTCCCGGCCTACATACCCCGCCTCTCAGATTTCCTGAGGGTTGAGCCCTGGGCTTTTTGTCAACTGTGTCATAAGATAGTGGGGCCCAGACGCCCAGTCCC
Organism: Chaetodon trifascialis; assembly: GCF_039877785.1. Lineage (NCBI taxonomy): Eukaryota > Metazoa > Chordata > Actinopteri > Chaetodontiformes > Chaetodontidae > Chaetodon > Chaetodon trifascialis. The sequence goes on along the minus strand of NC_092058.1, from coordinate 16,607,377 downwards.
AGGGGCCCTAACACACAGGACATTAGGTTAGTGCCTACAGTGCAGCTCTGTGGGGCAGATGCATTTCTCTCTCCCTCTCTCCTGGACCCTCCCTCCTTCTTTCATTGGTGCAACCGACTGAAGAAAAGAGGTGATTGTTTGGAGACAAGAGGGATGAATTTGTCTGCCTCAGACAGGAGAAGAAAAGCAGTTTGAAAGGGACTTGTCAGTGGTTGTGGATCGAGTGGTTGGAGGGTGTCCCACTTTTCAGAGAGAATGCACTGTGTGTCAGCATGTTTTACCTTTTTCTGTGGAGCCCAGTCTGCACTGACAGTGTGTGTGTCTGTATAGTGTTAGTGTGCACATCTGTGTGTGTCTGTGATGTGCATCCTTCTTCCGGTGTAGTAACATGGGGATACATGCGACCAGATTGCTCCCCTATTTCTTAATTTTTCCTGAAAATCTTCCTCTTCCCGTTTTGTTTAGTTCCTGTCTGGAGGAAGCTTTATCTGACTTTGTAAGGTCTATGTAATGATATCCTCATAAGAGTCTCTGTGCTGTACCTTGATGGAAACTAGAACTCTCCATATCCACACTCATGTTGAGACTCAGTGACATTGTGTCTCTGATATGAATGTTTTGTCAGTGATGTATCTTTTATTTCTCCTCTGGGAAAGATTCTGTCATGTAATTCTGAGCATGATTTCTTTTTTTTCTGCCTTTTTCTGGTTTTTGAGCATTTCGATCCTCTTGAGATCCCAACAGAGACCATACCTTTCCGTGTCAAACCCAGATCTTACTGACACTCATCCCAGATTGCAGCAAAGTCCCACTGTGGCAGACTGGACACGTCTCACATCCCCTGGTCCTCTAAGAGTCCAGTGAGGGACCATGCTGTTGAAAATGTGATGATTATAAAAGGTCATTTCAGGTTAATATAGGGATGACAGTTTTGTTTCAGCAAAAGTATGTAAAATACAGTGCGGGACAACAGTCTGATTGTTATATCAGCAATTTTTTAAGCATTTTTTAATGATACAGCAGACTTGTTATTGAACTGAATAGAGGCCTGGGGTTTCCATAACAGTTAAGAAGCCTCATAAAGGTATGTTGAAGGAATTAATTTCAATTATAATGAACTAAAAGTCACAGTCAATATACATCATCTTATGTCTTCACAATCAATTTCCTAAAATTTTCCAATTGGTCACCTTTGAAACATATCTCTTTTTTTAAAGAAAGAGTTGAGGTTCTTCAGTAATTGAAGTTACTCAGAAAATCATGGTCACTGTTGACTGAGAAAATGTTTTTGCTCTGGATGAGAAGATGTCAGTGTACATTTACATGTATCACTCGTCATCACTCCTGTAATTTATTCTGCATTTGATCAGCAGCTCATGATCACAGCAACACAGAAAAATGGATTATTCCAATTTTTTTTATGAAGGGACAGTTTAGCAAATTACCCTCCCAGAACCTCAGGCATGACTCAATCTCTGGTTCTAAAATGATGACACAACAGCCTGCACTGAAAGTGATTCATGACATTTTCACACTCTTAGCAGAGTCAGGCCTTTATTGCACAACCATCAACAGGAAATAGTTAATCAACACAGAGTACTCTCACGTGTGGATTTGATTGCCCAATAGAATGACTGCTGTGATACATGGGAAACAAGGATCTCTGCAGTAAGATCATTTGTATCTCGCATGTTTTATTCCAATTTACAGGGATCTGATTTTCCGCATTTTTTTTGTTTTCTACAACTGAGGCCAGGCAGAGAATCTAAAACGGTGCTAAAATACAACTTCTTCACTTGTTTTCAGTTGTGTTTTCGCCACCTGCTGTCTTTTAGTTGGGTAGAAGCTCTTAATGTTGCCATCTGAGGATCCAGATGTCATGTGGATGAGTTGTTTTTCGGTCAACGTGCCCCCTCCCTTCATCATTATTAGAGCTCTGAACTGGATAAAGCTCTGCTCCTTCCTCTTTCATCTCCTTTATCACCATCTCTCTGCTAACTCACTCCTCTGAAGTCACTTCTGGCCTTGTTTTTGACTCCACTAATTGAGTTTGGTAGAAAAACAAATGGTCTAAGGAGGTGGGATCTACAGTAAAAATCTCACTGGTGAGCTGATTTAGGATGCCCACCCAGTCCCCAAACTGCTCCTCCACAACGGTCCTCAGAGAGGCTCACCTCCAGAGGACTTCACTCTTACCGCTTGACTGCTTTTTATCTCCTCTTTATGAGCAAAGTCTTGTTTCTTTTGCTCATATTTTCGGCGAGGATGTGACATTTTAAAAGCATCTGTGAATAAGTCTGAGTGCAGTATGGGAGGGCCTGGAAGAATGGCAGACTAAGTGCTTCCAGGGTGAGAGGTCAGGGAAGTCTTGAGGAGGCTGCATGCTGCACTTGGGTTGACCTTTAACTGTGTGTCATCTCAAGGCTCCCCACCATGGCCTCAGGACAGCAGCATCCTCCTCAAATATGCATCATGAGACCAGACTGAAACAATTTGACATTGTTGTTGCATGTGTTTACCTCATTTCTCATCGACTGTGTGGTTTACATTACTGCTTATCAATTCCCAAATTATGTCGTGCTTCTTTAAAGGGTTGCCATGCTGGTTTCCAGTGATTTCCATGCATTTTATCCTGGTTTTCAACCGTCACTTACAGGCTCTAAACCTGCCTGAGACAGGTAATATTTCTCAGTGTGTGTGTAGTGTGACAGTTGCAGGTGTTGTTGTGTTGTAGTACATTTAAAAATGTGATATTTAAATGGTTTTACACTGCACTACCACTCAGTGATGGTGTTTCTTTGAACCTAAAGCAGATGTGATGTTCACTGTGATTAACTACCTTTTCAAGCTAGCTTAAGGGTTAATTTTCATAATTTAAAAGAGTGACTGAAGCTCTGCCGCTTGTAGACAAGGGACCCCCCCATTCAAAAATATGAATCATGGTTAGCAATGATGTAAAATGTACATAATCATTTAGAGTCAAAGGTTGAGTGTGTAAAAGGAAATGTCTTACATCACTGTAATAGCATCATGTAAAAGACTGATAATGAGAAGGCCAGTTTTGTAAGAGTATTATCCAATGAGCAGATGTAACTGGTTAAGTAATTGTGGGAGCATATGGCTCAGCCTGCTCAATTTCTGTCAACAGCACTTATCTCCACTGCTCAGTGGAGTAACCTGTTTATTAGAAAGTGGTCGTTCATGTCAACAAGGGTTAGAGGGATGACTTGAATGCATCGATACCTTACTGTTGAGAATGACTGAAAAGGTTGTCCTGGAAGGAGATGACTTCTTGTGCAGCTCAAGAAGGTTTTGATAAGTGTTTTAAAGCTCCTCCTTTCCCTGGTCAGATCAAGTTTAATATATACTATGACTACCACGGCAGCTGGGGAAGATGTTATAGTGTTTTTCTTTGTCTTATCAATGTTTAATTTTGCAGAATCCCAAAGGAAATAATTTTTCTCAATCATCACTGCAAGTTTATATGATTTCTTTATTATCAACAGTTTGCAATGGCTGCTGGATTTCCAGCTGTTTGTGACAGGTGGTAAATAGTAAGCATGGATTCTCTGACACTGGCAGGATGTTAAACATGTTGATCAAAAGTCGTGATATAGAGGCTAATAGAAAGTTGTACTATACATAGTATTTTACCATTTCTTCAGCTGTAAGGATGTTCCTTACATGCTGACAATGGCACCACCTTTGGAGCAGGTTTGGGAAAGTAAAGTTGCTGATACCCCCCCAAAAAGAACAAACAAACAAATAAACAAAACTATTAAAGGAGTAGTATGACATTTTGGAAAGTGCACTTTCTTTCTTGCCGAGATTTCAATGAAAGGCTCGACGCTACGCTCGTGTAAGTTTGGAGCTACAGCCAGCAGACGCTTAGCTTGGCTCAGCACAACAACTGGAAACAGCTAGCCAGGGCACAGCTGGCCTCTTTCCAAAGATGAGGAAATGCTTGTTGGTTTCATCCACACAAAAAACAATGTAAGAAATGAAAATGACACAATGTGGTTTTATTTCTTGGCCTGGTGCTGTAACGCCTGGGTCTTCAGGAATTTACTGGAAGGAAGTTATCTTGGTTGTTGGATTTTGTTACTTTTAGACACAGCCGGACTTTCTGTTTCCCTGTTTCCAGTCTCTGTACTAAGCTAAGCTAACAAGCTCGTGGCTGTAGCTTCATATTAATGAACAGACACGAGAGTGATGTCAAACTATCTTTTCGTCTAACTTTTGGTAAGAGAGTGTGTAAGAATATTTCCCAAAATGTTGAACTATTCCTTTAATCTGTCACACGAACAGGGACGTATAGAAAGCTACAGAGCATTTGATGCACAGAAGATAGCCGTTTTAATGTTACAAATAAACAAATAGGTGTGACTGACATTGCAGCTTTTAATTGTATTAATTAAATGTTTAATAGTGCTTTAATGAAGACAGACATTTGTATCTATAAGACATACAATTTTTTGTTTCTCAAGTTCAACATGGTACCCTGTCCCTGTATGGCTCAGAGAACAGCACGATTAGCCGTATTCATCTGTTCCTATTATGACGGCTTAAACATTCAGCAGTGGATATTGAATAGAAGGAGCAGATGCGATAATGAACTTGATCTCTTTATTTCTTACGAGTATAAATGTTGACCAGCTCAGAGAAAGCGCTTCAGCTAAAAATATATTCATAACTGGGATAACAGTATCCATATTATGATTCAGGTGATATAGTAAAAGAAGACAAGGCAGTGAAAATAAATTATCTGAATAACAATAATAATTATAATAACAATAATCATAATAAACAGTGTCAAATTAGGATTCATAAACCTTTTTTGTTGGCTTGTTTCTTTTGTGAAAATTCCTTTAAAATTGTCCATGAGCAACGAAAAAAAAAAAAAAAAAGAATCCAGCATAATTTCATTTAATGTTGTTGAAGGCTTGTCCCCCTCAGTCTCATACATTTACAATATTCACAGTTACTCTAAACCTGTTCGGCACATACTGACCCACACGGCGGTCAGTCAGGCTGTCAGCGGGGATAAAACTATGAGGTGCAATGACATTTTTGTGTTTACATGTGTGTGCCTGGCCGGCAGGAAGCGGGATATCTTCCTCCATCAAAATATGTACCTATAGATTAGCAGTAAAAAATGTCCTTTCCTCCCACAATACATCTGTTCTCCAACGTAATGTTGGCGCAATCAATCAAGAGACAATCAAAGATGAAGACACCACAAACTGTGTCTGTAACATTGTACACACTGTCCTCTATGAGACCCTCATCCCTGCTCAATGCAACCCTCTCAGGTTCCCCAGCATTCCTACATGTTAACCCCTCTCCTCTCCCTCTCAGCCCATGGCCGTCACCATGTTAGAATGGTGCGGGTGCCCAAAGGAAGGGTGTATGGGGGTGGGTGTGGGAAGCATGTGTCCGGCATGGCTGAAAGGCCCCAAGTGGCCCATGGACATAGGTCCAGCCAGAGAGGCGGCACTGAAGGGAGAGGTCTTGTCGTGCAGGCTTTTGGAAAACTCCTCGTAGCTATCGCTGCACCGCTTGCTCTTTTTAGATTTGTTGGACATTTTTCGGTTGCGGGTCTGTATTCCCTCCTTTTTCATGGTCAGAGGTCGATTCACCTGTGTGGAGAGGGAGAAGGGAGGAGGTGACTGATTTGGTTTAAGTTTGGAGGGAAAGTTGTGTATTTTAGGAAAATGTGAACAAAAACATTTTTAAACATGGGATATCTTTTGTTGAGTTTGGCAAGTCCTTCAAGGTTGTGACGAGAAATATTCGATATTTTTGTTGCCAAGAAAGACCAAACCCAACTATGCATTCATCCATCCCGTAATACTTTCCTACTTCCTCATCCTGTCACTCACTGCACTCAGCCCCAAGCTCACTGCTTCTGTCTAAGAATGTAAAACTTTAGTAATGAATTTTAAAAAAAAGGACGATAGTTTCCTAAAGCAGCCGGGCACTGTAGTTTGGAGCAAAGGTTATTCAAAGAGGAGTGAATAATGCTTTTGTTGGGGACTATTTTCAGCTGCGGATTAATACGCTTTGTGTTCTGGTCAGTATTTCTTAGCAGTGGATGTGGAATTGTGTGGCTCCCTGATGTGTTTTTAACTGCTTTTGGAAAACAATGGAGCTCTATGGCACAGAGGAATGAGCTGTATCAGGCTGTGGCTAAACAGACAGTACTTGTTGATCAATTAATTGTTGGTTTTTGTCCTTTCAAAGGATTTGTTGACAATAAGGAAATATAGAATATCATCGGACTGACCCTTTAAAATACACATCCCTATGTTGTCTCCAGTCTTAATGCTATTCATAAGGAGACTGGCCTTATGGCAGTCCCACTCAACAACAGTCCCACCATTGTGTCTCTCAAGAGGATTACGCCTACCATGGAAACAATAAAGCACAAAGAAAGAAAACAGCAATGAGTCCAACAGTGTCTGAGAGTAAAACAACCTTCACTCTCTCTCTCCTTGCTCTCTTTTCTGCTTCTCTTATCCCTCAAGAATCAGTGTAACTCGCCTGCCTACTTCCCGTCTACTTGACCCTGCCGGCTTTGTGCAGGCCCAGCAGCCAAAGACTTACGTTATGCAATTTATAGTAGAGGCCGCAGGCGTTGCACACTGGGTCTCCGTTCGCATTGCGTCGCCAGAGTGTGGTGGTGGTCGTCTGGCAGTTAGCACAACAGGTGCCTGCTCGTCTGGCAGCAGACTGTGGGAAAAAATATAAATTAATTAGGATCTAATTAGAGCTTAACAGCACAGACAGACGACACGGGTCAGTTTAAGAATGTATTTCAGAATATATTTTAGAGTTGGCTGAACAGTTTCATGACACAATGGCCACAACTGCCGATTACTTTCATTATTGATTAATCTACAGATTATTTTCTCATCAATAGATTAATGATTCACTTCATAGAACATGCACATCATGTTCCCAGAGGCCATGAGGACAGTTTCAAATGTCCTGCACAGTTCAAAACCTCAATATTCAGTTTACCGTCAAAGAAGAATAAGAAAAACAGAAAATATTCACATTTGACAGGCTGGAACCATTAAATATTTGTCATTTTTGTTTAAAACCTGACTTAAACACATAATCGATTGTCACAGTTGTTGCCCATTAATTTTCTGTCCAGTGGCAAATCGATCAAATCAACCAATCATTGAGCTCTAGGTGACATATTTGTAGACATTCAGTTTGTGGGAGTTACCTCCTCCATGCTCTCACAGCAGCTTTCAAATAAAATTCATAAACAAGATGTCACATGGGGAAAGTCATTTGTATTCAGTAAAGGTGTTATTAGAAACGGTCAGTTCCCATGTGCCCTGTCTGTGTCTGTGTCTGTAGCTGATAATGATGTCCTGACAGCCGGAGTCTCATCCTGATGGACACCTCACACCTCACTTTTTCATGCTTTTCACTCAGTAAAATCTAATTCCACTACAGGAAGTCCATGCATTACTCTACACAATGTTCTAATAAATGTGTTATCTGACAAAACATGAACTGTTTTCTATATTTTTTATATTAATTCTCTAAAGGTCAGGACAGCAGTGCCCGTGGTCCGTGCCCTGTTCAGCTTCCATAACTTTCCCAATCCTCGTTTTTTTCAGCGATCACATCTGTTTTACTTTCTCTCTCATGGCCGGAGAGCTTGACCACTATGAAATGAGGTCTTAGTCCTATAGTTAGGAGGCCGCGGGAGGAAACAGGCGCTGGCCCCGCTGCTTTATCTGGAGCGGTCAGATATCCGGATAGGAAACAACTGGAAGGCTGCTGCTGCCGCTGAACACAGGCGCTCCGGAGCGCTGCGATCCCCGGCCGAGCCGTGCGGAAACCAGGCCTGACATACGGCTCTGTGCGCTGTTACAGCCGAGAGACGCAGACACGACTGCTCGTATATTTTGTGTGAAGCAGACAGATGTTTGCGGACGTGCTATGCGGGTCAGTATCGGGTAGATTTAGACCTGCTGGTCGCTGCGATGTAGACTTGCAACACGCGTCAACAAGAGACCTGATCAGGTGAATAGAAAATACTTTTTATCTGAAACTAATCAATATGGTTGACTCTAAATTCTTTAGGAATAAACTAGTCCTACTTTGCTCACCTGTGCCTTTTCTCGATTTACCTTTTTTTTCATTCATTGAGCGTGAACTTGCGCACTTTTGTTCCGTTTTTCATATGAGTATAAATGATGATTCTTTGGTTGCAGAAATGCTGCTTTCATTGGAACAAATTCTACTTTTAGGCCTGTCGTCTTCGTCCAGAGTTCCTTCAAATTAAAACAATTTGAAGCCGTTTGCACCAGCGCTGGTTTTAATCTGACTGGCTGTTGATGAGGCTGCTGCTGACTTAATGAGCAGAGTCTGCTGACTCTGCAAATACTGTCTTCATTTCAGAGCTGCCTCCTGCTGCACCACAGCACAGCACAGCACACACAGCTGGTGCCACATGAATACACCGAGGCTGCAAATACGTTGCTTTATTTAGAAATTATTAGGAGAATTATTATTTAATAGGAATAATTATTTTCAAAATTATTATTTTAGCAGCCAAAGTTGGAAAAATGTCAAAATGATCGTGCAATTTAAGGAGTTTATAGTAAACTTGATGCTTGGCTTTCAAGTATATTTTATTAAAATTAAATCTCAGCCTTTAAAATTGTGACTCCCCTGACTGTATTGCATTTCTGAACAATGGCTCATGTTTTTAAACAGTTTAAAAGTTCTTTGCAGGATGAGCGTGACATGAAGTTGGGGCTGACTGGGCTATCTGATCCACTCGGAAACACTGATGTTTGAAGCAGGCCATGATGGGAAATATCTGACTTAAACCAGCTCCAAAGCTGCTGTGTCCCTTTACACAGAGACAGATTCTCACTGTCCTTTGAATGCCGTGTTATCTCCAAAATGTCAGCTTTTCATGAGTTATGAAAACAGCCCTGTTTCCAGCTTTGTGACAAAGCATTTTCCCATAATCCAATTGCTTTTGTAATGGCTTATTATAGCTTAAGATGAAGCAGAGTTTTCTCAACCCACAAAGGGACACTTAATCCTTCAGTTCACTTGAACAATTCAAAATCACCAAACTCGGAGACAAGTGTTTTTCGCCGGACGGTGATGCTCTGCTGCCCACATGTCAAAATAAAAACAAACCCAGCCCGAAATTTTTCAAAAAACACAGCAGCATTATGAGCCATACAGTGTCAGCGAGGCCCTGTGCTGTCATGAGGGATGAGGTTGTGGCCTGCTATCCATGACAGTATCACAAGTAGTAATAATGATAAGAGAAACAACACAGATAGTTCCACTCTGCTAACAGCCTGAGCTGAAGGAGCCAGAGGTGAGCGAGAAACACAATTCCCGGAAACTGATTGGGAAAATATAACTTTCCTGGAATTGTACCTCCTCCCCCTCTCTCCCTCCATCTTACACTCATTTTATTTACTGCCTCCTCCACACACACACACTCACACACACTTCTCTTATATACACCGAGGGGACTCACCAGCCTGCGTTTGGGTTTGATGAGTGGTCTGTTCTGGCCGTTCATCTTGTGGTACAGGCCGCAGGCGTTGCACAGGTAGTGTCCGGTGCTGTCGCGTCTCCACAGAGGTGTGGAGGTGGCACCACAGTTTACACACTCACGGCCCTCTGATGAAGAACACACAGTCATATCTGTGAAATTCATATAGCTGAAATACAAATCCCCCCTGCTTATTGATCTATGATGTTTCTGGTCACCAAACTGCAGAATTTGTAAATATTCTGGTGCTTTTCTGGATTAATCTGTGTGCCCATGTCAGAGTTTTTTTTTTCTGTCAAGCTGTGAGCGATGCCTTTCCACAAAAAACACCTTCAATTACTGATTAAAGTGCATGTTCTGCTTCACAATTTCACCCATTGCCTCTTTAGTTTGTGAGGGTGAAGAGAAAGAAACTGTGTGCATGCAGCAGCAGCAGCATATAAAGTGACTAAACAGCAAGTCTTTAGTAAATATAATTCCCTTTGTTCCATCACTTCAGCACCAATGATTTAGTTTCCCGTTAAGCAGCCTGATGGTGAAGAATATTTTATTTTTTTAATCCCACTTCACAAAATAAATTGAACCATCCATGCTCATGAGGCAAACAACAATCATTAAAGAAAGCAAAGTTTAGGTTAAATTTTACATAAAAATGTAATTTAAAGTTTCAACATCATCATAAAAGCCAGTGTCATATAACCTAGGGCTGTGATAAAGTCATTAGAATACATTTTGCAGCCATTAAGCTTTATTAGATAACAAGTTATTCATTTAGGTCACCCTCCACTGTTAACGAACACAATCAGGCTCCAGCTGGAAGTCTCCTGCTCTGTAATCAAATAACAATCAGGACAACGTATTAATGTCATATGTAACAGAGAGGCGACTCCCAGCCTAAATGCTGAGGTTTTGGCTCTGTGCGCCCGCGGATCTCCCTTTCACACCTCTGGGCTGGATCCAGTTCAGTGCGCTGCTGCAGCCAGATCAGGCCTAATTACAGAGTCACGGTTAACAAAAGGGGATTATCAAAATCGCTCTGTTGTTGGAGGACTGTCGAGTGCGGGCTCAGGCCTCTAAAAGCATTCACCGAAAAAATGTTTTATTATTTGTTATCACTCTGATCATTTCCGGAATTATAAACAATCCTGATGCTCAAATCACAGTCTGCACATTTCAGCGGGCTGGACGCGTTTAAAGTCACCCAGAGTAAATCAAAAGACGTTCATCTGGTTACATTTGGATGGTATTCAATGGGTTTTACAAGCTGCTGTCATTTTGAACACCATATCTGTTAATTTAACAGGAAAATATCTGTCCTGCAGGCTGCATTTGTAAAATAATAAGTTTCTCGTCAAGGTTTTTTGTTTTTCGTGGTTAATGTTGTTGCTTTTTAAATTATTTTCTTTGATTATTTGAGGTCGTGTGATATTAATCTTACAGCTGGGATTCATAAACGACTTCGATTTTAATAATTGTGTGTGTTTACGTTATGTAACAGATGATCGTGAAATAATCCTCTTACAGGAATATTAACAGAGTAATATATGGATTATAAATGTGGCATTAAAAAACCGCTTCAAAGCTGCACAGGTAAAAAAAACCAAACATGTCCTTGTAGCACAGATAAACACATATTATCCACAGCAGAGCGCTACAGGACAGTGTGAATGTGTATTCAGTTACTGTGGAAGTAAGTGCCTTTACCCAAACACTCTGAATATTTTCACGCTTCATGTCTGTTGTTTTATTCTGGGCCTGGTCTGTGTCTGCGGTGGACTCACCGGTACAGGACCGTGTCTTGCCTTTGTTCTTGTGGGTGAAGCTGGATGATGTTCCCAGCAGGCTGCCCGGGTGAAACAGACTGCCGCCGTACTCATGCGCCGCTGGGAGCGAGTATGTTGGATACGTCGGTATGGGATGGTGGGTGGAAGGGGTCTGCGCGCTCATGGAGGCCAGGCTGCTCCTCAGCGGACTGGAGCCCTCCATCTTCATGCCCTCCGGTAACGACACTTGGTATTTGATAGATTCCTTCTCGTCCATTCTGGTGGCGGAGGGAGACACGGCCCCCGGGTCCGGTGATACGTCCTTTGGTGGCGTAGGGGGGAAAGTGTACAGATGCGGGCTGGAGTGGGACGGCGGCGTTAACGAGGACGCGGAGACCGTGTTTGAGTTGCTGCTGCACGGGTAGACGGCGGAGAGGCCGCCGGGAGACGCGGAGCCGTGATGGTGCAGGCTGGGCTTGCTGAAGGGGCTGACGGCCCAGGCGTTGTGGTGGTGAGCCGACAGGGCTGCTTTCCCTCCGTCCAGCCATGAAATCCCCGGGCTGTGGATGAGATGAGGCCGGCAGACCTGAGTCCCCGTGAGACGAGCTGTGAAATAACACAGAAATACAATATTAATTATAGAAATGGTGACAGGCTGGTTGGGCGTTTAGTGGGGCTGCGGTGATTCCTGTGGCACCAAAGGTTGCTTGCAAAAATAAGACTTGTTGATTCACTGGACACACTGGCCTGATTTCAACGTGTAAACAAAGCAGCCTAAATTCATCCAATTAAAACTGTATTTCCAGGACTAAAATATGCATTTAAAAAAACATACATTTCCTGAGTTTTGTTACTATTTTAATCTTGAGATATTTTTTACTTGCTTGTTCGTCTTACTTAAATTTTAAAATCACAAACATTGTAGGCTCATGTAATGTGACAGCTAACCACAGTTTATCAGACTCATAAACCAGCAAAGTATGTATGCATCAAGCCAGAAAATAATTCACATTTTTTTAAAAAACCTTTCACACAGCAGAAACTGTCACACGCACGTTTGGTGTTTAGGATTTTGATAAAGTAGATATAACAGCCTGAATGTTATCGTAAGAAATAAAAGTAAACCCTGTATGCATTTTTTTCCAGAGAAAACACATCCTTTACTCATAGCATACAGTCAGTCATGAGTTTCTGTCTTGAATGCATCGGCTAAAGTTGCACCGCAGTGTGCGTCGCTCCATCTTACCGTGCGCTTGGCTGTACGACACTCTGGCCCTGGCAGAGTTGTGGTAGTACGGGTTTCCCTGCGAGTCCAGGTGATTAAAGAAAACATCCACCTCATCCGGGGGCAGGAGCTGCGCCGTGGGCTCCATGTAGTTGTGCCCCAGCCCGGGGTGGTGAGAGTCCGGGTGTTGTCCGTTCAGCACGGCGTGGTGATGCATCCAGCGGGGCTGATCAGCCGCCACATCCATCTCTGTGACTCTGGAGCGCTTTATAGAGTCAAGGAATATCCAAGGAGGGTGCACGGGGTGCTCTGAAATACTTGTCCTTCACGAGATCCTCACTGAGTCCATTCACAGTGGAGGACTAATGCTCTGCTTTTCTTCCTCTGACTTAAATTCCTCTCTTCCCCTGGAGAGCGAGTCGAGTTTGACTCTGGAAACCTGCAACCAGCGAACATCAGATGTTAATATTTTAAAGGTGGGGGTGTTATGCAGCCTGTGCTTTCATCAGTTCTCTAAATGCAGATCTCCTGTGGTGCATGCAGTGATGCAACTTAAAAAAAAAAAAAATCATCTCCACCCACCATATTCACTACCACATCACTCTCTCATTACATACCCACAGCCCAATACGCATTTTCACTCATAACTCGGGCGATGCTTTAGTCAACATGACAATAAAATAAACACGCCGTACCTCTGCCAGTATTATTTTATCCACAGCGTCCGATCATCTCTTTGGAAAAGTGTCCCTTTCAGCTGCTGTGGGTCCTCTCCAGGTTGGCTGGTGTCTGTCAGAATAAACTCTGTCCACCGGGACTTAAAGCAACACGTCTAACTGTGGCTGACAGCGCGGGGCCAGGCTTGTCAGCCTCAGAGGCGGAGTCTCCATGAAAGCTTTGACTCAGCCAATTGCACAGCACCTCAACAAAAGCTCAGAGGCGGTTCTCCAGACCAGAAAATCACTAAGATATTATTATAACGTTCATATGGAGAGGTACAGTCTGGCTGCTAGTTTATGTTTAATATAGCAATTTAAAATGAGTGCACATTATTTTTAAGCCTTTTAGTCTGTGACAGCCTTTTAATAAGGACTCAGCATGCAGACGAACGATGAATAATGATTTCATCAGGTAACATTTTTAATAAAATTGTTCCTGACACACCAGTAGAGAGAAGTGGAGCTGGGAATACAGAGTGTATGGACAGTCAGACTCACTGCCGTTCATCTCGTGCTTACAGGAAACCTTGAGCAGTGAAACAGATGTGACACAGTGTCTTTGAGATGTGCAGTCCTCATAAAACGCTCATATGTAAGAGTTTTAATGTGCACAGACGTGTTCGGTTTTAAGAAATGTGATCAGATAAATTCACCGCCAGATGTTTAATTATTCACAAATTAATTTCATATTTGAATGAAGAAACCCGATTCATTGTCTGTTACTGGTCGTTTAATGGATAAAAGTTCAGGCTACATTTGTAGAAATCTCTCTCTCTCTCACTCTCTCTCTCTCTCTCTCTCTCTCTCTCTCTCTCTCTCTCTCTCTCTCTCGCTCTCGCTCTCTCTCTCTCGCTCTCGCTCTCGCTCTCGCTCTCTCGCGCGCGCATGATTGACAGACAATAATTGGAGAGGGAGCGCGTGCAGCCCCGGTCGGCCGACACTGCCGCCTGCTTGACGCCGTTTCCTGACGTCAGTGCATCTTAGTGAAGAAGAAAAAAACAGAATCAGGACATGAACTTTTTTCTAACACACACACACACACACACACACACACACACACACACACACACACACACACACACACACACACACACACACACACACACACACAAAGAGCGGGGGGGTTGCCCGGAGTCTGCTGCAGTCCCAGCGGATGAACTCTAGGAAGGACACTGCAACTGATATTTACACTGTGGCAACATTAATAATACATCAAGTACATCCTCCTGACCTGCTGTGATTTCGAAGAACAGGCCAACACGCGCTGCATGGCGAACTATCGCCAATGTGGACTACAGACTGCAGATTAGATTAGATTAGATTAGATTAGATTAGATTAGACGAATCAAAAGTCATCAATGAGGAAATTCTTTTTCAACTCCCAAGAAAAAGCATTGCCGTAAAGCAGCCTGCAGTCAGTGCAATTTATGCATGAAAAAAGAAAGAGACAGAGAGGCTGTCCACCGGGTACGACCCTTTTTGGGGGGGTTGGATTTTGTAGCTCACGAGTGCTGTAAATTTGGAAATCCAACAGGTCCAGACAGACTGATTTGCAAAAGTGGCAAAAGTGCACTGGCACGTTCGACACCTTTCTCAATATTAGGCTAAGTACCGATGTTAATACCACACTAATAAAACGTTTGATGGTCAAAAATGATGCCCAGTTTGCGAAGTACAAAAACAAAACATATGAGGCCTTTGCGGCTCACGCATAGCTTCATCTGACTCGAATTATTCTCGTTAATGAACTTGCAGCTGAACTTGCAATATGTGACAGACGGACACAGATGACAGAGTGATGGAAGTGGTCTCAGAAAAAATCATGTAGGAAGCGCATGAAAGGAGTGTGAAATTATGTACAATCCAAATTTACACCAAGCAAGCAAGCAGTATTTGCGTTTGCCTTAGTTGGCGCAAATTCCTGTGCAGGTGCTGCACTGTGCAAACAAAATCTATCTATCTATCTATCTATCTATCTATCTATCTATCTATCTATCTATCTATCTATCTATCTATCTATCTATCTATCTATCTATCTATCTATCTATCTATCTATCTATCTATCTATCTCATATTTACTGAAATAATTATTAAATATCAGCTGCCCTCCACGGTCCTACTTCACAAGCAGCACCTTCAGATGGAGAAATCAGGCTGCAGTGTTGAGAACTGAATGTCATTATTTCTACAGAGACAGCGATTCTTTTCAAGCAGCATTAAGAGGAAATCCACCGTTCAGACTGAAGAAAGCAGAACATACCGGAGGGACAAGTGTGGCAGTATTAGAGCTCATCAGCATGATAATGTGGAAATACACATGCTTTGAGTGTGAGCCCTTTTGATCTGGCGTGGCGATAAAACCTTATCGGCGGCGAACATCCACTTCCATTTTAGGATTTGACATTAATTCAATCCGCCCCCTTTTTTTATTGCTCTTTTTCTCACAGGAGCACAGGAGAAAGAGGTCGCAGCCCGAGTCAGCTCTGAGAATCTCATTATAGGACTCCCATTGAAAGGAAGTGGTTTTACCTCACAGTTAGGATAAATAAAAATGAAATGTCACTATATTCTACAGAAAATAACAAGAAATCTACGCGTATTATTTGTGTTAATAGCCCAATAATCTTAATTAAAAGCCCAATTAATTTGGAGTATGATTGGTTGTTATTGTTGTTATTATTATTAGTATGAAGTAATTTTTCATTTTATTTTTTTTTTACATTTTTCTAGCAGTATTATTTTTGCTGCTCTTTTAAACACATTAAAACAATTATTTTCTGCACTAAGAGTTCGTTATATTGACACGTGCGTGCGCGCGCGCGTGTTCAGATTGAAAGAGAGAGAAAGAGAAATCCAATGCTGCTAGGATCCACTGATTATAACCCATCCCGGGGTAATTTTTCATCGGTGCTGGCTAATCTTTGTTCTTTGTGAAGATAATAAATAGCCTAATCGTTATCAGCGAGCTGCTGGAGGTGTCGGGGAGAATGGGGCTGATCGGCCCGGGAAATAGGCTCCAAAGTGCCGCGGAATAAATGGCATTTCTTATCTCTCTCTCCCAGATTATCGCCGCCTTTTCAAACTCGCACAACAAATACATCTAATGCAGGGAATGCATCATTTACTGGACCAGATCTGTGTAAATGATAGATAGATAGATAGAGAGGGGAGCTGCGTAGGAGGGGGCAGCGTGGTGTTGGCTATTATTTACAAGTTTAATGTTCTGCATGTGCAAAGTCTTTATTCGGTGTATTTAGACAGCATAAATACAGCTCGCTTTTCCATTATTTTTAGGTTATCTGCAGGAGCCATCTGAGGTTCCGGTTCTTTGTTGTGGTATCTCATTTCTTTCATGTTGGATTTTGCTGGATAAGAGTTAAACAGACGCAGCCGCTTCCACGCGGGGAGAAAAAACTATTTGAATAATATTTTCATGTGTTGGAAATTTTGCAAATAGCAAATGCGAGTAAACGGTATTAAGCCACGGGAATAAAACGGTTTGTTTACTGACAGGCCATGAAAGGTTTACTGGATATTTGAAACTCACACGCCACGAGTTCTTCTGTTTGTTTGTTTGTTTGTTTGTTTGTTTGTTTTATTTTGTGTTTGTTTGTTTTGGTTTTGGTTTTATCATGGTCTAGGTCTTACAGTGCTTTATTGCATTGTGTTTTTTTAAATAATGAAAAGAATGAAGATGATTTGATTCAGGCTTTGTCCAAAGTCAATTAATTAGTCGTGTTATAACCCTATAAACTGCCTCTTATTTTGACTATTATGTAATTATTTCCTCCAAAACACCTATTATCCAGATTTCAATAAAGGAAAGGGGAAAAGAAAACTGGTAAACCTTTATTTTCCAAGTTCAAGTGAACAGTGGGCACACATTAGAAATAAATGTCTGAATAAGAGGAAAACAGTTTTGGAAAAAAAGAAAAGAAAAAAAAGAAATACTTTTTGCCCAAACACCAAAGCTGTAATTGCACGCCTCACACAAAGATAAAACACAAATGAAGTCAGCGTCCTCTTCGGCACAAAGCATGAAGAGGAGCCTATATAACGTAGTGTTGAAGCATTGTGCATGAGTGTGCGGGGAGTGACCAGTGATGGCAGAAAAGGTATTTTTCCATTATATACAAACTGGATGCTTAATAACTTGGCAGCTGCAGCAGCCCTGGGTGCTGCTGATGGTCTCCAGGGTAACGCAGATAACGGCACAGTCATTTTCCATATCTTACAGTCTATTATATTCAAGGATTAGTTCTCCTTCCCGAAAAGGTCAAACATAAAGTCAAGCCAACCAGGAGTGCTCCTCCTCCTCTTCCTCCTCCTTTCCCCTACGGTGACAGAGCATTTCCCATTTTTTCATACTATCTATAGTTAAACCAGTGCGATGACCTTTGCTGACATGCTTTGATAGATGCACACCTCCCACAGCATACGACAAACCTCCCTGAATTTGCCTTTAATATTCTGGTAAGAGGCCTATGCGTTTGTGGGGAACAGTGATTTAACCATCTCTGCACACTATAATCATATTCTTCTCTTACACTTGAGTCGTATGCATCTAAAAGCAGAGCTCATTTTATTCAGGGTGAGCCAGACATTGTTTTCTCTTGACTCAAGAGACAAAAACAAAGATGAGATGAGAAAATACCTCATCAGTGATATGCAGGTACGTGCAGCACTGTAATCGTTGCTGCATATCCAAAGATTGGAGAATATCTGGTGGAGCAGCCTTATAATCTGTATTCACATCAGCTAACTGGCAGGAGAAAGTCCTAAAAATGAGGGGCGTGTCATTCCTAACTCTCAGAGTCCCACTGTGAGTTTCTGGTCTGAGTCATTGACGAGGCATTTTGGCTGTGGAGAGAAGCTGGAGGCACCACAGAGTCACCAAAACCTGCTCACAGTTAGTGCTGAGGTGAAGAAACGTACAACAGTGAACTCTTTCAAGTCTATTTAGATGGCTGTGAGTTCATCAAATCAACGCACAGACAAATCAGAGCAATCCAAAAAGCAGCAGAGGTGACGGTTTGCATCACTCTGCACCGTCTGAACTCAGCTGCCTGTGACAGTGACTCCTCAAAGCAAACACGTGTCCTTCACAGCCACATTTGTTTGACATTTATACGCTGAAAATAATAACCAAATGACATAAATAAAACTGATTTCATGGCCAGTGATAGATTAGAATAAATTTGGAATTACGCCATCAAAGGAGGAAGATTTGTTCAGTCCACAAACGAGCAGATGAAATTCAACTGAACTAAAAATTGATTGATTTGATTGAAAGTTTCAGTTAATTGACATTTTCATTAAATATACATTTTTTACTTATTTAGTAAAATTGTTATTTAACAACTTATTTGTTGTTAAAAATGGAATTAATTTTTTTATTTGATTTAATGTAGCTTTTAATGTGATTTTTTATTTAAAACTCATATTATGTCTTAAATAACTTTCATTGATATAATTCACATTCATTTCAATTAAACTGTTTTGTTTGATTTTATGTTTCATTATTGCTTTTGCATTCTTTTTCTTTGAGTTTGATTTGATGAGTAAATTCATTCAGAAGCATCATATCAGCAGGATCAGCTCCCTCCTTCAGGCGTAGGAGCTGCTCCCAGCTGCTTTGTGGAAAGCTCTTAAAAGGAAACTCCTTGCTCTAAACTTTTATTCCTGATGCCAACAGAGGACACTTTGTGACTGTGCTGCATGTTGAATAATCAGGCGGACAGTGACACCTAGAGGAGAGGAGCTGCTCTCTTCATCCTCACACACCCCTGTGGAAGATGCAGCTGCCTCCTCACTGAATTTACCCAAAGTGTTGACTCCAAGCAAATCGCAGCACTACAAATAATCCATCTTTGATTTATTAAATTTTACATCCTGGCACTTGACGTGACACTATGCGGACACTCGATGATATGTAGAGATGATGCGCTCTCGCTCTTCTTCCTGCTTTTTGCTCCAGATTCCAAACAGACAGATTAAAAACCTGAATGGAAAACCTGAATAAATGACTGGCTCAATATACAGGTCACTGAATGGTTGAGTATGAAAATGATGACGATGATGATGATGATGATGATAATGATGATGACCACAGTCACCAGAGTTCAACTCAAATGAGAGATTTATGGAGATTTTGGAGCGGCATGTTTGACAGCGCACTGATCTAAACACCGAATGTGAAGAAGAGGAACAGAACATTTTAACAACTGACTGGATAACGGCTGCTCCATGGCCATGTCCATGTTTCCAGCGCTGCTGCACTGATAGAAAAAGTGACAACGTGGAGCAGCTGGAAGAAATTCCTCTAGTTTCCTTTTGACTCTGGGTGACTTAACTCTCACCACGCTCACTGAGACGCTTAATGTTGGCTTCAGTTTGAATTTGTGATCCGTCTGCAGTTTCAGTGGAGGAGGCCGTGTCCATTAGAATTTTAATGCAGGAGTTTTACTAGCAACAGAGTATTTCTATGCTGCGGTGCTGATACTAAGATCTGAGCACTTGTTCCACCTGATAATTTGTAGGATTCAGTCAGAGACAGAGAGAGAGAGGTCCGCACTCTGGGATAAAAATACTGTGTTTACTCTTGAGGAAGAAGGGTTTACCATGATTACCATGACTGCAAAAGCTTAAATTATACAGTATTTGCACATTCTTCCAAACTGGACTCATACAGTACACTCTCCTGTTACAGCTGCCTCACACACATCTCACTGAAAGTTTAAAAGACTTATTTGCTGTCTCTCTGGTGTCTTTTTAATGTCCCTGCTCAATCTCTTATTTCACTGTGTGAGAGGAATCTTTACTAAGTCATTAGAGGTCAGAGGTTCACGACTTCACTTCCTGCCCAGAGAGCAGCAGGAAGTGAAAGTTTACAACACCTTGTCACTAACAACCTGTCAATCAAACTCTGCTTCACTGGAGCTGTCCGGGGAGTTGCAGAATTCAAAACACCTTTTTTTTTTTCAACCTGTGAGTGTTCATCAATCTCAGACATTGTGCCTTTGTTTTGTCTTCACGTGAATCCAGGTCCTGTGTGTGTGTGTGTGTGTGTGTGTGTGTGTGTGTGTGTGTGTGTGTGTGTGTGCGCCGGTGAGCAAGTGTACATGTTCAAATGCACGTTATAAGGATACTGGTTAGGAAATATGTGCTAACTGACCAGAGAACTTTTTAAGCTGCATGTAGTGACTTGAATTCTCATGTTTTTCCTAAAGTGTGACTTTAGTAGCAGTATTTGCAGAGTTTACATCCTTTTCCAAGGCCTCCTAAAAGTTGTATTACACTTCCTAGATAGTTTATCATTACTGTGCAATATTTTATATGCATTTGCATTTTGGCGTTATATATAGACTTAAATGTAACATCTTTGGCTTTAAGAGGGATGTAACTTGTTCAGTGATTTGTATTTAATGGTTTCAAACACAATCCATTAATAATGGCAAGGATGAATAAACACTAATGCACTAACAAAGACCACAGCATTTGAACAGTGTAAAAGTCATTTTAATTGGAATGACCAGAGGGTTCATGAATGATGGGATTGGGGATGTGTTTGCAGGGATGATAAGGGGTCGTAGAGAGGGTGAAAAGGGGGTCGATTGTGTGGGGATGAACAGGGCCAAGTGGAGTCGTGGAGTGTGTGGGAACCCATGAATAGAGGGTGGCATCTCTATGAGCTTTACAGGTGGCATGAGAGGAAAAGACAGGGAATCACTGATGTTAATAGGATTCACTGTCCAGAGAACATGAATGTTTGTACCACATTTCATAGCGTCCATCCGATGACTGACAAACTGACTGGCTGACTGACACATGTCCATGTTAGCATGGCTAAAGATGAAAATGAGTTCAGACTGACCAGTGATGTCTCTTGTTTTTCCTCATGTTTCCTCTCAGTCAGACAGACTGTGTGTGTGTATGTGCATGCGTGCGTGCGTGCGTGCGTGACAGCTTTGACATTGACCTCCAGCTGAAGGAAAATCACGTGTCCACACCTTCAAAGACGTCATTGCAGCACATAAGAGCATCTGTGTGCTTTATAATGTCTGAAGGTCGAGTTTCTGCAGAATGAGTGTTTGCAGTTTCAGCACAATGAGTGTGTGTGTGTGTGTGTGTGTGTGTGTGTGTGTGTGTGTGTGTGAGTGTGTGTGTGTGTGTGTGTGTGTGTGTGTGTGTGTGTGTGTGTGTGTGTGTGTGTGTGTGTGAGTGTGTGTGTGTGTGTGTGTGCATTGTTTTATGTTTTTGTGTGCACCTCTCTGTTCGTTCTGATGTGTGTTTCTGATCCTCCTGTGAAGAAACTGCTGCTGCTTTGCTTAAGCTGATTCTCCAGAGCTAACCCATCCTGCCTGTCACACACACACACACACACACACACACACACACACACACACACACACACACACACACACACAGCAGATAAACAACATCTGATCCGTCTCAACCACTCCTCTGTCTTCTTCAGTCTGTTCTACAGTCACATTGTGTGTACTCAACCTTCCTTGACTTGGGTTAAGGTGAGAGTTAAGCAAGTGGTTATGGAGAGTACGTCTCCAGGAAATGAATGTTAGTCTGTGTAATGTCCCCTAAAGTGATGGAAATATGACTGTGTGCGTGCGTGTGTGCCCGTGCGTGCGTGCATGTGTGTTCGTGTATGTTTTGTCGCTCTGCCACAGCTTTCTGCAGGTGCAAGAGAGAATGCGACAGAGACAAGAAGAGAAACACAGCTGACCATTAAGCTGCTTTACCACATCCTTCATACTGTACTTCACTTCTTCCCCAGCACACACACGCACACACACACACACACACACACACACACACACACCGTTCATGTTTCATAATTTTTGACAGGCACAGCGTGCATGTCTGTTGCTTTATTAATTGTCAAACGTCCTCGTGGTGTTTCGGATGGATTATGATGAGCTGCTTCTGACCTGCTGGTGGTTTCCTTCCACATGTGTTTGTGTCAGTCTGCATTATCAGATTAGATAACCCTTTGATTTCAGAAATAGAGTCTGCCTGATCAGCATTCTCAATGTCTTCACCTTTCCTTTTGCTACAGTATTTTCTCCAGTTTGGAGGATTATAATGGAGACAGTCAACACCAGAAACTGTGATACAAAAGGGGATTAAAGAGGGAAGCTGCTGTGCAGCATTATCACCACATAATGTCTTTGGCATGAATGTTTAAATCAGTATTTCTGGAAACAAACACATTTTTTTTCTTTAATTTAATTGGCCACAAAATTATTTTGAGTAGTAACAAATTTACTTTGCGAGTCAGCTTCCCTCACAGTGAACAAAAGATTGACTTAAACTACAATAACTCAGTGTTTGACAGCATGGGGGCAGCAGAAACAAGCTGTGAGCACAACACTGACATAACCGTCTTTTAAGCTGATGTGTTGAACTTAGCAAGCCGTTAGTCTTGTTTGTATCCACCTGATGGATGCTGGCCCAGTAGTCAGTCTCTTTTAGCTCCTTTTTTGGTCTCCACCAACTCCTGAGTGAAATACCTGTCTCGTATGCTCCACTATGTGTCGGACAGCTAAACGAGGAGCTGAAAGATGCTGTAACATGGTGCTGAGAGGAGCTGCAGTCAGATGATGATTATCTGTGGGTTCATCACAATGAGCGACTTTTTCGGACAAGTAGTCATGTGATCCATTGTTAACACAAACATATTAATTACAGCTGCTTCAAATAGTCTTTGAACAAATAAATCAATTAGAGCTCTCTTATTAAACCGGAACTCTAATTAATCTAACTGTGTCGTGCTTTTTACACAACTATGAGAGCTCTGTGATTTCTTAAAGCATAACTGACATGATAAGATAATCTGAACGTGGATTGTTTTTACAAAGTGTAGAAAATGATCACATTTTTCATTTAAAAATGAACAGTTGTTGCACCATGAAGTGCTGAAAGCCTCGAGGTAAGTGGGCTCTCTCTGAGGTAAGTGGGCTCTCTCTGCTCCAGAGAAACTTATTAAAAGATAGTTTAAAACTTCATTATCTGGACTTCAAAGTTTGATGACTACACAAAGCTTCAGTGTTCACCTAAAAGAAAAGCTGTGAGACAAGCAGACTGGAATAAAGACACTGAAAAATGACATTTTATGTGACCTGCACTTTCAGACAATCTGCCGTGCTGTCATTCACTGTCATGGGTGAGGGCGTCCAATACCCCAGTCTTATTATTTTATTTTCATTATTTATTTTCATTCTCATCAGTCCGGTATCAAAGCACTGATCAGTCAAATAATCCAGCTCTGTCTCTGCAGTGTCACAGGAGTGTGTGACAGCCACCATTAAAGTTAATGTAATGTATCAGCATCAAGCCAACAACAAGCAGATGCTGCACATGCTGACTGTTACTCACACAGATATTTTAGTTCATTTAAGTGTTTCTCTGTTACTTTTTTTTTTCAGTTCACAGACACAGCCCAGCCTCCAGTGTCTATTTCCCCTCCTTGAAAAACCTTTTTGCCTCCACTTTCATGTGCAGATCTAGAAATGACATGAGATGGAGTGAGGCCTGCCACATGGCGCCCTCTGTGTCCTCCCCTCCCTCCTCTCCCCTCCTCACCCCAGCTCCTCACCACATCAGGATACACTTGTTCTAGTGAATTCCGGTTTCAAACGGAACGCTGCCTTTCTCTGGTTTTCTGCAGGACCAGTATTAAAAGCAGGCACATGCTGTCTCTCAGTGGCCCTGTGGTCAGGGAGGGGGAGCCTCTAACGGCCTGTTATACTCACACACCTTTGAAACCTCACCCGCTCCTGCTTCCTCCCCCTGAGCCTTTCTATCCTCCTCACCCCTGACAGCAAACATGCACACCCTTATCACCATGAGAGCAGATTTAAGAATGAGAAGTTGCTTCCACTGCGGGCCACAAAGTTGGTCTCCTCTTCCCGCCTCGTTCACGCTCTCTCCACATCGCTGATTCCTTTTCTGCAGCAGACACACTGATGTTGAGCCTGCGTCATCACTAATGTAGATATTGCACTTAAAACGGCATCATGAAGTTATAAGCAAATTTTTTATCTCAGACGTTTGTCACTGTTGCCTGGTTTTGTCCTTTGACCTCCAATCGCAGTTATAGTGCCCCTAGTGCTGAGAAACATGCAATGCCAAGAGGTTTATTTGGGTTCTGAGTTGAACCTCAAACCAAAACAATTGAATTTGAACATTTTGCAAGTCAAAGCTCTCTTGTTTTTCAGCAGTTCTACAGCACTTATCAGTCCAAGACATCAACCACCCTGATTTTTACTACAATATATGTAGAGCTTTAATACAGACATGTCAGCAGTTTTCACATAAACGTATTATGTTTGACCGAGTTATTGTTTCAGACTGTTTTCATATAGAGCACAATATGTATTGTTCTTTGTATACACAGAACATCTCTGCCTCGGTGTGCCTGTGACCGAGTTTCTCATGTGAAAGTGCAGAAGACACAGAGGGAAAATCATTTTCCAGATTTTCCCTTCGCTAAGCAACATTGCCACCTGGTGTTAAACAGAAACAGACTTATACAGTTCACAGCGTGAAAGGAGGCTAAATGAGAGCTGATGGGTTTCAAAGTATAGTCATAATTGATCTATAAGAGCTGATCATATTCTTGCTCAATATGAAATAGCTGATTACCTTTTTTGATCCACACAGGCTCTTTCTGTTACTGAACTAAATCAGAGGAAGGACTTGACCTTAATAATTACTTAAGTGAAAATGTTAAGTATGCAGAGAAGTCAGACATGATATTGTCACTGAAGTGAGACTGATTGCTTGATGATCAGTAAAGCGTATCATCATTAAAGTCTGAATGGGTATCGCCTGATTAAATAGATGATTTGTCCAGGAAATGTGACCATTCTGGGATTTGATCATGTTATCTCTAACGTTTCTGTGACCATTGTGACTATTCGCATCAGCTCATGCATCAAATGATAGCCGAGCTGTGTGGACGGTGCTTTCAGTGTGCTCTATAAGGGTCAGGCAGGAGGTATAAGGATGAATTAGGCTTCTGTTTTCAATCTGATGTGGCACACGGTTATGAATGACACTCACAGGTCACAGAGGAACTTCCCTCAGAGGAGTGCGGTGTTTCTCAGAGGGATGTGCTGGCTAACCGCTGCCCAGGCTGGGCTTCCGGCCCTGGGGCAGCAGAGCCTGCCGGTACCCCTCACACCCTGCAGCACCACCACTATCACCCCACTCCAGACACTGTGCCAGGATACTGTGGTGACACAACCGTGGGCCTCTGTTCCTCCCTTGTCAACAAGACTGATGGATGCAAAGAGGAGGAGAGGAGAAAAGAGAGAGGACATGTTGATATTTAAATTTGCAGCAGCTCAGAATATTAAGAATGGAATTTCTGATGTTATTTGGGAGGGGATCATTTGAGAATGAGGGACAGAATGAGAGAAAAAAATGAAGGTCTAAATGAGTAGAAAATGACAGAGTCAGTACTAGTGATTTATTTTTCTATCAGTAATGAATTATCTCTGTCTTAGGTATTGAGATGCATTTGAGATGTTCGTCATTATCCAGAAACATAAACTTTATCCAGTACGTTCAGCGTTCAGTGCTCTCAGTGTTCAGTGTGTCTAAATAGACCCACTGCAGATTTTACCAGTTATCTTCAGCTGAAGGAAAGATTTCCTCAGAATCTCCAACATGACCAGGAGCCACCAGGGGGCAGAATATGGAGCCTTTTAGCTTTCAACCTTGTTCACTCCAGTATTATAACACACACACACACACACACACACACACACACACACACACACACACACACACACACACACACACACACACACACACACACACACACAGAGAATCAAATGAGAAAGCTGATATGGATAATAGCTTATATGGGTGCTTGGTCTTGATTGCTTATGGTTAACTGTCTCCTGTGTGTGTGTAAGCATATGCATAAGACAGAGACGAAGGGAAAAGAAGCTTGTGGCTGAATAACAATAATTAAGGCGGCATGATCAAACTGTCTTTAATGGAAGCCACTTTATTTCTTACGTGCACTTGTTTTAATGAAGTCAAGCACATCTTGCACCTCCCTTTCTGCCGAGAGAACCTCTAAGTCACCTGTGTGTGTGTGTGTGTGTGTGTGTGTGTGTGTGTGTGTGTGTGTGTGTGTGTGTGTGTGTGTGTCTGTGTGTGTGTGTGTGTGTTTCTGCGTGATACAGGCTCGTCCCAGAGTGCGTATAAGTAGTGTATGTGAAATACCGTGGCTGGTCTAGAGTCTGCCCGCGGTGTGTCCGTGTGTTCACCCGCCTCACTAGTTAATATTAGACACACTGCTTGTTGAAGAGACTGACAGCTCATTGTGAACACTGCTAAAATAGATGCAGGCCATTTACACACACAGTGAGACACACACACTCACTGAACATCAACACACGCACACACACACACACACACACACACACACACACACACACACACACACACACACACACACACACAGACAAGCATCACACTTGCACGGCCAAACTCAGCCCTCACACACCAACTCTAAACTCCCAGAAAAGTCTTTGTGAAGCAGAGCCAGAGAGGGCACCGCCCGCCTGACGCCAGCTCCAAAGAGCAGGTGAGGCTGAGTGTGTGTTTCTGTGTTTGACTTGATAGTAGTGGGCGGAGGGTGGTTTGGTGGTATGAAGACACCTAACGGTCAGCATCAGTGTGTCAGGCTTAGACCTTGGAAAAGTATGACCAAGGTAAGGTGAGAAAAATGGTTTCTCCAAAAACTGGACCTCTGTCTGGTTGGTGTCAAACTGTGAGCTTTGGCTTTGGCTCTATATTAATACAGTTGCAGGACTGTGGGTTGACAGAAATGGGGTTTAAAAAGTCCCCAGCAGCTCTCTGTCACATCAATGATGTGATGAGGCAGTCTGAATTTGAGTTGCACATCATCCAACTGTTAGAGCCCCCTGCATGGCCACGGTGACCTCTAGACATTTTCTCTCTTTACATTATCTGACCTAAAATATGCGGGAGCTGCTGCAGACAGCTTGTATGTTGATAGCTTAGGCAGATAGAGGCACATACAGACTCTAATGATAAATCCATGCGTTCTTATAGGATCACTTTTATGAACAGTTTAATTAAAATAGCACAGAATGTTATTTTTAATGTACAATTTATTACAACAGCTTCTACAAGCAGAATTCAATATTTCTTTGTTTCTCTGTCATCGAGTAACAGTACAAATGTGGTTTAGAGTAGAGAGAGAAACCCCTTAAATAAACAGAAGAATGGTGTAATAGAGTGCTGATGAATGTGAAGACCAGGGCTGCCCAGAGGTTCAACTGTGCCCACCAGATGTTTCTAGTAAAATCAGTGAAAAAAATATTTTAAAATATTTTTTCTGTGAAGTAAAAATGCTCTTTAAATTTTTAGGATTCCTATTTATTAATTATTTGTCGTAATCTGAGCAAAATGAGCAGAGTGACACTTTGGGCAGGAAGTCAGTCAGTTAAGGGAACAAAGCCATTTTGCATCTTTACAATACAACACAATCGGTGTTTGCATTTGCCCCAGGGCCCACCATTAAGTTTGGGCACCCCTGGTCTAGATATTATTTTTGTTCATGTATTTCTTCTGTTAGCTGCCATCTGCGTGTAGCTGGTAAGTGGCATTAAAGCTGCTCTAAACAGGGTGACACCCACACAGAAAACGAAAACTGGTTGATGTGATTATCGTCATACTTGTTATCATTATCTTTAGGATTTTCCCACAAAGTTCCTGGGTCTTGTCTTCATCTCCACCCTCTTGAAGGAGTAGCGTTCTCCAGTTCGTCCGTCTGTCAGGATGTACCATGTCCCCCAGTAGATGCCGTTGGTCACCCCACTGTAGCGCCCACGGTAATACCGTCCATTCAGGTTAGCTGCCAGGCAGGCATCAAACCACCAGCCTGCACCGTAGTACTGACCACAGTTTCCTGCTGCATAACGGTCGTGGTCTCGGTCAGCGGTGCTGAAGGATCTGCCATCGTGGTTGTATCGTTTGCTGTAGCTCAATGCGTTGCCTGCGTCGCCAGAGTACTCCCGCGCTGTTAGACGATACCTGGAAGAAAGACAAAAAAACATGGAACCCATTTGTTTTGAGGGTTGTGTGTAGCATCCAAGTCCTTTATGCAAGTACTAGAGAAACAAGTGAATACACACCCAACCACAGACACACACAGCCATGTGTGCACTGACCCCAGTACTGCAACCAACCAGTGCCTGTGTGATGTGTGATCTTTAGAAGAGCGAGCTTTGGTTGCTCAGCGGATGCTAAAAATGTAGATGCTTGGTTTCGTACTATTATATGAATGCAGCAGCAAAGCTTGAGGGTTGTAGAGTGCATCCTCAAAATGAAACTTCCAGACACAAAACTGATTTTACAATTTTCTGTCTGCTTTAGTTTAAAGCCTCAGAAAACATTTTTTAATCAGTTCGTTAGGATGAGGGATCCCACAAGAACACAATGTTTTAGAACCGTGTCATTTTGAGAGAGATCTCTGTTTGAAGTGGGAGGTATTCAGCTGGAAAATGTGATGTCACATACTTTCATGCACCAATCAGAGTTTAGCTTGTCGTGTTGTTTGCTCACTTTAGGATCAAACTACAACCACACGGTCCTGATGAAGCAAACTGTGTTTTAACAAATGATAACCAAGACATATCTTTCTAAACTTTGATTTTTTGCCTATTTTAATCATGTTTGTTCTAGAGAAAGATATTTGATACTTAAAGACATGTTTTCAGGGACTTTTAGATATTAGACAGTTGTTGCAGAAAGCATGTGTTTGTGCTCCTGCAGAGGGTTTCACCTCTGTGCCTCTGAGGCCACTTTGAAGTTGTTGTAGGTAGCATGGCGCCTCTGCTGGTGCCAGTCCTCCAGTTCGATGCGAAGTTGGTGTTGGCCAGCGGAGGTGAGGGCGTGCAGTGCTGCGTTCCCCAGCCAGTGCTCTCCCTGCGGACTGCCAAAGCCCTCCCGGTATTCCTGCCATGTCCTGTTGAAGTCCAGTGAGCCGTCCTGCCGAATCTGGATCACCGTCCACCCACCGCCCGCCGTCTCCATGTCACATTTAGCCTGAGCCAAAACAAAGACTTTGATATTATAAAGCCTAGATTTTAATGATCCACAGATAGCATAGACACCTCTAAAACAAGACGAACAGGGCAGGGGGCAGACCGTGTGTTTTATGAGTGTGGTGAATCTGAAATACCTCCAATGCCGGTCTGTGTAGATCAGGCTGGACAGTGTAGATTCCATTCTCTTTGATCCCGAGCTTGTAAATCTCTGCACAGTCCTGAGGATGTAACCTCTCCAAGGGGGCAACTGAGAACCACATACAGTACATTATACTTCAATTTTACACTAATCAACGACAACTGTACCATGTGATCGCCCTCAGCGGCCTTGCCTGTGGGTGGATATTGGGTGATGCTCTTCAGGAACAGCAGCAGGTCTTTCTCCCCCTCTCTACCCACAGCTGCACTCTCTGTCAAGCCAGGCAAAGATTAGCTTATCAATAAGACACATCACACTGACGCTTCATCTTTATATACGACACAGAGGGGTTCCAGTTTGTACGATGAGTCTTTAGAGCTTCACATTGTGAGCCATACACTGTGTGTCTGTGTGTGTGTGTGTGCGCGTGCGTGCGCATGTACACAGTTTTTCTCATCCTTCTCAGTGCAGTTAAATTCCTATGCACTCACCTATGACCGACACTTAGCAGGCCTCATTGAGGTTCTGTTTACTATGTGTGGGGGAGTGACTGCACTGGCATGTGTGTGTGTGTGTGTGTGTGTGTGTGTGTGAGAGAGAGAGAGAGAGAGAGAGAGAGAGAGAGAGAATTTGCCTGTGTGTTGCAGGGGGATATAAATGTGTACCACTCACCCAGTCTTTTGGCCATTGCCCCAAGGGCCTGGCTGTGACAGTGGAGGTCACACTCTGTCAGTACAGCTGCCATTAATGCCAGGATGGCCCCTAGAGAGTCGCTGTCCTGGCCCCCATGACTCCTGGGGCCCCCTGTGTCCTGGAGAGAGCGCATGCAGCGCTGCAGCTGAACTAGACGCTCTTTGACACCTCCAGTCTGCAAAGACAGCGCTCGCAGGTATTTCTTGATAAGACATTGTGTCGCACATTAAGTCAGCAATCATCAGTGAGTGAAGCCTGCCGAATCCTCTTTATTCTTTGAGGAAATTTCATATTCTTAAATGCTGTTGAATGAAATTGTGCTGAAATAAAAGAAGCCCTGCGTTTGTAAATCATGCATCCTTCAGTTTGGAAGATGACATCTCAAATGCTAATCCACAAGCAAAACTCCCAGCTCAGTGGCATGTTTTGTGTCCCTCTCAATCTGTCTCTTACACTTACATCAGCCACTGTGATCATGTCCCTCACACACCTGTTGCTGCATGAGCTCAGCACAGCCATATGATGAGGACATTTTTAAAGCAGACCTAATTTTATCCCTTCTTTGATTGTCATTGCTCCATGGCTGTTAGGTGGTGCCAAGTTTAGTGTGCCGACTGTCCCGTGAGGATGGACCTGCTGGCCTCTGCATGACAGTACTGCTCAGGCTCCCAGGCACATGTGTATGAATAGACAGGAAGTCAGCTCCACTTAAACTTGGCTATCACTGTTTCCGAGCCATGACTTAGAAATGTCTGATTAAAAGATGCATTATCTCTTTTTCATAGAGTAAACTTTTAGGATTTCAGCAGAAGTACAGCACATGACATTCCACTAAACACTCCAGGTAATGTCACTTACCTTAGGCTGGGGGATATCGTGCCTGTGCTCCACCCTCCGAGGAACACTGGAGATGGCTGGAAGCGAGACCCCCATCCTGCAAGCTGTTGTCCCAGTTTGACCTTCACAGGCCCCGGAACCCACTCCTGCTCCCGTGCCAGGCTGGATGGGTGCTGCCACCAGACTGTCCCTGCAGGGAGGGTGTGTGCAGGCCGGAGATGCATCTGAGGACAGCAGTGCTCCCACATACAGTGACAGCAGATGGAGCAAACCAAGAGAACCGAATGGAATCATGGGAAAATGCAGAAATGAAAGCCTGTCCTGACCTTTGTCTTAAATTCTGGGTCAGTCGTCCACCTTTTTATCCAGGATGAAAGCCTCTGTTCTCAGAGTCAGAACTTCTTTGTCCTTTTGTTGTTGATGATCGTCAGCAAAATTCCACTTTCCTTTATATCTCAATAACTGCCTCTTCAGGTGGAAAGTGTTAGCTCACCTGTCCTTTTTTGTTTCGATTTTTCTCTTGTTGTCCTTGTCTGTCTTCTTGTCTACTCACTGGGCTTCTTTCATCCTCTTCTTCTCTTTCTTTGTCCCCCCCTCAGTTCATCTCTTTCCCGGTACTCCTCTTTCTCCTGCTGTCTCTCTGCTTTGGCTCAGATTCCTAGATAACTGCGGCACTCTTTGCTGTCTGACACGGACTAATGCACCCACCCCCTGATGCACACACACACACACACATGCACACACACACACACATACACACACACACACACACACACACACACACACACACACACACACACACACACACACACACACACACAATCTGTCCATCTCCTTAACTCATCTCATTCTCCCTCTCTTAGACTCCCACACAGCCACACACAAAGGTGCATGTTTACACACACACACACACACACACACACACACACACACACACACACACACACACACACACACACACACACTCGTGCTCTGTCTTGAACACATGTGCAATATAACGTTATGTATGTGTACAACAGCCTTGCCCTTTTTTGATGTTGTGGATGAGCTCTAAACCTGCATTTGTGGTCATATCTGTCTCGCATGCTGTAAATTCATGCTAGAATATATTTTGTTCCTCTCAAGAACCCTGTACTCATTCTGAAAAGACGTTAAACTCCCCTTACCCTTACCCATCAATGTGCATACGCGGCAATGTTTGTAGAGATGAAAATGCAGCAGATGCTCAAAGTATGTGGCTCCTTTCCTCCCGTGCACCAGTCGGTCACTCGCCTCTCTTTGTGTTGCAGTGTTTGTGTTGACAAACTGAGTTCCAAAGAAGCCATAAAGACTCTACATTCAATAGGTGCTGGAAGGCAGGAATTCCACTATAAACACCAGTCATCAGGATCCTGCAGCGCCACACTCCCACTAACAAGGAGCACAAACACACACAAGTAGACACACTTACACATGAACAAGAAGCAGGATGAAAAGCAAAATGAGGTCTCTGTGAGGCTCAGTCAGGAAAAATCACCTCAGGATGTGAAACTGCTGTTCTGATGAGCCAATGGCAGCTTTCTTTAAAAAATGAAAGAGTCTGTGAGTTCAAGTGAAGATGTTACAAACGAGGAGGAGTGAAGATTTGGGATCTTTATGTTTTATGTTTGTGAGTTCACATAATATATGTATATATCTCTTGGTATGCAAGATTTAGATATTCTGTCAAGTAAATTATCAATGTAATACTGAGAATATGGTAAACAATAAGATGCTACAGTTCTGAATGTCTGCAGTAACACATCTATATTTGTTTTATTTCAGTTAATTTATTTGTTAATAAACTGAATAAATTAACTGCAAATGAGTCAGAGTGACATTACATGAAAAATTTGACTAAAAAGTTAGAATAATACAGCATATCATGTAAACTGAATACACATACAACATAATAAATATCATGCACAAGACAGTGCAGTACAGTGATATGGTGCACTAAGTGGCAGTACTTTTATCTTTTTGAAATACATTTTCTCTCAAGGACGAACAGTCTGCAGACAGACCGTAAAGGCTGACCTGCACTCTCATCATAGCGTGTTTCTGCAACACTGTGTTTTAGTGTGTAAAGGTGACCAAGACAGTAACCCTAAAGAAGCAGACCACTCACCTATCTTTGAACATTACACTTTCTCAGCAAAGTGTCAACACCAGGGAGTGCTTCAATGCTCTGCAGAGGACCAAAATAAAAATGTGCGCTAATGTCTGGGAACACCAGTTCACTTGGTTCATTCATTCCAAAATGAGCTGACACTGTCATCTAGTGGTGGATCATTACAGCTCTGCCTTTAAGATTCACTACAATGACCTCCACTGAACCACCACGTCTCTGATATATTATCTTGATCACATAAAGAAGAAAAAAGCATCAGTGGTGAGTGGAGTGATTAAACTAAGAGGGCACCCTCAGCGGCGAAGTAGAATACAATACTTGCCAAAGATCAGGAGAAAGGACCTCATGTGACAAGGCTCCATCATGAGCCTGCTGACACATGGAGGCTGACAACATGTCTGGCAGAGAAAAAAATAATATCAAAACTTTCAAAAAGACTACAAATGGACCTTGAGACCATTTTTCTAATCTGCTGTTTCCACAGTGAAGAATGAACTTCAAAGCCTCAGCTTTTAAAGGGGCACTTCATTGATTTTACACATGAGGTTGAGTTTACTGGTCATGCACTACTCAGCCAAAGTCTCAGAGTTTGACCCATTGTTTGTAATCTATCTTTTGTGAGTCCCCCAACTTTAAGGAATGAAATACTAATTCATTTGTAATCTTAAAACTATGATATCTATATGCATCTTAACAAAGATTCCCCATTAACTGTCGCATTGATGACAAATCCCTCAAAACTTCAGCAGAGTCTGAACATACAGGTTTTTAGTGGTTGTAGTTGCTCCATCAAAAGGCCCCAAACTGCAGTTATTCCTACAGAAATACTGCTGATTTGATTAGTCTGCCACAGACATACAAGAACGTTGTCATGAGTGGGCGGGGATTATTAGTTAGCTGCGTCTGACGTACGACGCTAGCGTTGTTTTGGAGGAGGAAGTGAAAGGGGAACAGAAGGCTGGGGGTAGCAGATAGTTAGCTCGCACACAGGCAAGCAGTCCAGCAAAGTGCCAAATTTACACACCAGTTGTTGATAATCTGCCAAGACAATTTTCGACACGGGTTTTGTAAGTGTTCACGCCAAGGGCAGCGCATTTTTCTACAAATTTGAAACGAGGTATTACCAAATTGACGCTAGCTTACGAGTGCAATACCAGCGAGCGAGCTAGCTAGCGAACGTAACGCCTAGTTAGCAACTAACGCTAACTGTCCTGAACAATAACAGCTAGTTCGCTCGCACCCAGGTCGTTTCCCGTCAAGAAGTCGCCTCTCCGGTGTGTTACAAGTTGAAAGTAAGTCCTCGAAACGAGAAAAGTCTGTTCACATGTGTAGTATTTTTTAACTCATCAATTCCTCTAACGTCCTATTAACGCCGACGCTATAACGGCTAATGGTGATGGTGCAATGTTTTTCGAGAAGCTGGTTGGCAAAAACAAGGCCGGCCTGTGGCTCCTCTGGGTCGACTGCAACAAGGAAGGGGAACCTGGGAGACGAGGACCGCCGGTCTGTCGGACAAAGCGTCGCCAAAAGATGGAAATGTTGATTTCTGTAAATACTTTGACTTTTATTTGGCGTTCATGCATACATACGGTGAAGGAGGGGTTGCGGGGTACACTCAACCTTTCACCTCAAATCTCCCAATTTCTGGATGGTTGGCTAATCAAATGTTGAGGTGGATTTTGGTGACATGTCTTGATGGTGGCAAGTATCGAGTTTTGTCCACGTCTCCTGTTGACATGCTGTATTAGAGAAATATGCTGCATCTCTGTCGTAGTGTTGCCAGGCAGAACTGTCCCTTTCCTGTTTTTTTCTATGTCGAACAGTTTTTGTTTCTGTTGTGACTCATTGGTACTTAATATAATGATCAACAACGCCCTTGACGTGTGCCAAAAAGCCTACTGAGATGAAATGTAACCTGAAACCTATTGCCGCCCAAACATACAAGTTCTTATTCAAGTACAGATGTCGTCTGATACTCACATCAAATCTAGTTCTCTTTACTTTTTCTTCATTGGTTTGGTTTTTAAAAGCATACTAATTACATAACATTCAGAGTATGAAGACTGATACTACTCTGTGATTGTGTTTTTAATGATTATTTGCAGTCGTGGCATCTTTTCCTACACTGCCAACAGCTCATCTCAGGTTACTTGATACTCAACTTTCAGTACCTGCTTGGTATCTTGAATCAGCTCTAATTTGAGATTTACTCAGTTTACCCCATGAGTTGGCATGAAGTGGTTGATTCTTTGAATACAGTGATTCAGCACCACTTTTGTTCACGTGGGCTTGTCGTGGCTAAAATGCCCGAAATTTTCTTTTCACAGTTGACATTGTAGCGTACACAGCTGTGTCTAATTTTACGCTGCGCTGTGTACCTTCCAGTTTGTTCCGCTGTACTGGAGCACTTGCGTGTTTATAGTGGAGTGTCTAGATTTGTCTGAGGGCTTATGTGGAAAGCAATATTTTTCTTCAGACTTGTTTTTCCAGTTGATACAGCACTGAATTACATCAGACAGAGGGTCAAAATGTGTTGCTGAGTAAGTGTTGGGAAGATATTCCTTTTTAAAGCATTATTTTATAGAAATCCTTTATGCACAAGACTTTGACACGGCTTTTCTAGTGTTGTTGTTTATATTTTCCATTCTATCCATTTTCTTTTTGTTAACCCTCAGCCAATGGAGCATCTGTTTATCACATGGGCACTAACCAAGACAGACTGAGACTGTTTCTTTATTGATCCCAATTTGGAAAATTATTATGTTGCAGTAGCAATTTAAACATACAGACAAACACAAAATACATACAACAATAAAGATGGCCTACTGTCATGATGCATGGAGATGGTTCTGAGCATTGAGAAACATCTGAAGTCAGTCTTCCAAATCTATATTTAGTCCAGCGACTGTTTGTGGGTGTGCATGCATAATCCATATCAGAGGTGATCTGTGAAATTCAGCAGCTTGTGCTAGTGATTTACAGGCAGAGGGGAAAATGTGTTGGGACTTCTACGTCAGTCCAACACATGACAGTTTTGAACGCACATTTGTCAATATGGATCTTTGAACAGTTAGATGTTAATATCAGCCAGTGCTGTGATGGTCAGTCAACACTTTAAAACTTTCTAATTATTGATATGATGCCTAATTTTTAGTTAATGTGGCATATCTAAAAGGGAATAAACTAAGAATTAGACAATTGTTAAACTTTCTGTGTTGCAATAATGATAATATGTCTGATGGAGCAGTTATGTGTCAAACTCATAAAAGTAGACAGGGTATGAAGCGCTACCAAATATACTTTTTCTCAGAAGATAAAAAGCCCCATTTTAGTAACAGTACTCTGTGTAACAGTACTGTCTAACTTTTTGAATGTTTTAATGCAAGATGATGTACCAAAAAAAGACTAAACTGCCAAAGACACATTGGCTACTTAAATCCAGTAGCACTCATTTTTTTAACACAGAGTAATGGTGAACTGAACCATCTAGAGACGGCAAATTATTACATATACATATATTTTAAAGGCCAATTTAAACAGTGCAGTATTTGTTATTTTTTGAGTGCTGTCACCACATATTTCCACTGACCTGCAGATATTTTCTAACAGTTTTTTTTATTTATCTGTATTTAAATTCATTTAGTTTGTCACAAAAATGTAGTAGTGTCAGTCACATCTGTCAGTTAATGTTGGTGTGTTAATGTGTTTCTTCAGTCCTGTTTAATTCTGACAGCATAAATGTGAGTGTTGTTGGTGAGAGGCATTCACCTGATTTGCTGCCTGTCAGAGATGATAGTTGGCATTTAGCAATCAGTGTTTTACACTATGCTGTTTGGTTAAAGGTTAAAGGTTAAAGATCTGAGTTTCTTCTGTAATCATGTGACTGTGGTCTGACTGTGCCTAGTCTTCAGTGATGAGCTGTTGTTTATGCTTCTGTCAGCCAATCTTTGCGTCACAGTGTGGCAGTCGCTGGAGTGCTGTGCTCAGTCCATCCAGAAAGAACGCAAGTGGACTTTCCAGCTCCTGAATGGAGCTGAAGTGTTTGTGTCTTATAGGCTTAGTTTGAGAATTTGGATTAACTTTAAGGGCTTCTGATTCAGTGTGTCTTTTGAATCAAGGTTGTGTTTTGTTTTTTTCCCATATTTTTGTTTGGAAAGTTTTCAAAAGTTGTGAGTATTGCTCATATTCCATAATTGTGTTAGACCAAGAACCTGCTTGGGTTGATTGAGTGGCATGTCTAAAATGTCTTTTGTGCTTTGTGCATGAAGTACATGTTCAAGCTTCTAGCTTCATTGCCGTAAAATTATGAAAGTAATCACATGTTTTCCCTCAATTAAGGAACAGGCAATTATTTATTAAAAACATTTTTGTTTACAAATTAAAAACAGTGTCATACTCACAAATACCTAATTGTCTATACACTGTGTAGTGTGCATACCCATATACCAGTTTTGCTTTTGTGAGTTCAGGTCATTCAGTGTGTTGAGGAAACACTGTATCATAGAGTGTGCACACACACACAGTAGACAGTAGTAGTTGCATTGTGCTCGACTGTGTACTTGGCAAGAAAAGACAACTGTGGGGGAAAAAAAGATAAAGCAGCCTCTTATGAAATAGGTTTATTTTAGTCTGTTCTGTCAATTGTATATGGATCAAGTTTAAAGATAGCCTCTTAAATCTGGAATGTAGCCATTCCTTTGTTTATTTTACTATCCCCACACTTCATTTTGTAGTATGAGTTTCCCCCATGAAGAGTGAAGTCATTATGTTTTTGTCTGCCCTAATGAAACACTGGAAGAAATGGGGTATACTGTAGATAGACAGAAGGCAGAATGAGACAAACAGCATATCTAGACAAACTAAAGATAAGCCTCCGTCACGTTCCTCATCTTTTACACCAATGATCAGGATTGTACCTATGGTGAAGAATTTGCTTGACTCCAGTGTTAACATCACAGTAATTGCTCTTATGTCACATATGATTGCACTATTAACTTCCTGACCTTTTTTGAAACATGGTTTCATTTTCAGAATGAGTAACATCAGATAGAGGGGGGAATTACAAAATTTCGTTCATGTATTGGTATCTCAGATCATCATTTTGATGAGATTTGGAGGAAATGCTGCTCACTACTGCTTTTGAAAATCAGAAATTACACAGATTGTGTAAGTAGCAATGTGTCTGACTGACTGGCTCAAATCACACTTGTTGCGTTGTTGAAAACACCAGGATTTCTGCAATATATTGCAAAAATTGTCAAATTTGTGCCTCAGTCTTCAAAATGACATTTAAATTTACTTTTGGTTAGAAGTGTTACACATAAAGGCCCTTTATCAGTTACAGTGTTGTGTAGTGTACTGAGACCCACTCATGCTATAGTATGTTGTCTGCTTAGTGACAGCTATATCAGCAAAAAATGGCAGATGAGTCATTTGGATTGGACTTGTAGTATGGAGAAGGAGTCAGTCCTCTAGGAGGTAACTTCCTGTGGTGCGTGAGAGAGAAAGAGTGATTTGTTCCTCGTGATTCGCCTAACAGCTTAGGAAGCACATGACTGGCATGAATGGCATTCAAACCTGATTGGTCCAGGGACAAGGAACTCTACACAAATTTGTGGTCTGAGGTTTTCCAAAGAGCCTGTCTGCATAAAACACATTTAGCTTTGTATTGATTGTATTGTGCCTGAACCATATGAATTGAGTGATTAATTTGTGACTTGCAATGAAGAGGTTAGGAAGGCATTGAGTTCACTTTGTATGCTGAACATGTTGGTGTCTTTCTGCAGCTGTTGAAAAATGACATCCAGGAAGAAAGTGCTCTTGAAAGTCATCATCCTGGGAGATTCTGGGTGAGTCACAGCGTGGCATATTTCATTTCTACATGTGAAAACCAGTAATGCAGGATAGGAAATCATCATCATCAGGTGTGTTTTGAAAGTTGTTTGGTGGGGGAAAAAACCTAAATGCCAAGGTATTATTTTGGTTTTGAGTTGAGTCATTGAAGATTATAAATGAGTTAGTGTCATTTCCTTGTTGGCAAGAGTTGTTGCTCTGTCATAAGCTGTAAGGCAGAGCTCTGCTCTTTCCAAATGCACCACTACTGTTTTTCAGTAATTCAGTGGTTATGCAAAGATTAATCTTAGGGGGCACTTGATGTTTCACAGCCTTTCTTAAGATATTTCAGTTAATAGACACAGGAGCTGAGCAGTGCTGGGGAAAAAAATGCCATTTTTACTGATTTCATTCACTGATAATGTGATAGTGTTTGTCTGATTGTTGGTGGTTTCCTACATTTGATACCATGTTCTATAAGTAAAGCTAGATAATTTTCCAGCAATGTGAAAAAAATCAATGTTACAAATAATTTCATCACTTATACTGTACTGCAGCCTTTCAGACAAGGAAAAAGAAACATTAAGCTACACTATATTACGTAACTACGATAGCCAAGATCCCAGACAGTATCTGCTCATTTCTTGCAATATTGGGCCCCATTTACACTTGACATTTCAAGTGTCTCGTATTTGGATAAAATCCAGGTGCGATTACCCACATATGTGTTTGCATTAGCCAGTTCATACGTGTGTGCATCTGCTTTTTGCCACATGCAAACCAGGGTCAGAACTAGCGCAAGTTATGTTGGTAATGCAGCTGAATCCGTCGGGTAACTGCCAAAAATGTCAGAAGAAAAATAACCTATGCACTTCAGCAGTTTGGATGCAGCAATAAGCAGTTTAGCTGAGTAACTAGCAATGATCCATGAAATAACAAGCACATGGATTTTTTTGCTTGTCTCCATCAGCCATACAGATCATACAGTGGTTGCACTGGTGTGGAACCAATAGCTGCTTTCCTCCTGTTTCTTTATATGTGACAATGATTAATGATGGTTAATCTGTGTAGTCACATCAGATGCCACTGACACATGTGTAAAGACCCTGTAAGTGGTTACTTTTCCACAGACTCACATAAGTACTTAGATTTGGGAG
This sequence comes from Chaetodon trifascialis, assembly GCF_039877785.1. Taxonomy (NCBI): domain Eukaryota; kingdom Metazoa; phylum Chordata; class Actinopteri; order Chaetodontiformes; family Chaetodontidae; genus Chaetodon; species Chaetodon trifascialis. The sequence goes on along the minus strand of NC_092058.1, from coordinate 16,567,195 downwards.
GTGATTTGAACAATAAGATTTCAGTCCATCTGTAACGCCTCTTGGTTGCATTTACACTTGAGTTTTTTGAGGTGAGATAGCTCTCTGATTTACCCAAGATGTAGTGATAAAAAGTGTAAATGGGCTCTTCCTTACATGCATATATTGCCCAGCTCTTAATGAATCTAATTACGGCATATTTAATTCGAGCTATCAGTCAGCCCGCACTGCCTTTTTATTTTGTTCTTGGTTTGCCATCTGCAGGATCTGTTATTCTGCTGTTTGTTGTCTTCTACTCTCAGTGTTGGAAAGACCTCCCTGATGAACCAGTATGTGAACAAGAAGTTTAGTAACCAGTACAAAGCTACAATAGGAGCAGACTTCCTGACCAAGGAGGTGATGGTGGATGACCGGCTTGTTACAATGCAGGTAAAGCATAACTACACCAGGAAAGGCTACACCTTAGGGCATTTAGAGCATGTAAATATTGTTAAGATTTGCAGTAAATCTTGTCCATTCAATACGCTTTCTGTCTCCTTGTGGTTGTCTAGATCTGGGACACAGCTGGCCAGGAGAGGTTCCAGTCTTTGGGTGTTGCGTTCTACCGTGGAGCAGACTGCTGCGTGCTGGTGTTTGATGTGACTGCGCCAAACACCTTCAAGACACTTGACAGCTGGAGGGATGAGTTTCTGATCCAGGCCAGCCCTCGAGATCCTGAGAACTTCCCCTTTGTGGTGCTAGGCAACAAGATTGACTTGGAGAATAGACAGGTTGGTATGAGTGGGTACTTCCTCTGTGATGAATCGATTTTAAGAGTGCTCGGTCTTAAGCCATACTCATACGTACTCCTTAAAGATAGCCTCTTAAATCTGGAATGTAGCCATTCCTTTGTTTATTTTACTATCCCCACAAGAATATGTGAAATAGAATTTAGTGTTCCTGAGTTTTTCTTTTGGAGAAAACCTTGAATCCATCCATATAAACTTCAGCTCACCATGTTGATGAATCTCTTTCTCCTCATACATACAGGTAACCACCAAAAGGGCCCAGGCTTGGTGTCAGAGTAAGAACAGCATCCCCTACTTCGAGACCAGCGCCAAAGAAGCCATAAATGTAGAACAGGCATTCCAGACAATTGCACGTAACGCCCTCAAACAAGTGAGTTACAGTTGTTTAAACTGACAAACAAAAGGCAGTGGAGACGTGTGCTTCGTTATGAGCAGATCGTCATGCAATGTCCATACAACAAGACCTGTAATAATATCAATCCAGTTCTTGACTTTCCTACGTACATTTTCTCCTATGCTGATTGTTTTCTCTCTTTTGATGCCTGCCAGGAGACAGAGGTGGAGTTGTATAATGAATTCCCAGAGCCCATAAAACTGGATAGGAATGACAGAGCTAAACCTTCAGCAGAAAGCTGCAGCTGCTAAGGGACAACTTGGACCGTCTTCTCTCTTGGCTTTCTGAAACACCCTGTCACCAGTTACATCACCTGCACCTCGCTCCCAGGGAAAGGGCTTCCCTATTGGTCTTCCTCCTTCACGCCGCTGTTCATTCCATCGACACAACCCATCACGCAGTACGCTGCACATGGATGTACACCCCCCCTCCCCCACGTAGTACAAAAATGAATACACTAGCGCACTCTATTAAAATCCGCTGACAAACCCAGTGCCCAAAGATCACACAAGAGAATAATGACACCCCTTCTGACCTCACAGTCCCCTGACTCAAGAGTGAGTGATCTCCTCCCCCGCCCACCCATGTTTCTGACTGTGGCCCCTGACTCTCACACTGAGTGGGCAAGATGGAGCCATGTTCAAAGAGTGCAACAGGGAACTCTAGATGGACTGGCTGATGCTCTGTAATGTGAGATGATGTTGGCTAATGTCAGCATCCCAAGAGTCTTCTGTCTTTCTGTTTTCACTTTGCTTTCTTTTGCCTGTCTGTCAACAAATAATTGAGTTGAACTATACGTATATATATATATATATATATATATATATTTTAATTGGCTGATGTTATTTCTTAAGCCAATCAGAAACACATACTTGTTTTTTTGCACTTTCTTTTTATGTTTTTGCCTTTAAATGTTCTAGAGGGATGACTGATTTTGGGCAACGTCTGCTACCACGCGCCTTTTGGTAAGCTTCAAATTACACCTCCTCACTTGGGTTTCCCTGCCAAATATCCCCTAAGAATCTGTTGAACACTTTGGTGATTGTACTGCCTTTTCCCCTCAAGGCTGCGTCTACATTGGTTTATAACTGCCTCACACTGCAGAAGAAATGTTCATAAGTAGAATTTAAAAGTTGATAGCGCAGCCACAGCGTAAAACATGCATTAATTCCTTGATATATTAATATTTGCCTTTTATGTAACATTACTTGTACCGCTACTATTACTGCTGTATGTGTTTATGTCCTTCATCAGACATCTTTCAATGCTATGGAATTACAATGTGTCACCAACACGGCATACACCTGTCTTCTGTCATGTCTTTGTTATTGCTGTTCGGCTTGTAGCTCAGGTTGGCTAAGTACTTAATATTTTTAACGGATTGTGCATTACAGTGTATAGATGGTAAAGGTAAATGGCTGATGGATTGAACTGAAATGGATGGTCTCTCTTTCCATTTAAAGAAAAGATCCTACTTTCTGCCGTGGTATTACTCTTTCTCCTTATAGAAACAAAATCACTGCGATGCCAATGATGTTGTCAAAGAAAATTGGGACGTCAAATAATAAAATTCTTGAATATATCAACGGCTCTAGCATGCATCTGTTTTGTTTGGTTTGTTTCTTGCGATGTCTGTTTAGACCTCACACATAAAGTGCTTGATTGACAGCTCCCTGACTCTCTTGTTAGTGTAGCTGCACCCTCACCTGTACACCTTTATGATTCACCCGTTCTATATTTCCTATGTGATAATCAACAGTTCACTCTATGGTGAGTAGTAAATTCAAATCTCACACACAGCATCTACCCTCAATGTCAAAAGAGGTCAAATCAGCCAGAATTACGAACTTGAGGGTTTACCTGGCCTTGAATATGGCCAGCAGCCGATGCAGTTTGAGTTGCCGTAGCAGGAAAAACAAGTGTTACTAACAGCATCCAGCAAAGCATGACCGTAACATCAACGTGCACAGTATCAGGACCCTGAAACTGAAGCAGCTGAGTAGAGTTCAGTTATTATTCTTTTTATTATTTACCCCCCCCCGCTGTGAGACGCTTCTGTAGGCTTTTTTCACAGCAGACATTTTGTGTGACGGCTTTAAAAATGGCTGCATTCCTCAGAGGTGAGCCAGTTCCAGGGCCTGGGTTTGTGCGTGCTGGCTCACTGTCAGGGCACCTGTGTATTTCCTGCTTTGACAAATCAACTGTGTCTACCATGAAAGAGGTCTCTTCAAATTCAGCTATAATCCAGTGTGCAGACACTCACTGAATCTTTTTGGCTTTGCCTCGTGGGTGAGGATCCCCAGCACAACCTCACCTACTTGTTCAATTATATTTCCTGTAAACTTGATCTCCAGCCATGAGCTAAATGCTGAAAACTTCAACATCATCATTCAACTGTTGGCTTTCTAAAAATTTGAGTATGCGCAAGATTAGTACAGACACTCAAACTGTCAAATCAAATAATATGTAGAGCAAATATTTGGTGAAAGCAGTCAGCAGCGTGTTTTGTCTCCATGAGCTTGTTATTCTATGGTGAGGGGACAAATAGGAATTCTTCTGCTCTTTCTGTAAAAACAGTATTATTGAAAAAGACAGTTTAATTACATGTATAGAAGATTCATAATATTTACTGCTAAAGGGTAATTTTGTTACCTCGTTGTTTTTTATTTCTTGGTAAGTGCCCAAAACTGGGCTTTCTTTTCACCATCCGGCGCTCGGAGGCAGTGACTTCCGGTGTGTTCACAGAAAAGCCCTGACAAGTGGAGCTACTTCCGCCTTCAGCCACCTCTCATCATACAGAGACATGGTAAGAGAAATTACACATATGTGCTGATAAACCGACGCTGTTTAACAGTTTTAAACATCAAGTTCGTTACCGCTCCTCGACTAACAATGCATCCATAAAACAGGTTTTCCTCGAGTCTTATCTGTGCTAGCCAAATAGCTAGTTAGCAAGCTAAACAGCTAGCTAGCTAACAGGCTAACGTTAGCTTGTCGGTTTCCTAGCTAAAAGAGAGCACATAGTTCTCGTCCATCATAATGCAAACAGATGGGAAGTAAAATGTTGTAATTATTGAGGGTGGTGGTTGCACTCTAACACTTTGTTGCTAAGTAACATAGAACGCGAACTACAAAGATGGACAGCTGGTGAACCAGCTGAACTGATGTTGATACACCCGAAGATGTTGTGTTGCACCCTCTGCTTTAAGAGAAATATACATTATTTTAGTTAACATTTGTGTATATAGGTAATAATCATAATTAGCAGACTGTTTTGCTGCTACCAGCTGTCCAGTGCATATGTCAACACAGTGCTTACCATCTGAAGGCTGCCACTGGCTTTATTCTTCTAGTGTTGGTGGACTCACTGCTCAGCTCTGGCACCGCGGTTTGTCACTTATTGTCACAACACTGGCTCTCAATTTCAAGGATGCTCTAAATTTTGCGGTGATGGCATTAATGTCTAGTTTGGGTGTGGCTGTGGGATGTGTTGGCTCTGAGGAAGCGATTCAGCAGTTGTGTTGCCCTTTTTCAAAAATTCCCAACTAGACAAAAAAAAGAAAAAGGAAAGACGGGGAAAACAAAAAGGAGAGAAACGAGAAAAAAAAAAAACGGTGACACACACTTAAAGTAAGACGTAGATCAGGTGATCCTGTGTCAACTTGGCAGTATTTTATATGGAGCTGCATTTCTTCACAAATTGAATGTTCATTCCACGTGACATGATTTTAATATTGGCAGAATTTCAGTGATGTTTCGCAGTTTGTCACACCTCATGGTGTTACAAGTGACGTAGTTGATTAAAGTTCTTTGCTCACTTATTATAAGATCTTTAAAAATTTAGCTTTCCACAACGCTCAGCTTAAGGGCATGCTGTTACATCATATAAGGTCATTTGAGTAAATTTTTCAAATAAGCTGTTCAGTTAAACCCTGTGTGACGTGTTGTGACTTTGACTGCACTAGTCTCTATTATCTGAATTCATTGTACAGCAGATCCAGAGTTCTCCAAATAGTTTTTCATGTCACGAGTACTTCCCTCAGTTTCTAACATTAGCAACCAGCGGACTCCCAGCAGTCCATGGCCCTATACTGCACACTCTCATCAGGTGAAGTGTAACCAGGGTAGAGCGTGTATTTGAAACTTGCTGATCCACAGGACCTGCCACAAGTCAGTTTCAGTTGCTCCTGCCTGTAGATTCAGACATTGTTTTTTAGGAATGATAATCAATGTCTGTTTCTCGCTCTCCTCCCTCAGACGGCAACCTTACGCCCATACCTCAACGCGGTGCGTGCTACTCTCCAGGCCGCCCTCTGTCTGGAGAATTTCTCCTCGCAAGTGGTGGAGAGACACAACAAACCAGAGGTGGAAGTACGGTGAGTCTGTCACTGCAACTTTGAGTTTGACTTTGGAGCAGTTAAATCCAAGCAATGCACGACATCTGAGCTCCGCCTCTTAATGCCCGTGGACTGATTGTGTGACACAAAATGATTGTGTGCATTTCTCCCACTTTAGGAGTAGTAAAGAGTTACTCCTCCAGCCTGTGATCATCAGCCGTAACGACAAGGAGAAAGTTCTGATTGAGGGCTCCATCAACTCTGTCAGAGTCAGCATCGCTGTGAAGCAGGTCAGTCAGGCAGCTGTCCGGGTGCCAGCGGTTATGTGTTTAGACCCCAGTTGGTTGCTTAGCAGTTAGCAATTAATGTGATCGATGTATCTGAACTGTTTGCGTGATCCTGACTCTTCTTTCAAATAATCTGCTGCTGCAGGCCGATGAGATTGAAAAGATTCTGTGCCATAAGTTCATGCGTTTCATGATGATGAGAGCAGAGAACTTCTTCATCCTGAGGAGGAAGCCGGTGGAGGTAGGGAGGTGTTGAAATGGGTCACATGTACAGGGTTTCCACATGTTTAGCTATGGATAATTGCTCAAAATATCCTGATAAGCAGCGAGTTGTTCTGCAAAAGGTAATGTGGAGCAAAAACGCAAATGACTTTGTTATATGAACTAATTTTATAAAACACTATGTTCTAGTCTAGTTAATGTAGTCAGGCAAAGGTAAAGATAAACAGGAGTTCTGTCATCTAATAACCTGAATGGTTGGAAGTGTTGAACACACCACGAATGCTCCACTTCACACAGACAGCTGGAACAAATAGTGTTTTTTAAAACTACAAATAACAGATAACATTTTGTCTTTTAATGTGTTCCACAAATATTCATTGTTTTGTCGCAAACAGTGGGAGCCTTGATTTACTTTAGTGCCAGTTATTAAAGGTTTACCATTTTCAGCTCAAGCTGACAACTCGATTGTTAACAGGTTTTTGTCGTCCATCTTCATTTCACAGGGCTACGACATCAGTTTTCTCATCACTAACTTCCACACAGAACAGATGTACAAACATAAACTGGTGGACTTCGTCATCCATTTCATGGAGGAAATTGACAAGGAGATCAGCGAAATGAAGCTGTCTGTTAACGCCAGGGCTCGTATCGTCGCAGAGGAGTTCCTCAAAAACGTAACTAGTCTTGCTTTTTTTCTGTCTCACTAAACTACAAAGGTGTTTTTTTCGTTTTTGCATTACTTGCACATTAGGGTGTCTATGAGTTTTGTATGAATGATGCTTTTATTTCAGCGATAGAACATTCTTGATAATCTAGAAAGAAGTAATACACTTCTTCTTCATCTGTTATTTTTACTGTAGCTTAGACATTGTTTTTGTTTTACTCTTGCAGTTCTGAGAGAGAGAGAGAGAGAGAGACAGAAAATCCAGGAATACATTCCCTCTGCAGTCTTTGGCCGTCACTGTGGAGCGTTCACATCACAGGGCAGAGAGGAGACACAACACGATGAGGCCTGAGAAGCAGACACACATAAGACGAACAGTAAAAGATGTACAGGCCAGTGGTGTTTTACCCTTCCACCTCATTTGTAATCGATAGTAGTGAGCGCAGGGTTAGATGGATTTTTAAAAATAATTTAAATGTTTTTTTAAATATATATATATATATATATATTATATGCACATGAATTTAATTTTGCTGTTTCGTCATGACCAACTTTAAACAATGAGGGCAATCAATTGGCGCACATTTGTTGTCACGAGTCCACAGAATAAACCCTATTGTAAATGGAAATAATGAAAATAAATATAATTGCTGTCATTGAAGATAAATAAAAACATTATCCTTTGTATTTTAGTGATTTTATTTATTTATTTTTTATGAAGCACAAACAGCAGCTCTCTTTTTTTTTTACCTCAGACATTGAAGGTTTATTGAGATTGACAGCTGGAGACAAGGCCTTTAGAATTATATTCAGTACAGTAATAGACAATATCAAATGTAGAATATTGAAGACATTGGACAAATCTCTTCAAAAAAACGACATTGTGTAATACATGTTGATTAACACACAAGGCTTACATCAAACAAACATGCGTGTACAGTTTGCACGGTGCCGTCACGCTCTCAAACAGGAAGTCATGTTAATGATAAAATCACTTGTCAATCAAATGCTGCATTTTTAAGTGACAGAATTACAGCTGAAGATTTGTCATTAGCATTTCATTGCATGTCTTAGAGACTGAAAGCCCACAGAGTCCATCCCAATTCCCTTTTGGTCCAACCATAATGATTACAGAGGAAGGGTCTCGCGTTAAGATTTTGGATTTCCAGAATGTGAGCTACATCTTAGAGAACAGTTCCATTCACAATGCTGTTTTCCTTCCTTGTGGTTTAAGAATTTGAGCTTCACCGCTGCAATGCTGAAGATTCATCTTAATCTTTGTTCACTCAGAGAAGATGCGCTGAACACAAAGGCTGCCCTTTTAATGTAATTCATCAACGAGCACAGAAAAACAAATTCAAAAGCTTCTGCTCAGCAGTCAGGGATTAAGGACTTAACTGAAGCAGTCACAGTCCCCTCACAGTTTTCTTGGGGTTACGATTCTTGTTTTTCATATCACAGAAACATCTTCAGTAACACCGGAAGCATATGGCAGTATACACAGTACACACTCTAATGTACAACAGATATTAAATAGAATCTTGGAAAAAGATGCTGAAAGTTAAGGGAATATTAACATTGCAACAACAACAGTAGACTCACATATCAAAAACATTGGCATTTTCCTTTAGTTTTCCTCACTGGGAGTTGAGCTACAGCAGCAGTACAGTATCATTGACAACAGATGTATAAAAATGGACAACATGGAGTGAAAGTGCTTTACAGTTCGAGTGTGGGAAAATACTCATCAGTATCCATGAAGGAGCTGCCATGGTGAGCAGGTGAACAGCACCGTTCCCATAATGCTGTTCAGGGGCCCGAACAGAGCGGGACGAGGTCTCGGCCGGAACAGGAAGTGCAGGAGATTAGAAGTGAGCGGGGACCGTCTGCAGAGCGTCGTCGCTGGTGCGCTGCACATTCACATTCTGAAACATGACGAGAGGAAAGGACTGAGTTACACTCCTACGGTACTGATCCAGCATTCACAAACCACAGACCTTTGCTTCATGTGCACATCTAAAACGAGTCAGACACATTTAGTCTCATGAAAGCAGAAGTTGTGCTTTCATGTGGTATTCACACAGTATATGAATGGAAGTTGTGGGTGCCCCTTCAATGCTTTTTAAATACGTTTGTGTCATTAAAAAAAAAAACTTCTACTAGATTTCTAAAGAATTTAAACATGGAGTCATTTTGTGCCACAGAACTATATAAACTACTCCTCTCAAACAAAAGTTAATCTGTCAGTCCAGAGGAAAGCATTCGCTGTAGATAACTATTCACTACTTTCTGCTTTCCTGAGACAAATCATTCAACTGTACTCAGGCCCTCACTGACATGTGTGACATATAGAGAGCTGAATGTTGAGCAGCTTCGCTATAACAACCGATCACTTCACATTTTCACCAGGAAAAAGTAACAGGAGAAAGAGAACAAGGTTTTTTTTCAGTTTGGATCTTTATATTTACAAGCAGTACACCTTGACAAAGACAAAAAATGTGATTTAAAAAAAGGTACATTTGATGCAATAATAAAATCGCTTGTTATTCAACAAGTGGTAAACACCATTAGTGATGATTTTAGAGTAAACAGTAAACATTGAGTCTAGTGATTAAAGTTCTAGTCAGGGTTTTTTTGGTGGGCATCACAGCTTGACCCTTCACATTTAAACAGGTAAACAAGTGTTAACAGAGACCATGTTTAACAGAAAAAAAGAGTATTACTGCAATTAAAGTGACGCTGTTTGTCAATTCATATGCAGCAAAAATGCATGTTGAGGACAAATGTGTTTGTCACGTGTCACTTGTACACATAGGTAGAAAAACAGCTAGGTCATATAACACACATGTAAATAACTTCATGTAAACACAAAACACAATCAGGGTAACATTTATTATCAAAAAAATGCCCAATGATGAATTCTACGGTATTTAAAGACAGGTTTAAAAACAACATTATGAAATGTGCTTGTTGTCACGTTCTCTCATTCATTCATCATCATATTTAATCAGCCACTGACACACACACACACAAACGTTTGTACTTCTATACTTATGAGGATCTTCAGTGTCAGTGCGTTCCCTCGTCCATTACTCTCAACAGACTTTAAACCTAATTCTAACCTCAACTCTAAAATCAAGTCTGAGGCCTTAAACAGCCCTGTCCTAAAATATGTCCTCACTCCAGAGGTCTACTCGTCAAATTGGTCCTCACAAATATAAACATACAAGTACACACACACACACACACACACACACACACACACAGAGCTGAGTGATTTGTCCTTCAACTGGATTCCAGTTATGTACTAAGATGGGAAACTGAGGAAAATACGGTGGCTCTGAAAGCTCAACACGCTCCATGTGCAGCTTTTAGAAAAAAAAGGGTGTGAAGTGAGAAACACCAAATTCAGAAACGTGGCGAAAACGGAAAACAGGACTGAATACAGAAAAGTGAATGTGGTCATTTTCTGTCTTTGCAGTGCGTTTCTGTGTTGTGTATGTTTTCTTCATTTTCTTGTTTTGCATGTGTTTTCTTCATTTTCTTGTTTTGCACGTGTTTTCTTAAGTTGCAGTGTGTTGAGCTCTCCGGGCCACCATAGGAAAACCTGAGAGGAAACCCCCCCCCCCCAGCATGATTCTGCTCTCACTGAGAGACAAAGAATGAAAGAAAATGTTAAAAGTGAGTGCTGACAGGATGGAGGTAGGAGTGCCTATGTTAAGTGACGTCACAGTTATCTTGGTTGCTGTCAGGGATCACTGGTGACAGATTTACATTCTCTGTGCGAGAAGAAGACGAGGACGGATCAGCACTGACTGCTAAGACTGCTTCAGGACACTAAATACGACAGAAGACTCGCTGGAAATCACAGAAAGTCACACACAGGTGAGGCGTTTACAGCCAGGCATCCTCCTGACTGAGTCCCTGCTGGAAAGCGCAGTGAGGTGCATCACGCCTGAAGGGGATTCGAGTTGTCTATGTCGTCTGCTGAGAGAGATTTCTGTGCGCTGCCTGGGATACCTACCTCAGGTCTGTCTCTGTGTGTGTTCACAGAGTCCACGCCCAAATAGACGGACTCCACTTTACATCCTGAGTGAGAGCAAACAGCATGAGGCTCATTAGGAGCAGGCCCACAGGAAGTCGTCTTCAGTCATGGCTGTTCAACTACTTTTACATTGGACTGCAAATAAGACTATTTTAAATCATAACATGCCTTTCATGTTTTAGACAACATGATACTACAAAAAAAGCATAATAATAGTCCAAATCATGTCATTAAAAGCTACGGCTGCAACTGACTATTATTTTCATTAGCGTTGATTGTTGTTGATCATTTTAGTGATTAATCTGTGAGTTGTTTGGTCTATAAAACCCAAATATATTCAGTCTACTGTCAATGGGAAACAAGGAAATATTCACAATTAAGAAGCTGGAATTTTTTTTTAATTAACTCAAACCCAATTTCTCAATTATCAGATTAATTAGTGATTGACAGCTAATTGATTAATCCCTGCCACTCTAGTATAAGCCTAGAAAATGACAGAACTCACCGTAAGCCATGGGGGTCAACTTCAACACGGAGTGCAAAGGGCACTTAAGATAAGGCAACTCATCTGTGGAGGCAGAGACGGAAAGTTAGAAAACACCTTTCAGTCATCAGTTTCAGGGTCAAGGTGTGCAGCATGCTTCCATGTAAAGGTTGGGAATGGAGCACACTGCATTTCAGTACACTGCAATTTAGCCTGAGGTGTATCGTACATGTTGATATGCTTCTGAATTTGGTCCTCGTCGCCCCCTGTAAGTCCTCCATACCTGCAGTCTTGTCCAGGAAGTATGCAAGAAGGCAGCGCATGACGGCCTGGTGACAAATGACCAGAACGTTCTCCTGCCTCTCCAACTCCATCATCACCGGCTCCAGTCGCTGCACCAGGTCCTCATAAGACTGACGGAGAATCACAGACCCGTCAAAAACACGCTTTTCAGGACACAAACAGACACATCCACCTCTTGAAATAACCATAATGAGACGTTTGGAAGAGTCACTCTCTCACCTCTCCTTTCGGATAGCGGTAGCGGTACTTGTCTTGGTCTCTCAGTGCAAACTCCAGAGGGTAATGCTCCTGGATCTCCTCATACATCATTTCCTCACACACACCCTGTGTAAAGAGGAGAGATGATGTGTTTAGAGTCGAGCGCACAAGTGCTTAAAAAGGTCGTCGTTTCGATGAATACAGGAGTGGACGTACAGCATCTATTTCGTTGAGAGACTTCCACTGCTCGTATGGCACTCCCAGGCACTCGGCTGTCTGGATCGTCCTCTTCATCTGGCTCGTCCACACTTTCAGGTCTTTGATGTTCTGGTCCTGGATGAATTTCCTCAGTCTTTTGGCAAACTAGAGGGTAAGAAGCCACAAAAACCACACTGACACATCTTTCAGACCGCACTTAACTCACACGTGACTCACGCTCTCATTATACAAACACACACCTCTTTTCCTCTGGCAGACAAGCCAGAGTCTCCTCCGATCCGTCCCTTGATGTTGAGGTCACTCTCGCCGTGGCGACACAGGTAGATGGAGCGCGGCGTAATGTGAATGTTCATCAGGTAGTACACGATTCGGCTTTGGATGTGGTCGAGGACACGGTTCACCAGGTAACGCCGGCCCACATCCATGATCTTTATGTAGGACAGATCCCTGGAGCGAGAGAGTCTAATCAGCCGTCTGCGATCATTGTGAGGATGTGCTGAATCTGACCTAAGTTATTTATCCTCACCTGTCCAGAACCTCGTCCAGAGGCTGGTAGGAGGACTCATAACACTTGATCCTCTTCATGAAGTCCTCAATGGCTTCCTCTGTGTTGCAGTGGATGTAGTCTGGGCTGCCCAACTTGACCTGCTATAAAGGCAGAAACACAGGAAACAGAAGTGAGAGGAGGAAACAGGAAGTGAGCTGTCTGACTCTGCGTTAGGCCTTTTTTGATTTTGTTTTAATCTAAACCACATCTCGATCATCTTCGAGCTCTACGCCAGGAGTCTGACGAAGCCTTCCTGTTACCAGGTTTGAAGGTAAACTGCTCTTGGATTTGAACTAAAACGCTCACATCTTTTGAAAACTTAGCAATGCTAACGTGTTGGACACATGAATTTGTTAGATACCTTTTTTTTTTTTTAAGTATCACTTATGTCAAGTCATTGTTTGCTTATTCTGCTTTCAATTATTTATACTGGATATAATGTGACAAAGACAGAGCTTACCACTATATTTTGTGCAATGACGTCTGGGTCCTCACACACAGACTCCACAAAAAAGACCTGGAATTAAAAGACAACATAGTAAACTTCATCGAGTCGAAGTGACTGACTGATACAACACTGCCTCGGTAAACTTACCTTGAACCCATTCTGCTCCGCGAACTTGACGATGGTCCCTCTTCTTTCTCTTGTTGTATTTGTGGCATCAAAGACCTGAAACAGCAGGACAAACACTCGTTATGCAGCCCTTGTACAGCCCAGGCCAGTACATGTACTCATATTATGATCATTTGCCATGTTGAGCTTATGGACAGCATCAAGGACTCACCGCCACCTGTCCTCCTTCCACACTCAGGTACTGCCGGACATCATTCAGTGCTGCCATTGCACACTGACTGTGGAAACACAGCAGGCACAGTGTCAGTGTAGACTGACAGACACATTCAGATCATAATTAAAAATTGTGTGTGCATACAACTTTGGTAAGAACAATGAGTCAAAGCAGTAAGCTCTCTGGTGGCAAACAGACAGTTTGGGCAGTATCATCAATGTTGATGTTTCCATATGAAGCTCCTCCTTTCCACTTGAAGGAGCTCTTATCAGTGGGTGGAGTCTTTGGTTGGACTGAATATCTGCAGACTGCTGTCTCCTCATTGCGCGTTGGCTGGCCGTCCCAGCGTGATATTGGCTGAGAGCTGGTGAAGTCAGTGCAGACTTACCGTCTGATTTTCAAGCCCTCTTCATTATCTGGACGGAAGAACTCGAAGGACTTGTAGATCTTCAGACACTCCCTCCGGTACTGGCCAACATTGAACTCTGTGACAGATGAAAATGTATTTTAGTATTTAGTATTTTAGTATAGCTGGCCTCTGCTGTAAATGTGTGTGTCGGGGGTGTAGCTGGTACCTTTGGTTGGCACACCGATCCAGTTTAAGTAGCGTGTGAGCTTCTTTGAAATGTAAGTCTTCCCTCGGGCTGGAAGTCCCACAGTCACAATGAGGGTCGGGCAGTTTGTCATACATACTGTGAGAGAGAGAGAGAGAGAGAGAGAGGGAGAGAGAGAGAGAGAGAGAGAGAGAGAGAGAGAGAGAGAGAGGAAGAACGATTTTTAAGGGATTTAACTCACCTCTCACATTTTATTTGCTAAGCGTGGCTCGTTCCATTCAGCAGGAGTTTAATTAATCTTGAAGGTTGCTCATAATTACAATAGACAGTGAAAACACTTGTTGGAAAGACTCCAGCTCACTCTGTGTCACAGTGACACACATTGACAGAGAAAACCGCAGCCAGAGAGCAGAGACAGCATCACTACTACAACTGAAAGTGTGAACTGACTGAAAAACATGTCACATGCTTCTCCAGGCGCTGAGATGTCTTATCAGCACTTTGGATTTATGTCCTGTCAGGGCTTGAGAGCAGCTCTGGAGGAGAATGACAAAAGATGAATGACAAATGGACTAGGTAACGGATATGAGGACGATACTGAAACTGTAATTTGTAATGTACTAGCTGAAAAGTATTGGCAAAGTGACAAACTCTTGCTGACAGAAACAGGAAAAACATTAATTGTCACGTCCCTGAGGCAGATTTCCTGCAGGATGGCATCCTCCTGCTGTTCACTGAGACACTCCCTCATGTCACAGATGATATGAGAGGAGGGATTTTGGACTGATGTCTACAGACTGTCTTGCAGTGCATATTGCATGCTGGGCACAAAATGATTAGAGACACCAGTGAAGAAGGTTAAGGGGCCAGATGTAGGACTGGACTGGCTGCAGCCTGTTTTAAGAAGGAAAACAGCTGAGCTTGACTCAGCAAAAAAACAGCCGACCTGCAGAGAGACAGCAAACAGACTGAAACTGTAAATTAATTTATTAATTAATTTTGTAAAAATAAAAAAAAATTAAAACACCTGCTCTCCCAGATCCAGACCAACGGGTTAACTCCATCAGACACGCTGGCTGTCAGTGGTGGTCCTGGCTAAACTGATGCATTTGGGTCACGTGTGCCTCATATGCCAAATTCATTTCGACGAGCTTGCAAGTATTTCCCCCGGCGCGATTAAAACGTACCAAGCCGAGACAAGACCAGCATGATGCAACATTGGCCAGCACAAAAAGGCGAGGATATTCAACACTTTCTTAGTGCGCAACATCTGAAACCGCCGCGCGTAAATGTCACATAACGGAATATCAGAGCGGGCTCAGGAAAACCCGCCTGGAATAAGATATGATGGAAAAGATGGAAAGAATATTAACAGACGCCCCTCATCACCTCCCAGTCACATCCTTTGCGGCACTTGCCGGCCAGCTGCATCTTACCACGTCTGTGAGCGATGTGCGCGTTTTGGCACGGCATCCAGATCTTCTTGAGCGGGTTCTGGGTGAGCTCCCGCGGGGAAGTCTCCAACATGAACTCTTCGTTGTCCAACATGTTGGATGTTGGATCATTGATGTTACCCTCCTAGTGTGATACTGAGGCGATGGGCTTTAGCCCTGTCAGTCTGATTCAGCAGGCTGCAGGGGGGGAAGGATGTTACATATCAGCTGAGGAACAGCAGTTTCTCGTTACCGTAACGACTGGAGACAGCGCGCACAGAGAGGGAGGGGCAGCAGAACACGGAGCCAGGTACAGGATGTTTATGTGCTGAACCAGCACTTGAGTCGTGTTGTTTCATATTACACTGATGCATTCACCAGACTGGTTTCCAATTGAATTAATCACAAATGCACTATTTCTTAGACGGTGGGAAGGCACGTGTATAGGTACTGACAAATTTACTCAAAGAATAAAAGAGAAATGCAATTTTTTGACAAAATAATCCTAACTCAAGATCTACTTATTAGCTTCTCCAGCTCTTAGAAATAAATTCAATTGTCTAATCCATGGAAATCCAAAAGAGAAACACAGGGATGCCTTCCCTCTGCCAAACATTAAATAGAAAGGTACATGTTCAGGCATGGGAGTTTGTTTTTGTTGTTTTTATAGCGTGGTTTGTTTTTGATGTGATGCTTTACATTTTCCTGAACTTAATGCAGTTTAAATTAAACAAATACAATTTTTTGAATCCTTTTCACACTCCTTTCCAGACCATAAGCAGACATCCACACACTCCTTTCTCAGAAAACCCCTTTTTAAAGTTACCGTAATGATGCAGAGAGGGAGACAGGAAAGGCAAGCTGAGAAAAAGCAGATCTGAGAAGAAAAACAAGTGTTCAGCTGTTCACATGCAGCACACATGGGCACTGAATGCAGCTGAGCACTGGACCAATCAGAGACGAGAAGAGAGGCCCAGCAGCCAATGGGAGAGGCGTGTCGACAGCACGGAGGGCGTGCTGACTGCTGGGAGCTCAGATAAACAACATGATGAAAACTCTGCTAACCTCAGGTTTTACAGGACCCAGTCGCGGCCCCTCAGTCAAGATCACACAGTGTGGTCTATTTGTGTCAGAAGACGTCAACAACTTCAACAATACACACACGTTAAGCAACACACAGCAGGATATCCTGTCAGAGAAGATGTAAATATTTTGTCAACAAAGGATTTCAATCAGCTGCTAGTGCACTTGGAAAGAAGAAAAAATGTTCAGATTGTGCGCCATTATTATTATTATTATTATTATTATTATTATTATTATTATTATTATTATTATGTATTTATTTTTAGAGCAAGTCAGCCAGATGTGATGTTATTGTTATTTGCTGCTTTTCTCGATTTAATGTCATTGTGAATTGAATATCTTTGGTCTGTTGTTTGAAGGCGTCACCTTGTTCGCTGAGAAATTATAATGGATATACTGTCTTTCACAATTTTCTGACATTTTCTAGAAAAAAAAGCCCACCAATTAGTCAAAAAATTGATCAAATCAAGTCAATCAACTGAATTTTTTCATTTTTTGTTGTCTGACCAACAGTTAAAACCCAAACATATTGAGTTTGCAATGACAGAAACACAGAAAAGATAATATTTTTTGTTACATTAATGACTGGAACAATTCATCTAAAACTCAAACTATTGCAAATCAATCTGTAGATCAATTAATTACTAAGTACAGTTAAGTCCTCCTCCTCAGGTCCAGTTACAACATAAATGTCTTAGTTTGAATTCATGTTTGACTCTTTGCAGCAGCATAAAACCACAATATGAGCAACTAACATTCGCACAACTTCTGGCGTTTGCTCTCAGCCTGACGAGACTTACTGTAGTGTCAAATCCGTGACACCAGGTGGCACTGTGTGCTCACTTTAAAAGGCCACACATTCAGTCAAGTAGACAGCAAAGAGGAAGACGTGTCTTACTAAGGAGAATTGACTCCATTCAGAGTCTGATGGCAGCGAAGTTATCGATTCAGTGTCTACAGTGACAGTGAACAAATCCAGAGGTCAGAGGGCACTGCAGTCAGCGGTCAGCAGGACTAATCCCATCAGCAACACACTACACCTCAGAGCCTCCAGCAATAATCACTCTCAATAATCACACACACACACACACACACACACACACACACACACACACACACACACACACACACACACACACACACACACACACACACACACAAATAGACAATCTATCTTACAACCACATACAGTAAATAAGTGAAAAAAAACAACCAAATTACTGAATGTATAAAAACAAGTTTACTGATCTACCCTGCTCTCTATATTTCTCCCATGTCCCCGTCAATATCAAATAAATTCTTAATTAAGCTGTATTTGTTTTTAAATCAGCCTGTTTTACGGGTAGAAAGGCACATAAGTTGTTTCTGTGTGTATCTGTTGTCTGTGTATTTCACAATACTAACATACCATAACCACTTAACAATGGCACTTTGACTCTCAGTCACTCATCTATTTCCAGACCTTAACGAGTGGGACGATATGAAAAGAACAGAAAGATTCCTTCAGCCACAATTAAACTGTATCAAAACTATAAACTCTGCATATAATGAGGATCAGAGGTCACCAACACAGTTCCACAAACAATGCCTTGAATTTTATAAAGTAGCTTTTATAACCATTGCAAACAGCGCTCGGGTGTGTCAGATCAGGAGTGGCAGCATTTATCAACCTCCTGCCACATTAGTTGCTGGCTGAAAAGCTGCATTTCTGTAACTCTCTGGTTTTGTTGTGTTGTGCGTCTAACAGAGGAACAGAAGAAAACACAGCGTCTATAATCTGATAGAGATTGAGGCCAGACAGCATCCAATTGTTTTATTTTAAAGACTTCAGGACCTCAGAATTTTGCTTTCAGCTGACCTTCTACACTACAAACAGCAAAATTACACCAACATGTGACGGATATTTGAGTTCAGATGTAGCTATCACCTCGAATGTTGCTGTAACAGCCTCCACTCTTGGTGAGATGTCTAAACTTGACTGCAGGGATTTAACACATGCTGATGTTGGGCCATACGGTCTGGCTGGGAGTCACCATTGTTCTCACACTAAAGGTGTTGGATGGGGTGGAGGCCACTCATGTTGGTCTGCACCCAACTTATTATGGACCCCATTTTGGCAACAGTCTGGGAAAGAAGACTTTTCATTTTTCAAGATTACACTGTCCCTCTACACAAAGATGGAAGCACACTGTGGTCTGAACTATGCTGTTCCATTAAGACGTTCATTAATTAGAATTAACAGAGCAGGAAGAGACAAAGGATGGTCACATATTTAGCATGTGTCTGCGCTCTGCCCTCTGTTTTAGCTTTTTGTTTATCGGATTTATAACTAATCATTCTTTTCATTATTGACTTATTTTTTCAGTGATTCATTGATTGGTATCACCTTAAAATGGGCGGCAATCTCTGAAACCCAAACATATTAATTTTTCAGTGTGTATAAGCTCCCACACTGAAGAGGCTGCAGGCGGAGATTTTTAATCATTTTGCCCTGACAAATGAATAAACAATCACCTGATTGTCAAATATGCAGACGGTTAATATTGCGGCGATCAAAAGTGATTAATGGACTAATATTTTGGCACATTTTGTACATAGTGTAATGCAGAATAGCTCTCTTATTGTATTACATGCTTCAGTTTCACGCGAGCATAAACAAACAAGAAAAATGTCTTCACTGTATAGAAACATTGCTCCATTTGCAAGCGTAAATATACAAAAATAAGACAACAATCCTGAACTTGAATGCTCCCAGATGCAAAACATCTGCGAGATGAGTGCACCGAACAGGCATCCAAGTACTGCACAGGCATTACACATTACACATGTAGGCTACAGCTCTGCCTGAAGCCTATAATGAGATTCTGAGCGAGCTGGTGAACTTTCCCCCAGATAGAGAGCAGACACAGGGAGGGAGGGGGGAGCTGCAGAGAGTGAGGGAGTCAGTGAACAAGGAGGAGAGGGAATGATTTATCGAAATTATTCAGAGTAGGGATGTGATGACGACACAAACAGAAAAAATAAGGATTATTTACGGAAAGGTGGAAATAGAGGACGAGGGAAGGCACATTTACTGCAGTTGGCTGAGGCTTGGAGACAAACATCCTGTGGGGTGGACAGCCTCCATGGAGTGCATGTGAGGACATAAGCTGTGCTGGGTCTGCTGCACCCACTGAAGCATATTTCTATCCATCTGCAGTTATAAGCACACAAAGGCTATGAGGGCACTCTTGAGACGAAAAAACTAACTCGATGCTTTCACAACCAGCGTCTTCTTAACATCAAATTTACAGCAGATCACTGTTAACAGCAGGGCCAGCTAAACATGCACGACAACCTTTATCGCCATACTGAAAAGATAAAACACAGAGTAGCTGTTAATATATGTTCTTAAAATAGACACACCAAGTACGGCACTTTCTGGCATGTTTTTCCTGTTTTTCTGCTTAGCCCCACCTCTTTTTGTGTTGGCGAACAGACAGCCAGCAAAGCACATCTCCTACTCACCAATACAGCCTGAGCTCTGTTCATCCCTCCTGCATCTGCCACAACAGCTCGGCCTGCACATGTTAAGACCACTGTGACCATATTCGTTCAAGCAAATCACTCCCTTAGGATGCAAAGTCTATCAGAGGGTTTGTCCTCTCTGCCTTGCATTTGTCAACACAACAGCACAGTAACACAATATTAAACAGACCCTCCAGGCTACATGGCCAATAGAGTTATGTAATAGCCTATTCTTATAATAAGTGAGTCATTGGTTTATATAGGCCATAGTATTAGCATTGGTTCAGATGCTCTTATAACGTTTTACAGCATGTCAAGCATTCATCGAGGAACCTCAAACAAAGGAAAAATATAGTAGAGTTGATTTGACAGCGTGTAAAAGTAAACACACAGAAATGCTGACTGACATGTTTACAGCAGCATTCAGGTACATTTCACACAAGGCAGCATCTGCTGTACCAGGATTTTGAATACAAATTAACGTTGAAATCTGTCCTCCATCTGTCCCATCCACCGCTACACATGGTGTGAAAAACTTGTCAGTAGGTGTCTGCAGTAAACAGTAAGCACACAAGAGTCACTGCAGCACCCAAAGAAAGGCTCAGGAAACAAAAGTATTTTAAAAAGCAAGTGTACAGTTTCTTTTAAAAGCCAAACTGCTGTGGTATTTGCCTTGTGGTCATGGTATGCACAGATCTCATCATAAGTTTTGCTCTCTCCTTCTGCACAGTTTGATCAGACTGTATTTCCTACACACTATCTTTGTGAGCAGTCCCATGTCAGTAACTATGTCCATCAATTCCTCAAACAGTCCCAGCTTGATCAGATGGGATCTATAACTTAATACAGATCAGTGAGTGGGATGATGATGATGATGTTCGGAAACCTTTGCAAACAGTCAGTGTTTACCTCTGGTTGTCACTCTCTGAACTGTCAGTCCACCAGCTAGCTTACTGGCTAGCTAACGAGCAGCTGCAGCCTGGCTCAACTGCAGACAGGAAGATGCTAGCTGCCAAAGCATCCCTGGCGTTTGCAAAGTGGCAAACTACCTCTTTGCAAAGCAAAACCTGAAATACCAAGCCTTTCCCACATTTCAGGGCTGTGTGCCGCAGTCTGTCCCGCCTCTCCTCGGTAGAAACCCTTGTCAGCTCTGAAACGTGCCTACGTGACACAGACTTGTTTACTTCATCCGCTCGCTAACACAGCTGCGCTGTAGCACTCACCGCACACAATGTCGACTGACTAAGAGTGTCGAAAAACACAAGAAAAAGAAAAGTGACCACTCAGCGGGAATTTGCACCCTACCTGCCCTGTCCCGCGTGTGTCTCGGGCGGCAGGAGCCCCTCATGGTCCCGGTTTAAAGCCTGTTCTTCCCAGCGCGGTGAGGAGCGTGCGTACCTCCGGCAGTACAAGCAGCAATGAATGAAGCTGGGCTGAGGAGCCGAGCACTAATTTCCGCGACCATACGCACGCGCGCACACCCACTTGTTATTGTTTAGATGTCCTCGTGCGTCTCCACCTCTACCCCTGTCAGGGATGGACTGGGACAAGAAATCGGCCCTGGCATATTGGACCAGACCGGCCCACCACATTTGATAACACGCACCGTTTCGGTCTTTTCAGTCTCTTGAATGTGTATATCAACTGTGCAACTCTTTAAAACCACGTTAAGCCATGCGATGAGTTAATGGGAATCAATGAGTGGACACATTAAATATTTCCAAAAAGTCTAATTTATTAACTCTACAAAAAAGTACACTCCACCACTCCATCACAGTAGTGGATCCTTAAGCAGAATTCATCCTATTGGGTGTACCTATGTGTTTCAGGGAGGAAGAAAAAAAAGAAAGAATAGAGATGAGAAATGATGGATAACTGTTCCAAGAGTAGTACTCAATAAATTGTGAAGTGACCCAGTCCAAAAGGATGAATGTAGCTGAACTCCTGAATGAACTTTGAACTCTGTGTGTGTATGTTTGAACTCTGTGTGTGTATGTTTGAACTAACCTGGCCATAGAACATTAGCCAGCTTATCACAGGTCAGTCCATCCCTGCCTACATATATCTGCACCTTGCGCACTTCAGGGGTGAGACACTGAGATGAGACACCTTATTAATACATATCATACCCATATAGTCATCATCACCCCTGACAAATGTTTTTAAAACTATAATAATAATAATAACAACAACCTGATGATAATAATAATGATGATAACAGCTAGGTCGAGTCAGTTTGAATTAAAGGCATGAATCAGTTTTTCAGCATCCGACCCGGGATCCGACCGGGTACCTACCCGGGTCCGACCCGGAACTTTCCCGGGTCAGTCCCGCGTAAGTTCCGGGTCGGTCCCGGCAATGTCCCGGGAAATTTCCGGGTCGGTCCCGGGTAAGTTCCGGGTCGGTCCCGGTAAAGTCCCGGGAAATTTCCGGGTCGGTTCCGGATAAGTTCCAGGTTAAATTCCCGGGACTTACCCGGATCCGACCCGGGACCAGACCCGGGACCAGACCCGGATCCGACCCAGACACGCACACACTAATAATGATAATAACGACAATCCGGGCCGGGATCCGACCGGACACACACACACACACACACACACACACACACACACACACACACACACACACACACACCAATAATATTACTACTACTACTACTACTACTACTTCTACTACTACTACTACTACTACTACTACTACTACTACTAATAATAATAATAATAATAATAATAATAATAATAATAATTACCCGGGAAGGGATCCGACCCGGGACACACACTAATATTATTATTATTATTATTATTATTAATAATAATAATAATAATAATAATAATAATAATAATAATAATAATAATAATAATAGTAACAACAACAACAACAACCTGACAAAGAAAGGAGTAAAGGAGTCCAGCTTAACGCAGGTTTTACTCCATGTCGTATGTCCCTGTTCAATGTCGCCATCCACCACTGTCATCGGCCACGGGAGCTGACGAAGCCCTGACGTGGCAAACATAGCAGAAATTTTGCGCATCTGGCAGCGTTGGCTTCTTTTTGTCTCTCAGTTTCTTTACACCTCCTTTTCGTTTTCTCTCCATTTTCGAAGATCCTAACAGATTGCGTTACCGACGTAAAAGAGGGGAAGTGTTTCATGATATGATTGGGCGAGATGAGTCCCGTCAAATGTCAGTGAAGAAAATAACCTATAGGCCGCAGACCAGCGTGTCGAGGGCCGGTCGGTGGTTATGAACAAACTCTTGCTCTGACTATTTTTTATTTTATTTTATTTTATTTTATTTTATTTTATTTTATTTTATTTTATTTTATTTTATTTTACCAAAGCGAAAGCGGTTGGTGTTTAACGATGTGATTGGGCCAGCCCAATGTCAATCGGGCCGCTGATCGATTGTCTGGTATTATGGGCTAGTCAGACCAATATTTAAAATAAAAAAGTGGCCGACTATCGGGCCAAATAGCACGTCGGCCCACCGGGAAAATGCCCGCTATGCCAGATGGTCAGTCCGTCCCTGACCCCTGTCACATATGCTTAAAGGCATTCTGTGCATGAAACATAGTTTATCATACATGCACCGGACAGTGCACGCGACTGCACACGAAGGATCCCCAAAAGCCTGAGGTTCACCATGTGTCAGCTGGTTTTTGGTCATGCTTGAGTACAGTATCACCTAAGGTGGGTCCTGCATTAACACATAATCTGGAGACCTTATCTTGGTGGGGTGGTGTCCATAGGGGTCCAGCACTAACTTTTGTCCCAAGGGGGTCATAACAGCTTCATCTGGCCATGGCCTGGTGTGAGAGTCTGAGACAAAAAGCAGCATCTCAGCTGGATCACAACTTTTTAATCAATGTATCACAAACAAGACACAAACACACACATATTTAAAGGTGCATATCGTTGCATGTCAGTGCCCGCCCCTGTTTGACTCCCATCTGCTCTTGTGCTTTGCTGGAGCAGCTTCTTTTGACTGAACGTTTCTCTCTCTGCAGTCAGGATGAGATCACTTCTATCTGCAGCTGTTGAGGATTCCACCTAATACTGCAAAGAAAAGTTAAGCTTGTTCATTCCACACATTTGACATAATCAAGTGGATGTTTACAGAACTGTAACAGCATGTGTTTTATTCCTCTTACATGTTTGAAACTTGCACTCTTTTGAATCAACCCAGTGGGTGGAGGAGGAGGAATCCAGGGAGGGATGGGACTCCGGTGTAGTGTGTCTGTGCCCTGCGGTGTGTGTTGGGAGGTGGTGCTGCCTTTGATGGAGGGGACCAGTGGCAGAGGCCCTTTCCTCAGAGCAAGGGAGATGGAGCCTCCTGCAGCTCTTGAAGCATGAGATACATTTATGATAAAATAAGATAAAACGAACATACACTGCAGAACAGGGTTCAAGATAAAGTACCCGTTTTCCTCAGCTCTCTCTTCACAGCCTTAACTTCTCCAAATTGGTTGATGATACAGTCGACAGCTTCAGCAGCGTCTTTGTCTTTCAGGTCTTCCTCAGTGAATGCCTGCATCAACAGCCTCCTCATAGAGGGGTCTTGATCCTTAAGCTTCTCCAAGAAGGCACAGTTGGGAAAGGACTGATTCAGCATGTTATTTTCGCACGCATTAAATACGAAGTGACAGTGTCATGATGTCTGTGGCTCATGTGGGCTGTTAGTGTGTCACTGTATAATTCGACTTACTGAGCTGGTGGTTGGTGTAACTTTTGTGGATGATGCATCCACGGGGAAATGTTGCCCCCCGTCCAAATGGACCAAATGGTCAAGCAGTTTAATTCTACAGAGACCAGACACAAAAAGTGGATCGTCGCTTTAATCTTCTGCTCTCTTCTCATCTTTACATCTGTAGGGTTGTAACATTTTTGTCATCCTGAGTCAGACAGGCCACTTGTTGAGCTGTCCTCTTTGTCAGCGTTTGCTATTCCAGCCATCCTGGTCATCTTTTCTGCAATACAGAGACAGTGCAATGAGAAGAAAGGAGAGACTGATGTGTTGTTACATATGAGCCAGCTACTTGTTGTTATTCCAACCTTGGTCTATTTGGACAGCCTCCACTACAAGATAAAATTCCTCTGCCTCAGTCTCGTTTGCAAAGTTAAGGCCCACCTGGTGGTCCTGTGCAAAGACAGTAAATCCACCTTAAACGAACTGAAAACTAATATTATGACAAGCATGTTGCACACACTGATGCTTTCAAACAGTGTTGCTTACATCTGCAGGGAAAGTGTGGAAGAACGTGACAGTTGCAGCGTACTTGAATGGGATGTACAGCTCCTGCTCCCACCTTTGCTAGCTGTGTTCAAGGAAAGATGAGGGAAGGATGAAAGGAAAGGAAGAAAGGAAAGGCGTTCACAGTATTACAGTAGGTGAGAGGCAGCACAGACACACCCGTGAAACCACAAATTGAAGGAAATGCTACAAGCTGTCCCATGTGTTACTTCATTAAAGGAAGTGGCGAGTTAGTAAATGTGAGTGGGTGGAGGATCTCTCATCAGCTCTGCAGTTCCTCTTACTTTGACGCAGTACAGACGCAGGAAGTAGGAGCGAATGGACTCATCCTTAATGAGACACACGGCACCACAACCCAAGCAGCTCCAGCCTGGACCCTCACCCTGGGTTTGATCAGCTGAAACACACACAAAAAAAAAATCATACAAAAAAAATACACTTGTTCAAACTTGTGCATGTGTACAACCCCAGTTCCTAAAAGCTGGGACAATGTGACATCCTAACTTTTTTTAAATACAACCTTGTAGGAGCCTCGAATCAGCAGCCCCAAATGTTTGAATAAAGTACAAACGTGAAGGAAACTGACTCCCCACTACTTGTTTTTGTAACTATTAAAATGCAGGTTAATTAATATTATGACTAGAAAAAAAAAAATCATTGGATTTTACACATTTTTCCATTACTAAAACAGACTACAGGGATTCTGCTGTGTTGAGCTGTTTAAAGGGGACTTTAAAGTCCCAGAAAACATTCATGTTGATTCTCTTCATTTTGGCCACAGGTAAGTTATTTTCCTTTTCATCTCATTTTCTTCTTTTGTGACTCAGAGTGCCATTTGAGATGTTCTGGTTTGAGCTTCAGAAGATTACATAGCAGAGAGGCTGCTCCTCAGAGAGACCCTGACCTCTTTTAGGAGGCTGATGATGCTGGGAAATGATCCATTTAACTTCTTTTATGTCTTGTGTGAGCTTCAGGAGATCAAGCCTCTTTATTCCATCCTGCCCTGACATAATCTCGGTTTACCTCTACTCATTCAGGTCCTACATCACCATGGTTTCAGTAACCACAGGCAAATCATCATCATCCATGGTACAAAAGACATGTGCGCTGACAGGATTAAGGTCTCATCTTTTCTTTCTCAATGATTTCATTTGATCTCTGATTTTCACTGCTGTCCTGATGACACGCTGTTGTACTTAGCTATAAAACCAACAACAATCTCTTCATTCAGTTTGGAGCATTTTCAGATAGTTTTTCTTTAAAGTGGGTTTATCTTTTCTATCCAGCTTTCTTCTATCAAATTAGTGCAACTCTCTGTAGACCACGATATTCAACATTTCTATGTCATCTCTAACCTTTATCAAAGACAGGTTTTCTGAAGTCTACATTGCTTTTCATATAAGAAAATGAACATCTTCCTGTTAACTGTGATGCTCTCTTTCATATTTTCCTCATTTATGTTTTACATTCATTGCTTTTTTTCTCATTATTCTCCCTTTAACTGCTTTAAAAAGTGTCAGATGAAAAAGACGTTGTAGTCGTTGTACATGTTTACAGCTTGCAGCACCTGCTCTGGTAACGTGGTGATGTAGTGCCAGGCAATGCAAACAGAAGATACTAACTAAATAAAACAGTCCTCACAGAAAGGCCATTCATCCACCAGGCCTCCTCTGAGAGATGTTCCTGATAACATGGAAACAGCTCCCAGAAATAAAGGAATTAAAGTCGCAGTGTTAGAATACACAAGGTAATTTTTCAGAGACAGGCATCAGATTTTACAAAAGATTGCAGAGTAAAACAAAACTGTGTTCAACTTAGGGATGAAATATTACTTTTGAAATATTTTACCTGTATGACACACATTAACTTCCATTAGGTCCATTAATCAATAAACATGAAATTCTAATTTAGGGCAGGAATAATGTAACATCCATTTAACTTGGCTGTTTCACTGGTTCAAATGTTTATACATACAGAGAAAGGTGGTAGTAAATTTTTGTCTAGTTGTACATTATGGACAGTGACCTGACCTTCCAGTGAGGTTCAAGCAGAGTGCAGAGGACACCTTTCTCACGGATAGTCAGGAGGTCACTCATTGCAAGACATCCAGGAACCAGACTTGATGCCATCACAAGACTCTTGTTTTCACCTTCCACTCACTACGGCTGCCATGACCTCAGCTTTTACCATGCCATCTAATCCAACGAACCCAGTGGATACTGTCAGTAACTGTAACTGGTTTGAAGGGCAATATTTCCAGTGCAGCTGGTAACCATGCAAATGTATTTGACTTGCTGTACACTGTGTGTGCACTGTTCCTTCAGTAACAAAACAACAGTTAATGGCAAAGGATGGCAAGAGCACATTTGTAAAGGCATCAAAATTTGTTAAAGGTACAACGTGTCACCTTTTAAGTGTTTATGAGTCCACTTAGTTTCTCTGGTGTCTCTCAGTTAGAGATGAACTGTGAGTAAATAGCTATAAGTTATAATCACATACAGTACTTCACTCTGTCACTGTTTGGTCCAAGTATGGAACTCTTAAAGATGAACAGACATAATCTACAACCAGTGGTGGAGAATAACTACAAAAAGCATAAATACAACCCTGATTCCAAATAAGTTGTGATGTGCAAAACGTAAATAAAAACAGAGATTAATCATTTGCAAACAATGTTTTACAAACGACTGATTCTTTCCAGGATGCCCCTTTCATACCCAATCATGATACTATCACCTGTTACCAATGAACCTGTTTACCTGTGGAACGTTCCAAACAGGTATTTTTGGAGCATTCCACAACTTTCCCAGTCTTTAGCTGCTCCTGTCCCAACATGTTTGAAATGTGTTGCTACATCAAACTCAGAATAAGCAGATATTTACAAAAATCAATGAAGTTTAGGAGGTCAAAAATTAAATATATTGTCTTTAGTTTGGGTTGTATGTATTTACTTTTGCTCAAGTAAAATTGCAACTGCAAGATTTCTATTTTTAATGGAGTCTCTTGTCACTGGAGTATTTATTCCGTCTCTGGCTACACCTGCTATTATGATCCAGTACGCATTAAAAATTAACAGAGGGTGTTAGGTTTGAAGGCTGAACACCTTACGTCCTGCTCACTGAGGTCTTTGTTTCCATTTTCCTCAGTTAACTCATTATGTACTGAAAAAGTGGGCATTTATCTTGGAGCCAAAAACAGAAAGATTTATCAGCAGACAGCAGGGAGCATTAATGGTTTGGCAGAGGCTCTCGGAGGAAGAAATTTCAAGTGTGCGGAAATGTCTGGATAAGGTTGATAGATCACGCTGTGCAAGAGCATGATAACACCTTCAACTCTCGTAGTGAAATGTCCTTTGATTGCACGTGTTACAATACAGACACAATTAACCATTAGGAAAGTCTTCTTTAGGGCTTATTGGTAGGATGTGATCTTGCCTAATAAATATCTTTTATGACTTCCACATACAGCCTTTCTTTGTTTACAGCAAGAAGAACTAATTTGTCACACTGCCACAAAATCAGATTTTTTCAATAATAACACATTTTATAATTCTCTCGGTATCAAACTGTAAAATGATGGTTCCTGTACAAGTGACACCATACAGTTGTATAAACATAAAAAAAACACAATTTTATTTCACATGTTAGACTACTAACATTCAAAATAAATGCCATGTATTGGACGTTTGAGTGCGGTGATACAAAGAACAGTAAAAAGTGAATAAAATACAATAAGTGACATGTAGATTGGAAAATATTGCTCACTCTGCTTCACTTTCATACTTTTACAGTACTTCACTCAAATGATCATTTTCCCATGCTCTTCAGAAAATGTGACCTCTCGGTGACTATTACACACCACTCCTCCGTCTCCTCCATCACCGTCTCCTCCTGTGTCAGCTCCTCCGGGCACGGGCCTCTTCCGCCTCTTATTGAGGAGAGGGTTGTTGGACATGTCCAGGTCTTTGATCTTCACCTGGTCGTAGTCAACACGCATGGTAGCCAGGGCGCTGGTCATTTCCTCCTGGTGGAGGACACAGA
Organism: Chaetodon trifascialis; assembly: GCF_039877785.1. Taxonomy (NCBI): domain Eukaryota; kingdom Metazoa; phylum Chordata; class Actinopteri; order Chaetodontiformes; family Chaetodontidae; genus Chaetodon; species Chaetodon trifascialis. The sequence continues at coordinate 16,538,071 of NC_092058.1, read as the reverse complement.
CATTTTGTGCTGTAAGTCTGGTGCTTCACTGCCACCCCGTGGTCATATTCTGAAAATACACAGATCTAGACCAAGTCCCACCTTCACATCGTCCCACAGCTCCTTGTCCTCTGTCAAGACACGGGAAGTGTGGAGTGGTGTTGGTGGGACCACCATGGACTGCTGCAGTATAAGAAATCATTTAAATAACAGGGGGTGACATGCAGGTCTATAGACATAGTGCTTACAAAGTGATAACTTACACTAATCCAGGGATGATTCACAAACTGTCCGATAGTCATCCTCTCATTGGGCTCTGTCTTCAGTAACTGAATGATGAGCTGTTTGGCTACAGAGGACAGAAAATAAAACACAGAAAATCATCAAACATTTAACCAAAGAAGTCTGAAATGCAATATGGACCGACAGACTGTAGATGCTGTTGTGACTGGGTCGATGCACAACACTACATTTAAACCTGAATGAATACTCTTTTTTTTGTCATTTTGGGGTCATTGGAAAGAAGCTGTAAACACTGTCATATTATTCCTTTTAAGTTCTTAAGGGGAACTTTTTAGCAAGCAGTTGCTTACTTACACACCATGCAGTTATGGAGCAACATTATCATTCATTTGTATAGTTGTGTTTCTGGTCAACTGATGAGTATACTTTTAATATTCACTTTTATCTCTATTTTTGATTTCTACCACATCATGGCTCTTCAACTGCTAAATGTTGTTAAGCAGCTAGTCGCTACCTTTGCCTGCCTGTCATCTGGCGTTGAGTTGGTAGTGTACTGGTGATTTATCAGCACTGTTTTTGCTGTAAACAGCTGCTTGTGGCAGAAAATAAGGTGAACGAGAGTGATCAACTGAAACAAAACATTAGAGTTGAGGGCCAGAAAACCAAAACTATGAGCTGAAAGTTACTAAAATGCTCTGTTAAACTGCAGTGGGGTGATAATTCTCTGTGGGTTCGTCACACAGTTCACAGTTCAGTCATTTATAGTCATTTGCTCCATTGTTAATATAAACATATTGACTATAGCAGCTTTATTTGTTTATTTATTTATTACTTATTGTATTTATGGATTCATCCCTCTTTGTGCTGATTTAACAGTTTTGACATCTTTCTCTTGTGATTTATGAATTTTATGGCCACAGCCTGACCTTCCTCTGAAACATCAGCCCACTCAGGGTTTGGGAACTCATACTGGCCCATCCTGATCCTCTGCTTCATGCCTGGAGAGATGGCCTGACCTGTGTTTGAGTAGAACGGAGGAAACCCACACAGACTAGAAACACAAGAGAAGAAAAGAGAAGAAGAGACTGTTTTTCTTTGCTCTCTTCTTTAACCAGAAACACAGGCTTGGACATCAACATACAGTATGCCACAATAACTATAAACGTTTCATTAGGTTGCACATGATACTCACAGAATGTACATGATTACGCCCAGAGACCACATGTCACATGACTTGTCATATTTCTCTGGCCCAAGCACCTCTGGGGCTGAATGGACAAATAGATACAGAAAAAAAAGACAACACAATGATGTGGAGACTGAAATACACACTCGCAGGACAATATGCAGACACACATGGACAACATGAGAGTGAATGACAGCAACTACGTCCACAAACTACGCCTGTAATAGCACATTCATTATACCTGCTGATTTCACTGCAACTCCTACTAAGGTTAGGACAGCAAACACTCACCGACGTAATATGGAGTGTAGCAGGGAGTCTGCAGAGAGTTGTGCAGTGTCGTCTCCTTAGCAAAGCCAAAGTCAGTCAGTTTAAGGGTAGCGTTACTCTCCCTGGTGGTGTAGAGCAGGTTTTCGGGCTGTAGTGTGCAGGACAATGAGAGATTAAAACATGTATTTAACTAGAAATTCTTTCTTAATTCTCTGTGAAGACTTACTTTGACAGCAGCAGTACCTTCAAATCCCTATGAGCAATGTCCATGTGGTGGAGGTACTCTATGGCCGTGCCGATGTCATGCATGATCTCTGACGCCTCTGATGGACAGACATGACACAGATGTAACATGGACAGGGCATAATATAGAAACCCATGAATCTAAACGGTTGAATGTGAACTCTAACCAACCTCTCTCTGTGAAGGCCTGGTCCCCTCTGGCCTGAATGCGGCTGAACAGCTCCCCTCCCTCCATACTGAGACAAGGTTAACAAAGAGATGAGAACTGGGGCAGCGAGGGGACTCTTGGCAAACAACAAACACAGTTCTCCACTGCAATCATGGCTTGACAACAAAGCGACTCATTGTGCCTCACAATTTACTGTTCAGATGAGTCCAGTCTTCTGAGCCACAGCAGACTCAGATGACTCAAGCTATAAGGACGCATTTAAAGGGAAAAACCACCCAAAGGCAGAAACTACAGCAAACTATTATGTTATTTTCATACCACGAAGTGAAACAAACACAGAAGATATAAATGACAGTGCTCCCAGGTGACACTTGATTCCAAAGCGCATCTTATAATGTAGCTGTACATGTGTAAAGTGTTCAAATATTCCAGTAAATATGGCCTCTGTCGAAGCCATGCTGGTGCTTAGCATAAAATATAGATATAAAATATTAAAATGTTCTGTGTGTTTGAATTGCATGTGAATTGCAGGTGTGAAGACAGCACAGCAAAACACAGTGTGTTTACAGCAGCATCCAGTCATTCAAGCCACATTAACATGTGGTCAGTGATTCAGATGAATCCCGTCAAGTCTATTCTGCGGTGAACAAAGAGGAAAACAACACTCCCAAACAGTCTGTGTCAGATTACCATCCTGTCCGTGTGTTGTTCTGTTGCACCGTGATGTCTCACTTTCATTTTCATCTTCAGTCTGAGTTTAATTATTTGCTCAAGTTGAATTTAAACAAAATAACAATGGAAACTACTGTGCACAGACAGGAAAAGAAGTAAGAATGTAAGAAGGAAAAAGAGGAAAATGATTTTTTAAAGTACATACAAAGGTGAAATTCTTTTTTAGCATTCTCTGTGGGACTTTAAGAAGGATGTAGGATCATTTTAACAAAATGAGAAAAAGATTTCCATAACTTAGGACACTGGTTCATTATTTAAAAGCACAAGCTGTGGTGTGGAAGAAGGCAGGGTGTGAACAAAAGCAGAAACAAAAAGGACAGGAGAGTACAGGTGTGCACTTCTTTTCTGTGCAGCAGTGGTGTAGTTTTCCCCGAAATCCCAAATCAAATGCAAGACAAGTGCAGGCTGAAGTGAAGTGAAGCTGGATCTCGATACCATGCAGATGCTTTGAGTTACTGTGGCTCTGAAGTGGCCATCACAGGAGCTGTTCCATTATTCACACATTAGGCTAATTGAGAATGTATGGCTTCAGCTTAAAGAGACACTTTTTAAAGTCAGAAATGAGCACAGAGCTGTGCTACTTTACAGACAACACACAAATCTGGCTTAGCATTGGTTTTCCCTTAAAGGCCTGAAATAGCAGACGATATATACTGACCACTCCATTATGATGAGGAGACATTTCTTCCCCTGGTGCATGTTCTCATACAGGCTGAGTATTCGGACGATGTGGGGGCCTCCAGAGACTCTCCAGTGCAGCTCAACCTCCCGTCTGGCTTTAGGAGTATCGTACAGGATCTGCTCCACGTCACAAAAACACACATCGATGAAATGCGTCTGTTTCCTGTTCACGTAAAGGAAAGCTTTCACATCTGCATCTCTGGTTGCAAATCACAGCCTCTAAGGCAGATGAGCTTGATTGATTTTATTAAATATCTGTCCGACATCCTTAGCCTGATAAGTCTGAAATCAATAAACACACACAGAGACAAACACGTACCCCATTGTGCCGATCCTCACTGTATGAATGGCTGCTATTAAAGCCATTAATCTGCAGCTGTTTGCTAAGCTGTCATTTCCAGTGGGAACATATGAGTGAACACTTTAAGACTGCATTTTGCAACATGCCCTGTCTTTAAAGACACAGGGCTGCAGCTGTGGTATCACAGACAGGGGAGGAGGATATTTTCCTGGACATGCAGACCCAGCCCAAACCCTTGTGGACACTGTGTAGTAAAGGCTCAAATATGATTGTTTATAAAGGTGTGACTTTGCTGCAGAGCCTCTGTGCACAAATCACAGCATTATGTTACTCACAGAACAGAAGATTACATACGCAGCGTGAGCCAGCTCTTCACATTTCATCATAGGTTTTCGGCTGTGGCTTACCACCAGAGATATTCCAAAGAAAACATGTGGAGGCACTTGTGGGGCTGCGCTTCCTATTTCGATTTTCTTGAGGTTTAGCTGCAAACCTACAGCTGCTTATTGACTTACCAGCTCTGACGTTCTCACATGTCCCAAGATGTCTTTTAAAAATCACTGCAAACATTTAATAAGATGTATACTTAATGTTGAGTAGAGGAGAAAAAAAGCATTTTTTTTTTCACTTTTGTTAAATGTCAGAGGCTTAGATGATGTAAAGTATCAACAGAGCAGATCATTGTGCACACAACAATCATGGAAACTGTGTCAAAACATCCCAGACAGCACATCACTGTCTGACAAACACATTCACTGTCTGGGCAGCGCAGTAACTGAATTCACTTTCAGATTACTGCTACATGCATCCATGGTTGAATTAATATTTCATCTGCGTCACATAAAAGCCCCCCGAACACCACAAAGCCTCACAAAAATCACAATTCTGCACAGATTTACAGTTTAAGACACCAATAAATGCTGGAGATGACAGAAGACATGAATAATTGATGGGAGTTGTCTCTTTTCCAGGGACAGCAGCCTCCAGAGGACTGCTTGGATCACACAGGATAAAGAAGCAGGCAAACACCCACCTTAAGAGCACATTTCTCTCCTGTTTTCTTGCAATAACATTCCAGCACTTTTCCATTGATGCCCAGGCCGAGAACCTGAGCGGTGATCTTATAGTCATCTGTCACTGCGTTTCTCCTGAACTCCAGTTTAGAGTAAGCAGGTGGTTGGAGGTCAGAGAGGCCGCTTCCCAAGCTGCTCTCCAGGCTGTTGGAGTCAGTGTGGCGCGCTGTCCCGTGCTGCGCACTAACTGTATTTACCGACTGCTCCTCCTGATTATGATGCATTTTTTCCCTCACTGATGCAAAGCAAACACATCAGTCTCTGCCACAGAAAATATCCGGTGTCATCCTACTTCACCCGCGTATGTCCAGAGGACTTTCAGAACATCTCGATCCCCTTCGAACACTGTAGGAGCAAAAAATGAGGTATGCAATCTGTGAACCCTCCTTGGAGTACAGAAAAGGGCGGGGGTCTGAAATCGCACCGTTATGTTGGCATAAAGAACACCAAAAGACCCCCAGCCGATCTCTGAGTGGGTGCGTAGGGATGGTAAAAGACTCGAAATGAGAGGAAAGAAAACGCTTAAAGAATCTGGTACCCCAAGCTGGTCCTCATCACGGTTATCTGCCTCCTTTTCCTGCAGGGTACAAGAACCTCTCCAATTCCCTTACGTCAGCGCGGAGCGGCTCAAATTCGTTTTCTTAAAGGCACAACCACGCGTAAAGACGCACGGCAGGGTACCAGTGGAGAGAGCAGAGGACCAAAAGCTATGACCAGAAATGGATGCGATGTACTGAGAGGGGCGTATGCATGAGACCTGGACCCCCCAGAAGAATATAGCTGTGTCCGTGAACCTCAGTCTATGTGGAATCTCCCCAGCTGTAGGACACGAGTCTCTTCACCACATCACATCCTTATGCTGCTCCCAGCACTGCCCATTATCAATGAAAGCTGTGCCCAATATGTAGAATGTCGATAAATCCATAAACTTAACGATTAAGATGGCGTTAAGGCGTTGGGAGTGAGGGGGTCTTCAAAGGACATCATGGCACAGTCAGAACGCACAAAAGGTGCCAAGAAATCCCTCAAATCTGACACTTTTTGTCTTGTATGTCTTGTGAGCTCCTCTCCTTCCCTTCAAGACCACTGATACATTCCCAATAATTCCTCATTTCTATTCATGTGTTTAAGTGAAACATTTTCATTTTTGGACTATGCTTCTTCTTCTTCTTCTTCTTCTTCTTCTTCTTCTTCTTCTTCTTCTTCTTCTTCTTCTTCTTCTTCTTCTTCTTCTTCTTCTTCTTCTTCTTCTTCTTCTTTCAGCCAGGTTGTGCCAACACACATCCAGTTCAGTATGATTGTGTCAATAATGCGTCTGCAGTTACCTAAGTCTTCTTTCAGTTCCAAAAACCTGACTGGACAGACATTAAATAAAATATAAAATATGTGCAGCTGGGAATTTGGAATCAGAAGTATTTTTCAAATAAATAAACAAACATATGTATATTATAAATAAATATATAAGTATTATTTTTATAAATGTAAAATCAGAGCTAAATTTCTTCATTGAGATTTTGACTGATATCATTGGGCAAATTATTTTTGCAGATTATTGACAAATGACTCGTGGGCTTTATTATTTATACATACTTGGAATTTAATTTTCAACGCACACTAAAATAATATATTCTTGTAGATTAAATTACTAAAACAGCCTTGCACAATACTGAAGCCTACTTTGCTTTCTGTGTATTCATTGCAAATAAGTTATGTAACAGCATTGCCACTGATTCATTAACTAGTTCTCTCAAAATGTTTTGCTGCAGGTTTTCCTTGTCACGCACTGCTGAAGCAATTACAGCAGCAGGTTTCCTTTGCTGTGTGGCTGTGCGCAGCTGGCTGTTAACCTATGCTAAAGTGTTAGCTAGCCCTGCAGGGCACGGTCCAGCACGCACTCGTCCTGTACAGGAAAAGGCATGGTGACACGCAGCTGCCTGTTCTCCTCCATGGTGCGTTGGATGGTCTCATAGGCGTTGGAGTTTCCAGACCAGCAGCGACGAGCCACCTGCAACACACAGACAGATTAGAGCCAGACATCAATCATCTGCACTTTGAGCGCATTGGAGTGGGCTGGAAGCTATTATGCCTCTCTTCTCTCTGAACTCTCACCCCATTGGAGACGTCCCAGTTAAGCATCAGACTGGCACGCTTTGCGGCCTCCTCTGAGCCGTCCAACATCAAACCAAACCCGCCATTCATCACCTCGCCCCTGTGAGTGAGACAACAAAGTAATAAACACACTGACTTTGTGACAGATAAGTAGTAATCAAATAAATGACTTTGAATCACAACAATCTTTCACACAGATTGCTGTTGACTGGGTGACCAGCCAGCCGTACCAGCCGACACCGCCACCATTGTGCAGGGCTACCCATGTGGCGCCCCTGAATGCATCACCAACAAAGTTCTGGACTGCCATGTCTGTAAGAAGGAGACATTGTGAGCCGTCACTTTGACTTTTTAAAGTTATTCCTGAAGCGTTACTGATTTAAATGAATGAAGAGAGTACGGTGAAGCTGGGAGGATGAGGTTGTATAAAGACAAGGTAATGAGTTTGTGAGCAAAGCAACAAACCTCACAACTACTTTATTCTTACATCAGCAGTCACTCTGGATGGTCATAATGCTCCCTTATTTTTATCAATATGACATGAAACTCTACTTACAGAGACTAAAAACTTCCTTGAGGGTATGTAATACTCTCAATACCAAGTTTTCTCTTATTCTTGTTAAGTTATAAGTTATAAAACAGACAAATTGTTAAATTGCCGCTAAGAAAGTTCACAGTTGCGTACAGCGATTGTCAACATACCTGCACAGAAGGCAGATCCATCATACACATTAGAGGTTTCTCTGAAGGGGCTGTCAGTGCCACTAACATCATGATGGTCTCTGCTAATAACCACGGGAGCCTGAACAAATGAAATAACAAAAAACACTGAGACTCTGATGAAAACTTGATATGATGCAGACCTCCTTAGCCGACAAATCATCCTCATACTGAAACTCTTCCATCAGCGATAGCCTGGTTGATAGCCAAAGCGATGCAGATCCTCCCTCTCTGATCAGAGTAGAGGATTCTGGCTTGGGATCCCACGACCTAAACAGACAGAATACACAGAGGAAATCAGCTCATTGCAGCTGCGCGTCTCTTCACCAGATTTGGATTGAATGATCAAATGCGGGCGTCGATTGACAAGAAACTTCCGGACCATTTTGTGCTTCCCAGCCTCTCTGATCCAGCGGATGTTGTCATTGTACTGCTGTCTGACACCATCAGTCACATTGGCGCTAATTTCCTCCAGGACAGAAGCAGCAATGTCGTCCGTTACGGCGAGATCGTTTGGGTCGCCGGATGTGCACACCCAGCGAAATGGACCGAAACCCAAAGAGAAAATGTTGCTGTGCCAAAGCAGAAGGAGGGAGATTATAAACAAGTTACTGCAAGAAGAAAATATCTGATCACCGTTTATTGGTCTAAACTTATAATTTTCTATCACAGGATCAATGCAAGATTGACTAATTTAGAAAATGTCTCACCCCATGATGTGCTGGACATATGAAGGGTAACGGAATTCAGTTGCTCCTCCACCAACCTTTTCTACCTCTGCTCCTATAAAAACAAGGAACACAAGCCTCTTAATTGGCCTGACGTGGTCTGAATGGTACTGATGAAATATTCTGAGTGTGTGAGTGTTTAATAACAGACCGGCTCTCTGGGCCTCCAGGAGGAACGCGTTGCCATAGTCCCAGAAGAACATACCAGCATCGGACAGCTTGTTGATAGCCTTAACGTGTCTTCGGAGGCTGTGATTGTATGTAAAACACGTGTTATTTCAGCGTCATAGACCCACATATTGTGGATAATATACCAAAGCAAAGTCCATCTGTTTTACCTTTCTTGGACCATGGTTTGGAAACGATTAGGATCAGTCGACATGAGCTGATTCGCCTGGCGGAAGCTGAGCTGGACTGGATAGTAGCCCCCATTATATGGGTTGTGAAGGGAGGTCTGGTCTGACCCCAAATCCACCAGGAGCTCCCCTGTCCTCTCATACTCCAGCAGCAGCCTCTCCCTGGTTAGGACGAAGCAGGGCAAAGGATTCAGGAGTACGCAACAATAGGTTTTACTGTGGCGGCAGACCGGTGTCGTCGTGTCTTGTAAGCAGAAAGTTCTCATCTCTCACTCACCACAAGTCTACGATATTGCCGTGATAACCCAGACTGAGGGCAGTTTTGGAGCTCTTGGCTTCTCTGAAAGACACAAAATAATAAGAATTTCAGTATCTCACAGCAGACATGTTCTGTAATCAGATACATCATGTTGTCTTTTTAGGGGCCCTTTTAGGGGCAGCAGTGGAAAATCTTTTTGTTGCCTTTGGACAGAGCCAGGTTAGCCGTTTCCTCCTGTTTCCAGTTTTTATGCCAAGATAAGTTAACCTTCTGCTGGACATTAATTGTATGAGTGATATTGATCTTCTCATCTAACTCTCTTCCAACAAGCGGAAACCAAAATATTATATATTAATAAATGGAGAATGAGTAGGTTTTTGTATGTATAGACTCAAAATAATCTCTCCTGACGAGTCCCACTCATTCTGCCTTACAGTAAAGGATATGAGTAGCTGTCAGGTAGTTCTACTGATATAATCATAATCCTCTTTGTTACCTGATGCATTTAATGCAGTGCTCCATGCTGCTGGTGACCTCCATCAGCCATCCCTGCTCATGTCTCTTTCTGAGAGGAGCCTCATCCACCTACACAGACACCAATTTACACAGCGACAAACAGTATTTCCTTCATTCTTTCTCAGTCAGCAGTGAGTATTAACAGGAAATGATGGGATATCAGCTGACCTCTGCAATCACGCCAACACAACCGGCAATGACGGCAGCTTTAGCCTGAGCTCCACTCATGCCCCCCAGGCCAGAGGTCACAAAGACACGGCCCCGCAAGTCCCCAGAGCCCAGGTACCTCCGGCTGGCATTCAGCACAGTCAGCTGCACAGAAAAGCACGAGGACACTCAGAAAAACAGGAACTGCATCATCCAGGTAAACTGTGCACTAAATGTGAATGATTTAAAGCAGTAGATCACATGAGTTCAACTACTGAGTGATTTTCCCTCCTCAGATTGTTTCATTTATGTTTTTAGAGGTCTAAAGGATGGAAACTGTCTAGAATTTCCAACTAAAAAAAGCAAAAAAGCAAACACTACTTGTTTCTGACACAGAAATCAGCTCCCGACACTCTAAGGGAGGACCTGACCCTCAGTTTGGGAACCACTGATTAAAAGTAACACATATTTCATATGAGGAGTTACTGGAGCGCTGTGTGCACATCTGTTTTAAAAGCATACCATGGTGCCATGAACAATCCCCTGAGGTCCAATGTAGCAGTAGCTGCCTGCTGTCATCTGACCATACCTGAAAACAGACAAACAAAAGAAATTTTTACATCAAGATATCTGCACCGTCACAGGAAGCTTAATGTGGAATCATTTTTGTCCTGATGAAACGAAATACCAGGATGAAAAGCACCTTCAAAGACTTACATTGACACACCGAGAGCAAACATCTTCTCATACTGATTTCTGGAGGAGTAATTTGGAATAACCTGAGAGATGAAAGAAAAAGGGGTGAGTATGTCAGTACACAGGGACGCACACAGGCTGCAAGCATCAGCTTATTAAATCAGGTGTGCGCTGGGCAGTCACCATGCCGTTGGTGATGATGGCGCGAGGTGAGGAAGGCAGGCTGGGGAACAGGCCCATCGGATGGCCGCTGTACATAACCAGGGTTTGCTCCTCTGTCATCTCACTCAGGTAATGCATCACCAGGCGAAACTGCACTCAGACGCACACACGCATGCACGCACGCACGCACGCACGCACGCACGCACGCACACACGCACACACGCACACACACACACACACACACACACACACACACACACACACACACACACACAACATTAAAACTCTTCTGTTCAGACTCTAGACATCATTACCAAACACACTGGTTGAACAGAGGCTAGCTCAGGGCTTACCTGGGCCCAGTTACTAAACACCTGGCCATTCCCTCCATAGGTGACGAGCTCCTGGGGGAACTGAAGGGTGAAGAAAACGAAGGTGTCATTGAGACATTAAAACGAACAGAAGACTTCAGAGATTCAGTGAGCTTAGTTAAAAAAATGATTGCAAGCTGTGTTAGAGGCTCACCTGAGCAACCACTGGGTCCAGGTTGTTCATGATCATCAGCATCATGGAGGCTGCTTGACGTGTGCGGCATGGGTACTGATCGATGGGGTAAGCCCTGAGGAAACGGAGAGAAACTCACATCACTGCTGTGGTGGAACAAAGAAAAAGCATCTTAAAGTGAGACACGGTGGCCACGAGTTTTAACTTCATGATGACACTACACATCTAAACTCATGCAGACAGCAGAAGTGGAACCATGTGCTGGTTACACAGCGATCTCCAGCTAAAGTTTTGAAAACATCATCTAACATGAGCCACCATCAGCTTTTTATGGTAACAGTGAGATTAGATTGTGTGATTTCATGCATTCGGTTTGGTGTGCACGTCGTGCAGCAGGGACTGTCATTAAAGCTCTATGGACAGATTTATCAGCAGGTTGATAATGTTGCTATTATTTATACAGATTGATTTATCAGTTAACCAAATTAAACATTCTTTTGTTCATCTTTTGTTTACTGTTGGTCATTTCTTGATAACAACACTCACTCATGCATCTTTGAAACTAATGACCACATTTGAGGGATTATTGTCAAAATGCTTATATTCATTGTATGTTAAAAAAAAAGGAATACCAGCCAATATACATTTATCAGACTCATTTTCATATTAAATACTGATATGGATATGGCCTAAAAGATCAGCTGGACTCCCCCCATCAGCCTCACCTCATGCGCAGCGTGGGGCAGAAGCGGTACATGTAGATGTGCCCGTACTGCCGCAGCTCTTGAGCAAATTCAGGTGCAAGTGTCGCATGGTGGGAGGGCGGGAAATAACGCAGTGCGTTCCTCAGCGCCAACTACAGGGAAGAGGCATATTTACAGCAGATTAGTGAACACACACAGTTCAGTTTCAGTGAGGTCAGATATACAAGTAGATGTTTTGGCTTTCGGGCCCCTCCTTATATAAGAGATGGAGCCCTCACGGTGTCTCTTAATTATTGACTGGAGCCTTTGCTCTAACTTTGGGAAATCAGTTGAGGACCTTAGAGAATAATCAATTCTTTAGGGCGGCCCATGAGCCGACAACGATGATGCAATAAGTCAGAGCACACAGCTTGGCACGATGGCTGTTCTTCCACTGACACATTATAGTGAAGCTATTGTCTGACCTGACAGTGAGCTGTGCTTCTACAGGTAGCCAACTTTCTCCTTTTAAGAGTCGTTTGCTTTGACTTTTACCAAGCTGGTCCATGTGCAGAGCGTTTCCTACCATTAGACACATAGTTTCACAGAAGGTATTCTGACGCGTTACAGTGGAAAAGCACACATGCCATTATTAATATTATTTACACTTGTATTTAAGAGGTCTAAATGTCCATTGTGAGGTCTGTTTTGTGCTTAAAATGAACTGCTGCACTTCATTCAGACGTATCATAAAATGTATCACTATTCAACAAATTACTGAGTGCCAAGAGTGGTACAAATTTGAACGCACAGGAATTGTTCACTCACCCGCTCCTCCTCTGCTGTAAGGTTGGGGGTGCGTATAGGTGCATGTGGCACACTGGGGTCTCTTCCCCGGTTAGGGGGCAAAGGGTCCAGGGGTAAACCGCTGCATATCTCCTTTAAAGACGACATCCTGTTGAGTATTTCTTATACACTTGAGCTGAGACCTGGAGTCGGGGATCACGCTGGAGACTGACGGCAGCTCTCGCACCCTCACAGCCAACAGACCTCTGTGCAGAGAAAGGCTGCGCGCTGTGTAAGATCTGAGGGCGAGCACTCTTCATCTTATTGTCTCATTGGCTTTTTGGTTGTCTTTTCCCTTCACAATCCACCAATGGTACGGCGAGGATAGAAAAGGGTGTTTGGTAATTATTGATCCCTGAGGGAGTTTGAAGTGGCGCATGCTTCAGTGGACAAACAGTGCCACTGACCTCTGACCCCAGAACCTTTGGACAGGTCAACAGCTATTATGTAGAATCATGCTGTTTTCCTTTTCAGGTTTACTGGCATCAAGATGCACATTTACAACTCAATATCATACTTTTTGATGAGGTCCACTGGGTGCATGTTACGACTAAATATATAATCATACAATTAGACATGAATTACAGAAAAGTGAATAATAGCTAGTCAACCCATCGTAATGGCTGAATCATACTGTACTGCAGACAGCATAGTCGATTTTATGTGTCAGCCTCTACAGATCCAATGACTTTTGTTAGTATGTGTTGACATTAACCTGTTTACTTGCTGTGGTTACAAATCTTTGCATTCACACTGCAAACAGCTGACACATGGAGTACATGACAGGACAAGCCTTCAAACTATTACAGCTTCTAGGTTTCCAGCATAGTTACCAGCAAGTAACTGGAAAACTATGTATTTGGGTGACGTTACTACGGTCCATAGAATCTGTAGTCTGCTTGAATTAACTGAAACAAGATCAAATTTAAAGGATGTAATGATATTCGTGCGAAGAGTTTCTTCTGTGACTCACTTCTGGTCAACCCCAAGTTACTGTCTGCTATAGCCGCTTGTGATTTCTGGTGAGGCAAACACACCTGTAATATGCCGAGGACAGTAGAAGGTCGTTACTGCAACGTCAGGCCTGGGAGATATTACAACAAGAGCACCTCACAAGAACCAATGAGGCATAATACATTTTATTATAAAACCTTCAACAGTATGCACTTCAAGTCACCCCAATCAGTCCTGTGTTGCACACAAATTGTTCTGTTAAGTTCAGCTGAGGTAAAAGTTTTGAGTCTGGTCATAAATTAGCAGAGGAGACGCAGTACCAGAGGACAAACTGTGGAAATACACTACACACTGTTTCTTCAGGTGTTCTTCGCTGGATTCTTCACATTTCCATGAATTCAGCAACTTTATCAGCAACGTTACTGATATAAACTTTGAGTCATAACGGACTATGAATACAGAGTTTGTACAACACACAGTGTACATGTGCAATGCTGAACATGAGAAAACAGCATACATGAATGGAAATGAAAAACGCATGAATAAAACATTTCTACTGTAATCTTACAGCTCTAGCACTTATATTTAGATCACAGCATGTCGAACCGTCGATCTTGAGACAAAGGAAATAAAAAATGTACATTATACACTTCAGTGTGTATCCTTGGTCCTCTCAGCTCTTGATGAATCTTGAATCTCAACACAGCAGACATTTTTTTCATGAATCATATTATATTAGTTTTACAAAAGTATAAGCCCATCTTATTCAGTACAGAATGTTTAACGTCCAACTGAAATTACAAGTCATCGTTTTTGTCTGCCGCAGCTTATAAACTGCATGTCCCGTGTTCCCCTCAGAGGACAAATCAGAAAGCTTAAAGGGGAAATTTACATTTTACTTTTTTTGGGGGGTTCATGATGGCGCCCCTTACATGCTGTGCTTTTGCATAAAGCAGCAGCAACAGGTTTTGTAAGAAATGTTCACTGGGGAATACATATGCACTGAAAAATGTCAGTTTGCAGTCAAGACAGCTAATTAGCTAATCAAGCTGCAGGACTTTTAGTAGCATGTAAGCGTACCTGCAAATACTACCTCAGTCTGTTTACATTACGGTGTGTTCCTTACTCTTCCATACCACTAACAAAACACTGTATGCAAGTGATGTAAGCTTCAGTATGATGCAAGCTTGTTTACTTAGTCTGTTGGCAGCTGTCAATCAAACACAGACACAGACACAGAGACACGGACACGCCTTCCAGCCACTGAGAGTAAGATGAGCATTTCTTCAAAAGCGTTTCTTTTCTTTCTTTTAACAATAAATCCATCTGTTAGTACTAACTCTGAAAACATATTGATGCTATTTTGGCCGCAAAAAGGCGTGGGTAAATGTGATTTCAGTTGGACTTTAAATGTGTGACTCTCTTTGCCACCAGGGCTCATCATTAGCTTTCCACTGCACCCTCTGTGGTGGGTTGTGTGGTGTTAGGGTCTTGCTCGGTGATAGATGTTGAGTTTGCACCTGACATTTCTGCAGATGCAGATGAGTCTTGTGAGGTCTGGACTGTTTCTGATGACTGTTCTTGTGGAGCCTTCTCATCTTCTTGAGGATAGAGCTCCGGGTAACGCTGCATACACTCCTGCATGGCCCTGAACTGCTCCAGGCACTCGGAGCCCTTCACCTCCTCCGTACTATAGTGGAAACAGGAGAAGGCGTCCTTAAATTCAGTTCCACAGGGACCACTGGCCATCCCGCCCAAGCAGGGACAGTTCCAGTTGATTTCCCCACTGGGAAGAATAAGACCTAGGACGAGAGAGGAGGTTTTAGTTAATAAACATGCATTTTTCAAACTTCACCGGTGCTACACTTTAGCCTGACGACAGGTTCCTCTTGGTAGTTTCATGCGCCTCACCTTGCTCTTCATACGGGTCCTCAGGATCTTCCTCTACAAGCTCGGCACTGCTGGGTGTTTCATGATCCTCTTTGGTGACAAAGATGATTTGGTCTTTCCCTGTTGTGTAAAATGTGGAAGGACAACACAAACAAACCAATGATAAGAATTGTGGTCCCTGATCTAACACAAAGGCTTGCTAAATGACATCTGCAGCCTCTCTAACACAGGTTCAACAGCTGAAATCTGGACATACTAAAGCTGAAGTTCACCATTTCAACAGTGTCCTCCACTTTCCTTATTAGACCCTGACGGATAAATAGTCCAGGCTGATATTTATGGCCCATATGCCTTATGTTCACTCGGCCAGTTGACCAGTTCAGGGGTGGAAGCAGTGTTCAGATCATTTGCTTAACTACAACTATCAACAAAACAATGCAAAAGGTACATTTGCTGCATTCAAACTACCACTGAAGACTCAAGATGGCTTTGAATGGAAAATTAGCTTAAGGTGACTCATTGTTTGACATGCAACATGCCATATGACACACATGTACACTACTGCTGCTGGTCAAGGTTAAACACTGTGATGGTCATAGCTAGCTAACAGCCCCGTTCACTGATGAATAACGGCCACAGATTTTAACAGTCAGACGTGATAAGAGACTTTTAGCAACTCGCTTCTACGCCGACACTGATTTTTCATTCAGACCAAAATAAACTTCAGAGTTAGCTTTCCAGAGAAGTTAGCCGGCGAGCACAGTATGGTTACCTTCCTGTCTGACCGAGCTCATTTCTTCACGCTGGAGCAGATTCAATTCCTCTTTTTTATCCACTGCAACAACAGCTCCGAGGAAAACCACTCTTACTGACAGACAACACGACACATGGAAACGTCGGAGGGTTTAGTCCAGCATCTGCTAGCTTGTTTCACAACTATCCTTGGTAGAGCGTGAGTCTTCTTCTTCTTCTCTTTTCATATTTCCGGCAGCGTATACGCTCCAGGTCGCGTTGCTGCCCCCAAGAGTTAAAAAAAAAAAAAAAAAAAGTCAACGCTGTCTTTTCCACAAAATGATGCTTTTAATTTCTCAGGAGCAAGTTATATAAATAAAAGCAGAACATTTTTTATGTACGATTTTCATCTTACTCTGTGATAAGATATCATTTCTCTCTACTTCTTTTTTACATTTAATAAATTAGCATCCTGACTACAAAATTTCCAGCAAGAAAAGAGGAAGAATGGGATAAGGGAAAAACAAACATATTTCTTCTTCTTTCTCTGAGCGACAATCTATTTATGTCCTACGATACATTTATTTGCAGTGTGCACCGTCACACTTATTTTACACTTTAAATAAAGCTATTAACAATAACCCTGCTAACCTATAACAAATACTCCTTTTCCAATCTTCTCATTTTAGGCTCTGGAGATTTGGATAAACATAATGCTTCTATAACACTAACAATCCCACTGTCTTTTAAAATGTTTTATTCTTGTCATATTTAAGACCATAAAATCATGTAGTAAAAGTTGGATAAATGCTTTCATCTTATTCAGTCAAATCAGTCTCTAGTGGTCAATTCAACATTTGTCAACAAAATAAATTCTCATGTTGTGCAGATCAAAATAAATGGACTCAGTCCTCATATGAAGGGGATCATATTATTTATTGAGCCACCCTAACAGTAACTACGCCATGCCATACGACAAAAGGTCATACATGAAATCAAATTATGTTTTTGTCAACAACTATACCCCCCCATAAATGGAGGCTGATGTATATACAGATAATGTATGACTTTATAGTAATATTATGTATAAAAATATATGGTATACATATAGTACATATATAAAAGATGTTTTTAACTGTGCTTTCCAGCTCTTCTAAACCATTAAGTAAATGTTTATATAGTGCTTGTACATGCTTAATGGGTGGGAAGAGGGGTGGGGGTTAAAGTTAAGTGTAACCACTGTCTTATAGCAGCAGGAAAATATAGAAGTAAAATTGTCTTAAAAAGAAATCTCAGACATAAAAAAATTGTATAAAACAAGACTCAACCCTTTACTGGACAAAAAAGGTGACTTTTCCTGTGCTTCTGAAAATTCATTCACTTCAGACAAAAGATTGAGCCTTTTTCCACAAAAGGTTTTATTGAGAATGTTTTTCTATAAGTTTGTTCTGAAATGCATTTATTTTTACATATTCAAAAGTCTTTTATCTTACACTTAAGACAAATTCAAAGTTATTCAATGCATGGCCTATGTACAGAAAATCAGAATTTGTCAGTTGTGGAAAAGTGATTAACTCGTATGCTTAGAGCAAACAATTAAAAGAACAGAACAAAACAAAGATCTCAGGAAGTGTTAACAAAAGTGAACGTGACATGTGAGTTAATACTGCAGCTCCCTGGGAATGTCGGACAGTAAAACAGCAAGGACCCTTTTTTTCTGAATGTTTCATCAGATGACTGTTCACAAAAACAGTTGAGCAATTTCTTTTGACTGGCGGAGCCCAATGTGAGCTCCACATCCTCTTCTTACAGGACCCTGTTGATATAGGAGCTATAAGACAGGGTCACAAATCAAAACGACAGTACTTGATTCGGCGTTTGACAGTTCACCTTCCGGTCCACACCTTCACACAATTGGCAGGTTGACAAATAAAATAAAGCTGAAAATAAAAGTATAAACGTTGATAACACCAAGCAGAACATCAAGTGCTTTTATGCACACAGCAGGCAGTTGACCACCACGTCGAGTATGCCTGCATACTGAAGCACTTCGCTGCCACACTCCCGCAGGACTTCATCTCAGACACAACATGAATCTTGGGGAGCTTTAATCTCGAGTCGGTTGGAAAATCTGATGGAGTACAACTGAAATGTCGGATGGAAGATTTGTGGAGGGAGCGACAAGTCATGCAGCCCCACCAAGTCACAATATCCAATTTCAGCTGAGATTCCTGAAGATTCCTCAAAACATCCTGAAACTCGAGAGCTGACTATGCAGGGGCTTCACACAGATGGAAAATAAATGCAAAGTTGGTGTTCCCAATGAAAGTTGACTGAAGGTGGGAGGATATCGGCTCTTCTAGAAGAGCAGGGCCCCCATGCTGCCGACTTCGCTCTGTTCTTTCACAAAGATCTCAAAGTACTGATAGATGATGGTGACGGCCAGCAGGATACCGGTGCCGGAGCCAATGGCTCCGAGGAAGTCAGCCATTACTGATAGACCACCGATACACAGTCCACCGAAGGCAGCAGCTGTGGGAATATACCTAGAACACAAAACAGAGACATTGAGGTGAATATTAATACACAGAGTTTCACTTTATGGCCTTTCAGAAGAAAAGCCAAGTAGCGAGAATGACAGATATCTAAATAGATTCACTGTGACTGTAAAGTAGAGATTAACTGAATAGTTCTATGTTTTGGGAAATACATGTATTGCTGTCTTGTCAGGAGTTTGTGAAATATACAGCCACAGCCAGCGGTCGGTTAGCTTAACTTAGCTTAGCATAAAGACTGGAAAGAGGGGTAAACTTGAAAAGACTACTCCTCAAAGTGGTGCATGTTATGAAAGTACACCAAAGTGACAACACCTTCAGCAATAAGAAGGTATCACATTCTTGAACAGCTGCCATACTTTTAACTTCTCAGTGTTGCTCAATAATTGACATCTTTGCACTCTGTATGTTCAACCAGGCACTAAACTTTTCTTTTTCTTGGAAGCTACTTCTTGGCCTTGGGATCAGTATGTTTAAAAAATAATCTCAACTCAAAATGATGACATCTCAGTGACACCTGAGTCATGGCATGTAGTTGAAAGCTTTGAAAAGGGTTATAAATGGACATGAATTTGAGTTTAATTACTTTAATTGAAAGTCCTCCTGTTCTGTGAGACTTCTCACAAGTGTACAGTACAACACCGACAGACCCATTCAGACAGGAGACAGGACTGATTGACTGCGTTTACATGCAGTCAATATTCAGGTTATGGTCAATATTCCGGTTTCTGAAACATTCGGAATAACCTGTTTACATGCGTGAGCAAACAGGGGTAATCAATTGCGATATCCCGATCAAAACAGCGACGCACGGACAACGTGTCGACGCACGGAGAACGTCATGACGCAATGCGCGTCATTTCAGCTTCTTCTTCCTGTATCCAAAAACAACAACTGCGGTAGCGCCCGCCTTCGTTTGCGCTTTGGTGCTGGTACTGACCCACCACCAGTACTTGACACTACTCTGTCTCACTTTCTTCATTAATGGAAGGCGAGAACGTGAAGAAATAGGAAATGGAGCCTGAGCTGCGAATAGAACATGCGCAGAATTAATGTTCCGTTCGATGGGGATATCCTGATAGGTGTATACATGACCAAATATTTAGGTTAGAAAAGGAGTAACCCAGGGGTCATATTCGGGTTTTTCAAAAGGGTTACTGGTGTTTACATGGCTGTGCGCAACCGGGTTATTGCTGATATTCCGGTTATGAAAGGGTTACTTGACTGCATGTAAACGTAGTGACAGACTGATATTCCTTTTTCAGGGCAGACATGAAAAGCACAGGTGTTTGTAGTAACATTAACGACAGCTTTATTCTGTTTGTCCCGGTGAGCCATGACAGAGCGACAGTGAGCCGGCATGCAACAATACCAGGACTGTGAAGCTGAAGCAGCTAAATGAAATTCAATCATAATTTATTTTATTCATTCCTTCACATATTTCACATTTTCTATTTTATACCTGATGCTGACAGCTTTGATCCGCCCTCATGATCCATTTTCTGATAAGCAATCAGAATCCAGTGCCAGGCACCAGGTGTGGCAATAAAGGATCTGCACATGAAAAGGATTTGGATCTTACCTGTTCAGCTCATGGACCATTGAGGTTTCTCTGTGTCCCCTCATCACCATCTGCTGCTCCTTCAGCTGTTTCGCCACCTGGATGACAGTGAAGAACAGAGCTTCAAAATACAGCCTGTTTGAAGTAAACCCAAAACACCACCTTCTCAAAAAAGGCTTGCAACTCACATCTTTCGCAGAAGAACCTGAGACTTCGATCCAGGTTTTAGAGAAAAAGGCACATGACCCCAGCATAAAGACAATGTAGATGAGCGCATGGACTGGGTCGTCCAGAACAGAGCCAAATGACTCGGGGGGAGAGAGGTAGTAACAGAGTCCACCTACAGGGTAGGCACGGGCTGGACCACCTGATGATGTGTCCTACAAGCACGACAAAAAATACTAGCTTTAATGGGCAGAAATGTGTTGTAGCATCTGGTAACAAAAACAAACACCAATAGGTCGTCTAAGTAATTTGTGGAGGCAGAAAGCTGTGTTTGATTTATACTTACAGACCAAGTACCGAGCAGATTAACCAGAAAATTGCCGCTGAAGCGCGTGGAAAGCATCTGGGAGATAACATACAAGTTGGAGACCAAGGCAGACTGCAGGATGATGGGGATGTTGGAGGTGTAGAAGAGCTTGATGGGGTAGGTGTTGTACTGGCCACGGTAACGAGCTGACTTGATTGGCAGATCAACCCTGAATCCCTGTGTGAAGAGATAAAAATGTCCCTCCCATCATCATCTTGTCCATTCAGCAGTTTCTATTTGAACTATGACAGAAGTCGCATGTTAAGAAACTCACCTGAAAGTATATCACTACAGCAAAGACAAATACTGTAGCGATGAGGTTCATGAGGTTGGGCAGGTTCTGTCTGTAGAAGGCCTCTCTCAAAGCGCGCACTTTGTCTGTGCGAGTGGCCAGCAGGTGGAAAAGCGCAATTATGGCTCCCTCAAACTCTGTGCCTACAACACAAAAAGCCGCAAGAATGAGGCCCAGCGGCGTGGAGTGCAGAGGAGCAACACAACAGGATTTAAATGTATTAGCCAACATCACATTTTCAGCGGCCACTTTGTGCTTTCTTACCTCTTCCGGTGTTCACAGTGGTTGGGCTGAAGGCCTTCCAGACAATCGTCTCACAGATGTTGGTGGCTATGAACAGCGAGATCCCTGAACCAAGACCATAGCCCTTCTGGAGCAGCTCATCCAGCAGCAGCACAATCATGCCAGCCACAAACAGCTGGAGAACAATACAGCAGATTCAGTCAGCTGAACAAGTACTGAGGCAGTCGTGTGTGGACAGTCTTAGCTGTGCAAGTAAGACAACAGTGTGACCTTTAAAAAGCCATTGCAATATATTTTACTTTGTGAGTAGACTCAGTTAATCCAAACAACCCAGTTGGTCATGCAATTCTAATTCTAACCAATGAACAGAGACTATTTGAATTGTATGACTTGGCATAATGAGAAGCTTCTCCTTGGTGCACCTCAGTGAGATGTCTATTTATAGCAGGGGCCTCGCTTTCAAACTATTTGATTCAAGGGAAATTACATGTTTGACAATGACTAGTTTAAATGTCGACATCACAGTCGGGATTTGTCTGTGATAAGAGATGAACAGGACTTAATTTAAAGAACACACAGAAGAAAAATGTCGCCATAATCCACGTTATAGTTCTACATCATTATGTTCTTTTTTCACATCATAATATTTTTATTTTAATGAAAGCCTATTGTGATGATAAGACATATATATTTAAAGTCAAATGACACTATTTGTTATGACCAATCTGAACGAAATTCTTGTTCTCACCTGAATGATGATGAGCAGACAGATTCCTGCACCCATCTCTGAGGGATCTCCATACATGCCGGTCATCACATACACAATGGCCTGGCCAATGGTGATGATCATTCCAAACACTGACAAACATTAACAGGGGTTAGACAATCTATGGACGTAATTCTGAATTACAACCATATGCTCACAAATCACCACCTGATGAGAGCGTCCTTACATTTCTGGGCTCCATTGAAAAGGGCTCTGTCCTTTGGTGTGTCTCCGACTTCAATGATCTTAGCTCCAGCAAGCAGCTGCATTATCAAGCCTGAGGTGACAATAGGCGAGATACCCAGCTCCATCAAGGTACCTGGAGTAAGATATTCAAGTTAGAATATACCAGCAGGAAAGCAGACACGCATTTAATCTCAGTTATTAGCCAGATCAATACCTCTGTTTGAGGCCAGAATCACTCTCATCCAGTAGAACGGATCTGCAGAGTCTGAGGACATGATGCCAAAGAGGGGGATCTGGAGGAAAACAGAGTTCACACAGAATTATATTTTTTTCCAATTATATGGAAGTTGTATTGCTTCAATTAACTTAAAAGTGTTGAAACCAAAACTACAAGTCCAACTACAAATGAAAACTATTCAGTGTAATGCTAATTGCTAATGCTAAGTTTGGACAGTTTGACACACACATTCCTAAACAGACCAAGTATTTATTCTATGCAGATCTGATCTCACTG
The DNA here is from genome assembly GCF_039877785.1 of Chaetodon trifascialis. Lineage (NCBI taxonomy): Eukaryota > Metazoa > Chordata > Actinopteri > Chaetodontiformes > Chaetodontidae > Chaetodon > Chaetodon trifascialis. The sequence continues at coordinate 16,515,243 of NC_092058.1, read as the reverse complement.
TAGGTGGTTAAGGACCTCATCCTTTTTTGATTAAGCGACAGATCAATTAACAGAAAATCCATCAATGAATTTTGACTGATTAACTACACACCATTAAAATGATTTAAAAGCACCATGCGTTCTCTTGCTACACCTCTAAGAGAAAGAGTTGCTTCCTTTTCTCTTTTTCATCCTACATGAATCACTTCGAGCTGTTGGATGACACCAGGACACCATATGAAAAATGAAGGTATAATTTGGGGCTGTGATTTGTTGTGATGGGCAGTTGTCAGATTTCTTAACATTTGTTGTACAAAATTATTATAATGGATAATTCAACAAATAATGAAAGTAACAGTTTTCTAGACTCAATTCTACATAAAAAAAAAAATATGCGGTTGATTTTTACTACAGCGTTCTTTCATAAAAGAAAGTCTTCCTGACAGGTCATGTTACATTTAAAAATAAAAATAAAATACCGCATCCTGTGACCCCTTGCATATTTTGCTCTTCAGACCATCGTTGAAGGTCATTCAAGGATTTTATCTGATGAAGGTCTGCTGATCAGCTTGTTATTAATAAAGTGAGTAAAGGTGATTGTAGTGTGACTGAATATGGATTTGCACATTTAGAGTAGCTGGTGGACAACTAACCTGACTGAACAAACAGATTATGTGAAACTAAGGACAGTAATTACTTGTGACACGTACCTGGCAGCACACCAAGAAGATAAAGAGAGTGATGGCGGTCCATAACACCTTCTCTCTGAACTGGATCTGTTGGACAAGCACATTATGATGGTTTTATGGCAAATAGCTAAAGCAATGCTGAGATAGGCTTTCTGTAATGAAAAGACAAATGTACAAATGAAATGAGCGTAATACACACCTTTCTTTCAGGTTTCTGGATTTCTGGCAGGACTGCACAGAATGGCTTTATCACCTCCAAGAATTTGACTGGAAACGAGCAGACATGAGTTTTTGCGTTAGCTCACGGGACATAATCGCTGTTCGTCAGGGGGACGTGGCAGTGAATGGTGGGCGGACCCAACACAGATTTGAATTGACAATAACCAACGCTGATGTTAACCCTATTTGATTATCAAATAGGACATTTTGTATCAACACGTTTCTTGCTAGATCTTTGTATTATCTTCACCAAATGTACCCTATCAACATTAGACAGGTGATTTAGGAACAGCAAGCTGAAAATACACCGGTTGTGTTATGCGTCGTCATCACTACTCTGTCAATGTCTTTGAATGAGTGGCTAACGAGTTAGCTTAGATGTGAGATGTTTCCAGCCAACAAGAATCACCAAGGCGCCTCTAGGATCACACCACAAGCAAGGACACCATCTTACAAACATACTGCCTAACTGTTCAACTATACCCACACACAACTCGTCCTCAAAAAGGGATCAAAATAGTGCAAAACAGCCAACCAGCTAGCTAGCGATGTAAGCTAGCCTGCTATCAGTGCCAGCGCGAGCACCGTTAGCTCACGAAGTTGTCCGAAACATTACAACAGCGTTTAGCTCTTACACAGACTCCGGATATGAAGTATCATACGACCCGTGTGTCAAAGTCATACTCACTGGCCATGATGTCCCGGCTGTCCACCTCTGTGCTCCTTTACTGGGTAAATCTGACCACACTCAATCTCACTACTGAGCCGCCGGGAGGGGAGGAGAGGAGAAGGAGGAGGAGGAGAAACTTTAGAGACACGTCACCACTACAGACACGAACACCAACGATTTAAAGAGCCAGCCTCCATCGATGCGTTGTCAGACGGAGACAGACACATCATTTCAAGGTTGATGGACCCTGCTGTATTTGATATATTGTAAATTGTATTTTGTTTTCCTCCTCTTCCTTGTTTCAGCTTCCTCCTTGTATTTCTTCTTCCTCAAAATACCAGCTCTGACTTCTACTATAACTATAACTTCTTGTTTTGAAAACTCAGGTAAAAGTATAGACCATAGTCAGTTTTATTAGAAATCTATCTATCTATCTATCTATCTATCTATCTATCTATCTATCTATCTATCTATCTATCTATCTATCTATCTATCTATCTATCTATCTATCTATCTATCTATCTATCTATCTATCTATCTATCTATCTATCTATCTATCTATCTATGCATGAATGCATATGATGTATTGCAATAGATTTGTTAATCAGCAGTACAGTGTATAAAACATTTAACATAAGCTCCACCTTGACCAGCCTCTGATGGTTTAGACATCTATTCCATTTTACCTTTGATACCTGATAATACTTCTGTACTTTTACTTGCATCAAATTTTGAATGCAGGAACTGTTTTGAACTGATTTCGCGTAAGTGAAGAACCCGACTACCTCTTTTACCACTGCTGACATGGATGAAGAAGTAAAGAACAATTTGCTGGCAAATGGGCAGCAAATCTTCTGACTGGCAGGTACTTGTTACTCCAGCCTTCTCCACCAGAGAGCAGCAATGGCCTAAAAATGATTAAGTTCAGTAAACGCAGGCTGGCGAAGACAGTTAGAGACAGATCTTAGCTGAAGCCTGCTTGACTGTCAACAAAGGAGGACCCACACACGCATGAGGGGGTGGACAAAATAGCAGGAACACTTGTATTTACCATACAGTATGAATGCAATAAACCCTTCATTTGCAGAGATTGTCAAAGTTAATGGTTGTGTTAGAGCGATGCTGTCTGGCATCAAATAAGCATAAGAGAAAGTAATAGGCAAAACCATGAATTTGAAACAACAATGAAAGAAGCATCACAAACAGCAGTATGGCGAGTGCATTTCAAAAGCGGCATATATATCAAACAGATGTCTCAGCATATCTGTGAGTCCTAAGCTGATGCTTTGATTTGAAGTTCTTTATACTCCCTAATGTTTGAAACATTATAGTTCAAATGGATTCATGATGTGAAGATTTGATACAACCACTCATTTGTAGTCAAATACTGTACAGGACCACAAAAACCTCAGCATAGCTGTACTATTCTTGTCCTAAATGAGAGCTATGAAGAGGAGGTGCGTTGTTTGTGAACAGCTTACTTTCCTGTTGACCACAAGAAAAGAATTTAGCCAGTATATCGTTAAAATAGGGACTGTTCAGCTGAGATCCAAAGGGGGAAAACTGAGGTTGTATCAAGGTTGTATTTATGAAGACAGCGGCCATTAGCAATATATTTTCTTTCTTTCTTTCTTTCTTTCTTTCTTTCTTTCTTTCTTTCTTTCTTTCTTTCTTTCTTTCTTTCTTTCTTTCTTTCTTTCAAAGCAGTGTTAATTTTATCAACAAATATTCAGATGATAAGTATTCGTTGACGTCATTGTATTGCATGACTAAAGTGTAATAAAAATGTTAATTAAAAAAAAAATACTGATAACAAAAATTACAGTGAAATCTGTGTTCATTACGCCCTGACAACTAAAGACGAGATGAAAAAGTTGTCTGTGTTCGGGACGGACGACCTGGTTGTTGTTTTCATTTTTGCCAATCACCTCTTCAAGTGCAAGTCAAATTCTCTCACTGCCCCATCTCATTGGATGTCTTTTCCCCCTGCTTGGTGCCCGCTGATAGATAACAACAAGGCAAGCTAACGTTCACATGTCGTCTAATCTAGCTAGCTTAAAGCTGAAAGAAACAATAAAAACCTATGGGATGAGCTGAGTCGCTGTGCAGAGGCTTGTAACTCTGTACCCCAGGACCTTAATGTCCAGCGAGCCGCCCTTCAAGAAGAGTGGGATGCCATGCCTCAGCAGACAAAAAGTCAACTTGTGAACAGCATGAGACATCGTTGTAATTTTTAAAGAATAAAAATGAATTTGAAATTCTCGTCAAAATTAAAACTTTCTTTCTTTCTTTCTTTCTTTCTTTCTTTCTTTCTTTCTTTCTTTCTTTCTTTCTTTCAGGAGCGTAGTTAAAGGTGATCAGTCAACAGGATATCGTAAAAAGTCAGCGAAGCATTTCTCACATGGATGAAAGAAAAAGACGGCACACACAGTGTAGCAGAAAGTAGCTCGGTCTGTCAGAGTACTCTCTGATAACAGATGCCCACAGTGTTGTGGCACAAGGGAAAAGATAAGTGAGAAGTTGCTACAACAGAGGGTTTTATCTAAGGTTTTGTCTGTTGATAGCGAGGTTCTTCATTTGGTTCTTTCACAGCAGGACACAGATGTGCAGAGGCCAATGCAACCTCTCAGGGGACATCACTGACATTCTTTCTGAAGCAGTGTCCACACCTGGCAGGTTCTTGACATTTTTGGACATCAACTCTAGAAGCAGACAAAGGACTTTAAAGGTCAACAGCCCCAGGCAACATGGACAATAAATATGGTGGTAAACAGAAAAACAGGTGTCACTTGTCATCACCACGGTGACAGTATGAGTAAAGCAACAACAATGTAGCTGCAATAAAGCAAGTTTGATCCAAAACGGAAGTCTAAGTGGGACCAAAAAAGCAATGCTTATTTGCTTTGGATGAGAATAAGATGAAAAGATTGATACCACTCTGCACTTTGGACTGAGTGAAACAACGAGCCTGCTGTCCAACGTGAGCAAACGCCTCCCACCGGCACCTCAAAGTTGTATCTAACTTGTTCAATCCGCACAAAAACAAAATATATGCAGTACAATTTGCCGTAGCCAGTTGACACTCCAGGAAGTAAATTCTACTACCCAAGCAATAGACTGTTACATAACCCCTTCAATTGTTGTTTTATTTTTATTTTTTTAAACAGATAAACATCATCATCAGAGAGCTTCAGGAGGTGTTTGTAGCTGCTGGCTCCAGCTTCACACTGAACACACAAACATGAAAGTGGTACTGATCTTCTCATCAAACTCTCAGGAAGAGCACACATTTCCAACCATCCATCCATTTTCTAGTTTCTAGTAGCCAGTTGATTGCAGGGTACAAACACACAACCATTCACACTCACACCTAGGGGCAATTTTACAGTCACCAATCAACCTAATGAGCATGTTTTTGGTCTGTGGGAGGAAGCCGGAGCACCCGGGGACTGCATGGGAAGAACATGCAAAGTTCACACAGAAAGGCCTGACCTGGGAATCGAACCGGCAACCTTGTTGCTATGAGGCACACACACTACCTGCTGCGCCACCGTGCAGCCCGCACACATTTCCCACAATGTCAAAATTTTCCTCAAAGTCATTAAAAGACTGCTATATTTTTTTCTTATATTTTGGCAATTTTAAATCTTTTTATACTTCCAAGTATGTACCAAGTATGACAGGAAATGAGGGAGAGAGAGAGAGAGAGAGAGAGAGAGAGAGAGAGAGAGAGAGAGAGAGAGAGAGAGAGAGAGAGAGAGAGAGAGAGAGATGGGATCATGTAACAAAAAAAGAACAAATTATTTCACATTTACTGCGCGTGTACTGTGTAAAAGTAGATGTTTTATGTTGGCAGTATCTAATGTAGTGATAATATTCACCCAAGCAGAGTGGACATTGAACTGAATTAACTTTAAACTCTCATTTACAGTATTTATTAGTCTCAATCAACAGAGGCAGCATATTTTCCTACAGTCTCTTGGTTTTAAGCAATGGCCGCTTTAATGACAGCCGCAGTCTGGTCTATCTCGAGTTTACACACCCTTAACACATCGCTCCTCTTTGCTTTGACTTCGGTGTGCCGTGAAGAAATGTTGAATTCGTTTGACCGTCTTTCTTTTCTTCTTCTGCTTTTTTTTGGTCTCACATTCATCTCATTCCTTGTTTGTCTCGGAGAGTCCGTCATCCTCTGATACAAGAGATGAGCATTACGCTTTCTTGTTCTGTACGCCCTCCACCCAAACCAGGTCACCCACATACACAATCCCTCGCTGTCTCCATAAGTGGGATCAAACGACTCACATTCACATCTGACCTGTGTTTGTTTTATGTGTGCTTGACTTGTTTTGTTTGTGTTTGGCCTTTAAGATAATCACAGTAGTAGATTACTGGGAATCCTGATGTAGGCAGGTAATACCGGTTGTCAGTGGCTTTGGAAAGTCCATAATCTGATGTTTACAGCGATGGGATAGTACTACGTTCTCTGCCATGTCCCACCTCCCAGGATTGTCCATGAGATTCTTGAGGGAAGGGGGGAGGGGGGCATGCATCCACACAAGAACCCGAGTGGGAATGAAAAGTCATAAGACCACCATGAGACCAAACAGTGTGAGTCACTCCCTGCTCAGCTGTGCAATTCGTCTTCCTCTGTTTTCTGTCTGCTGTCACTCTGGAGAAACCACAGCAGTACAACACTCATCTTTCAAGACAAACTTGTTTAGACGTCTCCGTCTTTACATCTGCGTCTCTCTACAAGTTCCCTTGCTTTTGTATTTTCTGATCCTCTAATGACTGATTTTGATTATACTGTGGACTGTTTGTGTTCACTGGCGGCTTACTGTTGACCTGTTGTCTGAGCAGCCTCTGATCCAGGAGGTCGTCTCTGCGGAGAACAGCTGTTCTGATCTCTTGGCGACCCACAGACTGCTGATATACATCACCGCCACAGTAATACAGTATCTGCCATTCTATAGGTCAGTGGTTAAGGTCGGTGGGTTTTAACTGGTGGATTTGACATCCCCTTAATCCACTATGGTGATCCAGCAGACAGAAGAACATTGTGTCCTCGACTTCATGCTCCAAGTTACATAAACATCTACAGATCAAAGACAACTAACTCCTCCCAGCAGACGTTTTCTCACACAGATTTAGAGGGTTAATGAGGAACAGCTCAGCTCTTCAGCTTTAAATAGACACGGTAGGTTCATTCCAGCAGTTGCGTTAAATATGGAGGAAAAGTCTCTTTAAGCGAAGCTGAACATTTACCCTAGTTGTGTCATTCATATCCAAATAATTGGAATAAGAGAGCCAAAACTGAGAGTCTACAGCCATTCTAGCACCTCTGTGAGGCTGTATTTAGGTGCAGTGGTGCTTTGAGCCCAATGTTAGCCTGATTACATGTTCACAATAACAGTGTTTGCATGCTGATGTTTAGCAGGTATAATGTTTGCCATGATCACCATCTTAGTTCAGCGTGTGAGCATGCTAACATTGCTAATTAGCATTAAATGAAGCACAACTGAGAAAGAGGGAGATGTCATTAGTTTTTATGTTCAATTCAATCACACACCAAAGCAGGTTGGACACAATAAATTTAGACTTGATGGCACTCAAAATGTCAAACGCTAATCTTATAGGGGGACAAGAATGTCTGCTGGTAATTGAATCACCAAAGTCAGTAAGATACACTTTGGGAACCATAGATGTCAGTTTCATAGCGATCTATCCAAGAGAAATTGAGATATCAGTCTGGATCAAAGTGATGGGTTGACTGAGATGATCATGGCTGCAGCCATGCAGCTAGCATGGCTAAGACAGGTCACTATCCATATGCTTTTAATCCAGCTCTATTCATAGAAAGACAGAGTGGACAGTGTGAGGGGGATACAGAAAAAAGTGACATGGGACATCTAAATTGGAGATAAAGCTTGGCAAATAATAGCACCTTTAAGTCCCAGAGGGCTGGGGGAAGCTGTTTGCTGTTTCTGCTTTTGTCATCCTGCTAATCTCACTCTAACAGCTGTGCTCAGTGCAGCGTCAATGCATCTGTTATGTAATCTGTTTAAAGGTTCCTGACATGAGATGTGTTCTGAACAAAATGAAATGTAAAATGTCTTGAAAGAGCAGTTGTTCCTCGCTGATAACGTTAATGTGAAGGACAAAACTATTACTTGTTGCAAAAGCTTCAATAAATAGATTCAACAAAGGTGTACAGCTTTATCTGAGCGGAATACATCAAATATTTCTAAAAATCACTCCATACACTACAACACACAATGAAAACCTACTTTGTCTTGTGAAAGCAAAACGAGCTGAAAACGAACAAGCCATAATGACAGTTAACCATTGTCAGTGAGCGCTGCTATAATCTTTATTACAGTAATTTAAAAGTATCCAGTGACATAATTATGCTGCAAATGAATGAGAACAGCTACTGAGGACTTTTCACTGAAACACACCTCCTCTACCCATGTACAGACACACTCATTCATTATAATTCATCAACAGTTGCTGCAATTACTTCAGGGAAAATGTCTACTGTTACAGCATGTATGTGGTGGAAAATGTATGTCAGAAAGATAAATGGAGTCATGACTTCACCAGCAGAGGACCAAAACAATCCCACTGAGTGACAAACCTCAACATAACCCTGCAAGAATGAATCTTAACTGGTCAGTAGTCATCAGGCTCAGTCCAGATTATTCCAGAGTCCAAACTGCACTAACAGCTCTGTCTGCATGTCTTGTCTGGTCTGGGTTTTTTAAGGACACACACTCACACACTTCACTTCGCTTGCTGCAGGGAGAATGAGTATGCGTATGCTGAAATATGAACACAAATATGCCAAATATTCCCCCCTCGTCTTATTGGGTGATTAGACCGGCAGGATGAGAGTTTTAAAACACGCACGCAGGATTCACTCAGTCATGCACATCATGCTCACATACTTGCTCACGCTCACATCAAGTGCTGAGAAATGTCCTCTTCACAGTGGATGGGATGGGAACAGTGACTGGAGTGACATTAAAGTCTACAGGTCTGAATACTTGACGCCAACAGTGAGGGGGCTCTTTTATGTTGTGTTGAGTCCACTTGTCCTCATAGAGAGCAAAGTCACAGCAAACCAGCATAAAGTTATTCTGTTTGATCAGTTTTAGCCTAGCATGCAACGTTTCTGTCCAAGAAGAAAATGATTCTGGAAATGATGGGAATCAAACATCATGACCTTTGCAGTGACCAGAACTAAACCCAATTGAACACCTGTAGATTTTGGGCTGATGTGATGGAGAGCGGCATAGCAAACACATTTGTGTTATCTGCTTCTTTTCAGAAGATTAAACTCCAGCAGACTAGGATTACATATGATCTGATGGCCAAGATCAGATCTGAAATGATGAACTAGTTAGTTGATCAACAAAAAAAATGACCTTTTTTTTTTGATCGAATTCATTTTTGTCATTCATCAAACATTTGCACAAATGTCAGTTCACAGTTCAACAGTGAAGGCTTGATGCGACCTGGTACATTTCTGACACACTGTATGCTGTCGTTTTTTTTATTCTCTACTGTATCACCTATCTGTATAAATGTGTGGAATAGATTATGTGATATATATGATATATTGTTGAACAGACAACAAACCCCTGCTGATCTGGTGACATATATAATGCCCTGATGGCAGCTGTTGAGAAATAAGACAAAACATTCTGTAAAACCACTGAGGAGTTACATAATCCCAGCGCTAACTGGGATCCTGTCCAAAGGAAAACTGAGAATCAGATAAACATACTCCCTCAACTCTATATGTACACTGTGTATGTAAGATCAAGATTCATTGCTCATTGAACGAGTTCACCAAATGGGATTTGAGAAAAAAAATCTATCTATCTATCTATCTATCTATCTATCTATCTATCTATCTATCTATCTATCTATCTATCTATCTATCTATCTATCTATCTATCTATCTATCTATCTATCTATCTATCTATCTATCTATCTATCTGTCTGTCTGTCTGTCTGTCTGTCTGTCTAGCCGATACCTTATAAGGTCATTCATTTCAGCTGATGTTCATTAGGCCTTCAGGGACAAAGGTTGAAGAGGTAATAAGCCTCTACATTAAGATATTGTGAGCAGGGTTACTAGTAAAGAGGTAAAGCTGTGGTACAACAGGCCTGATAGGAAAATGGGCCAACAGTTGTGAGAGTAGAGCACAGTGTGTTCAGGTTTATTGTATCATAAATCCTCCCTCTGATCAACTGTCATTTTATTCCTCCTGATGGCCGTGTGTTGTTATCTGATCGATCTGTTGACCAGGGTTCAAGGAGGACTTGCATAAGAGGCTGTGACATCACAGTCTTTGAACATATGACATGTTGTGTGTGGTCCTTGTAGGAACATCACAGCACAGTTGTTTGGAGAGCAATAACCCATAATTTCTTTTATGGTTGCAGTTACACCGTCCCAGAAGGGCTCTCATTCGGTTAGTATGGTTGGCCTCCAGGTCGCCACGTGGCTGCTGGGTGGTCAGCTGTCTGCTTTTGATCTGGGGTGTTATGAAGAACCTGGTCAGACTCTTCCAGCCAAACTCTCTCCATACTCATGTGTTAGTGGTAGTTTCTATGTAAAGCATAGATAAAAAACAAAAAGACAGAACGCAGTCATTTGCAAACAAACTGTGTTTACCAACAACGATTTTACAAAGTGTTCCTGACTCCATGTCGTAATATGCTTTATACACTCTTGTGTTCACAGAGTGGTGAACCTCGCTCCATCCTCACTTGTGAACAACTGAGCCTTTCCAGGATGCCCCTTTCATACCCAGTCACGATACTATCACCTGTTACCAATCAACCTGTTTACCTGTGGAACGTTCCAAACAGGTGTTTTTGGAGCATTCCACAGCTTTCCCAGTTTTTAGTCGCTCCTGTCCAAACGTGTTTAAAACATTTTGCTGCATCAAATTCAGAGTAAGCAGATATTTACAAAAATCGATGAAGTCAGTGATGTCAAACATTAAGTATATCATCTTTGTACTGTTTTCAATTGATTATATGTCAAAAAGGATTTATGTTTTACACAGCACCCCTGAACCTTTTTGAAATTGGGGTTGTAAAAGGCTGAAATGACATGAGGTCTGGCGTGATTGTATGCATCCACAGCAATTTAAATCATACTGTTTATACCCAGCACCTCTTTCATAGAATAATCATGTAAAAGAAATATCCTTTTTCCAGACCATATTTTACCTTTAGGTCTTGAAAGCTCGTATACCATAGAGAACCAAACAATCCCACTGAGTGACAAACCTCAACATAACCCTGCAAGAATGAATCTTAACTGGTCAGTAGTCATCAGGCTCAGTCCAGATTATTCCAGAGCCCAAACTGCACTAACAGCTCTGTCTGCATGTCTTGTCTGGTCTGGGTTTTTTTAAGGACACACACTCACACACTTCACTACGCTTGCTGCAGGGAGAATGAGTATGCGTATGCTGAAATATGAATACAAATATGCCATATATTCCCCCCTCGTCTTATTAGGTGGTTAGACTGGCAGGGTAAGAGTTTTAAAACACGCACGCAGGATTCACTCAGTCATGTACATCATGCTCACATACTTGCTCATGCTCACATCAAGTGCTGAGAAATGTCCTCTTCACAGTGGATGGGATGGGAACAGTGACTGGAGTGACATTAAAGTCTACAGGTCTGAATACTTGACGCCAACAGTGAGGGGGCTCTTTTATGTTGTGTTGAGTCCACTTGCAAAGCTCATATACTTCCAGACTCATACACCTCTGGTCAAAATACTTTTCATATGACACAAACTCATACCTCCCTGTGTCGCTGTGCTCCTGTCTGGGTTATTTTAAGCTCACATACAATTCTCTGCTGTTGCTGAGGGGAGGGGGAGAGGGCACATGCTGTACTGCACATTTTCACATCCTATTTCCCTGCATGGTTTCACAGAGAAGTGACTTCTCTTTCTCAGCCTGAGAGCGTGTCTTCAACAGAATGCCTTTTAAAGCCATCAGGCTGACAAGCTCAGGTAGACAGAATGACAAATAATCAGGTAAGAATTCCAACCTTTGAACTGTGATGACTGTCATGCAATGTGATCAGACAGCACCGTGTATGCACTGCAGGCCCCCTTCTGGCAAACACTAACACCTGTGTGTGCAGTCCCACGTAAGAGCTGTGCATGCATGTGTTATCATCAGAGCCAGATTTATCAAACCGGCTCTGACATCATAACTTGCACTTTCCTGAGTGCTTATTGGGGTCAATCAGGCTTTACTACATCTCATAGTACACAGCAAAACCACTATGTTGAGCAAATAACTGATCACACTTGCAATAATCCTGAGTGCAGTGCTGTGCCAAATGGTGATTTTCTTGCAAGACTCTGGAAATCAAGAAAGCCTCCTAATCCAATGAAAATCAAACTGATGCCTTTTGGGTCATTTACTCCAAAGCATGACATCAGTTTAAATTAGTTCTATTCCAGGTGTCCTTTGTTCAGGTTATACTAATATTTTCATGTGAGCAATGAGGCCAAACCACCCCTGCATTTCCTGCTGCCAAAAATACTGCTGCTGTTGCCATAGTAATGTGTCAATGTTAAAAAAAAGTTCAGTCACCAAGGTAACTGTCTCTGTCCCACTCAAGCACACCTACATGCATACAACACAGACACAACACAGACAGACAAGCCCATTCATCTGGGGGGTGGGGGGTGGGGGGGTGGGGGATAAAACAGAGCAAATGAAGTGATGAAATGTCTCGGTCCACAGGGGACAGAGCACAGTCTTCTTTCATCATTCAGTCAGATTTGTGGGCTTCATCATTAAAACCATGTGAACAAGCTTGAGCTGGTGCCATAGTGAAGCAAAACATATTCATCTAAATCTGTTTTGTAGCAGGCAGCAGATGAGCGGGGGATATTTGGTTATTTTTAGATCTGAAAAGAGGAAACTATAATCCCTCTCATCTCGTGCCTCATGCTGGCATCTGTCCTGAACTGCCCGTCTCTCCCTTCGCCTTCCTCTGATGAGTTCACTGCACCAAACTGCACCAAACATCACAGACGGGCCGACAGATAAGAGATAAATCCTCACAAATATCAAGAGAATGTCTTGACAGCTCTGCAGTCATAACCGGTTTTGATGATCTGCCCATATGTATGGTGTTTGGGAATGAATTTTTGTTTATTTGCATGCATGAATAATTTTGTAACTGAATATTGCCCATGAAGTGTGGATATGTGGGACATATTAAGGCTTTGAGTCACAGCCAGTTGTCACTGACCTGCGGGTGTGATGATGGATGGCAGACGATTGCTGGTTGAAACCCCTGAAGGCCTGCAGTGTGTTTATTGGGCATCATTAGTCAGACCAGTGTGTCCTGTCAGCTAATATAGACAAACAAGTGTCGTTTGCAGCACACACACAAACATCAGAAAGACTATAAATCCTGGTATCATATTTCAGTTTTTAAAAATAAAATATTTGTTCACTCCACTATGAGAAAGTCTGTGTATTCTTTGACAGCCTAGGTGTAGGTATACTTTCCACACTGCCATGGGCTTACCCTCCTTAGCTCAGAGTGCTTTCCGTTGCTGGAAAGCCGATTAGGCTGACCATAAAGCTGCTGGTTTTGACAGGCAGCATCTTTCAGGGTGCATGCTGTGTATTGAAAAAACAGAGGTCATCTGAGGTTGTTGCTTTGGAGCTGTTTGTGCGTGTAGCTGCTGGCTAACACCTTGTAATGCTTCCTACTTAATGGAAGTTTTTCTTCTTTTGTTTGAAGTGCATAATCTGAGCCCTGCTGCAGATCAGTCACCGATGTCGCAGTTGAATGGTAACCGGGCCAAAACCCTCCACTAAACTGCTTAATAACAAACTGTGTAATTACGATGACGCATGCAAAGCGAGGTTTGCGATATTTGTATTCATGCTTCCTCTTGAGAAAACAAAGGAGTGAGGAAAACCTGTTCCCCTGGCAGAGGCTTTCCTGTGGTTCAATTTTGTGTAAATTATGTAATTTACACACAGAAGAAGAAAGCAGTACTAGGTCCTCATGTCAGGGCTGATAATCACATTATAACTCATGGTTACTGCAAACAAACTCAGGTCCCAGTGTTCAGCCATGTTGACCCTAAATACTGCCATCGTCTCAGAACCAAATGATGTCATACTTCCGTTGTTTGAGAAATATTCAACCACATCTGTGTCTGATGTAAGACTGAAGATTACGTCCATCAACCTCGCATAATATCACCACATCACGTTCTCATTTTGGTTTTTGGGCTCTTAGCAATCAAACTGATATGCAGTAGGATATCAAATCATCAAAAGCTGTCTCACGCCAGAGAAGAACTAATGTATTAAGTACAATCAGCCCTGAGGTTGCTGGCTATGTCCTGACTCAACTGTTGACCAGGTTTATATAGGACTCCATACGGGCATGTTTTATTTCATTGCAGTATTACGACTTACAATACGGCTTCTTGAATTTCCATTCTATTTTATTTGACTTTTTTATTCTTATTATTTGTGTAGTAGCACCTTGGGCCTGTGAGGAACATTTCGCTCAGCTGTGTACTTTGTATTTGGATGAATGACAATAAACAAGACCATTTTTTCTTCTTTTTTCTGTTTGTTGTCTCGTTCTTCTGCACCAGCTGAAGCATTTTGACTGTCACATTTATTTATTTATGTTTTACAGTGCCCCAATTTTTTTGGAATAAGGGTTAAAGGTCCTTCATTCCTCTTTGTGTGTATTGTGAGGAAGAGATAAATCACTCAACAACAAGTGTTTTTAGTTGTACTGTGGAGGGTAAAGATGACGAGGTTATGGTATATCGTCAATGTTTTCTGTAGTATTCAACACAAAGGATGAGTCATGTTTTCAACAGCACTGCTTCCTTTTGTTACAACACTCACATCTGGTGTCAGCATCCTGCTCACGTTTCATTTTCCTTTCCCCACTTCACTACTTCCTGTCCAGTGAATGCATATTAGTCACAAACAGTATATATTGTAAATGAACACAAGACGGACGGCAACTTTTACCACAAATGAATGCCTTTATTTTCCAAGACACTTAACACACAGGTATACAAGAGAGGTATCGGCTCTTGCAATATTAAAATAAATCAAAGTCGGTATCAGAACAGAACATTTTGAGTGGTAATATGGAATGTAGCTGTTTCCATTTTTTAAGCTTTTAAACAATCCTTTCAAATAAATAGTCTCTATATAGTCTTTGTAGCTAGTGTTTTTAAATCAATATATTCTCTTTGTTTAGTCAAAGTTTCAGGAATGAAGAGGAGAAAATTAGACAAAAACAAAGACAGTGACAAAACAAGGACATTATCCCCGTAGCAAAAAGTCTTTCGTTTATAGGCAAAAGGGTACAGTTGAGAACAACTGTTGAAAAAAGGCAAATCCCTTCTTCTAGACCTAAATAATCTTGTTCTTCCACCAGAAAAAGTGTAAATCCCAGTGCCCGGTGGACTCACAAACCAGGTTTGTTATGAGGGTCATAGGAAACACCAGTAGAAACACAAAACCTCCTTCCCACAAGCTTAAGTTGTCAATTGCTACAAAGCTGTTGGCCTAGCCAGCCACGGTCAGCTTGTACAGTCAACTTCGCCATTAACAATGTGCTGTGCTGTTTGGGACCGGTAGTCCAAACTTCACCCCCACCCCCCCAAAAAAACCCCTCATGTCATATCACAGGTAAAGCACCACGTCAGGCTCCTACAACTACACTTCAATTATCTCTGCCTCGCTCTTTCTCTCTCAGAGAGAACATAACAATAAAAAACTCATCTGTACCAGAGGAGGAGAGGAGGAGAAGGGTCCCACGATGCTACAGGAGTCCCTGTGTTTGCTGAGAGACCACCGCCTCATACAACAGCTCTCCTACCACGTATGACAAAGAAAAGAAGCAGTCTCAGAAAGAGAAAAGTGCAAGTGAGGGCAAAGGCAGCCCTGTCCTCTGGCAGGTAAGAGAGCACAGCAACGACCACACCGACTCCCCCCTGACCCCGAGGTGCCTGATCTTCCCTCCGAGCAGAGGAGGGTCAGACCCCCGTGTAGGCATAAGGACGATGCACCTTATGGTAGCGGGTTTTCAGCTCAGTGAGCTCTTCCCGTGCTTAAAATTTATACCAGGTTGGCTCCAGTGCAGCCTCAGTCAGTACTGTGATCCTCCAGCTGGGAGATGATGGTGATCAGGTTCTGGAGGCCAAAGATGAAACCACTGTCCTGGCCTTCATGCACCACGCTGTCCTCTCCATAGTGCCGACAGGTGGTGTGAGCAAAATCAATCATGCGCACATCGACCACGGGGCTGCTGGCCTCTCCGGCGCCGTGAGAGGAGCGACTGCTGCCACTGTTGCTGCTCCCTCCGGGCACACCAGCACTGCCACCGGCGGAGGAGGAACGAGGGAAACCGAAGGCCCCTTCTTCTTCCTCCTCCTCTTCCTCTTCATCAGAGGGCTCATCCTCATCGCCTTCTTCCCCGCCACGGTGTCTGGGTCTACTGGGAGTCCTGGGAGGGTCTCCGTCGTAGATGATGAGCAGGGAGCTGGAGTAAAAGCGGTAGGACTCGCAGGCCTCCAGGGCGGCTTGCATTTCTCGGAGACGGCGCAGCACCGGGGACAGCAGCTCTTGACGCAGGCGACGCCCATCATGGAAGAACTGGTAGAGAGCCTCCTTGAAGCCTGCAAGTGTCAGCTTACGGCCATGGTACTTATTCATGAACATCAGCTGGGCCGAGTCTGACTGGTACACCTGCAGGTGACACAGAAACATGAGCACTACAGCTGCACACGTAAACAATATTTACGAGCATTTATGCAGAGGAGCCGTGCCGCATCTCTACCGTACCTGCATGCCACAGAGTCGCACGCCAATAGAGGCAGATGTGCTCTGTTGGCACTTGCGGATCTGGTGGGCTTTCTTCTCCTCTGATGCATCATCCCCATGTTGGCGAGTTCCCATCTTCAAGTCTAAAACACACGGTACTGTGTAACGCCATGTGAGGTTCTCCAAAAGGATAAATTCTGTGAAAGGGAGTCAAGGATCACACAGCAGCAAAGGACTTAAACTAACACAATGTGTAAACATGCTCGTGTTATTATGATAAGAGCCGTCCCTCTTCACTGCGAACCCAGGTACGTCTGTTCATTCATGAAAGGATACTGTATTGGTTGCGATGCTTTGCATTCTCCTTCATCCTCTGAAGGTGCTGCTGGTGACATTTGAGACTCCAGGGGTTGTGTTTGATCTGTGGCACCACGTTGCCCTTCTCCAGGCTGAAGTAGAGAACCTCCGCCTGCTGCTGCTGCTGCATGTCATCACGATTATAACTGCAACGGGGACAACACAGAAGACATGTCAGGTTTGGTGTTACAGATCTCATTCATGAAGTGTCTTGTTGTCTGTGAAAACATCCAGCTGCCATGACAAGCCCCCTCACCTTATGATTTTGTCTTCTTTACGGCTGTGTCGAGCTCTCTCTTTGCTGTAGTTGTCATTTTCCAGGAGCAAGGAGGACTGCTTCTTGTTGCTCCACTTCAGCATCTTGCTCTTGGGCTCGCAGTCTGCTGAGGGATCTTTATTTTCCAGGTCCCCCGATTCGCTGTGCAGGGGGTACGCGATGAGGCACAGGTTCCCTTCCTCATCCTCCTCGAAGCTAACTGACACCACACCTGAGGGAGGGTGAGAAACATTGAGAAGTGAGACACTGACACATTCATACAGCCATTTGCACAAAAACACACATTAATATGTCATATGGAAGCTGCGACTAGAGAGTGACAGAAAGATGGAAGTGGGACATTAACAAATGGAGCATTTCACATCAAGAGCAACATGTCAGAGCACAAACAGTGTTTATGTGATTCATTATTGAGGAAAGAACAGGCATAAAATACCACAAAAGACTGAAACGTGTCAAACTGAGCAGGACGTTTATTTAACAATTGTGAAACACACAGAAATTTCAAACAGTCTCAATCAGTCTGCAATGAAGTACAGTTCTGACTTTCCACATACAAAACAGACATGAACAACAGCTAAACAAGCTACAGAGAAGCATTGCTGAACCACATTACAGATAATCAACGCTACACCATCATTTATTGACACTCAGTCTGTCTACACTGCTCACAATACATGAAACAAGACCAACAATTAAAGATGCAGTTTGTTCAAAGGTGTCAACCCTGAGAGGGGTAGAGGGGCTTAAAGGAAACACAGTGTACTTTAATGTCAACACTAATCTACTACATGATCCACAAACAGGCACTCGGGTAGACCCCCTTCCAGCCCCCACTGAAAGTCCCTAAAAGGACCTGTGTGTTGCCCATCTCTGTGCGGGGTGGGGGAGGTGTTGCACTGAGAATAAACATCACAGCTGCAGCGGCTGATACAGATAAAATGCCAGACAGGAAGGAGAGATGTGGTCGAAACTGATCGAGAGAGAAAGTCACAGAGATATGGACGCACAGCATCCCAGTCGAAAGGCAAATATTTTGCATCCAACATGGCAGAGGCATACTGCAAAACAGCCACTGAGCAACAGAATACATCGCAGAGTACTCTGGTGACAACCTGCCCAAATGCAGCCAGTGTTTAAAAATGCATTGTAGTGTCTTTGCATGAGGCGGCAGGCCTGGGGACCCAGCATCCACCTTTCTTCTGCAGGCCAAGGCCTGGCTGATGTCATGTGCGCTGACGTCACCACCCTGCAGGAAGCCCTGCCCTGAAGTCTGTCCTTATGGATTGCGTTGTCCATTCACTGCTGCTCTGTCATCACACCACCTTAGCCAGTGTGGGAACTTGTGAGTCACTCCATCTTACTTCACAAGAAGGGCTCATAAATCAGTCAATCAATTAAGATTTTTTTACAGCCCAATGAGCATTAATTGACCTCAATATATTAGCAGGGGTTGCTGGTCATTATCAGCATCTATAGCTTTATTGGATCCGAAGTTCTGGTTGTCCAATCCTTCTTTCATGTCTGTATCTTGGAATTCAAACCCTCTGTCTTAATCTACATCTACATCTTTGTGAACACTGAGTGTACGAGAATGAATTTCTTCCTTATTCTCATTACAGGCCACTGCAAGGTGTCCCTGAAACCATCAGATACTGTTGAAATTTCTTTATCTCAATGCAAAGGTAGTGAACACAAGAAATTACTTTTTAAAAAGCAGAGCAACAAATCTTCTTCATACTACTGTGTGGAACGCAAGACACAGAAGAGCGTCACTGCTGAGGTGCATTTGAAGGCCCCAGAGGTCTTCTACTACCTTATCTCCAAATCCCACTCCTCGTGTGGCTCTTTTTATAGTCCCATGCTGCATTACTGAGGAGTCAGATACCACCCGTGCGTCTTACCTCCGTCACACGGCCGCATAAAGTTGAACGTATCAGTATGTACTAGGTTTATCTGTGTCTGTGCATGAAACCGTGAGAGGCTGTGGGCCTTGACTCCACCAGGACACATGATATTCCAATTAAAGCATGTGTGTAGGTGAAATGTGTATTTGTGTCCATGTTTCTGTTGTGCACCTGTAACCAGACCTGGAAATCTCCTCGACTGACTTGTAAACTACTCCCCTGGTGATCTGCCTAATTTATTTTTGATCCCTTTCTCATCCTGAAACGGCAGCAGTCTTGAAAGACAGACACGGCACTTGAAAGATGTCTGACGGCTCATCCTGGCAGGTAGACCGACCACCAGCTTGGATGCCACTTGAAACCCCACCTTGAACCCTGTGGTAGCTGCCAATTTCTTCAATACGGGACACTGTACTCCAGTCACATTATGAGGCCTCTGCAAACAGGAATGTATCTATCTATAGATATGAAAATACATTTTGTGGTGTGATGTGTACACCATGTTCTGTGAGTCCTTGCACCAATCTGTTACAACCACACTGTACCCAAAGCACAACAACATCCATATAATTTTAACCAACGCATTTTTGTCTCAATGTAATATTAAATCCAGCAAATAAAACATATATTACAAGCAGTATTATATAGGACATAAGGAAAAAGAAAAAAGGATTAAAGCCAGGCCCCAACACACCATCACACACACGCTGTTTGGACAGACAGCTCGACACTCCTTCCAGATTTGGGACGGGGGTCTTACCTTTGTACTGTGGGGTGAACTTCCTCATCTCTGGAGGGAGGCTCTTGTAGAACTGGTGCTCCCGAGGGATGAGGGGCTTGCAGATTGTTTGCTCCCCAAACCGTAGCACGCAGGAGTGGCCTCCCACCTGGTGCACGAAGGGCTCAAGCATCACCCCTTTTCCGGGATAAGGAGTCCCGTCCGCCTGCATGAGGGCTTCCAGCGCGGGACTCATCCTCACTCCGCATCGGACAACTGAGCTGGGGGGACCCACGTCGCTCAGGAGGCAACAAGCTCGGCCTTTCGTTTGGCTCCCTATCCTCGAGCTCTTCTCTGTTGGCTCGCACGGGGGCGCTACTTGTCGCCTGCTCGAGCGCAGCAGTGAAAAACAAAGGGCTTGACAGGAAGGACGAAGGCAGCGACAAAATCCCTTATTTCCTTTCTTTTTGCTTGTCGGAGGACAAATAATAAACCTCCTCCGTGGGGCTGGATAATCTCCGTGTTTGTATGTGTAATAAAAGACGATATATGTGCAGCCTTGAAGCTACTAAAAACGTTTGTAAGCAATGACTGTCCTTGTCCTCATCGCCTGGCTGTTACCGAAACTGACGATTGAGCTGATCCACCAGCCAGAAAAACAGCACGAGCAGTCAGCAAGGCCCGCCTCTCCCCGTAAACAGCCAATCACAGAGCCGCGGCTGTCGCTGGGAGGAGACAAGGCACCTAGGAGAGGATCAAGCAGATCACGCAAACAAAGAGGAAGGAGAGAAAACAGGGGGGAGGGGAGAGCAGGAAAAATACTAGACACAAACACAAAACACTGACGGCATTTTCTAATTTTTTTTTTTTTTTTAATGTACATGCAAGTTTCATCGCTCTTGTTACTCTGGAGACAGGCTGCACTTTAATTTTCATCTTGACTTGCAACATCACATGTCCCTGTTAGCAAACTGAAGGAGAGAACTGAAAATGAAGGCAGGAAGGACACTGAACACAAGCCATTTATTTTTCATTTTGCAATTTCGACTCATGTTTTTATGTCTCACTGATAAGAAGGTGTGTTTGGTAGTAGTGGATGTCAAATATCATTTCAGTTTAAATGTGTTACCTGTGTGGATTTTAAACATCAGTTTAAGTGATAATAAATACCTTGCACGATTAGTCTTTAATAGAAGTATGGCTGAGAGAACCTTTAGAAGGAAAGAGTTTGTATTACACCATTGGCACAAAAAGTGGACGGCACCAATGGGGGTCCATGTTTATGACTTGGAAGCGTAGCCTCCAGCATCAGAAGACACAAACTGAGTAGGTCATATGAGGAGGCACTACATGATGCCAAAACAACTCTCGGGTTTAATTATGCTGAACAATGAAATCTGAGGTGTGACTTGGATAGGAATGTAAACTCTCTTTCCAAGTAGGGCACTTGTCATTATGATAATGGGCTCAAGATGAGGCCGTGTTTGGACCAGAGCTAGGCCTGTATTAAGAAAGCACAACGGCTGCATCAGTGTTGCTACAGGTAATAGTGGGAAAATGGTGTACGGCCCAGGAAGTCCAGTCATAATAATAATTCCCTGAATCTGAAGCACTGTACTACTTCAAGATAACTCGAGTGAAAGTTACACACACAGAGTATGCCCAAAACCCTGGTAATACAGGTTGTACAATGGATTACACATGCACATCCCTGTCTTCTTCCCCAACATGATCTTTGGACATATCAAATATCAAATATTATTTGAAGTAACGGCGTTGGTGTCAGTAACTATGGACACTGGTGGCGTGGCTTTCCAACAAAGAAGCATGAAAAACAGTGATCCATCATCTCATCCTCCAAGCAGGCTCTGGGAAAGTTTTGGTTTCTCCTGTTAACAGTTTTTAATATGTTTCTTTTACAATGGTGATGTGCAGTGATGATGCATTTTGGTCCACAGGGGATTTTTGTGTTGCAGTATTGCTATTGGCCACTCAGAAAAATGTGCACTTCCAGGTGTTTCACTGACCATAGCATGTTATTGCCAATGATGTTGCATTATGCAGTGGCAATGGTGGAGCCTGGCCCAGCTGTTTTTGCTGGCCAGTCTCATTAAAATAAGCGAGAAGACAGCATTTTTGAACAGGATCTAACTGTCTAACTAGCTGTGTGCAACACTATAGACAAAGCAGAGCACCGTTAAAGCACTTTTCCTATATTCACAGAGCATCATCACAACATCATTTTGCAATGTAACACAAATTCAAAGCGCAGACAACTGAGTTCGTAGTCACTGATACAAATAGAGCCCTGAGAGCAATGTTTGTGGGCATCTGTTACTAAGTTTTGTTTAACTTTGCCAGACACTGTGAAATGGAACATTTCTCAGTGGTGTAAAGCCCTAAAATCTAGTTTGCATTTTCCCCAGCGTTAGTATTTTCCAGAGACAAATATATTTGGTGTTGGCTGCGAGTAGTATCTGGAAAGATACTGTACCAATGGCAAGGATTTAAACTTAAAGTAAAAAAAAAATGCAGGTTAGTGGGTAAGATAACTGTGAAAGCTCTATATTCTGGTGTGCCAGCCTTTGCTACCTTTATTCTGGACCAAAGTAAAGTAAGGGGTCATTGCTCACCCAACAAGCTTCAGATGTGGAGCCCAAACTGGATATTCTTTGTGAGTGGCAGTCGACCTAATGAGTCTGACTGGTGTGCCAGGCCAGACAAAGCTGAGGTACAGTAGGCAGGCTCAGGTCACTGGACGGTTACAGCCTAATCACACTCTAATCTCTGATGTTCCAGTTCTGCAGTGGGATTACCAATGCGAACTTGAACAGGGCACCCACTCTTCTCTTTCTGTGGCTGTGGTTAGGAGGTTCACCCTGGTCTTCCCAGACATTCTGATCCCAGGATCAACAGAACAATACTGACTTAATTGTGCCAGTTTGTCTTTCGGGAAAAAAAAACGCGGGCGTTTCACGTTACCGTGTGAAGGATTTACTGGTGTGATTGCAAAGGTGTAGAATGGGCCTCAGCAGTGTTTCTGTGTGTGTGTGTGCGTGTGTGTGCGTGTGTGTGTGTGTGTGTGTGTGTGTGTGTGTGTGTGTGTGTGTGTGTGATCTAAACGGCCTTCAGTCAAATAAAGACGCTCAGAGATCTTATTCTAGATTCTTTCAGAATGACAAATGTGTGTTTTAATAACTTAATTATGGTGCCATTAATAGTGAAACTGAGTTAAGGTTAATCATTAAACTATTCGACCTTATTTCTTTGGACAAACCATGACTCAGCAATTCCCACTAAAATGACAGAATGAAGGTCCCAAGAAAGTGTGTGTTCATGTGTGTGAGTTGAGGTCTTTCTAGCCTAGTCACTCTGGCCTCAGTGATGCGTCAGTGTTATGTCAGCTTTGCACGGAGTCCCCTCTCATGTTATGGGTCTGTGCCCAAGGACAATAGGTCCAGGCTGTGACACAGGGCCCTCAAGCCAGCTATGAAGCACAGCAGTGATGCAACGTCCAACGACCTCCTCCATGCACATTGTATAATGGGTGGCCTTCTACAAACATGGCAGGCATTGTAAACTCAGCCCACCATAGATGCAGCAGAAGTCAGCCTTGTACAAACGCATCAGCACTTAGAGAAATAAAATGGAGAAATATTTTCATTTTCCTAGGGATGCACCAGTTGTCCCCAATACTGACATTTTTACAGACCGATCCACATTAGATACAGTTTTTTGACAAGGCCATTGTAACATTGAGTGTTCATGCCATTACTTTCTCCCTGATCTAGTTACAACAATTACAACAATTTCCAATTTCCAATGATTTTAAATTTGTTGGATCAGGGCATCCCTAGTTCTTCCTTTTTTTCTGTGCCGTGCTCTGCTGCTGCTAACTGATCCGGCCTTATCTCACTGATATCAATAAGATACTACTGACTGTAGACAGTATATGGTTGATTCACCATACAACACTGTAAAGGTGAGATGTAACATTGCGTAGGGGAATCTATTAATAGCTGACCAAATCAAGCCCTTACTGAATTAATGAATTTTGTGTGGCTGCTTTTGTATAAACTTGCTTTTGTACAGAGCATAGACAATACTGAACTAGACTATTGTGACCTAGAGAGTGTGACCCATCTCGCTCTGCCATGTTATCCCCATGACCTCAGTGATCACTCTGCAGTTGATCACTCATCTGTCTGCAGTTTAGCCCAGTTTCTCTAATGGATTATTCTGAATACTGTATGGTAATAGATGGCTGCTTTTTGCCTGGTTCTGTTTTTTGTGGGAACCACAAAAAACCTCCCTTCCCACACAGTGGATGAGGCAGCCTCAGTGGTTCCCATAGAAAAGCTCAGGAGAGCGGCCATGCTGCTCTTCAATGGAGATTGAGAAGACATGCATACATTTTTCTTGAGGTTTCGCAATGGACAACACAGCATCTGCTACAGCCTCAGTGAGCAGGTCTGCCAGCTCTTTGTAGACCTTGGTCCTGAGGGAGCTGCGTGCTACACTGACGGGGGTCTCTCTGTCTTAGAGCAGACTGGAATGATTGAAACTGGGATACAGTGATGTGCGACTTAAAAGTATTTGGGCTGTTGGTGTCAGGTTGGGGGATGGACGGCTGCATGGGTGGGGGAGGGGGTACATTTTTGTGACTGCATTATTGTGACATTATCATGTTGACAAAATCTGTCCTCAGACAAACATATAAACACTGCACATGGTACTCAAAACCAGGTTTGTGGTGGTCCCTGCTACAACAGATGCTCAGGACTTCAACGAATGTGAAGTTTATCTCTTATTCCAAGTGTTTTCATACAGTATTTTTTGGTTTTATAAGAGAAAAGAGACAAACTGGTTGCTTCCAAATGGAGCTACTATTCACCGTGTCATGTACTTACATGTGTTGTAGGCAACGTCAGGTCACTGGGCATCTATGGCCTAATCATAGACTTTTAGTGGACTATTTGTCCACTGAGGTAATGAGTGAAGGACTGTGTGGTTACAGCAGAGTACAGCCAACATTGGGGGGTAAAATTTATACTGTGAGGCAAGGAGTGCCTTGAAATTCCTCTGTGGGGGAAATCACAACAGTGTTTTTCTGCCAACTTGACATCCCATTTTCCACTGTATCCAGAGGCCCTCCCCCTCAATCTCAGACACGTGAGGAAGTGAAACATGGGTGAGGGAGCTTGTTGCAGAAAGGGGATGGGCCCGGGTGCTCCCTCCTTCATTTAAGCTACAGGCCAGTCTAGTACATAAGTGTGTTGATAGTGATGAGTGTTGCTGGTACTCTGACACCCAATGCCAAGTCAAGGACAGCCTTGTTTACTCCTGCAATCGTCTCCACCGCCCACACACCTCACATCATTCCTTCTGTTTTTTACTTTGTTGACGATGGAAAAAAGGCTCATCTGATCATTGGACACTGACTGTTTTATAATGAAATTACAATCAAAACACCTGTTTGTCATCTGGTGGTTATCTACCAACATCATAAAAACATACCAGTGACAAACATTTTCCATAACAACTTATCAACTTGGTTTTACAAGTGAAGATCTCCATGCAATTTTCAGAATTGTCTTCAATCAAAGAATGTGGATTGTTCCACTTGTATCAAGAAAATGACTATAGTAATAAGCACATTATTCTATGAACAGTTCATTTAGTATCAGTCATTGACAAACATGAGTGATTCTTGGATGGCAATGAGGATGTTTGGTTTAACCATAAATGCAATCATAAAACGTGAGGCAGGGTAATATACAGTAAGTAAACAACCCATTGTGGGGATATGACTTCCTCTATTGATGAGACATATTTTCATGCGAATATCAAAACTTGGCAATGGCCTGGCTCTGCAATAAACCCTCTCACGGCCAAGAGCCACAGTATGTCAGAAACCGGCCAATTAAGGATTGTTTACACAGGGAAGGGTTATCAAAAGCAGAGGCTGAAGAGTGAAAAAACAGACAGCAGTTTACACAGACTGATAAAAATAGAGGTTGCGGGTTTATATAAACTCTATCATTTTGATACCAGTGATCTTCAAAGTAAGTTGACAGCATTGGAATATGAACCCAATCAATGTGCCAGCTTCATTGATGATAGCTTTCCTTTACTTTCTCAAAACATGGCTTTGGAGAGCACCTCAGCAACCTCACAACTTTAACTGCGTTTAACAAATTCTTCAAGTCCATTGACACCTTCCTCAAGCGCATTCCTGACTCCCATTAAATTGTAACATATATGTGTGCACAGGCATGTGCTGCAGTGGTCTATAGCCAGAGGGGAAAAGCTGTTGGCCTGGATAATTCCTATAAACCAACTTCCTCCAGGATACATGCAGTGGGAGAATTGAAAACACATTTATGTAACCTAACATAAGTGAACTCAAGTTAACTTGAAGACACTGATAGTGCAGAAGTGAGCTGTAGAATCTTCTGCGTATCATGCGCATATGAGTGAAAGCTGAGAACATGCTTAACTTTATGGTGTGCCAACATTAGCAATGCTTAGTGCACTGAGCACCAGCAGGAAAGCTCCTAACAAGTGCAGATAAATGCATGCAGTCACAAGAAGTCTCAACACCAGATAATAGCAGTGTTTAAAATTGCTGCAGCCTCCATATGTTGTAGGAGATAATACCATGCTATCAGCCTGACAGGTCCAGCCTGTCAGTGACCAACTTGTCACTGCCTGACCCACTTTGGCGGAAGCAGCTGACTGCCCCCTCTTAGTTTGCAGGGGGTGGGTCTTGTTCAAGGTGTGTTCAGGATGTGTTAGTAAACACACATGCTACACTGAATCATGAAATGATTGTGTGTGTTGGCAAACGCATCGCTTGCAGCGTCACAGCTTCTGTTTCTGCATATTGTACAAGGCATCACTCACATGCTTGTGTGATAAATAATAAAACCCATTTAACTGCCTCAGTGTTGTGGCCCAGTTTCTGCACCCAGTGGATCAATGCTAGCTCCGCACGAGCGCCATGGGAACTCGGAGGGCAGCTTGTACTGTATATGAGCAGTGTGGGAAGAGATATTCCAGGTTTTATTACGTTACGGTAAATTAGGCTAGGATGCTAACTGCTTTATGAAAGTGAGGGTTTACATTTCCAGAAAGAAGTGTCATGCTAGCCTTTAATATTGAACAAACTGTGTGATGTTGGATACAAGTGTCAACCTACTCTTAAGCCAGTTGAGCCAGCCTTTGCTTTCTTCTCCATCTTTTATTTCACTCTTTATGTAAACATGAGCAGGACCAACTATCACACGTCAGCTCAGGTTATATATAGCTCCTGTGGCTCCTGTCAGGTGGTCTGTTACAGCTCTGCTGACACATTTTTACACACCTACACCCTGCCAAAGTGGCCACCCGCCTCCCCAACCTTACCCATGACTCCTTACCTCTAATAAATAACTAAAAATGGGGTGCTCTGCATTGATAGTGGGGACCCTGAGCTCTGTTTGCTCCCAAAATGTAGTGAGGTCTACATCCCTTGTGCAGGATCAGGGCACCCAGGTTCTGTCATGCATGTGGCCCTTGGGTACTTTCCAAGCCGCCGCACCAAGTCTGTTACACGTGCTCGGTCTCAGACAGACTCCCACTGCCCCACCCCCTCCTGCCCCACATCCTGTCCCTCTCTCTACTCTCACGTAGTCTCGGACAAGTGCACCAGAATGAGTCGGCGCTTTCAGGGATTTGCTGAGCATATCTATAGCAGGTGCAGCCTCTTACACGTCACATATCTGCT
The DNA here is from genome assembly GCF_039877785.1 of Chaetodon trifascialis. Taxonomy (NCBI): domain Eukaryota; kingdom Metazoa; phylum Chordata; class Actinopteri; order Chaetodontiformes; family Chaetodontidae; genus Chaetodon; species Chaetodon trifascialis. Next base: position 16,487,780 of record NC_092058.1, on the reverse strand, counting down.
CAGCAACTCATTGCAAATAATGTCCATCTTTCCTGATATTGTAGCATTAAAATCTTTCTGAAATCATGTTTTCAAGCTGAAAATATCCCCATTTATTTTCCACGTACAGCACACGTGTTTCTGGAGTTTGCAGCAAATAACTGCCAACATTTTGAAATAAGAAGGATATGACATTATGGAAAAAGGTGCAATTTTCTTTATCTGAATGCACATTAGCCTACTTTTTATTTTTCTGAAAGATAATTAGTAACAATAAGATTCAAACAACCAATACTGAATTAAATTAAAATATATCCATGTATAATAGTAGAAGATCAAAAAAGTCCGTCCATGTCTGTGATTGTTGGTCCTTTTTCCAAAACAAAGTTCCCTTTTGCCCCAGTAATCCTTGTTCTGTGACTTCTCACTGTACCCACAGTCCAATGAGCTGTCAGCGCCTCCGCTATTTAGGAGCAGGCTGCAAAGCACAGAGAAGGTTTCCTGTGAGTAACAGACACGCACAGATACGGGGGGGAAAACAAAGCAAGATGTAAACTCAAAATTCCCATCTTTTCAACATCTGAACACAAAGAACAAGGCTAAATCCTCTCCCCTTATTGATATGCGAATCAACTACATGTGGATGAACATTCAGTGTGTGCACTGTGCATACAAGTCATTGCTTCTAAATACAGTCAACATTGCAAAACTAAACGGGCATAGTACAGAAGAAATCAACTAAAGACAAACTAAATTTGGTTTGGTGACGGTGAAATAAGCATTTATTAACAAAGTAAGTTTCATGAGATGCAGCTTTGTGAGAGTTTAAATTTGGATCCTGTCCAGAACTGACAGAGAGCATGCCTACATGCCTTAAAACCTCGGTGGGTGGAGACTGTGGAGAGAAAGAAAACAAACTTTCTAACCTCCATGCATACATCAGTTTTTTTTTTTTATCTGTGTGAAACATGGCCAGCTTTATCTCTGGTATCTTCCCTGCGGCTTTCTCAAAACCTGGAGTTAATAGACAGCGATGGAGAAGCATAAATATCAAGAGCTGTCACCTTTGAACTAAAAGTCACTAAACTAGTTTCACGAATGCAATCTGTGGGATTGACTGTGGAGCTGAGTGAGGACTGCAGTGGAATGGATTAGTGAAAATGACATGGTGTGAGTTGTTAATTATGAGAGTGTGTGCACGTCTCACTGCTCACTGTACATTAATGACTTCCATATGACCCAAACAGGCCGAGAGTCAGATTCATACAAACAAAACCACTCCTCCTGCTCTCCACGTGTTGCACAGGATGTCACGTGTTGCCTAGAACTGCCAAAATCTAGAACCATAATATTATGATTTTCATGCACGGACACACACACACACACACACACACGCGCACACACACACACACACACGCGCACACACACACACACACACACACACACACACACACACACACACACACACACACACACACACACACACACACACACACACACACACACACACACACAGTATACATTCTGTCGGAGCTCAGACTCGTGCACACTTAAGAATCAGACCAAAACAAACAGAGCTGAGAGACATTTACCATTCAAGGACTTCCATGAAACTGAAGTTCATTGGGTCACATGAAGATACTCATGGCTGAGCAAAACTGAGCTTCATCTTAAAATTCCACAATTTCTACTCCTCAAAATGAATACTCTTTTAAAGTTTTTGCAAACCTTAAGACATCATGTAATGGAGTGGGAAGTGGATGAATGGCTCAGTCAGAGGGTTTGGTATGTATCTGGGACAGAGACAACATCTGCTTGTCCCTCTAATTCAGATTAATGAGTAGAGATAAAACAATGACTTTGTTTGTTTTGTCTTTTGTGCTCTGACACAGAATGAGCTGGTGGATGCTGAAAAGTTTTTGGTGTAAAGGTCATGACATGAATGCTCTCACACTGTCGAGTGCACTTTGCTGTGCACCAGTTTTCTTTTTCCAGGAAAAGTGGGATAAACATCATCTGTTAAAAGTCAGAATCAAGGCTCCTCCCCTCTTGGCTGTACATAGAGAGCATGTTTTTGTTTTCAGTCTGCAGATGGAAGGACTTTTGGAGTTCCCTCACATATCGGTGTGAGTGTGTATGTGTATGTGTATGTTGCTTGGGCTTGTGTGTGCATGTCTGCATTTGTGCAGATGTATGTGTTTGAGAGAGAGGGAGGGTTGAATGTTAGTCCTGTGTGCTCCTGCTGTGTTATGTAAGAGTCCAGTGAATCCAGTCTGACTATAAACCTCATGACATTATATTGACGCAAAGTACAGTGTGTTCAGAAGTGGTGGCCCTGGAGAAACATTGACACACAGCCGTGCTTTCACAGAAAAGTTCACACTGACAATCAAATTAATGAGACTAGTTGAGGAATGGGGGTAGAAAATCAAAAAGGTTTGTAAAGTCTCAAATGTTAGAGTTTCTCAGCATCTTTTGCAGTTTTCTGGCCATTTTTGCTCTAAGAGAGCAGTCAGTAGAAAGTTGAAGAATTGAGGGTAAGACAGATGAGAGACAGGCAAACTGCTGCTCGGCAAAGTTGTCGCTGTTTTGACTAAAACAGTGAGCTGAGCTTTACTGTGACAAAAACTTCAGTTTAAGTAAAAACAAGTAAAGCCGGAGGCACTAGCGTTTTAACCTCGTGTTCACATAGTCAACGGGTTGGCTAAATGTAGCTGTTCACACACATATGAGCTGAAGGATACCACTAGAGGACAATGGGGGCGTTACTGGGATTTAAGGACATTTTGTAAGGGGGTGCGGGGGTCCCACAGCACAATTTTTTATTCTATTTTTTTTTTTTTTTTTAGAAATAAGCTTTATTTGGATGCTTCTTTATGCACTCTGGCACCTTTTTACATTCAAAGAATATTAATTTGCCTTCCAGATTATGAATTGTGATGTTAAAAATATTAGTAGTTGTTAGTAATTAGTATTTATGTTGAGTAGAAACAGAATACTTCACAGCTGTTATCATTAAATACTTATTGACCAGGTTAGAGAAACAGCTACATGTAAACATTAGTTTACTGCAATATTTATTTTTTAATCTCATCATTCACACTCACTCAGTCATCTGCTGCTGTTTCTCTCTTCTCTAACAATTAACTGTATTTATGTTAGCAATAGTGACCCCACCACTAGTTTCAGCTCTGAACTTGCAAAATGTACCTCGGTGGTGAATGTAGGATTTCATGTTACAGAAAAACACAAGTCAGATGAAACTGCAAAATAAATTGCAGTATGCTCAGACAGCGAACACTGGGTCAAATCAATACTGTTGTGCAGCTGATTTGAGGTGTTTGGAGCACAGTTTCAAGAGCACAATAACTGCAGTAAACTCCTTTGTCACCTGGGGAGAAATTACCAGAATCCCTTAAAAAAACGCTGAGATTTTTGAGTTGTTGAGTTAACGGAAAACTTAAGAAACTCTGTGAAACGTGTCAACGTCACATTCTTCATCATTAGTCCACTCTTATGAATGAATTTATTGCTCTGAAAAAAGCAAAAATGTTAATGATGGGAAAATTATTACATTTTATAAAAACAGTAACTTCAGCCTGATCCCAGACTCCCTTTAAAAATCTAACAGTTTTGTGAGTTCAATTAGGGGAAACTGTATTATTATTTGTCCCCTCTTGTAAATTTATTAAGTTATTCCTTTCTTTGCACAAAAAAAACATTGCGTCAGTTTGTCCCAGTGTTGTGGCTAAGTTGGATTGGTCATAAAACTTGTGTGCAGTGTTATCTCTGTCTAAAGGCCTACCAGACCAATAAAACTAAGCTAATGGTTTAGCTGTTAACTGTATATAACTTCTGCTCTGCTCATATTTTGTTCACATCACTTGGAACTCATACAGACATGTACACACCTTGTGTAGCTGGCTAATCATCACAGGGGGTTTCTGCTACTGCTTCCCTTTAATAGGTAAAAAAATCTTTGCATATGTGCATATTGAGTAGCATTAATTTCACAACTGACGCTCCAAACAGATGCGGGGTATGCCAGGAAGCCATCATGCACATGCAAACACATAATTAAAAGCAAGGGTATCTCCAGCCTAATGTGCATAGCCAGACTGCTACAGGAAAAAAAAAGAAGTTTTGAGGCAAGCAAACTGCTTGGATGGGTAATGTTTCTAAAGCCTTAAAGCATTTCAGGTGCCTTCTCTAAACAAATAAATAGAGGAATGACTCTTTCGAGATGCTAACTGGGCATACAACTGTCTCTCTGCAACTATGAAAGACCTCTCTGTATTCCTAAATGGGACATCGTGTCAGCTTCCTCATCTCCACTCCCATGCAGATACTGCAGCATTGATCTGTGCAGACAGGCGAGGTCTGGAATACATCCAGCTTTCCGTACAACTCACAAATGCTGAACTTCACTCAGGCTGCTATGCCATGTGGATCCGTCAATGTGGACCACAGCTGTCACTACGGTACCTGCTTCGACAAGAACAAACTGACCACCACATCAGTTTTATTTGGTTTTAATTAGCACTGGCCAGTCTGTGCCTCAATACCCCTAATTAGCACTATCATAGTGAGAAACCGTCAATATCTCACACAGTCAGAAGCACTTTAGATGAGGCTGCTATTGACTCTGCTGCTGCGTTCACTGTCTGGCCTGACGAAATGGATGTTGGTCAACAGCAGAGACAACAACAACAGCTCAGGGTCGAGGGTTTTGTTCGCAACCGGCCGCCATGTGCAATCACTGTTCCTTAGTTGAGTCAGTAATGAGTTCCTTAATACACTGTCCAGATGGTTTTGTTGAGGTGCGTTGAGTCACTGCCAGTGTCATTCACATCAGCAATTTATTTGAAAATGACAGTTTTCTGGAGCGAGTTAGAAGGAAGAGAGAGGTCCCGGCCTCATGTGCTCCTGGTACACAAAAGTTATGGAAGAGCGCTTTGAGAACTATAATGTATTCCCCAAACTACCATTAATGATCCAGAAATGTAAGTAGACCTCCTGGTATTACCTTACTTAGAATCAGATTCAGCATGTGGATGTGATCCAGAGCTACATGTTTATTAGTCTCAGAGTTTATGGGGGAATGGGAAAATGGAAATAAAAAGTTAAAATACACTAGTGTCCACATTAGCCTGCACTGCACACTATGAACAGGAGGGAATGTGAGAGACCTGAAGTGTTGCCCAGTCTAGACACCAGTCATTAATCAGAGGCTGTGGAGAAACACACAGTGACACCAGTTTCTATGCAACTGTTTCCCTTTCTCAAAAGACTGAGCATCTCTGAAAAAAGTGGCCAGTCAGACTCAGGAACTAAGATTTGTTCGTCGAGGTTAACTGCAACAAGAGCTTGGCTGTTTAAGTTTCAGGGCACAGCTGAACTGAATAATTCACAGCTGTAAACTTGAGGCTGAGCAGCATTTTCATGATGCATACTGTTGGATTCCAACAGCGACTTCTGCTTTAACTTAAAGTCTAAAGAATGTCTTATAAAACCTTTTATCGCTTCTCTCTGTTCATGTCATTACAGAGCAATGTACCAGACCTTCAGGTAAGATTTTAGATAAATAGCAGAAATGTATAAACATGAGCTTTAGCTGCTGGAATGTCAGTCTTTGAAATTCAGTTCTTAAATATTAAGTGTTAGGTGTTTTTGCAGCTGAAAGTGTATTTGAAGGTGTTTTACCCTTCACCAAATGACAAATGATAATAAAGCTGAAAATATAAAGCACTGTAGCTTGAGATCATAAACCTGAACATGTCCTATTTTATATTTTCAGTGTGTATCTGAGTCATATGCTCCTCTGTTCCTGCACTAGCATCACAAAAAGTTTACTCATTTCTACTTTCGACAAACCTGAAAGTGCTGACTTCAAAAAGCAGAACTTCCCTGCAGCTTGAGTCACTCTTTGCAATTTAAATCATTCCTAAAACAGCACTGCTATAAACTGTAATGAGTGGCACTTAGGACTGAGCCTCATTATAAATAGAAGTGTCTACAAATGTGGACTGAATATGAGTGCTAGACGCACACCCGTCTCCTATTCACGTGTCACAATCTTCCCACATTTTCCAGCCACTTGTCAGTCCATCTGCAAACTGCATGATGCTGATCAATAACGCATTAGACTAGTTGTTTTGAATCAATCTGCATGGAACAGATCCCTGAGGGTGCTTAATTGATTTGTCACATTGTGACGTCTGTCTTGTGGCTCTTGGCCCTGAGTGTGTTTCAATGTGACATTGGTATCTAGTCTGTTTGAGATTGTCAGCAAAATCAAATGACAATCTGAAAACAATGGGATGATGCCAAAGGCATCGCTTGCACTGATGAACCTACAGAAAATTAGCAGCTCTCCTCCTCAGAGTCGGAGTTTCAGCTCATTGTTTAATGTTCAGCTGGAAGTTCACTGTTTTCGCTCTTGTAACCTTGTTTTCAGCCACAGGAGGCAGCTGTTTTCATCACCGTATGCTACCTGATCGTCACCAAGCAGTAGAAGCAGTTAGCAACTAGCTGGTGGAAGCAGTGGAGCATTTAGCATCTACAGAAGTTGGATATTTCCTGCGGGAGCTGGTAGGGACCAAAAACAGAGTTAAAAGATGAAAGTGAACACTGGCAATATATTTGTCAGGTGGACGGACACACTACTACAAATGAATGATAATTTTGAATCAATCAATCAATCAAACTTTATTTATAGAGCACTTTTCATACAAAGGAGCAGCCCAAAGTGCTTTACATAAAAGCAATACAACAAATAAAAGACACCATAGACCACCAGAGAGATAAATCATTAAAAAAAAAAAAATCAGTTAAAGACCAGACTAAAAGGTAAAAATAATCAAATAAATAAGATTCAATTAACAACCAGTCTAAAAAGATTAAATAAATAAATAAATAAAATTCAAAGAAGCAGACTAAAAGGTTAAAAATAATAAATAAAATAAATAAATTGGTTAAAAGCCAGACTAAAAAGGTACGTCTTGAGTTTGCTTTTAAAAATGTCCACATTCTCTGTTTTCCTCAGGTCCTCAGGCAGCTTGTTCCACAAGCACGGGCCGTAATGGTAAAAGGAGGCCTCACCATATGTTTTGGTTAAAACTTTTGGAATAATTAAAAGGGTGCTGCCTGAAGACCAGAGAGTTCTAGAGGGCACATATGTCAAAAGCAAATCAGATAAATAATTAGGACCAAGACCATTAAGAGCTTTAAAAACCATTAAGAGGACCTTTTGCTCCTTCACAGCTGAATGTGTAAATTTGCTGTTTGCTAACATGTTTGCCAGTCTCTGCTGCTCCCAGTTCAATGCATTGAAAAACAACCTGTACCAGGTGGATGCAGGTCATAATATAATAACCTTTGTGCAATAAATGGATTCTTGGTCATTTTGTCTAGTTGGTAATAAATTAACACTGCTAACTTGCTGAAATCAACAGCAATTTTGTATATGAATAGACGTGAGAAAGTAAAAGTCATATATTTGCATACATCTGTGTGATTAATGTAAATAGTGTTGTCATAATTTGAATTTAAGTACAGTATGGGAGCATGGGTGTACATTAAAGCTGCAGCTCTGAGTTAAGTGTTAGTGGGTGCAAGCTCTAAGCAGCAGTATTTGGGTACTGCGGTGCTTTTCTGCTTATTCTCTGTGCACGTGATGGTGGATGCACGTTTCTGCAGAGATTACTATTACCGAAGAACTGCACCTCTCCATCCCTCCATCACTCATTCCCTCAAGATTAATACAACTCTCCCTCCTTCGTCTTCAATAATAGCTTCTCATATGAAATAGTACATCATTATTTATATGTCCTCTAATTTGCAACTCTGTCTGTATTATGTCTTTGTATTTTGATAGTATACAGTGGAGATACAGTCTTCAAAAAATGTGTTTTTCTCATTTTTGCTGTGTAATGTTTCCCCCTCCTTATCTGCATGTGCACTTACTCATAATTACTGATGCAGACACATCTTCCGTCTCCCTGATCTCACATATCTCACTGACAGTTTGCATCATTCGGAACATAAACTTGTTTCTCCCACGACATACTGAAAATCTCACATCATAGATTATTCCTCTCGAGCAATTTCTCATCCGTTCCCTTCAGCATCCCACCTGCTCTCTCTCTCTCTCTCTCTCTCTCTCTCTCTCTCTCTCTCCCTCTCTCTCTGTCTACCACCCCTCTCTTTGCTGCAGTGTGGAATTTTCCGAGCCCACCGAGTGCTGCAGTGGTGTGAAGGAAGATGAAAAGGAAGGAGGCAGGATGAAGGGTAAATGCTTCTTAAGGTACACCCAAAAAAAAAAAAAAAAAGCCATTGTGATGAAGGACCCGCCACCTCATCTCCCTCCACAAATTCAGTGGAAAAATACCAGACAGATATAGAGATACAGAGGCAGCTGAGATGGAGCGCTCCCAAAACACACTGAGGAGGTGGACGTGTGATTTTAAACTGCATAACACTGGATGGTACAAAATCTGTTGTTTATTCACTAATTCATTTATAAATATGAATCAGAACCAAATGACTGTATTAGCATTGCTCTTAGCAATACATACATTTATTAGCATTAGTATACTTGTGTTGCTTAAACCCTACTTAAATATACATATATACAGTGGAAGCATCACCTGCCTGAAATAGCTTTTGCTGATTGAATCTACTGTGATCAAACAATATACAAGCAGTACAATCAAGTGATTAAATATATGAATGAATGAAGAGTCTTCTTGCTAAATTCTCACCTCCACATTTCACAGTAGGGACCTTACTGCTTCCTCTTTGTCAGTCTGACCAGTTGGTGTGCTTATTGATTATTCCTTCTTTTTTTTTTTTTTGCTTATTGGCTTACTCACTAGACATCATTTCCTGAAGTCCAACTGGGCTGACATTTTGACAAATGCATTGACGGAGTAATCATTTCCAGTGAAATGATTGTAGTTTTTAGTCTCTTTTAAAGCATTTGAAAAAGTAAGAAGTGTCTGGAGGCCAATATAAAAAAGACAGGTCTCATGCCTCTCTTCAGTAAGTACAGAGAATGTGACCATTGACAGATTATTGTGATTACATAAAACGCAGCATCTCTACAGAGTGCAACTGGAGGATGTGTGTTAATTCTCAGCAGTGGATAGACTGGCTGTGAAGGACAAATGGTTCCCAGTTGATCTGACAAACAGTCATACCACTATCAGATACTGCAGCATTTTGGTGTGAAAGTGGAGGAGGTGATTGGAAATGTGTTAATGACATTCTGTGAGGGCTGCGCAGCAATGGGCCTCTGTGGTAATGTGGTGATGGCTGCAGTTGAGGTCATTTAGTGGGCAAATGACTGAGGCAGGTTTTTTGCTGTGAATGACGCTGTGAATGGTGGGTGAGGGAGAAGGATAGTGAAGGTGCGTATGTGCTTTACTACACCACTGATCATTGCCCTGCGTCACCGGTGATGTGTGGGACATGACATCATTTACCTACAACCAGAACTGTCCAAGATCCCTCCTCTCCAGTAACCTCAGCGGAGATGAGACATATAAATATATACAGTACATCCTGTACTCATACACAGTGAGACATACAGTACACTCAGTGTACTCACTCAGAATAATTAGTATGATCCCAGTAAATAATTTCCAGTGAGAAACAGGCTGTCTCACTTAGGGATTATTTTTACAGAGGAGTACAGAGGAGTGATTGAGAGCTTCATCATATGGTGCAACAACAATCACCTGAAGCTCAATATCAGCAAAACCAGTGAGCCTGTGGTGGACTGCAACGCTTCAAATATGGATGTTGCTGCAAAGAAGCAACAAATGGTAAAAGGTGGATGCTTCACACATATCTTCAACCCAACAGCACAGAGGATCTAAACAATCAGCACAGTTTCAAGGTGGAGACCCAAGATAAGAGTCACCATTTCTGTATCTGACCAAACGTGAAATATAGTCACAATCTGGCCTTCTGCTCCTGAGTTATGGTGTTGAAAAATGGCCAAAAACGTGTTTGCAGAACGTTTTTATGTCACAGTGAAGTTGACCTTTTGGATATAAAATCACTTCATTTTATCCAATGAGACATTTGTGTGAAACGTTGCTATAGTTAGTGCATGAATTCTTGAGCTTTTGCCAAAAACAGGCTTTGCAAGGTCATGCCACACCTTCTCCTGCAAAGATTCCCTCAAGGTGTTCCTGAGATAGCTCATTCGTGAGACTGGGACGTACAGAAATACAACCTGAAAACATAATGCCTCCGGCCACAAGTGTTGGTGGCACAGAGACATAAACAAAGACGTTTTTCGCTGTGAAGGTACTCTGTGAGTTCTGACACCATAAAGTTGAGCAAGTGGTTCGATGCAGAGGAATATAAAACCCACTCAAAATTGGACTGGAAATGTTAGAGTAATGATTTGGCACCCTGCCCAACTTGTGTTATATCAGGGAGTAGGACAAGAGGTGTTGGCCAACACTACAGCTCAGTGGAACATTGGCAGTAAGTTGACATAACATTAATTAACCAAGTCTGACATATATGAGATCCATCCAGGGTGACAAGCACCAACCAGCATGGATGTGCGTGTGAGGAGGCTCAGCCACTCCTCCCTGAATCCCCCTATCATTTGTTGCTCCCTTTCTGTCACTTTCTGCTGCCAAAGGAAACTAGACCCAGTGAGCCTTAGTGACAGACGGGGGTTTATGGGAATCCCGAGGGTCCTGGGATCTGGGCCAGAGCAGGCCACTGCCACAGAAGCCACTCATCTGTCCTTGTATGCACAAGCTGAGGGACACTGTCAAAAAAATAAAAGAGAAGAGGAGGAGGACTTACGTAACTGGCTTAAAACGCAGTTATTAGGTAAATCATTTACAAGGAACAAATAAAGCATCTTTCAATCAGACGCTCTCTTATACAAATCCTCAGCCAATCAACTTCTAACACCAAAAATATATATGTGTGCAAATGCATGCCTGCCTTTAACCAGCTCTATAAGAATGTATCCTCAGTCTGCAGAAGCTTCAGCCTGTCTGACTCAATTTGTCCCATGGAATAATCCCAAGGGTTGCATAACCCTGACCCCAGAGCCCACCATCATGACTACCAGCGGTAAATCCCAGAGATCAAGAAGCGGATCAGACAAAAGGAGGACAGAAAGAACAATGAAGAGGCAGGATGAGGCCGTGGAGGTAAAGCTGTTTGACTGGCAGGCATCAAAGGGCATTTGGCCCTCTCCTCTGAGAACACAGACTGGGTGAGAGCACGGTGGCAGCAGAGGGAGGGCAATGCCAGAAAAGAGATTGACTTATGCTGTGAAAACAAATGCCAACACAAACTCCCAGTGAAGGCCGTGTCCATTAGCCTTGTGCTGTCGGTCAAACGAAAGTGGCAGGGCTTGAGAAAACGAGTCAGGTAAAGAGTTAATCATGCCAGCAGGAACTGCACTGGTATGAGATAATGAAACCAGGCAGACCAGAAGTCAGGAGATTTTCTAACCTAACCCATATTTCCCACCTATTCTCTGTGATGGGGCACACAAAAGAAGTTCAGCCAAAAAAAAGCTGGGAACTAGGGCAGGCCTCTCTGGGTGAAGGTTAAGCATACGAGGAGGTTTGGAGAAGGAAAAAATGAAAATTACCAGCACAGAAACATTCTTGCAACATGGAGAGAAAGCTGGAGGAAGTAACCTTCAGAGACAAAGCTAAAAACAGCCCAGGCCTTTAGTAGGAGAGAAAGAGAGGTAAATTACATTCTGTGCCAGAGGATAAGAGGACATATTTGCTCTTAACGAGAACAGCTTATATATAGCCAGAGACGAAGGGGGAGCGGAGACAGAACCATTCAGCGTTTGCCATCACTTCGTTCCATACATCTCCTAGAACATTTCCTACCCTTGCTCCCAAATGAGATACCAAATATCCCATGTCAGAGAACTTACACATAGATCTGCATACAGTCTGGAAGCACTGTGAATGCAAGAAATGATACTCCACGAGGATATTATGTAATGTCCACAAGGACACTATGCTCCCATGGCCTGTTGCACCAGCTATATGTCAGTTCTCTCTAAAGTTACGATGCGAAGTCCACATTGAGGAATCGAATGGTGAAACCATCAAATTCAACACAGGGTAATAGAGCGGTACTCTATAAGTTCTAACAAACTCATAATGATAGCCTGCACTGGCAAACTGTAATAAAGTAGTTGCCAATTAGAAAGTTATCTAACGCTATATATTTGCTTGCCAACACTATAACAGTAGTGTCTAATGTCAAATTGAGTCAAGTTACCAGCTTTGCTAGCCTTTAATATAAAGTAATGCTGTGTTGACGTTAGTTTGCATCGTAGACATAAAACAGGGTATAATTTGCTCCTCCTCACCATCCAAGTTATCCCACCTTTCAAAATGACGCTCTGAACCGACGGTTGTTTTACAGAGGACTTCATACTGACTAAGGGCTTGGTGTACAATGTAAGTTTTAACTTTTGTCTAGGTTGGACCCCCCCAACATCTTTCTGAAGTCAGAAGTGGAAGAGCTGCAACTGGCAATTTCTGCAACATCAGACATGAATGGCCTCTTCAACCAGGTATGTGGAAGTGAGAAAGCAAGAAAAGTTTAAGATTCTCTCTCTTCTTTCATTCTTTACACAACAATTTCTCTAAACAAATAAGCATAACGCTATGGATGAATGTGAAAATAGGCACCGTTATCCCCATATTAAAATGACGGTCGCACCTCGTCATTTCTATTTCAGTGTGGCCGTTTGAAGCAGCTGTCAGACCTTTTGCCTTCGCACATGGTTGAACTAGTTTTTCAAGTGTACCCCAGCCTGAAAACAGAGGTCAGCAAAAGTTTGGGTATTTGTACATGCATGACTCCATCTCCTCTTTCCAATCTTTCCATCTTCCTTCTCTGTTCCCTCCATGCCATACCTCCCCCCCAGGGAGGACACTCGGGCCCACAGAGGCCCTCAGGGAACTCCCTTGAGGCTGTCTTGCATAAGACGGAGGTGAAAAGTGAGATGTCAGATGTCCTGTCACCAGCCAAAGTCAACATGCAACTTCTCCTTGCTTTAGAAAACACTAAATACACTTTGTGTTGCACTTATTAACACCGTCTTGATAAATGCAACAAAGGAATGTATGAGTATGAATACAGGTGCCTGTCTGTGAAGGGTTGATGCCTTCGCACTGTGCTTTTTCTTTTTTTATATGCATGCATGAGCAGCTCTTTATCAGCCATTTATCGTGTGTGGTGAGTCGGTGTGTCAGCACAGCTTAGCTGGAACCCCTGCAAGCATCACCTGCAAGAAGCAGGCACAAGCAAAAGGTCAGTGACACTGGTGATATGAGCTGCAAATATAGACCTTTTGCTTACATAAGATTTAGAGAATCTGGTCTATGTCTGCATGGTAGAGCTGCACAACTACAGGCAAACAAGCTGAGGGAGACCACTGATTCTTTACAAGTTCGAGGGAGAAGAAGGAGTTCTTGTGATGGATGAGTAATATTCTTTCTACAATGGAGGGTGACAGATTCTTTGAATGGGATAATTATATGTAAGATATGTAAAGCTATCTAACGCTGAAATGATTGAGGATAATGATAAAGAACTGGGCTAGACTTAAAGCTACAATATTAAACCTATTGTACTTAAGTGGCATGCACAAGAATAAGGTTTTAAAGAGTGCATCACATTATAAATCTGTAATACACTGTGTTTGAATTCAGCCTGGCCCGTTGTCTCATGCCATCTCCTTCCTCCTCCTCACTGTGAGCTCTTAGCAAAGATAGGTGGGTTCAGGGACCTGATCCCTTTATATAAAACTAATGTCTTCTGAGCTGGCATATTCTTCAAGAGACATCACAGTTTGAATGTGCTTCGGAGTGAAATAATCTAAAAATGAAACACATGGAATGAAAGAGAATGCAAGATACAATTTTTGTTTCGCTTAGAAAAATTAGTTTGAAGCATGCAACGCATTTCAGACAGTTTATACACTACAGCTGGACAAGTGAAACTTTTTTAACTCTGTTTGGTGTCTGCAGGTAAATTTTGTCACTCCTGCATGCTACACCATGATTGTAAGACTAAAACAAGTCATTCAGGAATTGGCTGAAATTACATGTTTTTTTACACACAATTTTAATCCAGATATGCTTACATCAAACTTGAAATCACAGCTGGGTAAATACAGCACAAAGGCTTTTTGGACCGGCACAGTAGCTGTAGTGCTGCAGATGTCACATGATAGTGTGTGTAGGGGCTCCTAAGGGCCTGAGCGCTTCACTTATTCATCCTCACCCGTTCACCTTGTGTTCTGAGACACAGGCATGTGGTAATGTAACACCGGGAAACCTCTGATGTGTGATGGCTCAGTGGATCCAGCAGGCCACTTAACACCGCAGACCACCTTGCACGATCAATGTGCCCGTGTACTACTATGTCTGTCAGCCAGAGAAAGATGGAATGAGTTCAGAGAGATAATAATATCGACCCAATAGACTGTTTTTGAGCCTCCCAAGAGAAACAGTAAGAATAGAGTGAAATGATCTCATCTCACACTGACCTCTGTTATGTTCCAACACGTGCGACAGATGAGAGGACCTGGAGGGTGTGACAATTATCCTGATAACTGGGACACTGCTGCTTGAGTTTTCTTAGCCAAGGGTAGTAATTTGAAAGAAGATAGATCGAGATCTAGTCCACAGTTGAGTTGTTTATAGAAGCAGTTGGAGCAGGAATTTTACTGACTGGAGTTGATGTTGAAAACAGAAGCACAAAATCTGACAGTGTTTGCAACAGGACTGAAATGATATAAAATAGCTGAAGCAGAAAAGTCTAACTGTTGTAACTCTAACTTGCAGGGTCTACTTCCTGTTGCGGTGTTCCATTAGACGATGTGCAGCCGTGTAGTCAAGTCCATTTGGCAGACTTAGCCAAAGATAACTGAGCTCTCGGCCAACTCTCGCCTTCTTTCCCTGGCTCAAGAAACTGTCTGATCTGTGTAAACAGCGGGCAGGGCCAGTGAATATATGACATTAGGTCTACATAAACACACAGGGGGCGGCGGATGATTGGTAGGCTGCCTCACCCAGTGTTTATAAAACCTCATTTGTGCTGCGCTGACAATCCTGCCACACTTAATGTCACCCAGCCAAACGCCGCCAGTGACTCCCTGCTGGCCACAGGTGTTTAACAGATGACACCCCTGTCTCTGCGAATCCCTGAAACATCAGAGGTGAAGTATCATCGGGCTTTGGCTGGACCAGGTTCCCTATCATCAGAGGACTTAGAGGAATCATCAACCGTTTATCTAAGTTCTGTCAAGCGATATGCAGCCCAGCGAGGGCTTTGAAAGGCCTTTTCTTTTTGCTTGAGTCAGTGCTGAGTAAGACCCAGCCAACACCCTTGTTGTGTGCCCTTCTGATCTTAGCAACGGGACACAGCTACGATAGGAACATGTTGATCCAGGGGTCACAGCGACGGTAACCCCCCGGCACATCACGGCAGCCCCTCATGGCTGCACTCTCTTAAGGTTCATTTCCAGGCTATAAATAAAGACTCTGCAGTGCACTGGTCAATGGGAAATCTTAGCCTCATGTAGAAGGTCTAGTAATGCAAGTCCCTGTCAGTTGAGTCTGTACCACTGTGGCATGTGTCTCACTGGATCGCATTACGCTGCTGTCCATCAACAACTGGAAAAAGAGGAGAGGAGAGACACCCCAATTAATGCTTTCTACTAAAAGACATCTCTGCACTTGTACAGTCATATTTCCAAGTGCGTGACAGAAGCCGACAGCAGAGCAGTTGCTCGATTTGCTAACATGCAAAAGAAAGTTTAAATCAGGTGTTCTGGCATCTTCCCAGCTTTCCAGACGTGCTTCAGCTGTGCATTCTGCAGGGTGTGGTTTGTACATTATATTCCTAAAAGAACATTTGACATTCTTAACACCACTCCTTGTCTAGACCACAAAAATATCTACAGATAGTACATAGGGCAAAACCTCTACATTCCTTCAGCAGACTTGTTTCAGTTTGTTGATTGGGAACGTAACCCAAAGTTCACACGCAAAAACAGTGTATATAAACAGGTAACATCCTTAGAACAAATATACTTTTTTGGGGGAAAATTGAATCTTTTATACTTTGTGTTTAATCTTGAGACGACTACAGGAAAGTGGGAGCTGCACTTCCACTGCAAACAGAACTTAACTACACCTTTCACTGCATTGTTTGTTGCTGACAGGAAACATTTGAGCTTATCTGTAATTGCAATCCTGAATGCACTGAACTTCCTGCTGTTTTCCACGTAAATTACATTCAATTACATTCAATTTTGTGCATGTTTTGCAAAACACGGGTCAAACGCTGAGATGATGGAAAGAACTGCACTCTACTGAAAATTAGACTGAAATGAGTTCAGGTGGTTCAGGTCACCAGATCAGGTGAAATGAAAGGGAAACAGAATGAAAAGGGAAACCTGACTGAGACTGTTTTGCCCTGATGTACCTGATGGGAAACAGTTTTTTATGCAGACAACAAATTTTTTTCTTTCATTTTTGTGTCTGACTGGAATTAGTGGAATACAACAAGACAAGAACGGTTGGAAGACCTCCCATGCCACCCCCAGCTTTTCCTCGACCACATATATGAGGGAGAAACAGGTTTTTAACAATGAACCAACTGTCAATTTCACAGCCCTGAAGAACCTGATAATATTATTTTTGGTTTGTGAAATACACCAAATCGACTGTTTCACAGTCCTGCCAAACAAGACTTGGTCTTCAATCAAATGGTTATTAAGTAACAATGAACTTCAAACGAAGTATAGTCTGGCACAGGAAAAAGTCAGAGTCTGAACAGGAAAAAGTATAGCAAAAGAAACTGTGGCTAAATTCCTGAAGTGAGGATTTAAATTTTACCCGTTGCTGCCATCATACCATGCAATGACACAACAGCAGAAGCTTTACAGACGTGTCTGTCTGCTGAAGCCTGGAATTTTTAACACGCATTTTGGAAACTTCTCACTAGCAATAGTGTATTAATCCATAAAATGAGCTATCTTTTTGTTCTTCATATCAAACCGCATTAGTAAAACAAGCCCTAATGTAACTTGTCTCATCAGCCTAAATTCCTCTTCCCTCTGGACAAAAAACCCACTAACAGCTGGCTTTTGTCTTCAGTAGGAAAGAGTGCAATCAGTATTAATTCCCCAGTCAAATGACTGCAGTGGTCACGGGCATTTATCGGCTCCAGCTCCAATCAGCAGTGATGGAAACGTGATACCCAAGTGGATACACAAATTTTTGCCCCTTTCCCTCGGCGATGATGACGCATGTTGACGTTGGTGTGTTGCCTGATATCAGACAGATGCTGCTTTCAAATGGAACTTGTGAGCTTGTAGTGTGAAGTCGTGTACATGATATGTCTGGTGGTCAAGTGGTGAAGTCGTGGGAACGCTACTGCAAGGAAACGGCAATATGTCAGCGTCTAGAAGCCTAACAAGAGCTAACAATGTAGCAAGCTAGCAAGCTGGTACCATAATGCAGGAATCGCAAAGCCATAATAGAGGAAAAGATGCAGGTTTCCTCATGTTTAAAAAACAAACTTGCATATATGTGCTAATTTTGGTGTATAGTGGTGCAAGATACATGAATGTACACAGATACAGCGACTCTGGCACCTTCTCTGGACTGCAATGTGTTTCAACCCTTCAAATCTTTTTTATCTCTAATATCATATGCACCTTACACAGGGCTAAGAGATCGTAACGATTCAGTAAGAATAGGTGTTTTATGCATAAAACATAGCATAATGTTGTCAGTCGCCACCGCTATCAGTCTCAACAAATTTGGAGATCATACATAAACACAGGCTTCTGGATAACCCCATTAGCTGACCCTTCAGTGACACTTTCTTTTTGATTTTGCATGTATGTTTTGTATCACGACACAGTGGCTGACTGTATGCTGTCTGGGACAGGTGGAACTGGAACAGGTAGACAGGCCTTATTGTCTCCTGACATCAAAGAGTCAGACTGGTCTTTGTGTATTTGGCACCAGGCCTGTAACTAACAGAGACACCACAGTCTGCACTTGATGACAGCACGCTTGAAAGCAACAGTATCTGTCCCTGGCTCTTTTTGTGTGCCGGTCCTTCACTTTCCCTGACTTCAGTTCATGAGATACTTTGAGGGCGCCAGTCATCCTGGTTCCTAGCTAAGCTCGATGGCCATGTGACTTCTTTAGGCCAGCACACTGAAGGCTACAGAAGTGCAAGCTGAGGTCTGAAAAGAGGAAGTGCACTGGGGAGTTGGCTGAATAAATACAGGAAGTAGGCCACTTTTGAGTATCTGTGCAGCAACACAAAGCACTCATCCTGTTCTCTGTCTGCAGTGCTGACGTACAAACTCAACGTAACTGCTGAGTCTACGACATTTGAGAGGTCTCATGTCTTAATCCCAACAGTGGACAAACGGAAGACTCGACGGTGGAAACAAGAGCCCAAAACAGACCTTTAGCTCAGCAGAGATTTTCACAGATTGTTACAGAGGGAAAAGAACAGGTGCAATATCTAACATCAATTACCAATCGCCTGCAGGTGTCCTTGTTCCAGAGCCCTGGTATTTAACATGGAACCGAGCCACTGTTAATATAATTAGCTGCACCTGTGCTTTACCTGCTATAGCAAGTCAAAATGTGTGCTCTCACTCATTCACTCCTCTACTAATATTTGACATCTATAACATGTGGAGCATTGTGGGACTGTTAGTAGGAAGCAAAAACTTTAATGTACGTTGGTGTAAAAGCTGTGGCTTGAAACTGGCCTGAAAATTCATCTTTATTAGAAAATAGATTACAAGTTAATTAATTTTTTCATGATTTCACACAAACACACACATTAACCCTTTCAGTTCTGAACAAAATCTGTGTTTTTGAACCCTTACATTACTAGCCTCATCAAACATGGCTGCTCTGCACATTCCCTTTTTCAGAGTAGCCAGGACTGTTTAAAAATAAAGACGTGAATGATTGCATTCAGTTGAGGTCACGATGGATTACATATTCTGCACGTGTCGAATTTAGGTTTGCCTTAGAAAAAAGTTACAAAGTGTAAAAAAAATTATACAACTAATCAGTGACATTTGTACTTTTTTTGGGGAGGACCTGTGGTTGAAAACTGATCAACTAAAACCTGTCTGATTTCATAGAAGTCAAGGGTTAGCACTAAAACAATAGACAACAATAAACAATAGAGGCAACTGTTACGTGAGCTCTTCATGGCCTCTTCCACCATTAAGTAGAATGAGACACAACCTAACCTGGATGCTAACATGTCGGCTGGATAACCATAATTACATGTGTGGAGGGCTCACAAGCAAGCAGGACAGCCCATTTTTCTTATCAGGACCAGAGCTATTGATACGCTGATGGAGACAAAGCATCACTTGAACACACAAACTTGCACAAAGTCTCTTCAAAACCTCAGCCTGACCACAAAGTGTCAGAATGCTTTGAAAGAGGTGAGCTGTATCTGAATCATGATTCCCGCCTCTGTGTCATTATACTCACAGGATTTGTAACTTTACATGTAAGTCCAAGTGATGCGGTGACCAGATGAGACGCCTTTATCCTCGACTGTCAGTCATGGTTACAATGACACAAAAGGTGCTTTTCTGTTGGTCACATTTTGCTGGGTTGTGAAAGAACATCGTGCTTTGGGATAACTGTGAGTTCAGAGTCTGTTGCATAATAACACCACAGGTTACGTGTTAGAGTTATACTCTGACTACAAGCAAACATGCTCTATGCAGAAAAGCGTGACATGCAAACCAAAGATTGGTACTTGTTTTATGCGGCGTGCTGCTTCAACATGTTTCCTCACACAAACAAAATCCTGTCTATGAAGGTTCCTTTGCCTTTTTATCTTTAGACGAGAAACCCTGTAAATAAAACACACCCTCCCCTTCTGTCCACTTCACAAACACACCGCCACACGCACAAAGCAAAAAAGTGTGTCACGTGTCATGTTCAGAGGGCAGCGGGTTCAGTTTTCCCTGGGAAAGGTGTGTATAAATAAACTAAGGAGTGGCATCTTTACTGGTAGACTGTCACAAGGAGATCAATGGAGAAGAGATGAAATTTACTGTGGACGGAGGTCAAAATCCACAGACACACGTGGTGGATGGACAGCAGGCCTAGGAGAGCATTTCCTCTGAAACCAGTGTTTGGTTTGTGATTAAAGATGTGTTGCAAAAGGTGGATAAACTACCCTGTTTCTTCAATGAGTAAGACACCTTCTAAAGGCACATCAGAGTCATGGTGTAAACCCTCACATGTGTACGGTAGTAATGAAGAGAGGAGTACTGTACAGAGAGTACAGGGGTCAACAGAGAGGGGGGGTGCTGGGTGGAGGTGGTGTCATGTTGCTGCTGATGAGGAATGCGTAATATGAAATATGTGTAAACTGAGGGATATGATGGCAGGTCAGATAATACAGCTTGATCTTGGTTCCATTGAGCTCCGAATACAATCACACACACACACACACACACACACACACACACACACACACACACACACACACACACACACACACTCTTTCCAAACAATAAATCAAAGTCTAGTAGACACATTTTAAATTCAAGATTCATAGACATGTTGCTACTTGTCCAAAAGGTTTCTTCAGTGGCAGTGAGAGATGGTGAATCCCCAGCATTTAACCTGTGTGAGTTATTCACACCACAACGTCACCCTGAAGTCACAGAGGTCACATGGTTGCCTTGAAACCAACAGGATGATGGCTGCGTTGGCATGGGCAAGTCACCACAGAGCAGAGGATGACGTATAAACCAGGGCATCCAGTTTGAAGGATTATGAAAAACTTAGAGCAACAGGTTCATAGTCTTTTGAGCTGAGATTGGACAGCTCTGGAAAGTTATCACAGGAGAAATAATTGTTAACAAGGTAAATGGTAAATTGATTGATGACATGATATACATGCAACAAGACCAATTTGAGTGGCTTCATAAAGTTTATATATGATTCCACTCCAGCTTCCCACATGAGGCTGCATTGTACAAGCAGCAAAATCAACTGTGTTGTTGCACTCTTCTACATTTTTCTGTGCCAAAGATCTCTGTGACAACACCACCCATTCCCCCAGTGCATCGATCTCCATAAACTGAATGAGAAACCCCTCTGTGGGTGTAGAAAAGTGCCAACAGCACAAAGCACTTCAAAGTCCTCTCTTGAATTTCCAACATATGATGATCAATATCCGTTTAAATTTAAACATGAACACTGAACATTCTGAACATTTAAAATCGATGCAGGAACTAAACGCAGGAGTTAACTCTCAACGTTTTTTTCTTTAACACATTTGTGCTTGTGTTGCCACCAAACTGCCCTAGTTCAAGAACAAAGATGTCTTGTTCTCATATCATATGGCTTTAGGCATTTGTCTTTTCATGGTCTACATCTGTTTAATGTCCCTGCTCTGGGATTGACTGCACACTGGGTTGTTTTTCATCTTGACTGAATGATTTGCTTTAGTCAACGTCGCCCTCTGGTGGACGTTCATGTGAACTCTTTGCTTTTAGTTTTTAGCACACGCTTGGCAGAAGTGTGTCCATGCTTAGCGTACTTAAATGCATTCACTGTTACACACTGACCACGCGAAGAAGTGAACTACAAACCTAAATATCTGACAGAGGCAACAAGAAAATATCATTAACTACGTACTTGAGGTACTTTTATACTTCTACTCATTTGTTTTAGAGGGCGATGTACTTTTTATCCCCCTACTTCTGTAGTTATTTTTGATGACTTTGTGACTTCACACACAAAGAATGTTTTCTAAACACTTTACACTGTTTTCTGAAACGTAAGTATACCTCTTATATGTTGCCCTCAAATACACCACAACTTTGAGAGCGGGATTTGTACGTGTTATGGAGTGTTTTTGCATTGCTGTATGCTTTAGTTGTTCAATGTAGATTTCCTGCGGCAAAAGTAATTGCTGTTGCTCACTGACATTTCCTATGAAAAAAAAAAGCAGCGCATTTATTGTGGCTGTCTAACATACACCCAGGAAATATAAGAGTACATACTCACCATGTTTGCTGAAAGGGTAAAAGATATTCCCGTTGCTGCCGAAACCCGGGATCGAACCAGGGACCTTTAGATCTTCAGTCTAACGCTCTCCCAACTGAGCTATTTCGGCGCACATACTGACGCTGGACTTTAAGATATAATAACCCAAACCAGACCCTAGTTATACCTCCAGAGTTGTATATGCCTTCATTACCAACGTATGTTTTCTCCCACAGCTAACGTGAGCTAGCTAGTCGTACCTACCTAGCTAACATCACAGACTCTCTTCAACAGAGAGGGGAGAGACCGCAAAGAGTTTCTTCGCCGACAGGACCCCGACTTCCGAAGAGAAATAACGATATCGGTAAGCAGCGAAGATCGCCAGCGGAGAGGGATGGAGACATAAAAAAGTCCCCCTTGAATCCTAGTTTAGCAGCTATAGTTGCTTTATCTAACGTTTGAACACAAGATGGCGCCATTGGCGACCATAACACACTCGTTGGTAGTTGCTCTCTGTGGACCTTTGTCCTCTGAAAATAACAATAGGTCACTAATGATAAAACCATATAAAAGTTGTTGAGCATAGAAATTCGTGGAAAGCTTTCATTAGTCATTTCCTTTCGGTTTCATTTCCTGTCTTCACCTTACCATACAATCAATCTAAGCCTCTATCTTAACCAGTTCTAGTCACTTACATACTTTACATTTCAAGAAATGTTGTCAATATTAGGTTGAATTTGTATGAAATCAAGACATTGTTTTATTACTTACCATTTGTTTGCTCTCACAAACAAAAACAAAACATTTAATTTATGGAAGAGGTAAACATATTTAACACATTTTGTACAATTATTTATCCTAACAGATATTGAAGCATGTATCGTGGTAGGTGTAATGATGCAGTATATTTTAAACAATTCAGCCACTTCTGAAGTCTACATTTCACCATATGTAAAGCACATCAGACTGGTATTGATAAACATCTCAGCATCAGAAAACATTGAAATCCACTAAATATGTGTCACATCAAAAGGCTTCTGCCAGAAGTGGGACCTGAAGGTACAGTAAGTCAAAGCACTGCCAGTCTATTGCTGTTTATTCGCATCCATTACTGAGCTCAGACAGTGGCCAAAACATTTGTCACAGTCCCTACTGGCTGAATATGTTGCCATAAATCACAAAAGAGGGGAGGAGGTCTATAAATATTTGTTGGCTGTTCTGACTTATGATTTGTGTGTTTTTTGAACATCCAAATATGAGGGCATTTTCACAGTGTGGTGGCCAGGAGCAAATTTGTAGCACTCTACTGGGCCAGCAGTGGCAGAAAACAATAAAGCTGACTAATTTTATCATTCTGCACTTAATGCTTTTCTCCTTTTTCCAACAGGGCTCTGCAGTGATGCAGTGCTGTCCCTTTATTACTCATATGATGTCCCAATGCCAGCTTCTACTCCCCCCCCCCCCCCCATCTCCCCTCCATATTGCCTCTCATTCTGTCCTCCCTCTCTCCCAGTCTCTCTCTCACATTTTTGTTCCTCAGTCATCCCCCAAGGTGACTTTCCTTCCTTCACAGACACTGCAGCTGCTCCTCGCTTTGTTCTGGGGGGCCTTAGTGTGGATAAGAGATGAGAGATGCAGGCCGGCAGAATAAAGAGAAGGAGAACCGAGGGAGGAAAGGAGGGTGTGAAAGAGGAGGGGACTGATAAGATTATCAAGCAGGATGGAGGAATCTACGACGTTGATTCACTGCACAAATCAGTAAGGCACCAAACAGTCTCACACACACCACATGCTCAGACACATTTGTTCTGGTAACATCAAGAGATTGAGCTGTCTCGACAGATGCTTACCTGACTAACGAGTTTCATCTTCATTAGTACTGGTGATTAGCACAGTTGTCACATCACAGTGAGGGTTCACTACAGTCAGCACTAAATACTGCAAGTATCTGGGACGGAGTTTCTAAATTTAGGGATCAGAGAAACGGGAAGCAGAAACAGGAGCTGAAGAAAGGGAGGGACAGCTGGAAGAAAGAGAGATGGATTCAGACAGTCAGGTCCAAAGGAAGAAAGATGCATGAATTCCCAAGTTGCACTGAGCAGGATGAATCCCTGCAGTTCCCTGTTAAGATTGTAGAAATACATATATGTTTGTGATGGAAGCCCAGTGACAAAACCTTTGATTTTAAAGGGCTCTTGCTCATGAATACAAACAAACAAACTCATATTGGGATGATCATAGACATCACTGTATACAGAAAGTTGTCTGACCTTCCAGTCTGAACTTTGATGATTGTTTCTGTTGAAACGAATGATTCGTATTATTAAATCTGTAATTATTACATGTTGTGAAAATCTTCCAGGTTGTTTAACTGAAAACTGCTTTGCATTCTTTGTTCTTTGTTTCTGGAAGTGTCTGAAAGGTCATACAAACAGAAGACACCCACATACATGATGTTTCTCTTCTTTCCAGTATTATAACAGATAACGTGCACCCACAAAGACACATATTTAATTGATTTTCCTGTATAATATCCCAATATGTAAAAATCAGTATTTGAAAATAGACACAACCAAATGTCTATAAATGAACTGAGATCAATTCTTAGATAGGTCACCTTTTTAATACAGATTCTCTTCTGTTCTATATAATAACACATAATATAAATCTTATACAATACTAATATTTCTCTATACACATGGTCAGAAATGTACAGTACAGTGTACACACATACAGTATTAACACAAATACACGTATTTCTCTTCACAGTAACTTTCCAATTCACTCAGAGTTTATCACAATGACTGATTTTCTGTCCGGCAGATGATTGTGACCCAAAAAAAAAAAAAGGACAAAATAAATAGTTTTTTGTTTTGTTTTGTTTTGTTTTTTGACTAAAACCCAAAACGGACACTTCAATATTTACATCCCTGAAAAATGTAAATGAATACACAAGAATTATTGTCTTCTGTCTGGCTCACAAATAGTGTAAAAGAGGTGAGGATGAAGGAGATAGCCCAACGCCCAAGACTTGAGCCCATATAAAGTTTAAAGTTTACTCTATCTACTTATTGACATAAATCTTTACCTATTGTAACACCCATAATACAACAGCTGATTGAGGGCTGGTTAGTCTTTCTATGTCCAGCACATTTGTAAATGAGACATGAAGCCCTGAGGAGAAAGAGAGACACAGATAGAGTGTAGCATGTCCAGGACTCAGTCCAGAAGCTGACAGAAGCCTGTCTGCCACTGCATTCATTCAAAGTGCTGTCCAAAAGCAGTGACTCTGCCCTCCAGAGCAACAAACAGCTAACATGAGGAGATGTCCCACGTCAGACGTTGGGATTTCTTTGCTTTAAGATGCCAGTTTACCTGCAGTGACTACAGAGACAGTGCTCACAAAATGTTGCCCTTTGATTTCCACTTTAAAAATGAAGTGATATAATTTCAGTGGTATTACAGTGGCCTGTGTAGTTACGATTGCTCCACCTAATTTGTTTTTATGTTATGCCCAGTGGCCTGATGCTGTTAATCTTAATAGTAAATCCCCTTTCTTCTCTCTCCCCCCATAATATAAACCATGAATAGAAAACCAACAATTCGGTGTTCACATTCTCTTTGTTCACATCCTAGGGGTCATTGCTTTGCACATGATTTATTGCACGTAATCATGGACACACACGTTCGTTTATTCAGTCACGCATACATGCACACATGCAAACACACAAACACATCCTCGCCTACGTTATCATGGCTGTTACTCTACAGCTTATTAAAAAAATAAATAAACAAAAATAAAATCATGCCTTTTAGCTTTAACTTGCTCACATTCTTCTAAAATATGGTGCTTAGTAGAGATGAAAATTGAATCAGGTTGTTTTTTGCAGTTTCCTGGTAGTTTCATATGAGCCTGTAAACTTTGAATCTGAATGCTTGCATTAACTCGCTGTTACTTTGCTGTACTGTATACAGTATATGCAAACACTGTCGCTCTGATACAATGTTGTAAACATACAGCAGGACATTCAGCACCGTGAGAATATATTAATAACTCAATTAAGGCATGAAACCAATAAGGGAAAGAAAGAGGAACATAGACTTCTGTTAATATTTTTCTCACTGAGAATATCTGTGCAGGTAGATATTGGTGTGCTTTCACAGATAATGACTAAATATAGATCAGTGTGCATTAAGTATGTGTGTGTGTGTGTGTGTGTGTGTGTGTGTGTGTGTGTGTGTGTGTGTGTGTGTGTGTGTGTGTGTGTGTGTGTGTGTGTGTGTGTGTGTTTACATGTGTGTGGGTGTGTGTATATGTCTGTCTATATGTGCATATGTACATGCACATGCAAGTTGAAAGTGCACACAGGAGCAATAATGTATATATTTGCTGTTATCTAACCCTTACCCTACACGTGGGGTGCACACTAGTATTTTCAATAGCCATGGCTATGGCGTTGTCATAATGCTTGACCAGCGTTGCCATGGAGACACACTGACCACCTTGTCAGACAGGAAGTGGACTAATGAGGACCTGTGTAGGGACAGCAGAAAGCAGGTTCTAATTAGAGCTCAGCGCTCACCTGTCTCCACATCTGCATGGAACCAGAGGTCATGGGAGTTGTCCTGACCTTTGTAAACTAACTGGTTGTCATTTTTCTCATACCCATGCACAAATATACGCACAATCCATCTCTAGCAAATTAGTAAGATACATACAATACTTCAATTCTCTCACTCACTCACACACACACACACACACACACACACACACACACACACACACACACACACACACACACACACACACACACACACACACACACACACACACTCATACATGCAAACATACTCTGAAAACCAGCCTCATTCCCTCACAGCCTCTGTGAGGCATCGATCAGTGCCATCACTGGCCTCCACCCGGGGCTTGCGAGTCTTCCTCTGGCCTCCCCCCTCCACCCAGGAGTTATGAATAACTGTCCCTCCGCTGGGAGCTGGGTCCACCTGCAGAAGGGACACAACCCTTTTCTTCACACGTGTTTTGAGGGCACGACGCAGCTTCTGCCTGGTGAAAGCATAGAGCAGAGGATGAAAAATAGTGGTTCCATAAGCCATGGCCAAGAAGCAGAGGCGCAGCCGCACCAGGCTGTCGCTGGGACCCAGACACAGGATCAGGACGTTGACTGCGGACAGAGGGGCCCAGCAGCCCAGGAAGGTGGATATGATAATTAGGGACATTTTTAGGACCCGGCGTTGACGTTCTCGACGGTCCCTGTGCCTGCGCACTGCCCGCCTCAAGGCGATGATGGCAGACACTGATGCCTGTACGCCCATGGAGGAGGCAGGCAATGGTGAGGTGGCGTGGGTCTGGGTTGAGGCTGAAGCGGGGGTCGGAGAAGCAGGGGTGGCCGGTGTGGTGGCGATGGGGGTGGTGGCAGCGGTACTGACAGTAGTGACTGTTGCTCCGCTGTCAGACATCCCCTGGGGCATGGAGGATAGTGGTGGGGGCGATGTTGGTGTAGGGGTGGGGGAGGGGATAAGAGGAGGATGACTGAGGTTCTGGTTCTGGTTGGAGGACACTACCTCTGTGGGCAGGCTCAGGTCCTTCCTCTTCTGCCTCCTGCAGCGTATCCTGCAGGTGGAGTCCTTTGCTCGTGTACTCCTCATCATGTGGGAGCCAATGCGAATGTTTAGGGCCTGCAGGATCCTGGAGTAGGTGAACAACATGACAGCCACGGCGATGAAGAAGCATGGCACTTGGAGTAACAAGTGATAATACATAGCCAGGCCTGTGTAGTACCCCTGCCCTCCTACACACAGCAGTGTCCTGTTCTGCCACACTGGAGGCAACTGGTGTGAAGGGGAGGAAGGATGCATTGTGGGTAAAGAAGAGGGAGACAGGGAGGAAAAAATGGTGGTCAGTGCAGTGGTGAGCTCAGAGTCAATGTTCTGTACCTCCAGTTCATCCTCATTGCCCTCAGCCCGTGAAGAGAAGAAATCCCCCTCCAGGAAAGGCAGGAAAAAGACAGCCAGAGACACAGCCCACACTGCTGCCAGGAGCAGTGCTGCACGCCTGGGGGTCAGCAGACGACTGGCCGGGCGTACTGAGATGTCGTATCGGTCAAGACTGATCACGAGCACGTTGACTGCTGTGGCCACGCTGGTGAATGTGACACAGGCTTCGTGAAAGCAGCACAGCGTGGCCAGGCTGCTGACTTCACTTCCATTAGCTGGTAGTAGGATCACAGCCACAGTCAGCGGCAAACACAGCAAACAGACCAGTATGTCGAGCACATGGAGATTGACTGTGACCAGGTTGCTGACTGAATCCACCAGGTTGGACTGAGCACAGTATAGCACAAGCACGGTCAGGTTGCTGCTGAAGCCCAGCACCAGCTCCAGTATCAGCACAGTGGTCAAAGACACTTGGAAGCCCAGAGGGTAGGGTGTGCTCCAGCCCTCCTCCACCCCAGCCTCACCCCCTCCATCCAGCAGGCCTACCCCCTGACCATCGCTGGTCTCCAGGAGGTCACGATAGCCTTCGGTCTCCATTGACGCCACAGCACTCCCTCACACATAGCAACAGCGGCCACCACACCAGACCATGCTCTGTCTTTCCGTTTCCTCTGGCTCAAACGAGGCAGTGATGAAGATGATGGCCAGATCCGTGGTTGATTCTGCAAAAAAAATTAGAAAAGAGGCATAGAATGGACAAGAGGAAAAGAAAGACAGACAGAGGACAGAGAATGATCAAGCAGTTATCAGTCAGCTTGTCTCATATTTACTCAAAAATAACACTGTACAACAAGTACACGTCAAACTTGTCAGATTTCACAAGTGAAGGGAAGCTATGAGTTGACACAGTGAGGCGAAAGTGATCTTGGCAGTCTGTTGGAGTCATGGGGTGCAGTTCAAGCTGCTGATGATGGCCCATGATGTCTCACTGGGCTCAGGCAGTTAAAACAACATGCCTCACATAGACAATGGCAGTAGTTCAGACAGAAACTGGAGCAGGATGTCTCTTGGGGACATTTGCAGGTATGAGTGCATTAAGCAGGGGCTCAGCAGAGGATCCCCGAACAGTCTACACATTTTTTTACACAACAAACCAGTGGGGATTTATTTCCTGACTGTGCTTACAGTTCATATACTGCACTGAATTCTGTTACAAAGATGTAACCATGCTCCTCGTGAGCATGAGTGGGTGGATGTTTGATTCATTATTACACAACATGCATTATATGGGTCAGAAACGAAGCTTGCAGTATAAAGAATGTGGGAACATACAAAAACCAACCACACCTGCACTGCTAAGATGGCCGTGACATACTATACGCTGTCTATACAAGTAAGATCTACCTGTATCTGTTCATGACCCAATACTCAACTTATGAAGACAATAAATCCCTGCACAAATCCAGCAAATGACAATTTCAAAGTCCTCCAGTTAAATCCTCTGTCTTGTTTATGCCACAAACAGTATAAACCTGTTAGCTTCTGCCTCCAAGAGTAGAGGTGGCAGGGACATTGGTGGGCTGGTAGAGACTGTGCAGTGAATGTCAACATAGCAGGCACCCAACTGAGGGTGGCAGCAGTTAATAGTTCTCACAGGGAGATGTAATGAAGACGAATGGATCAATGATCCACAGACAGTGGCACATAAACAATGCTATCAGAGAAAGACCAGCTCCCCTGGCATCCTGTCCCTACAGCCCCGCTTTCTCATCTGCTCCCCTACATCCCTCACATCCCTTCCCACTCTGTTCCCTTTTCAGTGTACTAGCTGAGACAGACCGCTTTGCATGTGGAGCATGTTATTCACAGCTGACTGGTTATTCTCCTCTGCTTGGGAAGGAATCATATAAAGTGCCGGTTGATTAGATATAAGACCCCTTACTGATATATAGTAAGAAAAATAATCTCCCTGAGCCTCTGAATGAAGAGCTACAGGTGTGTTCTAACTGGCAGCGTTGAACTCAACCTTTACTGTCAACGTTTCCTCTGCCACAGCTTTTGTTCTCACCCTCTTGTTTGCCCTTTTCTCTTTCTTTTTATTTCACAGTTTTTCCTCCCATTTGTCATGTGGAAAGGACCTGCAGGCAGAACAGGACTCAGTGTGGAACAGTGGTCTATCTTAATCCACTAATGGGTTCCATGGGGTTTGCCGTGTTGCTGGAACATTGATTTAAAGCATCATCGATCTGCCAATTTAACAAGCCTGGGGCTAGAGAGCACAGAAACACACTCCCTATCTCATCTTCTCTTGGGTACCTGTGGGTTTCATTTTGAGTGCTGCATAAAAGAGTTGTGAGTGAATTTGTTTTATTCCTTCCTTTAATCACCGACTGCAGCTATATTCATTTACTCCAGCACAGCTCACAGTATCGTGAAGTACATGACATGAGGGAGCAAAGGTTGCATGTTTAAAATGTTCAATGTAATCTTTCTATCTATCCAAAAACAGTCAAAGAAGTACTGAACTGGCCTTTCTGTTATGAAATTAAAGCATAATCATCTGATTTCACAGATCTGATCCAGGGAGTAAAGACACACGGTGTGTTTGAGGCTATTCACACTGAGTAGCACAAGAATATCCAGTGGGCTGTGACCTTATAATGTCATCAAAATCAATTTTGTTTACAGTCTTTGCTCAACATGGTTGACAACATGGTGCTACAGAACATGGAGCAAACAAAGGAACACTTTATATTTAACAGTCAATCACAGAGGCAACATACATGTCAATACTGCACTGACCAGTATGTCTGTCTGCCATTGCATCCGAGGGTTGTCTGAAGCACAATTGTCAATTAGTGCCTGGAAAAGAGCTGAATTGTGTGCTATCACATAAATACAACTACGTAATTAATGTTGTAAATCTAAGAGTGCCATGTTTGCTAAAATATGAAATGATATAACACAGCAATCTAAATCTTAATGTTCATAGATCATGTGAAAACAAACAAGACATATTCATTTGTTCTTCTTGACAGGAGTAAAATTATCCGTGGTATTCTGCAGTCATTGATTTGATCCATCTCATCAAACACTAGACCATCATCTGTTTCACTTAACAGTCCTGCCAATAATTACAAGGCAGATGATTGTGTACTGGTGAAATGAGCAGGCTGCATAGCTTTCAACAAGAGTCATTTTTGCTGTTGTATGACTAAGAGAAACAATGCACCACAATCAGTCCTGTGATAATGGATACTTAGTGCTGTGTGATGAACTGGTAAGAGATACAAAGAGCTGCAGACAAAAGAGGATGAAAAGTCTGTGTTAGCATGTGGTTTGGGGGCAAGACAAAATGTCAGAAGTGCTTTATTTGAGCAGCTGTGACTCTGACCTGGGGTAAGAAGAAGTCATATTATTCTAGTATTTACGGGGAGAGAGGAAAGAAAATAAAAACATGGAGACGCGTTGAACTTAAATGGGTTTTTCTAATGATCATTGGTGTTGGTGTCTTTTGGAGGGAACTGTAAATAGTCAGGTTCATTGGAGACTGCAGATCAGTATTACACAGTGTGTGGTCCTGGTGAGTGAAAAACAAGCTGCAGAGAGGTCCATGTCAGTGCACTGTTATCTGCCATAATGTGTTGTGGTTCTGTGGTGTGCTTCTTGCAACCAACCAGTGCATTTGTTCATGTGTGTTTGTCTGCAAGTTGGTGCATGTTTGAGTAACTTGTGGCAACAGAAAATGGCTGGAAACAAGTTGAAACTTCCACACCACAAATTGCAGCCAGTGATTGACAAGTCAGACAGAAGGGAAAGGGGCAGAGGGAGCTTAAGGCATGCACTGCACAACATGTTATATTAAGAAATTACCAAAACAAACAGGCAATAAAATAATAAAAAAAAGTCTTTGGTAGTTAATCCTGAAGACAACATATCTCAAAGCTCAGTGTTGGAGTTCAGTTGAATGGTCGTCATAAGGGGCAATTTCATTTCAGTCAGTCTTAAATAGGTTTCAGTAAACCCATGTGCCCAGTGTCATTTACAATCATGTACTGAAAAGCTTCTTTATGTGACTGATTGGTTCAGTATGGAATCAAATGAGTAATTGTCAGTTATAGATTACTAATGGTGTCTAAATAACGGTAGACTCTGTGCAACAACAACAACAACAACAACAACAACAACAGCAACAACAAATTGACATTATCCTAAACTGCACAAGTTCCTGGACCCTGCTGTCAGGGTCGTCAACCCCCCTTTTCACAATATCAGAGGGTAAATACTCGAGTAGATCCTGCTGTCAGTCTAAACTTTCTAACAATCTTGCATGCACTTTGCACAAACACAAACACACACACACACACACACACACACACACACACACACACACACACACACACACACACACACACACACACACACACACACACACACACACACACTATCTTCGTGAAATACAGCTGTAGCACACAATATTATTACATTGAGAGGATATATGAGACGAAGAGGTTGGATAACGCAACAGTATATGTGCTGCAGGTCATGAGTAAGGCTCAAACGTGACAGTTGTCTGCTAAGGAAATGAAGAAAAGGTACGCTGACATAAAAACATAAAAAGATGGAATGGGAGATGGTACTGATTCAGCTCATGTCTCCCTGATCTCGCAGCAAAACACTGCAAAAGCTATATCAAAGAGTGTAATCAACATAGTGCCGCATCAGCTTGGTGAATGCCAAGATCAATTTAAATTTATGTCCCATATGTTTGGTCAGACATTGTGTGTTTGATAGTTACTATTACTGCTCTGTTTTTCATTCAAAGAAGCTGTTTTTTTTTTAGTAATTCAGTTTCCATTCTACAGTATTCTTTTACTAATATGTCTGCGCAAGATTGCACCTTCCTTTCAGAGCCACAGAATTTTCCACACAAAGATGGACTCTCAAAAACCACATGCGCTTGTAAATACACTATAACATCATTTCTGCAGTCGCACTCCAATGGATAGCGGCACTCTTTCCTTACAAAGAACCTCAGATGACAACAGCACTTCCAGGCCAGTGCACCTGTCTGATAAGGAACACACACGGACACGTTTCCCAGCAAGCCTGAAATGAGTTTAGTAGTTTGAGTCTAGTAAATCTGGCCTTTTGTGTCATGACTGCCGTCTGATCGCACTGCCATGTGCTGAAAGTGCTGATCCTGCACCGGGCCTGAGGGCACTCCATTTCACCTCAGTCCTCAGCAATCTAGATGTGACTGTGTGGCGGGTACAAGGGAGACTTCAGTTTGCTAATTATTTAAATGTAAGCGCCGCCTGTGCCCTCTATGAAACTTTATATGCTTAGTTTGCACATTTGCGTGCAACAACTTTCCACAGAAGATGAGGACTGCAGAGCCTTATAAATCATTTGTGTAAGTGTTAGACTAAGTATAATGCAGTTTCCTTTCATTCTCCAACTGTCTTAATTTTGTTGTGAGGGAGACAATATAATAGCTTGAATAGGAAGCAAAAGCACCTCAGACTTAACAATAACATGATGTCTTGGCCACCTAAATGTTTAGCTAAAAAGCCTTTTTTTTTTAGTAGAACACACTCGCCTTCAGGCTTGAGCAGAATAGTTTTAAGTTAGTCTGAATAGTCTGCCTGTTGGCAGGAGTGCTAATTTCTAATCAGTCTACCTGCTGCTTGGTTTATTTTCAGCAGTTGGAAATGATCCAGCCCTTCCGTGAGTCTCTGCGCTCGAGTCCACCTGAGGGACGGGGATTGTCAGTACTGTTCACACGAGGACAACTGTATCCAAATTAGATGTGTATCACCTTTTATTTACTTATTTTATTTATTTTTCCTAAAAAATTTGATTGGAAAAAGGAAATGCTGTGGCAGTGCCTGGTTGTTCAGCTAGCCAAAACAGACTTTTACAAGAAGGCATTGTATCTGCCTGCAGATGGGAGTGTAGCTGCTATGGTTTATTTAGACTACTATCCATTAAGAAATTCTTATCTGTTTCTTCCTTGACGGATTTTTCCTTGCAAATCTGCAAAATGACAGTGCAAAATGGTGAGACTAGAAAGAAGACTGCACTTTGATTCTGCGGAACTGACACCAAAAGTTGACATTTAGGGAAGAAAAGGAAAGAGATGAGAGAGACAGGAAAGAAGGGGAGCGAAGGAGAAAAAGAGGGAAAGAAGAGAGAAAGCAAACAGGATGATGGCGCATGCAGCGCGCTGACTCATGGCTGTCTTAGGTATTCCTAACGTCCGCAGTGAGACAATCGATCAAAGGCTTAATTTTCCCACTCAATTCATCCAGCAGCGCTAACAGCAAGCAGCCACCAGCTGGGCAGCAGCATCCCTGGCAGGCTCCCAACAAACCAGCCTGGACTGGCCAACAACACAACCCGCTCAGTAGGAGTGACAACATCCCACCCTATCTAATGTGTTTCTGATCAGGGAAGCTTCAGGAACTTTAGCAGAAAGGCACTTTTCACATGAGAGCACGCAACAAACTTACTGCTGTACATATATTACAGGTATACAACTAACACTGTTACTAATGTGAGGCAAAACAACACTAATCGCTGAATTTAAAAATGAGTTATCACAACTTCTGAAAGCTCACCAAAGATACACAGGAACACCGTGTATTGCACAATGTATGGCTAACTGCCGCCCACCGAAACAGCCACCCACTGGCAGCCCTGTCCGTATGCTCTCCGCAGATACAGCCAAAGATGGATTGCCAACTGGGGTGAATGACATCTTGTGTGCTTAAGAAACTGCTGAATCCCATCCGCACTTCTGCCTGAGACAGGGACGGGAGGTAACAGGAGGTAAGATGAAAGCGGGAGGTAGGTGCAGTGAGGTAGTGATGGATGGGAGGGAGGCTTAGGGGTGTGCAGATGGATGCTGAATCGTGTGCTCGCTGGAGGGGAATGTTTGTTCCCTGCTCACTACCTCTATCCATCTCCCTTTTCAATAGTCCCCAGTTGCACCGCCTCGCCTCCCCTCTTCACCATCCATCTTACAACCAGCACATGGCTCTCTGCTCTTACACTGTGCAATATCTTTGTGTAATCCCCACCTGATCGCCTGGATAGGCCACGCTCTGATTTTTGAGTATCAAAGTGGCGTTTCATGATGCAACAGTGCATGCAGCCTCTCACAGATTGCTGTCACTGCATCAGAGACCTTGTAGGTGACATGAAGACTCATATGTCCAGTTACTTTATATCCTACAATTCTGACAGGCTGCTACCAGAACATCAATAAGGAAGCTATAAGAGGCAGGTTAATTATCACAGCCTGTAATCTATAGGAACAGCTCTGTACCGAGAGAGGACCTTGGTCTCTAGACAGCTCTGGTCCACAGAATGTGAGGCATCATTATGACCTGACAGCATGTTCGATGGATTTCAATTCGCTCCACCATTCATTAAAGACACTCTTTGGTATCCTATATCCAGCTCTGACATCCCAAGCCTGTAATTTTGCTATTACACACGCCACCCATCAATGAGCACCAATCAAGGCTGCTGTGCAATCACGGTTCTTTAAGACGAGAAGAAATCAAAATCAAGTGTGGAAGCTGGTGAAATGAAGTAAGAGCAAGTGGAGTCTGTTATGTAAATCAGCACTTTGGAAGTCAGTTCACTGGCCCATTGAACAGAATAGCAATGATTATTAAAGATGATGAAAAGACAATAAAGCAGGAAAAAAATGGAGATGTATAATATCGTTCATTATATTTTATTCTACCAGTAATTACCCCTACATTCTATTTGTGTTCTAAAGTGATTGGCTGTGATTAGCAGCGTCTCCCACAATCTCTCCATCTCAACAGCAGCTGTCATTAATGGGCTGTCCGAATACAGTCAACGAAACTGGCATAGCCTGTACATTGCACCCACCTGTGTTTATTTCTGTTGTGTTGGAGGGTTGTGCATAAATAGTCAGGTCACAGCTTGAGGCCTGTGGTCGCTTTAATGCCGCTCTGGTGACAAGGCAGCAAACCAACAGCTGTGGGATAACAGGCTGACTGACTGAGCAAGAAAAAGCTTTGACCCGCGCTCGCATGCTCAGACCTGCATTGCTGTGCTGAATATATCCACCGACAAACACTGAAAATCTCACACAAACAGGAGATGTTTGTTCACTTTATTTCTTTCTTTACATCTTCTTTTATAACTACAGATGCACTCTGCTGATTTGACCCATTAAGATGAGTTTGTTTGTCATAAGCAGTGTTACTAAGACTGTGAAAACGCTTTAATAGTGTCTTCTGTGGCTCTATTTAAGTAGAGTTATCTCAAACTGGGGTTGAGACAAGGACGGTCACACAAAAGTTGCATCATGGGAAGTGTAAGATCCAGTGTTTTTGGAACTTGTAAGGCTAAAAGTCTTGGGCTTCTTTTCTAAATCTGTATTTTGTGTGTCCTTCAACTCAACAAAAGCATGATGTTGAATCCTTTAAAGGCATCCAACAAATTCTACTACTCTCATTTAGGTGTATGCCTCGACTGACTTGGCATCTTGACTTACCTATATGGAAAGATCAATTAGTAACCACATATTAGATGCTGCAGAATGTAAAAAATACTCTACAGGATAAGAAATCTAAGTATCCCCACACTCTATTGCATGCACCCAATTTATTGTCAGAGCTCTCTGTTTAAGAAGCTTTGACACAGTCTGTTTGACCAAATTTGTAGACGATAAATTGGGTGTATGCAGTGGAGACAAGTGTGCAGTGGCTTTGATTTCTTTTTGTTTACCATATGAAAAGATGAAAACATTGTCATTCTTAAAGGTGCCCTGTGAATTTTCCTTGTGAAACTCCAAAGGATACCATTAACAACGCATTGCAGTAAACAGCTAAGATGGAATTTGAGCTCTCGTAGTGTTCACCTTCAGTTTAAATATTATCAAACCTTGCTGCAGCTGGTGAGTGCCTGCAAAGAGAAAAAATCTTTATGTACTGAAATATCATGTTCTACAGTGATATGAAACAGAATAATGCTCAGCATCCATGGAGGATCAGGCTTAAGAGAAGTGGAGTGCCGTTGAAGAGGTCAGTTAAACTAGAAAAATGCTTTTGAATGCAATGGAATAAGAGCAAAGTAGTAAGATGAACTAATGAGGTGCTAGGAAAAGAAAGACTGAAGTTGTCTGCTGCAGGTTAAAATGATTGAGTTATTTCACTCCAGAAGGCAATTAGAGCTCAATTAATGCCATTTATCTCCTGCAGACTAGGGCATCATTGGCCAAGAGGGGAGAGTGTTGGTGCAGGCTTTACTATCACACCATAATGACAGACAGAGGACTAACCCGAGGGAGGGACTACACACATAAATTTACCCACAACCCTAAAAGTCTGGAAATCATTCTCTATTCCCACGTAAAGAGGTTTCCCATGAAAGCCAGGAGCGGCAAATTTAATGAGACTATCTGTCAGCTTCCAACTACTGTGGCAAATGTGACAGCAACATGAAAATATTCATGTAAGTGTATGAAAACATACCTAAATGTACAATAAATATGCAAGAAAGCATTTCCTCATTAATATCTATGGGTGGCCACATGGAGTCTATAAAGTCTTTGTTTGAGGGTCTTCTCTTCCGTATTGCTCAGTCTCCCTCCTCTTGATAGTCTATTTCACCCCGGTCACTCCACTCTGCTCTCCTAATGATTTATCGTTCCGTCTCCCCTATTTGCTCTTTGTGTGTCTCCCGTTGTCACCATCATTGTCCTGCTTTTTTCCTATCAAGTACTGAGATCTCCTTCACCTCCTATGTTTCCCTGCTCTCACACACTTCAAGGAATGCTGCTATTTATTGTATTAGCTAAGGGAGTTAAGTACAGTGTGCTTTTAATTTTGCACAGTGAACATGAGTGCACTGACAAGAGGGATGAGCAATCCCAGCCTTCTGTAATCAATACATCCATGGGCATGGCAGTCACTGGTGTTTATTATGCTTTGACTTTTATCGGTTGTTATACTAAATCAGAGACTGCCTGTTGTTTTGATTTTCTTCAAGGATTTCATGCAAGGATGTGTGCACTTTTATGTTGAAAGCTAAAAAGGAGCACACGAGGTCTGGCATCTTGTTCCTATTGCTCGGGTCAACCAGGAACTAGTTTCTAGGAACTAGGAATACAAAGTCACAATTTCAATTTCCTGAAATACAGCTGCTATTAAAGTCTGCCATTTGCGGATTTACAGCAGTAAATGTGATGTGTAAATGTGATATTTTGCACACATTCATTCAGCATCTGCCATGCTTACAGTCTGGTCATTTGTTACAAGGCAATTTAAAGATACTAAAAATGAATTAACATAACCAGTAGAAGAATCTGGAATTGCCAGTGACAAATAAACATTCGGAGCTATTTGTGTTTCAACAAAACTGTTAAAAACACATTCTCAGTCCTTCAAAATGTGTGCAAATCAGCAATGGTCTGTTGCTGTGCCAACCATATATACTGTGAACCAAGCTGATTTTCACACGTAAAAGCTCTTTAAACCATTCATTTACATGCATAACAACACAGACAGACAGCTTCATTGGAACTTTTTATGACAACAGAGCAGCTCTTCCATAAACCTTGAGCTCTTTTGCCACACTGCTGTTGTCCTGTAATACCCTAAGCAAGACTCTGCTTTATATGAAAGGTAAATAAGACTTCTCATCAACTCATCACATCAGGGGTCTACAGTACTCCTTTGCTCATCGCGCTGAAAAAAAAACAAAAAAACGACAGCTTCCCTCGCTGCGGCAGCTAGCAGGAGAGTGACACGTGTGGTGGAATATTTCCCCACCAGCAGCATCAAAGCTTCTCTATAAATACATGCACAGACGCAAACACACAATGACCCACATGCAAAGCAAACACACACGCTCCCACCATGAGAGAGAGTGGAAATGGGAAATATGTGAAAACAATTGCCCCTTTGGGATTCATAGCGGGGATTTTACTGTACACGAAGAAGAGAAGGAAACATACATACACACACAAAGACACACACACACGTGCATAAACACACAGAGCCAGAAAAAAAAAATCACAGAAAATGTGAGATTCAACTGTTTTTAATCTTCTGCATGTTTGTACTCAGCCTCATCAGAGGTTCAATCAGAGGTGAACAGCCCTGGTGAGGTAATCTGTACTCTTACAGATTAATAAGATACTTTCATAGTAGTTAATTCACTGTAATGTCAAGTAACGATTGCATGGTAAGAATAATCACCAAACGCTGCTGTAAAGCTTGATTTTTTTTAGGCTACAACCTCCAGATTATAATAGTTTTTTAAGTATTCTTTAACCAGTTGTTCACAAACATAACAACACTTACTAATCAATAACACAATGTTTTAGGCCAAGTCGAAGGGAAATATCAATGAGCTGACACATGTGACAGGACTGGGTGTTAGAAGAGAATATAATGAATTCAGAGGATTTTGAAAGGATGTGACATCCAGAGGAGCACAGTGAGTACGACGAGAGAACACTAAAGTAAAGAGAGCAAATAAAAAGTTAATATTAAAGAAACGTTAAACAAGTCTTTCATGAAAAACAGCTACTTTTACACCTTAAATAGTGGAGATCATGTGGCGAAAACCTCACGGCAGGAAGAAAAACACTTGATCCCAAGAATCTGACTTGTACCGTACAAAAAGCTCAGCTCCCATCATTCATGTGATACTGATCAACTTGTGCAAACACACAGCAGCTTGACATCAAACCAACTGGAACCCAAACTGGTGAAGATGTTGCTTAAGTGTTCAGCTGTGAGAAACCCATCACAGACTCCAACGCCTTCCAACCACACATGTGCTTATTTCACATCTCACATCACATCAAGAGAGCCATGATGTCGCACTTGGCAACACAGGGCTGGATTACAGATAGCACAGTAGCCAAGTATTTGTAGCTTTAGAACAAGTGTATATCTGAGGCAACAACAAAACAAAAATAGAGCTTTATGAACACTTTGCTACATCATATTTAACGTTTAAGGCTTACATAAAAAGCAGGAGTCAGGTGGAGACAATGCAAATTTTCCTATTAAGTTCTAATAAAAAAAAAAAACCATTTCGACTGTTTTTCACGTTTTTCTGATGAGGGCAAATAAATGCAGAGGCGCCCTAATTAACAAGCCTTTGAAATCATGGTCTCATGAGATTATGACAGTTCAACACCAACTACTGATGTGCAGTGTGGAATAATGTGATCTGCTTAAAACATTAAATGTCTGAACATGAGTGGGTGAGCGGAGCCATGGCTCCTGAAAATGATCAAACGGGCCACCTTCATGTCAAGCGTGGCGCATCCATGTGACTGAAGCATACCAACAACCAGTGTGGCTCCTGCACAATGGAGCCAAATTACTATCAAAACAAATCAGCACAGGTCTGTTTCAAACCAACACGTTTGGATGTTCTTGCCTCTCTGGTTTAAGTGTTGTCTGCTTGTTACTGCACTGAAGGTAAAAGCCCAAATGCTCTGGAGCTGCTCAAGGTTTTTTTTTTTTTTTTAATTTGTAATCGCACACACTTCATTTGCGCAAATGCAAACACGCGATTAAAACCACAAGTCCGGAGGCTGTTTTCGGGCCCCTCTCAAGTGCAGCTCTGACAATAAGGTGATTTGTTCTTTTCGCCTTCAGTCCGGAATCCAAACAGGTTTGGACTGTCCCTCCACTACAGCCCACCATTTGGTACATTTCGCAGGAGACTATCCCACTGAAAACCAAGGTCTCTTCCAAGTCCAGCGGTCTTGATGTAAATACACGCTCATATATTGTGTTTGTAAAGACGTGATCAAAATCATGCTGAAGATTTTTACTTGGATTTTTAAAAACGAGTCTAACCAGAAGAAGTGCTGTAGTCGAGTGTTAAACTTACCAGTTTGGTGAGTGGGAATTCCCTTTACATCCTACTGCAGGTGTCGGTGCGCTGCGCTATCACCAACACTGGACCTCGATTCACTCCAGCGCTCTCCAGGACAGCCGGCTGTCAGCCAAAAACGTGACCAGAATAATTTGCCTCCGTTTTGTCATAAATATTACAGCGGGAGGGGGGGAACCCTCCACGGCTGCAGATACAGAGCGCAGCAGTGGCTAGTGCCCGTTCACAAATCAGATATTATCACAGTGTTTTGACGTTTGTCTTTTAATTCCTCACTCAACACGGCGCGCCTACACCTGTCCACTTTTACGCAGGGGAGTACTTGTACAGCATCCCACACACGGACCGGCCAAACGCATGATATTGCGCTAACCGCTCGCTGGAGCGCAGTCGCTTCATCCAAGCGACCAATACGGTGATCTGCAAGAGGGGGGGGGGGGGGGGGGGGGGGGAGGGAGGATGGAGAGGGGTTTTGTTGGAAGGGGGAGGAGACAGGGATGCGAGAGGAGGATTGGGGGGGCTGGTGTGTGTGTGTGTGTGTGTGTGTGTGTGTGTGTGTGTGTGTGTGTGTGTGTGTGTGTGTGTGTGTGTGTGTGATGGTTAGCCTTTCACAAGGACGACCTGAGATTCCTCAAGGGTGAACGGTCCTGTGTAGTATTCAACGAGATTTCCCAATCACTTGCATCCACGTCCCTCTCCCACTCTCAAAACATATTACACTCTCTTCACCTGATCCCCCTGAAAGGAAGATGACTGACTGCAGGCTTGACTTGATAATATCAGTCTACCCCCCGACTGTGGAGGAGGCGTTTGGAGGCTTCTCTATGCTTTGCTGCACACTGGGGGCTGTACAGTGAGTGTCTGCCCTGTTCATGTCGGGCTCTAAATTTCCATGTGGTGACTCCATCGGCAGTGGAGGATGAGCTGGTTAAAGAGCAGATTTATGAGGCTTGAAGCCATATTTTACCTTGGATTATCATCTCATTGTAAGGTGCATCCTTCCACCTGCTGTACAACGAGCACTCTGTCACTATGAGCTGTGTACAGGGATCAAGGTCACTGGCTGTTAAATTTGTGACCTTGGGCCTGCAGTAAATATAAGGTCCCTGTCACTGCAGTTCTCACGCTGATCCACAGACTGTTGTTTCAGGGAGGGCCTTAAATTACTGGGCGAGTGAATATGTGAGATAAACTGTGCAGAGGGAGATTTAGATAAAAGGTGTGAACACCTGTGGTCTCTGAGGAGAGCCGGGGCAGCTGATGTCAGCTGTTCACTCTTCACTCTCTGTGGAATGCGTGCTGCAATTAAAAAAATAAATAAATAAATAAAAAATCAGAAAAGCCCTATGGAGACTTGATATATTTATTTTTAGAAAGTGGATGTATTAGAAAACCAGCCCCTGAATATTGAACTTATTTTAAATGGGTAAATGGTTTCTAGAACCTGTTTCATCAAATGTCCATGTTTGAACCTTGTGTGCTACAGAACAGATGGTGGAATAAATGCTGTTTATACAACTTTGAACAAGCAACATTTCATGCCT
This sequence comes from Chaetodon trifascialis, assembly GCF_039877785.1. NCBI lineage: Eukaryota > Metazoa > Chordata > Actinopteri > Chaetodontiformes > Chaetodontidae > Chaetodon > Chaetodon trifascialis. The sequence continues at coordinate 16,445,293 of NC_092058.1, read as the reverse complement.
CTAAAATGAAATAAAGTCAGTCTTGCATCTCCATTTACCCCCTCTAGGTATTTATTTTCCATCCTAATCTGAACTGCAAATTTTTCTTATTGGTATCATCATCATCATCATCATCATCATCATAATCATCATCATCATCATCATCATGTATAAGTTATGTCCTTCAGTTTTATCTGCAGAGCATGTTATGTTTTATGCAAAAGTTTGACATTCTGCACTTATTTGCTTTCTTGCTGAAGATAGATGGCACTCTTCTATCAGTCCGGTAAATGAACAACCACAGCCAGCAGCCAGTCAGCTTATCTCACCATAAAGAGTGTAAACTGGCTCTGTCTGAAGGAAACAAAATCCGCCTCCCAGCATCTCTAAAGCTCACTAATTAACACATTACATCTTGTTTTTTTGATGTGAAAACAGAAACTTGCAGTTTTGCAGAGGTTATGTGTGCTGGACTGTTTCTTGGCTTGGAGCAGCCACCTTCTGAAGTATCCACTGGTTGCCTGGCAACCTCAAGACTACAAGACTACGACCACGTAACAGTGACATTAAAATGCACCTTGCTGTTTTTACTCTGGTTTTTGGACAGATTGAACCAGAGAGACATACTGTGTCAGTTAGTGAGCTTTAGAGTTGCTGGCCAGTGGATTTTCTTACATTCGGACAGAGCCAACCAAACTGTTTCCCCCTGTTTCCTGTCATCGCTAAGCTAAGCTAACTGTTTGTTCTATGTAGCAGACATGAGAGTAATCTGTGTCTTCTGATCTAACTCTTGGCAAGAAATGTCCTTTAAAAACAGAATATTGTAACTATATATTGCATTATACTGTGCATCAATCTGAAGCTTCATGTGTGCAGACCAAAGAAATGTGTGTTAAGGGACTGCAAGTACATTTGGGAGGGAAAGATGGTGGCACATAATGACTTGTGTGATCCTTCACAGATTGTACGAAACACCTCATGGTCTCAGTTGAAAGATTTTTAGCAGTTTTTCCGTACATCCCGCCCCCCTAATCCACCTCACACCGCCCCCTCCGTCACCATATTTTCTCTGAAGCCCACCTTTTCTTTTCCACCGTGCCACACATTTTACAGGACACCGAGGCCTCCCTGCGAGCCTGCAGCCACATCTCCATTTCGACAACCAGAAAAACACAGAGAATTGCCCTCGCTACCGATCTGAATCTCTTGTGAAAACAGTCACATACAAATGCAAAGCTAGCCAGTGATTAGGAGCATCTGCCAAACACCCACATACCATATGCCTGTGTCACTCAGCCAAGGAAAAATCCAAAAAACTAAAAATAGAAGAAAAAAAAAAAACATCTAAACATGCACACACATATTACTAGAAAATAAATAAAAACCATGAGAAGAAACAGACGTGCACATGAAAATATACATATAAAGACTCCCAAAATATTCACACAATAAACATTGAGCGTACTGAGTATACTGCGTCCTACAGAGAATCCAGAACCAATCACAGCAAGAATCTGTGCAACATGAAGGAAATTTCTTATCATTGTAACATATCATCCCGTTACCATTTCCAGCAGCCTTCATATGATAAATGCTGTATACTCTTTCTTTTGATGTACATACCTTGTTTTGCTGTGCGCACTCCATTACCTCATCTATTTTACTGATTTCCAACATTTTCCAGAATACACTTTCAGCAACACGACAACAAAACAAGGGGCATGAACCTGCTGACACGAGATTAAGGAGAAGCAGCAGCAGCAAGGTTTCCAAGTCAAGAAAATCCAAATGTGACTGAGTTTGTGGAAAGCTCATGTCTCTCTTTCCTCTACAGACGATTTCTTGCCATATGGTTGTTGAATGTCAGTACAAAATGCTAAGGCATGAATAAAACCCCTGCTCTTTAATTTTTATGGAGTGACATGAAAATGTGACCCTTTTTTCCGATGTGTCAGAGTGGTGAAAGTTTTCTGTCACACCTCATTGTAGCTGGAAACGTTTCAAGCTGTCTGTACTATGTAAAGTAAAAACTGTATCCCTGCAAGATCCAGAATGTTTTCCTGTAGCTAGTAGCGTTCAGTACTGCGACCTTCCTGTTTCATCTCTGGAGAGAAATTATCAATAAAGCATCAGATCACTTTTTCTCCCTGTTCTCTCTTTCTTTACCAGTCAGCGACTGTAAATAGTCATGTTTCCAGCTCAGTGTGGAATGAAGCATTTATTGGAGTAATGATATGCTTTGGTTTGTGTACTTACTGTAGTGTAGCCTCTGCGTTGTGGGTTATTGAGTACGTCCCTGTGTCCTGTCTGACAGCATGTCTGCCAGTGACGGGGTCTGTGTCTCCGTCTGTCCGGCACAGCATCAAAGACCCCGGCAGAACCTCTGACAAACCTGGACACTTGTCAAGTTCAGGGGCCCAGCCTGGCTTCAGCCCCACTGATCGGTCAACAGACACAGAGAGGGAGGGCCTGGTCCCACCACAGCCACCACACACAAACTCACACAAATGCACGCTACACCTTGCAGTTGCATAGTTAGTATTTTTACCCACACCGGAGGTGTACACACAGGTGTGACTAATGACGATGCCATCACTGATGTTATTCGTTCCACCTGTGCTTTTCCTGCCAGGTTCCATGACAAGCTAAAATGTCTATCTGCTGTCAATGCTGTCAAGATTCAGGTTTACAAGTTTGTTGGTTGGTTTTTTTTTAGATTAAATTAAACTAAATGCTCACCTCAGCATGCTAACATGCTCACAATGAAATTGCGAGCATGTTGATGTTTGGCAGCTTCACCATCTTAGTTTCCAAAGAATTGGATAACCAACATTTTGACCAGATGGTGGCTTTAGATGAAACGTCAGGGGATCAAAGTGATCCTCTGGGGACTGAGAATGTCTGTACTAAAGTTTACGGCCACAGTTGACATAGTTGTCGAGATATTGTAATGATTTTTCAATGATGCGAGAGGAAGCGTCAAGGGATCATCTGAGATATTCAGTCCAGATCAAAGTGGTGGACTGACTGACAAGTCATGATCATCCCAAGAGACAAACCACTGGCATGGCTAAAGCCTGCTGATGCTCATCATGCTCACACGTCAGTTTCATCCAGCATAACCTTCAGTATTTCCATGTAAAAACTCAGAAACTAAGAAACCTTTGTGAAAAGAGACAAGCTGTTTGTTCTCTTCATGTTATTTTAATAAGACTGAATAAGTCTCCTTTCAATGCTGTGTTTACCATCCAACACACAAAGAACTTCTGCCAAAGACTTTGGCTAACAGTCGACATTATTTTCCTAAGGTCTGAAAACTGAATTTGAAGCTCTTACAACAGGTATTGAATAGTGTGAGAATATGATTGGGATTTGTTTAGTCATTTATTTGTATTCAGATGTGGTTACTGGTGCCCTTGGCTGCGACAGAAACATGCTGTTGACACGTACTTATAGCTGACCTTAATATAGTCATTGACAGAAAGATAGCCAGCTAGAGTGTCCCATAAAACCGAGACAGCGCAGATTAAAATGTCACGATGCCTTGCCATGTCACCCACTGACTCAGCTCAAATGAAAGGCCCTCGAACATAAAGAGGAGAGATTGCTCAGATAGACCTGAGAGGGGAGACGGCAACAAGACCAATGCCAACAAGGAGTTCACTTTCACTGAATTCCAGCTGATACAGGACTGACTGTCCTGCTTTGATACATATAAGCAAAAAAAAAAAAAAAGTCAGCAGAGGAGCTGAGAAAATTAACCATCAAACTGTGTGACCTGATAACAGTTTGCATGAGATGGCGTGAGGAGGACGAAGAGAAGGCAATGAAAAAACAGACACATCGTTAAAAAAAAATCTCCATGAAGCCATTGTGGCTTGACAAAAGTGACCTTGAGCTGAGGTTTGAGGCTGGCAAATGCTGAGCCAGGGGCACGGGGCAGACAGAGAGGATTATGGGTGAGGTGGAGTGACAAAGACAGCCAATGAAGAGAGAGAGAGAGAGAGGGAGCCAAATAGAGAAAGCAAGTGAGGGAGAGAAAGTAAGAAAAAAAGATCTGCAATAGCTGGTTGATCAGAGTCCAACCAATTACAATCCTGCATTATGAATGAGGAGAAGCAAATTTACCTTTTGGCAGCATAAAGAAGCGGAAGCAGGGCAGCAGAGGCGCTTCACTAAATGCCACCTCTGAAGTGTATCTGTATAAGCTCATGGTGTCCTGCCTAAGGAGGGGGTAGAATGACAGCTTGATATACCCTCTCATTAGCGTACCCAGGAAGTAACTCTGGCCCTGCACAGTGGGTCGAATATTGACTGTGTCACCGTGACTGTGTGACCTGCCATGTCTGGCCATTCACCTTTAGCTGGTATTTGGTGGTGACTGTAAACTGTAATTTTCTTGATGCGGCATGCCCCATCCTGAGTCTACTGGCTGCTGCTTTTCAAATAAGTCTAATGGCCTGTGAAATTGTTTATCTCTGCGCACAATATGGCTACAGAACTATTCTGGACTATCTCTCCCTAAAGGCTGGAATGGAAAAAGCATTTTCACTCTAAATCACATACAGTGCAGTCATTAAAAAAACACTCCTTAATTTATATATACACATTTCAGGTAAGAAATAACACATTAAACCAGTGTGGGTATGGGTTTCAGTAAGAGAAAACTGTCTTCTCATTTGATTGGATGATATTTTTGCCTGGTATGCACAAGTGGACACAGGTGTCCGCATGACTACGCATTCACCTGTGCTCCTGCAGTCAAACTCAGTCAAGGCATTTCTGGTTTGATTGAACCACAAAGGGACTGTGTGATGGATGGAAGATGAGACGTGCACTGACCTGTCACTTCAACCCCTCCACTTCCACTCAGGGCCCCTTCCTCCCTGACCCCTGCCTGTGCGGGCCGCTCTCCCTAGGCAGCATCTGACATCCACGTCCCTGTCTTCGGCCCAGCCCTCCTCTTCCCCGTCTGCACGTACAGCCTGTCACTTCCCACCCGTCCTCACTCAGCTACACTTCACTTTTCCAGCACAGCAACAGCAGCGCTCTCCTGCACCCCACCTGCATGCATAAGCTTGTTAATGGCATGTGGTCATCCTCAAACATTCTAAATGAGCGACTGCCTCTGCTGGCATCTGTTTTCCTTCTTTCTTGCTTTTTACACCACAGCCCTGGGGTGCCATTTGATTCAGAGTGAAGATATTACTTGAAGCCTGCCAGAGATAATATGCTGAATAGGGGAGACGGAGCCCTGGAGCCCAGTAATCCAAACTGATACATCCTCACAGACAGCCTCCATGCATCCATCTGCAGAGACAAGTAGGAAATAATCTTCTGTCTCACCTCTCCAGTCTTGATCTATTTCCATTATCTGACAATTTGTCTGCATCAGTGTCATCCCTTTCTCTCTGTGTTTTAATGTTCAGTTGCTCCATTGTGGCAATATTCAGTCAAATTGTAATTAATCAGTAGGCAATTACTTCAGGAAGCTGTAGTGGCCACATGAGGCCGGTTGGGGAGCAGAGACGAAAAAAGTCATTCAGGTAATGATCCCGTGGGTCTGAAGCAACAGCGCAGTTTGAGTCATTAAGGGAATGGATAGTTAACCCCTAACAGATATACAAGCCAGTTAAAAGCTGAGCAAAAACTCTACTTATGCAAAACCCAAACTGAAATGTGAGTTGGGTTGCAACAGCACTGACAAGCATGTCTGGCAGCACAGGCTCCTGGTTAAGCGGCGTCAAAGGTCAACAGACTGTGTTCCGAACCCTAACCCTGTCTGAGAGACTACGATGACATTGCTGGTGACTTCAGTGACAAGGTTAAGGTTTGTGGAATTATGAGTATCGTGAATGTCGCACAGAGTAACATTGTACAGCCGTGCAAGCTGCTCTCTGTGTCTGTACCAAATGCTTATAAAGACACGGTTCACATGCTGGTAGCTGTATAACTTTGTCAGTTCATGAGAGTTATGACAAGGTAGGTTGTTAAGCTCAATACAAATGGAACAAATTAATATTAAAATGTGAAGAAGTGTATCAACCTAATGCATTTTATAGATGTATAGTAGATGTGTTTCAATCCAGACAGCGAACGCAGCACAGAAACAAACAAAGGCGTCCAATTTGTCATTCCTCCACCCAAAGCAATGCAGAGCCACAGGGTGGCTTTACCTAGCCAGCGTCGGTGGTGTCTGTCTGATCTCAGCCACATCACGTTACATTAGCATGCTAATGTACGCTAACTGGCATCAAACACAAAGTACAGCTGAGGCTGATGGGAACGTCATTAGCTTTGAAGGTATTTGGTCACAAACCAAACTGTAGGCCCCATGAATATCTGAACAACATTTTGAACTGACCTCCGTAAGCAGACTGGCATTAGCTGACTTCTTTCATGCTTCATCATAGGCTTATTCACCAGTGATTGGCTACCAGCTGACAGGTGCACCGTATGGCAATTATAACCTCATAATTCTTGGTATCCATATGCTGATGCTGTACACTCATGCACAGTTTAGCGCTGCATCTCCTGACACCATCTCAACACCACCTTGTGTGTTGCTGTTGATTTCATGTGCGTGGACTGTGTGTTTGTTCATGTTAGTTTTTCCACTCATACTCAGAATCTTTGAAAATCCCCTCACAATGGGGGGAGGATTTTCCACGATACTTCATTCTATAACTATTAATTATAAATGGTTAACTTCTTTATATTGGTGAGGTGTCTCTGACTGACAGTCAAATGAAAACTTATCTTCAGAGGTAAAAAGCTACAGGGTTACACCATGGACTCCTGGGTCCTCCTTGCCATCCTGCTAAAGCACACTATCACGAATAGATCTAGGTGTTGCACCTGTTCCAACAAGCAGGAAGTGCCTTAAAGGATCTTATCTTATTGCCATCTCCCCATCTCTTCCAATTACCAACAATTTCCACCACTCTCTGCTTCCGAGTCAGCTGCAAAATTACAGGTCACAGATTTGCTTACAGTCAAGAGAGGGAAGTGGAGGGAGAGAAGGATTGAAGGAGAGAGGCAAAAGGGAGAGAGTGATGGATAGGGGGAGCTGAGAAACTAAAAAATCTCAGGCCATCAGGAGTTGGAGCATAAATGCAGCATGGGCTGCTGATTGACAGCGGGGAGAGATGAGAAATGGCATATGCTAATTTAGGCTTATATCCCACAAGGGCCTTTTAATAATGCTGAGGCATTGTGACACTCAGGTGGCCCGTGCTCATCGCTGCCATAATGAAGAGAATATGCTAATGGCTGACTCATCTGCTGGAGGAAAAACTAAACAAAGTAAACAACACCTTCGCTGTTCTCTGTTAGTGTACGGAGGAGATGGAGGGGAGAGCAGACAAAGTGAGGGAGAGGCAGAGAGATGGGTGGGATGGAGGGAAGAGGTGCTGCCTGACATTAACAGTGAGTTTCTCCATGCAAACTCTCAAAAATCCGACGGTTAATGCACAGCTAATGCCTCTGTGACTTTCACTTTGCTTTTTTTCAAAGGTCTCTTCAGATACTGAAAATTTGTGAATGACATCATTAAGCACAAATCTGCCATGCACAAGAATTTTTGACCAAAAGTCGGTAAAATATGAAGTGCAGAGTTAGGACTGGTGTGTAAAACCCATTTCTAACTGAAACTGCTTTGTGTGAAAGTGCTCAGTACAGCCAGGAGCCAAGAGAGGTTAACCCAAACGCTCAGATCAATAGACTGAATAAATGCTTAGGCTGGCACAACTGTGAGTGCTGAAGTGAAAGACGTGCAGGGCAGAAGCAACCTCTGAAGCCCCATCCACACTCACAAACTCCAGGAGATGACACAGAGAAAACTTGGGGTCAAAGCGTCGAGGGAATCTGCTGTGAGCAGCACATGCAAGCTTTACAGTAATCCCACAGTGCATGTTTTTCATTTTTCTCCTGATGAGCTCCTGCATGGGCACCCACACACTAATGGGCCTTATGTTTTGTTTAATGAGCAATATGTGCAAAGAAGTAGTATAGAAATAAAGACAGAAGTGATACGGATCATATGTTAATATGGCTGAGAGGGTAAAAGTGAGATTGAGCACATTTCTAGCATGTTTCATTGCTATAGCAACAGCCTTTGTACTTGTGGAGGGAAGTGGGTGGCAGAAAAAAGAGCAAGAGTGAGAGGAGGAGTGATGGGGAGAGAGAGGGAGACTTTGGCTTGCTCCTCTCTCTTGGCGAGGTTCTGCCAATCGAGCTCTCTGCCAACTCAAGACCCTGGGGCTTTAAACAGTCAAGGTCACTGAAGAGGAAAAACGAACAACTCCTCAACGTGTTTCTGCATACTCCACATCCGAGAGAGGCGACGAGGAGCAGCTCGGGCTCACACAGACAGAGGGAGCCACCATTGTGCTCACGGCACGTGCGTGATTGTCCTCCAGCAGACCCACTACCGAGCAGCAGAAGGATCATGGTGGCTGTGAAATACCCTTGAAGGGTTGTGGGTAAAAAAGGCGGGGGGATTTAATCCTTATTATACTTAATTTAATTGGCTCTATCTAGCAATGTTTCCTATTTTGTTGTGAAAAACAGCCGCACTTCACATCCAGACACACACAGCCCTGGACATTGTTCCTGTTTTGTACGCAGACACTCATAATCTCAATAACGCTCCATTCTGAGCTCAACTTTTAGGCCAGCTGTACTGCTGTTATCATGGGAACTACAATAACATCAATATAGCTCAGCAAATAAATGCAGTGAGGCGTAGTTCATATTAAATTACAATTCAGTTGTAGCCGACACTCACACACACACACATTAGCGTAGATCTGTGAAGGACAACCTTGAGTCACGAAATCAGTGTGTGTGTGTGTGTGTGTGTGTGTGTGTGTGTGTGTGTGTGTGTGTTAGAGAGAGAGAGAGAGAGAGAGAGAGAGAGAGAGAGAGAGAGAGAGAGAGAGAGAGAGAGAGAGAGAGAGAGAGCTCTTATGAGCCGCAGAGGTAACACAGCGAATATCAAATTAGTGAAGGTTGTTAAATCTCCCCTTGTTTCATAGAAGTTTCCAGTCAGTCTACAGTGCAAGCCCCCCCCCCCCCCGCCCCCCCCCCCACACACACACACACACACCCACTCAGTGATGGCTGCTATTTTTAGGATATGTGAAATGTATCTCTCACACACAAATCATGATGAAATATGCTTGTCTCTGTGTGTGTGTGTGTGTGTGTGTGTGTGTGTGTGTGTGTGTGTGTGTCAGTGAGCACACACGTACACACATGCACACACGCTAATACATAATACTTCTATCCTTTGAGGACACTCAGCCGTAGCAGACCACAGGAATGGAACAGATTGGCAGACGGGCAGGAAGCAGAGAAGTGTGAGGAGCATGTACATAAATTCACACGTGTTTTACTTCCAGGTTATGTCAGAGATCAGCGCTGGAGTGAAACCTCTGCCTGTAACCTCTGACACTACAGTGTGGATCATGTTAGTTTATGGGCTGATTCGTTCATAGAAACAGCTCATTATATAAGTCAGCCTGGATGATGAAGCTTCAGAGGAGCTTCAGTGTTGCTTTAAAGAGAAGCTTAATGGTCATCTAGATGCAAATATAATATATGGCCAAAAGTATGTGGACTGGACACATACTTTGGACCCTTAATCCCAATTGTGGTTGAGTACATTTACTCTGGTACTGTGTGCAAGTGAAGTTTGAGGTACTATTTCCATTTTTCACAATTCTGCTGTGCTGCATTTCAGTGAGAAATGGTGGTCTTTTTTCTCCTTTACACAAATTTGGCAAATGTTGTTAGGATAGTTACTTTCCAGATTTTCATCCAAAATATCGGTTTCTAAAATAATATACACTATCTGAAAGAATATAAAAATGTTGAACTTCTACATTTAACATTTTACATTTGCTGCTTACACTTTAATGCATCAGTAGCAATATTTCAGTTACATATATGAAAATATGTATCATTTTGATACATAATACCTCCATGGTGGTATGTAAGGAAAACTTTAATATCCTTTTAATTGTAACAGTTTTTAAAAAAATAAAATAAAATAAAAAAAATTTTGTGTGCAGGATGTTACAGCAGCATGTTAATTTGAATGAGATGATCAGCGATGACATACGGATGTGATGTTAGGGTGTCCGAACACTTGTGGCCATGTGGTGTACTTTGCACTTTGTATGTGTGTATATTAATCATTTATTTCTCCAGTCTGAAAACCTCTGCGCTGAATTTGTAGCGTTGAGAAGCTAACAGGAAAACTGATTTTGTTTGTTCTAGCAAGTCAGTATCCTGAAGAATACTGAAGACCTGAAGATAAAACAATACCAGCCCTCCGCTAAAGGCAAACATTATTCATCACATAAAAATTCAGCAGTCTCGATGGTGGTAATTTAGAGTGACACTGCCGTAGCGAGTACAGTCTTTGTCCATCACCTGAGCAATTTGAAGCCTTTTTCCGCATATTTATCTTTACATCTACAATCCGTCAGTCACTGTCACTATTAGTCACCGTCCTTGCCACAGCGTGCATCATTTGTTAAAGCCGTCACACAGCCACTGCCAAACATGTGCGAGCCTGCAGCCTACATGATAAGGTGCTGACTGGGATGACTTCTAAAATGAAGTCAGGTAAAGGAAGAAGGCGAGGTGATGACGAAGCCGTGCGAGGCCTGCTGAGGTGTGATGAAGCGCATGTGGAGTCAGTGTGTCCTCCGCCATGGGAAATCAACCGAGGTCAGAGAGCATGGAAAAACCAAGGGAGGAGAAGTCGTGGCCAACAAGCAGAAAATCCTCTCATTAAGAAAATCTGCTGATGAAATTAGAACATCTAAATCAGTCACACACATGCATACACACTTGATGTCTTATCTCCAAATCTCCATCAACCGCTCCTCTGAAAAATGATGGAGCGAATTTCTATGATTGAAAACGCTCCATTCCACACATCACTGAGACCTTATATTTACATTTAAGTTGTCAAAACAGATGTTTCACGTGTGCTAACCTGCTGACATCTAAAGCTCAAATGTGCAAATAATCAGAGAATGCACCAAACGTCTTTACTGAAACATTTGGTTTATTAGAAATGCTTATAAAATGTTCCATAATACTACAGAAACAGGTTCATACCACATAAAAACAAAACGCTTCTGTCTTCAATACACAGTATAAAAATACCTTGAAAAATAGCACCGTTTTCTCTGGCAGGTAAACATGCAGTCGTGATCAGAAACACAAATTTCCCCAAACAATAAAAAACATTATGTACAAAATATTGGCAGAATATTGTGCTTGATTCTTCATATTTAATACAAATGATAAAACTATATCCATAATAGTAACCCAATATAGTTGTGCTTACATAGTTTTCAGGCATCGGGGGTTCTGGAGGTAAGAGTCCACACAGTCACAGGTGACACTTTCAAGGCTTGGATGGGGATGAAATCTCCTGGTTAAACTCATTACAACCAGGCTGAAAAAAGAAGCTGCTTCTATGATAAAAAGTCAGATTAAAACTCTGTTGTGTGCATTGTTCAGGGCTGAAGTTAGTCGTCTGTCTGCCTTTGGTCTATGTTGCTCTTGAATCATTGTTGGTCTATTAAGTTTTTAAGAGGGGGAGTAAAGACTGAGGCTGTGATTTGCAGAAACCTGCTCATACAATAACAGTTTAAACTGATTCCTTTTGGATGAACTCAGCGTTCATAATGCAGCGTTTTGTTTGGGAATGAAGCTCTGATTTGGGATCATGTATTTCATCTTCTCCACAACACTGTGGAGGCTGCTGCTACAGTAAATACTACAGTATTTACAGCCATATGTCATACAATAAGACCTGATTTCTCATAATCAAAGCTGAAATACAAACCTAAAATACTGTTACTTTATCCAAGTGACACAACAAGACTTTCAAATGCTCATTTACACGACGGACAATAGTCATATGAACAGACTGTACACACCAGCAGTGAGCAAAATAATAAACACCTTAAGGTGCAGCATCCTTACAGTAACTACCAGTTATGTGAAGGCCATAAATTGTGCAGTTTGTGCCGTCCTGTTGTGTTGCTCACGGTCTGCTTGTGTTCCGTGTTGCTAATGCAGCTTTCATGTTTTTAGTTGTGATGAGTTTTATACTTCAAACTGTACAAATACTGTAAATCCTGATCACAAAGGCTGCAACACAAGTGAGTCAAGGTGAGTTGAAAACCAAGTAGCAGGATGTTCCAGCTTTAAAATAGGTCTTTTCATTAGTGTTTGCTATTTTTATTTGTGATTTTTTTTTTAAGGCAACAAGAAGCACCAAGGTAGAGACAGGCCTCCATTGTTTGTACAGTGCTTGGTTTACTGCTGTGGATCTGTAACGAAGCAGTTTTTTCTTTTTACTCAAAAAATCTAAGCCTCTTGAGGCAAGTAGTGATTTGTAATACTGGGCTATAGAAATAGAATGAATTTGAATTGAACAACACGTACCTTTCAAAAAAGTGGAACAAACTGCTTGTAAATTGCAACAAGTGAAGGCAGAAAAGTGCATATTTCCAAGGGAACATCCTTGGATTCGCTGAGAGAGCGTATTTATTTATCAAAATGTGCATCAATTGTGAAAGATTTAACCATCACTTCCAAACAGAAGGTCATTTCTTTCAGTTCCCTCGGTCCAGTAATCAGTGGAGCAACAGGCTCCATGTAAACACACATAATGACTGCACAACATCAAGTTAATGAAACATCATGAGCTTCATCACATTGGTATTTACTTAAGGATTATTGCATTCAACTGGAAGGTGAGTCATGTAATTCTGCGTGTGCATGAGGAAATGGATCAAAGTAGTGAAAAACCTCAATACTGTGGTAAAGTTAAGCTGAGTTGTCGAAAAAAAAACAAAAAAACAAAACGTAAAGACACTCTTCCTCCGAGTGCAAACGTTAAAATGAGTTTTTTAACCAGATAAACATTTACACCATTTTGCCTTGTTTGGAGAACATAAAGCACGGAGGCACTCTGGTATCCCCTCTCAACCACGGGGTAAAGTTTGGCTGGGTTTACAGAAGCAATAAATAAACAAAAACAAATCTTAACCATGGACATTTAACAAAATAACAATCCATAAAAGCAATATAAAGGCTAACATTCCTGCGGCTGAGGAGGATTTGGGCACAATCATCGCGCCGTCTTCAAGGGACGAGGACCTGCACAGCAGATCAGTTGTTAGTCCACATACATTCCATGCCATAACCTAATGTGTGTGTGTATGTGTGTGTGTGTGTGTGTGTGTACCTTCGTCCTCTCCAAGGCAGACCTGCTCACACTCTTCCAGATGAAGGAAGCGGTTGTCGTTCCCTTCACAGCCGCTGTAGATGAAGGGCCTGCAGGCCTGAACCTGACTGTTAAAGTACCAGCGCAGAGTGTATCGTCCACAGCTCCCCTCATCCATGGGCAGCAGGCACAGGTCTGCTGGAGCTGCACAACACGCACGCACACGCACACACACACGCACACACACACACACACATGAGGAGTGTGCATGCAAAGGCACAAAGAAGGCAAATGCGGAGTGAGGATAAGACAGGCCAAGCAAAAAAAGAGCAGATGCAGAGCAGCAATAAAGAGCAACAGGGAACAAGCATTCATGACCACTGAGCTCAAAACTCAATCAAAACCCACCTGCTTGATTATTATTTAGATGCAGAGTAACTTATTAGCACTGGCATATTGTTCTTTGTTTTTGTGTTTTATTTCACTGGATGCATATTTGCCTTTAAGCCAACAGCAAAACAGCCAATGCGGCCTGAGACATGCAGAGGGCCAAACACCAGGCAGGCAGAATCAGCCCTTAATAAATGCCATAACAGGACAGCACATGAGCTGGTTTACCTTCCCCTTTGACTCTCCTCTTGGACCTGACTGATTTGGACTTGACTGCTATCAGAGGCGTAACTTTGACTGCTTTCTGAGCAGCAACTGTTGCTGCTTTCCTAACGCCAACACTGGCTGATTTGATTGGTTCAACTTTGACCGTCTGGTCAGTTTCATCTGTGACAGCCTCACCTGTCAACACACACAGAAACACAAAACATGCACGAATAAACGCACAGGCGTGCACACAGACGGACACATGGCAAAGACAGCGTGAACACATTCAGTATAAATGGAAAAGAAAAAATGTGTTAATGTGATGACAGGGTGATCTACATGAACGGCCAGGGGCTCGGGGTGGTGTGAGCTTGTAGCAGGCCATGTGAGGAAATATGCGAGGCCAACACAGTCTCATACTATCACGAACTGAGCACTAAGTGGAACGCATACATAATATGGGACGCACTCCTCACGGCACAAATTGGATTATGAGCTGATTGAATAAACTGAATTATGTTACATGAGCACAAATTCGAAACGCCACCATCGGTTTGTCACATAAGTTTGTAGTATGTAAACGAATCTGGTTAATGACGGGGTCATTGTTAGATGACTAACATAATTCAATTCATGGGGAATCAAAGTGTTTGACAACTTAGTTCTTATTCTCATATCTTTGCTGATTGTAACATTTTAATCAGAGCCTTCATTGTCGAGACTTGGGACACCCAGACTGAGCAACATATGGGAGCATCACTGAGGTTGACACAAGCTGGAAGTTGAAGAAAGGCTGCTGGAGGTGAGACGTACTGTAGATACCCATCCCAAAGTTAAAAAGGAGTTTTTGACCACTCCTGTTATGGAGCAATGCTTGCATGGGTGGCTTCCCATTTCTTCTGAGTCTCCTCTCTTGTGTCTATGTGCACAAGGACGTACACACACGTGGGCATGGCGATACACAGTCCTGCTGATGGTTTCACTTTATTCTGCTGATCTACTGTTGGTGGTGCCAAGAAACATAGCCAAAAAGGCAAAAAAGAGGAAGACCACTATCAAGCACACATGGACGCAGAGGTATAAAGATTTCCTCCAAAAGTCAGTTTTGCAACTGTTTCACTGGGAGAGAAATGCATTCGAGACATTAATTAGGCCTGAAGCTGCACGTATTCTTCTTCAGAACTGCTTGGTGGGTGGTCACGTAGCTTTGGACCCCAGCGAAAGACTGTACCATCGCTCTGGTTGGCAGAGGGAGTGAAGTAGAGCAGCTCGTCCATGGGGTCGTCGTAGGACTCAATGGAGTAGATGTGCTCGTAGTCAGGGTCGTTGGTGTTCATCACCACATGCAGCTCCCGGCCTGAGAGAAGAGCAACGCCACACAGGTCAAAAGATCCTTCACTTACCTCCAGGCTTCAGACAGAGGGGAGGCTCAGCACAGTCAGCTAAACAGATCCTGGCCTAACATTTATATTTGTCTGGAAATGCTCAGGGACAAAAAGTACATTATGCCGGATGAAAACACAAATGGAGTCCTCTGTTTTCTTGATGAGAAAACCACCCAGTGTTCAGAAGTCTCCAGACGCAACACCACCAAGATAAACCTGTTGTTAGGGACAGACACGCAGAGAGACAGACTGACAGATGGAGGCCGACAGGCAGAGCCGTGGACGGACACACTCACCCTCCTCACCCTTCAGGGCCAGCTGTTGCTCTGGTGCAGGCCGAGCCCTGACCGGGGGCTGGGACCGAGTGTCTGGGCCTGAACCTGAGAGAGAGAACCAGACAGGAGAAGGAGGAGCAAACGAGGACACCGAGGGAGCAGAGGCAGGATTCAGGGAGCGAGGGGGACCAGGTGAGTGTTACACAGGAGGGAGAAAAAGGGGGCCAGAGAGGGAACATTCAGACACATGAGCCAACAACAACCCCGAGAGCACCACACAAATCGTCCCAACGTTCCAATGCACACACACCAGCTAAAAGGATTTACAAAGTTTTTGCGACACTGGTCAACATGGGGCAAACTTCCAAAAACTGGTTGTAATCCTTTAAGGACTCAAGCCGCTGCAATATGGACTTGTGTCGCACTCGGGTCAAACATTTTCTGACGCGAGTCAATCGATTAGACTAAAGACTGCAGACTCGAAACATCGCTGACTTGATCATTATGAAGCACACAAACGCCTGTTAGATAATAAGAAATAAATGAAACATGAGCAAAATGCTTGTTTTGACCTCCTTCTCAGCAACACTGCATATTTATTAACAGCCTGCCTCTCCATCGCTCATCTCATGCTGCTGCTTCACAGCACTGATGAAGCCTTGCATTGATTAACAGCTCAGACAACAACCATTAGCTAAAACTTTGGGAAAGTTGATCATTTTGATCTTTTCTTTCAGATTCATTTACTTTCAAATATGTCATGTTATCCCATTTCACTGTGAATACACTGAGATTGGATTTATTGATTGGACAAAGTATGTGGTTGTCTATGTCCAGCATGTTTATATAATACACAATATTAGAAATGGCCATTGCTATGGTCAGAGCATAGGCAGAGAAGTTTATTATAAAGCTCAATTAAATATCTAAGATATTCATAAAGGCACTTGAGACTAAAAGGTAAAAATTAATAACGAACATTGCAAAACATATCTTGACAGTAGAACATATCTTAGGCCAATTTCAATGTAATTTTATCAGATTTATCTCTGGAAGAACCTGGACAATCAGCAAATTTTCTTTGTTCAAATGCTCCCAAACATGGAACAAGGCTGTGTTTTTTGTGTGCATGAGCTTGAATGATCATGCATTTCCCTCATTTCAACAGCACAGAAATGCTAAACGAGGGCAAATGCACTGAAGCATATTAAAAATATATAAAATATGAGAAAGTGCTTGCACTACAGACTGCAGCAGCATATGTGGTAAAGTGTACTGCTGTGACTCATGCTACATCACAGCCCTTCTGTCTGCCCGTCTCTCTTCTGCTGCAGCTGAATGGCTCACTCACCTCCACACGCTGAGGATCAGACAGATGGACAGGAAGGAAGCAGAGAGAGAGGGAATAATAAAGGTCAGTTTAAAGAGTCATGGCATGGCTGCAGCTTCTTTTCTATCATACTGTCAGAGAGTTTCGCTGAGGCCGTGACTCATGTGCTGTGATTACCATCTGAAGTTCAACTTGGGGACAACTCTGTTATAAATTAGCAATGCAAGCTGCATAAAAGACTCACCACAGTGCTGACTCATCTCGGAGCGAACGTACTCTCTGACTTCATCCTCCTGAATTCAAAATCAAGGGGGAAACAGAGCAAAACACACTTACAAACACGACCCCAATATCAACTCCATCAAACAAGTGTGTGTGTGTGTGTGTGTGTGTGTGTGTGTGTGTGTGTGTGTGTGTGTGCGTGCGTGCGTGCGTGTGTGTGAGAGTGTGCGCTGTTTGGTGTCAGCATCTTCAGACTGAGCCCTGCGGTAAGGCTCAGGCACTGACCGTCATGCCCGGCTCTCCTCTGTCTCCCTTGGCTCCATCTGGGCCCATCTCTCCCTACAACATGGACAGGTATTAGGACACACACAACCCACAGAGAGGCTTGCAGCACATTAATTCATTAGACTGAGACCAGGTGCAGCACACGAACTAAATGCAAAGTCAAAGTGAAAGGTTAAATCAATTGTGACTACAGATACATGAAAACAGTGTACTGTACTGTATTAAATCAAATTAATATTATTACTAATTCTAAGCTAAGAAAGCTTTAATAATATGTGGCTGTCATTTTAAATAACAAGTTTTTGGTCCACTGCGATTACGTCTGTCACTGAGGAGCTCACAATGAATGTTCAAAGTATGTAGACTCTGTGTGATGTCAAAGCAGCTACAAGGAACTTTCATTTTGTGTTGATTTTGGGGGCCCCTGTGGACAAAAGCAGGAGTGCTCCCTATAACGAAGACTGCATTTCCTGTGAGCACCACCGCCTTGTGTCATAACGATCTTGATCTGGCTAATGCATGCATTTGTTTTGGAAGCAAATGAAAGATAGGCCCAACTTATTTTTAGGCCATTTTTTCTTTTTCAAACAGCTGGTTACAGGATGCATAGTGATGAGGTCATGTATCTATCAGTTTCAGCTATTAGCACAAAATATAACATCAAAACTAGAATTCTCTGAAGAAAAATCTTTTAACTAACTAATGTACTGCTCACTGTGAAACTTTGCCTGGGAAAATGTAAACTTAGGCTCTTCATTTTGTTTTGGTGGGGATTGGATGCAGTGACAGTCTCTATAGAAATAGTCTCGTTGATGGTCTGGCTGGCTCATGTAGGTCATATAGATTAAACTGAGACTGTTTCATAACCACTCAAAAACTGCTTGTAGCTGCCTTAAGAGTTTCTGACGTTTTTGATAAGGGTCTCAGTAATTTCTCTGACTTCAGCAAGAAGCTTCCTATTAAAGATGCTGTTGAGAAAACAACGAGGACACTTAGTGTGACGCTCACCGATTCTCCTCGCTCCCCTGGGATCCCTGGGATACCGCGTGGGCCCACTGTGGCGGGACCAATTGGACCTCTCTCTCCCTAATAAACAGGCAAAACAACATGATAACATACAGCATGTCTGCAGTGAACAGATGCAATATAAAACTTAGATTAGCTGTAAATTACAAGCCTGTGTATATACAATCCCTGGACAGGTGGAAAAGAGGCAGCGGTTTATGTTGCACTCTGTATCTTATGTCCACCGGTATCTTTTATTTTCTGTAAAGTTATGCTGTGTATTGTGGTGAAGTGACATCAAGGCTGCAGACAGAACAACTTTCATGCTGTCAGAATGCAGAATGCTCTCATACCTGCACTGCAACTAAGGCACACACAAACCTCATACCATATCTGCATGACTACATGCACACAATAACGAGCTGTGAATGTCACCATTTCTTTCATATTCTTGGACAGAATTCCTCTTATATTTTGTATATCACATCAGTGTGGCTTCACAGTTTTTGTCTTCTTCTATCTTAACAGCAGATCACATGTTCAGTCTTCCTTTCAGGCTGCACCACAGCAAAATATTTGTTTAGGAAATGAATGCAACTAGGCTGACTCAAGAGAGTGTCTCAGTTTGAATAAAAGGTGCATCCGACAGACAGACAGACAGACAGACAGACAGACAGACAGACAGACAGACAGACAGACAGACAGACAGACAGATAGGGCTCTGCTCTGCTGTCACCAGCTTTCTTCATTTACTTGACGATGCGGCAGACAAGCCAGTCAGACACACGACCCAGTCAGCATGAAGCGCTGCGCAGCAATCAAACAAAACTACCAGTCAGGTGGAGAAGAAAAAGCCGAGCAAATTAAGGAGAAATACAAAAAGACTGTATTCTTTTTATACATCATACTTTTAATGTCAGAACTGTCACAAACAAAAGTTTGATGTCTGTTGCCACCTCACCACTCAGACACATCTGAGCATTGCTATTTTGTGCACTCAGAGGCATAATTGACACTTTTGTCCATTCTTGCTTCCATTTTACCAGATTTGTCTTTGCTAGATCACCATGGAATCTGCACATGGCCACGACGGGTGGTGTACCCATTCGCTGGTGTAAACAAGGGATTGTTGAAACGTCATCATACATATTATCTCTTCTCTGTAACAGACCTCTGACTCCACAGATAAACGGTGGCACAGTGTCACAAGTGGTAACACTGTCGCCTCACAGCTAGAAGGTCCCGGGTTCGAATCCCGCTGTGGGCGCTGGTGGCGTGTCCTCCACCATGCCTTCAGTGCCTGCTCGAGGAAAAAGGGGCCTTTCTGTGTGGAGTTTGCATGTTCTCCCCGTGTTCACCCGGGTTTCCTCCTTAAATAACCCCCACTAAAAACACGCAAGAAGATCACCACCTGAGCAATGGTGACAAAGAGAGTTGGGTCCCCGGGCGCCGCTGTTGGCTGGCAGCCCACCGCTCCTGGTCTGCCGCGGAGGAAGGCAGACGATGGATGCGTCAAATGCAGAGAAATAATAATTTCACGAAGCATGGCCTGTGCATTTGCATGATGTTGAGTGTGTGATAAAAATAAAGTATGTTTCTTTCTCTTTTCTTTCTAAAACCTGTGAGCAGCGTGTACAATCATCAAGCCAAACTAAGGATAGTCACCTTTTGTCCCTGGAGACCCTCTGGGCCTTTAGCACCAGCTGGTCCCTGAGGGCCGGTCAGGCCTGGGATCCCATCCACCCCTCTGGGACCAGGAGGACCAGGTACCCCTGGCGGACCCTGCATAAAGCACAGAGACAGTTACGTAGCTCAGGCAGTTGTGATGGTACATCGATGATATAGAGATCAGGTACATCATGTAGCCTCAGTGCACTTATTAATAGGCTACTTAAGGTTTTCTATGTACTCACTGTAGTGGAGAAGTTACAAACTCACCCTTTCACCTTTCTCTCCCTGAGCCCCTTTGGGTCCTGCAAGCCCGTCAAAGCCGCGATCTCCCTACACACACGAAGAAGAGTGGTTACACTTTGCATTTGGACAGAGTTTTTGTACACAGACCAACTATACAGCACATACCTTGGGGCCGACTAGTCCCTCTTTTCCAGGGGTCCCTGGGGCCCCAGAGGGTCCAAGCTCCCCCTGGAATACACAGAAAGCATGACTGCAGACACCTTATACTAAAGAAGCATGCAGACACATATACTACACAACAGGACGCCTGTTCTTCTACCACAGATATGAGTCATACCTGTTCACCTTTTCTTCCTGGTAGGCCTGGTCGTCCATGAATACCAGCGTCCCCCTGAACACAAACCACACGGTGCATGACTCATTCATTTCTGACTCATTTAACATTATTTAAGTTTAACATATAATCACAAGAGAGGGATACACTGTCTATTGTTTTATTCATCAGCCTCACACGCCACCAGCCAGCAGTGAAACGTTAACATACTCCATTTATTTCCTCATTATTTAGACAGAATAAAAAAACCCAAGAGCAAAAATCCCATCGGGCATGAAATTATCTTGACACATTTTCTTCATTCACATTCTTCTCCTCCTACCAAACCACACTTGGTCTGTCTATCTCAATCCCACCTTCTCTCCTTTGGGTCCATCGCCTCCACAAGCCCCCTTGGGTCCTCGGTCACCCTGGAAACACATAACTTCATCACTGACAGTTTTGTGAGTCACAAAGGGACCAAATCATCCAGACCAGGCAGACAGAGAGCCTATCTTTACACAGACAGTCCTCTGACCTGCCACTCAGGCTGACTCACTGTACAGGAGTGCTTCCTGTGCACATACAGTGGACAACATTGACCACCTTGTGCAGCAAATTCCAGTCACCAGTGGACATGACGCAAAACTGGACGCTATAATTTTCCTGATAACTGGTGTTCAGACAACAATGGCCAGTAAAAGCAAGGTAAGTGGCAATACAGCTGCAAAGGACTGAGTGGCTCATGTTGCCAGGCTAGCTGGATCTGCCTGTGTCCTGTATTTCATCTCAGCTCACAGAGCTGGCTCTGTGTAAAGGGAACACGATCTGCCTCCCCAACCCCTCTAAACCTAACAAATTAACACATTATATCTTGTTTGTTTACTCTGTACAGAAACTAAAGCATAGAGCTAAATAAAGACGATTTGGTGTTTTATGGGGATTATGTCCCAGACTATTTCTTGGCCAGGAAGAAAGTCTCAAGTTAGTGGTTGAGGCCAAGAAGTAGTCTGGCACATAATTCCCATAAAACAGCAAATAGTCTTTATTTAGTTTTTTGCTTTTATGGTTTGTTTTACGTGATCTCCTGTAAAACAGTGACTTGTTGTTATTATACTTATCATAAAAATGTAATATTTAGTGAGTTTTATGCTAAAATAACTGGCTGCATGCCTCGACTACAACAGACATGAGCGTGGTTTCATCTCCTCACCAAACTCTCAGCAAAAAGGAAATAAGCCTATTTTCCAAAACGTCAAACTGTTCCTTTAAAGCTTTGAACACTGAGTGATTTTAAACTTTGGACCTTTTCAGAGATGTCTGTGATTGTTTCTGATGCTGATTGTAAGTATACACTTCTGTGTGTGCGTGTGTCTGCTCTCTGTACTTATTTCTTCTCGCTGCACTCAATGATTATTACCTCAGTGATTACCTGATTAAATAAAGGTTATAATAATAAAAGTAACACACCTAGACTGCCTCCACACCTCTGAATTGTTGCTCACATCTTTGATTAGTTCAGTGCTTCAAACAGAATTCAAATGAATGGATTAAGTGAAAGAAAATGGAAATTAAGTCCATCGGGCTGAGCAAAAGTTTCGTTTTCAGGTATTAATCATTATAATGTTAGGGTGAAAGCAAATAATCCACGTGGATATTTTTGACCCAATTTGCATTAATCCTCTGTAATCATATCAATGCTATGCTAATACCGATTTGTAGCCACCATCTCCAAATCAGGAGAGATGCTACAAGGTTGAAACCACGTAGAATGAACAAACACTTCAAGCACACTGAAAATACCTTGATTCCTCTCATTCCAAGGATACCAATCTCTCCCTTATCCCCCTTACGGCCCAGCAGCCCGTCTTTTCCTGGTAAACCCTGGGAGACAAGAGACAAATCAACCCTCGTTCTGTCCACTCAAGACAGAAAACCACACACACAAAGTGTCTGAATAGAAGCAAGAATCACAGACCGATTCTCCGGGCACTCCAGGCTGGCCGGCTTCTCCCTGCAGAGAAAAGGCAGAATTACAGCAATTAGAGCAGCAAAATTATTACCTGTGCTGCTGGCTTTGCTATTAATCATGAGACTTATTTAATCACAGTGATCATGGTGTCGCTTACCTTTTGTCCACCGGGGCCACGGGCGCCCGGGAATCCAGTGGATCCTCTTTCTCCTGGCTCTCCCCTCAGACCCTGGTGTCACATACGTAGACATATGTGTATTGATTATTTGTAATATCAATACAGAAATGTGTGATCCCTGGTTTCGGTTGTAAGAACATTGCTTAAATGTCATCATTAAGTGATTCATATTTCTGATGTAATTCGAATAACCGATCAATGTCTCAGATTCACATGAATAATGACAATGTATCATCCACCCTTTAAATGGATTACAAAGCGTCTGAAACAACTGGTCAATTAGGCAATTAGGAAAATTAATTGGCAATAATTTTGATCATCAGTTGTGACTTTCTCTGCTTGCTGGTCACCATGGGATTGAAAGTCAGGTGGGCATATTTCACTATTTTCTTCACCAAAATTACGAAGTAGCAGCCTAAAAACATCTGTTTAGGCAAGAACAAACAAATGTACCTGCTCCCCCGGAGGTCCCTCTTGACCCTTCGTCCCTTTTTCTCCCTGCACACCTTTGGGTCCCCTGTCTCCCTGCAATGGAACAACAGTGAAATCCAAACAAAACCAAATATCCACAGTAACAAAAGTGATATTTCTTTATATTAAACACTTCGACGCATCCAGGTGTTCACTGACTGTTTCTCCTTTGTTGCCCTTTTCTCCAGGAGGTCCTCCCACCAGCACAGTGTCCCCCTGTGAGAGACAGTGTGGCTGTAAACATGTGGCTTCACCCCAAAGCCCAAACATCTACACACAATGTTTCATCCTGTCACCTTTTCTTAAGCTGTGTCACTACCACAGCTCATTAACATTGTGTGTATTCATATATTCCTCCTGCTCTCAACAGAGCAAATCTCATGAAAGAGCGCTTTCAAAACAGCCACTGCTGACACAAATATGTCTCTTCCCTCTTTCTCCATTTCTCTGTCGCTGTCGTTTACAAACATAAACAAACACACACGAGCGGGAGAGAAAGGGGGCGAGCGGCTGAGCTTATTAGATATTAAAATGAACACACCTTGTCTCCTTTGTCACCTTGCAGCCCCAAGTCTCCCTGAAAAAAAAAAAGATTAAGAGCAAAACATTCAGGCATGACAATTTAATTCAGCTCTCTGCACGAGCAGAACGCTCAGGGGACGCAGCTCGCAGGGTGACATGATGACAGTATTCACCTTCTCTCCCCGAACACCACGGACCCCTGCAGGACCCTGATGGACAGACAAACACACATAGGCCATGCGTCATTATATATCGGGTGGCTAGACAGTGAGCAGCTTTAAAATGATGGGCACTGCAACGTGAGGAGGACGATGCGTACTGAATAAGTAGTTTACAACGTAATAAAGATACTGTGTCCTTGTGAATATCAAGTCCTCTGTAATAACAAAGATTTATGCTTGTGTTGGTCTCTTTATGTCTCTGGACAGACTTCCTCAGGGTGACAGGATTTTGAAAAACACGACCCTGGAAGAGATCTTTGATGGAGAGGCTCTGCTGGTGTATGTCATGTTAAGGAAACACTTGATATTTTACCGGCGACCCCCTTTCCCCATCCAAGCCAGGCCGACCCTCCTCTCCCTGAGACATGACAGGAAAAGGCACAAGTGTTAGTTTTATCATCCTGAGGCCAATTCATATCAGATGACATCTTCAGTGACACGGCGACGTGCTGTCTTACTCTAGGTCCTGGATCACCTCTCTCTCCTCTCGGACCCGGGACCCCGACGCCGACTTCCCCCTGGCAACATAATAATATGTTCACCCTTCAAAAGAGTCCATTAACATTTAAGCAGGCAGATGGAAATGTGTCGCCTCGGATAGTCACCTTGTCCCCTTTAACCCCGTTGGTACCAGGAGAACCCTTGAAAACATGGTGTGTAAATCGTCAGTCACATCTGGTCATTTCCCTTCCTCTCTCTTTCTGTCTCAGACATTTTACTTTAAAAACTTTTACACATTAAAACTTCCTAAGCAGGATCAAAATCAAGCCAACTATATTAAGGTGAATCTTGCTGCTAATCACAGTGTAATAAAAACTACACTCACTGCCTGTCCTGGAGGCCCAGCAGGACCTGGGGCTCCAGCATTTCCTGCACGGCCTGCAAAGCCTTGGAGACCCTGAAAATGAGACCTCAGTGGTTCAAAATCACACCACAGAGATGAAGACAGAAAGCACACAGTATTGTGTAACCAGCAGCTCCACTGACCCTCTCCCCTGGCGGTCCAGGAGGTCCAAGTTGTCCAGTTTCTCCTCTCAGGCCAGGCGGTCCAACGTCACCTGACTTCCCCAGTGGCCCTGGAGGACCAGGTGAACCAGGAAGGCCTGGATCTCCCTGAAATTAAGTTGCAGTTAGAGTCTGATCCGCATCTGATAAATCACACTGACTAATTCAAGAAGCAGCGTGAACTGTTACCCACCTTTAAACCTTGAGGCCCGACCCGACCGGGAGGACCTGCCAGTCCGACCCCTTTCTCTCCCTGCAAATACACACTTTGTGGTAACTGTCGTACAGATCGGGTTTCAGCCAAAGTAATAAAGCCCATGACAAAAGCTCACCTTATCTCCTTTTGGTCCAGGAGATCCCGGTGCCCCCTGCATGAAAAACAAATATGGAGGTGTGAAAATAAGAATTGCTGATGGATTTCTGAAGACCCATACTAATAATGCATTGGTGGAAAGAGATACAGAATGAATATTCTTCTTTTTTGTTCACATGAACAATAATAATACTAACAAAGCGCAGTTTTAGTTTTTGCAGTTCATTATTATACTGCAGAGGACACGTTTAATCGGTATCGGTGTGTACTGTCAGCGGCTTGCCTGTCATTAC
This sequence comes from Chaetodon trifascialis, assembly GCF_039877785.1. Classification (NCBI taxonomy): domain Eukaryota; kingdom Metazoa; phylum Chordata; class Actinopteri; order Chaetodontiformes; family Chaetodontidae; genus Chaetodon; species Chaetodon trifascialis. The sequence continues at coordinate 16,419,752 of NC_092058.1, read as the reverse complement.
AGTTAACATGCCTCGTTAACCTCAGGGACGACAAATAATCAAAACCTGGAGCATCAGAGGAGATTACAGTTGACACTTTCAGATAGAAGGTCTGGAGACTTTAATCACACTGCAATGGAAAGACGGCTGATTAAAGTAAGATTAAGTAATTGTCTGGCTTTGGTGTGAAAGACTTTGACAAAAACAATCCCACTTTTAAGTGTATGGTTCAAAAAAAGCGAAAAAATGAATACATTTGCTTGAAGCATTATATTTTACTATGCTTTTTGTGAGTTGTGGATAACAGAAATGTTGAGCCACTAAAACGTAAGTTTGAAAAAGGATGAGTAGCCCTCCATGCAGACACATGTTGTTTTTAGGATTTAGGATAAAAACAAGCCGTCCATTCTTTCTTATGGCTGTGGGAGCACATTGAACTCACAAAATAACATTTATTAAGGATGTTAAATTTAAATCGTCAAGAGTCAAGCAGAAACCAGGAAATCATCAAAATGTGAAGAAAAACATTCAGTAAAACGACATGTGAGAGTCTGAGTCCAGAGAACAAGGAGCAGATTACTCACATCCTCTCCAGGCTCTCCTGATTCACCAGCCACTCCCTATAATGACGACAGATATAGAGACGGAAATGTACATTACATTACATCAAGTGTAAGTGTTGCTCTGCAGCGTGATGGTACTCACCCTCTCTCCTTTGATGCCAGCAGGACCTTTGTCTCCCTTGACACCCTGACAGACAGCAAGTACCATAGAGTTTTAAAGAAAATGCACATTTTCCTACTGACTGAGAGCCAGCCTTCAGAACAAAGGTTTGGTCAGACTCACCTTTTCTCCAGCTAGACCTCTCTCTCCGGTTGTGCCTGGCAGTGTTTGACCAGGAAGACCCTGCATCAATCACAGGAAAGTTATGTCAGCTCGGTCCTGTTTCATGTCACTCCTTGGCCTTGGCAGTTTAGTACGCATACGCATTCAATATGTGTTTTCAGTATCACAGCTAAAATGGAAAGGAAAAGGTTAATGTTGCAACTTCCACGCTGATGTCAATAACAGTGACTCACCCTCTCTCCTTTGGGTCCAGGTGGTCCAGCCACAGACTGTAAGAGCGCAGGGAAAATGGAGAAAATAATAGTGATTACCTGTGCAGCACAGCATGGGTTCTTGTTCATGAAAAGACATAAATGTGCGCTTAAGAGCCTTCATATTCAGGTATCATGACAGCCCATGCATTAGCCTTTCCAGCTCCCTTTAACGTCTTCAGCACGCAGCAAGTCCTACTGCTTAGCCACTGGACTACGCCAGACTGAACACCTGAAATCTTTTCTGCTCTTTCAACAATTTGGTAGAGGGACAAAAGTCTTGTGTTAATAATATGCCTAATATTCAATTGTACTGGCGGGACTGAAAGAAACACTTGGCTGTGACGGTTAATTCAAGGAACTAATTACTGTCATTACTGTGTGATCAAGTGCCGTCTCTTTCTCCTTTTGTGTGTGTGTGTGTCCCCAAAGTGTTCTGTCGTCCGGGTTGAGCATGAGTGAAGGGAGCAAAGTGGAGGCCTAAGTTCTTGGATTCAGGAGCACTGAAACCTAAAAAATGCTTGCAGCTGTGTAGAAAGCTTCACACGTGTTCAGCTTTGTTTCTGTGTGTGCGTGTGAACAAATGGTGGGGCCGCTGAGCAGATGGACAAGTGTTGCCTGGTTATTTATCAAGGAAGTGAATTCACTGACAGCGACAACGTGGCTCTGTCCAAGGTGCTGAACCCAAGGCTGTCAGCAGTGAGGGAGCTGCTCGAGACGCTCGTCATGATTCATGTCAACACTGCTCAACAGCAGGAATGAAAGCGAATACTGAGCGCCTGACAAGCGAGCTCCATCTTTGTGCATCTTTTGCCAAACACTTTTTAGCAGTGATGACTTCAAACTGCTTTGAAGTAATAAAACAGGACAGGGTGTCTGGTATGATACGAACTCAGGACAAATATTCCCTCAGACATAATGTCAAGGCTTTTAAAGGCACATATTGTGCGCCTTACTGTAACCACTTCCTGTCTCCATGCATTTGATAAAACACTTGTCATGTAAAGGAATATGGTGAAGTTTTATAAGCAAACATTGCCAAGAAGAAAAGGAGTTGCAGCAGCAAACACAACTGGAAACAAAGAACGCTGTGAGAAACTCTTCTCACATGAGGACCGAGTAAAGCTAATAACAGAAATTAGTGGCAAGTTTTTTGCTGTTGTGGATGACGAACCCCTTTCTGTGGTGGGAATGTACTTTGGATGCTTAACTGAACAGCTCGAAACGGTCTACGTACTGCCACACAGACATTTCAACTCTGGAAAAGCTGCCTCACATCTGTTCTCACTGACGTCCTATCAGAATGCTTAAAAACACTGCAGTTGTGAGTTGACAGCAGTCAATGTGTGCGCCACTACATGTCATTATGATATCTGGCAGCAAACCTGCTGCTTTGCATTACAAAAAGCTGTGCTCCAGGCTAAAAAGGTTGATTGCTCCTGGCTCAGACAAGGGGGAATCTGTTGCATCAACAACAGCAAATGAAGAGAACAGCGCACATCATTTTACAAGGTGAGGTCTGGTGCATGCACAGGCTATTGATAACGATGTAGCAGTTTAATAAATGATCAAATTATTCTCATCTGCAGTGTAATGACACTGATTTTGGAAGTAAAAACAAAGATGATTTTGACTCTGTGTGATAATGTGATGAGGCCTGCACGGAGGAAGTTATGAATGCATGCGACCTTCTCTGTCACTTTCAGTCTCACTGAGCTGAAATTGAAATTGAGATCCTCATCAGCAGAATTGGCACAGGCTTTTTCATGCCGAGCCAATCCCAATTAACAGGTGCCTGCAGTCACTCAAATGCAGACACTTTGCAGGCAATAATATTTCAGTGTCAGTGTTGAGGTAGTTTCCATATGAAGGCCAAGTAGTGCTGACAAATCACAGCCAAACGAACGGTTTTAAATTATAATGAGAAATATTCAATTCCAGCAATAATTCATGGAAACTCAAACCATGGATGTCTTGACCTGAACACGACACAGCTACACTGGAACATCAAGTTCACTCTGCTTTCTCAGTTCTAACCGTAAATCCAGGGTCGTACTACTGTCCTGAAACCTCGAATTTGGCCGTCATCATCTTGGTTTTTGGAGCCAGACATGACCATGTTTGGATGACAGGGTGGAGCTGGGGAGGATACACATTGCCACGCCTCCATTTGATTGGATGTGACTGAGAACCTGAGGACACGCTGTGGTAGCCACTTGTGAGTCACGAGACCTAAAGAATACCCCGCTTTATCATCTATTTTACTCTACGTGGGACCATAATTTAAAAAACGACCATCATGCTGTAATGAAGAGGAGTTGAAACTAGTGATATAGACCATCAACTCATGAGGAAAATGTTTACTAACGTAATAAATCAAGTAAGAAGTAGGGTCACTTTCTCGTAAGCTTCTTTTGTAGTCAGTGGAGTCTGGCCATTACAAAGAATGCAGGTTTAAGCTACTTCCTCACTGGCTTCACTTTTCAGACCCTGAAGCTCTGTCCACTTATTATTCAGTCTATGATAACATAGACCTGTGAGGAGAGAGAGAACACAAGAAATACGTTTCAGACATGTCAAAAGTCATTTCACTTTTCAAAATTTACCGAGTCACTAAGTGCCAGAGAATTTGCTCTTTAAATGTCAATCAATAACAGTCGGACAACAGAGAAATCCCACTAATCCCACAGCCTTCACAGGAAGATGAAGTTCTGGTGTTACTGCCTATTCCCAGCACAAAATTCATAATAAAAAGCAAGGGATGTTCAGTATTTAGTATTACAGTAAACAACAATGTATTTCCATCAAACTCTTCTAAAGTTTGGAGAAATGCATCTCCTGTTTTTGTTTGCACAAACATCGAGTGCTATGAATGAAGACCAATATTCAGTACAGTTCTCGTGCAGAGCCATTCTCACTTTCAGCTGATAGCAGAGCTCGCTGTGTTACCACAGAGCGTTTTGCCTTGTTTCCACATGTAAACATTTCCCAGGTTAGAGGTACGTAGCCAACCCATCTTCTGCAAATGCACACAAACATTTGTCGAGAGAGAAATGAGAGCAGAATTTCAAAATCCAATGACCATTAAAACCCCCAAACCTCTGCCTTGCTCACTGTATTGACTTTACTGACTTCAACTGCAGGCTCCTGATGGATCCCCAAATCAACAGAGTCAGACTGAAGAGGTCTATTTTCTGTTTGCGAGCTGTTCGCACCTCACACTGCGGCAGACAACTCACAGATAAAATATCAGAGTTTATAGCCACAGCCAGCAGCAGCACATAAGTAACTAACAGCGGGACTCCCAGCCAACTCTAAGAAGTGTACAAATAGCAGGGGAATTTATCTGGAGCACCATTTGGGTTTCAGGCAACCCCAGCTGTAGGTGCACAAATATCAACAGCCTGACCACGGCCCCTGAAGGAAGACACAGAATAGGCCGGCATTGTGTCGTGCATCAGATGGAAACTCTTGCAGCAAGAAGCTAATAATAGCACGACAGAAATGTTTTTATTACTTCAGGCAGCAGCTGGTATCACATCCAATAAAGGCAACCACAAAACCAATTTCATTGACTGTCCTTCTAGCAAGAGGCTGCTCAGTAGATACAGCATGTTCTCACCTTCCCCGGAGGGCCGCTGTCTCCCTGCTCCCCCTTTAAGCCCGACTGGCCTGGAGGTCCAGCAATGCCCTGAGGAACAAATTACACCATGATGACACCGAGAAGGACCTGATAAAACAGCACAGTGCACATGACACACATGCACAGTCAACTGCATGGGCACAAACACAGGTACACAGGCACACACCTGCTTTCCTGGCAATCCAGGTAATCCTTCTTTACCAGGCACCCCATCTCTTCCAGGGACTCCTGGTTTACCTGCTTCACCCTGAGGAGCAACACATAATTCAGTACGTGATGAATTTAATCAGAAACATGCAGTTTTTTTCTTTATAAAATGTTTAAATAATGAGGTCTTCACTTATTTTAAGATATTTTGTTTCATTGTACTTAATTATTTTGTTTTCTCGAGAAAACACCATAATCCTAATCATGAGAAAACAAAAGGTCATTTCCTCTTATTATTTAGGATGTTTATCAGAGACCAGGAGCGCCATGCCAGCATGTATTGACAACTGCACCTTGACAACTGCAGCAACTGATTTAAGCTGAAAACATATTTAGGAGAACCCGATATCCATCAGTGCATCAAACTATACATCAGTTTTAATTATTTACCTATCCCTCACAATAAGTAGCCATGATGTAAATGTCCTCATGTCAAATCAGAGCGAAGACACTTTCACAACAAATGACAGAAGTCCATAAAAACTTCACATGGTTTGCTGTGAAGCTCCCAAATCCGCTCTGCAGAGCAGTGCGTGCATGTCCTGGTCCGCTCTTGTGAATCTTACAGTATGAAGTCGTTTTCCTGTGATAAATGATCTAATAATCTCGAGAAATCTTTTGTTTTCTCAAGATAATGAGATAAATTAACCCGTTATCTTAGAAAAATTAGTTTGGTTATCTCGAGATAATTAAAATTCCAAAAAATACCTGCAAGCACACAGTTAACAACAGGAGAATCGTGATAGAAAAGCTGGTTGTGGTCACTTCATAAAGAGTCAGTATGCTGTGCGTGATCTGAGGGGATTGCTTGTTTTTCAGCTGACGGTACAACAAATCACATGTTCTGTAAGCTGCATTTTCAAATTACGAACACGACACGCAGCTGAAGTTGCCATTTATCAACAAAAACTTGCTACACGTTTTGGCATTTTTATTTAATTACCTTCCTATTTTCAGTTAGAACTCAAATGCCTCAGGCTCAAAACATTTCTTCAATTTTACACTTCCCCACTGTGCAACACAGCAACAGTCACAGCCAGATCAAGACCGCATACTCACCACCTGCCCTGACAGTCCTGGGGGGCCCTGTGGACCCTGCAGGGGAGAAATAAACACAGAGGTATGAGGGAACACAATATGATAAACACACACACAAGATGTTCAATGAACAAGACAACAACAAAGCAGCTTGTCCCTGCAGAGAAGCTGTGATTTATGGGAACACTTACCACAGCTCCCGGAGGGCCCGGTGGTCCAGGTAGACCTGTGCTCCCTTGGGCACCAGGGGGGCCCTGCAGAGAGGAGAAATACACTCACACAATGCACATTCTGCTACACAACACACTGTTTAGATTGTAATGCGACCATGAACTGAGGCTGCTGGACCTCTTGTGTGAAAGAGCTGTTTTACCTGCACACCAACGCCTGGCTCTCCTTGATTACCCTGTGAAAAACAAACTTATTATGACTTTGGCTGGCGAATAGTAAAAAATAAAGAACTTCAGCATGTGTGCTGTAACAGGCAGCACAGTCAGATGTAGTTAACTCACCTTTACACCTGATGGACCTGGAAGCCCGTTGGGACCCATGGGGCCCTAATTGAAACACATATGACCAACATGTAAAGTGCTGCTTTCAATAAGAGTCTGTGCATGTGTGTTCATGCTTCACAGTGTGTGTCATGCTTACAGTTGGCCCCCTGATGCCAGGTTCTCCTGGGTTTCCCTGGAAGGAAAATACAAGTCATACACAGCACATTCACATGACAAAACACTCATCACTACACATTTTAAAGGAATATTTTGACATTTAAAAAATCTTATTCATGTCCTTGCTCAGGGTTAGGTGAGAAGACTGATATCACTGCCTGGCAAGCTCACGGTGACGACAAAACTACCACTGCGCACGCCACATATTTCTGAATTAAATATGCTCATACAAACTGAGCCCATAAAAAAGTATATACATTTTTATGTGCCGATAATGGACAACATGGGGTTAACGTAAATGACGCACTGATGTATCACTGAGAGACGTGAGCGTCCACGCAGGTAATGCGAATATACAACAACAAAACATGGACTGACTCACGACAGCAGGTAGGACAATGCAAACAGAGGATCCACAATGTCAACAATGAGACACTCACATGGTAAGCTCTGAAAAATCAGTGCTGTGAGAGGGATAAGCACACAACAGACAGCAGGCACAGCTGCATGCACGATAAGCAGACTCAAGCGCATCGACAGCACAGTACTTTTTGGAGAACACCCAATTTAGTACCCCCCCCACACTATTGTATGTTGGATCTTGGCGAACGCTTCGGCTCAGGATGTCAGCTGACTTCCTTTCATCTCCTCCAACAAATCTGTGGTGTTTTACTCGCCTGAAGTTCAACTTCAAAACTCAACTCGTGAGTTTGACACGGATTCTGTGGGGACAGGTGATCTTGATCAATGTTTCATGATGAACCAATCACGCTCTGACTCTTATCCCAGACCCCGGCTCCTGGAAGGGTGTTTCTAATACAAATGAATTAGGATTAAAATGGTGAAATTTGCCTGGGATGTATGGTGGTGTGTGCACCCTGATGATACTTTGTTCTAGGCTCCTGATGCAGAATCATCTTTAGAACTACTTGTTGTCTAATCTCAAGCCCTCTGCTATCTCTACAGCTTTGGTCCGCTCTCACTTCTCCCTCTTGTGTCTGATACCACAGGGACCAGTTCTCCCAGCCCTCCCTCCTCCAGAGCCCAAGCATGCCAGCCAGCAGCAGAGCACCTACCGGTCTACCTAGAACTCCTGGGAACCCAGGCAGGCCCTGGAGAGGATGAAAGACAGAGGGGGGTGGGGGGCACAGGTGGGTGGAGAACAGTGTTGGAAGAGGGGAAACAAACAACAGAGATAAGGAAAGAGACAGAGAGGAAGTAAGATAGTGAGGTGGTAGCCACACAGCTGCAAAAGGCTGCTGTCTATAGATCTATGAAGCCTCGGCCCAAAAGGGGGAAAGGAGAGCTCCATCAGCTGAGTGCTGCAGCCAACCCAGTGGTTTTCTCTGAAGATCAAGCTCAAGAGAAGGCCCTTTTGCTGGGTCACTGATTACTCACTGGTTGGCCTCGAGGACCAGCGGGCCCTGTGGGGCCCTGCTCCGACATGGAGGGAAGGAAAACAAAAAGTGTGAGGAAGTGCTTAATATCTCTCCTCTCTTTACATCCTGCAGCTGACCGAGCAATCAGAACACACAATACATCCAGATGAAACCTTAATGTGTCCTCTGATGTTTGCTGGAGTTCTGCTGGTTTGATATTTTTAAAAGGTTAAGCAGGTGCATTTTGTGTTTCATGAGCATTAACACTCCAATATGTACATTTATAAAGACAAATACACAATAAGCAACAATATTATCAACACATTATTAAAACTTCTGAAAGAAATATTCATTCAATAGTTACACAAGTGCCTCTAATCCAGGAAAGTCATTACTATAATCATGCCCTCTGTGAAAATGAAAAAAACAAAAAGCACAACAGTCAGTTTCATCTTCACCTTCAGAAGTATAACGTAGCTCAGATCCAGCACTTCACACTTACCGGTTTCCCATCCTGACCAGGTTTTCCTGGTTCTCCTGGTGTTCCCTGAGACGACAGACCACAGATTGCTTCTTATTAAGAAAATGCACAGCAACAACAGTACAGTAAGATCAAATCTGATCTCTCACTTTAGGAGTTTATTATAATACTGTGATCCAGCTCACCTGTGAGCCATCACGGCCTCTGTCTCCAGCCTCTCCTCTGTCTCCTTTGTCACCACGAGGTCCCGCCAAACCCTGAGACACATCAAAAGTAGCTCATTTGTATACAGAAACCCGTGACAGCACATGACTTGACACATGATTGCATGTATTATGTGTGAATCTTACTCGGTCTCCTTTAGGTCCCATCGGTCCTGCAGCACCAGCCTCTCCCTTCTGTCCTGTAACTCCTGGAGGGCCTCGGACCCCAGGCGTACCGATCAGCACTGAGTCAGCAGAGGCTCCCTACAGTACATTCAGAGACAAACGATTATGGACTCCATTCATTGTGTGTCTTATATGAACAAAAGGTTCATGGTTTCACTGCATCAATAACAAGGATGAGAAGGAGTTTACCTTCTGACCTGGGGGGCCGGATGGTCCCATTAGTCCGGGTTTACCCTGGAAATCACATGAAACTCTCAAGTGTGGAAGTGGTTACATAAAACATGGATTTCTCTTCACGACCTGGATGCCTGGAGGACCAAGGTAAATGTCAATGTGACATCAGCACTTACTCCTTCTCCTTTGTCACCTTTCTCTCCACTCGACCCCTGAAAGACAATTACCCATGATATTAGTAGAATCACGTTCAGGAAGATAAAAAAATCATTTGTTTTGCCAACTCTCCTCCTCACCTTCTCTCCTGGTCTTCCAACCTCCCCCAGTTCCCCAGCTCGCCCAGGAACTCCTGGTATTCCAGGCTTGCCTGGCTCTCCAGCAGGCCCTGGGGGTCCCTCAGGCCCTCGCTCTCCAATGGCTCTACCTGGAGGCCCAGGTCCTCCCACAGGTCCTCTCTCCCCTTGGTCCCCTTTTGATCCTCTCTCTCCTGGAAAACCTCGAACACCCTGGTGCACAACAGGAAATGGACAGAAATCAAATATAATGTTTTAAAATTTCAAATTATGCTGATTAGACATTTAACAGATGCTGAAATGTAGTGCTCCATCTGGACTTTCTGTCATCTTACTGGGGGTTTTCAAGTTTTTCATTTTTACAGTAAGCCTCCAGGAAGCTCTTGGCCGTACTTACATCTAAACCAGATTGTCCTCTTTGTCCAGGTTCACCCTTGTCTCCCTTTTCACCTTTCACTGCCTTCTGCACTGTGGGAGCCTGTGGTGTGTCCTTCCTGTCCACAACCACCTTCAGATCAGACACCTGTGTGGAGGGCAGAAAAGGGAAATGTTTGGCAAAAGTTTCCTAACTTTTAGCCACAGGTTCCTGTCTGTGAGTCATTTATATTTTGTCTTTTCAGTTGCTCCAGTCCAGTCCAAAATAGAGATCATTTTAAAATGGATTCGTACATAAACTCTGAAATATATAGTTTCACTGTGAGAAACTGGAGTAGTTTGTCATCTGCAGTGACACTAAATGAGGGTTGTAAACTCCTCCACACTGTCTGGGCTATGTTTATTCTAAGGAGTGACAACTCAGTCACAGACCTACATCAATCTTTAGTGGCACGTCCATGACATCAACCCACACATGCTGCTGTGGTTTTAAACTACTCGCAGTCCTATTTTTATCACGGCCATAAACCGAGCAAATCCCACACTTGACCGTGGCAACTCTGTTAATCCACTTTTACTGGATGAAGACATTTTTATTTTCAAAGTAATTGATCTGTTTGACACAAGAAAAGCAGCTGAGCATGAGTTATTAATACATCTGGAAGCTGTAAATGCATTGATGACATTTGCAAGAAATGATGGACAAAAATAACACTTTGCACGAGTTCCAGGAAATCTTCCATGAGCCAGACAATTCAGCAAGAGACACATCCGCATATCTATGCTAGACTTGCTAATTGCCAATTGCATTTTCCATTAACACCAATGCAAGCCTCTCAAATACTCATTTTTTTCCTGTGTGATGGCTACATGCTAAATTTGAGTTGTACATTCATGTGCATGTATATGTGCAGTTTGCAATGCCATATTTTATGTTTCCATAGTTTTACAAAAAAGGAAAGATCCTAAAGTCCTTCACTCTATTGCGGTTTCATGAGTCCTTATTTCAAGGATCAAATATTAGCTATCTGCTAAGCTAACGTCTACAAAGCAAGAGCAGAATAAACAGACATTTGCATCTCCAAAGTGATTATCAAGCTACAACCTCATCACATTCAAATCCAAAGTAAAGCTGCGTAGCTCTACTGCATTTAATCACGTCCTTACATTACATAAAAAACTGAAAACTAGAAACCTTCCTGCATCTTTAAAGGCACAACAGATTATAGAATCATTAAAATGCAAATCATAATCCACATACCTGAATGCCAAGGCTGGCCAGAGCCTTCTGTACATCCTGGTGAGAGAAATGCACAAAAGTCATTCAACAGAGATGAAGAACATTGACAATAAATGTTTCCACAAGTCACAGTGGAGTCATGACAGGTGATGAGCTGACGCCGTACCACTGCTGTCCCGGGTCTGCCCGGCGCCCCGTCCTCTCCTGGGTCGCCCTGCAAATAGAAAGATATTAAAGTATCAACACAAAATGCATGAAGCCTCACTCATGTGACACTTTCACTAAAACGGGGATGTGAGTTGAACTTACAGCATCACCTTTAGAACCGGTCAGACCTCTCTCCCCCTGGAACAAAGAGGGGTAGAAGTTCAAAAAGCAGAATAAATGGTTACTAATCTAAAGCAAACTGAGATCAATAAAAACAACCACAACTTACTCTGGCTCCCACAGCTCCTGGGATCCCAGGGACGCCCTGAAGGACAGAGCAAGGACAATGATAAAAACATCAACAGATAAGACTGTGGGAGGCCTGCAGCAGCATACAGAGACAGATGGAGATAAAACACACGTCCCTGCTGCTACATGAGGGAGAGCGATGCTGCTGAGGATAACATGACCACACGAGAGCTACACACGGTTTCTGGTTGATGTCTCTGGAAAATTACCTTTTTTATGATGGCATGCAAACAATGAAACACAGTTACATATTTAACATAATTTCATGCAAAGGAACTGTTTTGTGCATTTAATGAACTTCATCTTCCATTAATGTGCAGCAGCCCGTTTAGGTCCATATTATTCCTTGCACTTAAAACTGCAGGAAAAGCAGTAATGTGTGTGTGTTAGACCGTAATATGCATTTAACGAATGTAATGAGAAAAGATGTCTGAATGTTGCAAAGTCATGCACACTCACGGGGGTTCCTGGAGGCCCCTGTGGGCCTGGGATTGGTGCAGCTGGAGCTCCTTTAACATACACAACCTGAGAGTCGGGGACAATGCATAGATTGGCACAAATTAAAAACTATCAGTCCCATTCATGATATGTTTTGACTGCGTGGACATCTACCGCACCTGTCCAGGAGGGCCAATGCTGCCAGGTACTCCAGGAAGCCCTGGAGGCCCAGTGGGTCCTACAGGCCCAGTAAGGCCCCGGTCTCCTTTCAGCCCATCACGGCCCTGGAAAACACATGCGATTACACAACTGAGACACTCTACACAAGGTTACTTCCTCCTGCACTATACTAGAGTGAACTATAAAATCAAAGCAGGTGGCCGCTGCCACCCCTCCACTGATGTTCTAGAGATAATTAATATGAATTTGCACATGAAAACAGCACTCTGACATTTGGCGCCTTTCTGCATTCCTCTCAGAAGTGGCTTCCCCTTAAAGGCTAAGCTTGATCATTAGAGGCTAGTGAATGTATAGAGCTGCTTCTGAGAAGCCTATTGATTCGGCAGTGAGTGAGAGTGTGATGGTAATGTCAATGTCAGATCAAACTACACTTGATAAATACACACTTTAGAGGGAAAGTGATGGGGAGGAAGGAAAGAGGAAGGCTGATGTGTAATACAGCAATGTCAAGGAAAACAGGATCAATACAGGAAGGAGGGGGTGAAACTGGGCAGGTTGAGTCAGACAGGACACAGCAGAGAAATAAATGACACCAAAACACAAAGAGATAATAATATAAAGGAGATTTGGCAAAACTGACATCTCTTCCAGCTCCTCCTGCTTCTCCTTTGTCACCCTGCAGATTAAAGACAACAGAGTCAGATTCACATAAAAAAACAGACATAATAAGCACCACTGTACATGACAACAGAGGAAAAAATGATCTATTTCATAGACTTGTCAGATAAATCTGTTAGAGATCAACATTCTGCTTTTGGTCAAGTTACTTTTCCTGAACTCGCATAAACTGGTGAACAACCACGAACCTTTCTCCCATCTTCACCTGGAACACCGTCCTCACCCTGCAAGTCATAACAAAATGCATTACAGACTCCACAGGAAGCAACTGAGTAATGGCCGGTCCACTGCAGGAGCACTCAGACAATTCAGTGTCATTATGCCAAGACAGCCATTACGCAGCAGACCACAGAATAAACATCTGTACTGCTTTTGATCAGTCAACATCTGGCACAGGAGAGAATATGTCAAGGTTATTGCCAATAAGACAGTGATCGAGAGACAAAGTGAGAGGAAAAAGCAAGCACTACAATCAACATTCACATTCTGACGAAACACAGTCAATATCAAAATCTGTCATGTCTTATTAGAGCATGTCAAATTAAAGATGCTGAAGCATACCGGCTGGGACAAGTAAGGCCTTACCATTTTGCCAGGAGCCCCAGGTTTGCCATCTTCACCTGCTTTACCCTGAAATGTAACAGCAAGGCTGATAAGACACAACCATGTAAATGTGGTCGAAAACAGACTGAGATATAAAACAACAAACGGATTCGACTCATGAAGAGATACGTAGATACAAAAATAAAAGTTTGTGTGTGGGTGTGTGAGTGTACTCACAGGTGTCCCTGGAGTGCCTGGAGGCCCGACAGGCCCTGGGGGGCCCTGTTCCCCTCTGAGTCCTGATAGACCCTGGTAAATGAAATCAGCACACATCACAGTGAATGGCTTAATCAGGCTAAATACCTGCTAATATCTGGTATTGTGAAAGGTTAGGATGTGTAGTCTCGTCATGTTAAAGTGTAATAACACTTGAATGTTTTCCACTTGTACATCTCAGAAAATTAAATGTGCATAAGATTGCACACCACAGAAACATACAGCAGCAGCAGTCATGGAGCTGTCATCTGTCCGTCTGCCCCTTAAAATAGCATCGAGGCTCTTTCACTAAACTTTCAGCTGAGCAGTTGTGGACTTTCTGAATCATTATTATGGTCAATATTACATAATAATCTGCTGTGAAACTGGACTGGGAACATCTCTTCCCTACAGTCGCCTTATGCAACTGGCCACAGGAGTGAGGGCTGTATATTAACGCCTCCACAGTGCCCCCTGCAGCACGCACACCTAAAGTGCACAGTGAGAAGACGCGTTCACTGACAATGTGTTAAACACAGAATTTGGGTGATATGATCGATATAATATTGAATAACTTCAAACAACTTACTAAATATATACAGTACAAATCTGATAATTGATTGAATTCAACTGCATTTTTCAAACAAGGAACCTCACATCTCTGCCAGGATCGCCCGGTTTCCCAGGATCACCCTGTAACACAAGGAAAAATAAACAGTGTATCAGCTACACACATATTCACCACCCAGCGAGGCTCTACATACAATGTGTTTTACAGTTTGGTGAAAAGACGGCATAAACTGAAGTACCCTCTGACCAGGTGGTCCAGATGAACCTGGTTTACCATCAAGACCAGGGCGTCCATCTAACCCGGACGCTCCCCTTTCTCCCTGATCACACAGAGGTTTGAGGTTAGAGAACATTACATTACATCCTGAAACAGTGAGAGAACAGCTTAAGTGGCTCAGTTCAGCTTTTGGCCATGAAGCTTTCTGCCAGGCCCTCTGCACCTCATCCCGCTGAGAATCTATTACAAAGGGAAACAGAATCCAGACGAACGAAGGACAGCGAGATCTGCCGCTCACCTCACCAGACAGCAGAAAATACTTCACTCCTCACTACTGATAAAAGTAAATGTGTCAGCAGGTGAGAATGTGAGTAGCAGTCACACAGATTGATTTCAAACCTTCTCTCCAGGCGCTCCTCTCTCTCCTGAGTCACCCTGCAAATATAAAATATGAAATATATTACAAGTGAAAGTGATGTAAAGGCACAAATGATTCACATATTTTCAGATTTCTAGTTATGAGAACTGAAGTAGAGGAACAGTGTCAGCATGCAAACTCACCCTTGTGCCTGCAGGCCCCCGTTGGCCCTCAGGGCCCTTCAGAGACAGCATGGGAAGAACAAGAAGTCACAGAGGATCATTAGTCACGCATACAAAATCAACAGGGAGAGGTGTCAGTGCATACAGATGCATATACAGTGGTTTATCAGATGCTCACAGAGCCATGTTTCAATTGCAAGAATGAGGCAAACTCACTCGTAGGCCGGGGGCTCCGGGAGTCCCTGCTTCGCCTTTCTGACCTTTGGCGCCGTTCTCTCCTGGGTCACCAATGTCGCCCTGAGGATCACAATGACGCAAGTTGTTTTAGCTGTCCTACTTTTTTTTTTTTTACCCAGTTAACATTCAGTTAATCATGTCATCGTGGTTTTATTCAGAGTTTTGCCATCGTGTGTCTGCAGGAACTAAAACAGCCACAAGAAGACTGGATTTGGGAGGAGCAGCACAAGCTCTGCACGGGTTCATACCTTCTCTCCTCTCTCTCCTTTTAGCTGGGCCTGGATGTCAGCCTGTTAAAGAGAACAGAGACAAATGCATGTGATGTCAACACTGGGTTCAACTGGGCTGTTGGAAGTACATTCAATGGTAAGATGATGCAGAACATTATGAAGTCTAGATCTGCCAATGTCCCCTAAGTCACTACAATGAGAAACCTTCTCAAAATAATGAGTTAGTATCTCAAAATAACAACTTAGTGTCTCAAAATAATGAGAAACCTTCTCATTATGAGGCAGAAATGGGGCTTCAGATGCTGCAGTGTTCTGAAGTCTAGTTTAAGTATCATTATGGTTCATTTTGTTTTAAACCCACAGTACAATGTGACACACTCACCATTTTTCCTGGTGGTCCTGGAGGCCCCTGAGGTCCCTTGACGAAGAGAGTGGAAATATGTGAATCCACTACATTTGACACAAAGCTATAGAAGCACTTTGTAAAAATAAAGCAAACAACAAACCAGATCTCCTTTTTCTCCTCTGGGCCCCACAGGTCCAGGGCTGCCCTGTGATCGAACACAGATCAATAAAGATACTGAGCAGATGACCTTCGTCACTGTTTCTTCTCTCAAGGCCTCGGTCAAACAGCACGAGAGCATTGTGACAAGCTAACTCATGCATCATGGTACATAAATGTGTGTCTCACATTTCGTCCGTGCTCTCCTGGGTCTCCTATGTCTCCTTTCTCTCCTGGTCGCCCCGATTGACCAGCCAGTCCCTGAGGGGAGGAGGGGTCAATAAAACGTCTGTTAACTGAACTTTGCATTGATGCTCTTTTGTACTTTCAGAGTGCAAACTCGTCCTACCCTCAGCCCTCTTTCTCCCGGCTTCCCTGGAAGGCCAGACTCCCCCTGATGAAACATAAGATGAAAAGCCAGTTGCAGTTACATAGACACACACACACACACACACACACACACACACACACACACACACACACACACACACACACACACACACACACACGTACGTTCAATAATGAGAGTGGATGTTAGCAAGAACAAGAGGGAGAGACCATACTTACAGGTGTGCCTTCGTCGCCCTTCTCTCCTCTCGGCCCCTGTGTAATATACGTATAAATAATTCATTGATTTTAACTGGGTGGAAATCTTAGTGGCAAGACATTTCAAAATCTACAACATCAACTAGTACAGAGGACATGGGTATAAAAAATACACTGTTAGACTGCATGCGAGTATACTTTACCTCTAAAACGGCATCATTAGAGATGCATGTTGGAAGGAACAGAAGAAAGCTTAACAGGCGGTCTGATCTTTGACATCAACACTGAGAGCCACATGCAATGACAGTAACTGCTTGACTCTGTTTTACAGCGGCAGAATGTAACATTGATTGTAGTATAAAACCAGTAAAAGCTTCCTACAAGGACTGGGATATATGGTTGATACCATGACGAGGATACTTGTACAGATGTTTCTAATTCTAATCATCAAAACAGTCCAAAGCAGCAATGCACAATATGAATGTATTGCAGCAGATTCTTACCTGCTTCTTATGGCTGTTACTGATAAAAAAAAACAATAATATCACATTTTTGTGTTTTAAAAAGAAACTCATAACCTGTAGTTTATGCACACCTGACGGTAAGAAAGACTAAGATGGAGTGAGCAAAGATGGATGATTTAATATTCCATATTTCTGACCTAGCAGAACTGACATTACTGACTTTATTATTATCGGCTGGTACTTTATCAGCCTGGTGATTTATCGCGCAACCCCAGTCCAAAGAAAAGCTGGAACACAGCAATTAGTAAATTATCAAAATAGCTGCCTCTTAATTTTCTCTTGATTTACTAATTCAGCTCTAAAGCTCATACCATCACACTAACATTCAGCTTCAAGCTGTTAAATAATAACATTTAACAAGCACCCTACTGACTGCTGAATGTACAGAAAGCAAACAACAAGTGAACCATGAAGGTGAGGAGAGAAGGTTCTGCTGAAGAGTGAACTGTGTTATTTTTCACAGTTACAACATGCAGCTCCATCCCATACACCTCTCTGACCTCTTTCCCAGCAAGACCAGGCTTTCCTGGGATTCCTGGCCGCCCATCCTCGCCCCTGTCTCCTGGTTCACCTGGGTTTCCCTAAAGGACAGAAACAAAACCAGTTCAAGCAACAAACAAACAAACAAACAGAGAAACAGAAAAATGTAGCAGGCCTCTCACCTTGGCACCCGGCCTTCCACTGATGCCAGGAAGTCCCTGAGGGAAGAGCACATGTTTTATGCATTCTCCATTTTAGGGGCACGACTTACACTGACGGTCGGCACAGGGGAATGTTTCATGAATAATGGATGCTATCGGCAGGAACATATATCACAGCAGCTGTAAACGTTATGATTGTGTCATTTGTTGTTCTGATGAAGAAGCGCTATGATGACTCCGGCATGAACTCACTCGCTCTCCCGGCTCTCCTTTAGCCCCAAGAACACCTGACCCTCCTGACCCTGGAGACCCCTTGCAAAATGACAAGAAAAGGAAATGTCATTTAGGATAGAGGCCAGATTGTAAGTCCACCTCATATGCAAACAAGATGATACTGTCCAGAGCATCATCATCATCCCCCCAATAGCTCACTTTCTCTCCTCTCAGTCCTGGCTCTCCTCTTGCTCCCTTCGCGCCCTCAGGACCAGTCAGGCCTTGCTCTCCCTGTGGGAGAAAACAAAGGAGAGTGAAGGATGATGTGAGTGAGCAGCTCGTTGTGTCAAAATGTAAACTCAACAAGGACACAACGTGATAGCTCACCTGTTCCCCTTTCTTCCCTGGCACACCCTGAATCTGCATGAATAATACAGCAAAGACTCATCATCACAGACAAAAGCTGTCATGGGGATTAAGTGATTTTCCCAAATGAAAGGAAAGATAAATTATTATATGTCATGATTTTTTTTTTCATATCTGATAACTCACACTCCTGCCGGGCTCCCCTCGTGCCCCCTCGTTTCCCTGGGAACAGACAGGTTGACCTGTTCTTTCATCTTTGCTTGGAAATTCATTACATCAGATTATGAAATGCTCTGCGATGGAATCACGTTCCCATTGACCTGCTGCTTCTCATATGATCACACCTAATTGAATCAGTCTCACCTTTTCTCCTGCTGGTCCACTGGGCCCCGGTAAACCCTGATGACAAATGCAAAGACTCATTCAGGAGACTCGCTGTGAATTTGAACAGTCAGACCATGCGGCAAAAAGGCACACTGATGTCATTAGCCAATACTACATGGCAGCCTGTCACTCACTCTCAAACCCGGTGTCCCTGGCAGGCCTGGCTTCCCTGAGTCCCCCTGAGAGATAACATTATTCAGATAACAGCACAAAATCCCACTAAAAGGAGAAGATATCAGGAGTTGAATTCATTTCAATTAAAAGCCAATCCAGCACTGCTGAACTCACTCTCTCCCCAGTTTCACCGGCTGGTCCTCTCTCCCCCTGTAAAGAGACACGTCTCCAGATTCACTGATTGTTTTCTGGGAATCGACCTTTATCAACACATGCATTCGCAGACATGATCTCGGTGCACACACTGTACATGGTGTAACTTTTAAAATGGTCATAGTGTAAATATGCTGCACTTGCTTTGGGCAGTTAGTTTTAGTTCTTATCTGCAAATAACCTTTTACTGCATGTGTGGAATTTCAAGGGATCTTGAAAAATTATTTTCTGATGCAAAAGAGGCTGAATTTATCAGCCATCACCACAGCTGTCTGCTGATTGTTTTGCAGGGACAGATATCCCTCTGATCAATAAAACAAAAAGGAAATTGGGACAGTAAGAGTCTTAAAGCATTAAAGCTGCTTTTGAGTTCAGGTACAAAGAACTTCCATGCAGCATTTTTTTATTAAACCTTCTCCATCCTTTTCTAACCAACATTTTTTAACAAACTTTTCAGATCTATGCAAGCAGACTCTCCCACACATACAGGCTACATTTACACTTAGAGAAAACGCATATGTTTTCATGCAGTTTGGCCTCTTGAGTTTTTTTCGAGGAAAACAATCATTTTTAAAAACTCTGGCCAAAGTGGAGATTTCTGAAAACGCCGGTTATGTGTTGGTGTGTAAACTGGGTTAAACAGCGTTTTAGGTTCCGAAACATCACAACATGCGACTGAAAATACTTCATGTTTACACTCGCGCCCATAGGTTTGGCAAAGTTATGATGGTGCTCGACGGCGTATTTATCTGGGTTCATGTAAATGACAACATTTTTGAAAACGATGTTGTGTGCACAATGTTACTTTTGAAAATGGAGGGGCTAAAATATCCGTTTTCCAAAATACCCTGCTACATGTAAACGTAGCCACAGACACAGATGTGCACATGCTTGACTGATTCACTCTCATATCATGTAACTCACCCGGTCTCCCTGTGATCCCGGCTCACCTGCCTGTCCTCGGTCACCCTATCAGAACAGACAGAGAGGCGAGGTCACTCCTCTATCTACACTTCACAGCACGAGAAATATTCCTTACCTTTATCTTACCTTGCTACCAATTTCTCCTGGAGGCCCGCGGGGACCCTGAAAGACATGAGAGAAATGCTTGAACATAATTGTATTAAGGGGTTTTCGTTTTAGTCCTGTTTATTTACAACCCTGACTGTAAAATAGTCATAAATAACTAAAATTATCGCCTCAGGGTTGTTCGCCAAGCAGTCAAACTGCATTTACATCCATGTTCTGTCCAGACAGTAGAGAAGACTTTGAAGGAATCTAATAAAAAAGTATTCAGTGTTTTATTGGTGAAATGGAAGTTATCACTATATTGACATGTATGATGTCAATATAGTGTCCAGTGAGAAACATGAGGTCTTCACTTACAGACTATTTTTCTGAAGGAGTTCAGAGGACTGATGGAGCAACAATCACCTGAAGCTCAATATCAGCAGAACCAATGAGCTTGTGGTGAACTACAGCGCTTCACATTTGGAAAGATCTAAACAATTATTATGACATACATTCTGAAATTTTATTTATGTATTTATTTTCTGAATGTAATGGCAATTACTATCATCCTTAATTCATCGTTCAATTGCAAACATGTTGTAACGGCATATTCACAAAGAATCCTGCAAAGTGTGATTGTATTTTGTCTATAGGTGGCGCTAGAGCATCATAATGAATTCAGTGACTACAACATAAGTCTCAGGTCGCAGCTCCATTACTGTGTGACAGATCTGGATCCAGATGCAGATCAGAATATTTTGAAATTGTGATGGTGTGATTTATCATCATGACATCAACCTACCCTGTCCCCAGGCTCTCCTTGCCTGCCTGGAGGTCCAGGAGGCCCATCAGAACCGTCGCCCTGGAAAACATGAAAATCATTTTTCTGAGATAAACACGTCACATGCTCAACCACTCACACACGGAATCAATCTGCAGCTACCTTGTCTCCTTTGCTACCCTGTGGTCCTGTTGGCCCGCTGGGGCCCGAAGGCCCTGGAAGTCCTGTAGCACCCTGATAATAGAAATGCAATGAGTAAACGCAAGAATACATCCCCCCGCACAGAGTTCATCTGCAAACCAAACATTGCCAGTGATTGACAGCGCTTACTGGGGAGCCCTTCTCGCCCTTCACGGCCACCCCGCTGCCGACTCCTGGAGGTCCCTGCCAGCAAAGAGAGATAAGAGCTGAGAATCATTATGCTTGTGTGCTCCTCGGGACATTTCTGCAGTGAGAGGACAAGCTGGCGATGATGTGACTCACCCTCTCTCCTGAGCTGCCCTTCTCTCCCTGCAGAAAGAGGCAGAAACAAAGAGAGGAGAGGACGCTGAATAATGTTGTTAGGGAAAGATTCTCTGTGATAACCTACACAATAATCTACACACATACACAAACAGCCCACAGCTCCATATAGAATTCCAACGTTAAGGAAAACTGATCGATGACAACACACGACCAGAAGGAAAACTAAGTGACTGTAACAAAACAAATATGTGATCGGTCATTCTTTTTAGTTCACAGGAGGCCGCTGTTTCATCAGGATGAGGAATTAAAATCTCTGTAAAGCTCATTTGCTCAGACTGAGAATCAATAATTCTAAATAGTGGGATTCATGTGAGTCTTCACAGATATGTAGTCGAAATGCCATCAGCATCTGTGTCAACTATCAGACATCAAAACTGTTTTTTGGATGCACTAAAAAAAACAAAGAATTAAAATCTTTAACATCTCTTGAAAAAAATGTCAAATTAAAATCATACATTTATTATCATGTTGTGTAACAAAAAAATGCCTCTCACACACAATACATGCTGGAGCCTCCACTGAATAAAAGATTTAAGTGGCTCAATGCTGCCACCATGTGCATTAGTGTGACAATAACAGTTTCGTCTTAGAGCAGTGGTTCGAGCAACAAGACAGTTAGGATTCATTTACACCTCTAAAAAAACGCCCCCAGAAAACTGAGGCTGCTTTTTGAAATATATTATGTGGAAATCTAAATGAGAGAAGGCACTAAGTAATTCTGTGCTTTTATCAGAGATTCAACATTGCATCTGTTATGACAATAAGCTGCCACAAGTTACACAATAAAGTTATAGATGGCAAACTGATTTTTAAAGCATTGGCTGAGTTTAAAACAACCAACAGAATTTTCGATGTCTTGAGACTATAAAATGTTTTCTTATAAATGTCTGTGAGCTGAGTTTAAGCTGAAAAGGAAATTTGCTTGTTTTTAGCACCAAACAGTGAAAAACTATTTCATTAATGTCATTTCTAGTAAGTATCATTACACTGGAGATCTGACCACAGCACACTAGTGTTTACCAAGTCAGCTGCTCCAGATGTCACTCCAAAGCACCAAAGTGAAATGAAAGATGTTTCAAAGACAGCTTGTGTTTTGATTGTGAGTTTTGATTTGTTGCCTGCAGAACGTCTGCAAATCGAGTGACTAATTTAACCTCAGTTAAGGTGTGAGCAAATGGTCTGTGTTACTTTCAGTCAATCAGTATCAGTATTTGAGTAAAATAAATACTACATTTACTTTCTGAAGTCCTATTCACACTGCAGGCATGAGGTCCCCTGGTCCTCATGTGATTCCAGTCCAGTGTAAATAGGGCTTAAATTGAATGACATGGAGAGAAGCAGCAGGAGGAAGCTAACCTTGATGGAGAGTCCAGGTGTTCCTGGTAGACCTGGGCGACCATCTTGACCTGGTGTCCCCGGAATTCCAGGTGCACCTTTGGCCCCGTCGCTGCCTGGCCGACCTGGAGTACCCTTAGTCCACAACACAAACACTGGTTTGTATACAGGAATGACTTGGGACCTCCAAAACAACTCGGTCACTGTTTAAGAACATTCAGCTTTCCACGGTTGTTTCTTACCGGTATTCCTGGGATACCTGACTCTCCTTTCCTCCCTGGAAGACCCCCTCCAGACAACGTTGAGCCTGGTTCACCCTAAGGCATCAGCAAAGCACCGTGAACTCACACACACGGACACACACACACCGCTTGTTCTCTTTTTCAAACTGGCACAAAGAAACTGTAAACACCTGTGAGGTGGGTTAGGAAAAGGTCAGAAATGACCGCTCAGCTCACCCTTTCACCTTTGCTGCCCTTCGGCCCTTGTTGGCCCGTTACACCTTGTTCACCCTAAAACAACAGCAAACCATTTAGGAGGCACTTAACTTGATATTCCACAGGTCAGGAGAAGGAGGGTTACTCACTGGGTCTCCTCTGATGCCAGGTAGGCCCTGTGACCCCTGCAAACACAAAACCGTCATTTTGTCACCTCTGTTTTAATATGGAAACATCAACACATCCAACGGGTCTGTGGGTGGTGGCTCCTCTACTCACCGGGACTCCTGCGCTTCCGGGAGAACCTGGTCGTCCTGGCAACCCTGGATTTCCATCAATGCCAGGAAAACCCTGAACAGAAAACAAACAACTTGTTACTTCGGTCCTAATTAGGCATGTTTGTATAGTTCTGGTCTGACCTTAGATGTACTCACTCTCTCCCCCTTTTCTCCTTTCACCCGCCCCGAGGGGTCAACAGGGATAGTTTGGCCTGGTGGGCCTTGGCGACCTTCAGGCCCTCTGGGGCCCTCCCTCCCAGGCAAACCATCACGACCCTACACACACACACACACACACACACACACACACACACACACACACACACACACACACACACACACACACACACACACACACACACACACATATATTAGTATAGACAATCCATATCATTTTGCACAATCAGTGTATTGCAGTATAGATGAATGTTAGCGGATGACTCACAGGCTCTCCCTTGCGTCCTTCTGCACCATCTCTGCCTCGGTCGCCCTGTGGAGTCAAACAAAGGATGCCACCATAACAGCCGAAAATACAAATTACAACAAGAGCGGTAAAACATTTGAGCAACTTTGTGCACTGTACCGTCTCTCCACGATCTCCCTTCTCACCCTAAAGGAAATGGGAAAGTTTAAACTTAGAGATCATTCAGTACCGGGAGAAGGCAAGAGAAGAGCAGGAATAAAATGTGATGGATGTTTCTGTCAGTTATCAAATCTACAGTACATTCATCAATGCTGGACCTGAGTCTTTAATACAATTAGAGATTCATTTACCTTTGGGCACTGAAAACACCGGTCTGGTCCTGGACCTCCCTGAACAAAACATGGACAGAAACATCAGGCTGAGATAAGAGGTGTTCGTCTTATATCCTCCTTTATTTCATTAATTCCAATACTCCATCCTATTTCTGTTTGCATGATAGCTAAAATCTGTTCAAGCAGAAAAAACATCTAAGGTCTTTGTTATTCTTACCTCTGATATTCTGGCAATACCACAGAGCAAGTTTGCCAGATCAGTATGCACAGAGTCCAGCTGTGCTGCATCACGGGCATACAGGATGTTCTGGGTGCTGCCATCCGTCACCGCCCGACGGAGCTCCTCAGTATCTGCCTGGTCCATGCCCACTGCTAACACTGTCACACCTGGCAGACACACCAACATATTTGTCTCTTTTTGGATTTGTACTTGTAGTTTTTGCCTGAAATGGCTTAGATGTAACCCTACACCTTTGCTTTCAGTTACTATGTGCGGATCAAAATCGACTCCACCTCTATGCTGCTCGCCTACAGCTTGAGTATACCTGCTCACCCTCAACTCTGCTCATCAAACACACAAAACCCCTGCTTGTTTTCTGTCTAACGAGCTTATGTATACTGCACAATGTAAGCAGTCATATGGGAATAATTTAACTATACATGTAAGAAGAACAAGTAGAAGAAGAAGAAGGAGAGGAGGGAGAAGAAGGAAGAAGGAAAGGAGAGGGAAGAAGAACAAGGAGAAGGAAGCAAGAAGGAAGAACACGAAGGAAGAAGAAAAAGAAAAGAAAAATGGAAAGAAGTAGAAGGAGGAGAAGGAAGAAGAAAAGAAGAGGAAGAAATAACAATAATAATAATGATAAGGAATAAGGAAGGAGAAGAAGAAGGGGACGAAGTAGGAGGAGGAGGAGGAAGAAGAAATGAAAATGAAAATGAAAATGAAAATAATAATAATAATAATAATAATAATAATAATAATAATAATAATGATAACTGTACAGGGTTGCCTACAAGTGGGTGTATCAGAATGATAATGTACTTTATGTATAACTCTCTTACAACGCGTTTGGTTCCTTTGCTCTGTGACGTCTGAAACCCTGGCTGTCTATATCTGTCACAGAGCCATGTGACTTGAGACGGTTTTCAGTTCAGCATTCTTTTTAGAACGACTTCTGTGGCTGAAATCCTGGAACTGAATTAGTTACTAGATGCAACCACCTACAGTGATCTAGTAGGTTAAGATAGCAGGTTTCGCTCGCAGGTGAATGCAGTGTGACTGCTTGTTGTTCTGCTCTGCACACCTGTTGCCCTGAGGCCGCTGGCTGCGAGGGTCAGGTTGTCAGCTGATTTTTTGTCAGCAATGATGACAACAGCACCGGGGACCGTCGGTCTCCGTCCAGCTGTCTGAGCCAGGAGATACTGCCTGGTGAATGTCACAGCCTCACCTGCAGAGGGAGACAGACAACAGAGACACACAGACACACACACATGCTGAGCAGCTGCAGAGAAGAAGCTCAGTGAGTGCAGGAAAGGACAACACCAGGAATGACATCTATCCCAGAGAATAGAACTGACCAATGTTATTCCCTGGGCTCTCATCAAAGGGGGTGGACTGGATCTCTTGAAGAAGCGTGTCTGATCTGCCATGGCGATTAAGCAGGAACCATATTTTGGGTCTGTAACCGTACACTACAACTCCCATCTGAAAAAGGCAGAAAATAATCAAACTGCTGGCAGCACAAAATTAAAACGTACCCTGCAATGCCCTGTTTTGAGACTTATTCTTCAAGAGCAGTACCTGCGAGTCACGGGCTCCGATGGTGCGGAGTGACTCTGCTGCACGAGTGAGGAGCTGCCGCAAAGGTCTTGCGAGGCTGACCCGATCAGTAGATGCCGGCACCAGAAACACCACATCCAGACGCCCACCCACACACACTGTGGAGAGAAGTTTGTAGGGGTAAGGTACCAAAAGGTGTATATACTGTAGGTATGGCAAGTGTATGGCAGTGCTGGTGTGTTACCAGTGTGTTCATCTACAGAGCTCTCTGCGCCCAATCCACTTGCAAAGGTGGGCTGCACGGTAAAGCGATATAGACGGCCCAGACGTAGCCCAGTCACCTGGTAAGAGGTGGACGCAGCAGGGAGCGTGACAGACAAGCCTCGACTAGCATCTGAGAAACATGAGCGGTTAAAATGGCAGGACTGTCGAACAGGCACATAAGACGAAATCACTTATAACGAGTATAATGATATGTTTCACCTGACACATCTCGCCAGCGTAGAATATATCCTGTGGCACCTGGTAGTGGATTCCAGCCAAGCTGCACAGAACTCTGGGTAACCTCCGCCACTCGTAAAGTTGTGGTAGGTAGTGAGGGAGGGGGGGTGTAGACACCAGCTATATACACAGAAAACTAAGATTTTGTATGTGGTTCCAAATGAAACTATTACACACTAGAAAGACAGTATTCCCATAACCTCATCAGCATCGAGTTCAAAGGCTTTCCAGTGACTTTGAAGGCGTTACTGCTGGGTTTTAAAGTAAGACTTTAGACAAGATATTACTGAGGCCTACCACGTATAATGCAGCTTATTTTACTGTATTCATCATTAGTGAACTACACTGCAAAAAGTGAAATCTGAGTAAGATGAAATATTTTAAGTCAAGGCAATATGTGCTTGTTTTTTTTCTTGACAAGATACACTGAGTTGAGTTTTTGTAGTGTACATTTTAATCATAAACATAAAGTACTGTTAATCTATCATTCTTTAAGAGGACGTTTGAGGCTTTAAGTCTATCATACATTTTGTCAATCTACATACCTTCAAGGGTTATAAAAGAAACTTGTGGAAACTTTGAAATAATGTCTGAAAACAGGAAGACAGGACTCACGCGTGGTGACTCTGACAGACACAGGGGTTCCCTCTCTGTTTTGCACTAAAGCCATGACCTGCACCTCATACTGGGCGCCGGGGTCCAACCGGTCTAAATCCACAGCAGTCACATCTCCCCCCACCAGCTGACTCCTCTCTTCACCGCCTACAGCAGCACAGAGGTGCAACAGTGAGAAGTGCAACACAGACTGACTGTATTATAACATCCATCACAGAACAAGCAGCTTATTTCTCATCAAAGTCAAGCTTGAACACTGCATGCATATTTTTAGGGTAACTTGAGGCTTTGAAAGGAGCTTTCATTATTGCTCTAAGATGTGAGATGTATGAAACTACTGCGAAAAGAACCAGCGACAGATCTACCATCCATTCTTCTCCAAGACACACGATAAGCCGTCGCTCCCTGCACACCAACCCAAGTGACGCGGACAACCTCCCCACGGGTCTCCTGGACTTGCAGTGATGTCACCGTCCCAACCACAGACCGATCTGACTCTGAAGGTCAGGACAGGACACAATCAGTTCCCTGTCCTTCTTCAGCCCATTCTCCCCCAAACGACATGCCGGACAACAGCAATAAAGGTACCTGTTCTGATAACCAGAGTGGAAGGACTTCCCTCTCGAGAGCCAATCAGTGAAGAAATTAACACTCTGTAGGACGAATCTGACTTAAGTCCATCAATGGTGTACGAAGAGACATCAGCAGGCACGTTACGTGTTGTTTCAGTTCCTGCACCAACAAAACATGAATGAAATAAAGCATTGTGTCTTTCTACCACTACGGATGTGAGGATAGAAGTCAGACAGATCACTCACTCACTACTCATTATACTGCCCTGTTACGCATTTGGATGTGCCTCGTCTGTAAAATACTGAGGATTAACCCTAAACATTACTCACCATCGTCACCACGCCACGTTATCTTATAGCCAGTAGCCCTGCTGGATGGTAACCACGTAATGCGTATCCTCTGAGACGTGACATCGACGACGCGAAAGCCAGACACCGATCCTCCGTGGGGATTGGTGCGAGAGGACAGTGTGACCACTTCTCCAACGCGCTGATCGACCACAGCTGCGACACCAATTACCAGCGCCTCATCTGGCTGCAGGCCGTCTATGGTGAAGGTCGTGGCCTCCGCCCCGAGAAGACGGGACTGCTCCGCACCTGCAAGGCAGAGATAAGGAAATACAACATCCTGCAAATAAAAACTGACAAAGTCAAAACAAAGAGAGAAGTGAAGACAGGGCTTTTGCTCTTCAATTTGGTGTAAAAGAAGAACACAGTAATACAGGATTCAAAATGCAAAACTCAAAAACACATAACACTTACTGTTGCCTTGTCTCCAAGTAACCCTGTACCCGGTAGCCCCAGTAACACCCGCCCAGGCGATTCGGATTCTCCGACTGTTTGCGTTTGTAACCCTGAGGTTAGTCACGCTGCCAATGCCTTGCTCTGAAATGAAGGGCACACAGGGCCTCATGTGGCAAAAATCAATGTGAAAAGAAAGCGAGAATGATTCGTACGGCAACAAGAGGGACAAAGAAAAGGGTGAACACCAAGAAGTCCAACCAAGGCAAAGGACATAGAGTATGTCAACACTGACACTGCACACATAACATGCTCATACAGTATCTGTGAACGCCATTTAGAAGGATCACAGTCACAATCACGAGTCACTGCTCTGCCCACCTGGTTTGATGTAGACAGTAACTGGGTCTCCTTCATTTTCTCCCACCAGCGCTGTCACACTGACACCGTAGGACACTCCCACTGTCAGGTCCCTGAGGTCAAGGGTCGTCTGGTTTCCAGGGACGATCCGGATTTCCTCTGTTCCCGCTGACGTGACAGGAAACACACACAGACACCACTTTCACAAGCAAGTTTTCCCTCATAGTAAAAGCAGTAAAATAACACAATCCACAACGAAATACTGAATAAAATCAGTGAGCGTGCCTTCTGTGTTCAGGATAATGATGCGGTACTGTGTGGCCCCGGCTACACCCGTCCAGCCCAGTCTGACAGTACTGCCCAGAGACTCCACAACTCTCAGGTTGGACACTCTCCCCACAGGCTGTTCCTCTGCAACACCGGACCATTAGGACACGCATCAAACTTTTTAACAGTGATGTCGACATTAAAATATATTCAGAAATTCGACCCCAGCACATTTATGACCCATAATAAATCATTCCAAATTCAGAGTGTAGTGCCACCTGGCTGAGTGACTGACCTCTGGATGTAGTGGACACAGGTGTGGCCTCCTCACGACCTTCGAACAGGGTGTACAGGGTGATGATATATTCTGTGTTGGGCTGAAGGCCTGTTAGCTCGTAGCTGGCAGTGCTTTTAGGAAAGGACAGGCTCTGGATGCGGCCTCCTGGGGACAAGAAGAGAGGATTTATGTTCACTACACCTTGACTCTTAGCTTATACTTCTTACTACCTTGCAACTTAAAAGTGGAGCTGGCATTGAATACATTGTGAGGTTGTATGTTTGTCAAATCCCGTAAATCATCATAACACACTACACATCCCATTACTGTAACACAAGCAAGATCAATTCAAATCAAAGCAGTACATATCATTACATATCCTAATCATTTCTTGTGCTCTTGTCCGTGTTCTTAGTGCAAACAGAGCACACATGGACAGGTGAACGTTCTCTGACCTTCCCCCTCCCTCCACTCCAGGCGGTACCCTCGAGAGGACTGAATGATTCTCCAGGTGAGGCGAATAGAGGAGGGGCCAGTGGTAGCTGCTCTGAGGACCTGCTGCTCCTGACGCTCTGAGGGAAAAACACATTACGTAATATGACTGTAATTATGTAATATGCCAAAAGCAAAGCTCGATTTCCATCCATGTGTCGATAAAAAATGTTAAAGGACAGGTTTAATTCAGTCTGGTTTATTGGCTGCTTCTGTGCAAAAACGCATTCTGAAGTTCAGTTGATGCTTCGGCATCGGCTGCCTGAATCAAGAGGGTATGTTCTTTCAAAATTACACTCCTTTATAGCACAAAAGAGCCTGTCTGTGCTCCACAGCAGAGGGATAGTAACACAAAGCAGGGATCAAGAAGTCTGTAACTTTGAAAGACACCCACTTGATGTGACAGACTCAGACTGCTGAAGCCTTGTAGTAACTTAACCAACAACAAAAACAGTTTGTAAAAACAAAAGCAGTCAAAACCCAGTATTTACACACACAATTATAGTATCAGCTCTCTTTGTGGCCAGTATGGACTAGAGGAATGACTGCAATGACAAATGACTCAATAGCTCCAGTATTGTAGTAAGATGGACTTAAAAAAATGTGAAACTATCCTTTGAATATAGAACTGCACTGCTGATCCGTTAATCACAACTGTGATTGAATGTGGCTGAAATGTGAGTGTGAACTCTTAAACCAACCTGAAAAACTGTGCATGTGTAGAACTGATCTATTTGTGGAAAGACATTATGATTCAGACAATTTCAAGACTGATGGGAAAATAATTGCTCCGTCTCTCATTATGTAAAGTGTAGAGGGATTCAATGAGGTGTGTAGAGTTTAAGCACTTGAGCTTGTCTGTTTGACATACCTGAGTATCTCATGGGCCCCACAGCAAAACAGCACAACAAATAAACCAAAAGTACATCAATATGCCACCATGAAAACCCACAACTCAACAGCCACATGCCACATTTTAACATCTCCACATACTCAAGCTGCACATATTCATGCCAAATCTTTGGTGGTCTTATCTCTCGGGTTCAGGAATCTGTTGTGAAACGATACAAAATCTACTGTTTTGAGAAGGAGCCAATATTCTATCACTGACGGCTCAATAAATTATGGAGTTTTTCATTTCACATGAACTGGAACACCTCGGCCCTCAGGCTGCTGGTGTGGTGGACCTGGTCCAAAGAAACGCTCTCTGAGACAAAGAGCAGAAAGTTACCACACAGGTCAGTCCCACGGACAAAACGCTTTCTCTCTGATTGTATGTGGCCACAAGTCTAGATGGCGGTGAACGTAAATCAACAAGAAAGTGTCAGCAGGCCAAAGAACAAAGTCTTCAGAGCAGTGAATGGGTAACAGGCACCCATAAATGTCTCTGTTAGGCAAGAGGGTCAGACTAAACGCTGAGAAAGTTTTACTGCGTAACGCATTATTTTGCTTGACTGAATGCTGTACAAAGCTATTGAAGTGGTTGGGAATGAGGGAGAGGACAAGCACACCCAAACTGCATCAAAAAAAACGTAACTTGAACCTTAAATGTCACACCGTCTTTATTATGTTGTTTAGGCCTTAGTGTTGAGCATCCTTCATGTTAAAAAGCTGAACAGTATTGAAGAATATATTAACGATGTATTCGTAAAAATAAATGTGAGGGCTTCGTTCAATGTGGTCCTCGTTTACAACAAAAACAAACTCCGCATTTTTTCATAATGAGAGGGAACAGACGTCTCATCACAAACCACAGACACAACAAACGGTTGATCTACTGGTTTAAACAGGAACAAACAAGAGGGGAACAATCTGAGCTTAAGTTTAAGTTACTGTGGTGTACAGTATGTAGAGAACAGTACGTATCTCACTTCTTTGAAAGCAGAATTAGGCCACATGAAGGTTTTCAGTCCTCCGTTTCTGCCAGCCCTCTGTTCAGTGCAGTGACTCAGCCTTCATTCAAATAACACTGGCCCGACTGAAGCGACACCATATGGGTATTACTCACGAGAGCCAGATGGCATGCGTGTATAATGAGTGTGTAGGTGTGCTAGAAACTTTCCTTAAACACAACTAAACAGTAACACGTGTAGGTTTTCAGAGGAAGGACAAACAACGGGGCAGATTGTAGGCCATCTTCTCTATCTCTGCTTCCTGTCTCTGTACTCGACTGGACACAACCGCCAGCCACCACCTATTCAAAAAGCAATCTTTTGTGACAATTACTGATCCAAGTAATGAAGGGACACAAAATAAAATGCAATTTAGTGCATTGTGGCAATTAACTGTTGTAACTGTGTGTGTAACTGTGAGTTTGGAGAGGGTATAATGAACGCAGAGGAACATTCACAGAGAGCAGACGGAGATGTTTGGTGACGTGATGAACCGCTGGAACCACACCTACCTATCTTGAACCTGGCTGTTGCCACCGGGCCCTCGGTGTTGCCCTCATACAGCGGGATGATGGTGACGATGTACTCGGTGTCAGGCTGCAGGCGGGACAGAGTGTGGAGCTCGCTATCACCAGCGACCTCCACACTCTCCACATCTCGGCCTGTGTGAACGGAAAACAGGAACAGAATGAGCGTATGGAAATTTGATCAAAAAATAAAAACAAACAAACTGGCAGAAATGCAAGATGTTGCTTGATGTTCGCTTCATCCTAACCTGTAAATGGACCCCAGACCAGACGGTAAGCCCGCACACCGCTGACGCCTCTCCACCGCACACGCACACTGCCCTCTGACTCCGTCTCCACTGATAACTGCTGCACCGCCTCGAGGCGCACTGACACATGCAAAAACATGAAGACAGACACATTGATTGATACTTGTGCAACCCATTACAAACCACGAGGAGATAGTATCACTGTACTGTACTACTGAACATATACTGCCATCCAACACTTGTTTTAATATTACGCCATTCTGTAACTTCATGATGAAACGTACAACTTTATTACAAACCTGATTCCTAAAAAGTTGTGTAAAACGTAATTAAAAGCAGAAAGCGATCATCTGCAAATGAACTGTTTATTGACAACGGTTTTATGAAGTGTTCCTGAGCCCTTTATACCATCATGCGTTCACAGAGTGGTGACCCTTTTTTAGTAATCAGTGTTGTATATTGTGCCTACTGACTGCGACTACTCAAATTACTAGCATTTACCATCATCATGGAACAGAACAAAAGGGGTTAATAATGGGCCACAGGGTGGACTCACATGTTCGTGCGTTGAGGATAGACGGAGATGCAGAGTTTCGGGGGAACAGCGGGTAGAGGCTGACGACGTACTCTGTGTCGGGCTGCAGTGACTCCAGGGTGACTGATGTGGCGTCTGCTGCCAGAGACTGCTCCAACAGCTGAGCCGCTGGCTGACCTGCTCTTCCAATCACACAGCAGACAGAGGCCATGCAGGAGACCAATTAGTGCACCAATAGCAATGAAAAATGACAGTGTACGGTATGTCTTCAGACAAATTAGCCGACAACAAGGTGCAAAAATATGGGATGTGTCCTTGTGTGTTTCACTGAGTTTACCTCAGCAGGCAGCCAGCCAGCTGCAAAGAAATGTTACTCGGAGGGAGTGCACAACCTGTGTGCGAGTGTTTGTGTTGTGTGCTTGTCCTGTATGTGCTTGCATGCACACTTGCTAGAACGGGCTAACACAGGAACAGGTCGAAACATTGCACCTCATTGCAGGATACACACTGACCTCATTTAAATACTCTCACACTCATGCCAGCCTAAGCAGTCAGAAGAGGAGCTCCATGTGAGACTGGCACTCCTGCCACATATTCGGAGGGAGAAACTGTTTATATCAGCCCTCAGGGGCCACTTTTCTCTCCTGAATCATGGTATAAGCACCCAGACAACTTGACACTGTTATGATCCGCACCACACCCTGTCTCCAGAAATGCAAGGACAAAATTACTGACGATCTGTGACATAAGTAAAGGTTTTCCCTGTCTAATTTCAGGATGATAAAAATGTATTTGATATTTCAGGTAATGATGGCCAATAAAAATCCTTTCTGACAGCCAGCGCCTAAGGGAGGCAAGGTGTTAGAGAAGCTCATGTCCTCACACTCAGACTTGACTGCTGTACATTCTCGACATGTTTCAAACTTGCCACAAACAGGTTAACTGTAATTGACAACTGCAGCTTCTTTTCCCCCTTCATTTCCACTATAATCCCTCAGTCGACCAAGAGGATGATTCTGTCACGGCTGACAACAGGCGCACTTAGAGCCAGTGTTTTTGAGTACAAAAGAGGGGACGTCATGAATATACTGCAGGTGTCACTAAGTCAGCAAGTGTTAGTGAAACACAAATGCACAAGTCAGACAGAAAGAGAAAGACAGACAGAGAGGTGTGTGTGTGTGTGTGTGTGTGTGTGTGTGTGTGTGTGTGTGTGTGTGTGTGTGTGTGTGTGTGTGTGTGTGTGTGTGTGTGTGCCGGACCTCGTGGTCCATAGGTGAGTCTGTAGCCCTGGACAGGAGATGAAGGCTGGTCCCAGCCCAAAGAGAGAGAGAAGAAGCCTGCCTGGATGAGACGTAGACTGGAGACCCCTGGCAAAGACCCTGTATGAGGAGAGCAAAAAGACAAGTGTGTGAGTGTGATAAATTAAAGTTGAGAGACATTGTATTATCGATCTCTCTTTTCACTCACTGGTTCGCTGCTTGGCAGAAACAGACTCTCCCACGCTGTTGGGGTACTGAGCGATGACTGTCACCAGGTAGTCAGTTCCTGATCGCAGCTCTCGTGCTGTGAAGGTCCTCTGATTGGCAGGGACAGTCTCCTGCAGGGGAGAGATGGAGGTCATCTTTCTAAACAGTCAAGCCTAAAACAAGTTTTGGCAACATGAATGATAGAGATAATGATAGAGGGTGGAGCTATGGCATTCTCCTGTTTTCATCATGTCTGCCAGGATACACAGACAGGAATTTCACTCTCTGCTGTGCCAAACTTTAATTTCTACAGCATCTACATGAAGAGGATCCGCCCATTAGACAGATTTATACTCAACCTGAAGGCACATGTTGCTCTGGCAAACATTGTTGACTTTGGTTTCTAAAACTGCAATTTGCAACTTTAATCTAGGTCATAACAATCTTTATCATCCACGTGTCAGGAAAATTCTCAAACACCTGGACTCACCTGACGCAGCTCTGCTGTGATAGGCTGACCCAAACCGGAGAGCGGCACATACTGCACCACATAGCCATTCACGGGGCCCCCGGCTTGATTCCAGCGAAACCTGAGAGAATCGGATGTCTGGCCTGTGAACTGAATGTTGGATGGACCAGAAAATGCCTCTGAGAGGAGAAAAGAGGGTGGAAGCAGGATGAGACACAGCATTAAATGCAGGTTTACAGTCTGACAATAACGTCTGGGATAACAGCCGGACACAATGTGTGTGTATTTTAGTAAATTGATGTTATGCTATTTCAATTAACCCACATACCATCGCTAGCATAGACTCCTCCTGCCTTGGAACACACTCTGGGGCTCACAAGAGGAAGAAGCGTGTTCAGCAGTTTGAAATCCCCAACAAAGGAGGTGAAATCACTGCTGGGCTGGG
This sequence comes from Chaetodon trifascialis, assembly GCF_039877785.1. Taxonomy (NCBI): domain Eukaryota; kingdom Metazoa; phylum Chordata; class Actinopteri; order Chaetodontiformes; family Chaetodontidae; genus Chaetodon; species Chaetodon trifascialis. The sequence continues at coordinate 16,384,632 of NC_092058.1, read as the reverse complement.
AGGAGATCTGAGCCAATTCATTCCTGTCTGCACTCTTTATACCTGAACAACCACAAAAAAGTTGGCAGAGTAAAAAAGAAATCACAGTGGCTCATAAGTAAACTACTCTGAGTAAGAGAGGAGAAACTGCAGGTGAGACACCTACCGACCGCAAACACATGCACTCCTTGACTGCGCAGCTTCTGTGCTGGTTCCTGCACGCTGTCCTGAGACTTCCCGTCTGTGATCAGGATGGTGATCTGAGAGATAAGAAGGACCCACAGGTTCAATACGCAGTTTAATAATCATGAAACATGGCAGAGTGTTTGCTCCTCAGACCTTTGGGACGTTCCGACTGGACGCCGGGTTGAAGAAGTTATCAGCGACAAACTTGAGACCAGCGCCTGTGCGTGTGTTTCCACCCTTATAGTTGAGATTCTGTACAGCGTTGACCAGCTCAGTGCCATTCAGGTAGCTAGCAAATGTAAATTCAACTCTGGGGGGAGACAAATATGCATTACCGCATAATTCTGGACCTGCAGTAAGATCCTTTGTCACTGCATGGACAGGGATGTTATCAGGGAAATATTAATCTTGTCACTCACCTGGAGGTGTCACTGTACTGTATGGCCCCAAAGCGTATCCCTGACTCGCTGACAGAGCTGGCAAATGGCTTGACAATTCCAGCCATAAAGCCCTTCACCTGCAGGAAGTTCTGTCGGCCGATGCTGGAGGACCCATCGACCAGGAAAACAATATCTGCTGCTTGCACATTATTACACCTGCCTGCAAATACAAGTGACGGAGAACACATAAAGATGTACTTTCTGTACATACAGTGTATGCAAACACTGCAGGGCTCATGTGGTAGTTAGGAGGAGACTTGGGAGTCACTTATACCCTGAGCTTCAGCCTGTTTCATGAAGGACAGGAGGACAGTCACAGTGAAAACCCAGCTCCACATCTTCACAACCTGAGCACAAAGAGGACAAATACATCATTTTATAATGTCTGAAACAATTACAACTCACTAGACAAACAAAGCAGTCGAACCAAATTACAAAATTGTGATACTGTGCTCCATCCATTAACTGCTAATTAAAAAACAACATTTTCAGCGTGCATGCTTGCAGGCTTTGAAGGGCCTTGTTTTTCTTAGGACTACTCCTGCTCCTTCCTCCTCCTTTGCTTGTGTCCCCTGGTCATATTTGTCTTGAGTTGTAAACATCTCCTATTAGATGAACTGCTGCCATCCCGTAGCTACTTACTATTCATCCCCATCGAATTTCCTGTTTCTGCTCATTGCCTGATCTTGTCACTTTCCTGTTCATCTGCATCCTATTAGTCATTAGTTCCTCGGTGTATGTTGAGGGTAGTTCAGCCCTGTTATTTGTCAGACTGTCTATGCTGCCTTAGAGTTACAGCCATTGTTCTTGCCTGTACCTGTTCCAACCAACCTAGCATCTTTTGATATTCTGCCTGCCAGCCTCATCCCTTTGAACATGTTTCTTCTTCTGAAAGTCTGCCTGGCTACCAGGTGAAGTCTCTTTTATTACAACAGCCAAGCTTCACAAGTCTGCTTAAGTGCTGTTCGCATGTTGCAGTTTCAGGTTCACTGAGCGTTAGCACTGCAGGAGCACGAATAATTGCTAAACTAGCTTAATGATCACAAATGGAACTTGTAGTGTAACTTAAGGCAGGAATATGAATGTGTGTGTCACCTAATCACACATTCACACAGCAGAGTGCTTCTGCCACTGCTATCTCCTGCACTGTGCTGTGCGTGCACTGGTGCTGCTGCACAAGCCTCCACATCAGCCTGTTCAGCTGGAGTAGGTGCTGCTCAGTGCTATTCCATCCAAATGGCCACCAACACATTTCAAGTTTCTGACTTGTTAATATTACTCCCAGTATTTCTGTAACACACCATTCAATCATAAAGTCTCTCATCTACTATGCTGCCATATGTGCAGAAATAACACAGAAAAAAAACTGCCCTTCCACATATGAGATGGTTTTAAAAACCTACTGGTCTAGGCTGGTGTTTTTATGAAGTTGTTGCAATTCTAATTGGTTTTATTTGACTTTTAAATTCAGTTTTGTTTGTTATATTGCTCTTATTGTTGAGCATCTGGTTCCATTTTATGAACTGTACTTTTTTTTGGCTGCTGTTTTCATGCTGTATACTGTTCACTTGCTTAATATTACTATGGATGATGATGTCAAAATATGCAAACTGAAGCCAGGGAAAATATTACATTAAATATGAGGTACATGTGTGCACATGTGCCAAAGAAAATGCATCTATATGCAACATTACATTCTCCCTAACCTGCAACCCTAAAACTACGATGCTCTATTACAGATATAATATGGTTTTTGCAGATTAAAAATAAGTCCATACTGTCTAACCTAGATGAACACTTCCATGCTCTCTGGCTCTCTACACCATACTTAGGTTTACAATAAATATATCTGTGAGTAATGAGCAGGATATCTGACATCCTCAGCACCACCACATCTTATTTCTGCATGACCTTCCTTTGCCTCAGCTTCAAGGTTTCATTTTATCGACATTGAGATTATATTTCTCAACTGGAAAAACAGAATTACATTACCCATCAAGCACTGCAGTTACACAATAACCGAAGAGAGAACAACACAGCAAACATCGCAGTTTCCTTCTGTCCCTTTAGATGCCAATTCACGTGTATTTTAAACACACTGGGCACTGGATATCATCTGTGTATGTTTCACTGTACATTACTTGTAGCACTTACAGTGTTTACCCTGTAAATGTTCTTCTTTGTACTGTATGGTTGCCTTCTAAAAACAAAATCCTGAATTTGCCATCCGTGAACATTTATGCACAAAGCATTTCTGAACTTTCTTAGTTCTGAACATCTCCACATGTTCCATGAGAGCATCCTGTTTACACTGGAATTAAGTCAAATTATAATCAAAAGAATCAATCAAAACACTGCTTCCTTGTGGCTTATACTTAAGATGTAAGCTTATACTTAAGTCTTACACTTAAGACTTATACTTAGTCTTATACTTAAGACTTAAGTATAAGCTTTTTCACTTTAAAATAATGAAATGTCTAACATTAGCTCTCAATAATTGTGGTCCAGGAATTAAACCACAGATGGAAGTCTTTCTCTGTGATATCTCTGCTCGCTGTGGCAAAACCGACAGAAAATAGGTGAACACATGAATGGGGGAAGAAAAACATCTGCTGTGCTTCAGTGACCTCTGAAATCACGACATACTTACAACCTGCAAACAGTAGCAGACTCATGTATGTTGAAGATAATCTACTCATAAAGCTGGTCCTTACCCGCATTACACTGATGCTGAAAGCAGCCACATGTCTTTATTGTCACTGGGAAGACATTTACACTGCACAGGGCTGCACATGTTCACATTAGTGTTAACTGCTGCTAGTCCTAAAATGTCAGTATCTAAATAATAAAAAAAAAAACAAAAAAAAACAGACTTGTCTTGTATGACATCTGAAATAATGGTATCAAGGTGATTAAATCTGTACTCATTGTAAGACACTCTCTTGAAATTACATTTTCAACACACATCACTTTAGCATTTCTTTACGACCACAAGTATCCATAAGTAGAAATATAAGATACACAAGCCAATAATAATGCTGCATATAGGTTTTCTCTTTCTGTCTGTCCTCTCTGCTCTCATTACAGCAGATAAACTAAGGTCCTTTGGTCAGATAGGATTCTTTTCAAGGGTGGTCACACCATACCTCATTACACCCTCCACCTTCACTGTAATCAACTCCAACCTGTCGATTGTGGGTTGTCTGTCTTTGGGTCCTGGCAGACACCAATACCTTGTGGACAATATATACCATTTGATCTTTGCTGCACTGTGAGACATAGAGGATGCAGAATCTCTCACTGCAGATCTTTTTGGCCTGTGATACAATTACAGATCGCTGTCACGAGCCACTGCTCACAAGTTCTTAACACAACTATCACTTTGCGCTCGTTTCAGAGACCGCTTTCATCATGGACGGGGAGCATTTCTCCTCATGACAACCTCCATTCACGTTCACCTTCTTACAGAGGTGATGCGCGACACAGCGGCTACTGCAAATAGCTGACGTGGAGCCAATGAGCAAAACCTCTGATCTGCTCTGGATGTAGTGCCTGGATGGTGGCTTAGGCAAACACTGTTAGGACAAACCCATGAGAATCCACTTAAGTTGATGAAACGGGGAGAGAGAGAGAGAGAGAGAGAGAGAGAGAGAGAGCAGCATGGCACCAGCAGACAAAAGTGATTTTCTGAGCCTGTATCAGAACTCAAAGAACATCAACATCATCTGGAATTGGGACATTTTCATTTCTTGGTGTTTTGCTGGAACTCAGCCCCAAACCAGACTGACTGTCAGACCGCCTCTGTCAGAACTAGCCCACATAAAAGGCAGCTCTAGTTGACACGTGCTGACAGGCTTGATAACATCCACAGCAGAACTACATTAAAGGGTACTTTCTTTGTTGTAGTTCTCGGTGCATCAGCGTTAGTACAGCTATTGGAGTTAGATGAGATGATTGATGCCACTCTCATATCTGTCCGGTAAATATGAAGCTACAGTCAGCAGTCTGTTAGCTTATCTTAGCATAAAGCCTGGAAACGGTTCAGCTTTGGACAGCTTCTCTCAAACGGTATCATAATCCGCCTACCAGCAGCTCTAAAGCTCACTAATTAAAGCTCATTTGTTGATTCAGTAGAAAAACTACAGCATCGCTGCACCCAAACAGCTCAGCACATAACTCCTCACGAAACCACAACTTGTCATATTTACGCATTGTTTTTTGTATGGATAAAACAAACACGATACGGCATGTTAAATCGAGAGCTTTACAGGTGATGGCAGGCAGATTTTGTTGCCTTCAGGCAAAGCCAAGCTTGCTGTTATCACGTGTTTCCAGTGTTAATGTTAATCTAAACTAACTGTCTGCCGGCTCCAGCTGTATGCTTCCCAACAGACATGAGCATGGTATCAATGCTCTAACCAAAGGATCAAAGTGAATCAGCATATATCCCATAATGTTGAATTATTGCTAGTTTTAGGATGACTTGTGTCTTTTTCTAATAATACTTGAGTATGTTCATACATTGTATAGTAAATATGCTCCAGGCTACAGCAGAGGTCGTACTTTCTGAGAAGGTTCAGGGTGTTTGGGGTTCTTCCTGCGATCTGTTCTACCAGGAAGGCTAAGAAGAGCACAGAGAATACTGGCTGATCCATCCCATGTCCTCCACTCTGATTTCAGGCTTTTACCCTCTAGCAGACGACACAGAGAAACCAAGCGGTGAATCAAACTCATCTGTGCTTTCCTGCACATCTTAAACAGTAAAGAGATAGTATGAGTCATAGAGGCCATACTAGTCCCCAGAAAGATTTTGTTCGGACAGACAGTTGCCTAATATGTTGTTTTAAAGTTTTTACTAACATAATTTGCATGCATGTACATATGAATACTAGTTTGTGGCTGGCTGAGTCACATAGTTATGTACTTTAAAATGTTGAATGGCACTTGTTCAATGCAACAACACTGAGCCCAAGAAAAATGGCTGAAATAGCTGAAAATAGACACTGGAATCTGTTGGCCTTCTCTTTTATTAATATGTTCAAGAGTGAAAACTTTCAGACACTGCCTTAAGCCAGAAGCACATAATTAACCAGAAATGTTTGTTCCCTCTCTTAGTCGCAGAGCCCACAAGCCCAACAGTTTCAGAGTTCTTGTCCCAAACACGCAGTAACCATATAAAGCATAATATGTTCCAAATGTAATGCCGCTTTCCCCGTTTCAAGATTCAAAGTACTTATTTTAAGACTTTGACGCCTATAAAATGAAATTATGTACAATTAGCTGCTGACGGGCCACATCAGTTTGCACACCTCTCAAGTTGTTTCTCTTTTTCCCGTATGGAATCTAATGAAACAATGTTTATTTCTGGTTTCATTATGTCAGCCAGGTGTTGAGACCACAGTTCATACCCGCAGCCTTTTCTGAACACTTACATCTTTGGCTAACTTAACAGATCATAATTCAAAGGCATTAATTATTCGAGGGCCATTAAAAGCAGCAGCTGACGACTAAATGAAGCAGCAGTAAACACTGAAAGCATAAAAAAAAAGCCAAGTTTCTCCGCCGTCCCTCCTCTTCCTGCCACACCGACAACACACCCACAAACCCTACTCTCTTTACAGGTCCCCCCCAATCTGTGAGCACATACAGTCCTGTTGGTATTTATTTTCAAATACTCATTGAAACTGTTCTGATCACATGCCAACTGTGGGAGTGACCCACTTCCTCTGATAAACCCCGTTTTTATTTCAGCATACATAAAGATATTCATCAAGTCTCCATTAAGTACATTCCTAAGGTGGCCTCCACACCTGGAATTTTAAGAGGATGAGGTAACTGACTTTTGGGTATGACCACACCCACTACAGGCCACCTGGGAATTAAACCAAATGTGAGGGTTAAAAGGTCAGTGAAGCAGCAGCGAAGTGCTGCTGGAAGAATCATCCTCAACAGGAATCAAGTGAGGAGTTAGTGTGAAGCTTTGACAGAACAAGAAGAAAAGGACTTTTCAAGGACAGGAAGAAACAGAGATTAGGACTCATCCCAGAGCTTCTGGTGGGAGCTGTACAGAGGCTGGGCTGTGCTTTCTGAAAGCTCAGCTCAGGCAGGATCACAGGGTTGTGGTTTAGTAGAGATGCCATTCTCCCAGGGGGGGCGTCGGGCCACAGGCCATTGCAATGTGACAGAGTGCAGGATTGTGTGAGAGCCGAGCTCCCTCAGCATAACATCAGTGTGAGGACAGAGAGCGACGCAAGTGGACATGGGGACGGAGGGGGCACGGTAGGGCAGGGTGTCACTGTAAATTACCAGAGTCTCCCGCTAATGTGCTCACACACCAGGGTCTTGTGTGTTTGGAACGGGAACAGAAGAGCTCTCCTCTGAGGCTGTCTGAGAGTCAAAACCAGGGGAGACTGATCCTGTCACCTTTGACCTCTACCCTCAGGTCAAGTACAGCATCTCTCACTTTCACCAATGATGGATTATCATTCTGTTTTGTCATTCAAACTACAGTACAAAAGTACTAACAGCAGCTTTGGAAAATCTTCTGTGACCCCGTCATAACAAGTTTCAGAATAACCACTGATACTCTCCTCCCTTAGTGTTTCACAAGCGTGGAATTACTATTAACAAAAGCCAGATGGGCTAAATCAGGGAAATGACCAAATTCATCAATGGGTTATCCTTCTCACTCAAAGACATGAATGGAGACAAAAAGTCAATACCTCCTCGTTTATAGCTCCTTTAATCCAACATAAACACAGCAAAGAGCCATTTAAGCACCAGCAACAATAAAAATACACACAGTTACACAAATTATCTTCTGGCTGCAGAATCTTTCCACAAAAATACCCACCGTTGATTAAAAAAATGCTAAAAGCATCGCTCTTAAAAAGTTAAAGTCTGAAAATAATGCTCCCATCCTCGACCTCAAGTGAAGACAACAGAAAATGTTCCCTTGCAAAACACATCAAACGCACACAGTAATCAGCAACAGTCCTCTGTAGATGACACACTTGGGATCAGTCCAGAGCGATCCAGTACCAGGGTGGCACGCCAAGAAGCTTGCCAAGTATGGCTGAAATAATGCAATGAAAAGATGAGAGGGTGAAGGTGAGGCAGAGAGGAAGAGTTCAACCAGTCCTGCTCAAGGTTTTTGGCATTAATAAATTTCCCTGTCAGTAGGGGATTTCTTGCTCTTTCGTGAGCCAAACCACAGCAAAGACATGGACGCCCACGGAAGTGGAACAGACAATCAATTGCAATCGAGACACAAAGGCAGAGGAGGAAGTTCAGGAGTGAGATTCGCTTTCTCGGTGCAGCATCATGGACTGTAGCAGGAGTGATGCCCTCTCACTAAATGAGTTCAGCTGAGGTCAACGTGGTTGTGAACTCCCTGCTGTCCTGAGTGACTAATGAAGTCTATTGCAGGCAGACTGTTTGCAAAGGCAAAGAGCATATACACTCTTTCATTTAATGCATTGTAGTGCATCATCTGTGAGATCCTTGCAAAGCTGATGATTTTATCACAGTTAAATTTCATAAAAGGTGAAAATGAGGTGATGAATGTTTTTGTTCGGTCTTGTTCAAAGGATTTGCTGCAGGGAAAGGGAAAGCAATAGGAGTGGTGTATTGGCTACAATTCAGATAAGTGCTCTCTATAGGTACAGGTAGAGGAGTTATAGCTCACCAGTATGTACTTGCAGAGTAAATCAATGCTGAAATGTGGAACATCACAAACAACATTCAGCTATTTCCCGACCCTGCTGCCGTTCATGCAGAAATGCAGCTTGCAAAATGTGCACAACTTCAACCCCCTACAGCACAAGTATTCCCACAAATCTTTACAAGACCAATGCACATTATCCACAAGAGCCCAGCGCGGAGCTCCATCTCAACGCATCTTACCTGGGGATCTCTGCTCCGTGCACCGGGCCACAGCCTGCCGCTCCCCACCTTTCCACCTGTGGCATATCCAGCCCTAGCTCCCCGTGCAGCGTCTGGACACACACTCCAGTGTCTCAGCCTCAATAAGCACAAGGCAGCTTCCACGACCAGCCACTGCAGCTCAGAAACCAAACTCCTGTCGGTGCATCCCAGCGGGAGACTGTCACGACTGTAAAGGCGGTTTCTGATTCCCGAGGCTGCCTTGCTTATTGTAGGCTGAACACACGCAGCAGCAGAACAGTCCAGACTTGTTCGGATGCCTGAAGGGGAGTCCTAAGCTCTCCCTTTCTCCTTTTTTTTCCCTCCAACCTCATTCTCCTTGCCGCTTGTCCCTCCCTGCTCCTGCCTGCAAGCTACCAAAGTAACCATGTGCAGCTGAGACATAAACCTAATCATTCCGTTACTTTTCCAGGTGAGACATGGCGCACGGGGTCACGCGATTTCACGCAGATTGCTTTTTTTTGGGGGGGGGGGGTGTCAGCTCACGTGACTCGCGTGAGTCACGGAACGAGGAAGGTTGAAAGAAATTACAGCTATCTATGAGTATTTTTGTTGTTCAGAATTGCAGCGACACAGTAAGTGAAGTAAGCTCAGCTCTAACAATGGAATACTTTATTTTCATAATTTCTTGGCACCTAATTTATTCATTTGGTGGTTCACCAATGGTAAAGTCTGAATAACTTGCCAGTTAAAGCCTCACAGGTCTTACCCACATGCATTTGTGACCTGCAGGGTGCAAGTTTGAGAGAGAAGTTTTTCTTTAAGTAACCAATTAATAAATTATCAAACCAAAATCCACAGACATGTCAAAGGGGCAGTGCTGCAGTGGAAATCTACAACATTTCTCCTACCCAAAGAAGTTGAGCAATTGCTCTGCTTCTGTGTAAGTGCTGTATCAGCATTTTAAAGCAAATAAAACCAAAGCATTTTTTTTTCAAGTCAGATAAAAAATGGCCTTACATTGTATTCATAAAAGCTAGTTCACTTGCCTGAAAGACTGCATTTCACAAAACAAATGAGAGATGTGAGAGGTGAGATCTGGAAACAAGCTAAGGCTAGCAGCAGAAACCAAATAAATAAATATATATATACATGGCAATATTGTCAGGCTCAAATGAACATTCTCAGATTTAATTAAGGCAAACTCTCCCTGAACTTACTTAGAAACACAGAAATATCAGCATAGCTACATTAAAGTTGGCTACATTTAAGCTTCTGGGATGTCCACAAAAGTTAGCTGGCTAGCAACATTTAAGTTATGAGTAATATTAGCTTATCTGGCTAATTTACAGTTCACGGCCAGCTGTTCGATGGGGGCGGCGGCTTTGATCTGATAAATGACACATAAATTCGCGACCAACACATCACTAATTTCTATGGAGCCCCTAAAGTGCCACAAAGAAAAAAACAAAATAAAACTATATCATGCCTACAAGATACTAAATCGAGCACATGAGATACTAAAACGTGCGCACAAGATGCTAATATGTGCGCACCTTTAAGCAAAATCGTGCGCTCGATTTAATTAACGCCTTCATTCGTGCACACGTTTTAGTATCTCGTGAGCACGACATATTTTTTTTTCTTCGTGGCACTTTAGGGGCTCCTTAAATCCCTCTACCTGTTCCACTGCATTAAAAAATAGCGGCGCTACTTGGTGGGCGTTATCCTGGTCATTTCTCTGCGTGAGAAATACAATGTGGGGCGGGAGTGCGTGACAAAAGACCGAAAAACGTGACTGTCACGCTCAATGCGTGAGACATGAGAGCCCTGCATTTTCTCCCTGACGCAGTTTGTTGTGTGGCTACGCATACTGAACAACAGCGGAGCTTATCTGTTTTCTCACAGCCTCTGGAGTGAGATTCTTACAAGTAGCCTACTTGTTAGTTTATTAAAGGGGCAAATCTTAAATTACTGAGAGTGATGTTAATTTCCTCAATCGGCCGTTTGTCACAGCATACATTGTGATGTGTCATAGCAGGAAAAGTACAGGCTTTACTAATAGCATAAATGATGGATATCTTATATTCATTTGTCTCAGTAGGCCATGACGGGACAGTGAGCCAACATGCACAATACCAGGACCCTGAAAAGGATCCAAATGGAATTTGACCACCATTAATTTTATTATTTATACCTTTTCTTACTGTGACATGTGAAACATTCTTCAGTAATAACGTCATTACACAAACTAAACCACTATCACACAAATCAAAGTCATCATTGAATGCAAGCAAAGGTCAGTAATGACAGAAAGAGCAACATTTTCACCTAATCACACCATGTGTTATAGAGGAAGTGAGCTTCAAACTAAGCCCATAATTATGCAGAACTTTAAGTCTTTATGTAATTTAAACAGGTAACTTACATAAAACTTCACCCACCCATGCAGTTGTCACAAATGGGCAAATTAGCAATAGAGATTAAAACTGCTTTTTGAACCATAAACATGTTTACTTCTCTAGTAAAGTTGGGCCTTTTAATATGGGGGTCTATGGAGATTGACTTGCTTTTAGAGCCAGCCTCAAGCGGCACTTCATTTTCCAGTCTTGGAGGTTGCCGCCTGCTGCATACTGAAAACAAAAGTTATAAGTGGCAGCAATTGCGCTGGATAGCAGACAAATCATTCATAAATATGCACTGAGATATGTGCCAAAGATTATGCAAACATTACTAAATAATAATGTTTACCCAAATAACGTCTGGAAGCAACCACTTCTCATAGCAAAACTCTGTTGTGTTTCCATCTGAGGTTTTAAAAGCATGCCAAGGACTAAGGCTATTATATGAAATGCTCTGAGGCCCCCCCTGACCCCCACCCAAAGTGCTAAGGATCTACAGAAAAATAATTACTTAGTATGTACAATGCTTGTCACAGATATCAGGTCAGTTTATAACAGTTTAACTATTTTATAGATTGCCATGAAATTTGAAACAGTCGGGATGAACAGAGCTCTGCCTGCAATTCTCCTTTTGCATTAAACCTGCTGAACATCAGCATGTTAAAGCTGCTGGCATGGTTGTAGACAGTTTCTGATTCTTTATGATATCGATATTGTTGTTCATAATAATTAATAGTCTAAAGGAGTCAGTCAACACACACTGCTTGATTGTATTGTCACCCCACAAGCCTCTCCGAGGCTCAACCTCTATAATAATTATGGAGGTTGAGCCTATATAATGCAAATAGCATTATATAATTATATAAGCAAAGCCTAAATAATGCAAATTATTTGCATAATCATAAATTTGACTCCATGCCATCTTCACAGGGCAGCTTCCCTCTATTACCTCAAGTCAGTGTGCTGTTTATTGTTACCATAATAATACCTGCACAACACTGTTCTTCATTTCAGCAATCAAACACTGTATCATTCTTAGGTTGTACATTTTATTCACTTTTATACAGTTGACCACTGCTCCTCACCAAACTGTGCCTGAATGTGCAGAATGATAGACTTAATCTGCAGTGTGTTGAGCTTTATATACTTCATATACTGTGTACTGTTGTCTTCCACTGTGACTTTGCACTCTGTGGGTTTTGTTGTGTGTGAGGTCCTGTTGTGTGTGCTATGGGGTCATGTTGATAAAGTGGTTATGTTTTTGATTTAGCTCTGGCTTTGATTTTGATACACACTGTTTTCTGAGTTCCTTTGGGCCCCTCTTGTATTACATCAGATTACTTTATCACAACTTTCTCATGAAATTGTTCATCTTGGCACAAGACTCTTATATGTTTAGCCATTATACTGAAATGCAAATTCTTACCTTTCATTGGTATTTCTCTCTATATAGGTGTACACTTACCATTGTTATGTGCTGTTTGGAGGAGAAATGATGTCATATGACAGTAATGGCCAGTGTGATACTTTTTATCAATCACACATGTAATATAGCATATAAAAACTGCTGTGACAACACACTTGTTGCCCAGATGGATGGTATATTTCTTTGCGTCACTTGCCTCTGAGCCACTGAACATGAGTTCTTTTTGTACTTTCAGAAGGAGAGGGGGAAGAGGCTGGTGTAAACAGCGAGGCAGGAAGACTGAGGTCTAAAGAAAACTGTGCAAGGCAGATGTGTTGAGCAGCTCTGGGTCTTATGAACCAGCCAACAAAGCTGAAACCGTAACCATGCTGCACTAATAAAAACACATTCCAGCACTAGAATGTATGTTCGCCTGACACTGCTTTTTGAGTCTTTGCTGGTTAGGGACAATAGAGACAAGATGACTTGTGGTTTAAATTGCTTCAGTTTGCACTTTGCACACAATTACCCACCTTAAAATCTTCCCCGTCACATTGTGTCACGTGACATCCTTCTGTGCTAATTGTAACCAGGCTACAACAGTAAACAGCCTAAAGGTTAGGAAGGCGAGGACATTTCACTTGAATTCCCAGACCTGCTGGAATCCTCTGGCCACAGTTGTACCACTGATGGGTGTTTGAGAAAAACACTTACTCCCCAGCTGTTTGATAGATTTGTTCAGTAGCCAGTGGACTGCGGTTATGGTGATCACCTTCCAGACACGATTTTAATACTACTGTTAGTGTTCATCTATGCAAATATGAAACAGGCTTTTGCATGCAAACCCAATGAGAAAAATGTGAGAGAATCATATCTGTAGGCTATCATATCTTGGTTACACAACATTACCTCATAGATGTGTAGCCAGGTGAAGATGTCAATGAAAAATTATCGTAACATCTCCAACAGAGAGCAGTTTCTGTCATTGCCTGCCAGCGCTATCACTTTTCCTGACAGTGTGGAGAGGCAGGTGGCAGGACCCAGCAAACCTGATATAATAATGAGAAAAAGATGAGCGAAGTAGGCACGAAGTGTCAATTCACAGGCGTGAACTTGCTTTTTATGAGGGATTGGGTCGGACCATGATACTTAAAAAACAGCAAATCATCAATTCACTACATTTGTCTGACTCTGATTACAGTTACTTAGTAACTTTGGGATAGCTTCATTATCCAAATATTTTTGTGTAATGTCATCTCTTTGACGGTATCCTTGATCTCAAAATAAAATTAAATAAAATAAACCCTTAGTTCTTATACACAGTCTTTGACGTGACGAGTGGTTTTATTTGCTGATTTTTTATGTACTTTTCTTTCTTAATTTGTAATTTGTAATTGAGAAAACATGTGGTTTTGTTGTTTGTTTTAGAGTTCTGCTTTTTCTTCCAGATGGAGAGAGGAATGCAAAGGGGCTGCATGGTGACATGTGATGTCTGTCTTCTGTGCTTTCTTTTGTGATTGACGCTGATCTCCACTCTCCACCACCGCTTGCTCTACATGTTTTGCTGATTTAACCGGATTTAAAGATGCCTGACAATATGGGGGATAGGAGAGATTACAGGAGAGGGTAGTGTTTTTCCTATAGAGAGTCATTTCCCTTTCAGCTTTATGAATATACTATTGTGTGAGTGGATTTGGTGTTTTGTCTGAGTGCAGACCGGTGACAAGAGCCAAATCCTCTTAGCTTCATATTGTGTGAGTCAGAAGCTCAGAGTGTATTTGCTAAGCGTTATCCTTAAGAACAATTTGGTTCGGACCCTGGGTGTTTTTGTGCCGCAGGGACATGAAGGAGGGACGGTTTACTTCTTCACAAGGCAGGAATTCACATAGGAGAGGCGGATGAACAGCTCCGCTCTCTCATTTTATCCTCAGACGCCTGCAGCTTTCTCTGCAAATACCACCTGTCCAGGTGACAAATGGCACAATGGCCTACTCTCCTACCTTCATTGCAGAGACTGGTGATTAAGAAGGAAAGAATAGCTAAAAGAATATATTGAAAACAGTTTTTAAAAAATTGGTCTAACAATTGAACAGATTTAACAAGAGAGCACTAGAGTCGATACTGTATACAGTAAGTGGCAAAGGTTTGGTGGTAATGGTTGGGGTAAGCAGTGCATTTCTGTTAAGCTGATATCGCTGTGTTGGTGGTGTTCTAGCAGCATCATAGTTACTCTGGAACCATCATTGCAGATAATCACAAAGTGACAAAGTCCAGACTGGGAACAGGTCATTGTGAATGAATGGATCAAGTATATAATTTTCAACTGAGAGACAGGGGTTCCTGTCCCATGTGGAGCTTATTGTTATGTTGCTGACTCATTGGTTTTAGACTTAGTTCACTTGTCATTTATTATAGTTTATTTTTTATTTCCAGTTTTCTGTTGCAGTCTGGTTACATTTAGGCAATAAAACTACTTGATTAAGTTTAGTAAAAGATCACGGTTTGGATCAAAATGGACTCTTTCACGAGGTTGATCAATTTTAGAAAGGCCAACATCTGCATATTTTTCCAGTTTCCTGTGTGGCAAAGCTGCGACATCACAGCAAGTTACAATGGTGGCCCTGGAGCAACATAATGATGATGTTGTAGGAACAGCACCAAAGGGGTCTGTAGATGTTCCACATCTGGCCTTGGATTCATGTCTGAGCTGATTTCAGGACAAGAGTTCAGTTTGCTCAGATAAGGCGTTATGTCAGACTTTAGGTCAGCTGCCAGGCAACCAGTGGAGACTCCAGTAAGCTATTGATCTTGGCCAAGAAGATAATCTTGTACGTAATCCCTCATAAAATACATTTTTTTTTACAATATAGCTTCTATATGGAATAACCAAACTGAGATAGCCAGCTGCAGCTTCATGCTAACCACATTAACATATGAATGGTTTCAATCCTCTCAAGAAAACATGCTTCCCAAAATGTGGAACTTCTCCTTTAAGGTTGAGGTTATTATTGCATAATATGTAGCGGTGCATTAAACACAGACGTGACACTTTGTTAAACATCCGCTTGATTTTTGTTTGCTCCTAATTTCAACTCCAGAGAGTGTTGATTATCTTAAGCTAAGACCTCCATCAAATTTGATAGGATGTAGAAGAAACCACGGAGTGACAAAGTATCTCATATCTCAGAAATAAAACCAGAAACAGCAGAGTGATAGCGCTCAGAGGTCGTTCTCTGCTCTGCAGCTATGGTCAGCATATGATAGCATGGCTACATGTTTGCACGCAGTCGGCACACGTGCACAGAAAGAAACAAAAAGGGGAAGAACTGAAAATCAAATATATTGTGTATGACAGTGAAGCAGAGGGACAACTGGTGGGTGACATACTCAAAGCATGTGTTACTGGTAAGCACTTAGAAGTTAACCAAATGAACAATTTTAATTGAAAGATGTCAGAATAAACATACTCAGACATTTAGCTGAAAGTGCAGCAGTGTAAATGTCACAGTGTCTGTGATACTTGGAGACTACCAGACGGCTAGTAGGAGGCTTTTAACATTTGATTATATGGGGCCTTTAATGCTCTATTCATCAGGTGTCATATTTTATTTAGGAACAGATCAGACAGTGCCGAGTTACAGTTAAGACAATCATGGCATAAATGTCAGCTTTAAATATATTACAATACCTAAAGGAGACATACTTTTATAACTTCCTGCAGACATTTTACTGGAGATGTTTATGATCATCCTTGTCTACACTTATAAATCACGTTTTGTTTAACTATATTATTACAATGATTGATGTTATCTTCTTTTAGGAAATGGAAGAAGCTGACACCTGGATCTGACTAAAACAGATGAGGTGCTGTGATAGTCGATGTAACTGGAAAAAAAAAATCCTCTGGAACAAAGTGTTGACGTGCAAGCTTGAGAATACAAATAGATGAGTGTTTTGACATAATAATACCAGTAAAACTCTGAGGTCGAGTCACATTATGTCCAAAATGAAGACCATACCAGCACTCACTGATTGGGATTTAAAAATAGCTTGCAAACATTTCACAGAAAATGAATTGCCTCCACATTTCATAAATTGATAACAGATCTCACTTGTTGTCATAGGAAATGTTCTCTCGACATCAAAGACTGCAGCTTTTTCTCTTTGCCTGTTCACAGCTCATTTACTGTAATAACCTGACTTTCACAACTCTTTGCGTGTGTTCCCACTGGCTTGCAGTGGAAACAGTGTGAGAGGCAGACAGAGTGCTGCAGCTGATGTTAGGACTGACTTTCTAATGACAGAGTGGTAACATGTCTGAACAAACTGCAGACAATGGCACTGTCTGTGATGATTCACCAGTTTGGCTTGATCATTCATTTCCTCAGTAATAGCACTGGTGGGCCCCGTTGTTCTTGGCTGGAAGATCCGACATGTTTTCAAAGATTTAAAGGCAAAACCTCAGGATTAAAGCAATGTGAGGATCTTCTTCTCATCCTCAGTAAGAGAAAAAGAAGAAAAATAACACAGTGGGCTTGGCACCACTTTTCTCTTTAATCTCTGAGCCTCCAGTGTGGGTGGAGCAAAAAGACACTACGACATTACTGGCGGTCATCTGCTGCAGACAATCATTTGCATAATTTAATCCCATTCTTTCAGGAATTACATATGTTCACATTTTGGGTGTGGTCCTGCTTTTACTGAGCTTTGTAGCTTTTTAGAATAATACTACTTTACCTTTCAAGCTGTCCCATAACTCTCTATAACAACGGGGTTCAGAGGCTCTAAAGTCAGTGTTCACTTGCAAATACCACAGTGACTGACACTGAGAGCTATGTTGCTTTTCTTACAAGAGTTATGTATGTGTCTGCAGATACACATCATCCCCTCTTGAAGAGCCAAATGACAGACGAACTGATCATTTATGCTTGCAGTCAACTGTTGACCGTAAACATTTTTGTCTTTGAAGGAGTTTTACAGCCTGCTATTAGGTCAGAAAGTGTTATCAGTTTACTTAAAATAACTGCTCAACATTTAAGGATAAACATATTCACTTTCTTACAGAGAGTTTGATGAAAAGATTGATATCACTCTTTAAATAAAATATGTTGTTGTTGTTGTTCTTCTTCTTCTTATTATTATTATTACTATCCATGTCTGTAGGGCAAATATAAAGATACAGTCTGCTCTAGTTTAGCTTAGCTCAGCATAAAGACCTGAAAACAGGGAAACAGCTGCTTCTCCGTAACAAAATCAGCACCTGTAAACCTCACTAATTAACACGTACATCTCCATTTGATAGGAGTACAAAACTACAGTATAAAATGATTTTTAGATTTTAGTCATTGCACCTGGTAAGAAACGGTTGTGACATGACCCCTCATAAAACCACAACAACATTGTATGTGCTGGTAGGCAGATTTAGTTTCCTTCAGACTGAGCCAAGCTAGCTGTCTACCCTTATCTCCTGTCTTTATACTAAGCTAAACTAACCATGTCCTGGTGTAGCTACATTCAGCCCCAGACTTGAGTGGGTACCAATGTTCTCATTTAACTCTCAGTAAGAATTTCCCAAAATGTCAAACTGTGCCTTTATGAATCATGGTAGGCTGTGAAAAGTTTTCGTTTTAACTTGAGTCTGAATTTTTAAGAGTAAATATAACACTTAGGTCATTGAATGCAGCACAGTGGTGCAGCGGTTAGCACTGTCGTCTCACAGCAAGAAGGTTCCACATAGGTCCAAACCTGCCAGCCAGCCGGGGCCTGTCTGTGGGGATGTTTGCATGTTTGTGTGTGTTTCCTCTGGGTGCTCCACCTTCCTTGCACAGTTCAGAGACATGCAGGTAAACTGGTGACTATAAATTGCCCTTAGGTGTGAATGTGAGTGTGATTGGTCGTTTGTCTATATGTCAGCCCTGTCCAGGATGTACCCCACCTCTTTCCTAATGTGAGCTATGATCCGCTGCAGCCCACTGCAGCCCTGCAGAGGATAAGCAGTTAATGGGTGGAATAATGACTGGAGGGGGTTATATGTCTCACTATTTCTAGCACGGAAACAGTTGCTAAAAGCTGAGACCTCTGGAAGTCGTAAGGCTCAGATCCAGCTATGGTTATTCCATTTTCCACTCTGTTTATCTGTTGTGTTCTATGGTCACGCTATCTGATAGAAATAAAATGCCTTACAAAATACGTAACGTGACCTTTTATTCAGTCATAGAAACTCCTTGATGACAGTCATGGTCCATGTTCCACTTTCAAAAGGTTTTTATCAATATGTATGTATTTATGCTTTAGACACTTATCAAAACATGTGCAAGTATTTACCATCATCAGCTCTACCTCTTACCATCAACCATGCATCAACCTCTGTCTCCGTCTTAAATAAAAGAGAAAACGAGTTCCTTCTTCTTGAAACTGCAAACGTGTGGCAAAGAATTTAATAAATCAGCGTTTGACACTTGAAGGGAAACATGAAAGGAAATCTACGTTGATCGTCACAGGTGGGAAATGTTGAGGTTTAGCTTAAGGGGTGTGTGCAGTGACTGTATAATCCCGTCTTTGATTTTCAGACAGATGACTAAGAAAATCCTCACACTGCATTGTCTCAAATAGACATTTCAGCGGTTTCTAACTAACGCATCTGTCTCATTTTAATGGAGCTGGGTGACAGCCAATGGATAAACACAGCAACTCTCTGAGGTCCTCTGGTGTTTAACAGCAGAAGCACAAATTCATTTTTGTTATTTCATACAGTATATCAGATTAGCATCAGCCATTCCTGCATAAGCCTGGAGCGTTGGTAATATCACCTTTCCTCTCCTGTGTGCTCTTATGAAGGAGTCACTGTGTTGATGTATGAACTGCAGTCTTTTGGCTTAATTAATGGTGCATGTGCATAATTTATAACCTAAACAAAGTGTACATCAGAAGACAGAACATATAGACATATTTTAAGTGAAGCAATGATTTGGAGTATAAGAGAAGTAGTACTGCCTCTACCACTGCAGGTTACTTACTGATGTATAGCTTTCAATAGAATGTAGGTAAGTAAACGTAATACTTTGTACTTGCATAGATTACTTTATTTCCAGTATCTGAAGGCTGCTTCTTCTTGACTCTTGTGCGTGACAGTGTTACAGAATAAAAAATATTAATTTCCATGGTAGAAAAGTCAAGATTATGGTAGAAACATTAGAGCGATAGAATCAGAAATATATTATAAAAAGTGATAGAATCCGTTTTCAGTGAGGTCAAACTTAAGCTTAAATAAACTTGAACACATTTGTGATTTTGAGTAACCTGTTGTGAAATACACTGCACCACCAGTAGAGGGAACCACAGGACAACTATAGTTTATTTCCTTTCCAGTCGTGTAGTATGGCCAAAAACTGTGTACTTAAGGAGTTAAGGAAAGCTTTGATGTTTATGTTTTTATGATATGAATGCCATTACAGCTGTGGAATGGTTATCAAGGCCAGGATCATTATATCAACACCAATATGGATATTTTTCATTATTAAGATTAAAATCATTTGCCAAACAAACATGAGGTGTTTCTTTTTACCATCTCTGTTAATCAGTTAATCACATGGATGTTTAAACACAGGACAGTCTTGAAATAGTTTTGGCCCCAAAAGAGGAAGATTAAATGACTGAAAGTTCGTTTAGTCGATGTCTCCACAGTGTTGCAGGACAGGGGTGAACACTGTTGTAACCGTTTTCCCCCCAAATGCTCGTCAATGTTCACTTTATTTTCCAGTCCAGAAAAGCTGAAGTGACCCTCGATCTTGACTGAACCACAGCAGCACAGGACCGTCTGCCGTCTACTCAGCGGTTAGATTAAAAAGGTTTAAACTGTGATCTGTGTGTCTATGGTATGTTCAGCTGATAGTCAGTGATCCAATTCCAACAGTGCTAACCCGAGACCAAACATCTAGTTCTATTTGGCCATTTTAAGAATAGCTTCACTAAAGCAACATTCCTGTTAATTCCAGCTTGTTATAGACACTATTGTGCACCTGTTCCTATTTAAATCTGCAAACATTTTAGTGCTGAAGTTCCAGCTTCTTTTACCAATGATGGTGATTTCTTATATTCTTATTTAACTGCTGCTCAGAGGAATATTTGTCTCTTTCTGCCCTTTCAGCTGGTTGAACCATCGTACAGCTTTTTGTTCTTCATGTACAAAACATTACTTTTTTTTGTTAACCCTTCATGCAAAATAAAATGGATTTGTAAAGAGGACTTTCTACAATCTTAAAGCATGAATGACCATTCAAAAGAGTAGTCCTCTCAGCCATCTGACTGCACCAAATCAAACTTTTGTGACAGATAATCTCAAACTTTTGAACAGTATTGAATGCCATGACTAGGAAAACAACAGCGGGAAGCCAAGCAGAGCATCCAGAGGAACACACTGTAAATGCCAAACTTCAGTTTACTCAAAGGATTGAGATATCTAAAGCAGAATAACAGGCTTTTGTTGTACAACAAGGCAACAGTAAAGCCAAGACACTCTGACCTTTTGTTTAAACCAACAAACACAATAATGGGTTTAATCAGCTGAGGATGAGTGTGTGGTCTCATCATGAGGCAAAAAAACACGTTTTGACTTACAGAAGTTAAAATGAGCAAACTAACAGTTCTTATAATTTAGCATATCAAATAAGCAGCCACATCTTGTAAATGGGTGGCGTCTTCCACTGAACCATTCACTCGTAGCTGTCAGTGTCATTTGCCTTCCGCCCTTCTGGCTTTTGCCCAGAATTGCCACCTTCATGTTCAGACCTGTCAGTTCGTGACAGTGCAAAACAATGAAGCAATAATAGGCAAGTCGTGGATTAGAGAGTCCCATCCCTGTGTTTTTGTGAAATTCAGTCTAGGTTTTAATGATGTTATTGATGCATCATTATGCTGCATGTTTACAGTACGCAGGCACACACAGCTGGTAGCTAAGCCACTGCTTCACTGTTATCAGCCATACATGTCGAGAGAGCAGATGAATAGATATCCATTTTTCTTCTACTGATTAATAATGCACACACCCATCGAGATGTGTTCCATTCATTCTTCTGATAAATGATTTTTGCAGTAAATAGCGCACAATGATGCATGAGAAAAAAATAAAGAAGGCTTTGGGGATTCCTCGTAATGGGTGAGAGGTCTTTTCTATGCTCAAGAGCCGTCTGAATAGACTCCAGCTTGGTCTTTTTTCCCCCTACATAATCACATAGACGTCCCCCTTACAGTCCATTCAGCCCTGTTGGACCCAAACACACACACACACACACACACACACACACACACACACACACACACACACACACACACACACACACACACACACACACACACACACACACACACTGGTGCAATAGACATTTCAGTGAATGACCAGCTTCCCTCCCCCAAGTCAACTGCAGGGTGGACAGATGTACATAAAAGAGCTGAGAGCTGAGCAATGGGGGGCTGCCTGTGATCAGGTTTATATCTTAGGCTCAGATACCTGCTCAGGTTAATGATTGGAGGATGTGATGGGGAGCCTTGAAGGTTATAGCGATGTACATTGAAATAGTTTTTGAGAGTAGATTATATGTGGGGGCAGCTGGTCTTTGAGCTCTTACCTGCATCCCTTCAGATCTCACAGCGTGAATGAAATATACACTCATTGTTCATATGTGATTTGTGTTTGTGTTTTTTAAGATTTGTTCAGACCGTTGTTTAAAATTTGTAAAGCTAAATTAAAATTAAAAACAAAACTACTGATTGTCATTCTAACCACTGACTTCCAGCTATTTTTATCTGATGAAATAAGACACGATAAAGGATTATCTTAACTTATCTTATCTTATGAGCACTCCTTATGTGCAAAATATATTAATTTGAATAGATCTTAGACTGGACATTAGATTATATTTAGGGGATCGATTGGGGAGAAATTGCAAATAATGTCCATTATCATGTTTTCATTTGTGTATAATTACCTGAAAATAACAACCATTATGTTTGCATTACCGTAGAATGAGTCTTTATATCTAGAGAGGAAGCAAGTCCTTTTCCTTTTGCCATGTTGCACCACCCCAAACGGACAAACCACACACTGACTCTTGAACGCACCTTCTATGTTTTTCACAGGTTTTATGGCCACCATAGCTTCTCCTACATGTTTGGAAAGGAGGGCTGAGGTGAATGGGATTCAACTGGTTGCAATCTGTAACCTCACCACTAGGTGCCACAAATCCCACACACTTATCCTTTATCAATGTCAATTAGGTTATTGATAAATTGGTATTGACAGAATGTTGAATGCAAAACATAGGCATTCTGAAATTACCTTTGACTTGGTGTCGTTTTTTCAGAAAGTATGCAATTATCTTACTGTTAGTTGCGGCTGCAGAGGCTGGAAGTCAGAGCCATTTATCAGTTGCTTTTGACCCCTTTTCAACTTTTCTGCTCAGCTGCCAACTACTTCTCATTAACTCTTACAGTAATTGCTGCACGTGATGCCAAAGTGTTACAACTGACTCAGGGTTGTGTGAGGTGTGTCCTGTATAATCAGCCTTAATGTTATGGTAAATACATTCCAGATCGGCCTCATGCCAACTTGTAATCCTGTTTATGTGTTGCTGTTATTTCAGCATAATTTCAACTTTTCATCACCTCTGGTTGGAAATCACTAATATGTTTAACGCGATCTGTGATCAGCTTTCAATTTGTCTCTCAGGATATAATGTGTATATGTGTGTATATACTAGTGATGCTGTGGAAATCAGGATTGAAACAATGTGTGCAGCTGTGTGCAAGTGAAGATTTAAGGCTGTATAACAGAATATAGATGAACCTGATGATGCATATCTTCGGAGCTTATGTGCGGCCCTGCTGCTGCAGCTGGCCTCCCTCACTGCCTCTGCCTTCACGTTTAAACAACTGCCTCTCTACTTTGTGCTCATATGTTACAGCACAGATGACGAGTCTCAGGCTGCCTCCCTGAGCTTATGCCAAACTGCACTGCACTGACACGTGATGACAGAGCGCTGGCAGCCTCTCTCTGTCCAGAGGCCTTCCTTCTGGAGGCAGTCTGGCTAACCTATCTGTGTGTGTCTGATAGACTCGTGTAACCCCGGCTCTTGACAGAGAGCCACATACGCCCATAAATCACTGTGTGTCTGTGCATTTCAGTGCGTGTTTGCATCCCACCAGTCATGTCAGCGTTCTTAAGTGTTTGTGTTTAGCTTCATGAATTTGTCCTGAGGCTTTGTTGTTGGGAAATCAACGAATCAGTAAGCAAGGCCAGTAATTATACAGTCACAACACAAATACGTCACAGCTGCGGTTGTGCAGATGCGCAGATCATCCTCAACACACACTTAGACATTAAAGGTGGAGAATTCCAGGAAGGAGTCACTTAGTGCGTCATAGTTTCAGTGTGTGTGTCCGTGCTTGTCTGAGGTGAATTAACAGCTTCAGTCATGTTCACTTCATTCCCACCTTCCTCTCCCTCTCTCTGGTTTCTCTATCCTCTCCTCTGCCTGTCCTCCCATATGCTCAGGCCTGTGTTTGTGTTGCTTGTGTGTTTTAGGCTTCTCTTACTGGGCAAACATGCTCCGTTTTCTTGAGTGAGGTTTTGTCACTTTGTTAGAGCTCCTGTCCTGACCCTCACACACACTCTAGCACATGTACAAACACACATTTCACACAAGCTCAAACTACTTGTCCAGACAACTTTAAAGCAGATATAATTAATATTTTTATTGCAGCAATGACCACCACACTGGACTCTGCAGTTCCCCTCACCTCTACAGAGCTTTCCAGCACCTGGCATCTCATGATTTAGCTGTCCTCCTGTTTTGTTTCACTCACAGCAATCTCATCAGACTTGAGTCAATTTAGTGAAAAAGCTCTAAAATCCAACTGCGCACTATCCGTTCAGCACCAAACAGCTGACAGGCAAAATCAGGGACTGGCTGGTAAACACAGTGGAGCATTTAGCAGCCAATATTTCAAGTCACAAATCAGTGGAGAGTAAAACTGTAAAATAGAGCTAAAAGAGGAGAGAATATTGGACTAAAATTCATTAGGTGGACGGAAACACAGACAGATTACTGCTATCATTCCTCTGTATCTGCTATAGGTGTAAATTAGCAACTGTTTACTAACAAATTGACCTCATAGGTGTTGTTTACAGCTTCTTTTCTGAGCAGCAAGACATCAGTTATTGCAGGTTTAATGTTAAATAAATAGGAACACATTTGATTTTTGTGGCCAATATTATATATATTTCTGATTGTTTATAAATCCCATGATAATAACCACAACCAACAATCAATTTTTCTCACAGAAACTACTAAAACACATCAGTGAGCCACACCACCGCTCTAGGTGATGTGGTCCTTCATCACAATGAACATGGACACTGTAGTTTCGCTGTAAATACTCACTAGATCACCCATTGTGTATTAATCCATGGCTTAAAGCAGTCCCCAACAAATTACATCTTATTCCTGTCCTGAGTAATATTTGCTAGAAACTGCAGTGCCCAGCTGTTTTTGGAAAGCCCTGAAAAACGTTTTTTTATTTCTAACCCAATTACCCAAAGATTAATGTCTTCAGTGGGATAAAGAAAGTACTGGGAGAAGCACAAATGCAGAGTTGGTTTTGGTCTTTCAAGGTATTTGTTGACAGTAATAAAAAACTCTATGTGTTACATTATACTCCCATATTTATGCAAAGTGGCAAGCATAGCTGTATCGAACCCTCCAGGCAGAGGTCTCGGGATCTCTGCCCGTTAGAGGTAATGACTCAGACAGAAACAGAGAGAGAGAGAGAGAGAGAGAGAGAGAGAGAGAGAGAGAGAGAGAGAGAGAGAGAGAGAGAGAGAGAGAGAGAGAGAGGGTGACAGACAGACAGACAGACAGACAGACAGACAGACAGACAGACAGACAGACAGACAGACACACAGACAGACACACAGACAGACACACAGACAGACAGACAGACAGACAGACAGACAGACAGACAGACACACAGACAGACAGACAGACAGACAGACAGACAGACACACAGACAGACAGACAGACACACAGACAGACAGAGAGCTTGGGAGTGTATCTATGCTCCCTGGGCCCTATGTTCCTCAGTTCAGCGTTCTGTTAACACTCGGGTCAAAGTTGAAACCCTAACCTTGGGAACATAAAAATGACCCAGAGAGCTCTACATTTAGTAAACTAACTCTTACTCTGCATAGAGAAGCCTGTGAAACTGTCCTGATGTGTGTACTGGCTGGCTGGCCTGTTACTGACATTAGTGGGCTCTCTTGGCGTGGTGTCTTTGTGTCAGGGTCCCAGGCCTGGCACCCATCACACACAGGAAACAGGCCCTGGCCCTGAGATCCACATTAAACACACAGGAAATACACACAGGAAACCGTGTCTCAACCCCTTGTGCAGGGCTCTCTAACTCCTCCATCCTGCACTCCTCTCATCTGAATCCCAGAGGAGGGCTGGCCGCCAAAGCCCTGCTGCACACTCAGCTGACAACCTGTCTAATTTCTCAGCAGCGTGTACAGTCTCCTGTCCACCCTCCAACCCCCTCAGCCCACATCCTCCACATCCCCCAGTCCAGACTCTGAGCCCTGGGGCCAAATCTGGTTTTTAGAAGGCAATAGTCAGGGCAGAGTTCAGCGCTCTTTCTATAAAAGGCTTCATGAATTCAGAACCGTTGTACTGATGTGGTTGGAAAGCTACACTTTGAGAAATGTACCCTGCAGTGCTCATACACGTTCATGATCAGCAGTTAAGAGAACAGGGATTGCATGTGAAACCAAGACTATTAGAGGCATTTCTGGAAAGATTTTCTCACAATTTGACAAAGCTCATGCTTTTCCAATGACTTCACAGTTGTTGGAAAAACACGTCTTTTCTATGTAAAATGCTAAAGTCTCCGTCCCAACAGCTTGAAATCGATCTCCCCTCTGTCACCTCCTCTTATTCCCCCAGTTCTCTCATAACCTTTCTTTCTCCTGGGCTTACCACAAAGTCTGGGAACATCCGACTCATATTTCCACTGTGAGACACGTCAGACTGTTTGATTTAAAGTATTTAAAGGGGGCATCTTTGGGTTAGAGTTTGGGTTTTCTTATCAGTTACAAACTGTCCTAATGTGCAATAGCAAAGCTGACCTAATGTGTGTGTTTTAATTGTGCATGATGATAAATTCACCCACCAATTGTCTTGGAGTCTTGCAGTCTGCTAAGTCAGGTTGCCCTGTGGTACTCAATAGACAAAGATCAGTCAGGGTTAATACAGTAGAAACAACCAAGTAAAAGCCAGTCATATAAATACCCTGAGAGTGAGTCCTTTCCTGTCGGCCCTCCTACGCCTGTGAATCTCAGGCCATCATTAAGTCCTAAGAGACTAGATAATGAAGACCCTATCTGTGCGCTGTTGATTAATCAGTGTCATGTTTAGCTCTGCTGCTGAGGAGTTGGCTCTCCTGCTTAGCAATATCTGTTTCACTCTGATGCCAAATGCCCAAGCCACCTGTAATGACTCTTCATCAAACCAGGATGAAAGTATTGTCTTTTTATTTTCTCGGATAACCAATGAAGCATTTTCACATTGTTTTTCTTGACTATTATCTCCAAGAAAACAACACTTTAAACAACTATACTCCACTGAACACAGAACACTGTTTTTACCTTGTTACAAAACTACATTGAAGTGACACTGGTTAGTCCTTTGACCGGTGAGTGAACTCTAAGATAGATAGAAAGTCACAGCATGCACAGCAGAACAAGCCCATCACTAAAGAGATTTGGAGCTGATGGTCACAGGGTTTCTTCAACTAAATTGGTCAATTGATTTAATTTAACTGTCAGACTCTTTGTCTAACATTATTTTGCCCTTTGCAGAGGAATGCAGTGATGCAGAGGGTGTCTTCAAATGCAAAGACCAAAGCCTTTAGTGAATGTCATGTAAACGCTGAGCTAGGGTAGGTCATGTGTTTTAGAAGCATTTTGTCTTATATTTGTTGGAATACATTCAGACAGCAATCAATAATCAACCATCACATCCAAATCTAGCTTACTCTTGCTGGTTCCAACCCCAGCTTTAGTTAATTAACTAATGGCTAAATGCTCATTCCTACCAGAAAACACTCAGCAAAAAATTTCCATTTGACTAAAAAAATAGATGTTCATCCAAGACCTCGTGACTGCTCATCAACTATTGTAATCAAATGTCAAATGTGAACCTCTCTGTCATCCTATTTATCACCAGAGTCCTGTTTCCGTGCCTGTCCACCATCTGGTTCACATGATGGAGTTTCCAAGATGCAGCCATCCATCAGTGTGATAGAGGTCTCTCCTTCCTGTATTTCAGGATCGCCCTGTCAGTGTGTCTGTCTTCAACTCTGCTTTTGCGGGTGTCTTTTTCGCTGCTCTTTCTCTCTTTCTCTTCTCTCTGTCAGTCATGCATACGCAGGCAGATCAAAACAGATCAAATGTGCACATTTAATCCAGCACAGCTACTGAGGGGAAAAGTTCATTTCCTGGGGTTAACAAAGAGCAATAATGCAAACCAGAGTAACAACACATTCCTCACACACGGCATCACTTTCTTTTATTGATGTGCTGACGCTAAACTCTTGCATTCAGCTTTTACGAACCGTATGAGAGGATTTAGAGGCAAAGCAAAGATCCCAAGAGAGACGCAGGCAGAGCACACATGTCTGACAGTGATAAAGTGTGACAGATAGGGGGTACAAGCAACGATGGGAGAGTCATGGTCACGTTTGATAAAGACATGAACTTTCTTTGATTCCTTTGAGCTTTAAATGGAAAGATAGATTAGGAGTTTCATCTTAAGGAGAGCCAGTGGGCTGTCCATATATCCTCGTGACACTTGGAGCTGTGACTTAATTGAAAACCGACTCCTGGAGTTTCAGTCTGTTTTGCCCCCCATTAGCCCCCTGAGGTTAAGTGACCTTTTTCTGCAACCTCTGGTGACCTTGTGTCGGGACCAGCATGCCTGACTGATACTCACCTGGGTTTCATTACTTATCAATCAAAACGCCTCTCACATCAGCAACCATCATTAGATCTCATGCACAGTTTGACTGGAAGGTGTGAAGTCAGGTCAGTTTTAGTCTTCTTATTTCTGGATTTAGAAAAGTCACAAAACTCTGCATCTCATATGTAACTCAATACACGTGACAGTCTGTTTATTTCTCTTCTAGCTTGGACAGGAAGCCTGCGTGTATGTATGACCCCACGGTGCTTTGACCTGGCGTGGAGAATCAGATAAATGACAGGTTAGCTCTATGTAAAAGCTCATCATCTGTGCCTGTATTGTGTTACTCGGCCCTGACTTACCTGACATGTGTTCAGAGAGCAGGATCCAGATGGAGACATGACACATATGAATAGGCATGGTCATGAAGAGGCCCCACACACACATGCACAAACGTACACATATGCATGCATCTCTGCAATAAGCAACTCGGCTCCATTGGAAAAATGATCTTGTGAGAGGTCCCAGTGGCCCTCATTTTTCCATGTAGGAAAGTGTTTCTGAAATCCGTCCATGCGCAGCATGTTTTATGGGAATAAGGGCGCATGTGATATTAGCCTGATGTAAATTAGGCCCTGCACTGGCTGATAGAGCATGTCCAGAGGCACACTTTCTCCCAATACTCTTGTAAAGTTATTCTGTGCAACATCTCAGCACAAAGTGATTGCTCCCCCTCTCTCAAGGTCCAGCCTGGCTGGTGTCCATGAGCTTAATGATCCAA
Organism: Chaetodon trifascialis; assembly: GCF_039877785.1. Lineage (NCBI taxonomy): Eukaryota > Metazoa > Chordata > Actinopteri > Chaetodontiformes > Chaetodontidae > Chaetodon > Chaetodon trifascialis. The sequence continues at coordinate 16,355,548 of NC_092058.1, read as the reverse complement.
GAAGAAAAAGCAACACTCTTCACAGGGCCATTACACTCCAACAGCACGCTCAGTCTACACCCGGGCAATGTGACCTGTCTTAAAATCACTCATCCCAGGTACATTCAACATAACTCTCATCCCCCCTTTTTTTCTTGAAGTGACCACCCAAACTAAATGTTTCCCAACAGTGCCGTGTAGACACCCCTGTGCCACCATAAGACTGAGGACAACAGAGCAGAGAGAAGTGATGGTGGTGGGTCGTTCTCATGTCACATATGTAAACTTTTGTTAGGGTCTAACTAAAAGAGGACATCACAGTGCTACATGTGTGCACACATCTGTGCGTGGATCAGTGCCATGAAAAAACATACCATGTGTTCATGTTCACTGTCTGTATCTGATCCTGCGCCCAGACTCACTGGGTCACTTAGTGCTCACATAGTGTCAGAGAGAATTAGTCAGCATGTGTTCAGCTCATTAGTAAGATGATAAGAATAAGAATAATATATCTGTATCTATAGAATAATGTCTGTGCAAAGCGGAATTATTTTAATGTATGAAAGTAAATAGAGACTGAGGGTACCTGAGTGCTGTGGAGCTGTGCTTCACTTACAGGTGCTTCTTCAAATTTGAAGCAGAGTTCTTCGCAGCTGACAGACAGTTGTGACCCACAAATTGAAGATAATGTGAATACTTCCACGGCATGAAGGCTCTCCTTTGCGCCATCTCGAGCAACATGTGCCTCTGACACAACTGTAGGATTAGATACCTTCCACTCGCACACAGCTACGAACAAGAGGTAGGAAAGAGACAGACACAGAACAGATTACTTATTTGAAAGTGTAAATGAGCAACAAAATGCATTACATTACTTGTTAAGCTAAGATAAGATAAGATACTTTATTAATCCCAACATCACATGCACATGCCATGCTTTGGTGAACACACAACTACACAACATACACATGCCATGCATCAGTGAAATTACTTCTTCCACGTTTGACCCATCCTGGTTAGTCCTTCCTCTGCGGCAGACCAGGAGCGGTGGACTGCCAGGTTAAAACGAGTAATCTGAGTACTGCGATGCATTACTTGTAATGCAACACACTCAACACTGAGTGACCAATACAAGCAGACTGTGCGAACAGTGACAAAGCACTCTGAACCTAAATGAATATGTGGCTGGACGAAGCCGGGTCACACTGGCCCTCGGGGGGCCTGACCTCAGGGTTAACTACTCAGCAAAGTGCTGTAAGTCATAAAACCAAAGGTGAGAAAAAAGGATCATTAATAGGAGCGCTGCTTGTTAAGGCTAATGATGTGCATCTCTCAGCCAAAGACTCTTCCTTCCTCGTTGCATTGTGGCATGTCTGGAACAGGATGGATGCAGCCGTCACACAGCACAGTGACTGCGACCACTGTCCCGCTGTGGCCTGATGTGATGGATTTTGTCACGTGCATAAAGGTTCAATTCAATCAGCTCAAAATAAGCAACTTTCGTGTGTTAAATTATACACAATGTTTTCTATAGTAAATGTAGATGCTGGTATGAGTTAAAACACACAAACTACAAAAGCACAAGTATTATCACTAAAAACACCACAAAGCTGTTCATCATCTGTTCTGAACAGCAGTCTTCATGTTACTGGCAGTAGCGAGTGGGGGAGTCCTATTCTATCTGTAAAAACAGGCAGGTCATCCGACCTCGACTTCTGAAAGGAAAACCTGGCTAGCAAAGCAGTAAGTAAAAGTACTGGAGCTGCTGATTTAAATAGCAGGAAAAACCTCTTTGATTCCCATCACATCCTCCAGGCTAAGCCAGGAGCCTTGAAGCCCGTTGTTGTGTGCTGTGGGTGCGATGATGGCGTGTCCCCCTGGAAATATCGTGTTACACTGCTGGTTTTTAGATCAGACATAGGATTCAGGATATTGAGGAAACTTTGGTGCAAGGATTTTTGGATCAGTGGGTAATGCCGTGGTTTTAAGAGGAGTATTGATGTCACACTGGGATGATAATCTCTGCTGAAACCGAGAAGACAAAATACAGACACTCCTTCATCCATTTCCTTCCTTTAAGTGGGCCTGTGTTTGCAGTTAATATTTCTCATGACCAATTTGTTACTAGTTTTGACATAACACATGATAGCACACGGTGAAACATCTGGACCATCTGGGCATTTCAGAAAAACAGCCAGTGAGTCTCCAGTGGCATGCAATAAAAGTACAGGCCCAGATGCTTGGAGGAGATTGAAAAATTAACAAACCAATAAACTAAATATACAAATATGAAAAATCTACTTTTCTCGGCCACCAGAGATGGAGGTTTTAGGCTGCTCTATTCCTGGATCTGCGCAATCTTTGCCTTTAAACACCGTATCATGCAAATGGAAGAGGAAATACCAGGAAAAGCAAAAAAATCACACACAATCAAAGGTGATAAATGGCAATAGAAATGAAGAAATAAATGAGGAACATTTAAAGCAGGAAAAAAAATGAACAAAACAAAGAACATAACCTCATTCCAGGCTGACAGCAGACAACTTACAGTTTTGTCCAGCTAAACACCACCGCATTGGATATTGGACCACAGACAGTACATATCAAAACCCTGCACCCTGGTGTATCACACGTTCAATGCACACATTTGTAAAGAAAGTAATGAATATTGTTCCAAATTAGTTGTCAGTTCATGGCTGGTGCAGGCAGCTGGATGTCAGCCCTCCAGATGGAGTCTAAGACGAGAGGCTTATACTGAGCTTTATTAGGTGGTGAATAGATACTGGCCACAAGGCCGTTGGTCTTGAGTTCATTCTATGGCACTCAAGGCAGAAATCGTCCACACATTTCTTCCAATTTGACAGTGTGACTGGGGTAACCTTGGATAAAAATCCATCTCTTTCTTTTTTCAAAAATTAGTACACAAAGCACAGACAGAGAAACAAACAAAGCATTCCCCACCTTACCCCAACCACAGCCCTGGTATGGCAATTTCTTCTCTTGCAAACCAGAAGAAAAATATTTAATCAAAAAGGGTATATAGTCCTAATTAAAAACCTCTTATTAATTAAGGATATATTACAACTTAAATTAGACGGAGCACAGGAGGACAAGTTTCCACGCTAATTCACTCACCAAGGGTGTGCAGTGATGTTAGCATATATATTTGTAACTTACTGGTTTCCTCCTCACACTGTACAAGATCTTCTTAGGTCGGTTATATATTGTTAATTAATTTAACCATTGCTGGTGCAAAAGATTTATGCCCACCTGAGAAAAAGGTGAAGGCAGAGATAGCTGGCTTTTCTCTCCACTCTTGTAGAGTTTTCTTTGCTTGTTTCTGGAGACACGTTTCAGAGCTTCTGTCCAGCTGTTGGTTTGAAGACACAAATGCATGAACACTTTACAGACCTGAAATCTCTGAATCTGTCTGCTTTATTTTCTCCTTCACGCACCATTACACTGGTGTCTGTACAGAGGAATGTTTTCATTTCTCTGTTGTTTAATTCATCATCACGTCATCAGAAATCCAAATATAACTCAATTTCACGACATTTGCCAGAACAGAATTTAAAGCATTAGCCATCGATGTGAAGGTTGGTGCCATTAGGAAAAGTTAATTCCTGCTCTTTTGGGTTTGAGTGGTACTGCAGGCTACAGAGCGGAAAGGGAGAGAGAGGAGTGCAGTCGCTCCGCGGTGACTCCTCACAAGCTTTGCTTTGTGTGGAGGGCCGTTTCCTGCGCTCACAGGAAACACTCATATTGGAAACAGATTTTCTCTGACAGTTGATTTGAGCTAAAGCCCGACTGAAAGCATTCTCAGCTGCTCCGTCAAGCACGCAGAAAAGGAGGAAGGAATTGAGGGAGGGGGCAGCTTTGAAACTCATCTCCCTCATCTTAAAGGGTGTGGGATATTTCCTTCATTATTTATTCTTTCAGGGTTTTTTTTACAGCCACATATTTTCTCTCTTCTCTTTTTCTTTCATTCTCTTCACCAAACTGCTGCCCTTTCCTCTTCGTGCAGGGCTCATGTTTCACTGCTGAGTACTATTTGGTTTTTCAAATGTCAACACACAGCAGCCTGCCTGGGCGGAGGAGTTACCCCAGCCTCAGCAGCGCCGTGAGGGTCCATGCGGAGTCCGGGTCCGATGGAACAGCCAGGGCCCAAACATAAATACAGCACGCGACACACCATCACAGCACGCTTTTAAACCCTCAAACAGAGGAAGTTAACATCTGAGCGTCGCAGTGCAAGCAGCCAATCATCTACTGGGTGTATAAAACTGTCAGGAGAAACCAACTGACCCTGGACTCAACCCAAACAGTCTCTCTGCTCTGTGCTGACACACATGCTGGGATTATGCACATGCAGGAACATGCGTGCATTGAACAAATGCTTTGAATTTATGAATGCCATTGGAAGGTGAAGACCAACACGATAATTCTTATCATATTATTGCATTTGCTGTCTGTTTTATTGTTTGATGAGACTTGATGACCAACACCCCAATGTGGCAATAACAGATATGATGCAGCAACTGACCACCAAACTAGAGCAGCTGCTACAGTCTGTCCAGGTTATCACCCAGTAGCCACCATCATTCCTCAGGGGTGCTGTAGCTGGGATTACCATGGTGATAACCCTGAGGTCAAGGGAAGTGTGCCAGGGGCGGGACCCCCCACACTGCTGGCAGGGTCCCCGGCGGCCACACTGTTACCTCTCAGGAGACTATTGTTTACCTCATGTCATTTTAAAGTGGCCAAATGGATCAAGCGAAATATAAACTCAAATGAGAGTAAGAAGTCGGCCATCATTTCTCCTGTCACAAGCTTTTGGGGAGGAAGTTAGTGGGAAACATTTGTCCGAAGGATCATGTTTACAGTGCAGCTATTACTGGCTAACACTGATGAAAAACATCTCAGATTTTATCTGATTGCAGTCACTCAATGTTTAACAGTGTGGGAGGTGTCTTCAGTACTTGAATTTATTGTGATTATCTTTTAATCTCTGTGACCAGCGTGTGATTTGTGTCATATTTTGGCTTCTGCTCTGCATTTTCAAAATAGTAAGACTAGAGAAAAGTTGGATAGATATTGAAGCTAAATCATTATTTGTCTGCACAATCTATGACAGGGCTGCTCAAAGGACCCAGCCCACAACTCAGTGACTGTTAACTGATGGCCTGCAGGCCACATCCATCCTCCTAAGGTCGCTTACTGGAGGAAGAGGTCCAGTCCGTAGAGTGATCGTTGATTAGCTTGCCATCCCATGGCAACAAGCCTATAAGTTCACAATTCATAGCTCACCCATTCCGTAGAATCAGATTATCCTCCAGCTCCATTTTCTTTATCTCATGGACTCTCAGGCTGGTCCTTCCCTGGAGCCGACACTAGCGCACAGGCCGCACTGTGAGAGAATCACAAAGCTTGTCTATTAGATGAAAGAGGCATCTCTTGGGTTTATTTTCATTGGCCAACTGTACTGAGTCCCAAACTAAGTATTTTTCTTTGCTTCCTGAGATCTCGAAGTAGAGCTTTTGTTGAGATAAGGACTCGTCCACCGATAGTTGAACTGTCATTATTTGAAATTAAACTTTCTTACAGGGGAGATGTGTGTCATTGCTGCCGAGTTCACGCATCAACTTTGATTAATCACGCCAGAGAATTTGCTCTTGAATCTCAGATACAGAATGTGTCTCATAGTCTCTGGTACACAGTTTCTTCAATTAGAGTAAATGTAGTTGTAAGAATATGTCTGAGTCAGAAATGAATGGATTAACTGTCTGAGCCTTGTCCGCCTCGGTTTCATGCTGGTCCCAGTCAAAGAAGATGTGACATGACTGATTAAATATTATTTTTGTTATCGCCAAACCGTCCAGACTTTGAATAAAAAATCAGATGCGGACATTTGAGTAAAAGTTTGAGAACAGCTTCCTGTTGTAAACTTGCCAAAAAGTGACAAAGCAGGACTGAGCTGCTAACATTAGCCTACACACTGATGCAGCAGTATTGGGCTCCACACAGGGTTGCAACATTTATTATGTAACCTGCAATAATGTTGCATAAAATGCTCTTTGTATACACATCGCTCTTGCTTGACAGGCCTGCCGCGCCTTCTTCCGATTGCTAAGCTATGATTGGACAGTCGCTACGAGGAGGAGGGGTTTGGTGAACAGCCAGTTGGTGTTTGTCATGCTGCTCCTGTGGTCACTCCTTCTCCTCATGCTATTGTATTTCTCTATCACTAATCCTCATGTCAGTCAGGACTCTTTTTCTCCTGCTGTGCTGGTGGGCCATCATCATCATCTCACCTTCCAGGTGTTCTAAATGAGCCGTGGGTATCCTAGCAACCTGGCACCCAACCGTGTGTTGAGAAGCCGAGGCAGATGTGGGTGCACAATACACCAACTCATAAATCATTCAAAACTACTCCTGTTGAATCTCGTTTTCCCATCATGCCTTAGCTGCATGCGTGCTCTAATTATAGCTTAATCTTGACATCAACCCCATGCAGCCATACACACACACACACACACACACACACACACACGTGCACCCATAGCCCACTGAAGGCAGGTATAAACCACAAGAGAGAGGGTGCATCTGCTTTAGGGTATGGAAAAGGAAGGCCTCTCCAACTTGTGGGAGAAAGCAAGTGTGTTCACAAAGCCCTAAACATGTAGTCATGGAGCTCTAAAGAGGGGTTAGTGGGAGAGAGGCTTCACTTCCATCATATATCTTTCAAAGCAGTGCCACGCTGCCAAACAACATGTTGATTTTTAGAGAAAGCTTCAGGGTGTGTGCTGTAGCCTTCTGCTGGGAAAGAATGTGCTCTCTGGGCCATTTTGTGCCCCGGCTCTTGTCTATATTTGAGCATGAGAATGTCCACTGTGGTAAACCAGATGCTTTGCTCTGGGTTCAGATTGGGAGGTTTTCCTTGGCGTGGCCCAGTGATTAAATACTAGGAGAGAGGAGAGCAGCTGAGCAGCTCAGGATCTCTCACCACAAGCCAGGATGGCCAAACTGCTCTGTGGTCACAGCTAGATGAGAGCTATTATCTTACAGGCTGCTGAATGCAAAGTATTTTTTGTCATACATTTGATGCTGCATCTGTTTTGCCATGCTAAAAAAAATATAAAGGCATTTCATTGTCTCTTATCGATTGTGATTTGGCAAAATGTGATGCATTTGTATGAGATAGGGAGGCTTCTGTAAATAACATACAACAGTTTGAAAAAGCAATGCAAATATAAGCAAAACATTCCAGTTCAGCAAAGTGTTTTTAAGCAAAAGCAACTGAGCTATAGAGGCAGATGTCTCCCTCTGTGTTTATACTGCACTTCCTATTTTCATTCCGCATATTTTCTATCTCAGATTCCCATCTAGCTATCACCTTTATCTGGTTGAGGCTCGTCGTCCCTGTGCGAACCTGAAAGTGCATATGCTTGTGATTTTATTGGCCTGAGTCCAGGGAGGGTGGCCCAGGCCCCCACTGCATTTAAAAGCTTTTCACACCTGGATGCCAGGGGAGGGGCAGCTGCTGCACAGCCCCATGCAGCACTCTCATTAACAGCTGTAATGAACACCACGACATGATGGATTTTGAACTGGACCTGAAAGGATATAACATGTATATTTATTATATTTTATATCTTAGATGAAGCCTTGTTAGAATTTTTGGGAAAGATGCATATCCACCTCTTGCAGAGAGTTACATGACAAGATCGCTGCCAGTGTTATGTCTGCACGCTTAGCACACAGCTAAAGCCAGCAGCCGTTATCTTAGCTTAGCTTAAAGACTGAGAGCAGGGGGGGAAACAGTTAGCCTGGATCTGTCCGTGGGTAGAAAAAAAAAAGCTCTGTAGCGTTTATATATAGCACTATGTCTCATTTGTTTAACTGGTACAAAACTGAAATGGAAAAACAACAATATGAGGTTTTATCGGAAATAAAATAACGTGACTATTGAGTCTTGTTCTTGCATTTTGGTTGAGGCTTTTATATTTATCATACAAATATAACTAACTCTAACTAACTCTCTTCCCCAAAATGTTGAAACATTCCTTTAAATTATGTGTTGTTTGACTGGTTGTTTGATATCAAAGGATGAGCACTGCATGTTGCTCAATGAGGGAATTTGGTGGAATATCAGCAGCATGAGCTGATATTAGATGTTTAACATCTCTGTGGTCACATCGCTTGCCATATTTGTATGCTGTTGACATTTAGAGATCAAAATTACCTTTATACCCCGTGACTAATAATGAATCAATAGCTGTCTATGCTCAGTTTAAGGTCATCTCCTTCAGTGCTTGGCCATGGGCGACAAGCAAACTGTGAATGTGTAGAAAGATAGAAAAAACACAGTGATCTAGTTGTAGTAGTTAGAGTATTTCTTTAATCGATGCCAGCACGTTCTCTTGACCTGGACTATCCACTAATAAACACGTACAAGAGGAAAGACGGAAAGAAAAACCTCAAGCCTTCCTTTGTAGTTTGCAGTCTGGTGTCAATTATCTTGATTGGGCAGGGCCTGCTGTGCAAAGGTGATTACATCCCAGCTCCAAAGCCACACACCTTCAGGTGTGGGACCACATGAAAAACCTGAAATAAGAGATGGGCAGTGAGAGTTTGGCATTGGTGTGGCCCAGCTGTGATTCACTCAACAAAATTAGAGTTTAGTGTTCTTCGCAGGCCAGACTAATTGAAATCTGATTCCCTCACAAAACGCTGCACCGTCAGAAGCTGTAAAGCAAAGTACTCTCATTTCCCTGATGCTTGTACCAAACTAGGTTTTACAAGGAGGTTTGCAGTAAAAACAAATATGTGGGATGTATTACTTCCTTGGAGCGGCAGCCCATTCATCTTGAAGAATAGAGGTGGACACACAGAAGATGGAGTTGAGGCCAAGTTTAATTTAGGGCCAGTGCAAACATACAAGTGGTTCCAGAGTCTGCAGAGTTAACCACTCAATAATATCTGGGAACAAGAGGTATTTCCTTCTGCAGCCCAAGGCCAAGTGTTTAGTCAAGTGCTTATTCACTTAAAGCTGCTGTACACAACAGTGTTAGAAAAGGAACTGTTCTTGTCCTGTTCAAATTATACAGAAAGTCAGATCTCCAAGACATGTGCATGGTGCTCAGGTAACGCTATCACAAACAGCATGATAAGCCACAGCTGTCACTTTCATCCAAATATGGTTCTGGATACATAAAGGGAAACCTTTCCTCTCCGTATCCGCTTCACTTGCTATTGTTTAGACAAGTTGCTGTAAACGTCTGCCCATAGGGAGGACTAGCAGAAGTTAACTACACTGTTGAAACTCGGCTGCTTCCTCAGCCCTGTCCATATATAGACTTAGATCATCAGTTTGTTTGCCTGCCACATATCATTTCCTCCAGAGCAGCAGACAGTGAGCCCCCTCTGAAAGGGCAGCGCTCAGGGTCCATGAGGTCACTGGCTGCAGGAGCCTTAGCTCAGCTCTCATGGACCCTTTTGCCTTTGTGTGAGTCCCTCTGTTCTTGTACCCTTAATATGGCCACACTTCCTTTTCACATTGTTAGCAGCTAAAGCCGCAGTGGTCTGGAGAAGGCTGCGTTGTAAAATGCCAGGCCACTCTGAGGACCAGTCTGTCACAACTAACCCTATTGATCTTCACCCAACTACTGTGACATCTGCTCGGCACTAATTGAGAGAAGTTTCATGGGTACAACTGTCAGCGGTTATAGTGCCAGACTGTTGTAAAACTAATTCTCTCAAAGGCCTTAACAAGCCTGTGTTGTTTACTGACAGGTACTAGAAAATAAGTCAAGATAAACGTCCAAAAACCGCTTGCATGGCTCTTTTCCATATGAAAATTATGTACTTGCAGCGTGATATCTTTTCCTACAGATGACTATATTCATCTGATTGAACTTCAGTTTTTAAAAACTTTCATTCCAGCATTTTAAAGTCTTGAAGGAATAGCTGGTGTTTGGGGAAATGTGCTTATTTGCTTCCTTGCCAAGTGTTAAATGAGAGTACTGATACTATCCTCATATCTGTCCATTAAATATGAAGCCGGAGCCAGCCGCTGTTTATCTTCACTTAACATAAAGACTGGGGGAACTAGCTAGCTTGGCTCTGTCCCAAAGTAAAATAAAATCTGCCTAGCAGCACCTCTGAAAAGCTCACTAATTCATGCATTTTATCTAGTTTGTTTAATCCAAATGAAAGCTTAAGTGTAAAAATTTCCATTTTTTCCATGGGCCTATTTCCTTGGCCAATGGCAGTGTCTTCCTGGAGTGCTGTCGTCACTGTGAGGTTGCAACTTCTTGTTTATACACCTTGGTTTTCGAACAGATTAAACAAAGAAGATAAGACATGGTAACTGGTGAGCTTTAGAAGTGCTGATTGGCATATCTTGTTATCTTTTGACAGAGATAAGTTCGCTGTTTTCCCCTGTTTGCAGTCTCTGTGCTAAGCTACAATAAGCTAATCTGCTGGCTTCATGCAGCTACGTATTTACTGGACAGATACAGGAGTGGTATCAATCTTATCATCGGACTCTCGGGAAGAAAGCGAAAAAGCATATGTCCCAAATTGCTGAACTACTCCTTTAAGCATAGATACATACATAGATAGAAGTGAACTGTTGCTCTGAGTCATACATTTGATAAAATTAGCTGTAAAGTCTGATACATTTGCAGCTATCATAAGCTGCTAATAAGTGAATTTTCCACCTTTGTGAACAATAAAACCACATTTTATACTGTTCTGTTCTAAATTGTGACTTTGAAAGTATGAGCAACATCCCCTTGAAGGACGGCACGGTGGTATTCAAAGCAACTGGAGAATAGATATAGAGCAGATTACAGTAAGGCCGAGTAACCATCAATTTGGTAATGAAGGGATTTTTTGTAAATCAAAAGGAAAAAAGGAAAAAAAAAATCAACCCAATCCCTAACCCTTCTAACCTAACTCCATTCTAATTCATTAGATCACTATGACGGGGTACTTGCTGTGCAGCCTGTCATCTGTACTGTATAACACATGGGCGTCAGATATCCCTGCACAGAGAGCAGACCGAAGGGCGCACATCACCTCAGGGTTCAGGGGTCAAGAGGAGCCACACTTCCTGTAGCCTGCGCCGTGGAACCCCTGCTGACTGCTTTACTGGCTCTCTCATTGTTCAGATTTATCATCCCTGCCATTGATGTGGCCTCTCACAGAGGCCATTAAAGACCAAAGAGCATCACCCCAAACCAGATGTTTCACCTGACAAAGTCCTCAGCGCAGTCTGTCACTGAAATATACAAAGTGAATGAAAGAGTGATGGGCTCATGAAGGCACAGGCCAACATGAAGCACTCCAGCAAATGAAAGGATCTGTCCAGCTATGAGATTCCTGCTATGGTTTTAATTTGAACAACCACGTCGCCCCAGTATGTGCTCTGTATATTATAAACTGACAGATGATGTGAAAGATGTTTGTGCAAGAGCTTGAGCTGTTACAGCATTCTGTTGAGCATTCTTCATTGTTGTCACTGACAAATACACAGTTTGCAGATTTTATATAATAGCAGGACAGCAGAGAGGATGTTACAGAAATCTGTTATTGTATTATTGGTTATTACTTCTTGTAAGACAACTGAAATACTGTCAGCTAATCAGTAATAATTTGTTGTTTAACGTGTTAAAAAAGTGCTATAATGGGACCTGGATACAAACATAGAGCTTTTTTTCTTCCCCTGTTCGATCTGTACGTGACAGTATGTACAATAGATGAACAAGAGCGTGACATTATACAATGGCTTTGCACACACATGGCAATGCAGAATGGATAGAAAGGGGGAAAAAAGCATCCAAAACCTCTATAGAGCCAAAACCTCTGTCAACAATAATATTTTTTGAGACCTAAAAAGAACCTAAACTTTGTGAGGGTAATGTCCCCACTCTACCACCGACACGCTAAAGACAAGGATAGCATATAACATGCATTTCACCCATAATTTAGCTGTCAGAATCCAGTATGCACAGCTCATTCTGGAGTTATTTTGGTGCTTGTGTGACGTTCCGTGGGGCAGGTCTGCCTTTGTTGTGGGTGACAGAAAGTCCCCTGAGGTTGGAGGAAAGAGACAGAGAAAGATAAAGAAAGTGAGAGGCAGAAATAGCAGTGCACAGAGAATGTGAGAAAGAGAAAGGAGAGTCTGGCGTGGTCTCACGATGTGACATGAAAGCTCTGCCTCATACTGGAGTCAGGACTGAAGGATCAGCACCCCGCTGCTGCCTGCTGGGCTGCAGAGGCAGGACGTGGCTGCAAACTCAGAGGGGCCTAATGTGATCATATCAACCCTATTAGGAGAGCACATGTGGAGAACAGCAGCTGTGCACAAAGGAGCACAGTATTCACTTCTTTAGTCTGATAGAAGAGTGCTTCAAATACCAGCGCGATAACAGTATTAGCATCTAATCAAAGGCAGCAGGTCGGACCTCTCACTGCAGATGATGTGCTTGTGATGATAGTGTGGTTTCTCATTTTCCTAATGGAGGAAGTGGAGCAGCGCAGCAAACAAGCAGCATCCTGTCTGCCTCTTTGACTTTTTGTTCACAGGATTGATTATAAAAATGATTTTGGACCCACTCTGGCAACAAAATCCTCTTTGAGAGCGATGTGTCAGATGAGGGAACATTTCGCTGAATCCTGATTACAATTCCCAAGTTGAATTCCTCATAATTGGGTAATTCTCAATTACAGTAACACCTCTGGGTTTCACACCTGTGGTCTGAGGCAGAGTGTGACTGACAAAGCACAAACTGACAACAACAAGTCTTGTGCCATGACAGTTAGCGTGGCCTAAATAAGGAAAGTAAACAACACATTGCAAGGCACACTTTGGCAACAAGCCCTGCAGGTTTGATGTGAATTTCTTTGAATGAGCGACAAGGTTCTTAAAGGATAAATCCTGCATTTTGGGATATACGTAGACGAGTTAGACGAGAAGACTGATACCACTTGTCTGTCTCTTTTCTAAATATAAAGCTATAGCCAGCAGCTGGTTAGCTTAGCTTAGCATAAACTGGGAGCAGGGGGAGCAAAACCCAGCTAACAGCACGTTATGACATGTTATATCTTGTTTGTTTAGTCAGTCTTTATACTAAGATAACCAGCTGCTAGTGGTATCTCACTTTATCATCTAACTCTCTGCAAGAACTGCAGCAGTAATGTTACATCCCACCAGTAAAAAAAATGAATAATTTTTTGCAGTTTGATTGAAAACTTGAAAAGAAAAATATCACGTGGAACCAGGAAAACCCATTCCTGGCCTAATTCAGCTAAACATGCAGTAAAAACATCAACAGCATGCTTGTGGGTTTACCACTCCGTAGGAATGTGGATGTTAATTGCCACTGAGCCAGTATATTTGATCTGCACCGAGTGACATGCATTACTCAGCCTTGCAGAGCGACACATCACTGAAAACCAGCCAAGAGCACGGCCTGAGTTCACTGTGTAAACACAGGCTTTATCTGTGGTTTATTTGCTCTAGTTTGGCTGATGTATGTGTTTGTATTCAAATACAGAAGGTGAAAAGGCAGCTCAGATAACAAAAACGGGACAGAAATTGACTCCTGATTAGATCACACAGTATTTATGTGATTAATAGTGCTGATAAGGTGACGCAGGGGTGAATGAGGGCTGTTATTTGAGCTGATGCTGCACTGAGGAAAAGCCAGTGGGATATTCAGTTGTCACACATATTGTACCAGCCTGGGATCTTATTGTGCAGCGTATTTGTAGATGAAAAACAAGAGCTTTTTCCTGCCTATCTCATCATGCCTCAGGTCTGAGTCAGAGTTTGAGTTCTCAAATCAAAGGCTCTCACTTTTGTCATATGTTAGGCACTGTGTTTGGGGGAGGGTTGGTGGCTGTGTGTTGGGTGGGTGGTGACAAGTCACAAGGGGCCACAGAGGTGACAGAGCTCAACGGCAGAGTAATTAGTAGCACAGTGGTCAGTCTGTGTTGTCAGACGGAAACGGCGCTGTACTGTTCGGCCCCGCAGCCACACAGACACCCCGGTGCCACAGGTCATCATGGCTGCCACGGTCATAAAGTGGTCGACATTACAAGCTTATTGCTTGTGTGTGTGTGTGTGTGTGTGTGTGTGTGTGTGTGTGTGTGTGTGTGGATGCATCATAGATCACATGCTCGAGACAGAATTATGTGATTCAAAGTTTTGCTGCTTCTTCTCTGCGTTCAACTTTTATTCTCTTTATGATGAGCAGATGTACTTGACAAAAAGAGGCCGTAATGATTATTTTCAGTGAGTAATCTGATGATTCGTTTTAATAAATCAAATACTTGCTTTGTCTATAAAATGTGATGAAAATGATTCATCATAATTTCCTCAGAAATGAACATGACATATTCAAATTGCAGAAAACTGTCCAAAGATGTCCAGCTCACAGTCATACGGTACATTTTTGCTTGTACTTTGCTTAAACCTAACTCAGTTAATCAGTTATCAAAATAGTTGCTGATTCATTTTCTGTGGATCATTGAATATCACTGTTATTGATATGATATAGTCAAATAATCTTCCCGCTCTACTACCTTACAGCTAAGTGTGAAACAACATTTTAGTAGAATACTGATTCATTTGGATGCTCCAGTGTGAAAGCGTAAAGCACTTGTGTGTATATGTGCAGCGATTACTGCATAAACATTACGAAATATAACAGGACTACCGTGAGGCTGTACTGTGGCACTGTGGTATTTTGAGATAAATGCTAACATTAGTATGCGAACATGCTGATATTTGGCAGGTGTAATGTTAACCATGTTCAGCACCTTAGCGTGCTGCATGCTAACATTTGCTAACTAGCAAACATTTGCTAATTAGCACAAGTAGAGCAGAGGCTGATGGGAATGTCATTAATTTTTATTAGTATTAGTGATAAAACAAAGCACTGGACATATTGAAATGTTGGCTAGTTATTACAATTCATCCTGAGGGGTGCACGAATGTGTGCACCAAATTTCATGGCAATAGTTTATGAGACATTTCACTCTGGACCAAAGTGGACTGACCAGCGTGTCATTCCTGAAGCTGGGCCGCTAGCATAGCTAAAACGACCTGTTTCAATATTTAAAGTATCCATTTGGTCTCAGGGCCAGTTTTTATGGAGCGCTGACCTTTCGACTGGCACGCATGAGTGAAGTGGCTGATATCTGTCATATTTTTCCCACACTGCATCCTGCTTGCTATTTCCCCTCATTACTGGGCTGGTTCAGCCAGTCTAAAGTCTTATTGGAGTTCCCACACTGCTCTGCCTTGGGTGCGATAGTGATCCATCCCGTTTCCTGACTCAGTCTTCTGTTATCCTGCCATTCATATCCTCATTAAGCGGAAGAAGGTGCGGCAGCAGGTAGAAGAGGGACAGCAGGTTATTTTAAGACTGATCTGCAGCGGCAGTTTGGTTGAGAGGCTTCGAGGCCAACGACGATCTGGAGTGTTCCAGAAACCCAACAGCAGCAGGAAGTTTTATTCCCTCACATGACTGCATGGCAAATTCATAGCGTAGCTAAACTAAACTGTCCATTGCTGTGTAAATTTGCCTCCTGACATTTCTGTAAATGCAGGGTTCACCTCTCCATTAAATTAGTCTGCAGAAGTCAAAAACTGGTGTCTGATGAGGCCAATTAGAGGGTCCAAGAACAACAGCTACCACATGACTGCATGCCACTGTGTGACTCTCATTAAAGTAGCCGGTTTGATCCAAGTGATCACTGTTGGGAAGAGTCCAGTCAGAAACCAAAACTGCTTTGTAAAATTAAAGCAATTGTTCAGTTAGATTAACTGTCACTGCACATGACTCATGTGCTTAATTAGAGTAATGTTTTTGTGACATGCCATTGAACCTGTCGCACCTTCTCGTGCAGTGGCGGCTCAGCTCACTGATTACAATCAAAGTCAAAGGCTGCGCTCGGGCTTGAAAATCAGGTTAGCAACTGTAAAACTGGTTGTTGACAAAAATTCAAGGTAGTGTTTTTGGTTTCACTCTGTACTCACTCATAACTATACTTGTCATTTACATGGAAACAGAACATTTGTGGGGAATGTAATGATCCTGACGGCTTCACTCACGCATGGCTTATTCAAAACTGTATGAATACAATGAAAGGCTGTAAATTCAGTTCACAGCCACAGTGATTTCTGTAAGAAAAACTGCTGCTGAATACATTAACCAATTAACAAATTTTTATTTTTAAACAACAATTTTTAACAAACATCTGTTGGTTCTAGCTTGTACAATTCAACAATTTTGCTGCTTTTCTGTATTTCGTATCATTGAGCTTTGATTTTGAAGCGACAAAACAAGGAACGTGAAGATATGATAATGGACTCTCATGGGCATTCTTCACAATTTATAACAGTTTGTAAAATTAAATGTAATTGAGTAACTGAAAAAAAGTACTTGATAGATTAATCAAAAGTGATAATAATCTTTTCAGGCCAAGTAAATGGCTGGACTTCAAATGCAGGACACAGTTTAAGATGATTTTCTGAAGAAAAGAATTTACTCAGACAGAAAAGGTTTATTGATCACTGGGAGAAGATCCATAGCAGAGCAGGCAGGCAGGTGAGGTGGGTTAGTAGGATTTCAGGTGGAGGACTGGCGCTGGACAGACTTAGCAGGTAAGTTATGCAAGGACACAATTCAATCACTTGACGTCCGAGACATGTTAGCAGATCAGAGAGTCCAACAATCTGGCAAAGGCTGGTGAGGAGAAGCGGGTTTTTATCCTGTGGCTGTGATTCGCGGATTGGCTGCAGCTGTGGTGGTTGATTGGCACAAGGATCAGGTGTAGGTGAGTCATGATTGAGGAGGAACCACCTAGTCCACACACACACACACACACACACACACACACACACACACACACACACACACACACACACACACACACACACACACACACACACACACACACACAATGATAGATGCAAGGAGAGGACTCACAAGACACAAAGGGACAGGGGAGGAGGCGGACGCTTCTTAACATAATCATTTTTTGCAGAATTAAAGAATGAATCAGCGATACCTGAACCGTTCTTGCAATGAGACAGTAACAGCATAACAGCCATAGTTAGCAACTTTATAATGATTAAGCATGAAGTTAATTCTTTGCTTTAAAAATTTACTTGATAAAAAAAATTCCAACTCAAGGTCCTCTTATTAGATTTTTCCAGAGCTTTCCAAAGCTACTGAGCTCACATGTCGACCAATTCCAAGGACAAGAACCAACTGTATGGGTGAAAGCTCTAGAAAAAGCCAGGAAGTGGGTCAGGAATTGGGACTGTTTTGTGAAACTACATTTGTATTTGATTTGGTCTGAAGATGGTGCACTGAATGCAAAGACAAAGAATTTTAAAGGTTTAAGTTATTAAAAACAGGTGGTGGTTGTGGGGGTTCAGCAGCTCACAATGATTTTTTTTTTTTTTTTTCTAGCTGGCGAGCCAGCAGCTTACAGTTATTTTCACAGCGATCAGTATGGAATCAATTTAAATGGATGTAAAACTATTGGAACGGGACAATGTGTGCAGTGTGTGTCAGCTGAGAGGGGGTGAGAGGTGAAGGGAGTGTGGGGAGGGGGAGGCTGGCAACTCTAAGTTTAATATTTGACCACATCAGTGATGCTGAGGCAGTCACTCAGTCAGGCGGTCTGCATTAAAACTGACAGCTTTGTTTAAAATCAACAGTAGTCCAGGTGCGGCAGACGGCCATCTGGTGCCTGCAGTAGCCCACCTCCACTGGGCTGTGTATGTTGACACAGGGGCCACGAGGAGGACGTGCCTCTCTGCAGCCTGGAGCCTCTACCCCTGTTCAAAAACTGCTGCACCAGGAGATTTGGGAGAGCTGATACTTAACATTTCCATCAGTTAAAAACATCTGTTAAACAATGTGGCCTCATGATCTACTGCATGTTTCCATGCTCGCTGTGCCGCTAAAAAACATTTCATAGTTGCTTAACAATGGCTGGAAATGTGCTCTACAATATTTTGCACCAACTTCAATGAAGTTAAAGGATCACAGTGATAATTTCCTGATTACTTTGCAGAAAAGAATAGTTTGACATTTTCGGAAATACACTTATTCACTATCTTAACAAGAATATGGACACCACTCTCACATTTTCTGGTAAATGCGAGGCTCTTCTCAGCCGATTAGCTTAGTTTAGCATAAACATTGGAAACAATCCCGTAAAACGTTTGGATTAAACACGATTGAACATGTTACTTAATGAGCTGTAGAGGTTGCTGGATTTTGTTACCTTTGGACAGTGCTGGGCTAACGGTTTCCCTCTGTTCAGGTCTTTATGCTACACCAAGCTAACCAGCTGTTTGGTGTAGCTTAATACTCAACAAACAGGCAAAAGAGTGGTATCAATCTTCTTGTCTAATCAAATTATTCCTTTCAGTGCCGGAAAAAGAAAAGAATACAAGGCAGTTGAAGGGGTTGAATGCATTTTGTTTTGAGCCAAAAAGAACGAGATGAAATTATGTGAGGAATTCCACCATTTCCTTATTTACCACATCCAAATATGATATTGAATGATATTTAAGTGAGTTTGGTTGAGGATGGAGGCATCTGGCCTTTCACATGATCATATAATTCCACCCTCTGAACCTCTCTTTACCCACATGACGTCAGCCCTCATCTCCACCATCAACCCAGCTGATCCTCTGTAACACGCAATTTGAACTTTACAGCTTTTTTAACTTCTTGCTCTGCGTCAAATGCCTGCCCCCTGAAGAATGAAAGCCCTTGTTTTAGGCTTACCATTCGACAGAGGAGCAGTTCCAAAGGAATTAGTGAAGCTTGATCACAGACTGCATGCACATCTGTGTTTAATGGAGATTTCCACATTGAAACCATGTTGGTTAAACTGGTCCAAGATGGCCAGCAGTAGGGTTAATATCTGGAGTCACACTGCAGTTTCTCTTTCCTCCAGCATATGAGAAATAAATCTCTGAAAAGGTAAACAAACAACCTGTGAGCTATCATTATGATTAGAATTTGTGTGTGACTGCACGGCCTCCGTGGACATTTTCCCTCATCTCTCTCAACATGTCTATTTACACTCAGGCTGCTCTGGCATATATCAGCACCAGAGGTCACTAAACAAGTTCAAACGTCATAACAAATTATCCATAGCCAGACACAGTGTGAGAGCAAGTCAGCCATGACCAACTGGTTCGACAGCGCAGTAAAGCAGAGCCCGCACAAACAAACAGCACATCTTTGCTAACAAATACCTGCAGGGGTCTGATGGTTAAAATGCAAATAGTTTATCGTTTTAATGGAAGTGAATCGAAGTGAGATCATACGATAGAGAAGATGAGATGGGGGGGGGTGTCAGCAGGAAGTGAAAATGTCAGAGAAAAAAGGGTTGGAGGAAGCGGGAGACTGAGAGATCTTTGAGACCACACAATGTCTGCTTTCTGTCTGTCTCCTCAGCGTGGCCCATCTCAGACTGAAGAAGGACTCTATTGTGTGGACATCTAGCGAGGGTCTTATGTCTCGAGCAGCGGAGGGACAGTTAGTGACACAACCATGCTGTGGAGCACCACAGGAAGACAACTTATCAGGGTCAGCCCTCTGACCTCAGTTTCCTGCTCACCAGAATCACCAATTGTGCGACAGAGGAGCTCGCACTGCTTTATGCTCTGATTTCTGCTTTCCCACACAGACACTCCACTTTAACTAAACTGTGCTTTTCCTTTGCAGTCTGCATGACAGATCTCATCTGGCATTTTATTCCTCTTCAGCATTTGCTCCTTACCTCTCCTCTCCTCCTCCTCATAGTGCGGGATTTATGTGTCTTCACTCTTTTTATCGCTCCACACCTTGAGATGAACTGACGATAAGCCAGGCAAGCCTGCTCTCCCACACTGCTCAAGTCTATGATGCTTCCTGTGTCTGCGATATTTGGGCAAAACAGAGTCTAGATTCACCCCACGTGCTTCAAGTGTCAGTCACATGAGCTGCCTTCACCTGAGAATGATGGAGTACATATGAGTGCAAAAATGGTGAACTTTTTATCAGCTATTTAAAGCACAAAGGATGTTTTTTAGCAGGTCACATGCTGGGTGCTTTGAGTAAAAAGGAGCCATTTATGCCTTTGGGGCTTTGTATGTTTCCTCATGAGCATTTAGAGTCTGAGCGTCTTCTCTTCAAGGCTCAGGCAAGTTCTTCAGAGGAGAATCTGGTTTATTGACTGTAGGCCTCTGTGTCTATTGTATCAAGGTAAACTATGTGACGTTTGTGTGTCTGAGAGTGTGAATACTTGTGTTTGGCAGCGAAAGTGTGTGTTTGACTTAGGCAGCCTGTTGTAATACGTGCCTTGTCTGTGGGACTGTGAGCACACATTGGGCCGTGTGGTTGTGAATGGACTTAAAGACAGTCATGCTTGCATCCTCCAGCAGCAAAGGCTTGAAGTTATGGATAGAGTTTGTCACCACATGTGGCTTTGGCATCTTCCATGGCCTTTGTTTGGGAAGTCTTATTTGTGGTTTTTATTGTCACCAATTCTTAAACATTTCCACTTGCAGCACTGCAAAGTGAGACAGCTGCATGATGATGAAGTTTAATCTTCGTGAAAACAAACGCAAATATGAGTCTCTGTCCCATTGTCTCAAACAATTGCCTTTTTCCCAGTGGACCCCGTGGGCTCTATCGTTTTTTAGGCAAAGGGGAGGAAACTGCTGCTTTATGGGAGCGCTGAAACATGAGGCTCTGCAACAAATAGAAAAGCCATTAATTGCCTCCAGAGAAGCTAATGTTTTTTCCGTTCGCTTTACTGTGGTGTTTTTCCAAGGCAGAGTGTGGAGACGTCACGTTGGCAGCAGGCTGCAGGCTCTGCTGTGCACCGTGAACCTGTTGGCTGCGGGCTCTGCAGAGGCCCTGCGGTGGTGTCACTGACTGAGCCAAATGTGTGTGAACTGGGACATGACACGACACAGGCTCAGGCAGGTCCGCGCTCACATGCAGGTACGGCGAATTCACAGTAATGATAGATGGCAAAGAATAGCACTACATTCCAGAGACGGTGGTTGTTTATTCAAGCTTTAAAAAATCTGCAAGACAGCAGAGAATGGCTCTTTGTATGTCACAGAAACTGAGAAATAGCTTCATCGCAGGAAAATGCTCATGGAAATGCCATCGTGCATATCGTGAATTAAATGCATATTGATGGAAATGCATATGTACACAGTGTATCATAGCAAGCGGTATTATTATCATTATTATGCATATGATCATTAGTGATATTCTGCAGTGAAGAAAAGCAAATTGTTTGTTGTTTTATTTCTCATGTAGGAGCATTTAAAAATGAACCTATCCTGATAAATGAAACAAAATAAGACCCAAACAGTCTGTTATTTTAACCTCTAATGAGGCAGTTTTATTTATACTGTGGGACTGTGGCTTTGCTTGTAAAGTCGTGTGTTGTACTGAACAGAGGAAGTAGGGTCTGACCTAAGAGGCCCTGTTTGGCCATGAGAACCAAAGCAAAGTCCTCTGGGATATTTCGCCTGTGTCATCTCGTCTGTTATGATTCCCATGGACCGTTTTAGTAAGCAGAAGAAGAAAGCAGCTGTGCGGTTTCTAAATAAAGCTTGTGTGTGATGAACCCCTGATTCCCCTTGCTCAAATATTCTGTGGTCACAATGAAGAGACTGTCTGAGGACAATTTCAATACTCCAGTGCTTTAATGCCGGGAATTCTATTATAAGGGTCAATTAGTGGAAGTCTCTACTTTATTAAGATGTATAAGAATCAGAATAGGAGGAGCAGTGGGTTAATGAGTCCGGAAATTATTTTTAAATCCTTGACAGGTTATAATGGGGGAGTTTTGCTCAGCCACAAAAAGAAAGAAGGAAAACAAAAAAGAACATTAATCACATTAATTCTTTGCCAGACTGCAGGCTAAACACCCCCCACACTTCACTTCCTGTCGCTCTCTGTGCTTGCTGATGGGGTCGTAGGAACTTTGTGTGTCTCAGCGGTCAGTCAGAGTCTCACTCTTCAGTGAAGGCTTCATGAGTTGATTCTTTCTATCTGTGATGGAGCACTTTTCTATCTGTGCAGCAGGCAGACTTTTAATCGCTGTCAGGTTGTGTGACATATGAAGCATTTGCTCAGATAAAGCCTCTACTTAACATCAACTGCACAATTAAACCCTCCTGTTCCATAAAGGACACAAATGAATATGATGTTTTGCTTTCTCTGTAGCATGGAACCCTGCAGTACTGAGTTATGCAAGCAGCTTGGTGAATCAGCCCTCTGGAATCCCTCCAGAAACCAAAGTGAATCACCTACATTCATTTTGTTATCTGTCAGCCAATATCTCAATAACTTTGCCTCATAATTTTTGATGTCATTTATCTGTAACTTCCCAGTGACAGTTGCTGTCATTCATCAGCTTCTGAGCACTTTCTCCCACTCAATAACCTCTATACCCTGTTGCACTGTTCACACATTTCACCTGTAAGCACTTTGCCCCTTTTCCATATTGATTCACATGAGT
This sequence comes from Chaetodon trifascialis, assembly GCF_039877785.1. Classification (NCBI taxonomy): domain Eukaryota; kingdom Metazoa; phylum Chordata; class Actinopteri; order Chaetodontiformes; family Chaetodontidae; genus Chaetodon; species Chaetodon trifascialis. The sequence goes on along the minus strand of NC_092058.1, from coordinate 16,332,997 downwards.
CTCAGTGGAGCTGAGAAACACTTGTGACAACTCAACAGCCCTGCATTGAAAAACAGATTAGTGACTGTACTCAACAGCGCAAACATCTGCATCCACTACACGCTGCAGTGTGAGTTCAGGTAAGGACGCTCAAAGTCCGCTTCAATGACGCCTTAAACTGTCAAGTAAGATCAGCTTCAAGTCCGCAGTGCAATAGTCCTGAATGTGGCTCTAATTAGAGCTTGTTTCTATCAACACATAAGAATCACAGAGATGAGGAGTTTGTCAAACTTGAACACATGGCCCATCTTCTCCTATTGCTTACTGTTTAATGAACAGGAGATTTGTGGTGTGACTACTGCATTAGCCTGGGCCCCCCTGGAAGTGTGCGACGCCTCAGCAGACCTGCTCGAGATCATCCGGTGCGCCAAACTCATGCACACTGTTTATGGCAGCTGGTACTCAGACAGTCTCAGTCGTTATAAGCAGACCGTGGGTGGCAGCCATCATTCATCCTTTATAGTTTGACAGCAAAGTTTTTTTTTTTTAAGGTAGGCTGTATTGGTGGACTTCCTGCAGCTTCCTTGACTCTGTGCCTACTAAAGAGTGTCAGAAAGGTTGTTTGAGACCTGTTAACAAAGAAATGGTGGCAGACTCATGGGATCATACAGGTATGAATGCTGACTGCCATTATTCACAGTAGCGCAGTCTCATGTGTAGTGGAGATAATTAAATACAGCTGCTGCTACCACCACCACCGCCACAAGAGAGCAAGAAAGTAAAGTGACAGAATCTGACAAATGATGGTTTGCATTGCACATGGAACAATATTTGGTTTTTGCCTGCATCATTAAATCCAGGCAAGATGTTCACGTTGTTAGCCAAAGACCATTTTGTAGCTGTTAGCTCATTTAATGGTTCTTGGCTTCTGGAGCTGAATCTGACATGTTCTTCTGCAGTTGATGTCTAAAGGCTTTAAGGTTCAACATGCAGCACGATCAGTGTTAAACTGTCGTTAGCATGCTCGCTAGCTTAGACACTGCATCTCACATCGTTGTCGGCTTGTATGGTTGTATGGTTTAGTCTACTTGGGTTCATCATGATATGCATTAGTGTAACCTTAGTTTACGATAGGGAGGAATCTGATTGTAACCATTCTGGGGTCTGCGTGCTGTTGAGATGAGTTTGAGTAATGCGTTGGATCCTTCGCTTCCTTTCTCTTCTCCTCTCACCTCCTTTCCCTGAACGACTCTCAGTCAGCTGAGGTAGGTGATGTATTGATGCACTTATCCAGCTGCAGACCGCTGGGAACCAACGTGTGCTGAAAAGGAAAATCAGCACTGGAGCCAGGAAAATCTCAGACAAGGTGAACACTCTTCCAAGTTCTCTTTGCAAAGACTTTGGGTTTTTCCATCACGCCTGGTCACACAAACCTGCACCGCAGCGTGAATGTTATAGCTGTGTCCTATTAAGAGTTCATTATACCACTGCTGCATGCTCAGCAGTGTGCCACAGTGATATACCACCAGGAGACCTACATAAACAGGCTAAGACAAACGGCACGCACTAAGAACCATCTCTCTTCTGTAACCTCCCATGCCCTGATATCAGACATGATTGGTGGGGCTGGCTGCAGCAGGGAGCATGGGAAATCCCTTATGGGAAAATCCTTTATCTTTATAATGTCTGGTGCTATTTCTCCTCTGAATTGATGAACAAAGAGAATATGTAAAGGCAAAGGTGAAGTGATCATTAGCTTATCTTGGCACATATGTCCCTCTTTTGTATCACTGTTCTGTTTTTTTACTTTGCTCAGGACTGATTGTGCCATTAACCAATGTGTGCGGATGAGTTGGTACCACCTGTGAGGCAGAGCACAATGAAAGCAGAGACCGAGTTAAATGAGGCAGGGGGCTGTTAGTGAGACGTTATACTTCATAAAGCAAAGGCAAGAGTAAACTTCTGCTCCATCTGCAGCCAGCTGCTTCGCCTCTCTTCTGCATAGACACATGGGGAATTACCTCATCGGGCACACGGCGCGCTGTGTTGATACAGCCTCTGTTTCTGGCCTGTAAATAGCTTCGTCGTCCTGTTTAAAGCCTCTCTGAAGGATTCAACTTTTTTTTGATCAAGAACAGAACTTTTTTGAGAACACTGAGCCCCTTGGTATCGAACGAGTGTGCTCAATAAAGGAACTCAAATGCCCTTATTAGTCCTGGAACAGCTACAAGTCTGCACATCTGAGACATTATCATCTTTTCAATGCATCTTTTTTTTACTACACTAAACTATAAACTCCATCACACACACCCTGAGTATCATTTCTAATGAAAACAAATTAATACTGCAGAGACAGTGAAAGTCTCTTTTGGCTAATCCAGCAGTGAGGAGTCACTGTCCAACTGTAATGAGCTGCGATGAAACTCAGATGATTGAGCTGATGAGCTTCATCCAAATAAAAACTGAATCGTGTCGGGCAACCACACATATCCCATGTCACATGAATAATATAAACAAGAGATGAGTAGAGTTTACATTATGAGAACATCTTTATTTTCCATTAGCTTAGTTTAAGCATATAAAAAGTGAAAAACAGTCATATAAAAATAAAGTGACTCTGAGGATTATCCAGTCTGTACATGGCTTTACAAGAAAAGTCAGATGTAGCCAATGATGTCTTTGCAGATTATGGGCTGTCGGCTGCCTGATTTCATGAGGGCTGCAAAGCGGTAAAAGTCTGTGTCCAGCTCATTAATGCCCAGGTGAGACTGGTGGAAAAAAGGGACTTTAGCCTGCGAGGCCACAACTGGACAGGACAGCCGTTTTGGAGCGTTTGCAGCTCTGTTAGCATGAACAGAGTCTGCAGGTCTCATCCTCACTCTGTCCTCTACACTCTTAGAAAACCCAACCAATTTCCTCCTCATGTTGACAAAGAAGCCTCTTCCCAGCCTGCGTCTTGAGTTTGGCTTCACCTCAGTGGGCTCGGGACAATCTGGCAAGTCCATCCAGTTCTGTATGAGGTCTGCAAAGCTGTTGTCACCCAGAACCAGAGGCTGGCGGTTGCGTCCTCTGGTTAATAAAGAGTTTGTCCAGTCCTCTGTGTCGCCAACCTCAAATGACGTCCACCTCTCCAGACAGGCGTCAGAGGTGGATTTGGGTCGAATGCGCCCGCTTGGGGCTCTGTTAGTGCGGAGGCAGGCCGAAGATGACACCCGCACATTCCTGGTCCTCCTGAGAACCACCCCTTCATCCTGCCACGACGCCTCAGAGTAGCCTGAATCGAACTCCAAACTTTTCTGACTGCTGGGAGAGCCCAGGCCCAGTCTGAGGCTCAGGCCCAGCCGGCTGCTCGAGTCGTACTCCTCCTCCTCTTCCTCCTCCTCCAGAGGGCTTGCCAGGCAGCATGCAGAGTCATAGGTACTGGCCGAGCTGGCGTCAGACATCCGCAGGCGTGCGCGTTGTTCTCGTTGCAATGCTCGCTGCTGACAAGCACGCGCCATCGCAGAGTGTCGCACTAAAGCTGGGAGCTGGGTGCTGATGGGAGCGAGGGGGCATCTGGCTGCAGGGCAGGCCTTCCGCAGCTGTTTCAGGTCTTGCAGTGACCTCATCATATACCGCATCTGCTCCCGTAAGCAGTCACCTGAGTCACGTAGGCAGAGCTGAGGAGACAAAAGAGAAAGGGTCAGACAAAAGTTTGACAGACAATCAAAGAGAGAGCAAAAGTGGATTCAGAAAGAAGCTGGACATTTCAAAGACTTTGTGATGAGCTGTCGCAGAATGGCTCAAATAATAACAAGAGCTGAGTAAACGCAGAGTCTCACAGGGACAGATTCGTGGGCACGTTCAGACTTGCACAGTTTCAACCAATGAAAGGACACCTTTGCTCTTGTAATCTTAAAGGCCAGCCAACCTGCTTGTCAAAGAACGTGTTTCACCAATAGACAGATTTCAACACAAAGAAAATCTATCCGTTAATTTCCTCGACCACACCAACAACGTAAGTGAACGCCCTATTTTCATTGACTCAGCCGTGATTCAAATGAAAACTCAGACAGATGTTATTACATAGACAGCTGCACTAATGTCCAACCTCAACTATTTATCTACACACTGAGATTACTGCAGGAGCAAAAGTCAAAACATCTGCAGGGTATCAAAGGAGTAACTGGGCCCTGGACGGTCTTGATTTAGCTACAGGGGTCCTGCCTCTTTAAGGGGGCAGCGTGCCTGCCAATGAAATTCACCACTAACGCACTGAGCAATATAATACTCCAGTTTCCTCTCTGACTCACTGTGCTGATTGGATGGAATCAGCCAGTGAGCAGCGGTGGCTCACTCTCAAACTCAAACAGGGCATGAGAGATCATGTGACGGTGTGTGTGTGAGAGTTTGAGAGTAGATGTAAAGCAAAGGAACAAAGATGGGGGCCCATATTCTCTATGAACACAGTCTGGCCGGGATACTGTATGAGCCCATACTCTGTGTGCTTCATATAAGCAAGTGCTGCTTTCCTGTATGGTTTGTTTCATTTAAATCTTGTTAAAAACAGCACTATAAAGACCTTCAGAGTCTGAGCTGACAGAGGAGTGAGATATGGAAGGAAAAGCAGCAGTGGAGACACACAGGACACAGGTTGACATGTGACCACAGAGGTCACAGCCAACATAACAACACACTTCTTTCCTCCACGAATGTCAGCAGACTAACCTCTGCTCTGACTCTTCACTGTGCATTTAAGTATTTGACCCTGCTGCAAGACCTTCTGCCCCGTTTGGTTTTCATCATAACTCTGCGAGATGTTGCAAGAACTCGAGAAAGTATCAGAAGTGCAAAGTCATGGAGGGGAAAAAGCAGGAAATACGGACTGCATGTAAGAATAAAAAATATATATAGTATAATGCAATCTAGTGTTTTATCATATGGTGAAAATAAGTTGCATTCCTACTCATTAAAACTTGCGAATGCCCGTTAAACTGTTAAATGTATCTGCATATGCTGCATAACTTTTAGAAAATAATCATTAATTACTGCAACAATGTAATTAACACTGTGGAGGCACCTGAGCATCACTGGCCGTTCAGCCGTCTGCTGGAGAGCTGCACGGGCAGATGTTTTCTCCATATGAAGGAGGACAACCGGACAGATCTATTCAGATTTTACTAAATACAGTTCAGGCTAGTTTTCATTTTATTTTTAAAGTTCGCTCGAGATGAGAGAGTAAAAGTAACCGCAGTTCAAGATGTTTTTTTGTTTTTTTTTTAAGTATAAAATAGATGATCAACTCACCATCTCTTTTCCTCTCATCTGTAAAACTCAGATCCTGTAAGAAAAATGATGGACCGCGTTTAAAACAAGAGCGCACACACACAATCACTGAGATCTCACAGCAGCGTGTAAAAGTAGGCAAACCGAGCACACACTCACTTCAATGTGGCGGAGGAGCGAAACGTCCCGCTCGGTTCAGAGCTGCTGCAGGCCACAGTGTCACCTGGAGGGATCCGGTCCTGACTCCAGTCCGCTTCAGCGGAGGATGAGGCGCTGAGTGAGGCGTTCAGCGCGGCTCGACTGCTTTTCACAGATCGGCGCTCCGAGGCCAGTTACAGCGACTGGTGTCTGAATGAGCCAATCAGAGCGCAGGGAGCTCTCTCTCTCTCTCTCTCTCTCTCTCTCTCTCTCTCTCTCTCTCTCTCTCTCTCTCTCTCTCTCTCTCTCACACACACACACACACACACACACACACACACACACACACACACACACACTCTGTGCGACAAGAAAAACCTCATGAATTTGACTTTAAACCAGTGTTTTCTTCTTTATAGCTGAAGTATTTGTCTAAATATGAAGGAGGAGGGTGCAATAGACCCATCGTCACTCTAAACTTCATCCACTGAGTTAATGTTGGAAGTGTAATTGCAGGAGACCAGCAGGAAGACTCTGATGTGGTTTCTTTGATTCTCACTTTGACTCCAAGTTCATGTCACTTCATGTTCATTCTGTTGAACTGGGTGAAATTTCACAGTTGAAGATTCACTTTGTTTTGAGTCTTTAAGTTTGAATCTTTGTAAATGTGTGTGTCTGTCCATGATTTTTAATTTATTGCATTATGATCTATCCTCATGGTCAATCTCTTGACTACTTCTTCCATCAGGTATTTAGTCTGCAACATATAGACTGAGCAAAAGTCCAGTTTCCCAAAGCCAAAGGCCACATCTTCAAATAGCCTTTTTAGCTGATCATCGATCCAAAGATATTCAGTTTATTACCACATTTGGAAACAATTAATCATATTTTCCTAAATTGACTAAATGATTAATTGACTAATCGTGGTGCATCTTTGTGTATAAGTAAACCTCGCAAAGATGCAGGCAAGACATGCTTTTGACTTCCTATTGCAGTAACAATGCAAACTTTTGCTCTCCATCTTTTTTTGGCAGCTTGTAATTTCAGCAGTGTCACTGAAGCTCGTCCTGCTGGTGGCTCTTTGTAAATCACTGAATCAGACTGTAAACAAAACGCCTAAATGTAAATGTATTAATCTGCAACCTAATTGGGCATTGAGCCTGCAGCCCTGACAGTCATTTGGCACTCGACCTTCCATTCACTCCACTGAATGGATGGAGTACAAGTGAATGGGTGTTTATGCAAATCCAATGGGCTGAGAGGAATGCATCTGTTCATGACCGCTGGGGGGACAGAGCCACATCTGATGGCCGGCTGTTCAGGTGCAGATTTGTCTCCACAGCATGGTCAACATTAGCATACAGGTAGCTGCAGCATGTCCCGACCTGCTTAACCAACTTGACTCTAACACAAATGTAAGGCTTAATACAGCCTTTAGCATGATGGTAGCATGATTGATCACATTAAAGCCTCCCAGTCCTAGGTTCATCTAGATAATCCACATACTCTAACACACTCATTTGACTCTTTTGGAGATTTGAAGCACTTTCGTACAAATAGCATTTGTCATTTCCCTACTGAATTCTGTCTAAAGCCGACATAAAGCTTGAATAGATGCGAGAGACTTTCATTAGAGAGTGAAAATAGTCATTTGACAGAGTGCAGGTTCCTGAGAACTGCAGGCTTTCACTTATATCAACATTATGTTTCTAAAAACACACAGTCCATTAAGGATGGTGCCTCCAAAAGCCCTCCACTTCACCCCCCACCCCCACCCCCCAGCCCATACGCTCCGCACTGTGCATTAAGTAATTACACGGGGCTGCTAATGGAAATGTGATTATTTAAATTTTCAAGACAGGCTGATCTTCTAATTCTGAACATCTCTGCTTTTCTGAATGCCTAATGGATATACTTATTAGTGGAGTTGGTGCTTGAACACAGTCGATGCCCGTCAGGGTCACCGATGAATAATTTGCTCTCCTTCTGTATAATACTTGATCATAATCATGCTGATGGTTTGCTAAAGGTTTTCTCTTGACAGTTAAGTCATAAATATTGCAGTGGTGATGCCCATTAAGGCTCAAATGAATCAGGTAAGCAAACCAGAAGTGCAAAACACAAATGTAAGCTACATCTCTAAGTCCAGTTTTAGTCCAGCCTTACAGATCCAGAGCTTTGATCCTTAACGGTCTGTCAGGATGTTTTGGGTGAGAATCATTTATTTTCACAGATATTCATTGGAGTGGCTCATAGCTTCAGTGCAAGCAGCAATAAATTCATTTATCCCAACATTTCAACATAAAATATCTGCAGTCAGTGTGAAGAAAACCCTTTGGAAGCCTTAAGAAAGTAACTTTCACTTTGAAAGCTTTACCAGACCAAACACAACAGAACATAAGAGCACATTTTCTTTGGCACAAACACTGAAATGTTACACTGGTAAGGTTTTAAGCCAGAGGCTTTGTGCCTCTGAGAGGCTGGATGGCAGCGTGGAGCGGGTCTCTCAGATGCAGACTTATAGCACCCTCTAGAGACAGCTCTGCTGAAGGGTTCAGAATACTGGATATCATGTATTATTCTTAAAAAAAAAAACTGCATATCTTGTATTGCTTTTATTTCTATGGATTGTTGCTGTTCATCGTCAGTGTGTCAGTGTATTCCTGCGGCCTGTGCGCTTACGTCTGCCTGTAAGCCAGGCTGAAGTTGAAATGAGTAAAAACTGATCTTGCTAACACTGGACAGATCAGTGAACTGTGTTACTGATGTGGCCAATGTTAGCAAAGTCAAACTCTGGCGAAAGAGCAGAAGTGGCTGAGAGAGCACCAGTGATCACGGTCGTTCAGTTTTACTCCATAAAGTAGCTCCTCATGATTTTATTTTCCTTTGAATTTGGTGGTCAGAGAAAGATAACCAACGAAGCAAGAAGTGTCTTCTTCTGTGGATAATTAGAAATTGCTGTGGACTTTGAGATTTAGCCGTGTTAACTGTATCTGGTTATGATCGTACATGTGAATGAAGACTTGAATGAACGACCTCAGTGTACACCTTCACTCCAGCTGGCCACTAATGAGACATGTCACCTGATTTTGAGCTGTGTTTGTCTGGTAGTGATTTTGCATTCAGCAGAGTGTATTTTTACTTTCAGGAGTTACTGACGATGCTCCACAGATCCAGGGATGTTCTCATAATTCTGTGAGTCTCCAGGTCATCTGCCTCTGCAGCTCTGTGTAGTTTGCTGTCACTTGTTCTTAATCTGTCTCAGTGGATGTATTACTATTCTGGAGGGCATCTGCAGAAGACTGTCAGGGTGGGTTTAGGGGAGGGTCAGTGCACTGGGAGCATTAAGCTAATACAAGCATCATTAATTAGCCCTCTCATCTGTGTGATATGGATGGCAGCATGAACAGCCTCTCATGTACTTCATATGCTCCAGAAATAAGACAGGTTGGAGCATAATGTAACTACATCTGCAATAGTTTACATCCAGCAGCGAGTCTTGACGTCCACGGTTGTTCTGAGACACATAATGTGAGTAATAATGAAAGTACAATACAAACTAGTTTCAAAAATACACTATCCATCGTCTGTCCTTGTCATTTCTTCTCCTCAGATGGGCTTTTTGTCTCTTTAGGGTATACTCTGGAAGTTGTCTGAGACCACTGAGGTGAACATGGAGCTCCAGCTCAGAGACAGATCTGGAAAATCAGGTGGTGATGAGATCTTACAGTGTAGAGTATTATGTCCCTGTCACGTTGTTTTTAGTTAACGTCTGATTCAGTTGTCATAGAAAGTACAATTTTGTTGGAAAAAAAAATCAAGAGCAGAGCATAAATGCTAAACTGAGCCGAATGACACTCACCATTGAAGTCTCAGTAGGTACGATAATACCTTTACATTTATTTAGAAACGACTGATGGCATGCGCTTCATGTGTCCACTAGATGGTGCCGTGAGCCAGTTTAAGGACATGTCTCCAGTAGGAAGGTGTGGTTAGGTTGACCTGTGTGTGTACTGGCTAAAACCGAATAATTATTCTACCAAATAAGAGAAGGCCAGGAAAGCCAAAAATGAGTTTTAAAAGTGGGACCTGAAACATTTACAGCAGAAATAACACATTCTTCCTCTTACAAATGAAAAGTTTTTCATCTAAAACTCTGGGGGGTTTAGAGCATAAGCTTGTGTTAGCTAACTTAAATAGATATTTCTTTGTAATAAACATTATTGGCTAATTTTACCGACTTCCTGACTATTCCACAATAAAGCTTCTATTTTAGCATTCACCACTAGCTCGTATCTGTCATGTGTGGTCACTGTTGCTGTCTGGCTTAAGTCACACAGTCTGGTTTTAAACCTAAAGTGAACATAAATAAACATGGTTCGTGTGCACTTTCAGGGTTATGTTAACGTTTTCAGTTCAACAACCAGACAGCATCGATTGCTTTAATGGAAAGACGCTGCTTCATATTACTTACTCACCTTAGTCACTTGAACGAATGTGCACTTGACACGTAGGATTTCTGTTTGTCTTACTTTGGCAACCAAACCAAACACCAGAGCAGCTCATCTCATAAATGTGTTCCTTCCTTCCTGGTGGAGGATGTGATGGCTGAAATCCTCTTGTCCAGTAAAAACCTGCTCTGGCCTCCATGACTGAAATTGGCCACTGTTATAAAATCCATACAGTTTCTTTAATTGTGTAAAAATGTCAATTAATTCTATAGAAAGTCAGGATTACTCTAAACCCCAAAGTACAAACATGTGTGAAGCTCAACAGGTGACATTAAAGAACAAAACAAAGAGGAAAGACAATGTGCAAGAGTCAGGTGATCTCTACTTTTATTTAAATTAAATCATATAGGACTTTTAAAGCATTTTAATATTTACCAAAAACACTAACCTTTTTCTGAATTAGATTTTCGTCTCTCATTAATAATCACTACATATTCATAGGTGCTAGGCAGAAAATGGAAGAAAAAAATATAGGCGCACAGTAGGTCAAACAGTACTGAAAGCATATCTAGGAATTGGTTGTAAACAGAAGTCAAGGCACAAACATACTGCAACAGACATGGAAATGGTACTATAAAAGTGAGAGAATGTTAGGTACACACATACTTTAAATACCAGTTAGAATTTTGCCGTCATTTCCCCCCGCATGTGAAGCTTTTTTTTTTCTTTTCAACGTTTTAATACTTTTTATTTTGATTTTGTAGGAATGTTAGATAATTTGTGCAGATTACAGAGCTAATACTTGCCATGTTGAGTCATGCAGAACAATATACGCGTTGACTACGAATGATGAACTTATGTAAACATTATAAAAAAAAAGCTCTTTCCTTTATCGATCAAGTTCTACGTCCATGCCTGTGCTTCACCTCTTAAAAAATAAGCTTCATGTGATTAAAAGTTTAATAATTTGCACATCAGAATTTCTAAAAGTAAAATGAATGCATTTATATAAAAAAGTTTTCCTTTGCCTCCTCTAGTAATTGAAAATAAAGAAGAAGAAAAAAAACAAAAAAACAACAAAAATACAATAATAAATGTTGATTTTTGTGGTCATAGCCCAAAGAGTTAACAATACGAGTGACTGGATCAGCAATCCTTGAAATCCCACAAGGCTCGTCGGGTTTTCAGTCTCTTAGGTGTCTTTATAAAAAGCAGATCAAAGCAGAAATCGTGGTTGGCCAGTGCAGTCATTCATGATGTGTGTATATTCCCCTATCTTTATGGTCGCCGGAACGGTTCAAGTAAGCTAGTAAAGCAGAAAAACACACACGAATCAGTCATTTCAAACAGGTGTCAGTCACTTCATAGAAATCTGAATCACTTCCTGACCTTTCTCTGAACTCACCTTGACTCTTCCTCAGACACGGTTTTAGAAGAGGCCGCAGTCCTTCAGGTTGTTCTTGATGATGACGTCAGTGACGGCATCGAACACAAACTGCACGTTCTTGGTGTCGGTGGCGCAGGTGAAGTGGGTGTAGATTTCCTTGGTGTCCTTCTTCTTGTTCAGATCCTCGAATTTGGTCTGGATGTAAGCCTGGGCTTCCTCGTACTTGTTTGGGCCTGAGGGACACACGGTGCTGGGGTTAGCAGAGCTCGACAGAGGGGATGGGGCAGTTTATGATCCGCATGGACTCATTTCATAAAGCCTCATCATGTTCCTCATGATGCTGAATCCATCGCTCCTGGTGCCGCGCTTCCTCTACTATTACTGTTAAACTCAAGTCACACAGATAAGCATTTGTTTCTCTGAAGATTAACCACCCAGCGATGTCTGAAAAAGCCAGGCAGTCATTTAACAACACTTACTGAATGTATTTCCCAAATCCCCAAAGACTCTTGTAGCCATCTGGATGAAAAGATGATTTCATTCAGCTGATTCTCATCCAAACAAAGATGAGCGCTCAACAACTTCGCTTAATTTATACAATCTGAACTAAAGTTTTAACTATTTTATTACCAGATATACTTGTCTGCAATGGGGTTACTTTGTATTACTTCACATTTTCATGCTAACAGCAGCAAGTGTTGTTAAACAGCCTTCTGGGTGTTTCAAAGATTCCTGGGTGATCATTATTCAGGCAGACAGATGCTTCTCTCTGTGACTTGAAAGTAATGGTAACACATAAGAGGCACAAACCAAGGCTGGATTTTGCCTTTTTTTATAATTCTGTTTCAGGAACTAAGAAGTTAAACTGGGGAGAAGTGACCCCATCACACCCTACTGACAATATTTGACTTGTTTTAAAAAGGTTTAGCTTGAGGCTGACATTGGCTTTCTTGTCAATCATGCAGGTGTAAAAATTCAAAAGAAACCCATAAAGTGAAGCTTTGTCTCTCTGTCCTGTGCTCAGACCGTACCAGTGTACTCAGGGAAGCAGATGGTCAGAGGGCTGTGGGCGATCTTCTCCTCGAACAGGTCCTTCTTGTTGAGGAACAGGATGATGGACGTCTCTGTGAACCACTTGTTGTTGCAGATGGAGTCAAACAGCTTCATGCTCTCATGCATCCGGTTCTGGGTGGGACGGGCACAAATGTGGAGATAAAGAGATTATTAGAGAGCACAACTAGGGCACATAAAGGAAATGAGTTCACTGAACACCCAAACCTCCCTCCCCCTTTAAATCACCCTGGGAATGGGCTCTGCTGCATGCAAAGCAAAGGGGCATAAGCTGAGCTCACCATCTCCTCGTCCTCAGCCAGGACCAGGTCGTAAGCGCTCATGGCTACACAGAAGATGATGGCTGTGACTCCCTCGAAGCAGTGGATCCACTTCTTCCTCTCTGACCGCTGACCGCCAACATCAAACATCCTGCACAGGGAAGCAGTGTAAACATGCTGCTTTTTTTTTTTTTTTTTTTAGCGGATGGGACTGAGAGCAGAACAAACAACACTTTTTCACACTGACAGACAAGCTGAGCAGCTTCGAGGTCCCCCTCTTCCTCTCTTCAGGGCAGGGTGTTTCGCTGCACAGGCTTTGTCATTTTCCTGGCATTTGGTGGCATTTTAGTTCAGTGCAGTTGCTGTGGTAACAGGCAGCCTTAAGACAGGTTGAGGCATTGTCTGCTCCAGTGAAAAACCGGCTCACTCAAACAATGTTTCCAGAAAAGGGGCAGCCTTCAGACAGGCTGAGGCGCTGTGCGGCAGCAGGTTTCTCACTAACATCCTCCATGACTTATTCATGAAGATGGAGGGAAGCTAGACGGATGAGAGAGGCTGGACGGTGCCAGACATCTCCTATTGATAAGAACTTTTCCACCAAATTTGCTCTGGTTCTTGAACCGGCTCCATTCAGGATTCTTGGAACCTTGGTGTTACTTAGTGAACCAGCCTGCGCTCCTTCCAGAACCACTGTGATCAAGGACGTGTCATCAAAGGACCACGTTGCATAATGTGTGTTTCTTCATTACAGATATTCATTTTTATCCAAAAACAAGTAAGGACCCACTATTAATGATAAGAAGACATAAAAGATGAAGACGAACAGCCTTCTCCAGCCTCTTTCCAGCCAGCAGAACAAGACACACAGCAAATGTATTCTTGGCTGTAATGCTCCGAACGGTTCAAAATTAGGTGCGCGAACCGGATCGGAAGCTGTTCCACTGGTGGGAAAGGAGTTCGAGGGGGAGCTTTTCATTTGCAGCATGCCAGGGTAACACAACTTTGTCATAATTCTCCATTTGTCCTGCTAAGCAGTTTTCACTCTGCAGAATTTGGTTCATTAGAGCAGAACTTTGAGTCTCGCGGACCGCGCAGCTTTAGGCTGAGTAAGCAGAGCTCATTATAACAGTGACACACTTTAGACTGTTTACATCAGGACTGCGCTCGTCTCCAGCACTGCTTACATAAGCTAAATATAACACAGCAGCACAGCACAGCGCCGAGGAGCTGCTGCAGGTAAACATGTGCCGGTAGGATTTGATTTGTGTCGTCCAAAAAGACATAAAATAAATCTGGACGTAAATATGAGACTTAAATATTACACACGGACACACAGCAGGCCCAGGAGTGCACACACACATCTTTTCATTTCCACTGCCTTGATAAAACAGCTGAAGTCTGACTGAAAAAATGTCTTTAGACAGTTAACAATCTCCTCTATTGTTTCCAAAGCTTTAGTAGTCACTAATGTCGCCATCAGATATAAAGTATAATGTGTTTGTACGTAGTTTGAGGAGTGACTACAATCTTCAGATTTCGTCGTCACAGTGAGGAGTGTATCATTATCAGAGCACATAAACACAATGTCATTTACACTGTGAAAAACAGGCAATTTCTCAGAAATATGGCTGAAGACTGGCATCCAAGAGTACAGCAGTAATAATGACTCTGCGCCAGAATACATTTTTTCATTACTATTATGTGTAATCCTGCCGTGATAACCACGCAGTTATTAAAAACCCACACATATGCATATTGTTTGTGCGGGATTACTTCTGTGTGTGAGTGTGCGGAGTCCCCACTGCGACAGCACCGAGTGGGATGAGCTGTTTGGGTTAAAGACATCTTGAGCTCAGTCGCTGAAATGAGACAGCAACTTCAAAACAACTCCACAAATCGGAAAAACAAATGTTTTCCTCTCTGTGAACTTCATGAAGTTTCCAAAAAGGGGAATCACTGTGCGCTGGCAAACACACTCGACACTTACAGTACAAGCTTAAACGCATGACTCATAAGCACACACACGGATGAACCGTCCTCAAATGATGGCTGTTACTGTCAAAACACAGTGAAATACTTCATTTTTATGCATTTTTGATAAAGTCTGAGTGCTATTGCAGTGATGCATTGAGGAAGTGTTGGAGTTCAAAATGGGTTGCACTGCTTTTCTAACAGCTGATGTATCTATAAACATGCTTACTGTGCAAATGTTCACATGCGAAATGTCTCAACAATTCAAAACGAAATGTGGTGAGACAGTTCGGGTGGTGAGCATAAGCCTCATCATCAGTTGCTGTCAGTAGTATATCAGCAGGGACGGCTCCTACTGCAATGAAGACGGCCCACCTGTGCCATTAAACATAGCACCTGATCAGCTCAAGGGGCACTTGGGGCCCACCGAGAGAGTAAATCAGAAAGTTATGTCTGTCTGCAGGTGAAATGAAACGCTGAGCTGCATAATACAAACTGCTGTCGTGACTGCACCTTCAACACTGAGCTTTAGCTTTTGAGGAAAAACTTGCCAAAGTGGGATCTTACTTGAAGTGCAGGTCCTTGAAGGTGAAATGTGTTTCCACAATGCCGGTGGTCTTCACTCGGGTCCGCAGCACATCTTGCTGTGTGGGGATGTAATCTGGCTTGGCTATCCTCTCCAGGTCATTCAGGTAGCTGAAGGGAACGTGGACACAAACCATATATGTCAAATTAACAGCGCTGTCCTTCAGGCCAGCAGAGTAGAAGGATATTTTAAGCTGTTATGTTCAGGTCAGGTGTAAAGGAAGGCTGTCCAGCCTCCTCTGTTCCTTCACACAGACGTGAGAGGAACAGAAGGGCCTCATGCTGGCAGCAGGTTCGTTACAGCAGCCTCAGTTACAAATGAACGCAACTTGTGACATGTAACAAATTGTTCTAAGAAGCTACAGAAAGTCTTTACAAATCGTACTCGAAGCTTCATCTAAAAATCATCCGAATCGTCAGGTCAGCAAAACGGGTGAAGCGTGGTAAAGAAAAGCTCTGGTAGCTGTAGTGTTAAATCTTTTGCAACAATCACAAAATGATGTCATGTGGTCAGTGATGAAAAGACTAAATCCTGCCAAGGGACACTGAAATGCTTGTCTTTTCACACACACACACACACACACACACACACACACACACACACACACACACACACACACACACACACACACACACACACACACACACACACACACTATACTACAAAGAGACATCACAGTACAAACAGCAGCCAAAATATTACTAATAAATAATTAACTACAGCTTTGACGCACTTCAAGTCAATGTGGCGACATTCTGCTTCTCCATATTTTCTATTGTTTTTAGAAGAAGCAGTGTGTGTGTGTGTGTATGTGTGTGGGTGTGTATGTGTATGTGTATGTGTGTGTGAACAAGGCCAAATAAAGCAATCCGACTTTTCAGGCCAGCGTGCTGAAACCGTGATAAGAGCCCTAAATGAAAAACCACGATCAACTTTAACACATATGATGATACCATGGGAGACACTCAGACGTATTTTCTGTCAATCTCTCAGCACAATATTAAACTGTATTTAAAAAAAAAGGCTGTTGTGTAACAAAGTGTTGGTGCGGAGTGTAATCCCACACAAGCCACAGCCCGGGCATAGATATTAGAGCCTCTGCGCCACTACTTCACGCCACATGTTTGACAGTTTAATCATAATCCTTCTTCCCACAGAGGTTTAGGCTGCTTTTGTAGTCCACACATCAGATACTGTAACACTGCTTGATTTGGCCATTGGGTTTATAAGCCTTGAAGATTAATTGAATTTGGGCGGCTCACACTCTAATAAGAAAAGGCACTCAGCTGCAGTGTGGCAGAAGCATCGATGGGTCATTTTGTGAGGTTACACAACCTGACCGTGCAAATTTTTGTCACTGTGGTGAACGATTATCAGACACCTAGCGTGGAACCACACAGTCCAAAGCCAGCATGCATTTTTATACACATTGACATGTAAAAAGGTCAGCCTAGAGAGAGAGAGAGAGAGAGAGAGAGAGAGAGAGAGAGAGAGAGAGAGAGAGAGACAGAGAGAGAGAGGTCTCTGTTAATGTGAGCTGGGCCGTCTCTCTTTATCTTCCCCTTCCTTTCTCTGGCTCTCAGCAGGTGCTCAGACATGGATTATGGTCTAGTGCCAGACTCATTTAGTCCTCTCTTATAGCAACCGACTCTCTCAGCACCCCACTAAGCCGCGAGGAAACGTCGTATATTGTCCACTTTCCCAGTTACTAAACGCGAGGACGCGTCTGTCCTGTGCTTCCAGGTTTGTTCGGCTTTGACGAGAGCAGCGAAGGAGAGAGGGACAAATTATGGTTATACTGGCCAATACAAACAAGGAACAATATCACTCCCTCTGGATGTTAAATACTGCCTTCACTGCAACACAATCCTTTGTGAAATACTTAACACACCCCTGACAGTTTATGGCACATTGTGGAGGTGTCACAGTATTATCAAAGGCCTTGTATTAAACAGAAGTCAGTGCAGTTCGTTCCTGCTGCAGCCTGCAGGCAGCTGCTGCTGAACGAAGGCTGAGGCTCTCCGTTTTCTCTGGATGCCCATTTTAGAGCAACAGTACATCCCTGAGAGTCAGAGTGATAGCCACCTCTCACCTCCCACCAGCAGCCTCTCACAATTACCCTCATGCTCCCTCTGTTATTACACTGGAACATTATAACAATGCGACCAACAAATGGAGCACCCAGAGATGCGGGTAATTTAGGTAATTAAGACCTGAGGAGAGAGGCTGAGGCTGCTGTGCTGCTGTAGAGCAGAAATGTGACTGGTCTTAAAAGCGAAAGCCTCTGGTTAAACAAAACCGTGATGTCTTCATTATTAATCACTGTAGCTGCTCTCTGTGTGTCTAATAAAACCGAATCCAACACAGAGGAAACTTTTACAACTACTTTGATTCCAAAAAAAGTTGGGACGCTGGATAAAATATACATAAAACTGAATGTGATAACTTGTTAGTCATTTTTGACGTATACTCAACTGAAAACAGTACAGAGACAATATATGTAATGTTTGTTTGTTTGTTTGTTTGTTTGTCTGCAGCGTTAAGATTTATTTTGAATTGTGACATTTGGTCACCATGGATCCCTGTGCACAATAATGCACATTTTATTTTGGACCAGAGTAACCTTGTTGTCATTTCACGTTCTACAGGCACTCACTAGGCAGCAGAGTCATTGAGCTGGTACTCTCGGGCCCGTGTGAAGCAGCTCTGGACGCCGCCGTCAGCCCACAGTCGCTGGATGACGTTGGACAGATCTTCTGGCAGGATGCCTTGCTCCTCCGCTGCTGCTGACAGGGCAAACAGTTGGCGGGCATCATCCTGACAAAAAAAAAAAGACACACACAGACACACACACCATTAGATAGATTAGATCTCTTAAAAAAGATATTAAGTTTATTAACGCTCATTATTTTTCCTCACTAGACAGAACTGATAAGCAAAACGCTGCAGGGCTTTATTTACAACTGTCTTTTCACACAGACAGTAATCTACTTGTCTACTGCAAGGCCCAGTGATGAAGGCCCTGAGTGCATTTCATTACTACGAAGATCTGACAGAGTTCAGGATTGGTGAACAAACAGAAACACAAAAAATATAATAACATGCGGTAGT
Organism: Chaetodon trifascialis; assembly: GCF_039877785.1. Lineage (NCBI taxonomy): Eukaryota > Metazoa > Chordata > Actinopteri > Chaetodontiformes > Chaetodontidae > Chaetodon > Chaetodon trifascialis. Next base: position 16,314,778 of record NC_092058.1, on the reverse strand, counting down.
CTTTTTGACATATAAAGTGAATAATCTTCAACTAACTGTTGAATTCCAGCTATGACTCTTTGTTTTTTTGCAGATTGTACTGTGTATCATGCATAAAGTTCTCATCATTGAGATTCATGTCTCACTGCAAAAGAGACTTGACAACATGAACCAGATACAGTGAGTGGTTGTCAGCCAGCTGCCTTGCTAACATACAAATTGTAGCTTGCTGTTGTTGTGGGTATCCAGGGTGAGCCTGAAGTAATTGGTGTTTTTGAAAATGCTATCTCATTCTGCTTTACTTAGAAATGCAGATAAGAGCCTCACTGGAAACTGTTGGTTTCACAATGGAAAGAAAAACAGCATTTTTCTTCCCATGGTTATATAATGGGACATTCCTGCAGTCCTCTGTACTCCACAAGTGTGATTGGACATGCTTTATGGCCAACTCTGAGAAGATATGCTTTCTCAACCAATCAGATTTCATCAGAGAAACATGACAAAACAGAAAAATAAACCAAACATTGGCCTAATTGACCTGGGTCCTTCACACACTGAGTCCATCTCTGAAGGTGCACTGACCTGGAAAAACAGTAGATTAATATTTACATTATCATTTTAAGTATTTACTTATGACCCAGAGACACCTGCAGTAAATGAGCAGGGAGGTGGTCTCTGAAATTCTCAAAAGATTTCACTTAGTTTTGCCTCTCTGAGCTCTCTTGGTCGCATACTAACATTTTTTAATGATGGTTTCCAGTGCTCAATGTCTTGTGCAACAACAGTTTGAGACTGTAGGTTGCTGTTGACTAACAACTAAACCTGGGAATTTCTGCTTAACCACAAGGATTGTTCGATCACTTGTGCGGGGACTGTTATGCAGATACATGCGATCTTGATGTTAGAGTTGGCCGATTGGACAAAAATATCAGATATTGGCCATCGCTGTTTGTTTTTTGGTAGAATTTTGGTCATTTTATTTTGCTTGTTTAATGGTCAGTCTCTTGAAGAACGATGAGTGGCACTGGTCAGCAACAGGCTCTCAGTTAGTGAACGAGCCAAGCAGCTTAGAGACGGCAACAACGACAGAGAGGCAGCAGGGAAAACATTGTGGTTTAGCTTTCTGAACAGGAGCTGGGACAGTAAGCCACCAAGCGTATGGACTACTGATGGTGGTTTTATATGGAAACAATCTCCAGCTATAAGCAGTCAGAGCATCAGAGGGGCATCGTCCAGAGGTCACAATACCTTCGTCCCTTCCTGTTTGACGAGGACCTACCTTAACTTTTGATGTTATCTATTGAGAGACTTTCATGTATTAGTTAACCATTGTCTGGCCGTCTGCCTCAGCTGTAGGTCACAGTAAGTTAGCAGCCCTTCACTGTGTACTGCAGAGTAGTAATTAAAATCCTGTGATACAGCAGTTCAAGTTGTTTTCACTGGATGACAGGAGAGCAGAATACAGAAGATCAGGGCTTTCTGATACCTTTAATTCTCTCCTTGAACAAGCTCACAACAGACCTTCAGTCGAGCTGAGTAGTAGTTACAAGATCACGTTCAAATTGCTGGCTGGGTGTTTCTGAGGCTGAAGTTCCCAACTTTGGTCTCTTGGACGAACAAATATCTGTCTTAATGTTATCATCCCACAGACAAATGGAATAACCTACACATGTCAAAACTAACTAAGCTACAGAGAGAGTTCAGAAAAATTAAGATGCTCAATTGAGCTCCTTTTCAGTTAAAATGCTCTTATGATACAGTCACGAAAATATCTGTAACTTCTGATGTGAAATCAGTTGAGCAGGTCATGGAAGACACGACACATGTTCGGCAAAAGTCCAGCGTGACGTATCTAGACAAGTGCATGGCACCGACATGACAGAGGTAGGCACTGTATAAACTATTTGGGTAAATATGGAGCAGTCGTCATGTTTGTTAAACAACGACTTGGCTTGTTCCTCATGTTTAAATAAAGAGATTCAGTAACACTGATTTCGGAATATTGCTGAATGCGTTCCTTCTGGCTGGGAGACAAATGTTGTCTTTTTAATTAAAATCTGTCAAATGTTCCAGGATGTTGACATGTTGGGGTGAGACTCAAATAAAGTCATTATTGAAACATTGTAATCTGTCCAGCAGGACCTGTTGGCAGAGCCAATCCTGACATATACCAGGCAGTGAAAAAAGCCTTTTCCACATAAAACTATGTTTATCCGACCGCTCTGGAATTAAATGTCATTCCTGAGAAAGTGAAATATTTTCATAGCACAAGTATCAAAGATGCACATAAACTGCAAAGTAAGGATTGCTTGTACTCCGAAGAAATCTGAATTTAAATTGTAGAATACACACTACACATGACACATTGCTGCTTTATTACTTTTTCCAATTCAGCACCATTGAGGGCCTGTGGTCAGAAACCCTGCTATAGTATCTCCAAAAATGGATTTAAGTTAACAGCAAGAGAAACATATGAATTGAAATATGTCCATTAAGTCGAAGTGTATAAAAGCCACGACAACACAGCCCTCATCTTCTCTGCATTTTAGCTACTCAAATATAATCCTCTCAAATGTACTTTGATGTAGGAGTAGACAGATTGCTTCATCCTCTCTAAGTACATTATCTTTCAAACGATCTGTGAGAATAGAATATATGAATCACATTTACCAGACAATAGGTTCACAGGAAGAGGAATCATCATTGTCTCTTCTCATGAGTAATGCTTGAATTTTATTTCTGTGATCTTATCATCTCCCTGGGTGGTGCCTTGTTGAAAGACAGTCCTTTACTGTTTCTGTTCCCAGCACACACGCACAAACAGGGACAGAAAACACACGCCACTGCAGGAGTCCACCTTCGGCGTCTGCTGCCCAGAGTTGATTTCCATGTAGAGACTGTCATACTGCACTCAAGAGAAATTCTTGAGCGGCATTAATTTCTGCAGCTTCAAATCCTCAAGGCCAGATATGGGAGGTTAGGGTGAAGGCAGGGTGGAGGCTTTGGTGGTGATAAGTAGAGATGATGTCACTGATCTGACTGCAGCTATATTAGACTATACTTTAACAGGCTCCCCTAACTTCAATATCTTTATATTATTAAACAACAGGCTTCAAACAGCATGGGTATGTCTGCTCTGAAAGCATCTGTAATATTTGTTTACGTGGCAAATGCATTGTTAATGAATCTATCTGCAGCATCAGAAAGCAATAACATTTGGTTTGGTTGGAAATGCTCTCTGGTATGAAGTCGGATCAGTCTCAGTATCAGTGATTGCACACCGAAGGATTCACAAATGTATTTTGGGATTTACATGTATATGACTCTCTCCACATGAGTAGTTTTCAATCCACACAAACATATTTACTGATGTATAGAAATGTAAAAAATAAGCTTCACAAATGTATTTCTGATGCGCACACACATATTTGATGTTTTAAATAAATGCAGTAGAAATGTACGTATTCAAAAGTATTTGGAAATCTCATCAAAAACATATTCAGTCACATTTACATCCATACTGTTGAACCTGCATTTACAAACTGCTGGCCATGTGTGAAATTCACTGCATCTGTGTGTGTGTGTGTGTGTGTGTGTGTGCGCGTGTGTGTGTGTGTGTGTGTGTGTGTGTGTTTTTTTTTTTTTTTTTTTAAGACTCGCCCAACGTGTCTTGATTCACAAATGCATTGTGGTGCATTCATTAATATTGAAACTGATCTGACTCGAGCTGGGACGTCTTTCAGGTTTTGCAATGGCTTACGCTAACAGCCACACAATCCTCCTTCTGCAACATCGCTGCCATCTTTGCTGCATTTCAGACATCACTTCACTGCAGCCTTGCTGCTGCTGCAGAGAGAGACGGCCTGTAAAAAGCTTTGTTGTCAGGTACCTACCGCTCGAGTGGGTTCCTCATAGTCGATCTTCAGGTTGGCCATGGCTTTGATGATGGCCATAATGGACTGGATTGTGTTGCTGTAGACAACTGCTCTGTACTGCTTACACTCATCTTCTGAGTATCCATCCTCATGGATAATCCTGCAAACAGAGACCAGAAGGAGGGAGAGGAAGAAGAAGGGAGAAAAGATGAGTTTGTCACTCAAGCTGAAAACACAATGTGACATAAAAGAAAACACTGACTTCATTATATATGATCACACATTTACTGATATATCTCCTTCAAAATACAGCTGGCACAGTGATACTAACAGGCCACAGTGATACTAATGTCAAAGAAAGATCTTCCTACATATTTCCAACTGCTGTAAAAATGTCATCATTATCTATGAAAATATACCTGATCTTAAATCAAATATATTTTAATGATATTTCATTCGCTCCATCAAAGATGATCCAGTCCCACATGTGTGTGGTCACAAATCACTGCTGGGTTGCAGTACAGGGAAAACGTAGCCATCTTTGGATCTCTGAGCTAGAGGTCACTTAAACAAATATTTACTTGCGTTTGGAGAGAAGGAGGCATGTGGGTGAAAAAGCATGAGGCTGAGACAGAAGCTGCTGGGCTGGAAACCAAACAGAACCATCTCCTCTGGCCTGTCACAGCCCAGAGACCAGAGTCACACAGCCAGCATGCTCATTGGTTGTGTGATGTGCTGAATGGGACTTCATTAAAATGCAAGCGAGCCTGCTGTGAAACACTGAGTCACAGCCAAGAGGACTAAAAGCCCACAGTGTTCTCCCCCTCATCCAAACAATAATTTGGCTAATTTCATAAAATCATTTTTGACTGACTTGATTGTGAAGCAAACTTTGTTTTAGAAAGCACTATTTAAATAGTTATTTTATGTTAGACCATGGTCTGGGTGATTCTGATTGGCTGCAGGGTGTCTGTTAAAAAGTGTTATAGGACACCTATAAAAAAAGTTTTGGTCAAATAGCCTGATTGTTCTAAATTATTGCGCTGGCTAGTTGGTAACCGTGGCAACAGAAACTCAGAACATACTTTAACATACGTTATTACACAGTTTAAATGTTGCATTTCATTTTAAATAGTTCGTCGCCTGTCTTTCTGTCTTGCTTACCTTACTTACTTGCTTCATACAGACTGAATGGTGGATAATATTTATAAAAATGATTTAGGATAGACTTACTTGCTTGATACACATTTAATGATCAGAGTGAATGGTGGATAATATTTCTTGCAATAAAAACGATTTAGGAAACTATCTGTGGACTTTGATTCTTTGAAACAAAATTTCGCATCTTCGTATCGGATGGTTCACGCCTCCGCGTCATCCATTCATTTCTGATAATTGACACCTCGTCAGGCATTATCCCTTACGTAATCTATGATTAGGCTGGCACATGTGAACACACAAAGAATTACCTCGCTCTTTGCATTTGAGGAAACTGGTTTCCACAACTGAACACCTTGTTTAAATGCACAATTTACTTTCAATTCAATTGAACATTCCTTTATTAGTCCCACGAGGAGAATGAATGTATGTATAGTCTCTGAGCATATAGCTGAGATCAAGCGCTGGCACACCTAAAAACTACAGTAGGAAGCACTCAGACCTAAAACCTCCCCAAGGCTCAAGCCTTTAAAATGGATGTGATGAAGGTGAAACACATAGGAATAGTACTGAAAAACAGTGTTTACTTCACAACGCCTTTAATTTAAAAATAAAAGGCGTTGATGAAGGCGGCCATATGGAAGCACATAAGGGTCATTAATAATTTGAGCTGAGAAAGTAATTTCTCAGCCTGCAGCTGTATTATCACCCTTTGTGTGCATGTAGAATTTTGCAGCTGTAGAAATATTATGCCCATGTGTGAAAAGGTTTTGTGCACACAGATATAATATGCATGTGTGCAAAAAAGTTTTGTAGTTGTAGAAATATTTTGTGGATGTGGAATTTCTGCAGGAACATTTTGAATTAGCATGTTGCCCATGACTAGCCAAGCAGCACTGCCCACTGAGCATCCAATAGGAGGAAGCCAAACGGTCCAATCAGGGGGCAAAAGTTTCTAGCGGGTTCGTTCTGCTTATGTTTTCCTTCTGGACTATGCTGGAGTGAGTTCAGGCGTAAAAACAGGGTCTAATTCACGCTTGTAACGCTTTTAGCGTGTATACTTGGACATTTGTGTGTCCGTCTCTCAGACTTTGTGAAACCTCACAGCTCAAAATATTCCTGCACAAACTTGAATTCCACACCCACAAAAACTTTTTGTACATGTGCAAATTATATCTGTGTGCACGAAACCTTTTCACACATACACCAAAATATTTCTACAGCTGCAAAACTTTATTACAAAAACTGTTTTTTTTTTTTTTTTCACAGGTTCTGATATGTGCATGCAATATTGTAATATTTTCACATGAACACCAAAGGTGATATACAACTGCTGGCTGAGAAATTATTTGTGAACACCATTTCACAAGCTCAAAATATTTATGAGCTTACTTGCCTCTGTGTGGCCATGGCCTGTACGACTACACCCTGGACGTGTTATCCACACCTAAAACAAACAACGCCTGTTTTTGGCCTAATTTTCTGTCAGATTGTGCTTCTGACTTGTCCTTTGAACTGAATCACATTAACTGTGCTGGAAACATGGCAATGGTTACTATATTGTATGGACTTTGTGAGCTGCTTCTCATTTAAATATTTCATTAATCTGCTGTTAAAAATATCTTGGATGTCTCGTGTCAACCAGGGGGACATCTTCAATACAACTCTGTCTTAAATTGAAATCCTATCATTAATGCTGCCATATCTTGTGACTGTCACATTTTTGCAAGCAGAGTTAGTGTGAACCAGAGGGGACTCAAATTCAAAACTAGACTGAATGAAACCCAGTGTTTCCTCGACATTCATTAAGGAGTGCCGGGCCGCCATTGCTTAATCCTAGCCGCCGCTCCTTCAATTTTTATTTTTATTTTTTTAAATTATTGTCGCAAATACACCACCGCCTCATGTCTCCACCTTCACAGCAGAGTCCGACGTTAATTACTTGCGAGAGCACGGCCTTGAAAGTGACATCACGTCAAGCACCCAGGCACCAGGTCAGAGAGCGACTTACCAGAGAATAGGTAGACTTATCAGCTTAAGATAACTCATAATAGATTTTACAAGTTAAATAGACATTTGCAAAATATTGATGGCCAGCTAACGTTACGTAACATATCGGTAGCTTAAGTTAATTGGGCCCGGTGCCAACTCAGTGTCGCTAACGTGAGTAAACTAATTGATAGCATTAAGCTAATATTTACACACCATGATGTAACTGCTGACTGCATTTTCAGATGAGCTTGTTCAAATATTTCTCTAAGAAGAGAAAGACAGCTGATGAAGATGACGCTAGTCAGTCGTGATGTGTCGGTTGCGAACGAAACGGCTCTTAGAGCCGCTCTTTGAAGTGAATGATCGGAGCTGGCTCCTGCCTGGGAGCTGGAGCGGGAGCCGCTTTGGGATGTGTTTTTTTTTTTTACTTTTTTCTGTTCAAGCCGCATGTGATTGGTCAACTACATGATGTGTGGTGGCTTCAGTATGTACGCACTGAACATGAGGGGGAGGAGCGGGGGTTACAGACACAGCGCACGCACACACATTCAGCCTTTAAAAAGCAATTTTCAACTGGCCATTCAATAAATAGGTTGGAAAAATAAAATCTGCAGTCAAGTGTCATTTGTTTACGCCACCACGGCTCCCCAGAGAGCCTGCCCCCGCTGCTGAAAAAAATCCTAGAGGAAACACTGATTAAACCTCATCATTAGTAATGCAGTTTCATGTGACTCGCAAATCACACTTTCATGACTATACCTTTGTCAAAATTCTGAATATGAAAATCCCACACATAGTGTCTCTGAAATGTATTAATTGTCCATCTTTGAAAAAAAAAGTAATCCAGAGAGGAATCTAGAGTCTAGTCTGGGACTGAGGGGTTACATTTGAGTCAGTTATGCTGCTTCTCTATTTTTAGTTAGCCGAAAGAATTCACTCCTACTCCTCTGAGAGCGAAGACAGTGGTGTTGTTCTCCTTTCACTGCAGTGTCAGTGAAAAGGGCTTTATGGCTTTTTCACAACACTGTAAGTAGACTGAAAACATATCAAAATACCAAAACTGTATACTGAGAAATAATTTGTGCATTTGGAGACACTTGTTGTTGTGCTTTGTATGATGTTTACTTTTGTTAATGACATATTAAAAGCAAATACATCAAACGTGGAGGCATTCACTGATGCGCACGTGAGAGGGTTTTAATGGAGAGTATCTGAGAGATTTGTCAAACTGCTTCAGTAAGTCAAGGAACACTGAAGAGGAACATTAGGAACTTTCATTCATATGCATCAGCCGTGGAAATGCACATTTAGCACCATCCCCTCCACCCTTGTTTTAAGGACAAGTATGGTTTCAGAGGGACTGACAGGAGGGAAGTTTCACAGCCAGGAGACCTGTGGTTTCATTTCGGCTTCATTACACAGAAATCAGAGCCTCAGCTATACAGAAGACATCTAGTGTTTGTACTCCTTGTCATGTCCTTTGAGTCTGTAAACAAATTCTTGCAAGAATTGTTACTTTGCCAACTGTCACTGGTCATGGCAGCTCATATTAAGCTTTTTCTTCAACTGAGAAACTGGAAACTTGAGGGCAGCAGCACCACTTAGTTACTTACTCAGAAAAAACATGGGGAAATTGGGTCCATTAACACAGGTAATAACTGACCGTAATTTCTTCCATTTGTCTAGGACATTGAAATCTTCCAGGATATGTAGACCAGTATGTGGACCGGCGCAGAAACCCAGATGGACTGTGTGAAGTGTCACATATTTCAGCACCATTTGAAATGTGATTTGGTTACTGAAGAATGTCATTCACAGTTTAAAATGGCTCTTTTAACATATGCAATATGTTTTGGTACAATGTTTAACTTCATAGATTATTTTTTGCTTAATTTTGACTGTTTCCTGAGTGCTTTCTTACTTTAAGACTAGCTGACTAGTTTGTTTAAACTTCCATTTAATTATTGGGGAAATGAGTCGTTAAAAACATCCCTAGTTGTGTACTTGAGTAGCTGTTCATCCTAATTGTAAATGTGGGGTCAACTGACCTGCAATTCAGCAAATACAGGCCAGCTTCTTGCCTTAAATTTATTCAGAATACAATCTTGCTGTATAATTAAATACTGTTGTGGTCCATGTGTAGCTAATGAGAGGCAGTACAGATGTTGAAAGATCATCTGTATTCTGCACAGTGACTGGACTCCCCAGTCGATTTGATCAATCACTTAACAACTGTTTCTTTCCTCCATATGGCCAGTGATAAATGTTCATGGTGCATGGCCGGTAAATGGCCTATTTCAAGCCTCTTGGCTCTTATCCAAGGAGTGGCAAGCTAACTGTGCCAAACTCCATGCATTATTGGAGGATGAAGGCGAGGAAGGCTACAGGCCTCCAGACTGCTCAAGGACTGTGCAGCTCAGCTCTGCGGGGTCATTCGGCACATCTTCAACATGAGCCTCAGCCTGGAGAGAGTTCCAACCAGAGGACGCAGTGATCTACCTGCTTCACAGATCCCTTTCTCACCTGGAGAATACTGGGAGCACAGTGAAGGTCATGTTTTCTGACTTCTCCACTGTTTTCAACACAATCCAACCATCACTACTCAGGAACAAGCTGGAGTAGACTGTCACCTGGCTGCGTGGGCCATCAACTACCTCACCAATAGACCACCGTGTGAGGCCTTGTGACTGTCTACGGACATGGTAGTTTGCAGCACAGAGTAAAGCGCTCTTTCCTCTTCACCTCTACACATCAGACTTCAGACACAACACAGCTGTCACATCCAGAAGTTCTCTGATGATACAGCCATCATTGGATGTGTATTACAGGGGAACAAACTGGAATACAGGGAGGTCATAACCAGCTTTGTCAACTGGTGTGGACTGAACCACCTGCACATAAACGGCAGCAAGACAAAGGAGATGGTGATGGAACGTGTCACAGATTACACTGGTCGGCATCCAGGGTTTGGACATTGAGATTGTGGACGTGTACAAATACTTTGGTGTTCATCTTAACCACAAACTGGATTGGACACACAACACAGATGTCCTGTACAGGAGGGCCAAAAGTCGTCTCCACCTGCTAGGAAGACTGATGTCCTTTGGAGTATGTAGGACACATTTTAGGACTCTCTGGATAGTTTCGATGCAGTGGTCTGCTGGTGCTGTGGAAGCTCTAAGAGGGACAGAAAAAGACTAAACAAACTGGTCAAGACAGCTGGCTCTGTCCTGGACTGCCCTCTGGACACCATCGAGGAGGTGGGTGAGAGGAGGATGTTAGTCAGGCTGACATTAATCATGGACAACCCCTCTCACCCCCTGCATAAGAAAGAACGCTACCGCAGATCGTTCATTCAAACAGCAGTCAGACTGTTTAACTGCAGCATCATGTAATGTAGCACTTGTGTTGATGCTGTGTTTCCCATGGCGACATCATAAACCTACTGTCTTTTACACAACTCCTTTCTAATGCATGCTCACATTATCCACTACATCTGGTGCAATGCCATTACATCTTGTGCAATTTTTATTTTGATGTACATTTTTTCACCTGTGCAATAGTAATATGATTATTATCCATATTGACAGCAGTATTTTTAGAAACTGCACATATTGTACACATACACAGACCCGTGCAATTCAATGTTCTTTTTATGCAGCAGCATTTCTCAAGTACAATTCAATATATGGCATTGGTAGCTTTTTCATAAAAATATTGGCAATTAGTATTTTTAGAATCTGTACATAAGGAGATTTTGTTGCAAGGTGACATTTGTGCTGCACACAACACCCACAAAAGAACGTCGTGCTACAAGCCTTCAATTCATGTTTTCACAGTACATACTGATCCTCAAATGAATGTTGGAACACCATGCGCATTTAAATATCCTTAATACATGTGCTTGTGCTGTTAAAACACATTAATTTGTCAGAGATGATGGGAGGAAAAGCAAAACAATGAGTAGTCACTCACTTCATCTGCTTCACAATGGTGCTCTTCCCTGACTCTCCAGCACCTGCAGAGAGAACAAAAACAGGCAGAGGTTAAAAATACACTCCCGTTAGCTGAGAAATGTAAACAGGCAGCCAGCGAGGCCGTCTCACATCTGGACGCCTGTCTTGCACTCCTCCCTTTACCTCCCAGCTTTGGCTTCAGCTCTGAAACAGATCTCAGCTCTCATTTTCATCCTGGACCAGCTCCTGTTCTCCCTCACTGTAGACCTACAGGGATTCTGCCCTTTTAGTTCTAACTCTGTCAGTCCTATCTGCAGTCTGAAACCAAACGGTATTACAGGAATGTTTTTATGTAGGAACAAAGGAACAAAAACCACTGGCCATCCTATTCCCCTCTCTTTACTTGAGACAAGTCACTTTATCATGGTCAACGTTTTAATGGAATCGTCTTGCGCTGACAGGATATGAGCTTTTCTTATCCACTGCTATGTTTATTCTAACAGCCTCAGGCGACCAGAGAGAGCTCATCTGCCACAAGGAATCTAACACTACACACACACACACACCCAGGGGTGCCTGTCAGTGCACTTTCCACTCGTACTCGCCCATGGTGAAGTCTTTCTGGGATGACCCTCAAAATACACTACTACGCAGCATGCAGCACGCACATGCACAGTGAAGCCCCCGGGTAGGAATGGGCCAAGATAGTTTCCACAGACAGCTGTCAGCTCCTTCTCCTCTGTGGTATATGAGCTCAGACTGGCTAATAGAGCAGAACGTGCTGTTTGCCTTGAAATAAAGTCACAGTTTTAACAAACATCAGACATGTTCAGAGAGTCTCAAGGTGTGTCAAAGAGTGTCCGCGGTCTAAGTGGACACTAGTGTCAAAGTAATTCTCCATTTTACATCCACCTCATGCTTCTGAAATCCCCACTCTGCCCACTAAGCAATTTGCATATCACACTGGGATCAAGCACTCATCCATCTGCTGTACAGTCTGTGGGCCATATTGTTAAGCAGGAGGAAAAGTGAAGAAAGAAACGCTCTCTCTAGCTCACTGCATACCTTGAGCGTGAATTGAAAAACTGTAAACAAATTCCCTGCTGGCAAAAAAGGGAAATAACTAAGAGCCAGACTGAGTCGGTGGAAACGGGCAGCATGCAGTTATTAATTTTGTCAGAATGCAGATGGAATACTTAGCTGTGAATAAATCACATGTGCCATTAAAGGCAAGCTTCAGTCTGTTCAAGCTGGTTAAGACCACAATATTGGTTTAAAGTCTTCTCTTAAACCTCCAAAAACTAACTCTGTATAACTGTATCTCTTAGAAAAACCTGTCTTTACCGCAGCAGCCTGGGTTCAATTCCAAACTGGAGTCCTTTTCTGCATGTCATCCAATTTTCTGTCTGTCATCAAAAAACACATCTTCAGGATTTACACATTAATTAAGAAAACTAATAATTTATAATTTTGCCCAAATCTGGAAGAGAGCCACACACTAAGATAGATGTGGCTGAGTTTGTCCCTGAAGCCTCTGTGGCTCAGCCACAGATATGTGTGCCTGGAGCCAAACTGCCAGACCATACTTTCTAGACCTGTGTCTGAGTCTGACTGACCAGGGCTGAGCTAGCGGGCCTCTCTCTCTCACCACCCACCCACACCCACCCACAGCCACACCCACACAGTCTTGTTTCCATCACTTCAGATGACATTACATTAACTTGCATTCATTTCCTGGAGACTTACCCTAACCATTACTTGCCTAACCCTAACTGAAGTCTTCAGCCTAAAATGTGATGATTCACACAACAGGGACTTGCATTTTGTCCCCACAAACAAGGCAAGTTCCTATAGTGCTATAATGTGACTGTGTAAACACATTCATGTCCCCACAACACAGGAGTCACAGAGAGAGAGAGAGAGAGAGAGAGAGAGAGAGAGAGAGAGAGAGAGAGAGAGAGGTCTCTGTTAATGTGAGAGAGAGAGAGAGTAGTAAACATGCCCTTTGGAGTTTGTCCAGTGGACCTGAAGCTGCTAACAGTTAGAAACGAACAGTGAAGTTTGGCACTTTGGGTGCCACTGCAGCTTTGATTAACAAATAGGTTGCAGCTCTCTGTACTGCACAAGACAAATACACTTCACCACCTAGCAGACATAAGTTCCTAGTTTTCCTAACATGTGCATACGGGATCTGTCTGGAGATCAAATCATTTGACTATAAAATAGTCTGTTCCTCATTACACAACCTGAATGTGTCAGAACTGCACTCTAAGAAATACAACTGGAAGCACAATAGAGTATACAGCAGGGTTTTATAAACACATAAAAAAAAGATAAACAATGGACTGCTGCTGCTGTAATTCTTATTAGTGCTTCAGTGACGACAATACACACACATACGCAGAGGCAAGAAAAGTCCTGGACTCCACTGTTTCGTTTTAATATTTCATATTTGCCAGCTGGCAGTAAAAAGCTGCCAACAACTGTACAATCACTTGTACTTTAATAAGACGGTTTGCAGAATTCCTACAGGGCTGTGCACACATAGTTTCTACTAATAAATCCTTAAGTGAATGAAACACACATTTTATGGGACATCTGGGACTCCTGAGGGATTGTAGAGGATGCTTTTGTCATGGTTACTGACGTGATATGAGTGGCAATCACTCTCAAGTGTGCGTTGCTGGTAGTTCTTTAGGGAAAAGCTCTGGCAGGACCTCAAGGCCTGAAGACAGTTGGACTGACACCACTGATCCTGTCGCTTTTACGCGACAAACATAGCCTGATCTGTGGATAATGCTGCGTTATCACCATATCTCCCTTTGGAGCATGGAGGCTTGGGATTGCAGCTGCATGAACACACATACACGCTGACCATTTCCCCAGGCTCTGTTGATAATAGTAGTTTCCAAAGATTGTTTGGAAAAACATTTATGACTCAAGAAGCAGAGTTTCTCTCTACTGTAAGCTGTAACTGGTGGCCTTGGTGACTGAAGAGACCATAGTTGGCATCAGATCGAAGAGGATTAAACCAAGTGGAAGACTTTGTTTCTATTTTGTTTCTATTTTTTTCACCATGCACAGGGCACGATATAATGAATACTTTAAAACTAAGCTTCAACTTGATCTAACCTAACACCTCTTCTAGAAAAAAACTGAAATGATGTAAAGGTGAAAAGAAAAGACGCTTTTAACTAAACTATTTGACCAAGACACACAGGAATCAGGCTGCTTGTGCAGAGCAGAGGATGAAGAAAAGTTGAGTTTGCAGGAAAATAAATACAGTCCACTGCCTAGCAACTGGGCAGTACGTACAGTAGTTGTGGTTGCCTTTGACTCATGGTAGAAAATGAGGGGAAAAAAAGGCGGTGGGGGGAGGACAACGCCTGCCAGTTCAATCTCCAAATCTCCAATTTCATTTAAATGAGATTAGTTCGCTTCTATAGGTCTGTCACAATTCTTTCAGACTCCTTAATACATTACGAGAAGATGTGGAAACAGTCAAAAGTAGGAACAAAGTGAGAGTGTGCGCATGCTTACATCTCATCTGTGTGCATGTGTGAGGGGGAAGAAGTGGGTATTGCCTTGAAGACATGTAGCACTCCAGTCCTGTAGCAGAACGCAGCAGGGAATTTGTAAATCTCCCAGCAAGACTCAAGAAGTTGTCTGATTACTGATGGGCTACAATGTGACTGGCAGGCAGACAAGAGCCAACACGGGGATGGGTGCCAGGAGAGCCTCCGCCCGGGAGCCCACATGATTAACAGGAGTCCAGCTGCCACAGGACGGAGCCTGGCCCTGACCCCATGATGTCACGGGTGGCGGGGGTGTCATTAACGTTTACAGTCATGGTAAAGGAGTCAACTCCTTTTTGGATATATTCCCTACACACATTACATCGGCACATACAAACAGAAACAGCTTTAATCAAGTCCCAGGCTGCCGCAGGCTAAAGCGAACCTCCGCTAATTGCAAAAAAGGAGAGAATACATTGATCCCTTTGGGTCAGGTAAGATATCCAAAACAAAGTGTGTTATGGCCCAAGGGGAACCTGGTTTCACTAATTTAATTGTTAGAGGCTGATAAGGGAAATTGTGCCTGTTTGTATTTACAGACAGTATGAGACCCAATGGCACTTCATTAGGACTCAAATAAGTACACCTGTAATTGTGTACCTGAGTTTGGAGATGAGCAGGTAGCTGCTTGGGGCCACCTGGGAACGAAATACAATTATCACTGTCATTATACCAGGGGAAATCTGCCTGCTCCCACTGTGCAAACAGGAGGTTTCCGGGCTTAGATATAATTATCCAACATAGGTGATAAGTTGAGAGGTCTTAAAGTCCAGCAGTACACCAAATGTGTGTCAACATTACAGCCATTGACAGCAGTGACAGTTTCAATGGCAGACTGCTGGCTGAACTTCAGACATTTTGAGTGGCTTGTTTGACTCCCATATACTGCATCAGCAGCTTTGAGCTAATTAAAGCCTCATTTGTCTTGGTACAGAAGAAACGATCATAAGAACGTGATGCTCCAAACTGGGCAGCAGACATCAGCAGTAGGGAAGCTTTCTTGGCTACCCAGAGGTCACAAAAGTGAAGCAAAAACCAGTAGCTGGGCGACTCAACAAGCCAAGAAATGGTACTGTCTATTCCAATTTACACTGATTTCTTTCTGTTAAACTGTGAAAATGACATCCTAAAAAGGAATTTCAGTTTTCTTTTGCAGGAATAGGATCTGAGAGAAGAAGCAACAAAGCTTCATCGACTCCCACATTTGACCAGTGATGAAACCCGACGAGAGGGAGAAGTGTGGCAGCCAGCTCCACTGCGAGAATTCCTGGCATGCTCATGCCGTCTCTGGAGTTTCGTTATTCAGTGAAGCATGATGAAACTGACAAGTCCAGACATAAAAGGAGGAGAGAACGGAGGGCACTTCCCACTGTTCTGTGTCAAGACTGCGGATGAACAGCTTAAAACAATCAACTTATTTCCCTATCTTCCTGCAGTGCCTGTCTGTTGCATCAGCATCCTGCAGCCACGGCCTCATCTAGCTTAAAAATGTTAACTGCCTCAAAGGTCTGCCTCCCGTGGCACTGAGGCTTTCACTCTGTGCGTGAATAAATGTACATGTGTTTGGAGCAAGTGTGACTCCATCCTGGTGGGACTGGGAGCTAAGGCACAAAGGCAGCAGTGTGGGCCCCTGTTAGCTGAGAACACAGGCCCGCTGTTGATGTTTAGGCTTGGACCTTTCCTATCAGCACTATAGCTCAAGCAAGTTACTCACACTGCTCCACCTCCTTTCACTCAGCGTGACAACTGCCTTCGGCAGCCACAGCAAATAGTTTTACAGCCACTAGCAAGAGAAACGTTGACCCTCACTGCTAAGGAGAGGAGCGTACTGTATGTTGAACCGTGAAATGAGTTCAGACAAGAAGCACTTAAACCTGCTTTAGAGCATCATCTCGATAAATGAGAGTGTGGTCATATAAGCCAAATACAAGCGCAATACAATATGATCCAACTAGACATTAAGCTTCGCTAAGGCAGTTTTCCTTGCATGGAAACTGTCCCGCATTGCATTAAACTGCATATTGGAGGTGTTCATGATGCTGGGTTGTTTAATACTGCATCCAGTATTTCCATGCAGCCCTCTTTCAAACATGCTTTTAAAAGCTGTTCAAAATGTCAAACTGCCTTTGTGTAATTACCTAGATGCTTTTGTACTGAACCTTCAGACATGCAGACAATTTAGTAAAAAATGAAAAAAGCATGAGCTCCACTGTGTGAAAAACAAATGTCACACGTTTTAATGAGACAATTATTTGAGTGATTCTTGTGCTGCCACTGTGAATGCAGAGAAAGTTAAGAAATAAATCAAAAGTTGAATAAGGCATCAGAAAGAACACAAGAATATCTTCTTTTAAGTCAGGCTCGTCCGTCCACTAAATCTATAATGGGATGGCCCTCTGGTCCTTCCTGTCCCTCACTTCAGAGTGGATCTGTTGAATAAATCAATATCTGACCCCTCTGAGACAGGCTGACCCATGAATATCAAATATGTGCTGGTTTTAAAAGTTAACTCTGAAGACAATAAAGGCAAACATCAGCTGCCCTGTGGCTTCTAATCAATATCACTCAAAAAACGCTGATTAGCTCACATTAATGCCATTTTTCTTGCTTCCTTAGCGTGACAACAAATATTAGTCGCAGTGCAGGCGAGGCTCAATTCACTATCATACATTGCTTCTCACTGACGTGAGACTTCTCACAGTCTCTGCTCTCAGTTGCAGGAGCCTGAGGCACATTGAGACTCAAACAAATAACTCAGTTAAACGCCTGAAATCTCCCCACTAATATACAGTACACAAACAGACAGGGGGAAAGTGATGAGGCAGCTCGTGCTAATGCGAAGATGAGTAAAGTGATAAAGGAAGCTATGGAAATTCAAGGAAATAGAGGTAAGAAGGGAGGGGACAGGGATTAGAGAGGGGAAAAAACAACAACAAAAGCGCTGAGTTGGCAATTCTAGCCTGCAGCAGGGCCCAGTGAGACAAGACAGCCTCACTACAATGAACGCTGTGACACACGTGGCTATCTCATACACAACAAAACAGCGTTGATCATTTCTCCACTTCCCCATGGCCTTATTCTCTCTTTATTCTATATTCTAATTTCTTTCCATTTCCATCATTTCTCAAACTCTTCCTCCCACTGTCCTCAGCCGCCTACACACCAGCCGTGAGGCGGCCCCGCTGCCGCCTGTTCTTCTCGGCTATGTGTCGCGAAATGTGCCAATCCAGACCTGAGACCAGGGGGCCTCCGAGAGACACATGTGCCACTTCCTATTCTGGGATCCAATCAAGGAGGAAATGGAAGCAGCTTGCATGAACATGTGTACGCTCTAGAACGTAAAAAACATGCTTGCACGCGCACACAAGCGCACTCACAGACACACATGGGTATATCTGTCTGATTGAAAGACAGGGATGGA
This sequence comes from Chaetodon trifascialis, assembly GCF_039877785.1. Classification (NCBI taxonomy): domain Eukaryota; kingdom Metazoa; phylum Chordata; class Actinopteri; order Chaetodontiformes; family Chaetodontidae; genus Chaetodon; species Chaetodon trifascialis. Next base: position 16,296,822 of record NC_092058.1, on the reverse strand, counting down.
GAGATTCAGCCTTCAACAGATGGCTACCATGCCTCGGGCAAAGACCAAGTCTGGACAGCAAACTGACAACTGCTGCCAAAGCAGAGAGGGATGAGAGGCAAAAGGACCACATCTACTTCCTCTATGTATATTGAGTGAATGTGAGGCAAGACTAATGAAGGTGGAAGAAAATTTTATTTGCTTCACAATCGTGGAATGATGCAAATTACCTCAACCAACCAGCAGCCACAGAAACAATCAATCCAGGGCTTTTCTTGCATTTTTGGCACCCCCAGATGAGGTTTAAGCCAGCGCCAAAGCAAAATCATCAGCATGATAATTGAGAATAAATATTGCAATTCAAATTCTCTCCGAATGTGTTTAACAGCAATTTATCAAAGAACGGATAAACAACAAGAACAGCTTAGCTGATGCTAATGGGGGCAAAGATTTCCTGTGATTTCTCTTAAAATAAAAGCAGTTTTATTCTTGGGAAAAATCTTGAATTACAACCTCTGCCACATACTTTTTGCTTTGCGTCCTGCACCCTGCACCCCAATATCCCTTGATAATGCAGCATGCTGTAAGCAACAGGCAAACAGCTAATCATTCAAAAGTTCTGCAGTTTTTGAATGACTCATCTACTAAGCTGTGACACAACTACAACAGAAACAGCTTAAAGTGGTGCAGGCGGTGAGGAAATTGTCGCAACAATCACCAATATCAACTGAAATTAACCTTTTTATTGGGATACATTTTTCAGCCAAGTTGACCTGCAATAACTGTACGTGGTATGTTTACTGCTGCGGCCTGTCACTCCCCAAAGGCCCATTCTGTGCTAGGAAAAAAAATTACAATTATTCATTCAATTATTTAAACTTCCTAAAACACTAAATGCAATAAAAATAACAAATGCAATGCAATAGTGCTTGCAGCACTATGTGGTGGTTGTGTGTCTCCTGCAGAGGTTATTAGTCATAACAGAACCATATGGATTATGTATCTCCTGAGCAATTAGAGGGTGTTCATATTAACCAATGCATATCAGAAAGTTAAGAGTGGACAAGAGATCTGAACTCCATTTAGTGAGACATTTGTCAAAAATCAATACACATTTCAAGAAGGTATCCTCTGTGTATGTAGGGGTGTGACATAAGGCCTACTAGCAAACCACTGTGTCATCCTTGAAGAAAAGGATGCTGCACAGACATCCTCCTTCCGTCAATAGAGGACTGAACATAGAGGACTGCTGAGAGAGGTACGGCTAATTAAAGAGAGGGTCCTAACACTGAAGTATAATGTGTTAAGTGTGTCTGAGAAGTTGATAATGGGAGTCGCAGGAACACGGGATCCTGTCAGCTTCAAAAGTGCTCAATGTTCTGACAGGTTACTGGGACCTCTGGAACAAAACGCCTTCTGTCTCGTTTCTCCTACAAAGGATGTGGAGAGCAAAACATGAAGAAGGAAACAACAGCTGGTTGTGTTACAGACTGACAGCTCGCTGCTCATGATCTCTACACGTCTAACCCTCTGCAGTACTACCTTTCCGGACCTTGACAGGTGATCAAACAGCTGATCGGGGCCCACATTACATGACACACATCTAACTGCCCACCTTATTTTTAAAGTCAAAGACAAAGAAATAATTCAAATTTGTCCTGACAGTCACACTGGGGCCAAAATCCCACCACATTATGTTCTTCAGCAAGATGTGGTTGTGAGGTGAGGATCTTCAGAAGGTGTCAGCAGCTTGAAGGGACAAAGAAGGCAAGGAAAAATGTGACACAGCAAAAATATACAGTGTTAGATTTTATCCTCTGAGGTGCTTTGCCCTTGGTGTCTCGCCCTGTTCACCAACCTCTCTGTTGAAAGGAAACTTTCTGAACTCCCCTGGCAACGGCTTTGTCCCTTGAAGGCCTTTTCTACACGTACAGCACGTAACACACATACACACACGCACGCACAACCACTTTCTATTAAAATAATTAGGAAAATTTAATGTTTCACTAATTGGATGGGTGGGAAAAGGGATGTGGACGAGGTAATATCTCTAAACCACCTGCTTTCCATCCTACAGGGAGGGGAGGCTGAGGACTGCTGAGACAGTGGTAGAAGTCAGAAGTGTTACGTGAAGGTGAAGTGAGAAAAAAAACAGAAGTGAGAGGGTTTCAAAGATGGGAGATGATTTGCCCGATTTAAATAATCTGGATGCAAAGTGAGGTACAACAAGGCTGTATTTAGTCTCTGAATCAGTCATAGGTGTGTTTTGGGCAGAACATGAATTCAACCAATCAAAGTGCCATCTTCAGTTCCCATTGCTCCAGCAACTGGCTCACGTTACTATTCAAATGGCAGATTCGGCAAGTAGGAGGAGCAAAGGGTTTTCTGCTAAGGAAATGGATCTACTTGTGCTGGAAGTGAAGGTGTGTGAGCAGACCATCTATAGGAGCAGCAGGAATCCACCAAGGCTCTCTGAGGTGATGCAGGCTTAAGAGAATCTTACAATCTGAATTGTCTCTAGGTAGCTAACAATGCACCTGACCACAACTCATTTATCATGCCAGAGTGCATGACAGGTGTGAGACAGGGCCTGAGATGAGGGTGACATCAAACCGTTAACTGCAGCAGACAGGATCAACTGAGGAGTGACAGAAAAAGAGAGGTGGCCTTCAGAGACCCTGATGGGATATTAGAGGGAGGTCCCACTGTGAGGGTGCCCTCAACTGCCAATGATTCAAACGACCTCGAAATCCACACCCCCCGAGGAGCAGGCGAGTGTAAAAAAAAATCGAATTCAGAAACATTGCATGACAGGGAAGCCTCATTTGACTGGTGGCCAATCTCTGTCAGCCAATAATGATTAAAAATTACTCAACCACGCTCCTTAGATGTGGCGATGAAGGAGAAGTAGGTGAGGTCTCTCCTGCTCTCATTTCTGTCTTGGCTTTGGCCCAAGTGTCTCTCCTGCCTCATTTCATCAGCTCTGAATTCGAGCAGTGAAACCATTTGACAGAGCTGCGAGCAGCAGAGGCTATCAGGCCCGCTACAGTGCCAGAAGCAGTGATCACAGCCCCCACCAGATGGAATGAATTCATAATTGATGTTGATTTTCGAACGGTTTGCAGGGATGAAGGAGCGTTGAGCACAAGGGTGCTGAATGTGCGCAGCCCTGTGAGCCTTTTGTTAACGTGCCGTAACATCTGGAGCAGGCTTCCTCAGCCACGGCGCTGCTGCAAAGCAAATAAACAAACCTATTCCTCAACAGAAGGATGACCTTCACACACATTACTATTAACATGTTCTCCTCTGCTCATTTACATACTGTAGCAGCTGGTATTCAGTGATTTAGCAGGTGCTAAAGTGTGATGGTATAACTTCTTTAACCAAAGGAATTAGGCCGCTGCACTGCAGGACAAACTCAGCTGCTCAGTTTTAACTAGCATTTGATATCACTTATGTGTGAGTTGGCTTAGGTTTAGACTTTGAGGTCACCCTGTATCCAATTCGACATTTTTACATTTTAGCAGCCGTATCCCAATGGAAACTAAAATCTAACTGCAAAGAGACGCACGCGACTTACTTCAATTTAGTACTGATATCAGTCAAGAGATCTGTACAATATGTAGAAACAGGCAACTTTCAATCCGTCCTTGCTTTTCAAAGTGGTATGACTGTTGGTGCCGCTGTCACAAAAACAACTAGATCACTTTCCTTTTTCCTCAGAGCCTCACACTACCGAGAGCACAGGACACACTGCATCAGTTTCCAAAACACACGTCTAAAGTCAAACACCAAGATTTACTCGATCTATTCATCCGTTGGAAGCCATGACACTGTGCGTGTCTTTGTCCCAGCATCCTCCCTCCACTTTGACTTCCATATAATTTAATCAGAGCTTACATCTTGCAGGCATCTGGTGAGGTTAGGTTTAGGATTGTGTTTCATGACCTCTGACACGGTTGCTGCCACCCTGGCTCGAGACAACGACCTGGGATAGCATCAAGGGTAGTGAAAGACAATCCCTATGCACCCACAAACACACACGCATCAACTACAGGCATATTATCCTTCATCTAAAGCAGCACTATGGTCTAGAAGCAGGGTCAGACACTGATTTAATGCCTCACACAGATCACACAGACACTCAGGAAATAAAACACTCAAACACTTCTTTAGAAGGATAAAGCAGCACAGCTTTGTTCGCTGCACACAAATACGTCTTTGCCTGCTGCTGAACAAAGTGACATGACTTCCTGGGCTTTTTACGTCATTTGTCCTGTGGGTTTTGTTTTATTTCCTTTAATCCTCCTCTTCATTCCTCCTCCTTTTTAGTTTCTCTGTGTGTATGTGTTCAGTGCTTTGCCTATGTAAATTCCATTGTATTAAATATTGTAGCTTGGTGTTAAATACTCTGTGTGTCTGAATAAGTTTAAATTTGATTGGATCATGAGTCACTGAAATATCTCTTCCTTTGTATTTGTAATCTTTTTTCTTTTAGACTTAAAAGTATACAAATGTGCAAATATGTGCAGTGTACAGCCTCCCTGTCCCATGGCCTTTAGAGCAGCAGTTTAAAAGGACACTGTTTCGGCACAATGCAATAACTTACATTTGCTTACTGTTTTTTTTTTTTAATTTGGCATAAACCATTTATACACATCAAACGTCTCATGGTAATCCACATCTGCATGCTTGCCCTACATGTGTCAAGAGATGATCACAGGGGGACCACTATTAATTTTGGCCTCCCCTGAAAACAGTGGAGCAGCTCTGACAAACATCTTTAATAGCTGGCATGTTTCAGGCTCCCTTCCCATCTCTTGGCCCCCTTTAGTTTTCACCCCTAGAAAAGAGAACCAAATTCACAATGAGTATATCTGTATATGGAAGAAAATCAATTTTGTGATTCAAGTTAGGTTTAGCGTCTCAGACTTTGATGCATTAAGACAGAACACAATGGAACATTTCTACAACCACAGTGATGTGTCCTGCCTCTATCGTACTGTTTTGTGTCACCCGCAAAGCCACTCCACACCTACACTACATTACACTACATCGCAGGTGGAGTCTTTCCACACAATCAATATTTGAGCTTCACTCTCGCTTCCAGCAGCGAAACAAAGCTGGGAGCTCAGCATCTCTCACTGGCATTAGCAGCCTACAGTCACAACAGCTGCAGAGCTCCCAATGCTGAGGCTGAACCATGGGAAGGAGTGCTCACAGTGATTACAGCTGATGATAAAAACCTCCCAGCATGGATATGTTCCACTGATCCTTCACATAGGCACATTTTTTATTCACCATCAACTGGCCGAGATGAAGGCAAACAGGGACACCAAGTGTGGTGGTCACTGGAGGAATCTGCTGCATCATGAGCTACGGGGAACTGGAAATGTACTGCTGATGCATTATACATGCATCCATTACCAGCCCCTCCTGCTGCACTAACCTTTGTACTGAGACATGCACATACACATTCACATGTACAGGCACACAGACAGAGGGATGGAGGAAGAAGGTCCGATGAATTATGGATTGGTGCATCAAAATATAAGCAGTGAGCTGTGGAAGAGGCATGGTATAAACATTTGGATAAGAACATGCTCAGGAACAAAAGCCAGACAGTGTGGCCGCAGTAAAATCAGAAACTTCTTGAATATTTTCCGAATTGAGTGAACTTCTTTTGGGGAAAATACACATAATATAGCAATACCATGAGCATGCCCATTTAATTGAACTGTCACCATGCACTGCATTCAGCAGCACACTTTTCCACCACATGCATTTTTTCAGCATCCCCGTTAGATCGGCATTCAGTAAATTTCCAACCCTCTGCTTGCACAGTCCATTCTCCCATCACCTGTGCAGCTCACACTTCGGCTAACACAAAGGACTACAGGCTTTCAATTAAAACCTTATTACTGAAGTGACTCTATTTCATATCTTTATGGTATTTCACTTTACCAAAAATAGTAGCCTAAAGCAAAGTACACGGTTTAGGAATCATTAATATCTTCTGCTAGCTTTTGCTAGTAGCTGTTACCATGTGGGATGTAGCTTGATTGAGCATGCTAACTGAGGAGTGTTAATTAATCTTTCCACTTCCACCTCCACTAAAAACTAGGGGGTGACAAAACGTCTTAAAGTTGCTGGCAAAGTGACCGGGCTCCTTGCCGGATGCCCTATTTTGTTGTTTGCTGTAAACAGAAAGAAGCATTCATTTGGCATTTCAGTTCAGGCTGTGACCCTTTTGAAAATAATCTTTTACTTTCATCTGCTGTGGATGCAAGTAATTTACACATGTAATCAGAAGTCTTGGGTTTATGCACCTTTGTGCTAGCATGGCAGTCCACAAAGTCACCCGCTTCCCGGTCTGGCCTGGGATAATTACTCCAAACTGAAAGGCCATCGATCAAAGAGCAGACAAGGCGACCAAGGCTGCCGGAGACGACTGGCCTTCTCACAGCCCTAGAAATCAGAGGCTGTCCTGGCCTTGAAGCCTGCAGACATGAAAGGCCCGACCAGACCAATGCACCTGACATGGCCAGAGCAAACATCATCGCTCAGCTTTCTGACTCAAGTCACTGCGAATCCAATTTGGACTTTAAGATAAAACCAGAGCTCTTTCAAGATTAACTTTAAAGCCACGTAATAAAGAAAGCAATTAGAAAAATATTTACATGCTGTGTAATCATCATTCTTATCATACTATATGTGATATAAGCAAAGCCAAAGAGCCAGACAAGATGTTCCTGTTGCCTGATTTCTAAATACTCAAAATATAAGCCGTTTTTTCTTTGCGTGCTTTTGTGGCACTCAGTGCAGCATCAGATCAAAAACTGAACAAAGCCAAATCATCCCATCCTTAAAACTTGAACAAATGTTGTTTTTTACTCACACTAATCTGAAAAGCCAGTGCCCATGAAGTAAAGTGCCTAAAGGCTTTAGGGAAGGGAAGAGAAGGTTTTTAGGATTTAACTTGTGAATAATGAGAAAAAAGAACATGTTCTATTTTAACATTAGACCCACAGTGTCGCCACATTTGGTGCATGTCATTAAAGTAGGCTGCGTACATTGTGGCCACCACGTACAATGTCTTAAAATACAACAGTTTGTCAGTACATTTGGTGGTGAGAGGTGACTTTTACGAATGACGGTTGGGTAAGAAGACTGCATGAAGATTTGTTTCACAGAGAAGCTGCTCAGTTGTTCCAACAGATAGACGTTCAGTTATGAAACACACTCCGTCGTTTCTGCTCATGCTTTTGGAAAAGTCTTGTAAGGTTATATTTATCAAACTGGAAACGCAGAACGAAAAACTCTTGACAGATTGATCTTTAAAACGTTCTGAAAATGCGTTTTACTCATCAAATAAACTGATAATGTACAGTGTGTGTTATAATTATCTACACGACACGATGAATAGTGAGACATCATCGCATCAAGTGCGTAAGAGGTTGTAAAGGGAGAAAAAAAAAGAGCCAAAAGAGGCTGCAATTAACAACAGGAAACAGACAGGAAGTTTATTCCATCTCTGTGTCACTATAGCAACCTCAACTTGCAAGTTGAAAAAAAAAGGCACAGGAAATGAAGAGAGGAGGGGTGAAATGGGAGGTTTCTCAACGGTTCACACATTTCCCTCAGAGCACACAAGCTGAAACTTGCTCTGCTGACATTTTTGACTGAATGAAAGAATTGAAATTGACATCATGACGGCGAAGGCTGACTTACTGGTCTCACCTTTCGCACGGATGGGATTTTAAATTTCCTGGACAAAAAACCTCATCAAATCAGATTTCGTTACAGTGTTAGCACACCCCCTATTATGAATCACAAGGGAAGCTGTGTGAGTGTTACTGCTATTCTAGGTTTTATTACTGGTGCACCTCTGATAACGAGGACAAACTTACAACACACTACAGCTACAGTGTAGAGGCTCTCCAACAGGTGAAACAATGTACTGACCCTGAAAGCTCTTCTAATTCTGTCTAGATCACTGTAAAAAGTAATTCCTCCATGTGCTTTTCTGAAGTGGAAGCCATGGATATAGGAATGCTGTGCAGTCAAAGACGGGCGACGAGCTTGACATACTGAAAATCCCTTGTTGGCAAACAGCCCCGAGCGTGCCAATGAGCAGCTGCCTCCTGCTTCCCTGGAGGCAACAAAGCTGCAGATGTATGAGAGTGACAACGGTGGAGTTAATGCAAGGACATGGCAATAACTTCAAGGGACCTTCCTGCTCACCACCTATGGAGGATGTCACACCTTCAGCAAATGACAATTCATAGCAGGAAAACTCCTGATTTCTTACAACATGCATCAGGAGTCCACAGACAACCTTGAATTGTCCTCACCAGTCAGCAGCCATTACCTGACAGCTGTCCACTATCAAGACACTGCATGACACAAGCAAAGTCAAGACATAACAGCAGGGGGGGCTGCTGGTGACACTGTCTGTACAGGCCCCCAACCAGTGTTTGGCCTCTGCAGATTCATTAAAAGGTGGTCTGCTCTTTCAGTCACTCAGACCGAGTGGCTGATAGACAGTTGCACTTTTCTTCTACCAGTTGCCGTTGACAATGTGGTTGTGATTATCTGTTTGAAATGTCAAACAGACAACTTGCCATCACTCTATCATCCCATCACAACTTATTCCAATTTCAAGGTAGTCGGAAAGTTGGTTCGGAAACAAACTTTGTAAAAAAAAAAAAAAAAAGAGCTGTTAAACTTTAAAATAAAAGTACATTGCTTCTTTTCTAAGGCTCATGCTCTACCGTTTCAGTTGGCCGTCTAGTCAAAGGATTTCTTTGCCAATTCTCTTCACTGGGAGGTTTTTAATATGAAAAGTGTTGTAACTTGTATTAACACTGAACTTGCATTGCAAAATGTTGAACTAGCTCACAGTCGCACAGTGTAGTGCAGTTCTTGGGAGTTTTTTCCAGGCAATTTAAAAAAAAAAAAAAAAAAATCCTCAGGACAGCTTAGATACAGACACTGTTGCCAGGGGAAAAACAACAGTGAAGAGACTAATTTGAACTTGAGGACAGCCTCTTTCCAAAATATGCCTCACTTAACTACAACCTTGATTCCAAGCACATTGAGCGCTGTGCAAAACCAAAACAGAATGCAGTCATTTGCAAATAAACTGTGTTTACCAACAACCTTTTTTACAAAATGTTCCTCAGCCCTCAGCCCATGTGTTCACAGAGTGGTGAACCTCGCTCCATCCTCGCTTGTGAACGACTGATTCTTTCCAGGATGCCCCTTTCATACCCAATCATGATACTATGATATGATATGATCACCTGTTACCAGTGAACCTGTTTACCTGTGGAACGTTCCAAACAGGTGTTTTTGGAGCATTACACATCTTTCCCAGTCTTAAGTCGCTCCTGTCCAAACTTGTTTGAAAAGTGTTGCTGCACCAGATTCAGAATAAGCAGATATTTACAGAAATCAATGAAGCTGATCAGGTCAGACATTACATATATTGTATTTGTACTGTTTATAATTGAGTATATGTCAATCAGCAAGTTATCACATTGTGTTTTATTTATGTTTTACACAGCGTCTCACCTTTTTTTGGAAGTAGGGTTCTAAAAGTCATCCGCAGTGCTGAAGAGCATGACGATGAAATGTGAAGGCGTTCTAGAGACATAACCATGCAACTTTATTTGCATTCACATTTTTAAGACTGAACCAAAGTAACGTGTACTCTTATCAACACTCACTGCGCAGTGACTGTAAGCCTGTTTCCTCTGCATATATGTTTCTTATCATGCTGTTATTGCTTTACAATGTATGCCACTCTGCTGTGACTGACCTTTTCATGCCGTTCCTGACACTAACTCACGGTTCACTCAAGTCATGCATAACTGCCTCATAAGAAAAGAGACATACAGGATATGCATGTATATTCCATGAGATATGCATAGCCCACCATCTGTTATTTGTCTTACACTGTTATTTTGCAGCATTTATAAGAGATGTATGGCGTAAATGATTTTGCACAGCACTTTTGATTGCGATATGTTGACTGATACTACACAATATAACATTAAGCAATAAGAACACTCTCTCTGTTGTTGCTTCCTCTGCAAATTTATTTTATATCCATGCAGGCATTCCTGGTATTCCATTACTCACATGAGCCACCTGGCAGACCTGCAGTTTTGCACTTTCGGCAATAACCCCAATAGACCTGAAGAGAAAAAAAGCTGTGCTTCCACCCACACTTCATTGAGGGTAGTAATCATTTCCTTTTTCTTTTCAATTATGCTATAAACTACTGCACACATCAGGGAAAAGGTGGATTGAGGGGGAAAGATGAAAAAGTAAGGAGTAGTTTGCCTCTGGTGCAGCAAAAAGTCAGATTTTAGAAAGTATAGGGTGTGACATGCCATCTATCCAGCACAAACAACTTCAGTAAGTCTCAACACTAAAAACTCCTGGAGCTCAGCATATAATTCAGTCACTTAAGTTGCCTCTAAGACTGCAGACAGGTCGTCTGTTAATAACGCTTATGGCAGCCTTATGGTGCATGTACTGACAGAGGCTGCAGCAGATCAGACAGATCAAACTCAGATTAGAAACACAAATTAGCTGAAAATGGACCAACACAGTCACAGTCTTCTGAGGGTTTAAAGGTTTAATTCTAATACCGTCTGAGGGAACTGTTTATGGAAAATGAAACTCCGACACTGACTTTCCAAGGTATCCATGAGGGTTGGGAATTTCTTTTAATACTTTTGACATTTAAACAACAGTCATGCAACAGTTGACCCAGAGAGAGTGAGCAAAGGTCAGCAAAACAAAATGTCAACAAGCATGCCACTTAAAAAATAAAATTCTGACTAGTAGCCATAAGGAACATACCCAACCCTGCTTGTTTCTGGAAAACTTACTTATTTATTTATGATGAGTGTATACTGAGCCTGGGAGCGACTGCTTATATCTTATATCTGTTGGCACTTTTCCAGCAAAAAGTTAAAGGATGACTCCATAAAAAACACATGTGAACTGAAAGATTAACAACAGTATGCTCGAGTCAAGTTCATCTCTGTGCTGTGTGTGTGACTGTAATGAGTGTGTGACTGAGCGAGTACTCCTCAGGAATACGGAGCACCACCACCCTCACAGAGAGCTCTTTGTGTGTGCACACTGCCCCTGAACCAGCATGTCGACCAAAGCCTCGTTGCAGCGTTGTTTGGCTTGCTTTCCTTTTGTTTATGCCACTTCCTTTCAGGTTCCTCTCTCTGCAGCTGACCAGAGGGATGGCCCCGGACTCCGAAAGAGGGAACCAAAGAGACTCATTGAGAGAAAGACAGACAGGCAGACAGACAGAAACAGATGAATGCTCTGTGAAGTCAATCCAGTCTAGAATGGGGGCAGGGTAGCTGACAGATTACTAGATGAGATGGCTGATAATTACCAAGTTATTGATCAAAATCAGTAACTCCAACTCTCCGAAGAGCACTTATAGTGAGTGCTTTATATTTGACAGTTTGAGAACGAACAACCGCTGCAGTCCTTTGTCACTGAGAAATTAAACACTGTTGGGAAAGAGGATTTCTCAAGCCCAGGTGTGTCCGACCAGCGAAGGCACATAGGTAACCCATGAGCTCTGTGCCAACAAGCACCAACAAGTTTCTTTCTGTCCACTCAATGCTAAACAGCCTATTTTTGCCAACATTTTGGCACAGGGTTTGTAGCCATCAGAGGGACGGCAGTGGCGTGTTAATTTCTCAACTTCAACACCAGGGTGACAATTATTGACAGGACTCTACAGTGACAGCAGAGACTCAGGTAGGCTGCAGTGCAGACAAGGTAACTGGAATTGTTAAAATATAAACAAGGAAGTTAATGTTTTTTCTCATAGGAATGACAGGGCTCAGAAACTTCATCCATTGAGATCATTCAAGGGCTGTATGATATGATGACATACATGTGACAACAGAAAAACGTCTATTGTTTTAGATTATGCTTGATCATTCACGACAGATAGGACTGATGGGCACAGCTGGAAAAATAAGACCAAAGTCAGACAGACACACAGAGTCACCTTCACTGCTGCCACTGACATCCTCCCTGCTGGTTCTAGAGCCAAAACAGACCTGTTTGCTTTCACAACACACTCTGCTCCAGTGATAATCGCCATAGTAACCGGCGAGCTGAAACCCTAAACTATCCGGCCCTTTCCACACGTTAACAATCACAGTTCACTGAGGCCAACACGGCGCACGACCGCCATCGACCATCGTGTCAAAATGACCAGACAAAGCAGATTAATTAATTAACGCGGTCACACTGAGAGCAAAGCCTCGTCGTTGACCCTCGATGACAAAAACACTTCGCTGCCTGGTGACGGGGCCCTTTGGCATCATCCAGGTGATGGCATAAAGAAAATAGTGGAGATAAGGTCTCTTTGCTGAGCGCATGCGGCCATTGACTTTTTCTCTCCTCCATTAATTGAGTGTATTTAAGGCATGAAACGTCCTGCTGCACGCTCACACAGGAAGCTGCCCACTGCAACCGCAGCCTGATCTAACGGCCACCAGTGGAGAATCAGGGGTCTCCGCAGTGCTAATAGGTTAAATGCAAGTGCAGCTCTTTCACTTCCCTGCCCAGATCTATTACAACCTTTCAATTACAAGCTCTCGTCTCTTCTCTTGGTTAATGAGCATCTGTTTCACCATTACACCAAATGTTTTTATATAATTTAAGAGTTCACCGCCCTGAAGTGGGACAAAAACTATGGTGGCTCACTGATGAAGAGGAAGTTGGGGTCAAAGGAAAAACAAGAAACAGAAAAAGACATCTTTGCAGTGACATGTATGCTGAACTCCCTCCTCTGTCTGACACGGTCTACAGGAAGTCAGAGCAAGCTGCAGAAGTCGCCATCATGAAGGTCAAGCTGAGGCACGCAGACACGGTGCTCAGAAGCTTTTTATATTCCATTAATTGTTCCAGTAAACATCTCATTTTCCAAGATTAGCTCTCATGGTTTTACCAGATCTAAACATTTTGGTAACCCCCTGTGAAACCCTGCACCAACTTCCTGTCAAATGATTTTGCTATATCTATGGGGAACTGATGTATGATACAGAGAATGATGTGAAACCCACTGACTGCAGCTGTGCATCACATGGTAGAAGCTGAAGAACGCTGCACTGTTTCACATCCCAGCTGTCAGGTGATCAAAAACAGATTTAAAGGAAGAAATAATGACACAATTTGATTGTAAGCATAAAAATAACTGATGTTCAATGTGTTTTCCAATAAACAGGCACAAACTACGCTCAGAATAAAAGCAACCCAGTCTCTGAGTGCTGTTATAAATGCCACAACGGACGCAATCAAACAACTGTGCAAGCACACCTGGCAAAGTGTGGGGGAGGAGAGCACTTTGAGTAATGCCAGCAACAAACATTTACAACATGCAATTGACGGTGCAGCATCTGCTGCAGAGGTAGTGTACGTAATTACATTTTTTTGTTGCATTTGAATGAATTCAGAAGTCAATCGCAAGACTTAAATGGATTTTCTCTTCATTCTGACAATGAAGCAGAAAGATTAATGTGCCGGCAGAAAAAGCGGAGTTTCAATATGGGGTCCGCTGCTGACTTACAAACAGGAATCAGAGCTGATGAGGTGTGCATGAAGACCCAAAGTGGGGCAGAGTGCACCCAGCTGTCAGTCAGTTTCATCTCCCAATATGAACACTAGGCCAAATAAGTTTCTGCTAGAGTGGAGGAAGGATAATTGAGTGTCTTTTTTTCTGCATATTGTCGGTATTGTACCAACACTGAGTAGCATTTTCATATCAGCTGCATTGAGAAATGACAGAATATATATATTTATATGTATAGATGCACTGCATGGTTGCAAATGAATAATTTATACCACAAACATGTGTTTCTCTCTGCTGGAAACCAACAGCAGACCTTGCAAATGAGTAAGGTGATATTTTATCCTCTCTTTCCCAAACAAGTCAATTTTTCACTCCCACTCATCCCCTCCTTTTCTTACAGTTACAAGTTATTTTTGTTGATGCAGTGATTTGTCTGGGGTTAACATTTTCTTAAACTGCTGGCTGTTGTGCCACATTTGTTATCGCTTTAGGCTGTTTACTCAGTTGTTCTCCATTTAAAAAACCAAACAAACAAACAAACAAACAAAAAAAACATGACTCTTCTCTCCCACGATGCACTTAAAAGAAGTATCAATTCAGTCTATTTGAGTCCAGGGTTAAATGTATCCATCTATTGCCTCTACATTTTAACTTTCAACGGCACTGCAACCCAGAATAAAGCTGGAGTGTGAAAACATCCCTGATATGAGAACAGATTCTCTAGAAACAGTAGAGTGTCATAAAACCAACTTTGGTGTAAGACGGTTTGTGTAATGGTCCACAAGGTCAGTCGTTTATGATCAGCCAAAGCACTCAAGGCTGTGCATCAGTTTGACAAAGAGAGTTTAAAAGCAACCAGCTCTATTAGAACTAATATCCCAAGGTTCATTCGTCATGGCTGCGATGCCACATTTTCTTCACTTCAAACCTTAGTGAGAAAACTGCTGCTCGCTATGCGCTTTTGGTAAATTACATAGAGAGCCAAAATGATAAGCAACAGAAATAGATGCATCACATGATGGAAAACAACAGTTATTTGCTTACCCGTGCATCACATCGTCAAAAAGGGAAATGAGACAAAGTTTCGTATAAAAGAACATCACTGAAGGCTTTAACAAAGGAGGCTGTTTCGGCTCGTGTTTACAAATGGTGAGCGGCGTCTGAACTTTTGTTGTATATCTCGCTCCACGGCTGATGCAATGCCGGTGATCACACAGGAAGGTAACTTAGGCAATAACAAATATGAAAGTCAGAAACAAACTGTTGCCCAACAGTACGAAGTTTGTTCGTCCAGTACACTGCATCTGCCCTAATGACTGTGTGTGTGTGTGTGTGTGTGTGTGTGTGTGTGTGTGTGTGTGTGTGAATACAAAAAAGGGAGCAGCGAAGCACACATCCAATCCAGAAATTAATTCAGCATAAACAGACTAGACTCAAACAGCTGAGTCATCCATCTTTCCGCTCCTTTAATTCTCTTCTCTTTTCCTGTGAAAGGTCACAGTTTGATCCTCAGACGACTATCAGAGCTCCTATCGTCCATCCTGACCCTCATACTGCATCACTGATACTGATAGCTATTCTCTAATGCACAGTAACCTTCAGGAAAAATCTGTGGTAACAGCAAGCTGAACACAGGTGTTCAGGGACCCCTGTGCTTCCTTTGCAAGAATCTGGAAAAGGTCAAAATAATACTGGAAAAAGATAGTCAAGAGTTCATGTACACTGTATAATGAGTCTTCGTAAAGACCCGGTCTGTCAGTTTCTCCCTACAGCATTATTGCTGACTGGCCAGTAAGACAACACCGAACAGCAGTCCAATCAGAGTGAAGTATTAAATCAGAGAGAAGAGTGAGGCACCATTGGATTGTTTATTTTGGATTTTGGCAGCAGCAGCAGCTCAGAGCAATAACTCATAGTGCTTCTGTAGTCTGACCCTGCTCACTTCCTGCCTCACAGGAAACACGCTGCACAGCCCTCGCCCTGCCCTTCCTGTTCCTTATGCCTGTATTCATACACTTACTAACACACAGACACAGACACACACGCACTGAACAAATAATCGAAATACTATCGAAATCACAATAAAGCCACAGCATACCATCATAAATGAAGCATTGTAGTGCCACATGCTTGTTTGGTGCAGACCCCAGCAAAAATCATAGCATCATTATTTTTAGTTTTTTTCAGGAAAAATGAAGTGACAAATTGTGACCCATGTCAAAATTGCAATATATGTGAAAATAATCTCTTTAAAAGGCAATTCAAACACCATCAGACCTTAAAAAAAAACCCCCATGAAACTGTAATGTTACGGCTCATTACGAGCACTGGTCTGCCCTGCGCTTCACAGACTGCAGACCCAAACGGCCGAGTCCTCGCTCCTGAACCACAACACTAGACTGAGCCAAAGAAAACGCTGAGACACAGAGCTCGGAAAACATCGGGATTACATGTGCGCCTGGGCTGAGCTGGGCTGTAATTGAGAGGTGACAGTGTTAACTAAACAGCTCTCCTGTAAAGACAGGAAAAGCTGCATTTGAGGCCCCCTAGAGACGCTGCTGTAGCCCAGATTCCTCCATTGTTTCGATGCCTCATTTCCCCACAGTCTTTAATCAAACTTGAGTGGAAAGGGTAAGCCATTTTTCACCCCAGGCCTCAGCTTACCATTAACATTGCTAAAGAATGGGGATCTACTTTAACACCTTATGTGGCAATGTGTTCATCTAAGAAAGCAGAATTATAATGTGTGATGGCAACTTTGAGGGCTGAATTTAACCTCCACTTATCTCTCGCATCTGATCTGACATCTGTGTGCATGTGAATGCATAGAGAGCTGCCAGTCTAAATGTATGCAGTGTTTCACAGTTACCAAAAAAAACAGGCAGAAAAACAGGAAATCAACCTGCTGCAACTGGCAGCCTTTGCAGGCAGGTCTGAGTCAATGCATGCCCTTCTGCCTTCGGCTCAGCCGGCTTTGAAATGCAGACTGATCAATAAGCAGATACACGAAAGGCTCCAAGTCACTCTCAGCGCGTTCGAGTTAAAACTAACAAACTGTGAACAGTATTTTGAAAAGATTTACTGATGAAAACATTAAGCATCCAGCCTTCAAACAAACTCAGGTCAATATAAATCAAATCAAACAAACACTGTGTGTTATTTCAGATATGTAGCCTGTAGTAATAGAAGTCTGGCTCTGCAGGCACTGCAATTAAAGCGGGCATGCAGGCTTAACACAGCGGAGAGAGGCTTCCAATGAAGCCGTGCTCCTCCTGCACTGTTTTCAAACTCTTCTCAGTACAGCTGTCTACTCTCTTCAACTTAACAGGCACAGCTCAGCCACTGACTGACAAGCAAAACATGCAGCACAGCAACTCAACACTCCCAACACTTTGTTATCACCTCTGCTCTCCGCTCAAGCTCTTTCCTTCACGGTCCTGTCCATCATTCCCTTCATTTCTATTCATGTTTAGTTGGCAGACACCTAAATTTGTGACTTCCCCTCACTTTTTCATCTTTGTTGGGTTTTTTTTGTTTGTTTGTTCCACTGTCTGCAGCCCATTTGTCCTTGCTTCCACATTCATATAAAAAGGGATCCTCTGTCGGTCTCCAGAGACTGCCAGGAATAAAGATTCAGGCCTCAATCAGCACACGATAGCGAAGCCACTCCAGAGCAGACCACCACCACTCATGCAAAACACTGGCTGACAGCTCTTCAAACTCCACCAACTTGTTGCAATCTTACAACAAAAAGACGACGTGTAAATGAAGATATCTGCATAAAGTCCTGTCCACCGTAACTTACGTGACCTGTGCAACATACCATGAAAACGGGGAAAATCAAGACAAAGTTGGGGGAAATGTTTAACAACACAAGCCAGTTATCATTGCAGGAGATCCCACTATCAGTGATTTAACTGTCTATGAAACAACCCACGGTCCTGGCCGAGAAGTTTGGATTAAAAATGACAAGCAGGTTGTTAATGAAGATGTACAGCGTCACCCATACTTGCTCACTTACCTCTTCCAAACACATCAGCCATGGTTTTCAGCTACTGGACAAGGTATGCATGCCAATCATTTATATTCAGCCTGTCTCATCATGCACGTTTTTTCTATTCTTAACTTCTGGCTGCTTCTGCCGTGATTATACAAAAGTACAGCTCTCCGGTTCAAACATCTTGACAAACCATGTACATATTGACCCCACAAAGGAAATGACATGAAAAAGGAAAGCTGTCCTCTTTCCAACAAGTTAAGTCTGCATTTAAATATAAACCTGGCTGTTTCTGAGTCACAGTGTTGTGCACAGCCTCAGTTCAACACCCCATTGAAGCTCCAGCCCCGTCTGCTCACTCTTAGTTTAACAGAAATAGTTAACAGTGACCCCAGCCCCACCCTCTCTCTCTGGTCTCCTACTCAGTATTCCCTGGCTAAAAAGAGCCTCAGTGTGGGAGCGCACCAAACTGAGGCCCCACAGAAAACCACATAATTACAAATCACAATAAAGCCCTCAGTGCTGTGTCCCTGCCAGAGGCTCAGCTGCACTCTGCTCTGCTCCAACTCCACGCTTTTTCTTACAGCTACATGCCCCCCCTTCTTCTCTTTCTTTCAGTCTGCAAACCCATGCCCTCCTTCCCTCCCTCACCCCTCTCTTTCTCTTACCCCTGCTGTAAATCTTACTCTTTCTCCATCCTCTTTACCCATCTCTTTTTTTTTTTGCTTCAAGCCTGCCACTCACCTTAGACAGACCTCAAATGGTATCAACTCTTTAGATGTACATCTCACAAGCCCATACAGAAACACCAAGTAAATAAGCTAAAGTATCAATGCACACTGTATCAGCAACACAAACCAAGGCACAATTTTACTGTCTGGGTGAGAGCTGAACAGAAATGCAGAGCTGTGCTTTTATCTGCCAATGATTCATGCCTGAGCAATAAAAACCTACAGTCTAATACAGTGCTAAAACTCCAGCTTTGAGCTAACAAAAGTAAGCCAATCATTAAGCCGTATTCATGTGTGAGGAGCAAATCTCTCCAGTGAGTTAAAAAGGTAATTATAGTTCCATTCTTCCTACAGGGCATCAGTGGTGGCCTGACATCAGGGTCACCTTTAACACAGAGTTGCATGCTTAAGACTGCAGAGACTGTTAATGTGAAATGAAGGCAAGTGCAGAATGATCATTGCTCCAAATGATTAAGTGTAGCCGACTTCAACTTGTAGACTTGGCACACAGATACATCAACAGGAGAAGCTGCAGGGACACATACAGGGAAACTAACGGGGAAGTATTCGAACACTGTACCAAACAGTTTGAAGCTTCATTCATTATGTTGACTTTCTAATTCTAAGATCACCATTCGAAGCTTGTGGTGTTTCTGCAACGTCAGCGTAAAGGATTGTGATGTTTATAGCAAAAATATTGCATATAAGAGCCATTTTAAGCCACTAATCACTTTCTTTAATAACCAAACTGTATTTTAAATGCTGCTGACATGTGCAGCACTTTGCACCGTCCATCAAGGTTTCGGTGCCAGTCCACACCCTGGAAGGCTTCAATGTGCAGGACAAACGAGAGAAATAAGTCAAATATTACGGTGTTTATGGCCTCTTTCATCTGTTGTTTTGGTGTCTAAGTAAGTAATGAGGCCAACAATTTTTGAAAATGGTCCAGTATCGAATGAGAGTGCTGCAGACATGAAATGGGCTGCAATGTAATCCCTCTGGGTGTGTGCAAAACCGTCAATATAAGCCTACCAAAAGTGCCTGTTTGTGCTACTGACAGGCTCAGTTTGTTATTCTAAGTGTCTTACAACATTATGGAAAGTATCCCTACAGAGAGGGACCTTTTTGTTTAAGAGCAAAATCCTTCTTGTTTAACCAGAAACAGCTGCTATATCACTCTCGCCAAAGCCACCAGACTCCATTTACAGAAATAGTAATTTTATCATTGTAAAACACACTTCATTCAAACTTGACAAAACAAAATAAAACTCACCCTCTTGGTTCCTTTTTCACTGTTCCAACAATCTCCGACTACTCTGGTTTGATCAAAATAAACCCTTGATTCCCCGCATCAGGAGAAGAGCAAGAGAGAGGACGGACATCAGAGAAGCAGCGTGTACAACCAGAAAAATTTCACATCCAACTCAGGAACAATCTTCACCTGATATTATGACCGGAGAGCTTTAAATATGTTGGACAACAGATTTCTTGTTTAAAATAAATTGCAATGATTGGTGAACAGAAACTCTGCCGTGCATTATGAACACATTATCCTATTTAACCAGCTAACATTTCCGGTGCCGAGCAGCGATCGTGGCCACGTTTAAGCAACTAGCCGACTAATTTTATGAGCTTATGCATGTAAAATCTTACACAAAAGTCAATAGAACAATAGATCCCTCAGACATGTGGTGCTGGTTTATCTAAAATATTAAAGTGAACAGTTATTTTCCAAAGACAAAAGAAACTTCAGTGTCTACTTCAGTGAAATCTTTCTCTTTCCACTGTATCCCATCACTGTCCCATAATCAATATCCATTTGATCGGTAACCACTAAAGCTACAGCCTCCAGGGCTTGCCCCAAAGGTTCAAAGGTTAAAAAAATGGAAGTAAAGGGTCATAAAAGAGGATAACTGGGTTGAGTGCTGGCATGATCTTTTCGAACATGTGCCTCGGGCTGTACCTAGCTTCAGAGTGATCTCTAAAATTCCTGATTAGTCAGCCACCGTGATTGTTTGTGTCTGCAGCTGAGAGAAGTAGGACACCAGTGGAAGAACTGCTCCGTCAAACACCTTTTCTGTTGCTCATTTTCTCTCTCTCCTTCCTTTTTCAGGCGTTCACCAAATGATGAGGACAAGCTCACTGATATCTCCTTGGCTGTTGTTATTTTCCTAGTGCCAGAGTGTAATTACTGTGATTACACCGACACAAGCATCATTTGAACCACCACGAACTCCCCTGTCTGCAGGAAGGAATTCTTCATAATGTGGATGAGACCGTCATATGCTCTACTTATTAGTTTTCCTAACCTCCGGCTCACTAGCATTCGACAACTGCGCGAGGAATGGAGGGCACACAACTCCTCGAGCCATTGGCACAGTTGTTGCAATTTGAGTTATTTAAGTGGAAAGCACCAAACTAGTGTAATATCCAGAGCTGACATTAAAATGGAATCCAGAAGGAATGATGTGAAAGGAGGGATTGAAGTACAGTTTGCCATTTTCAAAGGGATTTTCAGCCCGAAGCATATCATTTGTTTTTAGATTTAAATTCTTCTGCTCCTGTGAAAAGAGGCCAAGTGACTTGCTGCATGATGGTGTATCAGAGCTGAGGGACAAAAGTCTTGTTTCAGTTGGCATGTTAACACAGTGTTTAACATTATTGGTGAGATCATTTCATGGAAAGTAACCCTGTTTTTACGGGAACCAATAAACTAATTTCCCCTGGGAGTTTCCCACAGTTATGAGCTCCTTACCTCCAAGTCATTGCTAATGTTAGAGCACTGGTTTGCCTGAACATTGAACAGGATGGTAAAACACAGTTGAACACAATAAACCAGGCCGGTTCTTTGCCTTAGGATGAAGTTATTTTCACTATGGGCACAATAAGGTGCTTTCCTTGCTCTATAAGCACGCACAAATGCCACATATATGTACACATTATAGGCCTGTACACACACTTCATAAAAAAGCTCTAAGATGAGACACACACGCACGCACGCACGCACGCACGCACGCACGCACGCACGCACACCCCGAGCAGCAGGAAAGTGAAAGCAGCTCCCAGGTTGCCAGCAGGTACGATTAAAGCCTTCCTGGAGGACATACTGTAATCCTGAGTCAGCCCCCTCACCCACTGGCCCCCATCCCGCCCCCCACCATTCCCTACAAACAGAAGAACTCCACATTACACTCACTTTTGCCAAAATTAGCCATTAATATCAAGGCGTTGTGTGTGTATGTGTTAGCTCAGTGGAGAGGAATACTGCTGACAGTTCTTGTGAGAAGCCAAACATCATAAGCAATTACAAATTCCTTGTTCTGGCCTTTGCTCTGGTGAAGGAAAGGCTGAAGTACACAGGGAGAGAGGACAGACAGGCCGGTATACGTGGGTTCATTACATACTGTGGACGAGGAAACATCTTGGTGAGTACCCTTGTTTGGCTCAAGAGCTGCAGTTCCAGAAGCACTTTCATATGAGCAGGTCGCAGTTTGAAGTGTCGCTCTAGTTATCCAGTCCCTCCACTGTGATTGGACGGCCAGCTAAAAGGTGACAGTGACGAGTGCAGTGTTTTACCCAAAACTCTCGACAACCAGAAAAAAAAAAGGCAAACATTCAGCACCTCGTCAACCTGCTGCCGTTTGTAGCGTGCTGTAAATATGAGGCTCTCCTACTGCAAAAAAAACATGCTGGCCTCAGAAAAAAATGCTTTGGTGGACAGGGCCAAATAAATCACTAAACAAATAATCAAATCGAAACAGACAAACCAGCAACTGCTCCAGCTGTATACTGTCTCCACATGCAGCCCCTGTGGGAGGGAGCGGCAGCAGCATGCTTCAACACGCAAAACTAATAAATCACCTTTTCATCTTTTCATCATGACACTTAATGTGTCGCAGCTACAGCAAGAACAATCGAAGACGCTCTGCCATTAAGCACCAAATGGTTCTCTTGTTGTTGCCTTGCATATACAGTGGATTTTAATATGTGCTCTTATTTGAAACTCTCTGCCTACTAATCATGTTTTCCTCATAGGAACCTTCTTTTTTTTTTTTAGCAGGCTTTAAGTTGAATACTAGTTCGTGTGTCGTACTTGAGGGAACATCAGCCTGCCTCCCACATGCCAAATTATACACCACACGAAAACCCTGCATGGCATGGCATGGCATGGCGCACACACACACACACACACACACACACACACACACACACACACACACACACACACACACACACACACACACACACACACACACACACACACACACACACACACACACACACACACACACACACACACACACACACACAATTACAAGTGGCATAGCCCAGACAGAGTTGCCAGGGATGTTTTTTTGGTCTCGCACACATCTCTCCATTGTGCCCTGCTGCTTCAAGAGTTGTTGTTTTTTAATGGGGTGGAAAACAAAACAACACACCAAAATACAAACATATTTTATGGCTCTACCACATTCTTTTCAAAAAATCTGTCTTAGCTTCAGGGGTGTGTTCAGACAAATAACAATGGTGACTGAGAAAAAGATGAGTTACTACAGTCCCAAAGTATCACAGCTGACACCTTCTTAAACTCGCTTTAAGCAGACACAGCATGCTATTGGCCAATTAAGGGGTGTGTAGAGCGCATGCTATTGTCATGTTTTTCTGTCACATGCATTGTGAAATACATCCAGTGACACATGAGTATTAATACTGCTGTCAGTTTCAGAGAAAGAAACTGAGAGGAGAAAAGATGGAGGGCGGCTGCCTTCCGGTTTTATAAGTACGGGGTGTTTCATGCAAAAAAAAGCTTTAAATCAGACTTGTTTGAGGGCTTCATTGTTGGGTCTTAACACAGACTCTGGCAGACTGCGGTGCCTACAGTATGAGGATCCGAACCAGACAACTGACACAGGATGGGTGTGCTGGTTTCCTCAACCAGCCGAACAAAAGGCTCACATCGACTTCTCTTTTACACACTGCCAGCTGAAGAAGGAAGTGACAGACGGGGAGGGGGGGTGATGGGCTGAAACAGGAAATGACATCATTCCCATCTGCAACAGAGTGAACAGCCATGATCAAAAATGGTAAAAGAGAGAGACGAGGAGGTCCTGACCTTGCAGCAGAAAGAAATAACACAGTAGCCTAGTCTATATCAAAAATACAACCCTTATTAACAGATATTTATTTAAAGATCTTCATGAAGGAAATGGAATGATGAAGATGAGCTAAAAGCCATGGTTATGGTCTCAGTTTCTTCCCCACGTGTGCCGTTCTTGCTTGATAACTGTGAAATGGCTCGTACTCACTGAGGATCGTAATTTGCAGAATAGATTGGTTTTGGAAGGTGAACACAGCAGGGGGGGTTTTACTAAGGCATTTGTCAAGAAGAAATCCTACATTTCCCTCAAAACCCAAGAGTAATTTCTTGGCATAAATCGATTTCACAGCACCAACTTGACCCTTTGGAGGCATTAATATTGTGGAGTCACTCAGCTTTAAGTGTAACTGGAGTAGAAAGAAAGAGTCGTGCGCAGAGCACACCGGGCTCCACAGCACTAACAACTTCAACTTCAGGTGGTCTGAAAAGAGCATGAATGTGCTACAAGTGATAAGTGCTTGTACAGGTGTAATAGTAGGCTGCTTATGATGTGGCTGCAGTGATCCAGTGAACATGACTAATACTGCGATGCTGACACATTGCTCGAATGAGCTCGACGCTGTTTCACAAACCCTAACCACACGGGCGGAGCAACAGTAAGGTTTCATAATAAATGCCTATAGTGTTAACCTCATTTAGCTCGGGTTCATTGAGATATATGGAGAAATTCTGTAAGTCTTGCTTTGGATATCGAATGTTTATCTTTGCAAGGCTGCGTCTGAAGTTTTGTTTCATTGAGGTCTTCTGATGAGGAGAATATGACCGGAGGAGCTCAGAGCAGGAGAGTTTTTGCAAAGAAAAAGTGCCAGACACACAGATGAAGTTTATGGATCATATCTGTCCAGCTGACAGATATTGGAGGGCTGAAGACCACTGCAACACACTGGCCTTTCAATTAAAGCCTCGACAGTGCAGCTGTCACAACATTATCACCCCGGGGGAAAAAAACATACCCTCACCCAGTGTGACATCTAAACTATTCCCACCATCTATCACCTTCACAAGGGCCCCTGCTGCTCAATTTATGTTAGGCACTTCACTCGATGCACTTTCTCTGCAGCTCACAACTCAGCAGAGCAACCAACAGAAGCCAGAAAAAGCAGCTAGAAGGCAGCAGTGACAGATCAAGCGAGATCCAGGGTGAGACTAAATCTGGAAAACTTTAGAGAAGTGAAGGAGGGCACAATGAGGAAAGAGATTACAAGCAGCTCCCCATTGTACACCTCTGGGAGAGTGACACATGGAGCTTTTCTAAGCCGTCTGCTTTCTGGCAGCTTCACTACATCAGATCGCAGCAGCACTCTGTCACTCGGTACAAAACACCTTACCTTACCTCACCTCACCACCTGTTGAAGTCATGCAAGTTTAAATCTGTGATGTAGCTGGCCCTCTCATCAGCTGGTCTGCTTTTATTCTCTACCACCTAGAAGACATTTGGGAACAAGGGCAGCAGTGATAGCTGTGGTCGAGTGAAGCTGAACTGCTGATCCTACAGGCACGCTCAATCTTCCACTTCCACTTAAATACGAACTGAGGCACGCCCTCTGCTATCATGGCCTTTTCTACTATGACTCTCGAATTAAATTCTCCATTTCTTCCCATTTCTTCTCCAGTGCAGCCCACTTTTCCTCTACAATTGTCAGGGTAGGATGTACCAAAGACTGGCAGCTTCCATTGAAAATTGGGTCTGTTTTCTTTCTGTAAGTAACATTTAGCGGTTTGAGTGTACTTAAACTGGTTTCAACATATATAAAGGCTGAGAGAGCAGGCTGCCCCCGGGGAACGCCCCAGACCTTCCAGTGCAGAAAAATGACAGGATAACCTGATGAGGATGGAGGGGAAGTGAAGTGAGCTCATTTCCTAGAATGGCAAAAATAAGGAAATGGATTGTGGGAGGGGAGAGGGGGGATAATGGTTTGCTGTATGTGTGTTTAATGACATGGTCAAACAAAGAAAGGCCCCAGCCCCAGTCCCCAAAGACGTGTGGAAATGTAAGCAATATAAAGAGGGGAACTTTGCCATTTCTAGTGATGCTATTGGTGGGGAGGGTCATGAACTTGGGGAATGAATTGTGTTTTTTCAGGACTATGGCAAAATAAGCAGCATTACAGGGATCACTGTGTGGACTTAACAGAATAATGTCAATCAGGTTTGGGTTGAAACTGGAACATAAAGGGTTTTCTGGGCTCACTGATGTGCATGAGCAGGTCATGCAAAATATAAAAAAACTGTTTCTCTCTTAGTCGTGGTATCTAGTCATGCAGATAAATGTGGTTTTATGTATTCCAGGTTCTGTGGTCACTCCAATACAACAGAGTTGAATGCAACTTTGTTTATGGGGCTCTCATCATTGACAAATAATATAAATAACATCACATAAAAAACTCCTCAGCAGCATGTCTATCCACAAACAATGTCCCAGTTACTCAGGATAATCCACAGATCTCCTCTCCTCACCACCGTCATCTACAGCTTTCAGCATTTTCTAATCTAGCAGAAAATAGCTCCTATTGAAAAGTGAGCTATGCCAATTGTCCAAAACAACCAGAATTACATGAATTCTGGCAAAACAAATTGCTGATGTTTCAGTACTTTGAGCGTCACAAAGGAAATGCAATTTGCCTTCATTGCACGAGGCTGACTCTGGAAGTCTAGGAGAAGATCTGAAACAGCACCTTGAGACAAAATCATATCCACATGGCTGGATGCCCCTGTGATTAAGTGGGTGAGGTTTAGTTCAATTTGGGTGAACTTTCAAGAAAAAAAAAGGAGAAGACAAACTTGTGCATTCCTTATCTAGGCTTCTGTCTCTCAGTGAGACAGCTTTGCATTTTGCAACAGTTCCTGTATCTGTGCAGGGCCGTCTGCAGGCCTACATGCAGCAGGCTCTACTTCCCCCTCCTACACACAGTATCGAAGGTAAAGGGCGTGCACAGAGAATTAGGCTTCTGATTTGGTCCTGTGTCAAACATCTTCACACCCTGTGGTGATCTGAGGCCTGCACTCACAACAGTTACTACTCACACGCCTCGGGAGACGCACACTGAAAAGGGCCACAAACTTCCTTTCCTCAGTAAAATATTCCACTCTATGCGACTGTCATGTTTTTAATGAAACAGCAGGAATAATGCAGGTAATAAAGCAAAGACATGAGCTGTGTGTAGAGGTGGGGATTGAAGCAGTGGTGAAGGATTTTCTAAACTATCAGGACTTCTAGAGCAGAGAAGATAGAGCAGTTTTGTCCCTATGGACTCGCACTGAGACACACAGTCTGCAGGAGCCGGCTTTATCTTTAGAGCTGTCCCTGTAATTGCAGGATATTCAGCCCTTCACATACACACTCACAGGTCTGCTACCCAGTGCGTCATAGGGCTAATTGGGCAGCACTGTGGTGCAGACTGTAGAGTAAACATGGTCAAGTCACCCTAAAACATAGGTCAGCAGCTCATTTGATGAATCTCATAGAATTGGCACATTTTTAGGCAATAGCACTTGTAAATATCAGTTTTAATGCTGCTGCTGGGGAGCTGATGTTCAGGATGGGATTTCTTGAGAGGCTGTAAAAGTGTCCTCAGCTGCCAGAGCAGAAACTGCAGAGCTGCTTATACTTGAGGACCAGGTCAGTATGACTCGCTTTTGCCAGAGAAACCCAAGTCTCTATAATCAGCCAACTGAAATTACACCTGACATCCACTAAAACTCAGACAGTGCCTTTAATAAGAGGGAGGAACTGTGTGTCTGTGGCGAACCGACCACATGGGCTGACCAGCATTAGAACATGTCACCTTGCGTTGTCATCAAACATGACCATCTACAGTCAATAGGTGACTGTGCTGGAGACTTGCATTTGGGCTACAATGTGCTGCTGAAACTTTCATTCAGTACAGGATGCACCAAAATGAAGGCATGCAATTGTTATATTTTTGGAGAAATAAAAGGTTTGACTCCTGCAATGTTTTACTTCTTTCAGTGTGTTTCTGATCACAACTCTTCAACCCAGACAGGAAGTGGAAGAGGAAATGGGCTCGAGAGGAGCAGCTTTCCAGATTTTTGTAGACCAGTCGAACACCTCTAATCACCAACTGGCAAAGGCATAATAACGGGATCAGATCAGAGAGAGGCTCGCAGCTTCTCTAACCACACTATCGCAGTAGTTCCAGCTCAGGTTTCACAGCCCTGCTCTGCTTCAGACTGACGGCTTTCACAAATGGCAGCGGTCGCCGAGCTAGTCGATATAGGTCCTTGCTCTCTGATAAATACGATATCTTCTGTGCTAAGCTTTGAGAAATATACCTAATCAAAGCATTTAAGAGAAATGAAGCTAACTGTGCTCCTGCAACCCACGGGAGCAAAGTGCCTTCGCAGATGTGTGACACTGGTTACAGCCTAATAAAATGTGTGTGTTTGACCGTGGTCTTTCAGTGCAACGTGGAAGTAAAATACAATATATACACTCAGCAATACATAAAGTAATGGAAAATTTACAGTAAATAGATTTTAATCTTCTTTAAGGAACCTCTGTCAAATGATGGTCTCAAAACACGATTCAAAAAGGAGGTGTTTGAATTACATTACTGACCATGACTGAAAAGATAAGCTCCAATTATTTCCATCCCAGAAGTTTATCTGATGGGTACCATGGTCAAACCTCCAGGTGACGTGACACCACTGCAAGGCAAGATAAACGCTTCCAGGAAAATCCATTTGTGACGTGAATGGACAAGTTCTAATTTCACAACGCTGTTATAGCGGTCATACAAAATCAGTCTCGGATAGAATAAGACAAATTGAAAATGGTTGCAGCTTCTAATATTAAAAGGTCCACTGTGTAGGATTTAAGGTCAGTGTATATTCACCTGAAAACAAGAATCATTGTGTTTCTGGTACCTTAGAAAGAACTCTTTATATCCGCAGAGGGAGCGGCTCCTCTTCCACGAAGTCCACCATGCTGTACTGCCATGTTTCTATAGTAGCCCAGAATGGACAATGTTAGAGCTGCACTGTCACTGCCAAAGTCAAGACAGACCTCTCTAAGAGTGACGGGGAGATCGAAAAGTGCCCATTGGTATGCCACTGTTGTTTCTGTGGCATGTACCAGTTCGTTCTGTCACTGTCACCTCATGCAGCTGTTATGAACCACACACAGCGTGTTTGATCAAGATACCATTGGCAGGTGTTTAAAACTGGTATGCCACAATTACACTGACAAACTTGTTTTGATCTTTTTGGGATCTGCATGGCACTTCCTTCTTGATTTTCAAAGTAAATATTGCTATCAGTGTTTCCCAGCTGAGAAAACACTGAATATCATAATATCCACTCTTCAGGTATACTGAAGAACTGCTCCAGTGCTCACTGGAGGTCCATTTCCATACTTCCTGACCAAGGCTTTAGCAAAGCATGCTGATTAACGAGCATGAGCATCCTCACACACGCTGCAGAGACGTAAAAGAGGAAGAGAAAATGACTCGGCTCGTGTTCTTTTCTTTTGTCTGCGGTTAAAAAAAAAAAACCTCAACGCTGGTTCATAATAATGACGAGTGTTTGGGGGAAAAAAAGTCAAGTTGACCACACTAAAATATTCTCAGCCTGAAAACATTAACAGCACATTTCCAATGCTGTAGCATGAGCGATGTCGTGCGGCTGCCGCCTTCATTTTAGGTTAACCATTCGATGCTTTGATTGTGAATAAAACCAGCTGCAGGCTAAACAGTATGTCAGCTTTACATTGTTACATGTGGCAGCCTCACTGCAGTGATCACCGGGAGCTATGTAGGGGAATCTGAGCCAGCACTGAGGCAACAGCCGAGTCAGAAACAGAGCATATTATGAGTACTGCAGTGTGTGCCTTGTATATCATGTCACAAAACTACAACACATCTACTGTCATCAGTGGAAATGAATAAAGGTGCTGTCATATCAGTCGGTTTAAGACTTAAAATAAACCAAGTTCATCTCTTCTAAGAACATGATGAGCATTTTTTCACTGTAGCCTGATAAAATTGTCTTTATCAGGCTACCATATTTATCACCTCTATCCTGTCAAGCTGGCTGACAGCTGTGTGTGTGTGGTGGGGAGAGGGTGTATTTCACTATATGGATGAGCTGTGCACTTCTCTAATGCTCACACGCATCAACGGTATTTCAGTACAATGCCTATATAGTTGTGTCAGAAGTAGATGTCTCTTCCTATCGTGCCCAGAGGCACGCATGCATTCAGTATGCTAATGTATTTACATAACCGCAATGCCCATAAAGCCTCTGAACAAAGGTGTTTATGTACAATTAAGTGTGTGTATGTTTGCATTTATGTGCATGCGCGTACAGTGAATCATTCAGTGATACTTCCTACTACCAAGCGGAGCACACTGCCAGAGGGAATATTATTTGTGCTGAGCTCAAAGAAAAAATAAGGTTAGTAAGCCAAAGAACGGAGAAAATCGACTGAGGTGAGCTGCGAAAATTTGTTGTGGACGGGGAGGAGATTAAATGTCAATCAATGACCAGAATCAGCAGGCAAGCCAGTGAATGAGTGCTTCCTGTTAATGAAAGCTTAAGCCTCAACGGTGTCAAGTCCTTTCTGCTACATTAACTAATGGCTTTCTCTAGGAATCCGAACAAGACAAAATCTAATTCAGCCCTCTTTTTGGTGAGGCACGATTAGAGAAAAGCCTTTACCATGGAAATTCCTTATTGCATTTGTTTGTTTACACCAGAGAAAATATTAAGTGTAAACATTACGATTAATCTTTCAGTGAGTTAGACTTCCTCAGCTTGTTGAAGGGAGGCAGTGATTCAGAACTGATTCAACAAGAGATCCATCAATTCGTCTCTGTCTGTAAGTAGAAACTAGGCTCATTCCCTCAACCTAAAGCCCACATCTCACCTCAGAGTCTCTTGAGTTTGCTTTAGGAGGGAGGTGGGATCACAATTTACAAGTTAGAAGGCCTTACTGGACAGACAGGAGAGACTGTTTACTAGGGTGGCCACATAGGAAGCCGTGAGCCTTTTCTCAGCTTTTCCAACAGATACCATGGCAGCAGATGTGGGTGCTGAAAAGCACACGTGGAGGCATGATGTAGCACCTCTGGAGGGATGTCACACCTCTACCACACACACTGCTACTCAACACACAGATCACAATTTCAGGTACGACCACAAATTTCAACAGGAGCCGTCACTTTGGGCCCTACGAAATCTGTTTTCATTTCTTCCAGATTCTGCACGTTCTGTTTACATTAATCTGAATTCTGTATTTTATGATTTGAGCACAACTCAAAGATATTCAGTTTACTGTCATGGAGGAGAGAAGAAACCAGAAAATATTCGCATTTCGGAGAACAGAATAAGGGAATTTTGATGTTTCTAAAAAAAGTACTCAAACTAATCAAGTGATCAAAACAATTGTCAACTAATTCAGTAGCTGACAACGAGGCGATTAACCGCTTGATTGTTGCAGCTCTACTATATTTTATCAGACAGATAAGCCTCCATATGCAGCTTGAACACACCGGGTCAGTGGGTCTGACAGAGGCGACTCTCCGGTTCAGGTTCCTCATTTACAAAGCTTGACCAGAAACAAGCGAAGGCTTTTCATTTTTTACAACAGAACATCTGACTGCACACACACGGCCACAAAGTCCACAATGAGTTTGTAACTTGCATCTGCTGCTGTGGTTGCACTTCTGAGAGTCTGATGAAGTGATGGGGGGGGGGGGGGGCAGAGGCAAGGTCTTTTCTTTTCATTCAGCTTAGGTGCTCAGAAAAAAATAACTTATAATTGGAGGGAAAACTCAGATTTTTATAAATTGAATACACATTTTTGCAATTTCTGCAATATTCCACTTTTGTGAGCAAATTCTGTGATCCCGCCTGCGTTTTCTGCATTGTAGAAATCGTAGAGCCTTTTTTTAGTCAATGGATGACATTCTCCAAGAACGAACAATGTTATGAAACTGAAACTTGGCCTTTCAGTACAGCCGACCAGCAGGACAGTAGAAAAAGAAAACAAAATGTCCAAATGAACTTTGTTTAACCTGGAGGGCATCATTAATTCAAATCTCCATTTACCCTTCATACAGCTAGTATGTAAATTTCACTTGTTCGAGAGCACAAATCTTCCACAATCTTCCAGTTTTATATCCTTCATGTGCTGCGGCGTGTTTTTCAAACTGCACATGTGAAGGGACAACTCTGATTTGCATGACGCGAGTCTTGATGCACAAATTCATGAACCCGCCGTTCAAATACAGACCTCTCCTATAATTCCTCTCAACCCCCACACACACTGCACCGGATGGTAATTACTGATATGAAACCTGCTGTACAGAGCAGAGCATGTAATTAGCCTTCTAACCAGGGGCACAACTTAACAACCAGCCGTTTCTTCAAAGACCTGGGACAGAAAAACAGTATGTGTTCCCTATCAATTTCAGCAGAATATTCTGTTTCCTGTCAGGAAAGAGGATGGCAAATCAACTCAGCGATTCCAAAGCATTACAAAATGCATTAACGCACATTATTTCAGATTTAAACAAGCTGTAGAAGAGAGAGGTGCCCAATAATAAACTTCCAATTACACCAACAAACACAGATATTTAGTTAAAGGCTCAATACAGGAAGCTCTCAGATGATGCTCTTGAAAACGTTCTGCTCTTCTGTTTCTGAAAATCCCACCACATCTTATTCTAGACTAATCATTTTAATCCAGAAAACAAATATCAAGAAGCACCTTTCAAGTTGCCTCAGATTCCTCTGCTCACATGATCAATATGAGTTTGAACCTGAATGCATGTATGTTCAGCAAGTCCTCAATGCAAAGTCAATGCAAAGAAAATCACACTGACTCCCTCAAGGCCATAACCGGGGTGACTTCTGGAGTGTAAACCAATGAGCGTGCGACGGAACATGTCATTGATGCAGGAATTTACCAGTTTCAACCTTCAATTCATACAAATCACTGGTTAAGCAGAACCATGACAATCGCTTCTTTCCACACCTCTGAGCTGCATATCAAGTGAGGTTTCCAAGCTGAGAGGACCCTTGTTCCATAAAAAGTAGGGAAGCAGAACATCTAAAATGGATAAGCATTTGGGAAGTAAAACCAACAAGCACGTCTGGGTGGCATCAAAATTGATGGGGCTTCGTGCACGACAGCAACGTGAAACAGTCATAGAAATATATTTAGGTTGTGCACAGAACATTTGAGGACGACACCTTGGGCTTTGGGAAACACGATCGACATGTTTCACCATTTTCTAGACCAACTAAATGAGCAATGGCTGCAATAATGGACAGATTAGCCAACAATGAAAATGCTCATTATTTGCAGCCCTCCTCTCCAGCAGCTGTGGCGTTTTAAAGCTCCCTCGGAGTTAAAAGAGCCAGAGAGGCATTTAAAAGCCTGGGAAAGTGTCATTGTCTCTTTACTACCAGGCAGTACTTTCAATCAGGTGTGTGTGTGAGAGAGAGAGAGAGCAGTCAGGGGTGCTCCAAACAGCAGCCCACTCATTATGAAGCAGACCCTGCCGTGTCTGACCCCTCAATTCAGGCCTGGTGGGAGGAAACCACTCCAATTTTAAGACTGTTTGATTGCTATGCCCCCCAAAAAGGGGAAAAAAACCCTCACACGCTCTAATCTGATCTCTCACTCAACATCCAGGCTTTTAACGCATGTCCTCACGTCCTTGCTGGACAGGGACATGTGCTCCGGGATGCTGTTTCAACTCCAAACTTTCCCCAAACATCCTCAATAAAGCCCACATGTTTACATGAGAGCAGAGCCAAGCAGACGAGGACATGCTGCTTTTTGACATGTGCACAGAGCTGCACTCACTGCGCCTCTGCTGCCACGTTTGTCTCTTCGGGAGGTGGGTGAACTCTGAGCCCAAACAACCCAAAGAGTCGTCATGACGCTCGAGAAACACCTGGGACAGGGGCCACATTTTCCAGGGACCGACATGTAACTACTCGAACACTTTTGGTCTGTTGCACCCGTGTGCGCCTTTCGTGATGTTGCACAATTCGTCTGAAGCCATTAAATGCGGCACTTCTGCCACCCAGACAGAGTACTCACCCAGCAGCAGCAGTTTCACTTCTCTCGCCGCCTTCTCTCCATCTTCTCTCAGGTTTTTATCAATCATTTTAGACCTCTCGGCCGCGGCTTTATCTTCCTGACTAACTGTACAACCCATGTTTCCCAGTGCGCGCTTCAGGACTGCTGTTAGAGTGGGAAAATATCACCTGGGAAAAAAAATCGAGTCCGAAAGCCCCTAATTTTCAAAAACAAGGGCTGAAGTTGAGAAAGGCGACTTCCCTTTTTGATGAGTGGCGACAAACGTGACGGAGTCCGTTCATCCGCGAGAGGGAGCGAAAATCATTAAAAACAAACGATTTCTCTCAGCGACGTGAACCTGGTTTCTAATGTCGGATACGAAATTCCCAGAGACTCGCTGGTTGCTCAGTCAGTCATTGGCGGTTTCTTCTGAGAGAGAAGTTTTCCAAAAAGAAAATGAGAAAAAGATGGAAAAAATGCTCGAGCTACTTTCTGAGGACGGTTGACTTTTGGCTAACTCGGTGGTTCCTCTCGCAGACCATCAGAGCAGGTTTAGGTGAAACACACGAAAACGGGCCACGAAGTTCAGCCAAAAAAAAGAAAAAAAGTATTCCAGCTGTTGAAAAACGAGCCCACGGATTCCTGCTGCCAGTGAAGCCACCAC
Organism: Chaetodon trifascialis; assembly: GCF_039877785.1. Classification (NCBI taxonomy): domain Eukaryota; kingdom Metazoa; phylum Chordata; class Actinopteri; order Chaetodontiformes; family Chaetodontidae; genus Chaetodon; species Chaetodon trifascialis. Next base: position 16,262,609 of record NC_092058.1, on the reverse strand, counting down.
ACACACAGCGACCACTTTTCAGAGGCTTTCTGTCTTTGTTGCTTTAAATCTTCTCCTTGTTTCAGTCCCTGTTGCCGTTACGCATTCTTTCTCCCGTGTTGAGATTTATCACGTTTGAAGCCACACCCGAAGCCGCCGTGAAGTTCCCCTCTGTCCGACAAACAGCGAGACAGCGCCGTCACCTCCCAACTCAGCGGCAGCGGAGCCAACCTCAGCCAGAAAATTAACGCCCACTCCGAGTGCTTCATGGGAAATGTAGTCAACGGCTGCCATCAAGCGCTGCCGTGTGTACCTCTTAGCTTTTATGAATTACTGCCCTAAGAGGCAAATTGGCGTTTTTGTGACCCCCCCCCCAGTTGACGGATAGACGGATTTGAGATGTTTTTGTTTGTTTGTTTGTTTTTAATAGCCAACATTTCTGTCTAACAGCTAGCACCAATAAGTAGCACATGCCTTGTGTGGATTTGACTGTTCATTTTAAAATGAACATAACAGTGGTGGAAAAAGTGTTCATGGTGTTTACATAGCGGAAATGCTACGTGTTCAAATACCCTAAAAATAGCACAACTATTACAATTTTATTGATAGAAGAAGCCATAAAAGTAGTATCTGCAAAATGTACTTGGAAGTATTCAAAATAAGAATTCTCATAATGCAAAATGATATATTAATAAAGACTTGATTTTAATTGGATTATTATGACTGATGCAATTATTTGTGAGCACAATTTTAATGCTGTAGCCTAGCTGGTTTGATCCAGCCTATAGCAAGGCTTCATATTATAAAAGATGTTCATGTCAATGTTTGGTCTTGAACATAATCATAGTCAGCAAAGTAATCTGTGAAAACCTGAAATGATGGCATTAGCGGTCACTGTGTTTTAAACACTGGTAATCCAAATTGGTTTATGCAAACAGCTGAGAGCCAGATTTTTATTTAAAGCGCTTGTAGAGGCCACTTTTGACCATAAAGACTGGACTCTATGACTCTATGAAGTCAAGACTGAGAATCAAAATGAGTCCAATACAAACTAGATAATTAATAGTTTTGGTATTTGCTCTATAAAAATTACATTTGATTGCTACGTTGCACGATGGCCATGGCTCCACAGCTCCATACTGCCACCTTGTGGACTGACTCCTGACACTCAAGGGAGGAATATACAACTATCTTTGAGTTTTGTTTTTAGCGCTATTTTGATATTATTTTCTCGGACTTTTTTTCTTTGCTAAGGAGAGATAATGCTAGCTATTTCATTTAGGTGAAATAAAGTAATATGTATTTGTGAAACACCATAAGATTACATATAAAACACAGTGCTTTTTTATTGCTGAAGGAATATTTGCTTGGCAGGTCGTATACTTACACAGCTTACACAGTCAGAGTGGTCCACATAAAGCTGTTATTATTCTGTTTGTTCACTCATATAAGACATACAATAGAGCACAACAGATTGAAGGATGTGTTATAGATTCAAGTTCACAGGATCTGAGCATTTCAATGAAATTACCGTAAATGATGATGTACCACTTGCACTTAGATCTATGCAGCATTTCACTGTTTGTTGGGCCGAAACAATGTCATATCTGACAGATGATGAAAGATCAAAGTTTTGTTACCTCATTATCTTTATTGCAACATTGTTTACAGTACAGTAACTGCCAGCGACATATTAAAATATATAGAGATACAAGAAATTCGACATGAATTGAAGGACAAAAAGGTTTAAAAGCACTTTGAAAATGATTACATTTATATTTTTAATTGGACTAAAACTTTAATTGCTATTTACATTGTACAAACTAGATATGCATATAGAATATAAAGGGTATACATTTATATACATTATTTATAAACGCTGGCCAATGTCAATATTTAATATGTTACTATTCAATCATACACATTTCAATAAATCACGCAAAGAGGGAGACTCGACAACAATGAGATCTAAATAGAGGTCCTCAGAGATCATCTTCTATCAGCCACTAACACAGTGTGCCCCCTCACTGTGCTGCCTCTTGTTTATTTTTTGCATGTGGTGAGGCTTGAAGTTTTTTTGTGTGTGCACCATTTTTTGTGACGTTTATCGAATGGCTTTATCATACCCACAACCATAAAATTAGGTCAAACAAGGAACAGGAAGTGGGGGATAAATATAACCACTGCATTGGTGAAACAACGCTAAGCTATGGCCCCCGTGGCTGATTCAGATGCTTCCCTGTACATACAGACACAGAAAGACAACCGAATATGTCAAAATAATGAAACAGAAAAGGGATTAAAAGAGGTTTGTTGTGTGACAAACTGACAGGACAATACTAACTTACCCATACAGCACTCAATGTAGTCTGTTGTGACAGATTTTGTCATTTAGAAAATAGTGAAATGCAGGCAAGTACACTAGCTCACTAACAACTCCAAGTTAGTAGGTTACTGCCTGCCAAGAAGCAGCAAGGAAGTCAGAAATAACCCAAACTATACCACTGATGACTATAAAAGACATATATCAGGAAAAAAAAAAACATAATATCAATCATTAACATGTTTTGCATCTTGCATTTCATCACTGAATCAGGTTCAACTGACACACCCGAGCAAACACTGGACATGAACTTTAAAACAACAGTTAATCTATCAATGGCAGAAGACGAAGACTTGAATTATACTTCTGATCAGAGGATATTTGTAGGTCTAACAACACAAATGCATATAGGTACTATAGTTGTAATACAGTAGAGCCATGTTTCTTTTTTCAAACAATACGGACACTCAAAAACCTCCAACAGTACATCCACCTAATTAGTTGTTCTATCTACAGAACGGACCAGAGGAGGAAACTAATGACCGCAGGGGCTCACAGGATAGCTAACTTGAATGTTATTTCAAGTAATGTTGGAGAAGACATCCATATTATACCATTGATTACTAGTTTTCTCATAATCTACATTAGATTGATTTATTTATCAATGACTTAGTTATACAAAGGGATGTGCCCTTAAATCACATCTATCACATATGCGAACTTCTCACAAAGTCTCACTTCTCACAAATCATTTGCTTGAGCTTCAACTTGTTAACGTCTATAGGAAGTTGTGCTTATCAAAGGAAAGTGCTATTGCTAACCACTAACTTTTCAACGTTGTTAACGAGACAGTAATCCCATGTCTGTCATTTCTGTCAGGGATCAAGCTTGTGCCGAACACAGAAATATATACAGACACCAAACTGCTCATGAAGTGACCCTGTTGTTGTTGTTTGTTTTTTTTTCCATACATGTTTTGGTTACCTCTGATTACTTCCAGTTAATGTTCAGAAACTCATCAGATCTTGCATGCGCCTGCTCGATGATTAAAAACACAAGGCGTTCTCACATCACTTGGATCTGCGCACTCCAGCTGATGAGGTCTCCAGTACCATTGATCACTGTCATTTACACAGTGATGCTGAAAAGAAAACTGTGCAGGCAGTCTGTTGTGTTGCGATGTGGACAGCCCTTCAAAAACACTCCCAACCTGAAAACTGCTTTTCTGATTTCGATCGCCTCAGTGTGCGCTGAGGATCATGTCGTCAGTCCATACTGCATTTTGTGAGGTTTTCGTCAAATAGTGACTAATAATAAAATATACATCTAGATCATACTGTGGAGGAATGTTATGATAAAAGTGCTCACATCACTATGCTGCATACTGTCTGTGTTCGCGCTGTCAGAGGTGAGAGTGTTAACACCTCAGAGCTTAAAATACGCAGCAGCAGCACAAGTTAGTGGAGTATGAGGCTAAAGGCTAAAGGAATAGTTGGACATAGTTGTTCTTTGTTGTTCTTCATAGTTGGTCTTTATGCTAAGCTAAGCTAAGCAGCTGCTGGGTGTGGCTTCAAATTGACAAGAGTGGTGTGATCTTCTCATTCAACTCTGTGCAAGAAAGCAAGTAGCTGAAAATGTCCAACTGTTCCTTGAACTTGTCTTTCTTTCTGTGCAATAGCTTGTAATGTACTTTCCTCTGCAGTTGCACAGAATGGCGAAGATGTGGTTACTCAAATAACTTAATAATAATAATAGACATAGAAATCATAAAATAAGGGTCTATCATTCAATATATTTCTGTCATTCAGCTGCTGAAAGAGAGGTGTCTCAGATTGTGTATGATAATCTGAGTAGCAGTTTGCAGATCATCTTAGGACAAGACAGGAATAGCAAGGGGTCACGCAGCCAACACAGGGTCAGACAGCAGCTTTCTATTTTGTCTCTTTTTTTTTACATCCGTCTCACAAGGCACAGCCTCCAAATGTCAACATCAATCTTTATGCACCTGACCTATTTTGTAAATTAACGAGCAACTTTCCATGAAAGTCTACTGGCCTGGATCTGCAGTCACTGTTTGGCAGGATGTACAGTACAACACAACGTCATTAGAGTGAGAGCTTTTCTCAGAGAAATGGAGAGCCATCCTCCACTCTGGACTCCTCTGTGGCCAATATTCTCTAATGGAGAAGATGAACATCAAACATTATTCAAAGTAAAAACAGTAACATTACAACACTGATCTAAATCAACAATATAAAACCTGGAGGGAAAAAAAAAAAGGAAGGTGGTGCCTAGTGACCACTGCTGGCACTGCTGGTGCCCGATGTCCAATCAATGATGATGAAGCTGAGGCTCATGATCATAAACAGGATGCCTAGCCCAGCAAAACAGGCAGCCTAGAAGAGACGAGGGGTGGAGTTATCATTCACCAGACAAATTTGGCAGTGTTGCTTTATTTATGGTGGTAAAAATCCAAACTATTGTAGCATTTATACATCAAAAAAACATCCCAAAAAAAAAGAAAAAAATCACTGAGAGACTTCAGCTGATTCACTCTGCAGCTCGGCTATTAACCAGTCTTATTAATCAGTGCAGTCTTAGCTGCTCTGCACTGGATTCCTTTAACATTCAGAATTGATTTTAAGATTTTACTCCTTGAATACAAATCCCTGATTGGGCTACGACCGACCTACATTGCTAAATCCCTTATTCAGTATTTGCCTTTAACTGCACTGTAATCAGCTGCTGCTGATTTACTGAAGGTATGGCATGCAGCCTTTGTCAACTACAACCCAAAGCTCTGCAGCACACTACCTATAGATATGACTGAAGCAGCTCAATGAATATTTTTTATAGAAAGCTAAAAACTTATCTCTTTACTTTAATACTTAACCAGCCATGACTTCCTGATAACAAGCCTGAAACGTTTGCACTTTGACTTGAACTTATGCACTGCTGCACTGTAGTATTTTATGTGATTTTATGCATTCTGTAATCTATTTTTACCTGTATTTTATTATTAATGTTCAGTGATTTTACTTTATGTTACACACTCAGTGTTTTCACCCTTAAACTATCTCTTTACTGTGATTATCAAAGGGGTTTTTTTCTCCATCTTATCTGTTTTTATGTTCATTCTAAGTCTTTTTTATATGAAGCACCAAAACATTTTTTTAATTGTCTCTTAATCTCATGAGATGCTCACCAGGATTTTGGGGACAGAGCGCATTGACTCCTCTTCTTTGGGTACAATACGAATGTAGAAGACAGCAGGGAAGATGAAGATGAGACAAGGGGCAGATGTGGCGCCTGGGGAGCAAACAAAAACACAGAATTATTCATGAACCTAATCCTCAGTGGACTCTCCCTCCCTTCAGTGCTCATTACGTGCTGCTGCCAGTCTGTCAGCACTGCCGTGAGGACATGGAAATTAGCAGAAAAGGAGGGAAAATAATTGGTTTATATTTATTTTGTTCAACCAAAAAGGAACGCTGTTATTATTGGAGTTTTTAATTTTATGTTTGAAGAGTTCAGGAGCCTGTTGGCCTCTTGGACCTGCAACTAATTACATCCGTCTACATGTCGGTGGATCATGCATCAAAACCAGCCTCATCCAAGAGTTGGTAAAACCTACCAATAATCCCAAAGATGCCCAGGATGTTGGGGGCAAAGATGACCAGGAGGTTGATGAAAGTGAGCAGAATGAAGGCAATGGCGATGTGACGGGGCCAGTTGAACGTCTTGTTGGGGAACATCATCTGCTGGATCGCTCTCCGCACCTGATCATAATGAAAAAGCCATTTTCAATGTCTGACTGCGTTTTGAGTGACCGCATGAGGAAAACAAGTGAGCCAATGTGTAAGCTTAAGGTGCTGAATTTGTACTTACGGGAAAGAGCACAATGGGCACAGTGAGCGTGACAGCAGTGAGCACAGCCACACGCACGCACAAAATCAGTGTGTCATACGGGTCAATACGGCTGTAGGTGTGAAGCAGCTCCGCTTCCACTTCACCTGAAAGAGACCAAAAGAGAGGAAAATAGAGTAGCTACAAGAATGATGAGGGAAGAACAGCTGGCAAAGCAGCATTAGTACTGATAATATTAATCAATATGTATAGAAAATATTGATATTTACTGGCAGGTATCATAAGAAATGGTAATGAGAATGCTTTAATAACATCCTAAATTTAGGTTAAAATAAAACCCTCATAATCATGATGCCTTTGTGCCTCAATGCAGTAGATTACTTGCGTAATGTCAGTATATAAAGTCAGTACAAATGGTTAATGTGAGCTCTTCATTACGACCACTAGAGGGAGCAGATGCATCATTTTGATTTGCAGCCTACAGGTTTACTGTTCTACAATGACAGACTTAATAATGTGCTGATATGAGAACAAATACATGACATTGCTACCGTTAACTCATTAGAAGCATGATTAAAGAAATAAAGAAGCAAATTAGGCAGTGTAGCAGAAATAACTACACAGACAGATAGATAGACAGATAGATAGATAGATAGATAGATAGATAGATAGATAGATAGATAGATAGATAGATAGATAGATAGATAGATAGATAGATAGATAGATAGATAGATAGATAGATAGATAGATAGATAGATCTGCAGTGGGAGGAGGACAAGGCCTCACCATAGAAAGTTAGGTATCCAAAAAGGGCAGCCAGGAAGTACATGCTGTACATGACTGCAATGGAGATGTTGGCCACATGCTGCATCTTTTTCTTGGTGGGACTGAAATCAGAAAATATTGCCATGTGATGTCACACACACACACACACAAACATAAACACACACACACATAACATCAGGGCATCCACTGTCAAGTTACCATATATGCCCATACACAAAGCATGTAGCCCCAGTTAGTGTAAAATACCCTCTTCAGCTGCAGGGCTACTTTGGTTGCAAGACAATGCTTCAAAGATTCAGTAACACATCACAACTAATCTAAGGAAAACAAGCAACAGTGGTTCAAAGCAGGATGATACATTTAAACTAACAGCATGCTGCATCATACAAGCAGTGGCAATGCATTTCAAAATAAAGTGAAAGCAGTGCATGTGACTAGGTTATGATTAGCCAAGCACAAGTCCGACACAGTAGCTTTCCTCTTTGTTGTGCAACTGATCACTTGTCCAAAAGTTAGCAGGAGTTTTCCATCATAAGGACATACTTGCGCAGCTCCGTGTAGATGGGCAGGACCTCGGGGTGGCACACAAAGGCGAATGCCAGGATGGGGATGGTGTAGGCCGTCTGAAAATGAACCCCAACAGGTCACCATAGATACAGCAGCACCATCCCAGACGTCTTACCACCAACCTCGCGCTTTACTGCCCATTACTCCCTCAGACACATCACAGTGGGCTAATTGTTTCCCTGTGATTAACTTGGGCCTGGCTGCAGACCAGCTTTAGCCTATTTAAGAATGCCTTACTTATAAGCTGCTAAGCAGCAGGGTTACTAGCCTGGGTTAGAAAAGACTCATACATCTTTAAGGGATGCTAATAAAGACTTGAAAGGATTTCATTAAAGCAACTACTCATCAGTCTTTGCTAATGCTCCAGAAATTGTTTCAATAAAATTATGTAATGTTACATTCAAATAAACGAAAAGCATCTAGCTGTGATTAAGAGTCTTTCAGCAGTCGCTCCTGCTGTGAAGGAACGTATTGTGTGTAAAAAATAAGGTCACTGAGAGAAATGTCAGGTCTTTCCCATTTCACTCATTACCTATCTCTTTGGCCCACAGAGGGCAATCTTGATGCTCTCACTGCAAGCACCAGAATGCCAAAGCAATTTTTCTGCTTCTGTTGACAGAGGCAGACAGCTCAGGGGTCTCTGCCCATCTTTGAGGGTGGCATCAATCGCACAACATTGTTTATCATTAACGGCTTGATATAAGCCCTGATTGCCTCTTGAGTGCGACTGAGTGCTTCAAACTGAGTGTGATTCCCATGCTTTCATTGTGTCACTGGCAACATGCTGAAGATGAATATGACATAAGTGGGTGTCTGTCAGTGGCCATGGCAGTGGAGGTGGATGTGAGACTGAGTGGCATGCATAAACCTACCTGTGAGTTGAGGTTGGTGAGTTTGGGAATGCAGGCGGGATTATCCTCCCCGCCGGGATCGGTGGCACTGACATTCAGCCCACTGGCAGTGACATTGAATGCAAAGTCCACAAATGGACAAGGGACATTGAACTTCTTGTAGATGACCTGTACAGTGCAGAGGAGAGGCGCTCAGCAGAAACAAAGGCTGTGGGACACAGTTAGCACACAGACAGGCGGAAAATATGGCACTGAGAGATCCATAAAGAGAGAGAGAGAGAGAGAGAGAGAGAGAGAGAGAGAGAGAGAGAGAGAGAGAGAGAGAGAAAGGGAGCAATGCGTGGATTACAGCTCGCACAGCCAAAACTAGGTCAGAGAAAGACAGAGAACCAACACAGCCTGGAACTGCAGCATGCAAACATTAGTCCATGGCAATGAGTAGAGAGAGTAGAGAATACTAAAGAGGTGGTGGGAAGGCAGAAAAAACCCAGACTGATCCCAGTGCATCTGAATATGCTGCCTTGATGTTTCTGCCAACAGAAGAAGCGAGACAACAACGAGTTTACATGTGCGTATACCAAGAATCAGAGGACATACCGAAATGAGGAAGAAAACCATGCAGCTCAGGGAGAAGCCACTGGTGTATCCCAGGTATCCTAAAAAAAAAGACAAACGCTTTGTTAGCACTTTGCTCATCTGGGATTACATGGTCATGCTTAATCTGGAATATATTATACTAATTGCTAATCTAAGATATGCATAATATCTCCCCTCTCTGCTTAAGCATAATAACTAATCACTGGTGAGTTAAAGCTGCTTTTTCCCGCTGAACTGCACTTTCTGCTGTGTGTTCTTCAAGCCTTTTGGTGGACTGGGATGGTTTAATGTGCTGGGAGTTGGAGCTCATTACTCCACAGCACCGACTGGCTCTGTTGTCCTTCATGTCTCGGCAGGAGACCGACTTCTTACAAGAGGTCAGCCAATACGCCTCCTTTTCTCACTTCCAAACTGGCTTCCCTTGCTTTTCCTTCTTTCCATCTGTTTTGTTTCATGTAGTCGCTCATCTGAAGCGCTGTGATGCAGACAGACCGCACGACACTCGACCAACCTCGTGAAACACATTGGATTTGTGCATGTCATGAGAGCAACAAAGTCTTACTATTTTAATGTGAGTGAATCAGACACGGCTGCACGATGTGTGCTCACCTAGCTCTGAAACATATTCCCCCTGCCTTCACTTCTAACATGGAAATGAACATGCCTTTAATAAAAACTAAAGCATCCATGTGTGGGTTTCAAATCTTTGCAACACCCCAGTAAAGATATCTTAATACAATGTATGGCATCAGGTGAAATCAAAGGTGAGCAGGAGGCCACGAAGGTGTGAACTGAGATCCCCGTTAAGATCGATAATGTACCATATTTCATAAGCAATATTCACAGCACAGGACTTTTCATAATTCTTACTAGTAATATAGTTTTGTTAACCGTAGAAAATCTTGCAAACAAATAACACATTCTTTCTTTTAAAAATGACAAGTTCAATATTAATTAGCAATAAAATGTAGTCTGCTTAATTCAATATACTCAGGGCTTCACCTGCTTCAGTCTGGCGTGACCAGCAGCTTGTGGTATTTGTGTATAATGCACATTACTGATTCGGCTGGCTGACTTTATTACTCTTCTTTACTTGTGCTGCTGTCACAATAGTTTAGCATTTTAGCTTAATGTGGCGGTTCAGCATTTGACATTATCCCATAATTTGCAGCCACGGTGGCCGTTGGCGAGCAAAAAGGACATAATCTCGCTTTAGCCTACTCACGCAAAACATGAAGCAACACAGAATAAACACAGACATTAATGAGACTGTTAGAAGGACGTGATATTCCATACTCACCCAGCTGTTTCATGAGAGCCAGTGGTAATATTACTGCAACAGATACAATTATGACGAGGTAGTTCCCATTCAGGTACCATTCACTGCAGAGGGAGAAAGACACAGACATTTAAACGCGTTGATTTGAATTACTTGGCTCAAACACTCCTCGCTGTGTCAGATATTGTTTGATTGGACAAGGAAGAAAGAGTATGAGAAATGAGGTGAAACTTTCTCAGTGGAAAAAGCAAATGTACTGATTGAGGATTATTTCATATCTCCAGCAGAGCACAAACAAACACAACTCAAACTCAACTGGTTCCCTTGAAATCAAATATCTAGAGTGGAAAAAATAAGCCTTTCTGCTCCCTGTCTGACAGGAACCAGGAACTGCGTGCTCAGTATGTATAATATCCTGACGACAGCCCTGCTGAGAACTTAATTAAACTTACTATCACAAAACCCTGCGAGGATATGACTGACTGAATAACTGAGAGGCTGTCAGCTGAATGAAGCATACTTTTATTAATTCCACATCAATACATGGCAGTGTGATTAATATATCATTATGTGTTGTGTTGAGTACATTTCCTGGAAATAACCACAATGCCTGTTCATTGCCTAACAAATGAAATACCTGACCGATCAAAGTACTTAATCACACTGATGCACTATATAAAAATGGAACATTGCCACAAATCAGTCCTCACCAGTGATTTGCAGAATTGCCCAGATCGGCCTCACACAACCATCCATTGGCTACGTTGTACACCATGGACAGGTCAGCAGTCAATCACAGAGACATGCTCACAGTCACACTTACAACTTAGTGTCGCCAATAAGCCTAACCTGCATGCCCTGCACTGGAACCAGAGCACCTGGAGGACACCCACGCAGCCAAAGGGACAACATGCAAACTAAACACTGCGCAAAGGTAGCATTTCCACATTCCACTGCCAAACTACAACAAACACCATTTCGACTTAAGGGAAGACATGAATATGCGACATGCAAACATACGTCAAACAGCCCACCACGTGTCTCATGCACAGTCATGTCCAGGAAACAAACCTCTATTTTTAGATGGACACGGTGATTAATTTCTTGTCTTCCATCAGGTGGGAGACACGACAGACATGCAACATCTGCTGGCCACAAACACGCACACACACACACACACACACACACACACACACACACACACACACACACACACACACACACACACACACACACACACACACACACACACATATCTCAGAAAAGAAGCGGCTCATCTATCCTGTTGTCATCCTGCCCTCCGGCCATCTGGACCAGGCACACAATATCTCACCACCACTAATACACACATTCGCACAAACATGCTGTGTTTTACAAACACACAAATGTACAATCACAAATAATCACGAGCAGTGACAGAACCTTGATAAGCAAACATAAATATAGCCCTCTCCACAGTGAAACAGCAGTAGCTCTCTGATAAGTTGACTGTTTGGACAAAGACAAGCACGTAGAGACAGCCTCAGGTGCTCATTGATTGTGCATGTGAGCTGACCAGGGTCACACATCCAGAGACACAAAAAGACACACACCAATGTGTGTACACATGTGGCAGGTGGACAGAACCGCAGGAAACCTGTACATAAAGTGTAATGCAGTAAACAATTTTCAGTTTTTGTCAACACTGCGCCATTGTCACTGTTAATGAGGGTCTTCTTTTCAGCTTTTACTCATTTTCAAAGAAAAACAGCTCGTTTAAAAGACGCACATCAGATTCAATGGATTTCATGTCTCTATGCATGCAAAAATGCCAGCGTGTCCTACTGTGAGAACACACTGTGCATCACATACTCAAAATGAGGACAAAATGCAAATCAGCGTCTGATTATACACCACCACAATCCCTCAAATTAATCAAATAAACAGTGACAGTGTTTGCTCTGCAAATGGTATTTTTATTATTTGACGTTCACCCAGAGTTTTCTATGATTGATTATTCTTTTTCATTTGGGTTTAGATTACTTTTTGAAATCTGAACACACACACAAAGAAATCTAAACAAATAGATAAATTCATGGAGATTAATTTATTTCTTAATGGTATCCAAAAATAATCATCCTGAGATGCAGTCCACAAAAATACTATGACTGTAATACAGAATTCAAACTCTATCATTACAGTATGATCATATTATATTATAAAGCGGTGCTTGTTGCAGAGCTGTTGTATTGCATTGCAGTGGATTATGAGGTGTCCCTGTTATTTTGTCCAACCCCCTCTTACAGTTTAACAATATACACACACACCCACCGACTCCATGAAATGCCACTGGAACAAACCAGTCTGTCATTTCAAATAAACAGTGATTGTTGACCGTGGCCAACAGCACCAAGATAAAGAAAGGCGAGGAAAACAGAGCAGACACCAGAAGACAACGTGGACATGTTGTCATGCTGTATCACCTCTACAGTGACAGCATAGAGTGGGACACATCAATCTGCACATGCATGAGCTGACGTGATAGCAGTGGTAGTCCTATAGGTTGAAACAAGCACAGTGCATGCATGTTTCTTTATTTATCTGTTTGTGAGACGCAGCACAGGGACATCAGTCCACTGTACATTTTAACATGAGGGGACAAACAGGAACAGCAAAATGTTCCATGAAAATCTTTGTCTGTTTCATACAGGGTTGTGTAACTGGACATACCTCTTCTCACACACTTCTCTCAAGCCAAAAACGTAGATGAGGGAGGTTCTAACTGGGGTAAGGGTTAAAGGGTAAGGGGGTAACATCACACTCGAAATCCCATCCAAGGAAGTGAGTGTTGTTTGTCTTTGAGGCCACCTGCACTGCAATATCCCATGGTTTACGTTTTCAGCCGTGGAGTCTAGCTGTGTTTTGATGTGAGTGTTTCTCTGTGGCCGTGCTGCTCTCCTCCTCCAGGGTCACTATCACAGCTGTTCTCACGCCAGCTGCTCGGTACATCCAGAGCAGCACCAGACCCGCCGACTGGCACAGCCCGGCGGAACTCCTCCACGGAGGCTAACATCTTTGTACACGCAGGACGGCTGCACGAGGCCCCATAAGGAAGAGATGGGGCATCACACTGCATTTGTTAACCTTTGGGAGTGATGGTAGTGTCTACATGTCACAAGGAACCAGATGCATTTGCAGTACTTCAAAAGTGAGGAATGACTTTTTTTTTTTTTACTAAATGTTAAATTTTGCAGCATTTCAATACACGTCTAATGGACAAACTCCAGCTAAGTGCACGCTTGGAATTCATTTTAAAATGACGATTTGTAGCCATAAAAACTTTAAGTGAGAAGATTCTCACTGAATCAAACCCGGAAACCTCAGCAACAGCCCTTCAGGTGTTTAGTGGCAGAGTGCCATTCCCACCCTTCCCAGTATGGCAGGAAGTCATGGAAAAAGAAGGAGCAGCCGCAGTCTTCATCTTCAGAGGAAGAGCTGCGGGTGACTCTTGAGCAAGGTAACCATCTGCTTTAGCTCTTCCTGCGCTTCCGACTCATTCTGTGGCATTACGTCAGTCCATGGTCGCTCATGGCATGATGGGAAAAAGCCAATTATTGCCTGACTTCTTTATTAAAGCAACACAAGTTTGTTTGGCTGCACTGCAAACAGATACATCAACTTCTCCTGCGTTGTATTTCTGCTAACATTGCTGCTACATTTGCTGTTAACATCAGTAACTAGGGGTGTCGCTGATCAGCGAAGACCGAAATCTTATCCATTCATCCATTTTCTATGCCGCTTATCCCTTTCGGGGTCGCGGGGGGGCCGGAGCCTATCTCGGCTGTCAATGGGCGGGAGGCGGGATACACCCTGGACCGGTCGCCAGCCGATCGCAGGGCACACTCACACTCACACATAGGGGCAATTTAGAGTCACCAATCAACCTAATGAGCATGTTTTTGGTCTGTGGGAGGAAGCTGGAGTGCCCGGAGAGAACCCACGCATGCACGGGAAGAACATGCAAACTTCACACAGAAAGGCCCGACCCGGGAATCGAACCTGCGACCTTCGTGCTGTGAGGCACGCGCACTACCGTGCAGCGACCGAAATCTTATGTGTGAGAATTTTAATTCATGTTCCTTTGAGTGCAGTTAAGTGATTTATCAGTAATTTTTCCACATCTCCAGAAATAAATGTAATTTAACATGGACATGGACTCACTCCAGTTACTACACAGTATGAAAGAAAACATTTATGTCCTGCATTGATGACTCACCCTGCAGGTTTATCCACCTTCAGGAAGGCCTGGATGACCAAAGGAAACTCATACTTGACTATGTACAGATAACTGGACATGGCTGTGGAGAGAAGATACAAAAGCATTCATGAGTTAACACTAAACTACACAGAGTCTTATGTACAGTACGACATGAAAGCACCCTCACACGCAAGCATGTACACGTTAATCCTGAGCAACAAATCACACAATACTATGAGCATTATGCCACAAACGCTAGAGGACATTTGTGTGTTTGAAAGAAGGCAGTGTGACCTCACCTCCAATGTTCTGCAGCGTGATGGCAATACCTGCCGCCATCTTCCCCGGGGTCCCGAAGGCCCTGTATCCGAGCTGCTCATACGCACGAATACCTGAGGCACACGTGTCAGATGAAAGCATTTCATCAACGTGTTAAATCCATACTAACAAGGTCGAGGACTTTAAGGGGAGGCCAGTGCATCGTGTTGCACTGGTTGATTTTGAGGTTTTAGGCTATTTTGCTTCTATAAAAATCTTCAGTAAGACTAGTGGAAGGAAACCGTCCTGTATTTTCAGTATTTTCTGGTATATGGAGTCACGAAAGGAGATATCTAAAATTCCCTCTGTCAAAACTTTAGTGTCTGTCATGTCAGACGTCATGGTCCTGTGGTCTGCTGAGTCTGTTTCCTGTTTTATTTTGAAATTTCACTCTTCTCACGTGTCGTGTTCTGTTTTGCGTCCTGCCATGGTCTTGTTCCCGACTGTTTTCTGCATCACCTGTGTCTCATTAGTTAATTAGTGTATTTAGTCAATGTGTTTTCTCTCGTTCAGTCGTCAGGTTGTCGGCTCCTCCTGCGTTTGTTGCTCGTGGTTCTTATCAGTTTTCCTGCCTGTCTTCCTCGCACCACGCTCGTTTGTTCTCACTTTAGTTTTGGTATTTTTCCTTTGTTCTTGGACTTTGCCCTCAGTTTTGGTTGCCTGTCTGTTCTGATAACTGGAATCAGCTTTTTGTTATTAAAGCTTGATTTATGTTTCCTAAACCTGTTCACTTGAATCATAAAGTTTCAGAAAAACTAACCAGAAACTTAGGAAGTTTCATGGTGACTGTGAGTTAAAATTTAAGTCTAAAAATCTAATTAAGCTTGCTGTGTAGCAGTTCATAGAGTATAGGGGGTTCTCACATTGAGGTCTTATCATCTGAGGTTCTGCTAATTTGCAGATAACAAGCGATATTGATCTAAATGATTAATAAGTGATATTGCAGCATCAAGATGCACACTAGCTGTTTTAAATGCAGCTTTAATCCTCATGCAATGAGACTTTTCAACAGTCTGCAGAGCAAAGGGCAGATATCCACTCAGCCACTGTGTTTTCTGATCTGTTTATGTACTTGTTTTTTACTCTAACACTGTTTGTGTACGTCGATTGTGAAGCGCACAAGTTTTCCATTGTATGGAAATGCACTGGTGGCATTTTGATGCATATGACAAACAGTTCCTTGAAGATTAGAGGGTGCAGATTGTGAGGATACATGCATACCTACAATACCAGATGATTTCAGCAGCAAATGTATGGAATATGATGAGAGGACTGCCACCACTGTTAGAAGCACCCTGAAACACAGAGACATGCACAGAATTACTGCCATTTCTTTTACCAGCAGAAACACCATTTTAATCACTGTTACACCGAGTGTTTATTCATTCTGAAAATCTCAGTTTTCTATGTTACATTCTTACACTGTATATTACCCTGCAGGCTATTTATACAGCTGCAGCATCGGCACTCATTTTCTGGATGTCTGTGCGTACATTGTGTAGTAACAACAGAGTCCCTGCAGCTCTTCTTTACGCTGGAATGTTACTCAAGCTAAGCCAAGGAGGCTGCCCCGTCAGCCCCTCTGCCCTCTGAATAATCCCACACAGACGTGCACACCACACACACACACATATATATATACCAGATGGACAGTTTCACAAGAAATGTTTCCAATGCGATGCTGAGATTGACGGGATGAGGAAAATCCTTCTGTAAACATTAATCTTCTCCCCTTTGTTCTTCGGTGGTGGAATAACCTACTTGAGGCACAGCAACAGTCACTCCTTCCATTTTCAGTCATAGACGCGTCTCTTCCAGAGGAACGGCACTTCTCTCTCCACTGACTCATATTCTCAGTTTTTACATGTTCTTCTGCTGCAGTGACAAGCGTCTATGCTTTCTATTTGATGACTGGATTTCTCTCTTTTGTTCCTGGAATAATTGCAAACCACTCCAATAGTCTACCGATTCATATTCTACCGCTGTTCTCATTAAAAACTATTCCAAACGAGTGAGACATGATAAAGGATGATATGATCTAATTTTTCAAACATGCCCAACCATCCAGGGCCGAATTCACAAAAAATCTGAAAATACACTTGAAGAGTTCATATTTTGGCCTAAAATCGGCTTCTGTCTTCCTGATTCGTGCACATGATGCACCAGAAAAACATATCACAGGCGATTGAGAAGCTTAATCTGCATATGCGATGGGTGGGGCTCACTTGGGGCAGGGGGCAGGCAGCAGTTGTTTGTACTTTGGAAGAATTTTACTTCTGAATGAGGTTTTAGATTCTTAACTAAAAAGCATCAACCTCATCCAAGTTAATTTATCCTTGCAGCTCGTCCAGTTTAACATGTTTAGGACTGTAATGACTCTTGAGATCGGCCTTTTTCATCACTGCGAGCACGTCCCCACAAACTAACGACACACACTGGCTGGCCTTTTACTTCAACAACAACAAAAAAATCTTTTGTCCATTTCTCTTGGAAAGTGCAACATTCTGCATCTACTTACATTGTGATGATAGGCACCATGAGGACGAACGCTGGCATCAAATATCTGCTCTTTTCATAAACTCACAGTTCATTTCCTGCTTTAAATCAAATTTTTGACATTTTGTTCAAGCATTTAACATTTTGGAACATTTTGCCAAAAATGCTTATTTCTTTTAGATTTACTTTAATGGATCGTGTGGGCACTAGTATTGAAAAATGACAGACAGCCCTATTCAACACACTGATTAATTAGTATGATCTCTTAACTGTATCCGCAGACCTACATAGGTGTGCGTGTCTGTGTGTGTGTGTGTGTGTGTGTGTGTGTGTGTGTGTGTGTGTGTGTGTGTGTGTGTGTGTGTGTGTGTGTGTGTGTGTGTAAAACATGAGGACACTGATGATGATGTGCAAATTCTTCATATCAATGACCAACAACAAGACTTTAAAAGCTGCTTCATCCATCAATGGTGTTTCATTGGCTTGCCAGATGCACATGTTACTTTTTTCACTACAAGGAGCTAAGATTTATTTTTCAAGGAGAAGTTTAAGAAACATCGGAAGACTTGTTAGGATCCTCAGCACGGGGAAGTTTGTGAATGGGCCCCTGATCTACTGACTTTCCCTGACCCAGTACACTCCATTCCAACTACTTGCTATTTTCTTCCTCTTTTGTTGGTACTGTTGGCGACATTAACTTTCGCCTCTCTGACACAACCACACACACAAACACACACACACACACACACAAGCGCGCGCACACACACACTCCATTTCTCTTTGCTTTAGGAAAAGCCAGACAGCACGTCTTTCATCTCAACTTCAACTCTTGGCCAGTTAACAGGGTTTTTTTTGCTTTTTTTCTCAGACTATTGGAAGAATGCTGGGTTGACTTGCGGTGGAGGATTTAGCCAGTCAAGTGGCAGTGGGAGGACAGATCTGCTGACAGTCAGACAGACTGACACACTTGGGTCACTGTAGCTCTGCTCGCAGCTTTCCACCCCGCTGCATTCCTGCCCGAGCCGGGGCCACTGACCCTCTGAAGCCTCGGCACCCGGCAACAAAAATCTGTGTGATGTGAAACATCGGGCCACAAGGGAAACAGAAACAAAGGACATTCCCAGGCAGCTATAAGACAGAATAAATTGTCTAACACATTCATTACGTTTAAGAGCGTGAATGAACTCATGGCTCTCACTACAGTCCAAAAACCGTTCTTACTTCACCAAACACCTCACTACAATCTGCAAGTATTGCAGCTTCAAATACAATCCAGGATGTACTCAGCGCCATATAAACCATAAGCATGCCTATTGTTCACCTAATCCATCACAATAAGCCAACAACACTGTTGATTTTCTTTCTTTTGAGAATAAATTCATAGTATTGTTGTCAATCAACAGACATATAGGATAAGGTGAACTGATGCATCTTGCCTCACATGAGTGGGCAGGTTGAAGCAGATGCATGAATGGCTTCAGCAAAGCATGTCTGCAGCAGCCAATCCAGTCAGCGGAGGGAATGACAACAACAATATAACACAAATACTCAGCAACGGGCCAATTTTTTGCTGCTGGCATATATTTTGCCTTGTATACCTCCCTGTGTTTGAGCCTCATTTTCAGGTCTCCTGTCCCCTTTCAGAGCAGGACCTAAGGTTCAGAATGACAGAGCACACTGCGAGGAAAAAAGATTAAATGTTTGTTGAGGCAATCACCAGACTGGAGTCCAATATGAAACACTGAAAAATAGCCAGTATTCCTTCGCCAAATATGTCACTGACCCTGCCTGTGTTTCTCAGCAGCTACTCTATTGTTTGACACAAGATCATGCAGATATGCACACAAAGACACAGCCTTTCATCTATAACAGGGTGGATAAATACACCCTCTCTGTTGCATTCAGTCACGTACTATTAATTTGCACGCGATTACATGTATTCATCGGGGTAAAATGCAGAATAATCAGTTCACTTCCGCTCCTGTGTGGCCAAGGGTCAAATACATTCAGTGACACAGGGTTCAGCCCAGTTCAGACAGCAGACAGCTTGAAAAACTACAGTCACACAACTCAGCTCAAAATAAGAAGCTTTCTTGAGCACGAGGGGAAATCCTACAGACATGACTGCTTTGGCAAAGAACTCAAGAAACGTCCTTGAATAATATTTTCGGGTGCCAAAACCATCCAACATTAAAACTAACGCTTGCACTTTATTCTGAGGTGCAGCCTTATAATAAACCTGGAAGAACGTCTAATAAGGGTCAGTGGGACAGTAAAGACGCAGCTTCCATAGCCTGATGTTACTGAGGCTCTGGGAATAGAGTAAGGATGTATTATGTATTAGCACAATCTCCACAGGACTCCAGAAAACATCCAGGCAACGAGGGACGTGTGAAATAGTGACCAGATGTGACTTGACTTTACACTACGGTCTTCCTCTGATGAACAACAAACGAGCCTGTAAGAAAGTGAAACTATGCTGAGTAAAAGCCAAATATATATACTGTCCTGTGAGTGTTTTGTCTGAAGGCTGTGTCTGATATAATATAGCACAACATTCATCTAATAACAGGCTGCGTTGTTTAATTAAGCTGTCATACTGTAGGCACATGTTGGTAGCATTAAATGTAGTGTCTAATTGCAACATAATAGTGTGTAACTGTAGCATTGTATTTGTAATTAAGACATCTTGCAAAATGGTGTCCAGTGGTGTATTAGAATCTCCAGATTGGTTTCTAATTAGAGTATAATTTGGTATAAGAGTGTCTAAGTATAGTATATTTTTTATCTAATATGGCATCGTATGTGGTTTCTAATTACACAGTAATCTATGTGTATGGTGTCTAATTAGAGTATAACTGTGTTTGTTTACTGTCTAATAAAAAACATTTTATTTATGGTTTCTGTTTCATTTGGCAAAAAGCATGGCTCGTTACTTTTCTGTTGTCGAGCTTGCTGTGACTTGAACAACGTGGCCCTGCTGCCAGTGTTTCAGCACAGCTCCAAATCCACTTGAAACAAGCCAAGAGTTATACAAACATCCAAGACATTGCTTCACCTCTCTCCGGAGCACCGCATTGTAATTTCAGTCAGGGATGCTTAGTTAAATAAACAGCACTGCCTGAATTTTCTAAGAAATGTAATACTGGGGAGCTTACAGCAGCCAGCATCAGCACCAGCCACCTCACAATCTAGCACTGTCAGGAAGAGGTGTTAAAACAGCACGAGGAGGTGGAAGTGTGGACGTCACCAATGCTATCTATTGAGATCAGGAAACAGCAGCCTGAGTATTTTGAGAGACTTGCAGAAACAGATGATCGGGGGAAATTTCAGCATGCAACACCTAGGAGAAGGTGTAAAGCTTTGACAGCCCACTGGTCTAATATTATGCTACCCACTAGCTGAAAATTTGAGTAAGATCTGCAGACTGGAGCTGCTCCCCCTGATAGCAGGAGATTCAGCAGGACACCTCTGAGACGGATTGGATGGTCGACAAAAATGCTGATGATGAAGCCACCGCAGTGCATGACACTGGTGCAGTGACATGGTAATGACAGTGAAATGTGGACAAGCTGTTTAGTCAGTGTACAGCTTTAAAAGACAAGGCTGGTACAGTTTATCCCTAAGTGCCATAGAGCCCCATCAGTGCTCCAAAACTATGTAAAACCAATCAGTGAGCCACACTGCTACAGTGGCTGACGTCTAATAATGATCATTACAATGGCACTAGTTTATTTTGATTCTACAGGTACCATCCTAATACCACAAATACTGTGGTAACGAAATACTTCTGGAGAAACTTTGTTGGGACAGAAGTGGCTCTGATGAACAGTTAAACAAGACTTGTAGCCCATCTTAAGCTGGTCTGAAAAAAGATTCAGAAAAACCCTGTTAGGGAAGGGCGACCATATCTTTCCCTCCACATGAAGTTATACAACGTGTTGTTTGACTGGTCCGCTCCTCCTCTCTGTCATCAATTAACTTGTGCATAGAGTCAGTGTGTGAGAGGTCACTGCAGCTCAGAGGTTAGAGGACCTCCAGTGCATCTAAAGCAGGCAGAAGAAACATCGCCATGAAAATATAAATAATGAACCTGGAATCTGCAGCAGACTGTGACGTCCTCATCCTGACAGACGACGCTGCTACAGCAAACACCCACTGCTTCAAGCAGTGAGTCAACCACGCAGAAAAGTTATTTTCTGTATCTGCGATTGCAATTGCATTCATTTATAGCACAAGTAAATGATTTCCAGTGTGCTATTACTCTGAGCCTTTGTTTTTCAGAAAAATGTGCCGCTGCCTGCTTAATACAAGACAATTAGAGCACAATTAGGTGCTATTTATGTGTGACGCAGACCTCCACTGGAAGAAAAAGAGTCAGACAATATTTGTGAGCTGTAATTCGTTCATTCTACTGCTTCCATTCTGTAGTCTTGGGTCAGATGCAAAGGAAAGACTTACAAAAACAGGACGATCCCTGTGTTGGCCATGGCGTACGCCAGTCCTAGGATTCCACTTCCCATGATTGCATTGCCCAGGTTGAAGACGGACATCCCAAACGAGGTTTTCCCTTCAAACTACGACCGATGCAAGACAGAGGAGAGGAATAAACAAAGATACAGTGCGTGATGTCACAGGGAAAAGCCAATCGGCTGTGTTTGAGCTTACATCTGTGAAGCGTGTGGTCTTCTTGTCATCCATGCCTGATAGGAACTCCTGGCTCTCTGGGAGGTTGGCCTCTGTATTGTCAGTTCTGTGAGGACTAAGTAAAAAGGAATACTGTCAAAGCACTTAAAGCAACACCACAATAAAACACTCACACTCATCACAAACTATGTAACTTCTTATTTTTAGTTTTAGTTTTAGCACGGAGAATCAGAAAGACATTCTCAGTTTATCATTATAACATACATACCTAGCATTCTGGGCACTATTTGGTACAGTTTCCCTACAAGCAGTGTGGAGAGAGGCCATCCATCACCCAACGAGTGCACAAAGTGGAAAAACAACACCCTCAGTCATAATATAATCAGGCAAATAATACAGCGAAGGGACAATCTATGAATTATCATCTGTGTCCCAGAGAGGGACATTTTAATTAAACCATTTATTACAAAGAAGGAGGACACAATAAGTACTGCTAGACAACCAGTGACATGATAATCAGGCATTTAGCTCACTCTATTATGCAGTGCAATTTGTGGTACAGTGACTGAAAAGGCAGGAGGTTAACGTCTTGCTCAAAGGCACATCACCAGGCAGTTAATGGAGACACAGTGTTTGCTGTTACAGGGAATGTGCTGGGACTTTTGGGACTGTCTGCTGCAGCGTTCTCGCTCAATAGTGGACCAGTTTCCAAAACTGTTGACTCCATCAGTCACTTAGATACAAAACATGGGAAAAAAAGGGTCCATAATCAGATAATATTTGACTCGAATTTGTCCCATTTGTCAACGACACTGAAATCTTCCAGGACCTGCACTGAAACCCTGATGGATGGAGCAAAGTGCTGCACATATAAGCAGCATTTAAAATGCTATTTGGTTATTGAAGAATGCAATTAATGATTAATGACTTGGCTCTTATACTCACTAATATTTTTGCAATAAATATCACAAATTATGCTGATGCTGCAAAAGCACCACAACCTTAATGATTAATTGAATGCTGATTTCAGACTTTGAATGTTACTATTATGAATGACACTGACGCCATCAACTGATATCAAAGAATATTGACATTTAAAGATCTGGAACAAGCAAATTTTTGACATTTTTGCTTGAAAAATAACTGAAACAATGAATCAATTATCAAAAAAGTTTGCAATCACTTTTCTTTTGATCAGCTTGTTGCTAATTATTGCAGGTCTTCTCTTGTGACAAGGCCGAACTGCGGGTGACATTATCAGTCTCAAAACAACACCCTGAATTAGCTGCTATTTTCTATCTCCCTCTGATGTATTCTGAGCATCAAGGCCTCCCATTCAGATAATATTTGAATAAATAATCCCTCTAGCTGATGAACGCAGAATTCCAGTCAAATATGGCACATCATATGTTGCCTCTCGGGTCTGGTCCTTCTTGTGCTTATGAAGAAACAGGTACAGGTTTCACATAACACCTAATTCGCTTGATGCTCTGTCAGCACACAGCATGTAATGTGATGTGTTGCGTGATCTTCAGTAAGTGGCACGTTAAGACGACAAGAAAAAACACCCAGTGCATCAAATCGCTTCGCTTGAACTGTGGAAACAAACCTACGATAGAGGACGGGACGTTCAAAGAAAAGAGATTCTCAAGCTGACAGTAATTATTCATGTCTTGTAAGAATGAGACAGTGACAACATCTGTGTGCCATAATGAATTAAACATGTATTCCTATCAGATCAACATGGACTATGGTAAGTGGGATTATACTCACTTTTCGCCGTCCCCTGCAGGTGGTGTTTTGGCCGATGCTGTGATCTCCTCCCCGGCCTCATGGCCTTTTCCATTAGGAATAGCGTTCACCTCAGCAGGGGCAGTTTCCACAGTGTCGGCCGGTTTATCCTCACTCATATCTGCTCTGGAGCCTTGGTGTGTATGTAATAATCAGCCTGTCGAGATGTGTAAATGCTTGAGGCTGTGTCAATGTGAAGTTTTTATTTTCCTCCTGGAATCTGCAGAAGAAAGGGTGCGAGCAAATTAATATATTTTGCATTGGCATGGCATTTTCTTTGATAGATAGATAGATAGATAGATAGATAGATAGATAGATAGATAGATAGATAGATAGATAGATAGATAGATAGATAGATAGATAGATAGATAGATAGATAGATAGATTCTTTATTGTCTGTCTCGAGTAAAAAAATCATCTTTAAAACAGCTCAATGAAGCATTAAAACATAATTAAGAACCACACTCAAGCACATTGACTAAAACACATTCAACAACAGTAAAAAACAAACAAATGCAAAAAACAAGGAAAAAGTCTATGAGTTCTTATTTAAGGGCAGTTATTGCAGATGGGATGAAGGATTTTTTGTAAATGTTTTGTTTGTTAACAAAATGACGGGGAAGACCATTTTTTATGCATTTCCCTCACAACGCAGATAAGAGATGTATAACAACAATCACAGCCTTGTCAACAACAGCCATCTCATTTCATAACTCACGTAATGATGACTGCATTTTCTAAAAACAGAACTGTGAAGCTCATTAATGGATGCAAATTTGAATTGATTCATTTCACCATCTGTCATATTATCATTAGTTTGTGAAAAGTTGTCCAACTCAAGCATAAAATGACAGATGAGTGCAATAGAAATGCTTTACTTCCTAGTTTCCAACAAGAACAGGCACATTTCAGATGAAGGAGGTCACTGTGAGGGCACTGAAGGGAGTTTGTAACAGGTACACGACTGGACTCCAAATCACTTTACGTATGCTGACAGAGAGGATGACAACAGAGGAGTCAAACACTACATTCCTTGCACACCTATTAAACTAATTAAGTGACTAAATTACATGCAGCAGTT
This sequence comes from Chaetodon trifascialis, assembly GCF_039877785.1. Lineage (NCBI taxonomy): Eukaryota > Metazoa > Chordata > Actinopteri > Chaetodontiformes > Chaetodontidae > Chaetodon > Chaetodon trifascialis. The sequence goes on along the minus strand of NC_092058.1, from coordinate 16,237,790 downwards.
GTGGTTTAATCAAGGCTATTGTCAAATCTGAACAAACTGTCCCAGTTTCGGACATGTCACAAGAATTTGGGGCTTCAGATTCAAAGTCTGAGTCATTCTTTTGTGAAGCAGTGATAGTGGAAATGTGAATAGATGAAGAAAAGAAGCATTTTCACTTGTAAACTAAAGCAAAAACACCAACTCCTGCTATATTAGTCAAAATGTAGAGTTGCCAATAAACTGACGTTTTGGCAGAAGCCATGAAGAAGCCATGACACAGGAAGTGACAGGTTTACACTCAGAGGAAACACAGCTCTCAGTTGACTGTGACACACTGGGCTTTGTGTCAGGCCTCTATTTCCTGGGTATACTGTTGTTAGGTGGCCATGCTGGCTTGTGGGGCCCAGAAAGGCCCCGTGTGACATGTATCTCCTGGATGCTGTTGACCAAAGCCCCCTATCTGGCTGGCCCTGAATGATCTCCTTTGCTCTGCTGCATAAACAGCACTGGAGGCTATAATGGAGAGCACGTTGGGGGCCATAGAGGAGGAACACACACACCCAGCTTTGAGATAAATAGAGGAGAACCAGCTAGGACCAGCTACGAACCAGTTCTAGCCGTCTTTGTGGCCCCATTTTTCTGCTTGTCACTTTTCTCTTGGTTTCCTTTCTTATTGAGGAGGGTTCAATGTGGCAACAAAGCTCAAGGTTTTCTGTACTACCATTCCTGGCAACCACTCAGCTGCCCTGTTCCCTCAGGCTTCTTCCGCTTCACAGCCCGCCCTTTTAAAATGTGGCTTTTTTTGTAATATTATTTTAACACATCAAACGCAGTGTGAGATGAATAAACCCCAGTCTTCATCTCGCAGTCCTCTGAACCTGTCTTACCAACCAAGCTGCTGTGAGCTTCACTGCACAGCCAAGCCTGTCGGTGTCTCTGGCTAAAGCCAGGCAACGTGGTTGGGCAGCAAAGCACAGTGCACAATGGCACATGTTGTGCGGTTTCCTGGGAACGGGTTGGAGAACAGTGGCACTATTGTGCCAGGCATCATTATACTGCCGAGGCCCCCTTTGGCTGTAGTTCGCCAGGCCACTCGAGAGGCTGAAAAGGTATTTCACTGGGCTCTAATTGAAAAGACGCCACCTTGAATTCAGCAAATGCCAGTATCCCGTATTCATGCACAGTTGTAGCAGAGTTGCTGACGGTAGCGATGGCAGAGGCAGGGCCCCTCTCGAGGGACAAATCACTGCACAGAACCACACTGCCACTCAGATAGTCTACAAATCACAAGGAGGTTGGGGGGAGCCATTCGAGGACAATACACGATGGGCTGTCCGGCTACAAGGGCGCCTCTTCTATGGCCTCAAGCAGCGGAGCCTGAAACAGCAGATCTAGTTGGACAGAGTTGTGGCCCCTGCGATCATCAACAAAGGCAATACACGACATCCTCGGAAATAGTTGAGTGAAAGCACACTCCTTCAGCCAGAAACAACTATTTCTAGCAAGCTTGTTCTCCGGTCCTGCTCAAGTTTGAAGCAAATGAAGGTACAACAGAGGTAGCTGCAATGCTGTGGGGGGAAACGCTCCTTTAAAAGTAGGACAAGCTTTTGGCAGCAGAAATACAAACTCAGACATCAGGTATCATTTGCTCAATAAAAGTAACTGTCCTGAAATAATGCAGATTCAGTTGAAGGTATAAACACTGTGGACAGGGATCAGTCTGGGACAAATCCTGCATGGAAATATTTACATGCACAGTTATTTATGTATCAATATTGTAAAAATGGTTTGCACAGACGTACTCTCATGAAATGTATTTACATTGAGTCAAACTCTATAATTGGCCGACATCTTAATACCGCTAGGGATCCAATTTGTTAAGAGAAAAGCAGCCACCAATAATTACAACCAAGAAAATGAAGGAAAATGAGAATGAGCACGAAAACAATTGAGTTCATCCCCACAGGCCTGAACAGCAGTTACCGTCGCACCATTGTGGTATGAAACAGAGGAAGAGTTGTGTGTCCGTAAGGAAATGCTCAGCAGCACTGAAACGCTCTGTAGTCTGCAGACACTATGTCATCCAGAAAGACACCACAACAACAGAATCCAAAACACAAACAATGTTATGAGAGCAGACCTGAACCACGAGAATGTTCGAGATTTCCATCAATGACGTGGGTTTAATCGGGTGTGTGTATTTTCCTAATTGCACCATGCGACATTACAGAACATAGAGAGCGTTTACATGTTCATTAGTATCCCGTTTTCAAGCCACATGTTGGTTTTTTAATCATATTTGGAATATTATGAGAAACCCGGTCATTCATACCGCTGTAGACGTGATTCTGACAGTATCAAGGTTTCTGATCGCTCTCAACTGTGTTGAGTTCTCAGCCGTTCAGGCACGACGTTCTCTGCCAACAAAGAACGTTCACAAACCTGGATAAGGTGTTCACATGCCACAGTGTCCCAGTTTCTGGCAGAATACCCCAGGTAGCATATCCAGGTTTCTAAAAACCGTGATAAGGGCTTATCCAGGTTTCTGAAACCAGGATGTGATGTTTACATCCGCAGCACATAACCAGGCTGACAGGGTGATAATCAATCTGCCTCTACAGTCTGACTGTGTCAGTAGCGTCATCTGTTACAGATTTTTTAGAGGCACAGATTTACAAAGCTTTATAAGAAAAAATAACATAAAAATAGTTGTAGAGGAGAAAAGAAAATACAAATAAACAACAGCAAGACCAGGAGGAAAAAAGATCTTCTCAACAAATCCAACGTTTCCTCACTGACGCCCAAACTTCCAAAATCCTATGCAAGAGTTAATGCTACATTGTGATGCTCTTGGTGGGAGTAAATGAGTCTTTTCACAGCAACAGCAGTGACTATGTTTATTCAAGCCCTCATCCAAAACATCACTTCAGTTTGCCAACACACAGCGAGTGCATGCGCCTCAGTTCACCGGCTCTGACGCAAGCAACTCTGCTGAGAGACGTCATCCCACAAGGAGGCAAGCGGAGCCAGGCCGTTCGACTGATTGTTATTCCTCAACGGATACCTGAAACGAACAACGCCGTGCATGCTGATTCATCCTCACTTGCTGCTATGCTTGTGGGCATTTGCGTTTTAATGTGTGGCTTTGTGTGTGCAGTAATCTCAACGTGTAATACTGCCTCCTCTGTCACATATAAGCTTTCTTAATTGAGTCTCCACTGTAATTTCCCTTAATCTGCTGGAGTGCGCGTGGACAATCGCGGACTGTTTTCCACTCTTTTTTCCCCACACCCAGGTCTGCTTGCGCAGTAAAAGCAGAATTCAAATGTTTTAAATGCCATCAAGAAGCCTGAATATCCTTCCTCTGCAGCACCGTCTCTTCTATGCAGGTCATTTGAAAGACAACAAACCTATCTTGCCGGAGCAGTGCAGGAAAACGAAAACTCACCTACTATTGGAATTTTGATGGTACTAACGCCGCCTCGCCTGTTTTTTAATAGTTGCTGCACTGGAAAAATGACAGACAGCGTTTAAAGCAAATTCCTCATCCGCCCTTTATGTCCGTGAACAGGAAGAGATTTCCTGCAGATTAAGAGATTACACATGGCCACAATTCCACTGATGAGCAGCTAATAGATCTATCAGAGATCATTTTATCATACAGAAGTTGAGACATGGGACCTCTGATAGTCGGGATGATAGAATGAATCAGATTAGGGTGCATCTCGCTCAGGCAGGAAATCAGGATCAAAAAGCCTAGGTCACTCCATACACTCTTGCTCCTGTATAAAAATAGCTGCAGAGGAGTGAACGGCCTTGTTGTAACCCCACGACGTGTCACACACAAAGCTGTGTTTAAGTGCTGCTGCATGTGCCACTGAACACAGCAGCTGCTTGAAATAAGGAGTAAACACCCAGCGAACACATCCAACAACCATCTGTCTGTATTCTGGTTCTTCACACAAGGGTGAACATGCACATAAATACACATGATGGCGCACACACAAAGACATATGCAGCGTAATTATGTGAAAACTGTCGTGCTGTTGTTGAAAGAATTAAACATCTCAAACAGCTACGGGCAGAAAATAAAGCTATCATCGTTATCAAACTGAGACTGATGGAGAACTACACTGATGCTATTTGCAAAATGTGAGATCTTCTGTGTTTCTATGACATAAAGAGATAAATGAGATAATATGCAGTAAAAAATGCATTGGGAGGCAGTACTGGATGCAGCCCAGGATGAGTTTCTGAGGATATTATAACAGCCAGGATGTGACATGTTGAGCTTAAGTTTATTATGTTAAAGTCCACTGAGTCAGGAGCTGCAAGGTTCCTGAAGTAAAAGTCCTGTTATTTTTACAGTTGAGAAGATTATTTCACAACAAATCTTACTCGATCCAAAGCTTTCTCTGCTCAGCTTTTATCCAGAGAAACATAGTTAGAGTAAAAACGAATGAGTACTTACAAACCTCAGGTCGATTTGCACCAAAAAATGTATTGTACTGTGACGGAAACAGATTCAGGGAACAAGACGTTACCAAGTTGTCCATTAGAAAGAACTGACATGTTAAAGGTTAAACAGCATATATTTGAGAAAACATGAAAGCCCTTCACCAATCATATTTTAGATTTTAAAAATAATCAAATGAATGACTAATTTCTGAGGACAATATAGTTTCCAAGCCTGTAGAAGTTTTCACATTTCTTCTTAATACTTCCAAATACAGTATATTTTGCATCCATTGGGATTAATTTACATAATTATAATAACATAATTGTGCAGATTGTTGTTGGAGCATTGTTGTTGTAAGTTTTTTTGTGTTATGTATTATAGGAATGTAAATGGGTTTTTTTTCATGGTGTTAAAAAACAGCAATGGCGGCTGAGGCTCCTGGGCGGTGCAGCATTTAGAGTTGAAATAATTCAAAATGATGGATAACACAAACCTTTAGCTATTTCTGAATTATCCAGGAGGTGTTTTTATGTTAAGGAGCTTGGAAGATATATTTTAAGGCTCTGTGAACCCACACAGGTGTTTTCAATCATTCTTGCTAATTACACCTCTGCTCAGGTGGGCAGAGCTATGGTGGGAATTAGCTGAGGTCACTGAACTATGCAACAAATAACTATGAACCATCCGACGAGGACCTCTGTTGCCTGTCCTTCCCCATCACTCTCATTTCCTTTCCTCATGTCCTTATTAACTGCCTTATTAACTGCCTTGCTAATGTGTGTGAGAGAGGCTGGTATACAGTAAATAGTCATATTCAACGACCATATTATGGCGAGACCGACTCAACTAAGCAATGACAGTCCATCAGTACTTTAAGACATGAAGGTCAGTCAATCTGGAAAAGTTCAAGAGGTATGTGCAGTCCCAAAAACCATCAAACATTATGATGAAACTGGCTCTCATGAGGACCGCCATAGGACAGGAAAGTTCATCACGGACAGCAGACACATCTCAGCATCAACTGTTCAGAGGAGACGGAGTGAATCAGGCCTTCATGGTCGAACTGCTGCACAGAAATCACGACCAGGGGGGACCAACAAGAAGAGGAGAACCGCTTAGGCCCAGAAACTCAACGAAGTGACACTGTTGGTGATTTTATCAAAATTCAAGGCATATTTAAGCAGCACCGCCACCACAGCTTTCTGCAGCAGCATGCCATTCAGTCTGGTTTGTGCTTTGTGGGACCATCATTTGTCTTTCAACAGGACAATGACCCAAACATACCTCCGGGCTTTGTGAGGACTATCTGACCAAGAAGGAGAGTGATGGAGTGCATCAGATCACCTGGGAGTCCACGTTCAACTGACCTGAACTTAACTTAGGTGGCTTGGGATGAGGTGGACTGCAGGGTGAAGAAACAAGTGCTCAGCATATACAGGAACTCATTCAACTCTCTCTCTCTCTCTCTCTCTCTCTCTCTCTCTCTCTCTCTCTCTCAGCTGCAGGCTCTGAGTACCACTGTGATTAGCCAGCAGGGAGAATAAGAGATTAACTTCTGACTAAGAGATTTGTATGTCAGCTGCAGAGATGCTCCTCATCTCCAGGGTTCCTATAAGCTGCTGTGAGATGCATACGTCTGAGGCTAGAAAATGATGCAGCATGTGGTCTCCACTTGGCAGCGCATGTAAATATCCACGATTAGGAGGAAGGTATCATCACAGCAAGTCCAGTGTTTCAGACAGAGTCTCTAATCGGGATTATTCTGTTTGTTCAAAGCAGGAAGCCCCAATCTCCTTTGATGATGCATTTCTTGATCAATGGATAGATGTTGACATGCACAAGTACTGTAGACAGCTGAACTGCATGGCACACTGTCAGTGAACAGCTATCTGGATGGCTCAAATATTTGAACATAAAAACGCACAGGTTTTGATCCCTTTTTGAAGCTACTAGATAGATCTTCTTTCGTGGAATTGGTGTGACAAATGTATGCCATGTGTGACATTTGTCCCACCAAAGCTTGCACAGTTTTATCAAATCTTATTTGTTCTCCTGCTCCACATCCTGCTCTAATGAATCCAGCTTGCTGTTTTGTTTTGTTTTTTGTTGTTTTCTGGCATTTTTTCAGACCTAATGAAGCTTTCAGCACAAGTTCATGCAGGAAGACAACTGTCAGCACATTTCAGCATCACACTGAAATGGACTCACACTATTCTCCACTGATCTGAGTTCAGTGCGCGGGCTTTCCTCACATCCAATGATCTTTATGGCTGAAGAATACTGAAACCATCTTTACCTTTTCCGTCTCTCTTTGTCAGTGCAGCCGCCCCTCCACCATCACCACCAGCAGTGTCAAGTCTCCCTCAAGGGATCTCTGATTGGCTGCTATTTATAGGGCTCTATCCTTATACGTCTATATAATGGATGGGGTCACAGCCAACGTCTTTCTCAAAGAAAGCTTCTGTACTCATGTTAACGTGTGTCTTTCTGATTGAACTGCTCTGATTAGCTCACAGTGTTAGTCCACCTGCACCTACAGGTTGTCATGTCACACTGGAGGTCAGTTTAAGATGATTTACAACATCTCATAAACATCTTAAAATCTTGTAATGTCCCTGGCTTGAATCGAGCTGGTTTTGCTACATGTCACATCCCTCTCTGTCTCCCCTCACTGCCTGTCTGTCTCTATACAATCAACTGTCAAATAAGGCAAAAATGTCACGGAAAATCATTTTAAAGAAGCTGGTAATCCCAAAAGCTATTTTTACTCCACTTGCCAGTCTTTACCTCTTCCCACTGAGCGTTGCGGATCTACTTGTAACACACAAGGACACAGAAGATTAGCGTAGTCAGAGAGAAAGAGACATTTCTTCATAAATTACATTTGGAAATTACCAAACATTTTTACACACGCAAATACTTTGTTGTGACCTGTTGAGTTCAGGGCAGGTAGCAGATCTCCACTCAAAGACCTTGTTTTCCATATTCCTCTTCAATAATACATTTGTGGATTTTGGGGACTCGTTTGTTTGGTGACTGAAATTTGTGTAAATCCTCTGTGAGACTCTGAGAGGCCAAATGTCTACTGTTTTGTCTCCTGGCCCGACTGGTGTTCTGTAGCTGGAGGACGATGGGAAAGAGTTAGGCAGCATTGATTGTCTTTAGTGTCGTGACACGCTGGAGTGGGAGCACCAGCCTGGTGACTCACAGAAAATATGATTTATTCAAAGAATCACACAACACTTTCTGTCACTCTGGCTCTAACATCGGACACCCCACAGACAGGAAGGGTCAGGAGAGCAGCAACATAACCACACAGAAGTCCAGAGACTGGGCTTTAAGGTAAGACAGGCAGGACGGGCAACAGGTACAAACAGCTACAGGGATGGGCTTCAGGACAGAGGTGAAGTCTGAAGAGAGAGAACGAGAGAGGAGTGGAAAGATGTAGGACTAAGGCAGTCAATACGATACTAAGGGTCAGATTTATATACATGAAAGTGCAGGGTGCTGAGCTTTGCTTAAATTTGTGCTTGGAAAGTAATTAGCATCTGATTCACTCAATGAGACCAAGCTGTTAGTTGCTAATTACACAGTAAGAGACTGGGGCTGCTTTAATAGAAGATCTTTAGAGGGAAATGAGAAAGAGATGGAATAACGTAGTAAAAGACACCAAATGCGCACTGCAAATATTTAATCAATAGAGTTAGATCGCTACAGTGGATTTGCGGGGTTTACATTCCATAAAACCAAAACTTCCCATCCTATATGTTTATTGCTATAAGTAGTAAAATATAGTGTTCAGATATTATTACTGCTTTTTTTTATTTGTGCATTTATTCATTCCTTCTTTTTTTTCTTTCACAGATATCTACTCCAGTGCAGTTTGTAGCACAATTGTCTGGAGCTACTTCCATTTAAAAGTGGCCCTTATAAATTGTGTGGGTTATTTAAGGTTACTATAGGTTATTAAATCCAGTCAAATCGGTAATCAAGCAAACTTCCTCCATTTATTTGCACAAGTCTCCATGAAACGCACCTGTGTTTGCCTGAGATGACTTGTGACTCCTGGCTGCTGTGCATGTTTGATCAGTACTATAATACAGACACTTCTCCAAGTGAAGAAAACACTGGAAATCTGGCAATGAAAAACGCAGAAATTTAATCACTTATTGATTTAACTCAGGTATTATTATGGGATTGCAGAGAAAACCTAAAAGCAGGAAAGTAACAAAACAGAAACAGCCAAACAAAACTGAGAAATGCAAAAAAGCACAGCAGGGTCAGCACAGACACCGAATGCCATGATGCTCTTGAAGTAATGAGCTTGAAATATTTGACAGGTTATTAAGATTACATGCGGTCCCACATCTGTTTCGATGACATACTGTGATTCACTTGATTTGGATGTGATCTCAGCCCTGTGGTTCCTGGCTCACGAGCCGCCATCATCACCTCTGCACAACACACCAACGCTGTGCAAAACTGCAAGTGAACTATCGACAGCTGTCAGTACACTGACAACTTTTCAGATTGTGTGTTGTCTAAAATGTTGGGTTATTCACAACTTTACACCATAGTGCTGCCTAAATTCATACAAATAAATCCGTAAAGATTATAAAAGAGCATCCTCCACAATATTACATTATAGTGTAGACATCGTTTGCAGAAGGGAATCATGGAGGTAGAGAGAAAAGTCAAGGTGTATAGTTCAAGTTAGATATTCATACATATAACATACTTCTACTCATGTCAGTACTATTATTAGAGAAACAGGATGAATTTATGGAAAAGTGCTGAGAGAGAGATGAATTATTGTTTTAGCCCAATTGCATGATCAGATTAAGGCTTCTTGCCAAAGCACTGAGTTACTGGCATGGATGTAACATCCTTTGACAAAGAGGCCATGAAATTCCACGTGCTACATGTGCTCCATTCATTTTATCTGAATGAATACAGTTCGGATGATAAGTACTGGCCTGGACAGTAACACAATGCTGACATGATAATGCCAAATCAAATTTGGCCTGTTGTCAGGCTGCCATCAAATTCAGCAATGGAAGTTGAATGCCAGCATACTCAGTGCCAGATGAGGAAGCATGCAAGTCATGGTGAGAGCAAACACGATTTACACACTCTCCAAGACAAGATGACTGTAGTATAGCTGTAAACCAAAAACACCTGACAAGCTACTTAACACAGGATGCTGCTGACACACTGCAGGTGAGGACATTGAATGATGAACATTTCAGCATTGGGTGTACCTATGTGTTTCAGGGAGGAAGAAAAAAGAAAGAAGAGAGATGAGAAATGATGGATCAGATGTTGACTCTTCCAAGAGTAGTACTCAATAAATTGTGAAGTGACCCAGTCCAAAAGGATGAATGTAGCTGAACTCCTGAATGAACTTTGAACTGTGTGTGTGTATGTTTGAGAGAGAAAGAGAGAGAGAGATTTAATTATTGGTCAATCTTCAAGATAAAAATAGCAGTGTAGAAACTGAAAACTTAAGAGGGATGATGACACATGAATGAGGGAGAGGGCTACATACACAATGTCTTAAAAATACCTGCATATACAGGTATTATAAACTAACTAGAATACAAACTAACCTAGCCATAGAACATTAGCCAAAAATATGTTATTGACGTTTTATCATTGTCAGATTTACTAAGGGGTTGGGTTGCTTTCCTCATTACAAGTGTTCTGAAAGCAGTCCTGCTCAACGCAGGTTTTACTGCATGTCACTGTTCAATGTCGCCACCACCACTGTCATCGGCCACGGGAGCTGAAGAAGGCCCTGCCGTGGCAAATATATCTGAATTTTTTGTGCATTTTGCAGCGCTGGCTTGAAGAGCCAGCTTCTTTTTCTCTCGCAGTTTCCTGCGCCTCCTTTTCGTTTTCTCTCCATTCTCGCAGATCCTAACACATTACGTTACAGACGTGAAAGAGGGGAAGTGTTTCATGATACGATTGAGCGAGATGAGCCCCGTCTCGTGTCAGAGAAGAAAATAACCTATCGGCTGCAGAACTGCGTGTGTTGAGGGGCGGTCGGTGTTTACAAACAAACTCTTGCGCTGACTTTTTTTTTTTTTTTTTTTTGCAAAATGCATTTCGCTGCAGGGCCAAAGCAAAAGGCTGTCTAACTATGTGATTGGGCCAACCGAGTGTCAATCAGGCCGCTGATCAACTGTCTGTATGGGCCAGTCAGACCAATATTTAAAATTAAAAAAAAAAAAAAAGGGAAGGCCGACTGTTGGCCCAAATAGCACGTCGGCCCACCAGGAAAATGCCCGGTATGCCAGATGGTCAGTCCGTCCCTGCAGGTATTGATATATCTGGAATGAGTTAAGATCCATCATTATATGTCGGCCTAGCCATGTATCCTCCTGCATCATCCCGTTCTCTGTCACTTATCTGTATGTTCAGTATATTTCAAACAATTATTGCTTCTCCAGTACATCAATGCATTTTTGTATTTAGCAGTATTTATTGTGTGTTTGGCTCTGTTATGGAGAAACTATGAACGTTTGGAACATGTTGAACACACAAATCAAAGTATTCTTTTATCATCTGTGCAAGACTTACACTTACTTACTTACACAATGAAGCAAAACCTCCCAGCTCACGTTTCATCTCATTTTCAGGCTGTCTAATAATGCAAATCCATTTAAACCAAATCGACTCAGAGGTCACACAAGTCTTTTCCTGCGTATTATGTTGATGACAGCCAATGGCCAGATAACTGTTTGTATGAAAGACTCCAGCTTTAAAAAATACAGGGCTGCAACTAATAATTATTTTCATGGTCAAATCAACTGCTGACTATGTTCTCAATTAATCAGAAAACAGTGAAATATGCCTTACATGCCTTAAATGTCTTAAATATCACCTTACAGTAGGGCACAAGGTGACAAATGTCTTGTTTTGTACAGCTAACACTTAAAAACTTAAAAATATTCAATTTGCTGCCATGCAATGAAAATTTTCACGTTTGAGTACCTTGAATCATCAAATGTTTGCTTAATAAATGTCTTTAATTGAGTTTCAGAGTAGTTGCATATTAATTTCCTTTTAACTGATCAATCGATGCAGCCTTACCTGTTCACCTAACAGGTCTTACTTGATATAAAAGAGGCATTATACTTTTTGTCTCCTCCACATGGTCCCCTGTTCTTATTTTGCACCATGGCTCCAAAAGCAGAATGTCCTGGGACCAAACATAAAGTACAGCAGTGACACAGTCAAGGACACAGCCTCCATAAGGACACTGTATGCCCGTTGTACATTAGTTCAAACAACAGGACAGAATACAATCAGCTAACCGTCTTCCCTCAATACCACACTGTTCAATGCCAGCTCTGTCTTTTCTCAATCATGTGCCCTCAAACAAAGTACCATCCTCTCCTGGCATCTGCCACCCGTCTCCCTCCTGCTTCCTCCTCATCACATGGGAGGAGAGCAAAAGAAAGAGAGGTGGAAGTACAACTCGCGCAGTGTGTGACCACCATGGTGGATGTCGCGCTGCTGACTCTGTCACATGCTGCAGCACCATGAAAGTTCAAATCCCAGTCGACTGACGGAGAACTCCTGAGCACAGCGGGCACCAACTGTAACCAGATCAATATGAGGCTTAAGTATCAAAGCCCTTATAGAACTAAGAGCTGCACAATAGGCCAACAATAATGAGCAAAAATACAGCTCGAACTGAAGCTCAGAAGATTGTATCCAGAGTTTGGGTTGTGGAGGACCAATGGTAAGACTTTTGTCTGTCCTTTAGAAGAATCTTTGGTCATTCAATCAAGAACGACGAGAACAAAGACAGACTCATATAAGCAGATCCTTTATTCTGACTCCTTATTGGGTTGGCCGATTGGACAGATGTTTGGGGTGTTGGCGATTGGAGTCCATCGCTGTTTTTTTTCCTGTGGGATTTAGTTTTGCTAATTTAATGTTCTGCCTACAAGCAATGAGTGAGAGCTTCACTTAGTGAACTGAGGGTTTATTTCTACCAAACCGGAGTTTGTGACTGTCGGAACAGTGGAGAGACTAACTAAGATGGCTTTGATGACTTGCTGCCGAGTTTCAATGAAACGTGTTTTATGATGAGTTAACATGGCAATGAAGACAGTCTTAGTTCAGTGAGAGAGAGAAGCTTGAATTCAGAAGGTGTAAAGTTGTATTGTTAAAAAATTGTTAGGAAAATTGGTGTAAGAACATTTCATTTCTTGACACTTCGTGAGTTTATTTTGTTTATTTATTAGACTAAAAAAAGCTAACAGAACTTGTGGAGCAGAGCAAAATCGCCATTCACACACAAACAGGCAAATAAACTACACCTTGTTTCACAAGATAAAGTTTCATTTAAAACATTTTGGTGTTCTTTGCATTTCTTGCTCATGATTGTGTAGTGTTATTGAGTCAGGCTTAATCTATCTTTGAGGTACCACTGTAATCCTGGGATCACTTTGATAAAAGCGTGCATGTTTTCAGTCAAAATTTCATTTACATTGGGCAGCTGGTCCCATAAGACATGTTTTTGAGACCCTTCTCAATCTGCTGCTGGTTAGCGTACAGCACAGTGTTGAGGGTAAAATTGAGAGCTCTTCTAACCAATGGGCTGGCATTTATCTTTAGTGGTATGACCTTATGCAAGCAGCAATTGAACTATGATAACCCTCAGTATGTCCTTGGATACCACACATGTTTTATAAACCAGCCTGCACTTAGAAAATGTAGAAATACTGTGACATGACAAGGCACAAGTACGTATGTGTGCTTGCCCTCAAGGAGACAGATAAAGCTTACTTCTACAAAATAACAGCTTGAAACTAAAATTAAATGCAAACTGATTATTGATTTCGATTTCATTATCAACTTTGCTTCAGGCACCGATTAACTGATATGGAACCTCACTCAAAACACAGCATCATCATTTAGGTCCTGGATGTTTTTTTCAGTCTTTTTCAGAAACACAAAGTAGATCATCCATAAAACTGACTAAATTAATTTCGACTGCTAATACAACACTGCTTTATTGTAGTCAGAGACAGGAAAGGGTTAAGACAATAATTGTGTTTGCTTTTTAAAGACCAAAATCAAATCCCTGCAAAACCTCAAGGCCAGACAGAAGCTCATGTCCTTTCATAGTTTAATACCATCAACAAAGTCCCAGCAGGGTGTTCCTCCTTCTCACAGTGAACTACATAGCTCTCTAAGACTGAACAATCCCTTCATGTTTTCTTTTCATTCCTGCAGAGGTAAAGCATACTGCTGCAGGATACAAATATATTTCACAAGGACACAAAGCTCTGATCAAATCAAACAGTAAGTTTGTGAATCTCTGTGTCCACGTCTCATCTAATAGTGAAGGAAAGAAGAGGCAGGAGCCGTAAACATTTCTCATTCACTAACTTTTTTTTAAAGACAATCACTGAATATTACTAGACATGCTTCTTTTCTGCAGGCTAAATGTGATGGCTACACACTGAAGGGAGACGTGATTTTAATTATTTTTACCTAGTGTAGTAAAAAAACATTTCTAGTTGTGAATGATGGCCGTGACCTTTGCTGCAGAGCACGTCCCCCTCTTTGCCCCTTTTCCTCTTAATCTACACATTTTGTAATCAACCTGAGAGTCAATGACATTTATATCACCAAATCTCTTCAATCTCCATTCTAATATTCAGCAGCGTTCACACATGCATGTGCATGACCACACACATGCACACATGCTTTCACTCCCATACATCCCACACAAATGCAATCTGAAACACAGGCTTTAATCACACACCAGATCAAAAGCTCAACACGCCCGATGCCGACGGAGGCTGGATCAGTCTGTTCACACTGTGATTTCATTGTGGGATGGGGCAGCACATGGGCATGACATGACAAGCCAGACAGCAGAGCCAGTCAATTATAACAGCAGAGGCCAGGCGGGCCAGACAGGAGCTCTTGTCAGCTCTGGCCAGTAAAGTCCAGCAGTCGCAGTCTCACCTGCTGCCCACAAGCCTGCGAGGTGAGTCATCCTGGAGGAGTGAATGACTGGCGACTTTGCCAGCTGAAGGTGACTCCAGAACCCATGCTGCTGTTCAGAGTTTTATCCAGTCTATGCAATGTTTTGCACCTAATCTTAGCTGGATGAATAAATACATTTGCTAAGTGTTATTCTATGCATGCATTCTGCCTTCATGAGAAGTCTGGTTAAATGTGTGCATGTTACCTCACCTGGCAGAGTGCGTATCAAGGCTGAGTCCTTACAGCAGCAGCCCTGGCCTTTTGCTGCATATCACCCCCCCACCCCCCCTTTCCTGTGTCAGCTGTCACCATCAAATATTGCAGAAAAAAATCATAAAACTATGTGCATCCTAGAAAAGTCAGTTCTTGTTGCCTTCAATATATTATCATTATCATTGAACGCTGCTTTGACACCTTATAGTTAAATCTGACATTCTGCCAAAAGCCTGGGTATGTCCCTCAGACTGGACAAGATCACCAAACATGAGGACCAGATGGCACCTGTGGCCAGGCTGTGACGTGTTGTGAGCCAGCTGTGGATGCTCTGCCAGCACGACTTAAAAATATGACAGGCAATCCAAAAATGAAGCTTTAAACTGCGCTGGTGCATTTGCAGGAGTCTAGCTTTGTGGCAACTCAGTCACTGAATGCCTAAAACATGCATTACTGAAACAATGTCATTCCTGGTCCTGAGTGCCACACACACAGTAAAAGTAGACATGTGTGTTTGGAGTTTGTTTGGGCAAAAAAGCACGAAGTGAAAAATGAAAATCCGACAAAGAGGCAGTGGCTCACGGGGTCCTGGAGGTACATCCACTGCCAAGTTTGATCCCACTAAGCCACGCCACTTGATCATGGTAGTAAGAGGCTGACACTGTTTTAATCAGAGGTTTCACTCTCTACAGTTAGGCCTGTCCTCTGGCATACAGAGTCCACATTTATCCAGATTCTCACATAAGCCTCAAGAAAGAAAGCACTCCCAAAAGACGCTCGGACAGTCAGGATCTCAACAGTACATCACCCAGCTCTACACATGAAGATGAAGAGCAGCACACTAATGTCACCTCTCTCTACGGCGACATCGTATGTCTTCACTTTTACTTTGCATTTAACTCCCGTTTAGTAAATGTCACACATAGCAAGCAGGTGAATGCCGACATACATGTACAAAGAGTGTTGTTTTGTCCTCATAACGGACTCAAATGTTAAGGTCCCCATATGCGTGAAAAAGCATGTCCGTAGGTCAGTTTAACTACGTTATGAGGACTACACATAAACCTTAAAGCGCACTCCAGCCTTTCGGAGCCTTACCAGAGAAGTACCGGCGTCCTCTCAGACTCCAAATATCTCCACACGGATGTGATGCCTCCGCTCGCTGCTCGGCTCTGCCTCGACCCGTGGCGCGTCGTCCTGCCTCCGTAGTCCGTCCGCCTTCCCCTCAAACAGCGCTCATGTCATGTATCTCCCAGCAAATTGTCCTCGTAATCTTCTCAAAAGTGGGATGTGAAGAGTGTCAGGGTTCCGCCTACCGCACGCACAGCGACTCCAATCAAATTATTGTTGTGTATATGTTGCGAGGCCAGCGCGCGCGCGGTGACACGAGAGCCCCCCTATTTGGCACGCGCCTTTTTAATCGCCTAGAAATGGTGACCCGCGGTAGATTGATACCGTCAGTCGCTTTAAAGGCCGTGCTTTTTACGTGCCGGACAGAGCTGTCATTTCACACGATGGTGGCGTGGTGCATGTTCGTGGATTTATCGTCGTGCTTGAGCGCGCATCATGACACAATGAGACTGAATGACCGCGAGGAGACCACACACACAGACACACAGACGCACACACACACACCATGCATTTATTTCATCTACTCCATTGCTTCCCCTTTAAGTATTTCTAAAAATAAAACTCACGTGGGTCTTTAAGAAAAATCGATCCAATTGCATTGTCTTTTTTGATACGCAACTAGCAACGTAAACAGCAGCCTGAGCCATGTGCCACAAAAGCCCACTGTTGCTTACGCACATAGGATACGCACGCTCCATTTCTAGGTCATCTGCGGTAGCGCGTTTTGATGTCACACCGCTCCGGGGATCGTCTCTTTTTTTCTCTCCTCTGGCTCATATTCACCGAGGAGGACACACACCTGCAGACCTGTTACACCAGGCTCCCTCATCCTGTGAACCTGTATCTGTATTCATGGCGGATGGGGGCAGATAAAGCCAAACATTTTCCATTATAAAGCGTCTCGTTTATTAGGCATTATACCCAGCCCAGCTACAAACACGCACTTGTCTTTTCCCCCAGTGCATTTAACATTATGAGCTGAGACATCTCTGCATTTTATCTCACAAAACGATGCCGTCTTCTTCAACAGCAACCACAATGTCCTTTGAAGCTGTCGCAGTTAACCTGACCTTGTGGAAAGCAGAGGACATTTAACCTCTGGGACACACAGGTCCAGCATCTGGACTGGGGTTGACACAGTGGGGAGTGGTTACCCATAGAGGAAAGGGCCAGAGATGCTGAGAAAGTGGTGGTGCATCAAAGAGGTCAACAGGGGAGGCTCAACAGATGTATGCTGTAGTTCAAAGGCAGAATCTCAAGTGCATGGAGGCATGTGCTTTAATCTGTGGTTTAATTTCAGAGCACTGTCCTCTGGTTGTTCCTGTTCATAATCCCAAACAGCGCGTTGGCATGCTAATTTAAGCGCTGTCAACTAATGAGGAGGAGAGGGTGAACAGCAAAGGACATCTGGCAACTGGTCCTCGAGGCGCAGCATTTACATTCAGCTCTATGAGCTCCTGGTGTTCTTACTTCTTTTAACAGTGTGCAGCCTCACCTTGCCTCACCTGTCTGCAGCTTAAAAGGTGATGCATGCGTAGTCCTCCAGAGGACTTTCTAACTGCCAAGAGCAATGTGTAACCATAGAAACTGGGTGTAGCAAAGGTCTGCAACTCAGGCTGGCTGACCACTGAGCAGAGATGCTAAACCGCTAATGAAGTATGGAAGCAATTAACGAATTTCAGCTCACAGATGATATTCATATGCCAGGCTACTCTAAAACCTTATAGCTGGAGAATTTCCATGGTTAATTATGAGCCAATTAATGCAAGTAACTACAGCTACTGAAATGGCTGACGCTTGGCACAAAATACCTTATTCCAGATAGCAGCACATGGTTGTTTCAATGTTATTCACACACATAAACACATAAAAAATCACAAAGAAATGAAAAAGTCTACGCCAACACTGTGCTAGAGGCCCTTTCAGGCTGTACTTTCACACAGAGCTTTGAGCTAAATGATGATAAAGTCGCCATGCTAACATGCTCACAACTAGCATATTGATGTTTAGCAGCTATAATGTTTACAATGTTACTAACATTTGCTAAATAGTGCTATACATAAAGTACAGCTGAGGCTGACAGGGTTGTCATTAGGTTTTGCAGCTATTAGTCCCAAACCAAGACAGGCAAATTGAAATTTTACCTGATGGTGGCACCAGGTGAAAAAACCAGAGGATAAAAGTTACTAAAGTTCATCCTGTGGGAGACATGAACTTTTGCACATAACTTCATGCTGATTCATTTAATAATTTTTGAGTTATTTGACTAAAGAATCAACAAGCTAACAGGAAGATCTTTTTAAAAAAAAAAGGTAAGTAACAATATTTAGTAGGGACCTTGATCCATACATGATAAATTCAGTGCCATTTTTACATTGTGCATTCATATTAGTTCTGGTTTTGTACAAACTGCTCTACACACACTGTTGAACCAAATGTATTAGATCAACAAAGCAGTTCAACCTTCTGAACAGCTTTGAATGGATTTCTGAAAACAATGGGAGCCTGTGACTTCTGGGAGGTCAGGCAATACTGCATAACAACATAAAAGCTTATAACTTTGGTGACTGTGGTTTAATACATAAGTGGATTTAGATTTTTCTAAGGCAGGTCTGTAAAAAAAAACAACAAAACTAGCCTATTATTTTTAAACTGTTAAGGATATCCTCTTCTCTTCCTCAGACTGTTTTATCCTGACCCAAACAAAAGCCATCTAATCTTCACTTGACTGCCTTCAATGAGATCAAATTCAAAACAATCTTGTTTTTCTGACTGAGAGTTTTTTCCAAGGAGCTCTCATGGCCCTTGATTTGCAGCCTCCTGTCCATCCTCCGCAGCCCCCGCCATGTACATAATTAGGAGAAACAGGAAGAAAAGATCTCATCACAGACCACTAAACCCATTCAGTTTATTTTGCTGAGCCTTGCTGGAAGATGCTGCAATCAAACTCAATTAAGGTCAATCTTCCAGCACATTCATCATTTGGGGACGAGATGCCAGTCACTGTGTGATTATCCAAAGTAACGTGGCCCACTCATGGATGAGCAAGAAATAGCCATGCTGTGGAAATGATGCGGTTATGCAATTACCTGAGAGCTGGTCTCAGTAAGATGGAGCTTTCTGTAGGACTACGGGCAGCCTGATGAAGGTTTATTAATGCCTTGTGAACTGAGTGTGGTGGTGACTCAGCTAACACTGACGTCACTTGACACGGTGCCTTGGGGGCTACAGGCATGAGTCGGTTTGTGGGTGTTAAAGAAAATTACATGCCTGCTCAGCTGATCACAGTTGTTTACATAAATAAAGCTGGTAAATAAGACAGAAGAGAATATGATCCTTATCATATAGTATCATATAGGTCAATACTTACTCTCGTTTGTATGCATTTTTTTTTATTTTACACTATCAGCATTGGTTTCACTTTATGATTAAATATTTGGTTTGCAATGAATAGTTTTTTAGAAATAAAGCAGCTAAATTGAACCCACTCCCCATGCAGAATTACAGATATTAAGAAATTAAGACTGGGAGCTTACATTCATTTAATTGCATCATGGCTGGGAAATGTACTGTATCTTCCTCAATGATACCTTAAAAAAAACAAACAAAAAAAAACAAGTGCAGTGTAGATTTAGGTCTAGAGGGATGTTTTATAACATAATAAGAGATGCTAAAAATGTACAAAGGTAGATGTATTTTTTATGTAATTAGTGGTGATAATAATTTCCTGTGATTCAACAAAACAAAGCCAGCTGAAGGTTCATGTACAAGCTTTTATCAGAGCTTCCAACTGTATGCCATGGTCTTCATCAATGGTTGGAGTTTGCTCAGTTGTGTTGGAGATGGATTTGTTGATATGTGAGCTCAGTAGCTGTTGTGTTTTCACTTCTTCAATAATACATCAGCTGAAAACAAAATGCCACATTGTCAGCAGCTGTAAATGTTACATAATGACGCAGTAAGCTGGAGTAATCAGGGAGTTTCTGAAGCATTTATCAAGAGGAGACATCTGTCATATGAGGGGGAATGCTGTTTGTTATTCTCTCCAGACTTCAATCATCTGAGAAAGTTTGTACAGAAGAGGTTCACAAAGTGTCCCCTCTCCAACACACATAAACACATACTTGGGCCACCTGCCCATCCTTCTCTTCTGCCATCAAAGAGTCTGAACTATAGTACACACACACACACACACACACACACACACACACACACACACACACACACCAAGTCCTTCATCTATGATTTATGCTACGAGTACTCACATTTTGTCCCCATAAGGAAGGCAAGTCCCCACAATGTGAGAAATACATCCGCACTCAAATGTCCACACACACATGCAGAGACAGCTCTGCAGGACAGAGTGAGGTCCTGAGCATTATTCCTCTCAGCAGGAGGAATTCCCTGAAGGAGCAGCCTGGCCGTTTTAAGAGGGAGGAGAAACATCGAGGCCCAGAAAGGGATGAAGTGAGTCAGGGTCTGGACAGCAAAGATGAAGAAAAACACATTATAGGATAAAAGTCTCAAAAGTCTCAAACATACCTCTGTAGTTAAGTGGACTTGCAAGGTAAATATTTTGTCCCCTAGGCATGGACTAAAACAAGAATTGTGCAAATAAAAAGCCTCTGCTGTTGTTTTGTGTTCAAAATGAAGTTAATTGGGGTGCCCCTATAGTTCATTTGGCAGGGTGAGTGTGCACCATGTATTGAGGCTGTATGTATTGGATTGCACTCAGTGAGTGACTGAAGCCACTATTAAGATGATTCTCACAATCTGTCACTTTCTCCTTAAGATCATCAAGTTTTTTCTGACCCCTCATCGAATTTCATCCCTTTTCCAGCTGTTTGGCATAACCTTTGGGAACCACTGCATGCACCACAAAGCTGTGGCATCTGTACGAATCATGAAAGCTCATGTACAGCAAGAGTCTCCTGCTCTGTATGAACTTTGTGTGGATACATAATTTTACTGATTGTACGAGCTGTTGTGGAGCATCTCCATATGACGTGATATGCACAGAAACACATACACATAAATAGAAATATGAGAGGGACAACGCTTACATTAAGAGATTACATCATTAATTTAAAAAAGAGGTTGTTGTATTAAGATTTCCTTTCCATAATGCCACCAAAATACAGATGTGTTCTTAAAACAGACAAAATTATGAATGTAAAAAAAATCCCACCAAAATATATCATTATGTCCACTCTATCATGGTTACTAAATTTCAGACTCAATCCTAAAATCTCCCAGTTGTCCCCAAGGGAGAAATATTTAAAACATATTTGGAATATTAAGTAAATTAGAAAGTAGAAATACCTAATTTTATGAATGCTAAGATTCAGTAATATGTCTAAATTCTTTCTAAATGAATGTGTGGATCATAAGTTCCTCGGTTATTGAATTCAGCTCTCTTCTGTTTGCACAGCTGGCCAGAGTTTTAAATGGCTTGCCTGCATGAGACAAGTGTATTACCAGTGTGGGCTCTTCTGTTTGCCATGCATTTGTTCCGAGTATAGTCTGAGATGTATTTCCTTTTAGATCCCTGAGGAAAAGAACACAAACATTTCAGATGTAGGAAAACATGACGCTGTGCAGTATGTCCTCTGGATCAGTGCGGCTTCGCCACAATCCACCTGACAGCACACAAAGCTTCTCCGTTTAAAGCGACAAAACTGACTGCACGTGTACATCAGGAGGGTTTTTCCATGGAACATGAATTTCTCTCTCAAAAAAACAAAACAAGTCAGTCATGAAAACAGTGTGTCTGATGATGCCTCCTTATTATGGGCTGAGAAGGATCAGCAGGTCAAGACAAAGATTCAGCATCATATCACTGCTATAGATAAATAGCAAGGCTTGAATTACAGCCTGGACCATTAACTATTACAGACCTGTAACACAAGACACACACATCAAATTAAATGCTGTTTTAAGGACTTTATCAGACCTTCTGGTTCTCATACTCTCACATGTAATAATTTCCTCTCAGCGTTCTGCAATCTGCCACATGATGAAATTCTTGTTTTTCCATTTTCTATGTCACTTCTTGTCATGTCACAAAATGTGTCATCCTGTTTATTTCCATATTGCACGCTTCCTCAACATCACGAGCGGGTCTAGAAACTTTCAAAGTGGGAGAGCCAGACTGGAAACACTGTAAAATGACTAAAATTGTGTTAAGACATAAGACATTGTACATTATTAGCGATGATATTTTTTATTTAGTGCAATAAATTCATGCTAAATATCTTTGAATATTTTATTATGAAATTTTAATAAATAGCTGCTTTTTGTGACTTGAAATAGTGGACAGCTGATGGAAAAAGCCCGAGTGTTTTCCATTCCAAATCTAAAATAACAAACTAATCCAGCGTGTGTGTGTGTGTGTGTGTGTGTGTGTGTGTGTGTGTTGAGATGAGTCTCTGGTCCAATCACATGAAGTCACTATTTGCAATTGCAACAAAAATCTGTGCTACATGAGCTTTATTCATTAATACTAACAAACCAACTTTTACTTTATCTGCTTTTTCTCATCTGTCCTCTTTAAAAAAGAATCATTTAAGCTGCTGCTTGTTAATTTAACCAGACGATTCACTAAAAATTGTCTGATGTCAGTGATATAGTCTCTGATATATCATCAGAGGCTGCGGTTCAGTGCTGATTATATTTTTCTTTCAACCTTCCATGCAAATTTTCACGTTTTGAACGCTTCCTTTCCTCTAGATGCACAGAGAACGATTATAAAACTTTATCTGCCCTTTGAGCTCTTTCTGGCCACATTTTTAATGAATATTGACACATAAGTTTCATTCAGATAATCTGTTTTTGTTTCTCTCTTTGTTTCAATCTATTATAGAAGTGAAATGTGAAAGGCAAGACATAATGTTACTTAATGAGGCAACAGGCGTCATATGACCTGAAGTGGCAAAGTCATACATGATGAAAGCAAGAACATAGAGTCTGCTCATCTTCACTGACTTCAGACAGACGTGCATGAACTTAAAGGCCTGCTTTCTAGGGCATGAGTGTATTTACTGAAGTCCTATTCACATCACATTCTCTATACATTTTGGAAATGCTGTACATATGCCAACCTCATACACTCACAATTTTATTCAGCACAAGTAAGGCCACTGACTGTGTTATGCAAAACGGCTTAGTCAACTGACACAGATTCTGGTAAGCTGAGCCAGTGCCATGTGAAAACTGAGTAGGCATTCACAAGTGTCCCTGTGAGACAGTGAGCACAGTTCATTGTGTGCTGCAGTTTTAATCAACAGGGAGATCAAAGCTGTCATTCTGCTACTACAGGGTTAGTTAATCTGCTCTGTTTCTTGTCACTCAAGAGGAAACCTGGAGGAGAGCTGGCATCCCTCCTTCCCATGTCGCCAGCTATGATGCATGAAATAACAGGTGACAGGATTTCTGCAGGAAAAGCAAATGGAAATGATTCAAATGCACCTCCAGCTCTTCCACTGTGACTGTCGTATTATGACACATGAGTGATGTTAATCCCTCCGCTCCACCCCACCCTGTGCCCAGCAGCAGTGAGGACACCATCACGTCGCTGTAGGACAGACGGTGCTGCTGTAAGCAGGCGCGCAGATAAAAAACTACAGTCACAGCAAGATGGAGAAAGCGTTTGATTTGACAGGCAATTTTACATGAAAGCTGCTCAAATTATCAGCATAAATGTACATTTAACATTATTATCACACAATAAAAAGTGAGGGTCTTGTAAAGAAATATTTTCTAATTAATTTTTTCTATGGTAAAGGACAATTTCCATCTCTTTTTTGTAACGTTTTTGCCATTTTATCATGTTTAATAGTAACTGCCTGAAGAAACACCTTCTAAAAGTGACACTGCCCCCTAGTGGTGAGAATGAGAGTGAATTTCTGCTCTTGAAACGCCCCAAAATACATCAGGGACATTTACATAATACATGATATAAACAAGCATCTTATAAACATTAGCTCACTTGAATGTTGGTCTAAACTGTTAAATGAATGAGATCTAGCCACAGGAAAGCTGGAAAATTCTTCCAAGGAATTAAGAACCAAGCAGCCCCACTCTGGACATTTGTCATTACAGCCCATTGAAGTGGCAGGAGCTACTGTCCTGTATGATTGTGGCTTCCCACTGCCGTCTATCCACAAGCTTTCCCTCAGCTCTTGTGGGAAATAGCAGAGACAGAATGACCCGAGCAAACATGGCAAAGATTCCTTGGGCCATCTTCAAAAACACTGGCATCCCCACTGAAGTGAGAGCTGGTGCAACATACGGGCCATTAAGCCTCAGGAAAGAGGATTTGAAGGCAGCCAAAGAGGGTCTGGCAGAAAAAATCGAGTGCATATGTAGTGGTGGCTGAGTGAGGGAGATTGAGCACAACCAGCGGGGAGTTTTCTACATGTATGCTGGTGCTGAAGCTTGTCTCAGTCGATGTAACATCAGACCTTAATGACTGTACAAACCTGTAGATACAGCAAAGCACAGAAAAACACCACTCTAAAACTCTAATAAATCTCAAAACTACATTATATTTGGCATCTTGTATTTTCAAAATCCTCATTTAAAACATTTTATATCTATTGACCTCCCAGTATAGTTACAGATGTTGTATATTAAGCCTGTGCAACAGGTGCACAGAGTTGCTAATTACTTTTCATATTAAGATTTTAAAAATATGAAAAAATATGGTGACATATTGTAAAAATGAAACTACCAAACAGCACATAACGTTCGAGCTTAAGCGATTAGTCAGTTAATCCATTAGTTGAATAGTCGGTTATCAAAAAATCTATTGGCGGCTTTGATTACTGATTAATTGTTTAAGCCATTGTTCATGCAAACATGCCAAATTATTCATGGATTCAGCTTCTCATGCAGCTGAATAACTCTGAGGTTTGAACGTCTGAAGGCGTCACTCTGAGCTCTGCATGACTGTCATTTATCCCTTTTTTCTTACATTTTACAAGCCTCACAATACATTGATTAACACTTTCAACAGAGGCCTTTTTGAACTTTGAGAACATGAAATGAACCCTCATTTCTGAGCCTGTATCTATTTTTCTTCTTAACCTGCAGATTCCAAGAAATCAACATGCAGCTCACTCACTAACCCTTTATAACACAACATGGCAGGAATCACCGCACGTTCTCAGGGTACTTGGAGGACTGACAGCTTGCTCTCCGGCTCTCAGTCCACCTTGACCTTTACTTATCGATCTTGGAGTTCATTAACACCAGTCACACTTCTTTATGGCACAGAGCCCAGTGATTGTGTTAAAGCCTATGAGCATTAACTCAGTGCGCTGCAGCTTCTTGAAAGGTAGAAGCCTTATGTTCAATCTTCAAGCCATTACGAGTCACGATGAAGCGCTGTGTGGCACTGAATCATTTAATCAATTTGTTACATCAGACTGCAACTCTGCATAGCGTTTCCCATCCAAGTTATTCTTATAACAAGATGTTTCTTATGAAGGGAGAAAACATCACGCAAACAAGCAACATTGAGCACAAAGGTCAGGTTTAATTGTCTCATTGACCTTTTAGATCTTTACACAAACAAAACCTCAGCAGGTCCACATAATTTTACGTACAAACACTGTACAACATTTACACGTTCAGTCAGCTGAAGACACTGCGGCTGACAGAATATGTAGAGCGATATTAAACGAAACTACATTTTCTATAAATAGAGAAGATAGAAATTACAGTTACAGTCTGCACAGGGGGATTCATTTCACAGTGGGATCATTTGGCTGCAAAATTAAAATGAATTTTAATTTCCCGATTCAGTCTGATTACGTTTCTCTCTCCAGCTCACTCGATCTCAGTGAAGCGCGAGAACATGGCCTTACGAACGGCATCCTTGTAGGTGTCAGATGCTGAGAGTTCGTATGAGCTTCCTTTAATACCCAGGCCTGTGCCCTTGGTCCTTAATGAAGCCTGTGGGGAAAAGCGGAGACGGTCATTAGAGGAGACAGATTGGACACAGGTCGCCCTGAGGTAACAGTGTTAATTGCTTTGTGAGCGAAAAAGAACACACTGACATGCATATTCCATCTGTTAGAAGCTGGTGGGGAGAGGAGTGTTAATTTGAAGAAAAATGTAAAGGAACTGTTGTCGGCCTCCTCACCGAGATGGGAGTGGTGATGCCCTGCTGGCGGCGCCCCAGCCCTTTGCCTTCCTGCCAGCCCATTGCTTGCAACATTTTGCTCCCGATATTATCGCTTGTTAGGCCGTCTTTGGTGGGCTGTTCATAGTTTCTGTTGAAGGTGAATGACAGGTGATGTTAAAACGGTACATATTAGAGGCAGATGCTGTTAGCGCGCAGGTGTTTGTAGCCATTGATGCTATTTGCACCCAAACCATGATTGTTTCCTAAACCTAAGCTAGGACTTTGGCTGTTGAAACCTAAAGTGTCTACTTATGAAATGTCACAGATGGTTTGCAGTGAGAGTAAACTCCTCCCCTTACACTGTCGGGGTTGGCGGCTGATAGAACTTCCTCTTCGGTGCAGGAGGTTCAGGAACGCCGTACTTCTCCCTTCGCTCAGCAGCTCGGTCTCTGTACTTCAGCTGTTAACATGACCGTGAAACTTTATCATTATAACTATTCAATGTGCCCCTCATTGCTAAAAACACTGATGGGTATGAATTATTGGGCCAAATACCTCAGTTTCTTTCCTCTCCAGCTCCTCCAGCTCGGCTTCTGTGAGTTTTGATCTTCTGTGAATTTCCAAGTTTTGCTAAAACAATTGAAAGCAGCTTTACTTCCCATCATATCATATTCACACACACACACATTCGGGACAGTATAGGTTCCATAATATCCTTTAAATTTTGCATTGGAGCTCTATACACTGAACAGATGGCAGCGCCCAGAATATTCATGGCTACTTGCAGATTAAACGCCTGCTGTTTCACCATCCTCACCTTGTGGAGGTCAGAGAGCTGCTGGTGACGCAGCAGAGCTTCTTTGTTGGGGAACTGCCGTCGACACAGCAGGCACACCATCTTTTTCCAGTCTGTTATTTTTCCCTCTCCATACACTGCTCGATCCGAGGCGCTCTCCTCTGCGTCGCCGTCTCCGTTGTAACCAGCAACCAGACAGCTCTGGAATATGACGGGTAAAAGGTGAAGTGTTACGTTTATTTTCCATTAATAATTGTGGAGCGGGGACATAAAGGCAAAACCAAAACACAAACCTTAGCTGAAGTGTCCTGTTCTGGGATCTTACATTGTTGAGTCACGAGGGACGGCATGTCAAAACCTCCCATCTGCTAAAAGGAAGCAACAAATCAACACATAATACATACAAAAGGCTGGCAACAGGGTCAAAGTATAACACTGATGCAGCCAATCTGTGACCACTTAATACCTTTTTCTCAAAGAGAAAGAAACCTGCGTCGGCAGCTGCAGACTCCTTCCTGTCCTCCTCCTTGGACGGTCCTAAGCTTTGTGAACTGCTCTTTAAACTTTCTTTTTGCTTATTGCAGCTTTTTGCCCAGCGTGCCATGTCCTTTATGATCTGCAATTGTATTAAGTCCAGATATCATTTAAATGGAAAGATATGAGCCATACAGAAACAACTTGTTTTTTTTCTAAGTGGCATTAACCTGCTGTGCAGACTTGTTTTTGGGCTTCTCTTTTTTGTCTTTTGTCTCTTTGGATGCTGCCTCTGTGCTTGTGTCGGATTCAGCCGGTGCAGGGACGTACGTCCGCTTTTCACTGTCCCAGTAGAGGTACTGCTGAGTCTCAGAGTTGTAGAAGTACTGTTGATGACAAGCATAATGAATTGCATGAACAGTTTTGGATAAAATAAATGACATATTGACATCGATACAGTAAGACCACAGAATACCCACTTGGCTGCTGGGATCATAGTACAGGCCAGTCTGTGCATTGTAATAGTAACCAGAAGGCTCATCGTACTGGTATGCAGAGGAGTCAGGGGCAACGACAGCTACAAAGACAGAAACTTAAAGTTCAGAATTCCTTTATATCCACAGCAGTCAATATATATTGTCACTTTGTTTATTCTACCAGCTTTCATTTTAACTTTGATTATTCTGTATGTTTTGATCATGATTATTTAATGCTTGCTAATGCTAATTAGCTTCAATGCTGCAAGTATGAAACAAAATATGCTTTTTAAAACGGCATAAAATTGATCAGAGGTTGATCTCTTCATTCGCATGCAGAGGGGCCGCTGCGTAGCTGACTGATGTTACCTGTCGTGTTAGCAGTTGGAGCAGCACAGACGGTAGCTGCAGCAGTGGAAGGTGCTGGTGCGACCAGCGATGCGGTGCAGACACTTGCAGCCTCTTGTTCTGCATCAGCGGTCTTTACTAACAGATGTGACTGAGAGTGAGGGGAAGAAAAAAAAAAATACGATTGGCTTTTGCCTCCACCATACAACACCAGTATAGTAAACTGTGAATTACTGGTTGTGTTCCCAGCACATGGATGCCATAGTAAGACACCGTCTACCTGTAAGGCAGGCTGGCTGATAATGGCAGGCTGGTAAAGTTGAGCCGCCTGGGATATGACAACACCTGTGGTGGCTGGGATCGATGTCCTCATGTCTGGAGCAGCTAAAGACAGTTGGTAATGATAAAATTAGCTACCTCAGCCATGGTATAAAAATCTTGTCAAAATATCTCAAGAAGGACTGACAGCTCTTATTACCTCCGAGTAATCCATCTCCCATGACAGCAGCTGATCCTTCAGGCTGCTGCTGCTGCTGCCATAGATGATAATTCTTTCCATGTATCAGAGGAAAGAAAACGTTACATCAATCATTGTTCTTCCTTGTTAAAGTCACTGTCATGATAGATAGTCTCTATATAACAGTCGATAACAGACCTGTGTTTGCTGTGCAAAGGCCTCTGGAAGAGTGATGTAGTCAGAGGTGGTACCTGGACCTTGCTGTATCTGCAAGAAAATACAGAGATGAGAGCAAAGTCAGTAACAACACACAGAAATCCCACTTAAAACATGTCAAGATGCATTTACAATGGACGCAACACTTTGCAAATCAATGTGTGAATTCAGCAGACCTTCCCTGTGGCTTACAGACGTAGTATTAAAACTTGCACATTAAACTCCTCGAAGCAATCTCCTAATAGTCAACAAACCAACACTTACATATGTTTATGTTCCTCAGGGCCCCCATATAAACTGACTGGCAAACAAAAATAATGAACTGAAAGCTGTGTAGTTTTTTTTTTCTCAGTAAGATCAGCAAGACAGCAAACATTTGACATCTAAATCTAATCTACTCTAATTTCAGGGAGTCATTTGATTTAGCTGTAGTCTCCTTCTTACTTTTAAAATTTTACATTACTTAAAAATACAAAATAACACGAGTGAAAGTCTGATACCTGGCTGGATGACCACTGAGCAGCAGCTATGGCTGTGCTGGCAACAGAGAGCGCAGTGGCTCTGATCCCATCAGGCTGCACGGCGTCCCTGGAAAGGACACAGATCGATTAGTCAAACCATTTTTCAGCAAATTTGTCCTGCGTTTGCTTTACATTTACTTGCAATTGCAAAACGTGATAAACTGTGTAAATTATAGAAAAGAAATGATCACATTTGATTCTGTTTTTAGTGCACAACCACACAAATGAATAGAAATAGCTGCAGTTTGTCTATATGGGTTAAAACTCCAGTGCAGATCCAAAAGAAGCAAACACGTCCTATATTCATAGGGCTGAATCAAACAGTATGTGTATGACTCACTTCCTCGCACTCTTGGCAAAATCCACCCCAATTGTTTTTCCATCCAGTTTCAGAGGTGGCTGAAGGCTCTGGAGAACGGAGAGCAGCTGAGAAGCCTCCTGTAGAAGAAGAGAAGATTTAAGATTGTTACACGTGTGTACACCCAAAAGAACACATTACATTATGACTAACCAGAGAAATAACATACCAACGGAGTTGAGAGCTGAACAAAGCCAAAGCCTCTGTTCTGTCCTGTTTGCTTGTCTTTGATGAGGCGGATGTTGCCCGCTGACAGGTTGGCATAGGAGGCCAGCACGTTCAAAACTCCATCAACAGTTGAAAGAGGGCCAATGTTTCTCAAAATTATAGCTGCAAACAAAAATGCATTCATGAATAAATGTTGACCAGAGGAATGTAACATTTGACTATGTGATGAAAACACTCACTGTCTCCAATGCACTCTCCTTGCTGTTGAGACTCAGCATTTAAACCACTCGATCCCGGTGACTCCCGCTCTATAGTCAGCAATGACAAGGGGAGTGGCACATACTCTCGGTTACCATTACACAGTACAAGCTACTAAAACAGAGCCAGACAGAGTGGAAGATACAGAGAAGAAGAACAAAAATGTTACTTTTGCTGTGTTGAAGTAAAAACTCACCAACTTTGGTTGCTCCACACCTGAAACACTTCAGCTTCTTCCGGAAATTGAACACACCACACTACAATGAACCAAAGACAATGTTTGAGGGTTTTTTTTCTCTTTCTTTTGATTAAAGAAGGGGAAAAGCCAAAATAGTTTTCAGTGTAACACGTGAAGCACATATGCACATTATACTGACTTGTATACATATTGGTACATAACAAGCATGACTGCATTGAGTCCATGTCCAATAGGCCTGCTGGCTGTTTTTAACTACTCATGACTTCCCATCCCTTCTTTGTTTCCAGATTTTTGGGGTGTTTTTTCTTAAGCAAGATGACCAGTGTGCCTGTACTCTGCGCCTGTGCAAATGACAAATAAAGTTACTTGAACTAGTAAAAAGAGAAAATAGACTCACTGCATTGCAAAGCCAGTTTTCAACGTTCTGTCTCCTGTTGCTGTAGTGCAGCGCAACGCTTTTCCCCTGGATCACCAACTTGTTCTGCGAAGTCAAAAAGCAACCGATTATTTCAAATTCTGACGTTTGTGGCAAATCCCATGAGTGAGAGCAGCTGGAACGGGAGAGTGGCTAGGCTTACACTCGCTGCTTCGGTAGAGTGTCTCAGGAGTAAAAGCGAACTGAGGCAGAAAGACAAGTTCAGAGAGAAAGCTGCTGTTCTGTGTATGGGGGAACAAGTTCCTAGTGGTTGGGAACGGAGTGCTGCCAGCTCGTCCCTGTCTTCGGATTTTAAATGGAGATGAGAAAATATCCGAGTGACTGAGCTGGAGCAGAATGTGCTACGGACTACTTGGGCCACTCTGTGAACAGGAAGCATATTCTTCAGGCGGCAAAAGGCTCATTCGGTTTTTCTGCATTTGTCAATATGTAAGAGAACAGACAAAAGAGCAAAACCCCTTATACAGTGAATCAACACTGAATTGACAGCATACAGTAAACTAAGCAGCAGAGAGACTTTTATTCTGGCTGAAAAAGCTTCTGAACACTTTAATCAGAAGTTTAATCAACCAAATGTGTGACATCAAAAATATGTACTTAGCTTTGCATGACCAAGGTTATGATAGAGTCCTAAACCAGCCGTTCTTAGCTCTGTACATTTCAAACACTGCACAACTCAGTTACACGTGTTGGTTAACTGGGGCTCTAATCTCCAAGAATAATTTTAAACTTGGTGATTGTTGAGGCAACCTGATTGGTCTCCATCCATCGGGTAGAATCTTGCAAGCGATAAAACTCCACGAAGGCGAAACCTCGGCTTATACCTAGAGACAGTATTCAAATATAGACGGGAGGCGTGTTAGTTAGAATGCTTTGGTGCAACATTCAAACTCACAAAGGGCTCGTACAGTCTAGAGGCCGACCGATAGTGGATTTTTATAATGATGGTTCAAGTTGAAAGCTGATTAACTGCCCCCCCCACACACACACACACACACACACACACACACACACACACACACACACACACACACACACACACACACACACACACACTTGAATCCAAGTCAATGTATGTATGGAGCCTCCATGCAAACCGGTGATGTAAGTCCCCATGTGACTGGTGGAGGCTGTGCAGCAATCAGTCACTATCGGAGCCGAGTTCCACAGATACCGATACTGCAGATTAATCGGTTGACCTCTAGTGTAGTCCAGCTCAAATTGTAGTTGGGAAGGGTGCTTACATGGTCATGGGCATGGTGGTACATTTTGTTTATCATAGCAAGTCATGTCTGAATAAAGAGTAGAGGTATGGTACAAACACTTACCTCCTTACCTGACCCTATCATCAAAACCAGACAATCTATATAACATCTGTTTGACAGTTGTAATATGAAGCTTTTTTTCATGGATGTCGATACAGGAGGTGAAGTGGGTCATAAGGCAGAACATGGGGGTGATTGTGAGACACTCCTCTGAACAGCAGACTCACCTCTCCTTTTCCTCATCAAGCGAATTTCCACAGGCTGTGGTCCCGGCAGCTGCTCGAGCACTGAGCGGATCTGGAGAAAAGAGGCAGAGGGTCAAACTCACCTGACACCTGACAACTCCAGGTAAGATTACAGGTTTGATCTTTGTCTGCTTGCTTGCAAGTGATTTGGTGCTCCATGTGAAGTATTCATGGGAAAGTCAGAGCTCTACCTTGGAATGAGTTTACCATTAAAAATCAGCTTACATCTTCCTCTGTGACGTTCAGAGGGAGACCCCTCAGCATAATAGTCTTGCTCTCCTCCTCTTGCTCCATGTTGTAGTGCTGGTCTGGATAATCCCCATCGTATTCATCATCAGATCGGTCACTGTTGCGCCGTTTTCGGCCCCTTTGTTCCTGACAAAAAACAACAACAAACAACTCAAAGCTGTTATCATTGCAGTCAGAACTTTCCGTATTCTTTTGCTACAGGTGTGAACGTGCCATGAGTTTACAAAGCTTCTTGTCACTCACCTCTGGACTGTCTCTGCGCTCTCGATGTCTATCGTCACCCCAGCGATGATCATAATCCCTCTCCACATCTCTACCTCGTCGTCTCTCCTGCCACTCTGGATCATCTCTCCTCCCATCGGAACCATATCTCCCACTACGTTCACCCCGACTGAGCCTGAAAAAGAGAAGGCACACCAGTGAACTATACGAATTAACTGGATACTGTGTGTTCTTTTACACTGGATATGTTCATCTTACCGTCTATCAGCTCCCATGGTTTAGTGTGGAGAACACACGTTTGATCAAGAAACTCTGTAGAAAAAGAAATGAAAAATATCAATCAAAAGATTTGATTTAGCCATTGAATCACTATTAAAAACAGCTGTTTGACCTCAGCCAGGAAAAAGCTCAGATGGAC
The DNA here is from genome assembly GCF_039877785.1 of Chaetodon trifascialis. NCBI lineage: Eukaryota > Metazoa > Chordata > Actinopteri > Chaetodontiformes > Chaetodontidae > Chaetodon > Chaetodon trifascialis. The sequence continues at coordinate 16,204,756 of NC_092058.1, read as the reverse complement.
ATAGATATTAATAGAAGGATGCTTTATTACTGGAACTGAGCTATGCTTTGATTTGTTTAACTTTCTACTGAGTGAGTTGATGGAAAAAGCTGCAATTTCTCTATTTCCGTTGCATTCACTTAACATATGGAGGGCTGGGGTCAAAGATGAAGCCGAGTCAGGCTTCAAATGCAAACCACGAATACCAAACTAATAATACCTAATACAGAAACGAAATTTAACTACAGGATGACTGGGATACTGATCGTTTAACGGTGGCCACAACCTCCTGAAACAAGCTTGCACAATAGCAAGAAGGCCACTTTGGCATCAGCAGTGCGCGACTGATGTTAGCTTTAACGTTAAACGGATACCCTATGGGTCAGCTAACGTAGCCGTGAATAATTTCGCTTACGTTAGCTGTTAGTTTCAATCCCGTGTTATTTCGTGTTACATACCGTTTAACGCCACAATTTGCTGGTTCTGATAATGACCTCATACAATATTTTGTTTTTTTAGTGCTTCCGGTCCGTCAGCAGAAGAGTCTTCTTCTTTTAAAAATGGCCGCTAACAAACAGATGAACTGCGCATTACCCCCACCTACTGGTTTGGATGGGAATAGGTAGATACAAAGTATAGTGTGGTCTGGCTGGTGAAACGTGCAACACAGTACAAACAAGTAAATACATGCATGAATAATAAGAGGTGTGTAACTGTAACATGAATTACTTTCTTTTTTTACCGTCAAACATCTTCTATCTATCTTCTATTGGGCAATGCTGTCCCAGTGCAAATACTGTGTATACCTGTGAGATGATTGTATTACCGAAACATCTACTGTCCTTAACAATATATAGATATTACAGTAATTACTATAAAAGTGTGCAATAATATGTAACTAATAATATGTGTTGCTGCCAAATGTAAATCTACACAGACTGTTTACATTAACAGTTTGCGGTGCCTGAACACACTCAGCCGATAAATCTTGCTCTTTTTCTGATCCCTTTAGAAAGAAGACAAGCGTTGGAATCCATATTACTTTGTGCGTAACATGCCTCTTTTAGCCTCTGCATTGTTGATGCCTACCACTCCTCTTTGTATGTCTGTCTGCCTCTTTATGATGTTTAATTCCATCTAAATGTGCACTAATAAAAACCACAATAAGAGATGGTTTGAATTATACAGAATGTACAATGTTATTAACTTCAAATTAAATTGTTCAGACTCGGGAACAACTAAAGAAACCGATTGAAAACACTATTACTCCTGTGTTTTGTTGCCAAAGTGTAAAAATGTCACCTAATGTTATCTGTCAGGTACTGCCGTGGACCACAGGCTGACACATCGCAGGCAGAGGGACCATAGACATAATATACTATGAGAGGGACGCCGGCTGGCCCGTGCAGGCACTTCCCCCATCACCGCGGGGTGGCGCTGCCGTCCCGGTGAGATGCGATGAGCTGCAGAAGCAGAAATCTGCTCTCATCTCCCGAGCGAACACCACAACGCGATGGCCGCGGCATTGGATGCGAACTGTTAAAATATTACTTGCTTTACTTAATTACCTCGCATAGCGAATGATTTTCGTCTGTGACAGCTGGGGAAAACACTAAAAGTGGTGGTCGCTGCGCTAAGACGACGGCCAGCTCCCACCAACTGTGACCCGGGCATCAGGAAGAAGGTAGCCAGATGGCTAACGTTAATACTAGCGAATCCCAAATGTTAGCATCGGCTGTGTCAGTCAGTGGTAGTGTTATACATGATTGCTATCGGTTTATTAAAGAACATAACGTTTCCAGTTTGGGCAACTGAGCTGAGATCAGGTTGTTTTACCTGATAATGCGTGTTCATTAGCTTGATAGCGTAACGTTACCTATGATTGACGTTACCTTAATGACGCTGGCTGTTAGCTTAGCTAAACGCACTGACAGCCCATCCCTCTGCGCTGTCGGGGAGTGTGGAGTCATGGCTTGACAGGACAGCTTTTTGATAATTTGGCAAACTACTACAGTGAGCAGTCCTCACATTAGTTAGGCGAACAAAACGCTGCGTTAAACTTTCCTGCTAGCTACCGAAAGTGTTTCTCTCACGCTCGCCTTGCTGTGTCTGTGACTCTACAGTTAAGCTAACAGGCTGTATGGCTGAACCGGAGCTCCTGCTGGACTCCAACATCCGACTTTGGGTGGTGTTGCCCATCGTCTTCATCACCTTTCTTGTCGGGGTAATTCGTCATTATGTGTCCATTCTTCTCCAAAGTGACAAGAAGTTGACGTTAGAACAAGTTTCTGACAGGTACGTAACCTTCAGTTGTGTGGTTGATCATTAAAACACATAAAAAAAAGTTGCAGTTCATTTGAATTATTATGTTCATGCTGCATCTCCAAATCCAGCCAGGTTCTTATTCGGAGCAGAATTCTCAGAGAAAATGGAAAATACATTCCCAAACAGGTAATTTTTGTTTCATACCTATTATTGCTCATCAGATGACTTCTCCTCATTATTGGTTAAAATACGGGAAATACAATTCACAGAAACACTGGTCTTTGTATTTATTTCTTTGCATTCACGGCTACAGTGTGTGGGACAGTGTTGCTGAGAGTCTCTCTTTGTTTTAGTCTTTTTTGATGAGGAAGTTCTACTTCAATAATCAAGAAGATGGATTTTTCAAGAAGACCAAAAGAAAGGTTGTGCCACCCTCTCCAATGACAGGTAATCCTTTTAATTATTTAGTTATGTACAGCATATGATGACGCACTCTTTAGTGTTAAAATCCACAGTGACCCACCACAAAGAAGAGCATTTCAATGAAATATAATAGTAATATTCCAAGTTAAGTCTTTCTTCTCCTATATTGTTTTGTCAGAAGCGGTGTTCATTTTTCTAAAAACTAGTAAAAAACTACAGACTACAGCACGAGAGAATGTGTGAATGAAGCTGTAAATCAAAGTGTCCATTTCTCAAGTGTTTATTGCTTTATGTTTGTGTTTATGTGTATTTTGTTTCACACTGTCTCTCAACACAGATCCCAGCATGCTGACAGACATGATGAAAGGGAATGTTACCAACGTGCTTCCCATGATCCTCATTGGAGGCTGGATCAACTGGACCTTTTCAGGATTTGTAACAAGTAATGCGCTCACTCTCTTGCAGCTTATGGTGCACAATGTGGCATGTACAAAAAAAACTTGTCCCACCGGTGGATAAGATATTTTGACACTGAGTTCTCTCTGTACCCTTTTTTCCCACAGCTAAGGTTCCTTTCCCTCTCACTCTGCGCTTCAAGCCCATGCTGCAGCAAGGAATAGAGCTGCTCTCACTGGATGCCTCCTGGTAAACTAATAAAACAAGATCCGTAGAGATGTACTACATTAGTCATTATCTGTTAATATCAAGGTGCTGAAGTTTTTGTATGAATGTCTTATCATTTGTTCTGTTTCTGTGTGCGTTTATCATCAAGGGTGAGCTCAGCATCATGGTATTTCCTCAACGTGTTTGGACTACGAAGCATGTATTCATTAATTCTGGGCCAAGATAATGGTAATTTTTGCTGAGTGTTCTGTTGGTCATAAAGTTTGAAGATGACAGGAAAATGTTTGATCTACTTGTGCTGATTCAACACAACAGTAATAACAACCCTGTAAAACTACATGCTATTTGATTCACTCTTCATAATATTGTCCACTTGAACTTAAGCGCTTAATGTTAATGATGAATGCCATGAACAGGAATATAACAATATCTAATTTCAACATGCATAATTTGAGAGTTGTGTCATTTTAAGGTTTAGCTGCAGATGAATCGTGGCCAGTGATATTTACGCATCAATTAAACCTCATAGTCGAGGAAAGCCTGTGATGCTTTATCTATAGTGAAACAGCTTTGCATTCAGATTATTATGTTGTGAATCTCCACAGGTGCAGATCAGTCGAGGATCATGCAGGAGCAGATGAGCGGTGCCGCCATGGCCATGCCTGCAGATACAAATAAAGCTTTCAAGGTACATACCGTCATTTCAGCGTAATTAATGAGCGAGGGTTTGCTTTGCTCGGCCGTTCATGTGATGTCTTTGGATTTCAGGCTGAGTGGGAGGCACTGGAACTGACTGACCATCAGTGGGCGCTGGAGAGTGTAGAGGAGGATCTGATGAGCAGAGAGCTGGACTTTGATGGCATGTTTAGCAAGGAATTGCCCAGTGGCATCTTCTGATGGCCTGGTGACTTCTACTTGGAGCCTTCAATTTGAATTTTGATTATTGCAGGGATTTGCTTTTGGTTAAAACCACATAGATGGGACAAATCCTTCATGTTATGCAAAGTTTACATTCACTTATTTGTGGTCCTTTTCACATGTGTTACCTTTCCATTTCTGTCCATAAAATATCTGAACTGACTTAAAATACACTGGTTCTACTGCTGTGTCCTGCATAATAGAAAGCATTGCTTTGTTATCTCACCTTTTAGCCATGGAGATGTTTGGGAGAAGTTAAGTGGCTTTTTGCTTATTGAAATGCATTATTATTAGCTTGCAACTGTACACCATCATCATGCCATTAGGTAATAGAATGTGAACTACGTAGTCCTTCTTCTTTTCTTATGTCATGCACAGCTAGACTAGCTGACTCAATTTTCATGTATTGTCATCATATTTAAAAATTCTGCCATTTTACAGGTCTGAATGATGTTTATTTAATTATACTTTAAAAACGTTTAATGACTCCTTGGTTTAGATAGATCAGCTGCTGTGTGTCTGCTGCCTAAAGTTGGAAGCGGAACCAGAACTGATTAGTGGTTGGCAGAGAATATGTTGTGTGATTGAAATATTGTGTTTTTGAAGTATGTAGACAGTTTATTTTGTAATGTAACTCCCCCGTGTTTTGTACAGCATAAAGCCTGTTTTGACTAAATACTCGGTTTTATTTGTTGTAATGCACCCAACACATTTTTATTACCCATAATATGGAAACGAGTAATTTGACTAATATTTCAGTCAGCCGTCACATTTTGCAAAGCTAAAGCTGAGGTTTGTACATGCACCAGAAGATGCTCCCAGGCCGTAACACTACACGGATGTTTTTGTAAAGTAACCCTGTGGTTAACTGCTGGTCGTTTAACATCCGGCTGTCCCGTGTGACTGACTGATTTGGCGGTGGTGATGACAGCAGTCGTGTTGGAGTGCTACGGCAGCCTGCTGCTGCTGTGTTCTGATCGTAGAGGAAGAGCGTTTCCCATGACCAGCGCTCCGATGCTCGCCCAAGCGCGTCTCTTCCGTCCGCGCGCTCCCGATACCGGCACATTCGCTACATGATGGCCGAGGGAGGCGGACCCGAGTCGGGTGGCGCGGCAGACTCCGACTCGGAGCCGGTAGCCGCTCAGATGCCAACCCCTTCAACCGAAAGTCAAAAACAGACTATTGGGTCACTTTTGAAAACAACTCTAAGAAAGGGCGACGAATGGTAAGAATCGGCGACGGCCGACGATATCTGGGTGTTTCAGCTAGCGTTAGCTAGCTAACGTTAGCTAGTGAGAAACAGGAAATGCTAACACGCTAAAGCTAGCAAGCTAACGACAGCAATGGTTGCAAGTGTGAAAACGAAAGCTGCTGTGCCACCGATATTTTGTTTAACAAGTTAGCACGCTAGTTGCTAGCCAGTCCGACTTAACAATTTCTCTGTAAGGAGTGGTGCCTCAAGTAAAAACTATTAACGCTGGCCTTAAACAGCCAAACCAACATGCCAAGCTAAGTGGCTTATTTGTGTAGTACTTAAACATAAATGCCTGTTTTGTGACAAGTTAAGTGACGTTGGCTGATGTGGTGGCTAGTCGGCTGGTAGAATAGGCCCTGGATTCATATGGTAGGTACTCCTGCCAGTCAGACCGGCTCATTGCGAGTTTATTAGCATCAAATAATCAATTTGACGGGAATGTAATGTCAAGTCGTTACCCGCTTGTAGTGACATGCCGGTTGAAGTTGTCTTACAGGTTTCCTGACTGTTCAGCTACATGTGCTAACTAACATTGTTTCAGATCGTTGAGACCATCCGGGCCTGGGCATAGCGCAGCCAGATGTATTCTAGGCTTCACTTCATCATTATAATAGAGAAATGTCAGATGAACAAACATTTCAGTTGTTTTGTATGTTGATAGAAATGGCAACCAAGGGAAGGGCACGCCACCTTTATTATGTCTGTCAGCTGCTAGCTGCTTGGTAAACATGCTCAATAGTTGCTGAAATTAGACAGGTACCGCCTATAGACAGTGTTTCATGGTACTCTTGTTGAACTGAACTCCCATCTCATGTTATTCAAACTGAACTGTATGACTTTCCATAAGCACAGTCACACTGCTGCATAACATGTGGAAATTAACTTCAGGTTTAAGTGCAAAGATCATACACCTTACTCTGACTGAGACACCCGAAACACTGTTTGCATGACCTAGCGTCTTACTATGTGAATACTTGCTAACAAGCCTAATAGGCTAAAGGAGATTCTTGCTTGGGAGGAGATTAAGTCAAACTAGCTTGCTGTTGCTATATCTGCAAATGCTGGCGTAGATTGGTGTTGCATAATGTTCTGGGTTGGAATAGGGCTGAGTGCAGTGTCTCTATAAACCCCATACATTGTGTCATCTCATGACCCTTTTCTGTCATTGCTTGGTATCATAAACGCATCAGGTGACCAAAACATCCTTTATGATGTTTCAGAGAATTAGGAGAAACTACTGTGACTGTCTTAAAGTGTGATATGTTTGTTACTAACTGTTTTCAAATATGTTGTTTTAGGTATCTTATTGACAGCCGGTGGTTCAAACAGTGGAAGAAGTATGTGGGATTTGACAGCTGGGACATGTACAATGTTGGTGAACGTAGCCTCTATCCTGGACCAATTGATAACTCTGGGCTGTTCTCAGGTAAAACTCTCATCTTTAAACAAACATCTATTATCGCTCTTGAGAACAGCACAAATCCCACTTGGTGATTAAATGAGCTGTTTTTCAGCCTGTAGTCATAATTCTTTCCCCTTAAAGACCAGGAGACCCAGGCCCTGAAGGAGCACCTTATAGATGAGCTGGACTATGTCCTTGTACCCACTGAGGCATGGAATAAGCTTGTCAGCTGGTACGGCTGCCTTGATGGCCAGAGACCCATCGTCAGGAAGGTAATGTTGTCAAATATATATTTTTTGGTTCGACCATTCATTATGGATTGGCTCCTAAATATTTTCTTTCTCTCTAGGTTGTTGAACATGGCATGTTTGTGAAGCACTGTAAGGTGGAGGTGTATTTGCTGGAACTGAACTTGTGTGAGAATGACAACATGGACAATGTGGTCACACGTCATTTCAGCAAAGCTGATACTATAGGTGAGGGTTCTATTGAACATAATCAGATAAATGACTGCCCACGCTCTGGAAATATCCGCATGTTGTCTGTCATTGAATGTGTTTTGTGGAAATAAAGAAACAAGCAGGAAAGACAGTAAGCAAGTCCTGCTAATGTCCTCTTTGCAGACGCTATAGAAAAGGAGATGAGGACGCTGTTCAATATCCCATCGGAGAAGGAGACACGGCTCTGGAACAAATACATGAGCAACACCTACGAGCAGCTGAACAAGCCAGACAGCACTGTACAGGATGCTGGTCTCTTCCAGGGGCAGGTAGTGTAGAGCTGCGTTATTCAAATAACCTTCAGATCACTGATAGGCTCTCTTCCTCATTTCTTTTGAAGAGCACTGCAGCCCAGTAACGTACTGTGCATACATAATTCATTCACAAGCATTGTACAAAATATCAGGAACATCTGAGAGTCTAATGCAATACATTAGCCCTGCAATAAAAGATATGTTGTTACGGTTATATTGTGGTGGTGAGGTTACTGTTCAGTCGTGTGACAATTTTTGATGCTGAAGTTTGTGACTGTGGGTATCATAGGTGGCCAATGCCAGGCCCTTGACCTATCTGCTTGTTACCATTTTCAAAATCCAATAACAACAACAGTGACCTCCAAGCTATCAACCTGCATGCTAATCTATGCTGAAAAATGCAAGTTACCATAACCCTAACCTGGTAGCTAATGGTACAAAAGTAAACAAGCTAACAGCTGTTACCTTTTCTTTTGCTGTAATGTAGCCATTTTAATGTCAGGCTTCACCTCACATGCTGATTTTTGACCAAAACAAGTTTCCCCCTCAGTGCAAGGGCACTGTAGCTGCATGCTGGTCTTTGCGCCACCCAAAACGATTGTGATTGGTTTAAAGAAATGCAAACAAGCCAGAGTGTCTCCCCTATACCAGAATGATAATGGGTGCAGCCAGACCTTTCTCCAGTGCTGATACATTGCTATGGAGTTAGGTCTGGAAATGTGAGACTAAGATATTAGTCTGTGAACACTGCACTTGCGTTCATGCTATTGTGCCTCTTACTCATGTAGATCATAGTTACAAGTAGCAGTGTGACAGGCATGAAGTATATATTAGATTTATCACAGCAGCTATAGTTCCGAAACTGTAAACGGAAGGTCAAAAACAAGCTAAATACAATACCTTAAAGCTGATAGATGTACCTGCAGCTGCTAAAGCTAGCAAATAGTTGGCACATGTAGTAATACATGTAGTATTAAATTCAAGCCTGAGACATGATAGCTCTGGCATGAAGGCTGGTTATGCCAGCTTGGCTCTCATTCAGCTTTTTTCCCCACAGGTGCTTGTGATTGAGCGGAAGAATGAGGATGGCACATGGCCCAGACAAGCCTCCCATCCCAAGTAAGCAAATACCCTTTTTTTTTTTTTTTTTCATGGAAAGGAGATAAGTTGAATCCTCGTGTACAGTTGACATTGAAGTTTGAGGTAATTTATTTTTTATACAAATCTGCATCTCTAAATGGTTTTGCTCTTCCTCACCAGATCCAGTACCACCCCATCCAGGAATTTCACTACCTCCCCAAAACTCTCCTCCAATTCAACAGCCAGTATCTCTTCAACAGTAACCAATGGAGATAGCAACTGTGGCCCTGGATACACACTTAACAACAGCAGCACCTCTGGCAACAGGCAAGAGATGTTATCCGATTTATCACCCCATCCCTGCCCCCCCCATGCACAGAGTACCATCCTTTACCTCTCCTGAGCATTTACTTTTCTCTTTATGTGGCACAGAACTTGTATGCTTTGTTTTTTTATTTTCAGTCATGATCACATGGGTTTGGAACAAAAGCATAACAGTCTAATCTTTAATGTACTTGTGCACCAGTTACTTCCTCAGCTTCTGTAGTTCCCAGTTGTTACATATACAAAGAGTCATTGTATGTTATGATGAGACTTAATAATGTTGCAACAAAAAAAACCCAACTTCCAATACACAATACACATCCAATATTTCTCATGCAGGTGAATTGTGGGGCAGATTAAATGGGAGATTCTCGCATTTAATCTCTTGCTTTTGGGACATTTATTGAATCGGTACGTCAGTCTAGTAGTTCAGTCCCTCAGACCTCCATCAGAGCATGAGGTCTTTGTTGAAAGGACAAAGACAGATATCTTTGTCCTTTCCTTCTGTCCTATGAATATGTACTTTTCCTCTACCCATATTGTCATTAGCTCTCATCTTATACTACTTCTGCTTTCCATTGTTGTGGTGTTTGTCAGTCTTTCCATAGTTATTTGTACTGTCTCATATGTGTTTTGTGTGCTGTTAAACACACACTGTGAAAAGCAGTGCATGTCAACAACTATTTGAAAGCTGACTGGTATCAAATAGAAACACTAGGATGCTGCATCAGCATAGTATTAAGTCATGGTGAGGGACATGTAATGAAAGAACACACTGTAACTGTACTGTGGCATCATGGGTCCATTACAGTGCTTACAGCATTATGGCCTCAAGGTGCTTGCATTTGCACTGCTACCTAGAGCTCTGTAGGATTACTGAAGAGTTGGTTAACTGTTTTGTTAAACTGAAGGAAAAATTTGCTGTTTCATTAGATAAAGCTTTCCACTTACAACTAACTGAATTTGCATATGTCAGACCTCATTATTAGACATAAAACAAGTCTGTTATTTAACATGCTTTATTATCTGCTGTGGGATCCCGTGATCATGAGAATTTGGCCATGGATTTATTTTACTGAGTGTTGAGCCCAGCCATTATTCCTTGTTGACAGTTCAAAGGGCATGATAACTGGTTACTGTTCTCTTGAGGAGGTATTTTGTTGTTTAACCAAGTGCCATATTTGAATGTTGTGTTTGAAAGCATGCCTGAAGTATTGGTTCATCGTGGCACAGTGTCTCCACCATACCAGCAGTAACAGATCTGCTCTCTCACAGATTGGGGGGCTACAATTCCTACACCTCTTCCTACAACTACAGAGAGTCCCAGTCACAGCCTGGCCTGTGTGGTCTCAGTAATTTGGGCAACACATGCTTCATGAACTCTGCCCTCCAGGTAAAAGAAAACTTAATGCTACAATTCCACCTTTCACTCAGAGAAAGTCAGGCGCTGTGTTTTGGGGGTATTTTGTTCACATAGTCCACTTTTTGTTCCTCCTCTTCCAGTGCCTGAGCAATGCATCTCCACTCACAGAGTACTTCCTCAATGACCAGTATGAGGCAGAGATTAACCGAGAGAATCCCCTGGGAATGAGGGGTGAGATTGCCGAGGCCTACGCTGATCTAGTAAAGCAGATGTGGCTGAGCCGCAGCAGCTATGTGGCCCCACGAACCTTCAAAGTGAGTTGTGTCAGCTTTATCTGAAGGGAATTCATACAGATTAAAATGTAAAAGATCCACTTGTCAGCTACAGATAAAGTTAAAAAAATCTACCTTTTTGTTTGCAGACCCAGGTGGGACGCTTTGCCCCCCAGTTTTCAGGCTACCAGCAGCAGGACTCGCAGGAGCTGTTGGCTTTCCTGTTGGACGGGCTCCATGAAGATCTGAACCGTGTCAAGAAGAAGCCTTACCTGGCCCTGAGGGATGCAGAGGGCCGTCCAGATGAGGTATGCCGCGCACATAGAAATGGGGTGATACCTGATTTGAAACTGTGAACTTTTGTTTTCAGGAGTGTTTTATCACTCAAAAAGGTCACTTAACATGTAGGCTTAGTCTGATGCTGGAATATGATGGCACTTCAATATCTGTATTCACAGCAGAGTTTTGATTCATGAAATTTAAATCAGCTTTAGATTTCAAAGAGATCGACTGAGCTGCAAGGACTACTAATATCTGACAGCTAGACGTACAGACAGACAGGTCTTTCATTTTGAAGCTGCACATTGTCTGCTTTTGTCTGCACCGTTTCAAAGACTTACTTTGTGGTATCAAGTTGTACACTTTCTTCCAGAGTTAGGCTCAGTAGCATCTTCTAAAAGTGTCTGTGTAATTACAGATTGTTGCCAAGGAAGCGTGGACGAACCACCGCTTGCGCAATGACTCTATTATAGTTGACATTTTCCATGGCCTCTTCAAATCCACATTGGTGTGCCCAGAGTGCTCCAAGGTGTCTGTAACCTTTGACCCGTTCTGCTACCTCACACTGCCTCTACCCATGAAGAAGGACCGTACTATGGAGGTTTTCCTGGTGCGATCGGACCCTCAGTCTAGACCCACACAGGTGAGGTGGAATTAAGCACCAGGGTTTTTGCTCTAGACTTGAACAGCTACTGTTGAAAAGGTCTTTTGCTTTAACGTGTCATTATGAAGTAAATATTTATTGAACAGTGTAATGGTTATAAATATCAGCGAACTGATGCTAGCATTCAACTTATTGGCTTTGAACTTGGAGTTGAGCTGATAGCTCAAGCAGTTCATTCAGTGGTTCACTGACTTGGCTCATAGCATCTCTTGTTTTCTTTGTGTTGCAGTATCGAGTGGTGGTCCCCAAACTGGGTACAGTGACAGATCTGTGCACCGCCTTGTCCAAACTCTGTGATTTCCCTCCAGAAAATGTTAGAACTTTCTCCTTTTACACCACTGCAATAAAGTGGTCTTTATGCACCAAGCTTTACATTTTCTTTGTCTTTGGTTGAAATAGAAATAGGGTGCGCTAACTTTGCAATTCACTTGCGTTTCTAGATGGTGGTGGCGGACGTTTACAATCATAGGTTCCATAAAATTTATAGACGGGACGATGGCCTCAACCAAATCATGGAAAAAGATGACATCTTTGTGTAGGTGTTATTGTTGTTGTCGAAGCTGTCTTAAGTTAGTCACTGTGGTTGCTGTTTAATGCTAGATGTGCTAATGTGTTTGTTTGTGTTGTTGCACTTTGCAGGTATGAGGTACAGGAAGAGGACAGTGAGAGGATGAACCTGCCTGTATATTTCAGGGAACGCCACTCTAAGCATGCCGGGAGCTCCACAAGCACCATGCTGTTTGGCCAGCCTTTACTCATCACCGTGCCCAGGCACAACCTCATAGCAGACGTTCTTTACGACAAGATCCTAGAGAGGATTGGGTAAGAACGTGTAAGACAGAGACTTGAAGAAATGGAGGGAAAACAAATGAATGTAGCAGCAGGAGTTGTGTAATAGGTTATCTGATAAGTGTTATCTGAGAGGTGTTCTGTGTAAAACATTTATTTGGGGAAAAAAAAAAATGCTTTCACTGGTGTCGTGTAACTGAAGCTAGTTGTAATAAAAAGTGACTTCTGAGTGTTTTTGCTGAATCTCCCCTGTTCTCTGTTGTAGACGCTATGTGAAACACTCCCAGAGCCCCAACAGTGAGAGCAGGGCCTCGGCCTCAGCGACGTTTGCCAGCTGCAGCCAGGCTCCTGAATGTTCCACATCGTCTAGTCTCAATGCCAGCCTGGGTGGCTGTGGCAGCCCCCTGTCAGACGGGGCCTCCTGCAGTGCCAGCTCCAGCAACGGCAGCAACCACTCAGGGACCTGCAATGAAACTAATGGGCTGTATGATGGTAAGCGGCTAGCTGTGTCTTTCGCCGGATTTAAATCAATGTAAATGAAGGTCTGGTCAGAGAGGCGTTACCCATCAGCATGTTTTTATGCTGCTGTTGCTTTTTAAAGGCATGCAGAAAACACACCAAAGTAATTCCATCTGCATCTGTTCAGGTGAGGAGGAGGCCATGGACCACCAGGTGAGTCCAGAGCCAGAGAATGGCCACTCCGAAGAGGAGGAAGAGGAGACCTCGGACTTGGAGAATGGGTCTAAAGGAGACACGGCCAAACTGTGCTCTTCGCCAGCCAAGCTTTTCACTTTCAGCATAGTCAACTCTTATGGAACAGCCAACATCAGCCCGCTGCCATGTGATGGAAATGTCCTCAAACTGAATCGTAAGCATTAATCTTTTACACTTGCACTCATCGTTTTGATTCTCCAAGCCGCTTTGTGTCGACACAACCCCTCCCACCTCCTCTCTCTGCAGCACATTCCACGGTGGCGATCGACTGGGACACAGAGTCAAAGAAACTGTGTTATGATGAGCAGGAAGCAGAGGTAAGTGGGTGATATTCAGCAGACAGTCCTGTGACAGGATATGCAAACAGTCTGCTTACATTTGTGTAAATATTGTGTGCAGGCTTATGAAAAGCATGACAGCATGCTCCAGCCCCAGAAAAAGAAGGCCACTGTTGCTCTGAGGGAATGCATCGAGCTCTTCACAACCATGGAGACACTTGGAGAACATGACCCATGGTAAGTGCTCACACCTACACCACGGTTCAGTGTCAAACCTCCACTTTTGTCACTATCTTTGTAATAGAAGAAACAGAAATGTAGAGATATGTTCTTTTTTTTAATTCAGGTATTGTCCAACATGTAAGAAGCACCAACAGGCCACAAAAAAGTTTGACTTGTGGTCGCTGCCTCGCATTCTGGTAGTTCATCTAAAGCGTTTCTCCTACAACCGGTGTTGGAGGGACAAGCTGGACACAGTGGTGGACTTTCCCATCAGGTATGCAGGAAGTGCTGCTGAAAGTTAAGAACAGTGCTTTAGACTGATGTGTCTGCTCAAGGTTTTCTCGAGTGAAGTTATCTGTTCTTAGCATTATGACAATAAACATTTATGTATGAATGACAGTTTGCTGGAATGTTTGGATCCTAGAGATAAACACGTCATACTTCTAAATGTTTTCAAGAGTCATGCGATGCTTTTGAAAACCAGTGTTATAGATTTTGGTCACCAAGTAATCATTGTAATTATGCAGAATAATGTTTGTCAGTGAAAGATTGTGCCAAGAAACTGAGACACACTGCTGTCAGTGGGACTTTTACACTAGAGGGAGCTGTCGCCTGAGACCTGAGCAATGAGGATATACTGGATTTATTGGAGTTTCAAGAAATGGATTTTTCTTCAGAGAACTGACATCATACTCCAAAGAACAATGACACCTGTGTCCTGACTGTTCTTATCTGTCTTGGCTGTGTAACTCACATAGCTTTCAAAAGTGCTCTTTCAACACCGCACAAGTCAGATGGAACAGAGCAAATTTTCCCCTTTGTTTTAAAACCCAGAAGTTGCCTCAGGTTCATGCGGCCTAACGGCTGCCTGTCTCACTCTTGGCACTGTTTATGCAGCAACCTCTGTTGAGGAACTTGATCCACTCAAAACTAGGAAGCAGAGGAAACAGAAATCCTGCTTTAAAAAAGGCTGAGTCATGCTCACTCAGGCTGGCTCAGACATGCAGTCGGCCTATATGCTGCCGTTTCCGTTAAATCTGTTGAGAGAATCAAGCTTTTTTTTCTCAGATATTCTAAGTTTAGTAACTGTTTCAGTGCTGTTTTCCCCCTGTGACTGATGGTATGTTGTCTGTCAGGGATCTGAACATGTCCGAGTTCGTGTGTGACCCCAAGGCCGGCCCCTACGTATATGACCTCATTGCCGTGTCAAACCACTATGGAGGAATGGGAGGGGGTCACTGTAAGTTCATTTTTTCTTCTTTTCTGTTAATTTAATCTCTTAAAATAACCCACAGGCCAGTGTCCCTCCATGTCTACATACCATAAAGAGATGTCTATAACTTATTTACACACTTAACTTTCAGCCACTCTCTAGTTCTTTAGTCTTCAGACATGCTCACAATATGTGGCACCAGATGGTCTGCTGACCGCTGTGTCTCCAGGGACACTGCGATCAGTCACATTACAATCTGGCAAAGTGTCTCACACATCTTTGTTCTCTGATGACTCACTGTCAAGGTTTTTTTTTTTTCCACGTGTGCTGCGTCCATTCATGGGGAGCTGGTCTGATAAGATCTTTATCTCCTTCTGTGTAACCAAATGGCCTCAGTAGCTGTTTGTTAATGCTGCTCTCCCTCTATATTAACAGACACAGCTTATGGCAAGAACAAAGTGGATGGAAAGTGGTATTACTTTGATGACAGCAGTGTCTCCTCTGCCACAGAGGACCAGATTGTGGTGAGTTTGGTCTTTAATGTTCATGTATGCGTGTATGTTGTAGTTGAATACCCTCAGAGATGCAGTATTTGGTGCTGCGTGTGTTTTTGTTATCTATTGACTGATGTTTGATGGCGATCAGCCCTCAGCCGTCTTGGCTGTCCGCCCTTGGTGTTGAGTGTCCCTGTTGTAGCGTAACCCTATCCATGTCCTCCCTATCAGACTAAAGCAGCCTACGTGCTGTTCTATCAGCGCAGAGACGAGGAAGCCCCCTCCAAACCTCAGCCTTCGGCCTCGCTGGGAGGGGCACCAGAGGCAGCCGACGACCACATGGACACAAACTGAGGAGCCCCGACTCCGAAGGGACACGCACTGAAACACATACGGCAAATAGAGACACTCGGATGCACACACAAAGCTACTTTAGTGACAGAGGACTCCACAGACTTAACATTATTAACCCCACCTCCCCCCATATTTTATTTGGTTTCTGTCTCATATGTTGTCAACTAGAGCCAACAGCCTTGTCAGAAGAGTGACCTGAGAGACTTCCTCCCTGCAGCGGGCGGCCTACTGATTCCTGAACATAGCTTACTAGTCTGGAACTAAGAGGAGTATAGATGGATATAGATCCTCTCACTGGATGAACAGAATGTTAAAAGTGCCCTCAGATGCGTAGATCAACAAATGTTTCTGTTGTTGCCCATAACAACAGTCAGAAATATATATATATATTAAAAAAAAAGCCAAATGCAAATATTGTTTGAACCAAAGCGTTCCAGGGTATTTATGATGAAATGTACCAACTGATAAGACATTAGCAGGATGCTGGCGTTGTGCCGAGATCTATCCCTGATAACATTGCTGTGCTGAGGTAAATTCAGACACTAACAGTGTGACATGCACAAAGAACAATACATGCCATGCCTGTTGAAAGAGTCCTTTGACCTCATTCACTGACGGGGGATCTTGCTGCTGCAGGCTAGCTGTGGTAGCTGTGCTCCTGGTCTACTGGGTCTGTGTTGCAATCTAAACCACAGAGGGGAATGTCTTGTTTCGAGGCTTGAAGACCTGCGTCTTTACGCGAGCTTTGGCACAAGCAGTTTTTTTTTTCCAACGTCGCCCTTGTTCAGCCATCATTTTTTGTTCTTTGACGCGCAGTAACGGGCTCTGCTGTCTCTCGGACTCTAAACCTATGAGAGGAGTCTTACCCTTGCTAACAATTTTACCTTTTTTTGTAATCACAATGCAAAAGCGGCCTTTTGATTCCTGCAACCTAACTAAAAAGGAGGCACTTTGAATTCTCCATGAGTACATGATCTACCTGCTTCTGGTGTGTCTAGACATGACAGAGTTATATGGTTTGGCCTTAGCATTAAGGGTCATGGTCTGTCATACACTTCTAGATTGTTTTAATGTGTCTTACAAGCATATTTTGATTGCTGCCTGATTGGACCCCTAGCTTGCCTGCAATGGCTTGTCCTTATTAGTCTTGTACATTAATGCAGCTCTGTACTGAAATGGCTATGTTATTTGATATCTTCAAAGCACACGGACTGAAGCAAAATAAACTAGTATAAAAGTGGTGCTTTATTCATGAAACTTGAACTTGCTCCTTGTCACGAGGAACAATCTACATGGTCGTCAGATGGGGTCAGGACAGCAGTACCATACCAGCATTCCCACTGAATGCCGGCATTTGGAGCCAATAGTTTTCCTTGCAGTCATCACTACTCAGCTCATAGTAAAACATGACAGAATTGCACCTGTTGGTAGCGTAAGAAAATAATCCCTATGTTTCATCTTTTATAGACACAAATGTCACAGGAAGCACAGTTATAACAGGTGTCTTGTATGAGTGTGACTGAGTATAAAATCCATTCATTTCTACTCGGTCCAGGGGTCTTCTAGTCAAACCAGGTGACTGTTAGTACTTACTGGATTTACTCCCATAAATCGTTCTGTGGCATAAATTCTGCACTTTGTTGCATAACAGCATGTTGATAAGAGGGGCCTCCAAGTGCCCTTTTAGCCCGTTGTTCCTGTCATCATTATGTCGTTCAGAGATGACTTCCTATAAATATAATCATATATGCCTATGACTAGAAAAGCTTTACGTCATATCTGTAATCCTAGATACTTAGTTGAAAACAAAATTCAGCTGCCAAACGCAGCGAGTTTTGTTTTCTTCCCCCTAAATCATGTCAGCAATTCAAACTCAACAATAAACGAAGACTTGTAAATAATCACACTATTGAAAATAGGTGTATAAATTCTTGTCCTCATATTTATCTTATTGCCGATATCTACAGTATTTGTTTTTAACTGAAAAATATTTGAATTCAAACTACAATAAAGACTGGAAGCCTCACCAAGGTGGTTTGTTTGGAGTAATTACACGCACAAAATATATGTTTATACTCAAATGAGCCTCCATCAAAGTTGGCTTTACTTAGTGGGAGTTATGAAATAGCTGTATTGCAAAATGGTCTGTATTCACAGGTGATGCAACCATAATTACACACCATTCATGCTGACTTGTGAAATGAACTATGATCTGTAATCAGGTCTAGTCTGTCGAACAGCCCACGGTAGTAATCACACAGTTGCTGCAAATCCAGGATTCGCCACGTCAGTTATGGATGGTTAGTTTTACCCACCAGAAGTGTTTCATTTGAAGGTTACATGTAAGAAATGAAAGTTGGGACCTTTGTGCAAGATCGAGTGTTAAGAAAGAATGTTTAAATTTGTCGTTTGAATCAAACATTAAGTTCAAAACTGTCAGTACGACTGACTTCTGAAGTCATGTCTGGATTAAAGAAAAACATCTAAAATCTTACACTTTAACTGAGAGGCAGTCGGGAAATGTTTGAAAAAAATACATTTATTGTAACATCGTGACAATCACACCACACTGTGCCTTACATGAACCCAATGCAGCTGAGACGGTTCAGCCTTTTACATTTTATCAGGTAACCCCCTCACAACTAGACTGGTTTCAGAGGATGTCTTCATATAGTAAAAGAGCAGAACACAGCCAATCGCGTACAGGTGAGCACAGGTGGTCAGGACATCTACGATGAGGGGAAAACAGGTGAGCACAAAGGTGTTTCCCTTCATGAACTGAAGGTCACACATAATGCTGAGAAGCTGTCGGACGGGGCTTTCTGGAAGACTTCATTAGTTTGCCTGGTTGAGGAGCTTCTTGATGTCTCCCTCGATGTCGCTGGTGAGGAACCTCCTGCTGTAACGCTTGAAGGGCTCTCCATCTGGCCCGATGAGGAACTTCTCGAAGTTCCACGCCACGTCGTTCCTGCAGACTGGGCTCCAGATGATCAGCTTGGGGTCACTGATGAGGGCGGTTGGCTCGTCGCTCGGGAATGGGAGCTTTTCCCTCAGGAACGCAAACAGAGGATCGGCGTCCTTCCCATTCACATCCACCTTCTCCAGGAGCTGGAACTTTGGCTCAAAGCCATTTCCAGGACGGACATACTTCAGAGACATGAGGATTTCCTCATTCTTGCAGTTCTCCTGCATGGGGTCAATCAAAACATTATGTTAAGGCCTATGAGAGCACCCAGACGCTTAAGAAGAAGACTATACCAATGTTCCTGCAAAATAAAATCACTTATGGAATATTCTTGTGACATTTAGGAAGCAGACAGGAGGTCTACTGTGGAATTATGTCCCTCTCTGTCCTCACAAAAGGCTTTTAATTGTTGAGAGCAGTTTAATTAATGGATCGATGAACAGATCACATTAATTGTATAAGTCGTCTAAACAGCGTGTGCTTTAAGATTTTACTTGGCTTTTCTTAAACAGGCAGAATAAATGTTAACTTCCTGCTTCCAATGAGAAGCCTGCAAATGATCTCACCCATCGTTTCCGGACACGTCTATTTATTTATTCATTAATTGATAGTGTTAATTATTGATACTGTACTGTGCCTTTTGTGAGGCGTTTGGAGCCTGAGTGACACAACGACGACGACGACTTCCTCTTTTCTCAATATATCTCGTTGGTGAAGCTGCTTACAGCAACAGACACTCATGCAAATTTGGGGGGATTTTAGATTTACTTTTTCAATATGTTCAACCGGTGATCCAGATAAATAAAAAACATATATTTCAACTGGATGTGACATAGTTATAAGTTGACAAAATAAGAGTAACATGGCAGTGAACTTGAAAACCAAGAGTTAAATGTATTAAAAAAAAAAAAAAGAAAGTCTAGAATGGGAACACAACTGCTTTTCTTTGGATAAATGTGAATTAATTAGACGAGTTTTACAACAGTTTGAAATGTAACTGTTCAAGTGGGCTATTTCCGGAAAAATAAAAACTAATATTAGAAGCAAAGTAAAAGAAATTCAAAAGAATAAAAATACAAACTATTCCGGGCCCAGTCTTCCTGAAGGTCAGAGAGAGATCAGACTTGGTGGATATCGTGTCCATGTCCTCACCTGATGTCCGAACTGGTTGCAGGGCACTCCCAGGATAACGAGCCCCTTGCTGCTGTAGCGCTCGTGGAGCTCGTTCATCTGGGTGTAATCCCTGGTGGTCGTACCTCAGAGAGACGCGACATTCTCAATGAGGACAACTTTGCCCTGAAGGGAGGAGAAATTAAACGATTCTCCGGTCAAGAGTTTGGCCGTAAGCTTGTAGAATTTCGCAGCCATTCTTGTCCTCTCTGTTCCCCCTTTTTCACAGTCACGGTTTTCTCTCTATCTTCCACTGACACTGTCTCCTCTGTCACTTTCTTCAGCTAACCTTTGAGTTACGGTCCAAGAGTTTGTATTTAGCTGGCAAGATAGTTCGCACCCTGCAGCCTGCGGATTGGCTGATTTGAACGCTCCAATTTACCGCCACATCAATATGAAAAGCCAGGATTTATAAAAAAATAGGGTAAATCAACTGATAGTGGGCCAAAATTATTAAATGGTGAAAACAGATCTCCTTCTTGAAATGGAGGACATAATAAATCAAATTATGAGACAGTAACAATATCTATAATTCTGGCCTAGTCAATCAATTTTTTTGCCTTAGCATCTCATGATTTTAACCTATTGTGAGTATTTCTGTTTTGTCATTTCTGCTGATCAATTAATTTTCTTTTGTAAGAATCGTGTTATCTTTTGAAAACAAAACAGCTTGTGAAGTACGTAACTCAAGACGTTACTGGAATAATGCCGTTAGTAAACCAATCGAGCCGAAGAGCGAGAGAAGTAGCAGTGAATTCTCTCGTTCAACTGCACACTCTTTAATGTCGTTGCGCACATAGACAGGTACAGCGCTGTGAGGTTATGCTTGTTTCCCTACACGGCGTATCCCGGCAAAAATGTTCGTAACTGAACTGGATTGGACTGAATTCTAACCCCGCCCAACAGCAGCAACATTGGTTATAACAACACGCAGCCCGATGCTGGAAAACTAGAGACCGTCTACAATATGTTGTAATCATTGAAGTGTGTAACACTTTCAATAACACACCAGGGATTTCAGTCAAGAGACTAACATATGAAGAAGTTATACATGAAATATGTGGTCGCTTTGTTTGATTATTCTCAGACGTATTGGGCGTCTTTATTTCTAGCTGTCACCCATGTTACCTCAACTCCACGAAGAGGGTCCCTGGCCGTGGTTGATGACGCGTGAATCACAGTGGCGCGGAAGTTTGTTTTGTAACTTCGGTCTTCATATATTATCGTCCGTGGGTTCATCTCTATATTAAACGTATGTCTCACTTTTATCATCCGGAATGATTGTGACAGCCAACAATATAATGTCGATATTATGTTATATATTTAAAGTGTGGCATGTTTGTGCTGTAGTTGTTATATTAATGAACTAGCTTCCCGAGCTACTGTAGAGTTTGTTACGTAGGTCCCCAGTGAAGCTAGCATATGAACATGTTAGCTTGTTGGATGTGGATGCTAGCCTTGTCCTTAAAAACCTTCTCACCCTTATATTTCATTAGATGTTGCGCAAAAAGCGACGCGGCTCTGAGGATAAAGGAGCGGGAGCTTCTGCAACCACCAGTAAGTTTTACTAAAGGTAACATGAGAGCACTTCATAGCTGTGTGCCAGTACAGTCTCCCAGTGAAGTTCTCCTCTTACCAACCAACACACCCAGAAGATTCACATCACACTGTGACTATGTTATTCACTTTGAGAGCAAATTAAAATCAGGTTTGTGGAGCCCAGTTTTCTTCTGCTGGATTCTGTTTTATTAAAAGCTTATTCTCTCCTCGCCATAGAGGCAAAGAAGAGTCGCAGTGCTGGTCGCCAGTCAAAGGAACCTGCTCCAGAAGAGACCAATCAAAGTGTGTTCGCTGTCTTTCTCGGAGAGGCAGGTGTCACCTTAAGACAAGATGGCACGTCCAATGAGATCGGTAAACACCATCACTCCAAGTTTCAGAACACACCAGGCTGCTAGATCACATCTGTATTTCCACTCCTGATTTTCCTCATCTTTATCTTTTCCCCTCTAGCTGTTGACCAAGTAGTTTTTCAAAAAAGGATCCAGCAGCAGCTACAGAAGAGCTCCAGGTACCCCGCGGTGAGTATACACACCATCTTTGTGCAAAATTAAGGCGTTTGGTGTGAGACAATTATGTTTCATTGACGCTTCATTTCTCAGATTGTGCAGGAATTCACCACTGGATTGGAGTCTCATATTGAGGACCCTGAGCGGTTTAGGAACTGCCTCCTTCCATGTGTCCCACGACTGTCTGATGGAGACTCCAGGTAACTTATAACAAAAACCTCAATGCTGATGGAGGCAAAACTTAGATTGATGGAGGGCACAGCTTTGAGCTAGACTAAAGCTTATGTCAGGGTTGTGACATACAGATGTGTTTTCCTCTGTGTTGCAGTTGTGTCAGCTCATTCCAGGAAAGCCTGCTACGCATGCTGCTGGGGATTGAGATGCTGCAGGTATGCTGCTTTCTGCTTTCACCCTTTCTGTAAGGATGTCACAGCGAAACAAATGCAGAATGCTGGTTTCTGCAATGAGGCACACAAATGTGTATTGTGTAGTGTATCTTATTAAACGAGTTTTCTCTCTCACGCAGACTTCCGTCATTAACGTTTTGCTGGAGAAAGTCCCTGAATTTATGCTTGATGGGTCAGTATTTCACATGAGTTCACTTTACGTCATTTTAACCAGTTTTTACAGGTGTTTGAATTCTTTTCCTAAATGTTGTCTTGCTCTTTCCTTCACAGCACTGGAGATGGAGGGCTCAGTATTCCTCGCATTATTATTAACCAGCTTAAATGGCTGGACAGAATTGTGGACAGCAAGGTAGTAATTTCTGTGATGACAGGTCTCTGTCACAGCCATTAAAGTTACTAGAAGTGTTTATTATTTTTGCTGATCTCATCAGCATGATCGTTTATTAGACCTGTAATCACGCGTTTCTTCTTCATATCAGGCGTCACTGATTTCTAGTAGAGATACACGATCCACTTTATTTCAGTTCTGATCTGGACCAGAGCTCTTCTTTCTTCATTATAATTATAGTCAGCGGTGGTGGTGGTGGTAGTTGTGGTATTATGTGTAAGGTTACATCAGGCTGTTATTTGAAATACAAATGCAAGAACTGTGTAGAGAAATAAATATCTACACAATCAAAAAAAAACATCAAATATGTCTAAAACTATTAATAAACTGCATCAGTACGTGGATCAGTGAGGGCAGTCCAATATCTGATAAGTGACTTATTGGCACCTGATACTGATATTATTCTAATTAATACAATTTCTACTTGGCACTTTTTTTTTTATCTTCTCTTCTCTTGTGCTCTATTATGTGCAGGAGCTGGCAACGAAGCTCATGGAGCTGGTGTCAGTAGCACCGGTGGAGGTTCAGCGTGACATCATCACCAGTCTTCCAGAGATCCTGGAGGACTCCCAGCACCATGATATAGCCAGAGAGCTCAAGTGTGTGCAGAAAATCTCCACTACAGATCTTTGCTCTTTGCACTTCACGTGTGCTTTCAGAGTTGCTGATTCTACACTCTGCTGTTTCATCACTGTAGCACTTTACTCCAGGAGAACACTCAGTTGACCGTCCCCATCCTGGACGCCCTCTCCAGTCTGAACCTCACTTCCTCATTACTGACAGAGGTAGTACACACACACACACACACACACACACACACACACACACACACACACACACACACACACACACACACACACAGATGCTATTACACTTATATCTGAGGATGTATTCAAGGCCTGCCTGTCTGCTATCCCAGGTTCGGGAAGCTGTTATGTCCACCTTGGCTGCTGTTCAACTGGAAGACCTACCCATGGTGGTCAAGTTCATCCTGCACTGTGTCTCAGCCTCTGATGCCTATGAGGTCAGAGCTTGGATGACCACAGTGTTGTGCTTTTAAAAGACATAATTATTGTATCCTGTTTGTTATAGTACCTAGATTTTTTAAATCAAAATCATCGCCGTGTGTAGGTGGTGTGTAGTCTTCGCAAAAAGCTGGACTTGGAGCAGTGTGTTCTCCCCCCGGTGCTGCAGACTTCCCAGAGCCACGTGACGAGCAAAGGGTTGGTAGCATAAGACAACACACATTCACTGACAACTATATGTCAGCACATGAACCTGTTTTGAAGCAGGTCAGTGGGTTCTTGAGATCACATTCCTCAAGATTTAATCTAGTAAATCTGGTTTTGGAGCAGGTCTGCTTCCACGCCAGCAGCAGGCAGCAGCCAGGACAGCATTGCATTGATACTGGATGGCATCAAGTCAGCAGTGCGATTCCAGAAAACGATCTCTGAGGCTTGGCTCAAGGTGGGAAATTAATGAGTTCTTAATCCATCTTGCTTTAGTTGATTACTAAATGCCAAAGCTTTTGATCTATTTATTTTTTCATCATTTAAAATGAAGTCGTCTCAATTTCAGTGTCATAGACTGAACTTTTACTGTGTTTTTCGTTAGGCAATTGAGTCTGTGGATGAAGCGCAGGACCATAAGGTGAGGGTCATTGTTTCTTCATGATGATGTAGTTTATGATGTAAAGAATCAGCATTATGCACAGATACACCAGACTTTTTGTACTGAGCTCTTATTAGCACTTAACATACTGCACACTGTCGCAAAGTTTGAATGTAGACAAAATCTGACATTTTGAACTCAAGCACATTGAGTTGTATGTGCGTCGTTTATGTCTCGGCCTAAAATGTGCTGTGCCACATCAGATCATAGACCTATTGGTGCTGTTCATCCTCCACTCCACCAATGCCAACCAGAGCCGGCGGGGGGCGGAGAGGTTGCTGAAGGTGAAAGTGAGGACTGGACTGATCCAGGAGGCTCTGCTCCAGAAGACCTTCAGGGACTGCAGTCAGGTGGGTCAGACTGCAGACATATGGGCGTAAGTATAAAGTTCTGATGTAGTGATTGATTATTAATTGAATGACATGTTGATTCTCTAGGTCATGCGAGGGTATTTCCCCTCCATCCTGGCTCTGGCTCAGAGTCTGCTGCGCTCCCCCGACCCCTGCGTGGTGCCTTTCGGTGGACACATGTACCGACACTCGTTCACTGCCTTTGACTCTTACTGCCAACAGGTGGGTTTGGGATTCATTTTTAAGAGGAGTTTTTGAATATAAATTCGCCTGAGTCATTTAAATTTCATCCTGTATTATGTTTTATAGGAGGTGGTGGGCTCCTTAGTGACCCATGTGTGCAGTGGTGTGAGTGGCGAGGTGGACATGGCTCTAGAGCTGCTCTGTGGCCTGGTTACAGAAAAGCCCTCAGAAATGGCTCTGTATGCTGTTTTTGTGAAGGTAAGGAAGCCAACAGCTTGTCACTTGCAGTCTCTGATGGTGTACATGCAAAGGTTTAGTGTCTTGCCAGTGTGATTTGGATGAGTTTTGAACTGAGCAGGACATTTGATACAGGGAATCTTGGACTACATGGACAACCTCACACCGCAGCAGATCCGCAGACTCTTCCACCTTCTGAGTAAACTTGCCTTCGGGCACCAGCAGCAGGCCTCTCACATCCAGGTGCACATTCACAAGATGATCTTTTTTTTTCATTCAACACTTTTTCCATCTCTTCTTGCCATCCTCTCTCCCGCTGACCTACCTCTCTCGTTCCGTCCATCCCCTCAGGATGACATGCACATAGTCATCCGCAAACAACTCTCCAGCACCGTTCCCAAGTACAAGCGCATCGGCATCATTGGTGCAGTCATGATTGTAGGCAGCATGGGGGCCTTCAGGTAGGAGCTGTAACTCACCGGCAAAAGCAGTATTTTTCTTGTTCATTCTGTCAGTTTATCTCTGTGTTGATCACGCTCTCTGCCCTCCCACCACCTCCAGGCTGAAGGAGATAAAGCAGAATGGATCGTTACCCCCAGAGATGTTCAGACAGGTGCATATAAGCCATTAAAATAGAATGAACAATGTGTATGTTGCAAGGATATATTGCAGTTTGTGGCCTCTTACTTATTGACATAGATGCTGCACACCAGCTACAGGTTTGCTCTTTAGTAACTTAACCTGTGCTGTGACCTTCCTATGGAACCGGTCAGACAAAAAGGTCATTATTATTGGCTGAAAGCTGAGGTTTGAGGAGTATTTTCTCCAATCTTGTTCCACCTGCCGGCAGAGCACAAAGTCACTGCTCTCTGGATATGTTCATGTATGTGTGTACTGCTTGTTGCAGGTGACAGCCCTGTTGGAGCTTGTGAAGTCGAGCAGTGAAAGCTCACCTGAGGCTGCGGCTCTGTACTATGATGAACTGGCCAACCTAATCCTGAGTACCAGCCTGGATCCGCAGGTGCAGGTGTGTCTCAAACATTCACCATTCTTCTTACATCCTCATTTCTAACTATTTTAATTCATTATAGACATCAGTCCTGCAAGTAAGCATTATGGTCCTGTTATCTTCCTTCTACCAACAGGAAGCAATCGCTAAGAGCGTCCTTGATGACTTCCAGGATGACTTTGTGGTGGATCTAGGCCCTGAAATATCGGGGTTAGTGACAGACAGCTGGCAGCATAAGAAATTAACCATTTTAATACACTTGAACATTAATTCATTGAACTAGTGTCATTAATCCCTCCTGCCTGTGTGCCTCAGTTCCTTTCCATTTCCAGCCCGTGTGATGTACAACCTGGATGAGGAGGAGAGTCAAGGAGGCATTGCCATCGACCTGCTGCCTCTACTGGCCAAAGACATTCAGAACAAAGGAGAGCAGCAGCATCAAACCGAGAAGGCACACAAGTCAGTCGCCCCACAGCAGAATATTTAGTCAGTGATGATTTAC
This sequence comes from Chaetodon trifascialis, assembly GCF_039877785.1. Taxonomy (NCBI): domain Eukaryota; kingdom Metazoa; phylum Chordata; class Actinopteri; order Chaetodontiformes; family Chaetodontidae; genus Chaetodon; species Chaetodon trifascialis. The sequence goes on along the minus strand of NC_092058.1, from coordinate 16,178,142 downwards.
AGTTCAGTTTATGGTGTAATATCTTACAAACATGCATGTAAGCAATGAGTCGTTGGATTTGTTTCTTCCTGTATTTCCCGGGTGCAGGCGAGTGTCTCCTCTCTGTCTGTCTCCATTCTTTCGCCTCCTGAGGCTCTGTGAGGAGAAACAGCATCAGGGGGACCTCGAAGAGATCGACGCCCTGCTTGGTGAGGAAATGGAAGTCACACATTTCCCTTGGAGAGCAGCTTGTTCTCATTTCTCTTGCTCTTAAAATAATTGGTCTCTGTGTGTTTACATTTGCTGGAGCGCAGGCTGCCCTCTGATCCTCACTGACATGGACATCGTGGAGAAAACTGAGAGCCTGTCAAAAGCAGAGAGGGAGTTTCTCTGCACTTTGCTGTTTCACACCATCAACTGGTTCAGAGAGGTAGCTGCGTGTTCGTGTCAAATGGATTTGATTGATTTGTACACATTTTTTTCTCAAATTTAGAAGATATGTGACTAAAGCCGCCTCTTACCTCTGTGTTGCTTTAGGTCATAAATGCATTCTGTAAACAAAAAGAGATTGAGATGAAGATGAAAGTGATGAGTCGCCTGCAGAACATCACCTACCTGCAGACACTGTTGGAGAGGGCTTTGGCAGGTGATCCATCATTACTAGGGATCTAAAAATCTCACCATTATCCCACGAGATGTCAAGTCAGCTTAAGACATTGAAATTGTGTACTTCTGTTGACTGTGTGTGTTTCAGGAACACCTGGCTATGTTCCACCTATTGCCAACTTTGATGGAGAAAGCACTGATGGGATTATGCTTAGCTCCACTGCTCCTATGAACAAGACAAAGAAAGGTAAGCATGCCCAACAGAAGATTGTATACCAAATACTTTGAATAAGGAAACAAGTATTTACTTACTTGTGTACCTCGTATTGGTATTTAGATGGCACAGGGAAGAAGAGGAAGGCCCCTGGTAAGAATTCAGAGAACAACACTCAGCTTGATGAGACCATTGAAGGAGACAAAACTCAGCAGGTAAACCTTGACCTTTCACTTTATTCTCATATTTAATGTAACTGAGCTTTTTAAAAAATGGTGATTCTGCTTGTGCTGAAGGAGCAACCAGAGAAGGAGAAAGAAAAGGAGATCCGGCAAGGTGTGAGTCTGGTGGCCTACAGACCGTTTTTTAGAGAGCTGGACATGGAGGTGCTCAGTGTGCTGCAGTGTGGCATGCTGTCCCGCACACTGCTGGACTCTGAGCTCCACACCAAAGTAAGAAAAATAAGGAGTTTTGTTTTCTTATGAAAGACAGTAGGCCTTTTAAAAGTTTCTGTGTAGGACGCTGGAACTTATACATCTCTAATATTCTGACATGATTGAGGTGCAAGAGGAGGTCCTGCTGGGTCCTGCCGAGCTGGTTTTCCTGCTGGAGGATATGCTACGCAAGCTGGAGTTCAGTCTTACAGCTGCACCCGCCAAGAGAGCCCCTTTCCTTAAGGTACACAAAAAAGCCAATGCATAATGTCACAAATAGATCAGAGAAGTCATAACAAGGTCTGGAGGAAAAAATGCTCCTCTGTCACAACATACATCCATCCATCCATTATCTATACCACCTATCCCTTTCGGGGTTGCGGGGGGCTGGAGCCTATCCCAGCTACAATGGGCGAGAGGCGGGGTACACCCTGAACCGGTCGCCAGCCGATTGCAGGGGTCACAACATACATATTTTAGGTTATTGTATCTTCACATATTCATTATTATTCTCCTTGAGTGTATAAAACTGGAATATGTAGCCCTCTATGAGAAAAACCCTGATGAAATATTTTCTTTCTTTTCTTCAGGCAAGGACTGATAAGAGTGTGGGCTTCTCCCACCTACAGCAGAGGAGCTCCAAGGATATTGCTTCCTGCTGCGTCCAGCTGCTGCCTGCCCTCTGTTCACACCTGGAGAACTGCCACAACCATTTTCAGGTACAAATCCAAACAATAAGGTGGGTTTCCATCCATTGTGCATTATGCACATTTTCAATTTGTGCATGTCAAGTCCTGATGGGAAGCGCTAAAAAATTCAAAATGTGCATTCATTTGTATTTTCTTTGTCTACTTTTCTCTAAATTTGGTTAAAATTTGCACAACATTTGGATGGAAACCTCATTAATCTATAGCTATGAGTGACCTTGTCTCTTTCTTCCAAGTATCAATAAAAATACACTTTGTCTTTGTTTTTTTTTTCTTTGGCCAGGCATTGCTTTCTGAGAACAACGGTGTTGTGGACGGACCTGCCACAGATGTTCAGGAGCACCAGGTGATGTCCTCAGGCTACCAGCTGCTCCTGCAGGTCCTGAACTCCACCTTCAGCTGGTGAGGAGGACCAGCACCACTGACTCTCACATCTGACATTAAATCTTTCATCTCTATAGACAGTCAGAGTATTATGTCTGTGGAAGCGTCAGTGTGTCCTGTTTACTTTTGTCCCTGATATGTGTGCATGTATGTGTGTATTTGCCAGGTCTGGATTCAGCCAGCCAGGACAGCGGAGCTTACGGAAGAAGGCTCTGGGAGTTTTGGCTGGACGACTAAAGGAGGGAGGTGCTGAGTTGACTCTGGATCAGCTTGTAAAGTGAGTGATTAAGAGCCAGAGAGGAGTGACCACTACATATTTGTATTATTTATCTATTCATCTATTTGTTTATCACATTCAATTTCACAGCTTAAAGCCAGATAATAAGAATTCAAAGTCGTCTTACCGTCTTTGCAATACGGTAGACCTAGTCATAGAAATAAATGCATTATTTAATATCTGTGTGTCCAGCAAAGAACAAGGCACACTTGCAAAACGATGACCGAATCAGATGTGTCTTTGCCCCTTTTTGTTTGTTTAGACACAGCTTTGAGTACCTGGTGAACTTCCGCAGCACCGTGCCGAGTCTCAGCACAGCCCTGTGTCTCTCCCAGCTTCTGTCCACCGTGTCAGAGAAAGGAGGGAACCCTGCTGCCTACAGAGAGCAGACTGGTCAGTTTGATATGTTCCCTCATCTAAACTAACTTACCTACCATCCAGTGTGTGACTGATGATGATTGGCTGATTTTTCTTCCTAGCTTCCCTGGCGAAACGTTTCCTGAGCCAAGAGTGGGTGACAGCCAGCGGAGAGAGGGAGCGAGGGAACAAATTCAATGAAGCACTTCACACTCTGCTGAGGTGTGTCCGCATGCCAAATCAACGGAAAGCGACTTAGATTCTTGTATCAAAGCCTGCCTGATACACTGGAAATGGGTTGTAGCTTATCACACATGTATTGGTATCAGCATATATGATGCCATCGGTAAGTTTGTGGTAATTTACAATCATGTCGCTGTTACATAGTGTGACCACGACAGAGCAATGAGAACAGTACATTTTCCACCTGTAAAATGTGGAACCGGTAAGGTCTCAAATATCTTTGTAGGTATCAGCCTTAAAATTACAGCAGTGGTTGGCAGTTCATCAAATTAAAGAATTTAAAATGATTTGTAGAAAAAGGACCTCAGGAACCTTTAAAAATCATTCATATGTCTTTTCTATGTTTGTGCGTGTGTGTTATTTGCAATACAAACTGTTTAGGGAAATTACCTCTGGCTCTCAAATGCATGTTCATGTACATCATGCTGTGTGGTAGAGGCAAACAAACGAGTATCAAGTCCAGGAAGTTGTGCTGTCCATGCAGGCTTGTAGTTCAGTGTGTTTGTCGTCACTCAGTAAATGATTGAAGTCGCTGTTTTGTTGAATCTTTCTCCAACTATGACTAATGCATTAATGATAAACTTTGAAGAAATTCTTTGTCACATGCTCCCCCTGAACCCATCCCCACCCTGAGCACCTGCAAGTTGTAGCACATTTATAAAGCACACAGTTGCTAGTTAACACCATTTATTATCATGCTGTTATAATTGTGACACATGTCTAAAATGTTTGATTATGGTGTCTTTTCTCCTCTCTCTGCAGCATCTACCTGGAACATGTCGATGATGTTCTGAAGGCAGTGGAGGAAATAGCTGGACAAGGAATCCCCGAGCTCCTCAATGCATCAAAGGATGAGAGCTCTCAATCGTGGCCCACTCTCAACAGGTAGCTCCTCATCACCGTCAGTCCTTTGGGTTTAGTCGTCTTATAGCAAAATGTCAATATTATTATTATTATTATTCTTTTGTTCATTCTTACTTTGTCTCATTTTTTCTGCAGGCAGACATTCCTGGTGTTCTACAAAGTGTTGATGGCAGAGCTGGAAAAGGCTGCCAGGAAGATTCCTGCTTTCAAAATCAGCGACAACACTGAGGTCAGCCACTAGGTGTCGCCCTGTGCAATGTGTTCTCCTGCGTACAGCATACCTGAGAGTTCAGTGGAATCTGAGCCAGAAAACACTGCTACACGTCTGCTAAAAAGTGGCAAAGCAACAGTTATACTTGTAAACATTTGTGAATTCCCATTTGTTTAAATGTGTGAACTGTGAATTGGTCTGTAGTGTGTTTTTGACTGTGCACTAGGATGCATAACGAATGCTTATTTTCTCCTCAACAGTGTGCACTTCCCCATACTTTGTGTGTCTGAACTTTTAAAACATGTAATACATGTCCTCCTCACAGGCTCAGAGTGAGAAGCTGCTGACATGGAACCTGGCTGTCCGAGATTTTCACATCCTGGTCAACCTAGTTAAGGTCTGTTAGCATGATCTAATGGCTTTGAATACACTGATTTTGAAGTTAGACCTCATCTCTGATTTTCTGTGATATTAATAATAATTAATAATAATAATATTTAATTCATACTGAAGGTTAAATTTACAATATGTGCATTAATGGCTTATTGCTAGTGCTTAAAAAATGAGACCTTCCCCAACTTTCTCAGTTGCCTACAACCTACAAGTTACAGCTAGGTGGCTAACCTTAGCGTGCTTGCTCGCTAACATTTTCTCCACCAAAATCTGAGTGGATATATTAGCAGGCTAGCTGATACTAACTTGTGTTTTATGACAAATGTGTTGATTTTAGCAATAATAACAATAAATGATGTAATCATACAAAGCAAAGGTCTATAACCAACAACTGCCTTCTACAAGCCAAGAGCGATACAAGGCAGGAGCTGCCAACTAGCTAACTGTATCCTAAACTGCAGTGGGATTGGCCGGCTGGCTGTGGCTTGGCTGCGCTGCGTGGGTCTATCTTTGGCTATAGCATGGTATTGGCTGATGGAGTGATCCACAAGCTAGTTAGTTTCATTGAGCTGATTGTCCAAATAAAATACAAGCACATTACAGACAGTAACAATGTTCTGAATATAATGAGATTTTATTTCCAGAAAGTTACACAAAGAACCTTTAAATTGGAAGTGCCACTTTTTATTTTTTATCATTTAATCTCATCACTTTTTTCCCAGCTAATCTTTGTTACTCTGAAACAACTCGAGTTAGGTTCATCAGCTCACTAATATGTGCTCTAATCTTATTACAGGTGTTTGATTCTAGGCCGGTGCTCAATGTGTGCCTAAAGGTGAGCTGGCTGTGCATCCTGGGAAAATTCACATTCAGGTGAAGCTGCCGTCACTTTGTATTAACTGATTATAATGTTGTTACTGGCAGTATGGCCGCCTGTTCCTGGAGTCCTTCCTGAAGTTGGGAATGCCACTACTGGACAACAGTTTCAAAAGGCACAAGGTACACATAAAGTCCTGTCACCTAAAACTGTTAATAAATGACCTATTAAGCTGATCATTAAATTGTGTATAGGTATGGCCTTGGACAATTAGACACTGGTGTTAATTAATTAAATCTGATGTTATTACTTCTGCCTATAATACTCAACTACAGCACACTTTACTCAAGGGAATTTGCCCTGTTCCTGATTTAATATAAGCAAAAGGCAATTAACAAACCACCCCTGACATTTTAGTGCTGATCTAATCAATATACTGTAAGTATTAATTAAGTTGGTTATTTAGAGACATGTATTTTGATATACAAGCCTGGACTTATTGTTATTGGCTTATTACTTAAGCCTGGAAAATATTGTCTTACAACCCCAATTTCAAACATAGACTCAATTGAAAATAGTACAAAGACAATATATTTAATGTCTGACCTCATCAGCTTCATTAATTCCTGTAAATATCTGCTTATTCTGATATGGATGCAGCAATGTGCTTCAAACAAGTTGGGACAGGAGCAACTAAAGACAGGGGAATGCTCCAAAAACACCTTTTTGGAGCATTCCACAGGTAAACAGGTTCATTGGTAACAGGTGAAAGTATCATGATTGGGTATGAAAGGGGCATCCTGGAAAGGCTCAGTCGTTCACAAGCGAGGATGAAGAGAGGTTCACCACTTTGTGAACACATGATTGTATAAAGAATATTAATACGTGGACATGGATTCTGATTTTATTTATGTTTTATGCATGTATCCATTGGATACATGTATAAAACGTGTTTTTTCTAGTTTATCCCTTGAGCAAATGTATTCATACCTTGCTTTATATATAGGTCCGTGTTTTCTGCTTCTGCTGCCTTATATCATTCATGTGTGTTGGCACTAGAGCATGAGCACAGAGGAAGATTCTGTGTTGTTGTGATGTGACAATCTGTTTTGAATCTCTTTTTCAGGAGGATGTCCAGAGCCTGCTGAAAACCTTCCAGCTCAGCACCCGGCAGCTCCATCACATGTGTGGACACTCCAAGGTAGCTATAGATCACACAGTTTCTCGCTCATTCATCATAAATTACAGACATCCATCTGCTCGTACTGGTGCCAGATCTACCAATTTGGGAGTACAAAATATTCCTGTTAAATTTCAGAAAGGACAGTCAGAGTCTGGACAGTGCATATGTTAATCTACAGGAGCTCCATAAGTAATGAGCCTTGTCCTAATGTGCTCAGATTCATCAGGACACAAGCCTGACCAACCACGTACCAGCCTTAAAAAAGAGCCTGGAGCTGTTTGTCTACAGAGTGAAGGCCATGCTGATGCTCAACAACTGTCAGGAGGCATTTTGGATTGGCAACCTGAAGAATCGCAACCTGAAGGTATAATAATACTGAGCTTATAGTGTGTGTCTACTCATGTTTGAGTCATTCCCTTAAAAGAACAATATATTCTGCAGGGTGAAGAGATTTTGTCTCAGAGGTCACAAGAAAACGAGGATGATGATGATGACAATGAAGAGCAACGTTCACCGCTGCCTCAGGAGGAGTCAGAGGATGAGGTACCTGCCACTTCCAGAACGTATTATGTTCACAAATGACACAGGAATACTGTTATCTCCCCGCAGTTTTGATCTAATTTTGTTGTTTGTATTTATCTCTTATGATAAAAGGTTTGATTCTCTAACATTTTGGGACAATCAGCTGTGTCTTAACCAAGATTTAAGTATTTTAAGCATTATAATATACTTCCTACTATAATCATCTAATAATTAATAATATCACTTGAAATTCTGGCACTGTGAATAACATTAGTACCATTTAAACACAGAAAAATGACATTTTTTCATAAAACTAAACTAAGTGCATCAATAAATAAACCACAGAATCAGAATACTGTTGAAGTAAATGCAAAGTGACTGAAAAGATTAGCAGGAGTGGGGTCAACAACACAGGTTTAATTTGAAGGGATAAGCAGCACACAATAGTAATACAGTGAGTTATATAAGCCGGCCAAACAACGTGTTCCCACTGCTGCTGAGTGGGTCATTATTTTGTGAAGTTTAAACCGTACAGGTCAGCCAACAGGAAGTTGAAACGGTAGAGGGCAGTGGGCTGATAAGATAACTGGTCGAGCTCTGCAGTAAGCTAATGATTAGTGGATGACACAGCTAACGGAAAACGTTTCATATGGTGTTCGTTCCAAGTCTCTTTTTTTTCTACTGCTGCTTCATGTAAGCGGGTTCAGAACTTTAATTTTGTACGTTTGCTGAGTGTTTGTCATGTGCTTTCCATCAGGCCCAGCAGACTGACTCAGAGGAAAGCAAGAAGGTCAACAGAGAGGACGATGTGGATCAAAGCGATTTAACAAATGACTCTGACTCCAACTAACAGAGCAAAACAGAGATTTAAAACATTTTGTGGATCACATTTTGATGTTGCAAACACCAGACGAGTTTCAGTGTCTTTTTACATCAGCACTTTCTTTTATTGTTAAGCATGTGGTAATAACACCGCAAGCACGTTAAAAAAATTCATGTCATGCATTTATGATCTGCATGTTTTCTTTCCCGTTAAAGATAAACGTGCCTAATAATTAGGTGTTTTCACATTAGGTAGTGTTCTGAAAGAGAAGTGTGTTGAATTCTATTTGTTTACCAACAGAATAAAATCTAGATTGTAGAGAGATTGTTTCGGTTTTATTTGTCATTCAGTGTTCAGTGTTTTTGAAGCAAGAGTAATTCATTTGAAATAATTGCCACATGAATAGTCCCTATGAAAGATATTTTTTTAGATGTTAGATAAGAGATAAAGCAGCTTTGATACTGAAACAAAATGAAAAATGAAAGTATTGGTTATTCATTAAACTTTAGGCTGTTGTGTAATGAACAGAGGAGGTTTCACTTTTAAAAAAAAAAAACAGCTTGTCCTTTTCTTGTTTTTTTTAAAGCAACACTATAACTGACAAACAGTTGTTTAAATGTTTTACATAAAGCATAAACTTTGTGGCATGTAAGTGCCTTTTTTCAAGTAATTTTCTCTGAACGGGTGAACACTGGTGAAGCTTGGGAAAAGAGCCCGACAGTACACAAACACTGAAGTCTTTGTTCCTGGAAAATCCCATAAAGAGGGACAGCAATGATTAGCATAAGCTTTAAATAAAGGCATGAAATCTCTGTGATACTCTGAAGTTCTGGTGACTCATTCGTGAACATGTTAAAACAGGATCTGAAAGATGATTTAAACGCTGTACGGTCGGGAGAGGCCGGAGGTCAAGAGAGCATTCTGCCTGTGCTTCCACCTGGCCAACTGAAAAGGAGGAGCTAAACCAGAGACTGAGGCTGCAAAAAAGGGGAGAATAACTCAGTGGATGTGATGGACATAAACTCCATCTGCTTATCGCTGTACGTTCGGTTAAAACCAATTAAACTTAAACATCTATGTGACAAAGAGACTGTTCAGGTCAAAACACGTGTTCCAAACGTAGCTTTGCTTATTAGATCATACACGCGTACTCTGTATAACCAATGAATACCTTGCTTATTTTTTTCAGTTTTCGTTTCTGCCTTGTTAGGCTGTTTTTAGATTTTGTAGATTTTTAGACATAGGATTGTATGTATGGAAGTTAATTATAGGCAAAACTATTTTGGGCACAGAACAATTTGAAGTGTAACCAGCAGGCGAACAGGTGAGATGTGTTTGTACAGATTTGGATTTTGAGTGCAGTCAGCTCAAAAGGCGCCCTCACCTTTCACCAAAGTGACTAATGCAGCTTTAAGTTTTGCAAATCAGACAAATCCTCAAAAACTGATGACAAAAAGCTTCAAACATCATGTACCAAAGAAAGTTTTGTTTGTTTTTTTTTCTTTGAAATATCGATCAAACCACCGATTCTTTTCTACTTTATTCTCTAAATCTGTCCTGGTTTACAGGTGTATCCCCGCACACTCAAAGCCACCGGATCCGCTTCATATTTTGTCCTCAATGAATTTCCAGTTTCATGAACTTAACGTCAGTAGGACTGGTTAAACAAAACCTTTAGCGTTTGCCTCTACAGTTCCTAAAAGCAGCACTGACAACTGCCTGACAGCACCGACAGCCTTTAGATAATCCCGTAACATCATTTAGAGAGCACGAGAGTCCGTGAAAGAAAAAAAAAATTTCGATGAAAATGCAAGAAATCGCCTCATTTTGTCCCGCCACTCTATCATCTCTCTCTCTGCTCAGCCTCCTGGGTTGAACCATGGCAATGAAAAGAGGGGGTGTCTTTGCCATAAATGCGTATTTTATGGTCACAAAGGTTTATACTGCTAATGATGAGTGATTTTTAATGATAATTACGTGATATATGTACATGTGAAATTTTTGAAGCGTTATCAACATATGCAAATCAGTCTTTTAAAAAAAACCTCAACTCCTCCCACCTCAGGAGGCGAGAATGGTCTATCCGGGAAGCATGTTCCACTGTTTGGGGAAATGCTATAAACAAACTGTCTTTCCTGTCAACTTGAACGACTCTCTCGTTTTACGTTTCAGGCCATTGCGACTGTGAAAAGCACATTTAACACCTCATCCTGAATAGCGACGTTTTTCGTGTTGTCGTGTGAACCTGCTGGACCACAGTCTCGGTGTATGTGACCCGGAGGGAGGACGCTTAGGCTTGACAGGTTTTTACAGATTGTGTTGACTGTAGCTGCACCGCTTTGAGAAACCATGTCTGATCTAATCCTGGTGCTCCTGTTAGTCGTGCTCTTGGTGTGTTTGATTGTGACTATCGGCGGCTTCCTGCTGTACTCGGGACTACTGTCGGACGTGATTATAAAGACCGGGCCACCTCCTATCAGAAATGTGACCATTGCTTATAAATTCAAAGAGGGATCATACAAGGACTGCGGTGCACTTTACACTGAAACCTGCAGCATCGGGCCAAAGTTGAGCACCATCGGTGTTTTCTACGATGACCCCAAGCAGGTGAGACCCCAGCGTTCAGTACCTGTTAGTCTAAGCACACAGCAGTGAGTCTGTGTTTACACTTGACCTCATGACACAACCACAAAACCCAATGTACTTTGTTTCCTGATAAGATGTAACAGTTAAGATATGCTTCATTTGACCTGGACAATCTTAAAGGTCACACAAAAACTAAGATTAAAACTTAGATTTACACCGTTTGAGTGAGATCTGATGAGTTGTTATTGTGAATATAATGTATTTAGCAGCAGTCCAGGCATAAGATCTTGGAGATATGAAAGTATAATATAGACGGGCTATAAAATGTCATGAAGTTGTAAAACGTTCCTGTCACAGTTTCCCAAGCAACCAAGCATCTTTAAATTGTTTTTTTTCCAGGCAACAGTCCAGGACCAAAATATATTTCACATACTCTCATGTATGACAGCAAATTGTCACATATGAGAAGCTGAAACCAGCAGCTGTTGTGCATTTTTGCTAAATAACGATTATTTTCATTGGCGATCAATCTGTTCATTGTTTTCTCGATTAATCAATAAGTTGTTAGGTCTATAAAAAGTCAGAATGTGGGTCCTGATTCAACAAAAGGGGAAAAAGTACAGCGTTATTGTCAGTACTGTCAGTGTCCAGGACTAGAGTGGTACAACCAGAGGAAAAAAAAAGATGCTGATTCATTGTCTGTCCATCGTCACCACTAATCATTTAGCTCAAAAGAACTGTTTCACAATCTCATTGAGTGTCTAATGTGATTGTCTGCTTCGCAACAGTGATGTCAGAAAGTCAAGGACATATGTATGCAAGTGTAAAGTACAGTTTAACTCGATGTAATTGGGTGTAATTCAGCCTGTGTGGCTCAAGGGGTTAAATGCACAAGCAGCCTTTTGAAGGAACTGAGGCTGAATGATGAAACCAGTCAGCTGTTCAGTGCCACGTTGCACTGTTGATATTTTTTCCCTCTCATCTGTGGTTCCACGGTGCTCTGACTAAAAGATGGTAACCGGACTCCAGAGTAGAAGGGCAAACACAGCCTCTTCACGTGTGTCTGAAGAGAACTGCTGGATGTCTGAAAAAGTACACTTTATGCTCGAAGTCTAAATGTCTATGAAATGACAGTCACACTCCAGTGAGAGGCAGCGACCCCCCCTCTGTCATCCTGATCCTAATCCAAAACCAGATTCGGTATAAATGGGTTGTTCCTCAGCTGAGATCTCTTTTTGTTGCCTGCTTTCATTTCGCATTCCACCGTTCATCACGAGTTGTGTTTTTAGTCAACAAGAGATGTCTGCACAACAGCTGCTTGTTAGACGAGAATGTTTGTAGAGTTCCCAGCTGATGTGGGCAGAGTACACACACATATGGCGTGTGGTAAGATAAAATATCTCCGAGGCACAATCTAGCCTATTTATGGCTTATTCCTGGATTTAACAGGAAAAATTAAGTGTGCAACGCTCGGTCTGCGCTTTGATTAGCTTATACTGAGTCAGTTCTGCTGACATTTCAGTGCTGAGTCTGTTATGGTCGGGTGAGTTAAGCCATCTGACAAACAGTATGGCAAAATGGAGGCTTCTGGCACGTCAGCCGAAAGTGCACAGTGATCTGGGCTGGGTAGCTGACAAGGGCCACATACTGTGATGTTGGGCAGCTTAGTTTGTGTTACGAAGTCTGTTGAGTTTCATGGTTTCTGACACTATATGATCACTTCTTAAGGTAAGATGCAGTGTTCAGCCATAAGCAGCTGCTGTGCCAAGTCATAATTTTAGTTATCCTTTGTGGAATAAAGCATGTGGCACGCTGTCTGTCTGTCTGTCTGTCTGTCTGTCTGTCTGTCTGTCTGTCTGTCTGTCTGTCTGTCTGTGTACCCCTGCCAGTTTCTCTGCAGCATGCTGTCCTTTTAGTGGAAACCCTGACTGTGAGTCATACCAGTGGAAAGTTGTGGCAAGAGGCTCACTGAGGAGCTTTTAAAACTTTTCTGCTGCTGTCAGAATTTGTGGAGAGTCTTGATCATAAGGGACCATTATAGGATGTTCAGAGGTCTCTACATGGGCGGAGAGATTTATTTACGGACGCGGATTTGATGACTCTGTCCTCTGTGTCCATTTTGACATGATCTGATGTACGGACATCTGACCTCCTTGTGGAGAAAAATTAGTCATCACAGAAATAAACCAGGTGTGAGAACATTCAGATTCAAAGTTTAGGAGCTCAAAATACAAACGTGCAATCAGACTTTGACTTGTAGAACAGGAAACAGCCAGAGAAGCCAGGTCCACTGACGCAGAGAAAAAAAAAAAGCCCAGTCATTGTGATAGCTAAACATTTCTATTTGTAGTAATGAGTTAAAGCAAATGTTTATACATACAGGAGTAAGCTTTACAGTCTTGACTGGGCCTTTGTGACGGAAGCTGTGAAGGGCTGTGATCATAGCTGATTGTTTTGTTTTGTGATATGAGAATTTGTTGTCCTTAGTGGACAGAGGCCACCAGTCTGTAAGTGAGGTAAAATGGGAGAGATGCCGTATGTCTGAACTTTGGCCCAGATAGAATTTCTAGAGAGTAGTAATACTTGTTTTTATATGACTCTGTCCTAAAGTCCATTGCAGTAATTAAAGAATACATGTGGACTGTTGGAGGAGGTCAACTCTATGTTGCCATGTTTAGACTTGACCTCAATACTTGCGGTGGCCTCTTCATCCAGTGTAAGCAGCAGCTACATCTTTTCACTATGCTACCATGACCTTGAGATGGCAAAAGTGTTCAATGACACATGTAATAATGGTGCAGAGCAGTCAAATCACCAGTTCAGAGCGGAGAAAAAAAAAATCAAATGGTTCTTGTTGTCAGGATTTATTTCAGGAAAAATCAACGTTTGAAACTCCATGTGTGGATGTTTCTGCAGTCGTTCTAGCAGAGCTGAATTTCCCTATAAATGGGTAATTAATGCCATGTTGCATACACAGTGTCTCTGTACAGCCTGAACCACATCAGGTCTCAGATATGCAGTCATGGTCAGAATCACCTTCTTTAAGTGGTTACCGTGCAGATGGCTGTTCATTACATTTAGAAGGAACAGAGACACTGCTCCGATGGTTTCATCCACCCTTGTAAGCCTGCTGGTTTAATGTACACCACAGCCACTAGATGGCAGTGTTAGCATTGAAATTGAGTTGTGTGGGAGGTGGACGCATCCTCCAAACCACATTGATCTTTATGCTTAATTTATTACCATGGCACAAGTAATGTGACTCAACCTCTTAAAATTCATTCAGTCAAAAACGAATTTCATCATTTCAGATGGAATTTCAAACCTACACAAGTGGCTGTGTAGTAATTGGTCACTGTGATGCCACACCAGTGGTTTCCACTCGTGGTTCTAGATCCAGAGTATAGCTGGTTTCCAACAAATTGCAGTCATTTGCATTCACCCTGCATTCAAGTTGTAATACAGCCCCTGTTTAATGACTAGGATGAAAGCCAGCAGGACTCTGTGTCCAGAGGACCAGCTTTCAAAACTAACTACACCAACGGATCAAATTAATCACAGAGTGTGGAGAGAGCAGGCTGCTCTGTTTTAGTGACTAAATCCACTGTATATTTGTCAAGTGAGACAGCTCTTTGGACAGCTGTGGACTGTTTGATTTCACTAGTCTGCACTGGTAAAGGTGGGTGGGGTGGGCTGACATCCTCACCTCGCTCTGCGGAGCCACTTGAGGCAGCACCAATTAGCACGAAATCAAGTAGCTCCTCTTGATGCCTCTTGCCTGCGTATGTCCATTCATGCATGTATGTGTTTGCATACTTCTAATCATCATCGCTTATTGTCACAAAGGCCTGAGGGATTGAACAGTTTAGCAGTTTGGCTCACAGGGGTCAAGTCAACTGGACGCTGACCCGCCACATGGGAGGCTGTACTTAAAACTCACCAAAACAATTCAAGGCAGCGTTGCCTCAGGCTCTGCTGTAATGGGGCTTTGACACGAGTATTGAACAAATCCCAGACTGGATAAAGTGAAAATCTAAATCATTGAATTCCCGGGTTGCAGCCCTTTGTTGTGTTGGAGAATGGCAAGGAGTAAAAAATCCACTGGCAGGCTGCCTGTCTGCAAGTAATCTCCAGAGCAGAAGTCATTAATGAGAGTGGGCAGCAGTGAATGCTCAGAGGCCAGTTTGTGTGTCACGAAAAAAATAAAAAAAAACTACCAGAGAGTAAGAAACAAAAACAAATGTAAGTTTAGTGTCCAAATAGAAGTAGTAGGTTTATGCATTTATTTAAGCGTTACGCTGTGTGCAGTGGATATGATCAAAGTCTGTCCATACTTGGTCGATCTGCACAGCAAACGCAGCCGCCTCTGACACTGATAACATGTTTGTATTGAGGCTAAACCAGAGCTGCTGTTTGGTTCATCCTCTGATCTACTGAATTCCCACTTAGCTTTAGCTTCAGAGGCAAACCCGCTCCCTGTGACAAGCAGGAGAAAATGAAATGTTGTGTAGACGTACATGGGAGTGGCAGTGAGAGATGAGGCGAGGCGTGGGACTGCCTTGGAAGAGGGTGTCTAAATTGGTAGGAGTCTGACTCACCTTGAGAGTCTCGCAGTGCTCCAATTCATCAATCGGAATTTCAGATCAGAGCGCCGAGCATCGCCGCACTCCCAGTCAAATTTATTAGCATTTTACTGCCGCTTGTCTGTCGGCCGACAGCAACAACATGAAAGGGGGGCTTCTGGCAAGGAGTTGCCGCTTTTAAAGGTGGATATAAAATGAGAAATAAATACGCTGATACTCTGAAGTCTGGTCCCACAGGTCTTCAAGTCAATATTATGCAAGATTGTGAACATGCCGGCTTTTCCTATAGCAAAGCACCCCATTAATGTTTATGGACATCTCTACAGTGAGTGAGATGCTGCAAAACCAGGAGGCAGAAAGCCAGAATCTATTAAACGGGGAGATGCTTTTTTCTCCTGCAACACAACTGTTGAGTGTATTTTTAAGATGCCGTGTTGATCCATTTTCCCAAATTGCGCAGAGAGAAAGACGTTACTCTACAGGCTGACATGTTCCGATTAGTCTGTGAGACAAGATGGTGAAGAATGGCTTTAAATCTTCTGCGCCATCAATCCTGTGACATGTATTGGCTCTTCACCCTGTGTTATGATGCGCAGGATATTGGATTACACAGGCGAATGTTTATCAGAGCAGCTTACAGAGAGCAAGGAGGTGGAGAAGGAGAGTTGAACATTTGTAGAGAAGGAAGCAAGCTTATGCAGAGTGGAGGCAGGAATTGATTCATATCTCCTATTAGAGGAGATTATCTCCCTGCTCTGTGACATCTGGCTGGAGGAGTGCCACACTGTGTCCAGCTGGCCAAGGAGTGGTGAACCAGCACAACAACTGTGGCGAAGGAAAACTGTGTCCTGCCTCCAGCAGGCTGCTTATCCTCGCCAGTAATTATACATGCCAGAACTCCCAGGATGCCATGTGTAATTACCAGCTAAGTCTGAGCACAGCCTAAAGGCACCGAGCTGCACTTGGTGAAAGAGAGACAGAAAAATAGATTTCCACTGGCTCCTGACTCAAGGGGCCATTGGGGGGCCCACGCCTCGTCACTGCTGCGGATATATAATCTGATTTAGGTGCTTGAGGGCCCCCACCCCACCCCCCCCCCCCCCCCCCCACACACACACACACACACACACACACATACACATTCAAAGGAGGACATATTGATGTTTGCACTTTGAAAATGTCGTAATTTTCATGTATCAGTCAGTGTCATGGTTGGTTTTTCTTGGTGCCCAAATTGTAAAATGAACCTAACTGCTTCCTTTGCTAAATCAGTGAGCGTAAATAACTGCATCACTGCAATTGCTGCTCCATTAATTGAGCTGCAAACCGCCCCATCACAGCATACCTGTGGTCCCAGTGCTCTGCAGCCCAATTAGTTTCAGTTCCCTTCCTGGTGACTGTGTCTCTGCTGCCTCGTCTGCCTGCGGGGGGGCGGGGGTGGTTTCCAATCAGCTCAGACAGGTTATCGCCCTGACACACTGAGGCGAAAGGCAGCTCTTGTGGAGAGATTGCCTATCCCGTAGTCTTCTGTTCTTCTTGCTCCCCATGTGTCAGGTTCTCTGCTTGTTCATGGACGCTCCCTAAACACCATCTGTCTCGGTGTTCCAGATATAGAAAGGAAATGATGCCGTGAACCACTGAACAGAAAGAGAGAGCTCCCAGAAAAGGCAGCCATGTGTGTTGTTTGTGTGATGTATTTATCCAATGCGGATGGACTATAGATGAGTTCTGCTTTTTTTTGGGGGGGGGGGAGGCTGTTACGTGCTCTTCACGAAACAGCGTGTTCTTTATGAATGCTGCATTTGCTGCTTGTCATGCTCCACTGCAGATGTTGATGTGAAGATGGAGTGGAGGTCCAGAGAGGCTCCAAATCTGCAGATTTATCGACTGCAGTGCAGTGAAGGACCCTTGTACAATCACAGCCTCTTAACTCCTTTCTGGCATCATGGTAAACTCGGTGTGCCAACAAAAGCCTGAAGGGCAAGGCTGATGTGTTGCTCACAGGCATTTTTTGGATTTCAATGGCCCTCTTCAGTTGTTGACTCGCATACTACAAGGCAACATAAACAGCAAGAGAAACTTATTGATTTGAAGCTCTTGTTGTCTCTCACAGCAATGCTGCTATGTTGACTTTACATACTTTGTGTGGTTTGTTTAAAGAGAGAGCTGATCTTACACTCTCTCAATGTTAATCGCTCCCCCTCTGCTAATTTAGCTTTGCATTTTCAGCCGGCTGGCAGTTGTGTTTTAATGAGCGTGGTAATGGTCCTCGGTCAGGCAGAGTGTGGCACGCTCATTATGATCTCTGTCTTTAAGTTACAGTAGGGCAGAGTGCTGGCCGCTTGCCTTGTTGGTCCCTGTCCTCTCTAACCTGCTCACGCTTCACAAATGACCGATTGTAACCAGGGCTGGTGCTCCAAGCAATGCTTCCCAAGTGGCGATCGCTAGTAGGGAAGAGATGCAGGGCCAAGTGGAGGAAAGATGAAGAGAGTAAATCCTCATTACGTGGCAGCTAATAAAGAATTACCTCTGTCTGCTGTACCTTTTTATTGTTGGAGAGCCCTCATCCATCAAAAAAAAGGCCCTCAAGCAAAGAATTGCTTTTGAAATTACTTTCTCTCCCAACAGATCCTTGGAGACCTGGCTTAGGGGAATCAGGTAGAGCTGGGGATGGCCCCATTTGTGAGGGGAAGCCATCTTAGAGTCCCGCGAGCCCTGAGTTGGCTGTATATTTCCTTTTTTTTCCCCATTAATGAGCTCACTTAGCATAGGGAAATACAGAAAATGAATGTTTGCCTTAGACGAGCCCAGCAGAGACATATTCAGATGAGATTAAGCATTCCTGTAAATCTTTCAGATAGCTTCAGCGTGCTTTCAGAGGACTTTACAAGTCACAGTTAACTGAATTGTTTTTTTGCAGCTTGGCACAGAAAGGCAATATGTCAGTGTTCAGTTTCAGAGGTGAAGGCTCCACAGGCTTCCCATTATCTGACTCTCTGCTTCTCACCCCCGGCCAAATCAAAAGCCGCAGTTGGCTTTCCTCGGCTACCTGTGAGAAATGGAAACGCACACTCTCTTTCAAAACGCGGCTTTGGCAGCCGCTGACTTTTGGAGTGCCGCTGCCCGGCGTGGACAGCATCTGAGAATTTCTACCTTTTGCAGCGTTCGAATTTTTTAGACTCCAACAAAACAACTTTGGTGGGGAAGCCAAGACAAGTACATGGAGTGGTGTTCCTCTCTTTCCTAATTGCCTGGAGTCTCTGGGGTGTGTTATCTGGGGGGAAGCAGAGATGAGATGCAGTCAGGGCTGCTGTTTGTTCCTGCCACTGTGTGGGATGTGAATGATAGCTGGAGCCCTGAATGATATCATTAGTGAACTACTGGTTTGGCTAACACACTCTAGACTATCAGTGCGGAGAGCATGAGAGATAGCGAGATGGTAAGATACTGAAGCTAGACTGTGGGAGGACAGTTGTTATCCCCTCTGTGTTTGAATGCTTATTGTTGCGTCTTATCGTAGACCGCCAGTGTTGACGCGGGGCCGCTCTGGACGGCAGGCTTGTTGACGGCCCATACGTTTGATGCATTCATGTAGGAGAAAGGGTGATGCAGTTGTTTACAGGCCATGAAACAAAGGTGCTGAACAATTATATGAGTATGGCCTGTAGGACGAGGTGGTCTGATATCGGGATGATATGATCATATTGTCATGTTACTGTTTGACAAAATGATTCTGTCCTGATAAATACAGTTTATTATTTTTGTGGATTCAAGGTTCACCTGTTTGAAGAGTTTTGTTCGATGTAATGATAACAAGTCAATTCCAGTTTCATGTGTCATTTTGGTAACACTTTATATTAAGATAAGCACATATTCACCATTAACTTGGTTTGCTCATTAGCTTGCATATTTGTAGCATATTGGCTCTTTATAAATTCTACAGCACTTATTAAAGCCTTATTCTGAGGGTTATTAAGGGTTAGGTTATATAGATAATTCATGTACAACAGTTTCCTTACTTCGTATCAATCAAAAACTCTTAGTTAATGGCATAGTCGATGTAGAATATGGTCATACAGAATAAGAGTCAATGTGTTGCTAATATGCATGCTGATATGTGTACCTTGATGTAAAGTGTTGCTATGTGTTGCACGCATTTCACAGATCATGAGTAATGTAGACGTCCACCGCTGAGTTGTGAGGCTGCACTTAGGCACAGCGATACTTTGAGTTAAACGCTCATGTCAGCATGCTGACATGCTCACAATAACAATGTAATGCAATGATGACCATGTCCATCTTTAGGTTTAGCGTGTTAGCAGGCAAGTACAGCTGAGGCTGATAATGTCATTTTGCAGGGAATTAGTCATGGACTCGAAGTATTGGACGCATTGAAATTTTGACCTGATGGTGGCGTTGGATGAAAATGAAAAGCGTCATCAAAGAGATTTTAATTCATCCTGGTGTTTATATCAGTTTTATGACAATCCTTCCTGTAGTAAGAGGAAAAGTCACATGATCATGATCTTACTCAAAACTCCACCGTCATGTTTTGAAATGTCATTTCTTCAATATATGTTTTTAGGATTTAAAGCAGAGAGTAGATAAGTGTCTTCATGATGATTTATTCTGACAATGCTTACACAGCCACTGTGTCAGTGTTTTCAGTGACTCATTGCTTCATTGTCAATAGACGTATTATATTTCATGCTGCCATGAATGGATAATTCCCTGTCAGAAACAGGTGATCTGTGTTCTCTGACTCACTGTCGAACATGGTGGCAAGGGTCTTTGTCAGGTGACAGTAAAGATCATCTGCTCATGCTGAACAGGCGCTGTCAGTCATTATTATTACCCACATGATGCAGACATGAAGAGGCCATGAGGGCTAGGGGTGGGGTGATCAAACAGATTTATCTCAGCCGGGGAGTCTCACCGGCAGCCAACTGCGTTGAATTACGCTGGAAAAGCTGCTTTGTGAACAAAGTAGGACAGTGGGAGCCGTGCGGTGCAGTAGCAACACAATGCAGTCGAAAATATATCTGAATGTGAGAAATGAGATGGAGAAGAAGCGAAGGTTGTGGCTTTGAGATGTGATAATTATGCGAGGATGCCAGGGACATGAAGATGAGTGTCGCTGGCTCCCATCTGTGCCCTCTCAGTGCTAGCCCTTCACAGACTGCCACTATCACAGAGCAGAGAGCAGCAGCATGTTTTAGAGGACCACACCAGGGTATGTTTTATCCCTTTTACTGCAAATCGCATATACTCTATTTATTTTTTTTTACTTTTAAGGGTGTTAATCCTGCCTTCCAGACAGCCACCGGTTCCCAATTGTCAGTGCAGAATAAAAAAAAAAGCTACTTGCAGAGACAAAACTGAATTGGGAATTGTATCACACTGAAGATTTTGTTTGCGTCAACATCACTCATATGTGTCTCTCAGCATATTGGCAGTTCTCAAGTCAGATGGAGTGATTACAATTTATTCTACCCGTGCCTGCCGAGAAGTTAGGAAACATGTACTTAGACATCTAAAATACCATGGCAACATCTCGCAAATGGTGGGCTTAAACGTGTAAAGTGTACTGATGTGATTTTTAGTAAACTGACAAAAAGGTGCAAAAAAGCCAGTTTAGTCCTTTAGCAGCAGCTCCCACTCTCCATCTGAAGCTCTACAGACACGCTGCAAAGTGTCTGCAAACAGATGTGAGTGGGAGAGTCTCTGTCAGATCCTCCTCTGACTGACAATTTGCTCAGAGATTGTGATTGCTGTCTCTCTCTCATCTACATGCAGACATGTGGGCACATTAAAAAACATTGTGGTGGTGGCAGAGACGCTTTGTAGTGAAGGAGATAGAACCTCCACGTCGGCCTCTAATGTGCTCTCCTCCAGCATTATCAGGCGAGAGGAACATTCCCTGCTCGTTCCAGGGGTGCGGCTCTGAAGCCAAGACTATAAATTCTGGAGTGTTATTGACCGAATGCGTCAGTATTAATATTGTGGAGACTTTTCAAGCCTATTCGTGAGTAGTTCAGAGTCTGGCATCATGACACGAAACGGGGGCACTTATGACTATCCAATCAGCGCCACTGGCGGCACTAATGTTGTCTAGTGCTGAGAATCTGAGGAGGAAACGGTCGGACCACCACGGCGATGGTAAACTGACAATGTAAACATAATATGTAACGTGTTCACAATGCTGTCTGTTATCATGCAAACACAATTGACTTGCAAAATCTAAAAGAGTCATTCATTGTAATAGCTTTGATAATGTTTGCACGGAGCGCAGTGTGACCGTTTCTGCCACGCTTGACTTGACAGTATGAACTGCCGCATATGTGACCTGGCTGTGGGAAGTTTAGCAGAGCTGGCAGCCCACTGTCCGGTGACACTTGGCAGACGACACGAAGGCGTAATGTCTCCACGAGTTTAAATCAAACGACTTCTAATCTTACTTCCACACATGTGCTGTTTTGTGCTGCTATAGCATTAACCGCACCAGTCGCCTGTTGTTATTAGTACTTACCTGTCCTACAGAAACACACTGTTCCTCCGACAGAAGCCGGCCGACCTGCTGCGTGTTTGATGTGTGTGTTTGAGTTTCTACCTGTGTGAGGTGACTCACTGAAGGTCTTTAAGTGGATTTGTTCCATTCTTTCCCTCTCTCTGTCCACTCAGAGGCCGTCAGAGAAATGTCGCTACGTGGTGGGCAGCGTCCTGTGTGAGGGGGAGGACGAGCCGGATGAGGAACTGCAGAAGACCTATGAGAGGTTCGGCTTCAAGGTGTTTTCTCTGCCTGAAGTGAACCACGCTGTGACCACCAGCTTCCCCTGCACCACCCCTCTGTCTCACGTGCTGGGACCTTACAGGGTCTACCCCAGGATTGCGTCCTACATCGAGGTACAGATGATATGACACAGTTAGCCTGATGTGGATATATCTGTGTCTCAGGCTCGTTCAGCCACATAGTGTCAGGATTTATCTCTTACTGAAAAAGGATGCCTGAGAAACACGGGTGTAAAGGCTGAGCAGTGTGCATGTCTCCAGTGTTTACAGCTTGTCTCCACGTTTCAGGAGAATGTTTCTTCTCATAGCAGTGACTCGTGGCTCTGTGCCCCTCTCACACATGAAAAAATAAGGCAGGAGTTTTCTTCTTCTTCTCTCTTCCCAGTCTCCTTTTATCGCAGTGGATGGCAATCATCTTGCAATCCTATCTGTCCTCTTTTCTGCTTCCTTCTTGTCAAAAGACCCTCACTCATGTGTTGTTTAATTCATCACATGAGCAGATGAGGTCCTTAAAGTGGATTAAGAATAGATGAAGTAGTAGGAAATGAAGGTACGTCTGAGTCCCGCGGCCCATATGCTGGGCTCCATGTCCTCAGGACAGGCCTCAAAAAGCTATTGACATTTACAGATGACATTTACCCACATGGATTCATTTAGGGGCATCCCACTGCATGAATAATGCTCCACGTGTGCTTGTATCTGAGTGCATGCACATGTGTGCTTGAAAGCCTGTCCATCTGTTTGTTTAAGCTTCTGTCTCTTCACAAGAGGTAAAAAGTTCCCAGTTCCCACTCAGAAAATGAACCATGATGTGTTCTCGCATTACCTTCTGTGGGTGGAACAAACTTTTCTTTCTCATATTCATGACAGTGGAAGACGGCGGGCGTTCACACAAAACCGTACGATGGCGAGAGGAGTCACATTTGAATGCTGAAATTCATTTTGGGAACCTTTTTGTATATTATCAATAAACTGCAGTGCTTGAATTGCCTGCATAAAGCCGATGCGTCATCACCATGTGATGGTGCCATTATGCCATAGGAGTCGGGCTTTACTGTGTTGAGTCCTCCATCTGTTGTTGTGTTGTGACGCGCGCAGGAAAGTAAAGGGAGCAAGGACTCTGCCGGTGGCATCGTTATTGGCTGTATTCAGCTGTGCCAGCATATCAAAGCTATGCTAAAGATAGCTTGTGTGTCATAGAAAGGTCTCCGTTGTATTGTTGACTTTCATTCTGGTCTTGTCTCTTAGTTTCTTTTCCTTGGGTAGCTTAAATGCTTGGCACTGATGACAAATTTTGGATTTAGCAATGTGTTCCTTTGTTCAAACAACACAACAGCTATAGAATATATGATTTGGGATGAGCTTGGAAATGAATATTAACAATGTCTTTTGCCGCCTAATTTGGATTGGCTAATTTTCCATATACAACAGTCCTTGTGATTGTAGACTGCCATGTGTCTCCTCTGATACACCAGCTGCTACTTTTCACCTGCCCTGGGGGTATTAAACCCATATATCAACCCCCTGCAGCCAGGCAGCTGGACTAACCTGCAGGAGTTGCTAGTGCACCAACAAGGAAACAATCCCTCACCGACTTCCCATCCAGCAAACACTAACAGCTGTTTTTGTTGCCGTCTGGGTGAGCTGGAAGAGCTGCAGCCAGGAACCGAACTCTGGTTGCATTAGAAAATTAAGCTAAAAGCCAGCTGTGATGTGTGATGTTTAGCAGTACACAGTTAGAGCTGCTCTAGTGGGGATGACTTTATGCTTTTTTTTAATGAAAGTTTTCAATTGTACATATTTAGGTTGTGGTAGTGATATCAGTCCTGGTCTACAAATTCTTAAAGGTCCAGTGCGTAGGGGCAACATGGCGTACCCTGTAGATCTCATTCTAAGGCACAGGTGTCAAACTCATTCCACAAAGGGCCGAGTGGCTGAAGGTTTTCTTTCCAACCAAGCAGCAGCACACCAGACTTGACTCATTTCATTAGCTGATCTCAGTCTTCAGACAGCTAATTGGTCAGACTGCATGCTCTTGATTGGTTGGAGGAAAAACCTGCAGCCACACTGCTCTTTGTGGAATGAGTTTGACACTCCTGTTCTAAGGTAACAAAAACACAACAATCATTATTTTCTGGTGATTATACACTAATGAAAACATAATTATCAATATTATATTCCATTTCTGCCAATGCCCCTAAATCCTACACACTGGTCCTTTAAAGACCCACTGCCTGCTCAGCTTAACGTTTGCCAGCTTTCCCATCTATTCTGCAGTTTGGTCTCTGCGGCACTATGCATACGGTAACACCCGACATCAGAGGGCAGGACAATCTCTAACATGTGCACTGACACAGACTAAACAGTCTGAAGGCATAGGAATAGCATCTTTCCGTGTTAAAATTAAGTAGCATTCCCTTTTTGGCTGTAGTGCTGTTACATAATCATGGCCAGTGTCAGCGTGCATCTTATGTGAGCGTGCAGCTCTGGTTGTCAAGCTAGCTGATGTCACTGTGGTGAAAGCATCAGTTTTTACTCCCTCACACTTGTGTGCTATAAGGCAGACATGCTTGTCGCAGCCCATCACTTGACCTGAGTGCTGTGACAGGTCGTTAAGGGGCTGCTCTTATACAGGAGATGGGCTAATAACAGACTAACATCCAGTTTGAGTTGTGGAGTGGCAAGTGCACTATGCATACCAGCTACAGCGAGGCTAATGAATAATGGAGCATGGTTTAGAGAGGCTTGGTTAGAGGGTGGTAAGCGAATGTGCTAGAAATGTGTGCCTATATACTGTATGTATGATTAATTGAGTAGGTTTGTAGTACGAAGGACTTTGAAAGGAGGGAAACGCTTGTGTGACGTATTGGAGATTTTTCTTAATCTACTGGCGAGTTTATGCACATATAGAGAAATGGAACCTGAATCCTGCACTTGGTGGCAGTGCAACAAGCTATAATATTGTGATCTTTTAAAGCAGATATGTAATAGATAAGTGGCCACCTCGCACATGTCTTCACCAACTCCTGAGGGAAATATGTGGCGGCAGCTGCTTTATACTTCACTACGTTCACCAGCGAGTCGCTAACTTTGAGGGTGATTTGGTGCCGGGCACGCAGCACACAGCGGGTGTCTTTTAATGCTGCAGGTGAAAATAATGGTGATGAGAATGGCGGACTGAACCAAAACCGTAAAGTTGGGGCACGACAAAAATTATTTGCAAAACCACACTGAATACGCACCAGAAATTATTACCTGACTCTGTATCAGCTCGTATGAAAGTATGGATCAGTGCAGTTTTAAGCGTACAAATCCACGTTCTATCTACATGAACCAGAGCTGCCAGCGAGACAGGGGAGCCCAGACTGGTGAGGTGGGCTTAATGTCTGGCCCTGTGCCCAGCCTTCAGCCTCAAAGTGTTTTCTCAGAGACTCGGGTGCACCTCCCGCCTCTGCGGTGCTTCACTTATCAGACAGCAGGTTAAGTGTAACTGCCCTTTCTCACTTGAACACTTTCTCTCCGGTTCAGCAGTGCCATCTCCACACCAGCTTACCTTGCCTTATCTCTCCCATGCACAACACATAAGCTAATACACACACATGTGCACACACACACACACACCCACCCATAAGTTGGTGTAAGTGCGGCTTAAAAGATCTGAAGTAGGTGATAGGTGTTCAGTGTTTTTAATCCTGATGTTTTTGAGTGCTGGCAATAATCACAGGGTATCAGTGGGTTCGTGGTATCAGTTGAATGTCTGAAATCTTGGTAATTCAGCTCAGCAGCTGTATATTTGTGTCAGTCTAAATGTCAGCAAGTAAGAGAGTGGGTGTGATCGCGGGATGCTTGGGATTGTATCATCTCCCAGTTAAAAAGGCCGGTGGTGAAAGACGGAAAAGTGAGCAGATAAAGAAGTAGCTGTCACACTATATTAAAGGATTTGGTCAAACCCTGTTTGATCTTTTGTGAAAGCATCTTTTCAGGATCTAAAGAATGAAAGCAAACAGTCATTGGGGTGTTATTTTGGTGGCTGCGTCAAACAAAACAGCAGAAACAAGATGAGAGGCCGGTAGCTCCCGTCCATTTAGTAATCCACTCATCTGAATCAAGCCTAAAGCATCATAAAGCATCATTATTTGTCCCTCATGTCTCTCTGTACACACGGGTTTGTTTGCCTCGCAACAATTAGAACGTTTCTCTAAGACATCCAGAGTAACTCGGGTTTGTATGATTTACATGTATTCTAGTTATTGTTTGTCTCTATAGCTGCTCTCATCGTGTGTATAGAAGAAATATGTTATATATGGAGTAGGAGGAATCATAAGCAGTGCTGACAAAACAGTCACACTTACGGCTCACAAAAAACTTTACGCTGTATCAGCATTTAAGCACTATATTCTCTTTTTTTCCCACTTAGTATCTAGAAAGAAAGTCCAGGCAGTTTACCACTGTCACAATGATGAATAAGAAGAATATTGTTTTGAGCTCAGCCTGAATTAATAACATCACCATATGGCCCCACCACACACAATATTAGGTGTGTGGGTTTGTTGCGTTGCCAATTGTGCAGCAGGTGAAGCTGATAATGTGAGAGTTTTTGTGCTTATGAGCTGAACAGCAGTTTCTTGGTGGGGGCTCTATAGTCCTGCTTGAGGGAGTTCAATGCTACAGTTTTTAGGATAAACAACCTGCCTGATCTGAACCCAAGCGGCGCCCATAACCAACACCATGTTCAGACATACAGTATAACTGTCAAGACTCACAAAGAGCGACCTAATGATGAGTTTGAGCCCTGTTCATTCAACCTCCGCCAAGGGAGTCATGTTTGTGTGATTGTCAGCAGGATTCTGGAAAACCTGCTGGTCCTTTGTGGAAGGCTGGGCCAAGGAAGGCCCCATTAAATGTCAGAGGGGATCCGAACGATGGGGCGGATACATGAATAATTGTTCATTTTGGTTGACATTACGAGATAGTGGTGGAGTAATGCCATACATCTTAAACTCCAGTAGTTGGTGGTAAAGTTCAGTAGTGCCAAAACATCTGGAGAAGTACAGTAACCTCATGTCACAATCCACATTCACGGTACCAGTAATCCTGTGGGGTAGCCGATACGTGTAGCCTCTCAAACGTCATACGGAAGGCACTTTTTCTCAAGATAAGGTCTGGCTCATGCAGCTAATTAGTCTAATAGTTTTGGAACTATATTATATTATGTGTAATGGTTGTGCTTGCAGATGTGCGTTTCATAGAGTGAACTATTGGCCCTGGTGGAGGTCTAGTTTTTTATGACACAGGAGTAAATCGATGAGCAAGGACTAGAGGGATTCTGTAAGACCCCAAGGTATTAATAATTAATGTAAATGAGGGGCAAATGTGCCTGCTGTCTCTGCAGTCATTTGTTTATTTATTTATTTATTCACTGTTTTCTAATGAGAATACTGCTCGCTAGCGTTTGAGCATTGACATGCCCACAACAACCGGCAAGAGGTGGCGTCTAGATTTACCGTCATCACATAGATCCACCGTCAAGAGTTGGAGTGGGTGACAGAGGAGGAAGCTGCCGGACAGACCTGGTAAACAACCGAGCATGCACTAATGGTGAACCACAGGTGAACTGGGGACATTTGGCTGTGGTTCGTGTCCAGCAGGTCTTCACCTCCAGAGGGATCCCAGGCATTGGGAGAGAACGGTCCTCCATTTAGAGAGTGTGCTCTTAAAGCTTTATTAGTTTTTTAGGGAACAGCAGTGAAATTCCTGCTTAACTATAATACACAGTGTGCCAAGCTTATACAGTCTATTTTATCGTCTGTAAAATCACGATAAGTCAAGATAAAAATCTGTATTACCGCCATGTATCTCCCACTGTGCTGAGGCTGAGTTTTGATGTTATTTGCTGGCAAAATAGAGGTGACTCCCGTTTTCTCCTCTTTAGTCAGCGGCACCTTCATGCTCTACCACTGCAGAGCGTTGATTCCTCACCTCCATTCAACTCATGGTTTATTCACCAGCCACTCTTCTCCAGCTTCTTTGATGTTATTATTTGTTGAATTAAATATAGAGAATTTGTTTTGCTTGTCCACAGCATCTATATTTCATGCAATGGCCTGATTAGGGGTTAACCAGTGGAACTGCGCTGATTTCAGGTGTGTCCACCGTGTAAACAACAACTGAGATGCCCTTCGCTCTGCTTAGATGCCGCTGTGGCTGAGTAGAAGTGTGTGCTCAGTCACTGCTTCTGCACTGTTAACAACCGTTAGCCAAGCGGATTCTGAACTATGGAGGTGTATTGTTGGGATTCTCCTTTACAGTCAGTCTTGGTTTCTAGAAAGCTCTATTTTTAGCATGTTGTGTCTTCTTTGTGCGTCTGTCTTCATGTCAGTCTTTGCGTCTTGTACCAAGTGTGTGCAGCTCATAAACTGCTGTCTGTCAGTCAACCAGCAGGATTGTGAATGAGGAATAAGGACACTCCTGTAAAACAACTGCGCTTCCACCACCCATTGTAGCGCAGTTCTGTCTCTCTGCGTCTCTATCTCTGCTCAGCAGACATCCACAGAAGCACGCATACACACACACCATTTATTAATAATAACCCTAAATCATGTTACATGGTTATAAAGCCAATTATTTTCCTCTCAGAGCCAGGTAAAGGAATCCTCCCACTCACCGCCTCACATCCCAGCATTTCTGAATACCATGCCTTATATTACAGCTCTTTGTCTGTTCTCTAGTTGACAGCTGCGTTCAGGTACCAATGCGAGGAATGAATTGTTAAGCAGATAGCATATTGACAGTACACACGCGCACGCACACACACACACACACACACACACACACACACACACACACACACACACACACACACACACACACACACACACACACACACATACGCACGCACGCACACACACAAAACCCTCTGGGCTCATAGATAGTATAGCTTCCTAAAGGCTCTGTGTGTTTGGGTACAAGGGCATCTGATAATCTATTCAGGACTATTTTGAGGTGTTGTTCAGAGATGGTGTTTCATTCCTTTTTGTCCTGCCTTTCCCACCTCTCTCACTGTACAAACTACACCATAATGCAATATGCTAATAGGCTTTCTTTTCCTAATTATTTCGGATGGATGCTGGCTGTTCTCAGCAGCAGAGGGGGCTTAAGAGACAGTTAACAGGTAATACCTTAACACATGGAAAGAAGGCGATGCATCTGAGTGCAGATACCCAAGTTGAGCCTTGCAGTAAAGTATTTTAGAGGAATAGTTTTGGGAAATTTTGCTATTTTTCTTACTCACCCACAGTTAGACGTACCTATGCCTTGTTACATGTCTGCACGCAAGTTGAAGCTCACTTTATGGATGTCTGTGGGATCCAAAAGAAGCTCCCCTGCACGTGGCGCCTTCAAACTGCAAGCTGGCAATTTTAAAAATCCATATATCTGTTTAGATTTATGAGTTTGTCTCATCTGAGAAAAGTAGAAAAAATGCTTAACATTACACATTTTTACAAAACTGTAATTATCCCTTTAAATGTCGTAAACATTTCCCTTCTCCTGTGCGTCCTACCAATAGAGCACAGCACCCAAATGCAGCACTGCTGTTCTGCACTGTTTTGTCTGCAGTATCATCAGCCATGATGAGGTTTTACACGGGTCTAAACGGACCCTCCCAGCTCCTTTTTTAAGGCTATGAGAACTTGAAACCAGCCCAAAGGGAAATGGAGGCAGGGGGGAAGGCGTGGCAGGATTCTACATCTTTAATGCCTCCTAGGCTCAGGGCGCAGACTCCTTTAACTGCTCTCTGTTCAGCGATTTCTGCGTGGGACGGTGCAGAATGGCAGGGGTTGTGGCTGCAATGGCATCAAAGCACAGAAACGCAAAGTGAGAGTCAATAAGCGACGTGCGAGTGTGTGAGCGAGCATGTGTCTCTGTGACTGATTGCTTGGGAGCTCGGTGAAAATTTGAGTTAGAGGAGGCTCATGCCTGTCTGCCCTTTGTGTTTGTGTCTGTGTGCTTTACAGTGCAGGCTGTAGTGAGGGCGAGATAAGTCTCCTTCATTATTAATGCTGTCATTTCAACAGCATTGTTCCCTCTGTTCCATTTTTATTGGTTAACACTCCTTGTTTCTTGAGGGCTCTCAATAATAATAACCTTATAATAAAAGAAAGCAGCAGTCCTGAGGTGGAGGCAGCCTCTGACCTGCCAGTCTTCATATCGTGTGTTTACCATTAATATGCCTTGTTATCCCTTCATTCTGCCATTTGACAGTCTGTGGAGGAAACGCTTGGCTGTAGATGCACATGGCTATATTTAGACACCAGTGACGCTGATGACGGTTTCATCACTTTTTTCTTTTTATTTCCCATAAAGAGTGGGCTATGATGTGCTGAAGCCGTGTGTACCCACTGGGCTCTCCCCAAAATTTCATATAATGCCTGTTTTCCTGCGTGCTGTGCCAGACTCTCTGAGCTCTGCTGCAGCTCTAATATTCTGTTATTGTCTGTTTTTCATCCACAGCCTTGTCCTCGGTTACATCTAAACCTCACCCGCTGCTAAAACTCCTGAAGCCCAAAAAAAATGTGTCGCATCCTTTTCCTTCTCTAAGAGAACCAGTCAGATTTTATGCATTTGATGATGAAAGTTTTCCTTTTCCAGCGGTGAAAAGTAACAAAGTATATTTACTCCAGTACCCTACTTAAGTACAATTCAGAGGTACTTGTACTTTACTTTCCATTTTTGCTATCTACACTACATTTCATAAGGAAATACTGTAACTTTCCCGACATTATCTATTTGATAGCTATCAGTAAACATTACTTTCTATGCATTTTACAACATCAACACATAAAATTTAGAGCATTTTCTATATTAAACCACCCAACAGTGTATAAATAGTTAAATTAGCTCCACCTCAACCAGATACAACATTGAACTGCAGTGTACCTGCTAATGCACCAGTAATCATAATCCAGTAATATGCTGTAATATGTGTAATAATACTACAAGATGTCAGGAGCCATTCTGCTTAATGTGTACTTTATGTACATTTCTGCTGCTCACAGTCATTTTACTTGAGTAAAATGTTTTTGTTTTTAGTTTTACAATGTGGTATTACTACTTTTACTTCATAAAAACAATCTGATTACCTCCTCCACCCCTGGGCTTTCCAATCTAATCCCCTTATATGCTTATTTTTTGTTCCAAAAACTTTCAGAAACTTTCATATTTGCTGAAACATTTATTATAGTAATGATACAATGTGGTGTTGCAACATCCATGTTGTGGCACAACGTGACAGTGGTGATGAAGGCGGTATACCCCCCCCATCCCCACCAGGAATTCACATAATAGACACGGCTGCTGACCACACACGGTCCAGGTACCAGGTTTCAATCTAGTCTTGCTGTTAAACTAATCATCTGCTGGCTGTGGTCTCATGTTCAGCGAACCCACATGGCAGTGCGATTGATCCAAAGATGCCAAACTATCAGCCGTTCCTTTCAAAGTATTTACTCGCACCTTTAAAGACGATGGTGTAAACAGTCTCAGGCTTTAATCGGTCTGGTATACATGTAACGTTGCTCTGTGATTCCTATTCTTAGTGACAATCCAGTGATGCAGTAAGTGAGCTTGATAGCAGGCAGAAGTGTTCGCGGTGTTCTTATTGATTCCTGCTTCCCTCCAGCTCTGGGATACTCTTCCCTCTGAATCTCCAGCTGGGCATCACACACCATGCCGCCAATTAGACTCTTTCTTGTGAGCGCACTCTGACAGGTAGCGTTTTCACTGTTGTGTTTGTGACCTGTGTGGTTTTTTTTTGGTCTTTCTTCTCGACCGTGTGCACACTCCATGACCGTCGAGCACAGGGTTAAATCGGCCTCCTACGGTTTTCTGACCCACTCATCCCCATCTGCATTGACATGTGAATAGAGTTTGCTATGGCAATTTTGTCACTAAGGCATAGTGTATTTAGGTTTTTTTCTTTTTTATACAAAACTGCACGGAGGCATTTTGTGCATATGAATGGTTCAACATGTCCTTCAAATTCTGCTCACTTTTACATGTTCTTTTCAACCACTGAATAAATGCACAACATATGTTTCCTTGATATTCAGTGCTTTTTTTTTTCGTTCTTAGATTAAAAATTGTGCTCTGACCTGATACAGGCAGCTAATAATGGTCAGCTTGAATGTGTGGCTCTGCCCTCTTTCATTAGCAAAGAGAAAGACAGATTGAGTGTGAGACTGAGGCAGTGGGGGATTTGAAAACTGGAGAGTTTGGATGGCAGAGGCGCCGTGCATCCACAGGGTATCTGGTCATCGCCCATCTGGCTGGACAATCCCTCTCTGCAAACACATGTTCTCACAAAATCATGTCCGTGTGTGTCAAGTAGCTTGTTTATCAGATAGCTCAGTGAGGTTTATTGACTTGATTGCGTCCAGCTAAGTCGGCAAGGACATCTTGGCCTTTAAAAAGAAGTTCATGGCCTTTAAGAAGCGATTCACCACAGGAGCTTTGGTCTGAGTCTAAGTCTGTCTCAAAGTAGCAGACTGTGGAGGAGTGCGTTTATAAAGATTAGGCTTATCTTTGCATCATCATCCTGAGTGGAGGTAGTACACCCAGCTTAAACATGGGCAGGCGGCTCTGTGGCCGTCTCAAAGAGCAGAGCGAGCAGACATAGATGATTAAAGAAGAGCACTAGTGTCCTCTTTACCTCTGTAAGACAGCTGGCTCAGACTGGATGGAGCATATTCTTTCATCATTCTTCAATTATTTCTACCTGGAGTTGCCTCTGTTATTTCTGAATTACTATATTTATTTCTGTTTTGGTTTATTTTCTTTTTGTTTTGGATTGTTGGAAGGTGCCTGATGCTATCAAAGTTAGCCACAGATGGTTATGGGTTAGTGAAATGTCACATATCCATGTATCTTTAATTCTATTACCAATAAACTTGGATTTCTTGAATTTAGTAAATCACTTAAATCCTTTGTTGCACCCCAGACTGGACTATACTTACAAAATGTCACTAACCAACGAGCCTGGGCCGGGGCCAGACTGATCTAGTGGTGGAAGAAGTATTCAGATGCTTTACTTACGTCAAAGTAATTATACCATACTAGTTGTAGATGTAACCAAGCAAGCCCATGTAGCTCTGTTGAAAAGGAGAGGATCAAATCTGCCTGCCTGTATTTTAAATTCTCTCCACGGCCACGATTCTCACTTCAGTCAAAGGGCTCTATATTTGCCCACAATTGATGGTCAAACTTTGATCTCCACCTCACACGAAGGCCCGACCTCCAGGTCAGAAGCATATTGTCCTATGGACCACATGAATCCAGCCCCCCTCTATCAGTCAGTCATTCTGCCTCTCCGGCTGTCCCGCAGTGAAAAGGCCACGGTGCCTCGCCACTGTGGGTGAGCAAATATTAAATAGATGCCAGATTACTGAGAACGACCCCTCTGGGTGGAACATACGGGAGCTATTCCACAACCCTGCGGCTGTGGAGACGCAGGAGAAGAGCAGGGGCAGAGGTGTCAAAAGAGATCAGCTGTCTTCATATCCTAAAAACGTGTTCCAAGCATAGCTTTGGCTCTTGATTTTATATCCGTTGTTTTGCTGCAGACCTCTTCCTCTGTGAGTTTGTTTGTTTTCCAGTGGACGCACACTAAGATGCTGAGCTTATGTAAAGTAGCCACACAGAGATGCATCAGCCTTTGGGCACTTCTGTACCAAGAGCAAGAGAAAGGAGTAATGTTACTGGGGGAGATGGGGCATGCTGTGTTTATCTTGCAAAAGTGGTAATAATCTGGTAACAGTATGCTGGATGCTGTTTAAACGCAATTTGTTCCGCAGTGATACTGTGGTTCTTGTCTCCTTTATTTTGCATTCACAGTGTGTTCTGTTTGTTAAACATGCAGCATGCTTTCCATCAGAAGTTATTGCTATAATTACAGCGTGTGTTTGTGTGTGTATCTAAATGCACACACACAAAATACCACAATTTATGCTGTATTATGCATTTATGAGAGTGCAGAAAGGTTACTGACATAATGTTAGTTCTCTGAATACACTGATCTTCAAGGAAAGTGCCTCGATGTGCAGTGTTTTCAGCAGGTGACCTTCACCCCTAACCCAGACATCTATAGTAAAGACTACATCTGTAGCCACGTCTCCCCTAAAATATTGTGTCACACAGGTGGTTTGGTCATGGGATGTATTTCCAGCAGCACCTCCGCCACTGCATGTTGCTACTCGTCACTTTGATCATGAGGGTCACACTACTCCACAGTACATAGACTACAGTATGGTACAAGTTGAGTATTTAGAGTTTAGAGAATATTATAGATCCAAGATGAAACTGGCTGAAGGGTGAGACTGAGAGAAAATAGAAATCCAGCACCGCGGACAGCGCCGTGCATTTATCAACACACAGCACCGTGAGGCTGCAAAACAAAACCGAGTGAATTCAGAGGTTGCTGGAGGCAGAGTGACAGAAGACGTCGCATGTCTGCAAGTGTGTGTCCTGCTTGTTCCACAGGTGTCTGATAAATTGATCATACTGGCTCCCTTTTGTTGCACTTATGGATGATAAGCCCTGTTGTGGTTAACTCCAGTAAAATATATCCTGAAGTCTGTCAGTCCCCCTGCTGTGGGCTCTGCTCTGAGGTTACGCAGCTGTCCGCTGTCTGTGTGTGACGAGCTCAGCACGCCCTCATGCAAACAGGCAGAGACAGAGAGAGCTCAGGCAGAGATGCAAAAAGTCACTTTTGTGACCCTCCGTTCCCTCATTATTTTTGCTCTTTTCCAGAGGACATCCATGTTCACATCCACTTTGAAGTTCCACTGCTGTGCGGTCGGAAATGAGCGTGTGCTTTGACATGCAAACCAAAAAGTGGCTGTTGTCGCGTTTATTTCTGCTGTGTGACGGTCAGATCCATCCATACCGGGTAGAAGTGTCCAAAGCTAATCATCGTTGTCAATGTAAATGTTATCTCGACCCCATATGGAGATCATTTTATCACCCAGCCCTAGTCGGGGCGATTGATTCTAACTTGCACAAACGTCAGTCAGATACAGGATCAATGAGTCAGATAGACTAGACTCAACATATTCAACTTAACAGCCCCTCTGTCCCCGCACTCTCTCTGCTAGGAGACGGAGAGGGGGGATGGCAGCTTAATGAAGGGGATGCGTTTTGGTCATTTTGCTAACAAATCACCTACTGGGTATCTCAATGGAAACCTGCCTTCTGTTTTTTTAATGTTAATGTCTCCTCATTCGCTGTCTTATCGCTGTCTACCCCTGTCCATCGTTTACAGCCACCTTGAAAATCATGCTAATGTACAATTCTGAAGAATGCACACTAATTTACAGACAGCCAGCATTTATCTTTTTCACGTGTAGTACACTGTTCAACACTTTCATGAAGCTGGGAGTGTTTGAGAGCTATCGAGAAGTGTTTAAACCTGCAGCTAAATGGCTTTTAGTAATCAAACTACTGATGCTTCAGCACAGATGTTATGTCAGAGGCATTAACAGCAGCGTCAGAGAAGCTCTCCTATCAAGTGCAGTTGACAGCTTTGTCACAGGCATTCTTGCTCACAGGAAGGTGGGCTGTGTAACAGGGAGATTCTTCCTTGTTATATTAGAGATCCATGGTTACATTCAATAACATTACATTCTTATTTCTGACTTCACTGTCTAAAAACTGGAGCACTGGGCTCTCTGAAGCTGAACCTCCAGCTCTAATAAACAGAGGAGGAATAATAAGTTAGACAGCAGCCACGCTGAAAGTGTGGAAATGTCTCACATCTGGATGTGGGATTGAACTGTGTAGTGAAGTTGATTCCTTCCACATAAGACACATAAGATGTGGAAGAATTCCCTTATTTGTCACATTACACACAACATGCATAGTTGAGGAGGGACACGCCATGTAATTGTGAAATTCTTTCCTGCTCTTGCATGTTTTTAGTGGGGGTATTTTTATGGAGGATACCCCAGGTGAACACATGGGAGAACATGCAAACTCCACACAGAAAGGCCCCTTATTTTTCCTTGAGCAGCAGGCACCAAGGGCATGGTGGAGGACACACCCACAGCGGGATTCAAACCGGGGACCTTCTAGCTGTGAGGCGACAGTGTTACCACCGAACCACCGTGCCACCTAAAGCAGAGGTTGGAGTGGGATTATCAGATCAGAACAGTCTTGTTTACCACAGATTACTGCCTCTTTTGACACAGACTGAGGCGTCTGTGCCAGCGCAGGAAACACTATATAACAGAATATATATATATTCACATACCTAAAGAGACTATGTGCTCAAATATGTTGTATTTTGAGAAACGAGCTTATACAATAGAATCACACAGAAAACATTTGAGACATAATAACTGTAACTCTGTGTTGAGACTGGAGGTGCTTCCAGAAGTGAAGAACTCCCTCTCAGAGCGACCGACAGATATGGAGGTGCACAGCGGTGAATCCTGATAGCAGGGCTAGAGTATTTTCTCCTCCCACCATCAGTGAGCAGGGGATTCAGGTACGATGCGAGGAGTGTGGGCAGGTGTCACTGGGACGAGGTGCTCTGTATCTGTTTCCTGGCTCCGTTCACAGCTTCCCGAAGTGATGTGATGTCGTATATTAAGATAAAACGCTGAATCCCCTGTGATCAAACCTGAGCTTTCACCTCCTTTTGTCCTCATCAGTGTTATCCCGTGGCCACCTCCCCCTCGCCAGCATCGCTGCCCACTTGCTGCTCTGGCATCTTAGGGGGAATTAAAGAGGCTCAAAGAGAGGAAGGCCTCGCAATAGATGCTGTGTCATCTCTTGTGAAAGTAATTGTCAAATAGCTTCTCTGCTGCCGCGTCCTCCCGGTCTCTGTCCCAGGCGGCTTCTTGTAACCTCCATGAGAGAGGAAATGTCATCATGCTTTAAATGGGATTAATAGAAGTCCTCAGGGAAACAATATCAAAAAGAATATAAAGACAGAGATAAGAAAACAAAACAAATAGAAATACGTGAAGTTAAATGTCACTCCAGACCTTCTCCATGAAGGTTATCAAGAAGTGTTGGCAGCGTTGCAGGTAGACTGAAAAATATATAGACAATATGGATAGATGTATACACAAATTGTCAAAGTGGGCAAGCTATTGTAGCACAAGAGGACACAGTTTACCTGCTTCGTCTTGACTCATAATGGTGTTTGTTGAACTTTGTGACCTGGTGTATGGTTTCGGATCGGCGTCCCGTCTCTGGCAGATTGTTTTCCAAAACTTTTGCCCTGCTGCAACAACACCTCACCTGAAAAATTCATCTATCTAAGCCATATTGATTCTTCAATGATGGCTCTGGGATAGGCAATCCAATGTGCAGTGGTAATTTCAGCCTTTAATGAACTCAGTTTGGATCTTCTTTAGAAGCCACTGATGGGGAGTTTGTTTGCTTCACAGAGCACTTTGTCCAATACGATATCGTTTAATTAAGCAGCCGTTTACTTAGGACTCTCATCCTCTCTTAAAGTCGCTTTATGTGTGTGTTTGTTGGTGTATGGCTTTGTTTGTGTTCTCTTTTACTTGTATGCATCCCTTCCTGTGTGCAGTTAATTCCCAAAAGGACTTCTGTTTATTTAATTATTGTGGCACAGGCACAGGCATCGTCATGCAACCAGATCCCCCCTGTAAACACCTGAAAATTCATTTCGACTGATTTTACTGATTCAAGAGCAGACGCGCCCTCATTGGCCTTGTCATGTTTTTATCAGCCAGTCAGCTTTTGGTGACATTACCCAACCTCGCTGGCATTGTCAGTCTTCCGAGTGAGGAGTAATAGTAAAACAAAGTCCTACCGCTGCCTTCTCTGGCTCTACTTGTCAATATTAGCTTATGGCAGCAAATGAATAGAGCAGGAGATAAAAAAAAGCATGTGGAGCTCCCACTGTGACGATGCTGTACGACTGCAGGCAAATGATGATAAATGAGGTGATATTATGCACGAAGGATAGCTGTGGCGCTAAGGATGGAGGTGTGGTTGGTGAATGTAGCTGAAACACTGGCTTAGGTGAGAGGTTCAGTGCATCCTGTCCAGGTCACTAGGCAATTACACAGCAAACACACATAAACACATTTACTCTCACATTCACACCTATAGACAATTCGTCTCCAGTTCACCTAACATTCACGTTAATGTACTTTTGAGAAAGTTGGAACTCGCGCATGCACAGGGAGTGCATGGCCCCAGTGAGCCGGGTCACGTTTCACTTTGGACTTAATCTTCAAGACATGCGTATATGCCACCTACTACTCGAGAAACTAGCTGCTGAAGCTCATTTCCTGTTCTGCAGCCATGGAAAGACGGGCTGATGTTGATCACATTTGCCTCATTTCCATGTTTGCCTGCAGGAAAGCCTGTTTGAGGCTGAACTTGCGGGCAAAATTACCCACCAGCAGACAGCATATGCAGCAGTGTTGCCATACTTAATGTGCTTCCTGTCATTTAAACACCATTGGTTCTGCAGCTAAAACTCAGCTAGCTCAACCCTCCGACAGCACAATTTGTACACCAGTGTTGACAGCTGATATATTTCCATATTTCATCTGACCATTATTTTTAAAAAGACTAATTTGGAGCAACACCTTCCTTGAATTGTTAATTTTTGGTGGAGATTGATTTTAAGTGGCAATAAAGTTGTGTTTTGTCTTGTAGATCACTTGTAAAAATCATGATAAATGATGTATAATAGTAAAAAATGTAAATGTGCATGTGTACTCACTCCATGTGTATTTATACTGTGTACTGTCTCACGTTTTGAGCCCCTTCTTGCATCTCCCCGTTGACTGCACACTTACTGTATACCACTAGCAGCAAGCCTGGAGCTGCAGTTGGAACAATCTATGTGTTAAAGATGCCTGGTGAGCCATTCCTCATTAAAAGAGATGAGACATCGGTGGTTTGTACTGTGGAGCCTGGAGAAATGCTTCATGGGTGCAAATATTGATTCTGTTTATTCTCTCCCTGTGGGACGCATGTTGTAGATCCATGTGTTTGAATATTTGTCTGATTAATGATCAAAGACTGAAGTCACTAAGATTTGCTCTGATGCTGCTCGCCGACAGTCGTCACACAGCTCATTATTTTCAGTTTATATAAAAAATAATGTGTGAATTTATCTGTACTCATTTTGGGTGAATGATTTGGTTTAAAAAATTTACATTTTTTTGTAATTTAAAAATACTACGTGTAGCACACACACAGCATTTATTATTTGTTTTAATACCAGGACTCTCATGCATGTTCAGCAGCTCTTTCATACTTTCTCCCATCTTTATTTTTGCGAGCTGTGCTGTTGCAGCGGGACATATTTTGTACTTGTTTGCTACAGTAAACTTTGTCTTTTTAGCTGCTTTTGCCAAGATCCAAGTTTTGGATGTATGTAAACAAAAAATGAGTTTGAACTGATCACACTTTTAAAACTCTGGATATTTTTCTGTGAAAATTAGTTCTAAAAAGGAAACAATGGACATTCATCTACTGACATTCAAAGTCTCCCAGTTGCATTGTGGTTCTATGAATTCATATTTATCATCATACAATCATGAAATAATTCAGTGTTTAATCTTTCTGAAAGAAAGGAAAGGGGTTGGGGTGTAAAGTGATGAAGTGCAGCTCATCATAAGAATCCCTTTTTTTCGGCGGACTTGTCATGTGACAATGAGCGGGATAGTGGTGTGTTCGCTGCCTGTCCCACGGTGGAGCTCTTCTCGCCTCTCACCTGTTTGTGAAGCTGCTAAAGGCATGCTTGGGAGATGAATGGTGTTGATTAAGAGACAGTGTCAACATCATCTTCTGCCTGCGCTCTACTTGCTGCTCTACATCTGAACCAACTCCTAACAAGAAGGCAGCCAGCTCCCGAGAGAGGCAGGAAGCAAATTTGTTTATTTGTGGATGTAGTGAAGCATGTCCATGAGGACAAGGGGGGTGTTCAAAATAGGGTTTATGCATGTCCGTGCATGTAGCTGTGTCAGTACGCGTGGGCGCGTGTTGCCTGTTGGGTGTGTGTGTGTGTGTGTGTGTGTGTGTGTGTGTGTGTGTGTGTGTGTGTGTGTGTGTGTCATTGTTTAGCTGTAGAGCTCATGTTTTTCATGTCACCAAGTGTGCAAGAAATAAAACAGGGCACAGAGCTGCGTGTGAGCTGCTTGATTAGATTAGGGTAGCAAATTGATTGTAAGCGTGTAGTTGTCTCCATCGGAAAGTGCCACTGATTGCGGAGGCGGGTAAGCGTGCTGCCGCCTAATTTGATCACTCAGCAGCTAATGCAATCTGCGTTACGGCAGCTAGTGCAGATTGGGATTAATGTGCCAATAGGCTGAGCAGGAATGGAGAGGTGGAGGAAAGTTAGTCGGCTGGAGATCGCACACAGCACTGTGATCAATAGAAGTTGCAGAATGACAGAGGCCCAAACACTATCCATTCACCCCCTGTGGCTGACCCCGCCATATGCTCTCTGTCTACACAAGACAGCTGCGCTGCAGTCAGGATAATGAGACCGGTTTCACTCTCTTGCACTCAATCTTTTTGAAAATGAAATGGTAACAATATCATTTTTTGTGATTAACACAGACCATTATTTTAATGAAATAGTAATTAGATAAAGAATGAAGTGCCTTTTGCAAGTTGAACAAATTTGTTGTGTACCATTTTGAAAAAAACGTAAGCGAAAGGAAGAAATGTACATTTTACAGTTTGGATCTCACAAAGACACATGAAGCGGTAGATGCAGATGTACATTGGATGTCCAGCTGTGTCGCTTGAGAACTTATTTGCATCTTGCCAATCACAGGTTGAAACAGGATTTGCATAAAGCAGCACCTGTCACTGTCTTTATATCAGTGGGACTGTAGCACTGACTGACACACACACACACACATGCACGCACACGCATACACAAGATGTGTCATGACAACGGCTCACATGCTAGCTGCTATCTGTGCATGACCGTACAGTATGTCTCAGTCATTGGGGGGTTAACTACAGAGCTACTTGGCTAGTCAGCTGTAGCAATTTGAGGATTAACTTTGAAAATCACTTCTAATCAATAACACCTTTCAGATATTTTTCAGTGCTTTTCCTGCATGATAAAACTTTTGCGAAAGCTTTTAAAAAAATGTTCCAAAACCTGTTGTTTATATCAGTGTGCAGTTGGTGGATTGCTGCTTTTACACTGCATTAGCTCCACCAATCGCTGATATATGCCTCACCACGTCTGTCATGTCACATCTGTGTTTGTGTCCATCCGTGGTGCATGCACTGAAAGAATACAGTAAACCGCTTATGGAAACGTTTCTCTGCAAAAACACCACAGGGTGCCTTTAAAATGTGGAAATCCAGTAGTGACTTTTCAGACATTTCTCCGTTTTGGTGTCTCTATAATGCTGCTTTCTTTCCATTGATCAGTTCTGCATCCCAGGCTAATTACATCATAGAGAAAGATGGGCATGCATGTATTGATTAAACTGTGTTCTGCGATTGAATTCAAATTGACCTCATATAAAATGGGCGAGAGAAAGGAAGAGCTGGTTATCACAGTGATAATAAGGGTTCTGCCTGTCCCCTGTCCACTCCCATTATCTCCTGTCACATTCACTTCTGAACCCAAATGCCACATTAGCATGCCTGAGACCCATTCCCACAGTGGCATCACGCTGACAGCTCTCATACTGCCTATAGATCTCCCATTCAGACAGAACAGCAGCTTCCATCATGGTTTATGCATTTCTTCACCCTCTGTGGATCTTAAACAGTGTTCAGACAGACAGTAAATGGCATACAGTAAATGCAATGTGTGTAGTGTAAGAATGGTCTGTTTAAAGAAAGATCCTTGATTGTGTTTAGCTCTGCCGCTTGACTTACTAACATGGCGAAGGGCTGCGTAATACGTGTAAGAATAGACAATCAAGAACAAGCGGGTAATCACATACGCATAAGAGAATGCTTTTAAATGATCACCAACAGGATTGAGGCATATTTGTGCTATGTAATGGCTTGGTGTGCCACGTTTGATGCCAAGTACCATTGTAATGTGTCACAATGTGTCACAAGAGGGTCTTTGTTCCTGAGAGGACAATGAAAGCTGTGGTTCATCCCTCACCTTTCACCTCTACAGCTCTACAATCAAAGCCCAGGCATGTTGCGGTCAGCAGTATCATCCAGCTGGGGAATGGGCCTTGGCCGTAAGGGCTCTATCAAACAGTGTGATGCTTTCGTTACCTTTCAGACATTTTTTTTCCTTCCAGGAGCTTTTGAACCAGGTCCTTATATTCACTTCCACTGTGTTTGTTAGAGACATTCCCTTTCAACCATATGGCTTTCTCATCTCTGCTAACAGAATAGTTTAGTCAACACAGACTGGAAAATGTCCATACACTACCTGAGCGGCCAGATGTCTGTCAGACTTAACAGCCCAAATATTGCACAGCTACAGGTGGCTGTGCAAATGGCATTTTTTCATTTGCACAGGGCTTTCCCTGTCAGAAGCAAAGCTGACAGGTTACCTTTCAGCGCATACAGCCACATAAGATGCGGAAAATAATACCTTCACTTCGGCAGGAAGGAACGTATTCAGTTTGAAATGTCAGGAACTTCCGCGGTTACCAGCAGCCGAGTTAATCCAAAACTTCAGCTCATCAGTGTCAGCAATTTGTGATGTATTTAGCATCCGTGTGCTTGAGTTTCTCCACTTTCTTCCATAATTTCCAGTAAACTCATACAGATTTTAATGCCCTTGCTGTCTGTTTAATGAAAGTTAACCAAAGTTGAGATAAATAATTCCAACGGTTTATTTTATTCATAATTCAGGCAGAACCCAGTTGCTGAAATTACAGGTATTGTTTCTACAACCAGCGAAACAAATGCTGACATTGATTCTGAATGATACTCTGCTGAATAAAACAACATTAACGCCCTATTACACAGTAGAGTAGCTCTAGAGTAAATGCCAGTTTATTGTATCTGGGTTTTTCTGACACTTTCAGTATTTATTCATCTCAGTGGTTTTTGAGGCCATAGCGTTGCTTTGATTGATTTTTATAATAATAATAAATTCCATAATTGGAAACGGCCTACAACACTTATCCTTACCCTTTAACCCTTTTTAGTAAAGCAGTTTTCTTGTATTTAGTATGTATATTCAGGATATCTGAGACATTATCTCCATCCATCCATTATCTATACCGCCTATCCCTTTCGGGGTTGCGGGGGGCTGGAGCCTATCCCAGCTACAATGGGCGAGAGGCGGGGTACACCCTGAACCGGTCGCCAGCCGATTGCAGGGCCACATGCAAGGACAAACAACCATTCACACTCACACTCACACCTACGGACAATTTAGAGTCATCAATTAACCTAATGAGCATGTTTTTGGTCTGTGGGAGGAAGCCGGAGTACCCGGAGAGAACCCACGCATGCACAGGAAGAACATGCAAACTTCACACAGAAAGGCCCCGCCTGACCTGGGGATCGAACCGGCAACCTTCGTGCTGTGAGGCACGCGCACTACCTGCTGCGCCACCGTGCAGCCCAGACATTATCTCTTTACACTTTAATTTGTAATATTTCTGACTGTGTTCAGGCAGAGATAATCTTAAGTCTTTGCACCTTAAGTTTCCTGATCCTGCCTCCAGACTGCTTATTTAAGATGACACATACTGGAGCCAGTGTTCAGGTTAATATGA
The DNA here is from genome assembly GCF_039877785.1 of Chaetodon trifascialis. Classification (NCBI taxonomy): domain Eukaryota; kingdom Metazoa; phylum Chordata; class Actinopteri; order Chaetodontiformes; family Chaetodontidae; genus Chaetodon; species Chaetodon trifascialis. The sequence continues at coordinate 16,134,445 of NC_092058.1, read as the reverse complement.
CTAACGTCTGTGGCTAATCAAACATTAAATTGTGAGAAGAGAAACAGTAGTCATCAGTCTAAAGTGAAAACAGAGTGAAATTTATGTAGCACAATGTTTGCTTTATACTTAAAACCTTGGCCTGAATAAAGACCATGAAGGATCAACACTGATATCCAAGTAGCTACTGCAGGGATATTGTACTGTTTAACAACATATTCCAGTTATTTTGTCCACCACCTATATATAATACGGTGTCACTCATAATCGTTAATGGCGGCACAAAATTAATAAAATATGAAATGTTTCTTTAATTTCATACATTCCTCGTGAATATTGAATATTCATACAGATGAGATTTCTTCGGTTTAACAGCTAATATGATGGAAATTATGGCTCAAAATACACCAAGAAAACCTGCAACAGGGATCCAATTAATATGTAAAGATACTGTATGTGCTAAAAAAGATACACACATAAAGTATGGTCCTTTAAATAGTGCTCGGCCCTGGCACTGACATTAAATCATTTAGCTGTGGGAAGAGAGTGGGAGAGGGGAGGGCGTTTCATCTGAGGGGCAGATGTGGTATTTTAACATTAAACATGCCACAGGTTCTGGATCAGCAATCGAAGGCACATCCCTCTGCACCTCCTCTGCCCTTCACTTTCCTCATAGATCTTCTCTCACACCTACACTTTTAATACTTTATTGTAAAGCACTTTGAGCTGCAATTCCTGTATGAAAGGTGCTGTATAAATGAATTTTGTTATTATTATTTACAACCACTATCTGTGCCCTTATTGGCCTGTCTTCTCCTTCCACGCCTGCTCTAATTTTCTTGTTTGTCCACAGGGGCTAGAAACATTAGTAAAGGTTAATGTTATACAGAAATGATGTCAAAGTGTGAGGCTGAGCCAAACAGCCCGTGAGCCCCCTGAGAGACAAATGAATAAAGTTGATGCGTTCACATTTGGTCCACCACCTGTAATGTCAGACGAGCCTGCCCGCATGCATCCAGGCTACGTGTGCAATATGTGGGATGATGATGATGATGATACAAACAGAAGCGGTTTAAAGACATTTGCCAGCAGGAGTCTTCTAGGTGATGATCGAACGGATGCTGTGAGGTAAAGCGAGTAAACCTCGATGAGCTTCATGTGCCTTGGGGCCAGACACAAAGTTTAGGAGAAGGATCCACAGACAGTGAAAATAGAGCCGAACTGCATCTTTTCTTAAAGGGAAACGAAGGATCATGTTTGTATCTGCTCATGCTGTGCAGTGTGCATTCATAATCATGCCAACAACTAAACAAATACAGACTACTGACATGCCTCTGTGAACTATTCCTGCAGCAGAATAATGAGAAATGGATGTAGTGTACATGCTTGAGCCACACAGGGGGCATTTTACAGTTGATAAAGTGCTTCAGACAACCCCTCTGACCCGAGTTCCCTCACAAATACCGACCCAGTGCTTGTTCCTCTGTGAACTGAAGTGAAGACAGCTAACAGGGCGACTCAATTTATTAATGCCATTCATGAAGCTGTCGCTCAGAGGAATGAGGCAGAGCAGAGCGGGGCAGGGTGTAAAATACCATCGCAGTCTTCATGGCACTGAGCGGTTTGCTGAGAAGGATGGCAGGAGGTGATGGGATTCACCCAAGTGCAATGAAGAGGACCTCATGAGCAGAGCGGTGAAGAGCGCGTTTTGCCGTGTAGACTGCCAGACATCCTCTTCCTCCTCTCTGGTTTCCTGTGTGCATATTTATGGCTTCTTCCATGTGTGTGGCTTATGGTACAGAGCTCACCTGCAGGGTTCAAGCCTGAAGGAGCAGACCTACTTTGCAGCAGGACACCAGTGAAGGCAGATCTGAAGTGAAGTGGATATTATGCAGATGAGCCCCAGAATATGTGGCACAGGTCAACTTTGTAATTAATACAGCTATGACAAAAGGATAGGTTCAGATTTCTTCAATTTAGTCTTAAGTCCTAGTGCACTGAAAGAGTTATTGGCTGCTTTAATCATTGCTCCTGTTCATACTTGGCCTGAGGAGTTTCCTTCCCAATGTGACAGATGGCTGACAGAATTTACAGTTCTGTGTTCTGTGCTAAATTCATTAATTCCAATTCCACTATGTTGATAATGACACCCGATCTAAAGGCCTTTGCATTTACACCTGATAATAATACATTTCATCTTATCTCCATTCTGCATACACTGTTATCAAATGTCAACATGTTAGCATAACTCATATCTCAATATGTTAGTAATTTGTTAGTTGGGGCTTCTAAGTGCTTTACAAAGGACTTGCTTGAGGTCTAGTTGCTTTTGTAAAGCACTTATGACCTGAATAAATATGAATCTTCACAGACTTCACATGTATTGCCAACAACCAAGGTGTCAAGGAAAGCAATAGTTATCTCCTTTGTGCACGTGAGATGATTGTGTGCAATGGCGGGTGTGAACCTGAAGCTTGCTAAGAGGACTTTTTGTATGTTAACAAAAAAACGCACAGTTATTCTTCCACTTTCATGAGGAACGGAGGCGTCAGAATGTGCTATGCTGCAAATATCCAACATTTCCACAAAGACAAGACCTAGTCTTTTGATCTGTGGTGAAGTCAGTGTGTGAGTTGTCATGTTGATCAATGATGAACAACAGACAACAGATATATATATAACATTATTCTCACTATCTTGTATAACCTGTCTAAGTGTTCCACATATATCAGTGCTTGATGAGCCAGAAACTGGTGATCTGATATTATCAGACATTAAAAGGACTTGAACTTAGACTGTGTGTATGTGTGTGGGCGGGCTGCTTTGCTTTTGCACATGTCTGCTAATTGGAGAGCACGCACTATAAATAGTTTTCTTGGAATCTTTACACATTGAGTGGGAAGTCAAATTTGTTTGAGATACGCTCCTCACATTGTAAGGATCCTCACGTTGAAGCTGAGCATGTGTGTGTGCAGGTATGTGCACTCGTGTTACATCTCTCATCACTTCATCTGACAGTTTTAATCAGGCGATGATCTGCAATCCAGGATGCTCCCTGTTAGCTGCACATTAATAACGTGACACAATGGCATCGCTCTGCCTCTGTTGAAACAGAACAATCTACTGTGCCTCCATGCATCTCCCTCCTGTCACCAGCACAGCCTCAGCTATGAGGAATACTTTCATATGGATCCACTGTCCCCTGAGACTCGTTGGCAGCTTATTGTTCTCCATATTTTCACGTCTGGGGAACTTTTTCATATTCGGCTGAAAATGAAGATAAATTGTTCCTCTGTTTTATGTTGAGAGCAGGGAACAGATTTACATTTTCTTCTTTCCCTGATTCATTTGCATATATGCTCATTTTTGGTGTTTCTCTACCCGTGGGCCACTGGACTGCATGCTTTTTGTTTACTTTAGTAGATGTAGTGTAATGATGTAGAGATTCAAATGAGCACTTTTGCTCATAGTTTACACCGAATTTTCCCCAAGTTCAAATAATGTCACCTGGTGATTTAACGTCTACTTTCATTTCTGCTGTCTCCCCAGAATTCTGTGGAATAATTTAGCCCTGTCAAAATACTACATTATAAACATACTTTCCATTTTATGCTAAAATGATAATAATATAAATTGCACCCTCTTTTTCAGAAGAGTTTGAGTGTAATTTTATGAAACTGAGTCCATTGGCAAGGGAGGGAATTTACTGGAATATCTTCTCTGTATGGGGTTTTCTGCCTTCTTGATCTTATTTGATTTTATTCTTGGCAGCCATCAGCCAGGCTGGTGAATCATCTCTAAAATGTTTCATCATCTCACTGGCATATTTAACATCATTTTCATCTCTGTCACAAATCCTATTAACATGATGAAGTTTACTTAGGGGCAAACCTTTTTTATTTGAGAGACTGAGGATGAAAACGCCAAAAGAATCATATTCTTGTTAGTTGGTTTTTAATAGATAATCTGGAACTAAATGTGTTCCCGTTTTTAAAAAGAGCAACATCCAAAGTGGGGAGCTGCTCTTTGCCAGAGGAACAATTAGACTTTATCTTACTGTGCCTTCACTTACTCTTTAGATGGTTGCATTTCCCAAGTTGGAAAGTTGGTCTTCTGACTTGTGTTGACGAACTTTTAAGCCTCAGTAGCTCTCCATTTCACAAAAATTGAAATATTTAGAAAATCATAAATGCATAAATGCCTGGCTATAAACCATTGCAGGCTCCTTGCAAATCATTAAAAACATGATGACATAATCATGGATTTTACGTATTTAACAGAAAGACTTCCTAAAACACCTCTTACACATGAGTGGGTACATATCTCAATAACACACATTATCTCTGATGATGTTTCTTCTTCTTTCCTCAATTTGCTCTTTTGAGAGAACTCCTGTGCTTCAGAAGACATTTGGCAGCCACTCCACACTCCCCCCACGTCTTCTGCAATCCCTCATATTATCAAAGTATCCGGTCTCCATGGACAACAGAGAGGGGGGATCTGTGGTAGAGGCGGTTGCCCTGGCAACAAGCTCAGTCAAGTCAGCTGCCCGGAGCCGTGGTAAAACACAACTGACTAAACCACATAACTGGAAGTTGGCAGACAGTTGACAGGATGGACTGCCTACCTGTCTCAGCCCAGCAAGACAACCAGGGTGAGGATGGTGAGGAAGATCCTGTAGCTTAAGGTCTGTTTTAGAGGATAGACTGGCAGATCTTTGTGCCTCTCACTCTGATAAACTGTAAAGTTTCTGAAGTAAGACACCAACTGAACTGTAGGAGTTTCTTCAAACAGCTGCTCTTGTTTCTTCAACTTTCTCTCTGCCTGTGTTTTGACCTGCCGTGACACCAGAAGCTGTATACTGTAGCGCTGTAATGACGACTTCCTCATTAAAAGTACGGAGATTTTTTTCTACGGGTAAACATACACAACAACTTTTGACGTCTGTAGTCAAGTGTACTCTGGCTGTGCGTTGTCTTGTCTTGCGCATGTCCTACTTATGCTGTCATTCACATCGCACTGTGTCAAGGGTTGTAAGGTAGAGCTGCTGCTTTTTTCCTCACATTTCTGAGCTACAGTGTCTTTTTAGGGAAGACTGTCAGGCTAGTGCCATGTGTTTCACTGAAAGAAGCAGTGAGGACTGACATTTCCATCATCTATGTTCCGTCAGCCCCAGCAGAGAATTGTAAAAACTGTACCTGACAAGCTGCAGGTTCTCCTTCCCGACCACAGCTTTGTGTGAAGCTGTTTCTCTTGCTGTTACAGTGGAACTTACTCATGTTTCAAGGCCCCATCCAATGAAAATCACGTTTTCAAGCTCGTTATCACATCCATGTGGTGGGTTTTTTTACGTGCTACAAGATGTATCAGGAGTGAAATAAGCAGTCAGGGCTGAGCATTTCCGCCTTGGAGCTGCAGTGTAGCAGTGATAGACTGACAAACATGGATTCAGACAGCCAGAGTTTCACATGTCACATACCTAAGGAACCAAACGTGTCAACTTGCTGGGGCTTTCCATGCCATTAGACTCATGTTGTCTGGTACTGTTACATTTCTGACATTGTAGAGAGTGATGCATAAAATGCATTACCATTCTGATACATGGACCCTGTACAATTCATTCCTCTTCTTCTTTGGGATCAGTTTCCAGTTCGAACATCCATCCATCCATTTTCTATGCCGCTTATCCCTTTCGGGGTCGTGGGGAGCCGGAGCCTATCTCGGCTGTCAACGGGCGGGAGGCGAGGTACACCCTGGACCGGTCGCCAGCCGATCGCAGGGCACATACAAACAACCATTCACACTCACACTCACACCTAGGGGCAATTTAGAGTCACCAATCAACCTTTTGGTCTGTGGGAGGAAGCCGGAGTGCCCGGCAAACTTCACACAGAAACGCCCAACCTGGGAATCGAACCTGCGACCTTCTTTCTGTGAGGCACGCGCACTACCTGCTGCGCCACCGTGCAGCCCCCAGTTCGGACATGTATGACTGATTTCTCCTGCGTTGGCCATTGTGTCTGAAAGCAAAGGTGTAGGGTTACATCTAAGCCTTTTTAAGAAATGAAGAGATTTTTTAAGGGAAAAAACTGTTAAATATTTAATGGACAGAGATGAGAATCTAGGGCTTCAATCAATGCCAGTAGAGGGATGTTCACTGTATTTAGTTTGAAGGGCCTTGCATCCAATGGACTGCCAAAGCTTTCATGCACATTAAAGCTCAATGCAGTCTGTCAGGTAGAGAAAATCTATTGATTCACCGTTTACAGCAGCATCCAGAATCTTGAAGACTAAATAATGCATGCGTAAATCCTGTGGTGTGACAGTACCTGTAGTGGTGACCTGAGCAGGCGTATACGGTCGTCTCAGGGCTGATGGTGTTTGATCTCCACTGAAGGCAACTTTGCTGCTGACATAGACTTGTGTAGTCTCCCCTGGGATGCTGCGATGCAATTAGTGATTTGTTGACAAGTTGGGAAAGCGAACATGGAATGACTTGAAAGCAAAGGTGCAAAAAGAAAACGTCAGCCCAACCAAGTGCAGCAGCACAGCACTTAACGGACAGATGTACATCTCATCACTGTCACTGTGTTGAGTAGTTCCCCTGCATGGTTATGAGTTAGTGAACCTCTATGTCAGGAAATGCTGACTATTATTACATTTTCAAGTAATGCAGCATCATGGATATACAGCACTGTATGAATATAACACTGTATAAACTGTCAAAAGTGCACTGAGTAAAATACGAAGCAGTATCTTTGATGTGTGTCTTTAGCGTCATGAAAGCCAGTCGGTGTTTCTAAGGAGTGAATTTCAAGAGTGACAGATGGGAACTGGTGTTGGAAGTTAAAGTTTAACCTTTAGGGACAGCTCGTAATGAGCACCTATCAGAGGTGGAGTGACGGGAGCTGGAGAGACACTCTGGACTGATGGACAGAAATAGTGATGGAAAGCTGTGAAATAGACATGCTAATGAAGGGGTTTTGCTCGAACACAGGGGCTTTTCTGATGAGGATTTTCTTAGCCATTTAAATAGTAATTTAGACTCAGTGAGGTGTGGCCAAATTGAATGGGCTTTAGGAAGGCAGCTGGGTCAGACCTAAGCGTCCTCTGGAGCACGGTGATATGCTTTTCAAAGAAAAGAGTTTGAAAAGTGCGAGAGGAGGAACGGCAAAAGGGTGTGAGCTTCTTTGTCACGTGCATGTTATTAGATTTTAAATGAAATGTAACATATCATGAAGACGTTTTGTTCCTGGATGCTGACGGGCATGAAATAAACAAATCAATGAAAACGTCAATATAAGAAGATGACAGAATGGGTCAAACAGATCAAATGAAATATTAACAAGTGTTTTTGACCTGCTGTGTAAAGCACACTCTGCAGCTCTCAATCATGTTACACCAATGTGCTCTTTTCATAGCTTAAACTCTTCACTCAACCTTCAAGCCCTTGTGCACCTTTAAAATTTAATTATTAATAATTAAATATCTACATTTCCATGACAACTGAGCCCCTGCTATCTGCTGATGAAGATCATGTGTTACGATCAAAAGCCGTAGAGCAGCTTTGCGATAGACCTTGAGGTGAGGTCATGTTGTCAACTGACGTTTCCGAGGTCAAAAACAAAGTTATCCAAATTACCCAAAGTTAGTAATTTGGATCAGCGAGACGGTTTGAATCTGAATAAATTTAGATGATAAATTACAAAATCTGCTGGCTTAATGAAAGTTGTGGGCAATGGCTCTGAACATGTAAGTCCCAGAGCCAAAAATGTGCACTGTGAGAAAGCTAAATGAAGAGCAGCACAGGCAAAATTAAAAACTGTGTAAAGACGGACTGAATGAATTGGCGCTGATTTTGAGACTTATGTCTCATTAAGGAAGTCAGCTGCTGCCTAAACATAAACCCAGAGTAACTCACCCTGTATTTTACATTTGGTTGCAGTCATATTTTTCCAGTAATCTAGTCGACACATGACTGAATCTGAAAGCATAATTTGTGTTAGTGTTCATGTTTAACCCTCTTATTTGTACTGTATGATCTTGTAATTGTGCCGTGCAGCTGAGCGTGACAGGAAAAGGTTGTCGTGGTCAGCTGGATGTTTTTAGAGGCAGAAAGTAAAACTGGCAGGAGAAGAGAGACGGACTCATGAGATGCCAGGCTCACATCTGTATGGAGCCAGCCGGTCAGCCTAATGAAGGATCAAACAAAATGAGACTTCTTGGGGGGGTTTTTTTGCCTGATTTTATATCAGTGTTGCTAGACTCATCACCAGCCCACTGGTCGACCGGCCCACCAGGAAAACTCCCACTCCTCCAGATGGCCCGTCTGCCTCTGCTTGCCAACATCCACGCAAGTGTTATTCTGAATATCTAAATTACTAAAGCAGTAGCATCAAAGGCAAGCAGTGGCAACATTAGACAACTGAAAATGATATCTACTGAACCAAACTACTAATTACAAAAGAGCTGTGGTTTATTTCCAGGAGAAGTTAAACTAACTTCGCCTCTAAAACTTGATGATAGAAGCACCCGTGTCTCGTCCACAGATTGTGTTTTGATTAAGAGGATTGGAGCAGAATGGGTGGCCGAAAGGAGTGAAACAAACAACATACGGTAAAGCTGGTATTTATTGCACTTTTCCCTCAGCTCTTCGTGGGAGTCTCTGCTCTCTGGGGTTCACTTACTCAAACAACAGCAACCCTGATTTTACCGATCGGTGGAGAAATGTGAACTTTTTCTGGTATCTATTATCTGAGTGTTGTTTCACCACAGCAGACATAAAAAATAGGCAATAGATCAAACATGGCTTCTGTTAAAATCATTGTTTTCACTGTACAGAGTGCCTCCTTCATCCCGAGGAGCCGGTTTAAGCCAACATCTACGGCGTATCATACCACTGCATACTATCGCTTCTTTAAACCCAAAGAGCCAAATTCTCTGTTATTTTCTCGAATCTTTTTCAACCTCTGTCTCATTTTCTCCCTCTTTGTTTTTCTTTAGAAATCTGTTCTTCCTGTATTCTTCACATTCGTTCGGTCTGGCTTTCTCTTTCACTGCACCCATAAAACACAGTCATTAGGGTGGGATCAGCCTGAGAGGAGCACATTGTCAGCAAAGGGATTGTTAATTGTAACCATTAGGCTGCCGCTGTGCCATGCTGACAGAGCTCTATTAGAGGGTGGCCTTTGGTTTAAACATGGCTCTTGCCCCGTGGACAGCAGCAGGGCTATAGTGACTTTTACCCAGACCCAACAGCTCCTGTCTTGTAGCTGACACCACTTCATCCCTCCCTGTGTTTTTCCCTGGTCTTCGGGGGTGGAGGCGTGGAGCTGAAACAAATTGTTATCTTTGTGACCTCTTAAAAACATGGCATTAGTCGGAAGATCAGTTCCAGTTTCCTGTTTTCCACTCTATGTTCCAGTCACACTGATTGTGGCCATGAAAGTGAAGTTTGTTTGCCTTCTCGATCACAGCTCTGTTGGCTGTACGTGTAGTTTATGGGGGTTAATTAAAAGACTCAAAGAGAATTAAACTCCTATTAGCCACTGTGCTGTGCCATAATTAGATATTGGCAATGCTATTGCTTTGAGGAGTATGTACTGTGATGGGTGTCACATTGGCTCATATTCAGAGCTGAAACAGGCATGCACAGCGGGAAATTTTCAGCAAAAGTTTGGAGCTTGGCAGTCAGATTTCAGCCTCTCGTTTCAGCCCACGGTGTTCCACATGAGACTCTGCACATGCAGGACGGAGTTTACGCCAAAATCTTTTCTCTTGTCTTGAATTTTTTCTGCCTCGTGCTTCCTCTTGACAAAAGATGCAGCTTTTAGATTACAGTTGAGAGTATTTAATTTTTGTAAATTATAATTTCTTCTTTTGGGGTTTGTTTATGACCACTTTACTGACTGCTTCATTCTGAGGGTTATTAAGGGTTCAGCTTAGGTTATTAAGTTCATAATTCATGTACAACTTCCTTACATACTATTGATAAGCAAAGATTAGGAGTTTATTGAGGGAAGACTCGTAGTTAATGGACTAGTAGTTGCATGAAAAATAAGTCACTATAAGTGCTTCATAATGACTAATAAAGAGCCAGTGTGCTGCTAATAAGTATGCTAGTAAGCAACTAGTTAATGGTGAATATTTATACTTTAATACAAAGTGTTACCCAGATTTTATTACTTAACTCAGATACAGAAAAACAATGTTATTAAACTAGAGAAAATTTGGCTTGCCAGCAGACAGCGATATTTTGTCCAGCAACTCTGCAACTGCCCAACCAGTTTGACCTCAATATAAAGACAAAACCTGTCCGGTTATGTCATGTGATCTACACACCTGGCACAAATCAGGATATTTTGTCTCACTTACTGGCTAAAGGGCAGGAGCATGGTTTTCATGTGCTAACTGTGAATCACAGCTGTTGTGATGTTCTTCTGTTGCAAATTTTCAAGGCTGTGTGGATCCATTTGATGATCAACACGACCTGACAGGGATTGTGAAATGATTCAGTTCTGCGGCCCAGTCCTTAATTCAGCTCTATAGGCTTTCTGGTGAAGGAGATGCCGTGTTGAGCTTCAAGTCACGAGGAGGATTTTGAGGTTTTAGTGTTCTGCTCTGGGGCTTTTCAATCATCCACATGCCCGGCAAGGGAATAGAGGTGAGGAATTGGAAAATGGGAAGACAGGGACTTAACTGTCTCAGAAGAAGTCTTGTGACAATTAGTTCTATCAGTTACCAGGCTGTGTGGTGGAGCTTTGAGAAAAGCAGGCCTTCTTGTTCAAACCCATGCACAGAGTATTATTTCAAATTGTACTCAAAGACCCAAGGTCACCAAAGATACCAAGTATGTCAGGTTGTATCATAGAGAAATGATGTGTGGTCATGAAATGATGCACAAGACATCTTGAATTTTCTATTTGATGTAATGGTGCTCCTAAAAGAAACATGGCGCCAATTAAATATTGAAACAAGCAGATATTGGACTGAATATACAATAAGTGAGATGTTTTTGTTAACTTACATGCAAATTAGTGGAAATTTTGAAAAGCAAAAATAGGGTTCAAAAGGTTAATAAGTCCTTTTTTGCTACATTCCTGTCAGATGCATTTAGTTTGGCGTGTGCACCATGGCCACGTGTGCTTTGAGCTGGTGCATGCCCTCTTCCTGTGTGAATGCCAAGGATGGGTACCCATGGTTTATTCATAGAGAGGTGGTAGAATGCCTAATGGCTCATTTCTAGGGCTATGAGGCCAGGCAGGCTGGGACTCTGTGAAGGACAATAGATGAAGTGAAGCCTGATCAGGAATGAACAGGAATTCAGTATTTCTCTGTTGATTTTGTATTTTGATGTATGGGGTAGAATGATTTTCATCACTCATTACCTCTTTTCTATTCTGTGCAGCTCTTTTCTTTAACTCAGAATTCTGTGCTACAATGCGCCCTGTCTGTCATTTCATTCTTTGGCCAAATCTGGCAAAACACTAGACAGAACTCATTACTGCTACATTAATCATGTCGCTGCTACATTAATCACACGTTTTGCTATCATTGGACGCGCTACTTTTTTTTTTTCTGCTGCTGCCTTTCTTAACTTTTAATTATGTCTGGACAAGATGCAAGTATCAAATTAGATCGGCTGTGAATGTCTCTGCAAGGATGCCACGGGGACATAGACACAATTCTAACGATCTGCCCTAGGTTTCGTGTTTTTGTGAGCTTCATTATGCCGCTGAAGCTCTTAACAAAATGCCACTTCCATACAATTAAGCCCTCTTCACTTGACAGGTCAGAAATGATTCACTCATAATTTCTCGGTCCCTCTAAATGCCTCCAGGTTTGCTTGTGCAAAGAGACTGCAGCGGTTTGTAGAGACTTATTATGTGGCATATATTTGTGCCACTCTGAACGTGAGAGGTGTGCAGCAGAAACGAATAGATGGTCCATTCTCTCTCCATCGCAGAGCCACTGTCCACGTCCCGTCCTCCTAATTGTATCTCATCAGACCAGAGATGTGAATATCTCTAACATTAGACTCTCAGATTAAGATCTCAATTAGAGGAGGGTATCTGTCTGCCTGTTTAAAATTAATCACTATTCATATTCATGGATTTCCATATCCTCCTTTCCACGCAGTGGTTCACTGAATGTTGAAGCTTTAATGGCCAGGACTAATTGACTGCAAACCTCTCCGATGGTTTTCTTAATGGCCTCGTGCTTTCTGTCGAATCAGTTCTCAGAGGGAATTCTCACAGCAGCTGTAAAGACACTGTTTGCTTTTTTAGTGTTGTGAGTGAGCGTTTGCTCGAGGCCTGTAAGGCATATCAGGTTTCCTTTAGATTACATGTAGAGCTGTGGAGGAACTGTGCATCTCACTCAGCATGTTTGCAAGCACTCAAGTTAACTGGTTATTGTTTTTCTGATTTGCTAAACACCATGTAAATGAGAACCTACATTTCTGTAAACTTGGTGGGGGATTAAAAGAAACCCGGTTAAAGCAGCCTGATTTTTACATTTAAATGCTTAACTAGGATTTAGAGTGCGTTTAAATGTGTGCATTTTAGGACAAAGACTTCAGACAGGGAGAGTATTACTCGGATGGCAATGTGGTGAAATGAAAGGAGAGCTCATCACTCTTAGCAGTTCTTTGCTGAAATGAGTCTAAAGCAGTCAGTTTTCACGGCTGAAAACTAGATCATTTGTTTAATACTGACACGTATGCATAGTAAGTCAGAGGATCCAAAGAAGAAAGAAGAAATAGTCTCGTCTTGTTTTCACAAGCTCACATTAACAGAGTGAATGTCTGAGGCTGTACTCAATGCTAATGTTTGCCACGCTAACATTCTTACATTGACACCATGCTGCCAGTGTTTACCCCATCTTATAATATGTTAGCATGCTAACATTTGCTAATGAGCACTGAACACAAAATATAACAAAGGCTGTTGGGAATGTCCTGAAGATTTTAACCTGATAATGGCGCTACTTGAAAAGTTAAGTCATGATTAAAGTTTATCCAATAATTGTTGAGACATTTCGGTCAAAACCACAAATGTCAGCCTCATGGTGGCGCTAGATGAAAAGTCAAGGGATCACGAAAGTCAGTAGGATGCTTCTGCAATCTGGACCAAAGTGGTGGACCAACTGACAGACAGACCCTCATCGCCATCAATAGATGCATGCAGCCAGTTTGGCTAAAAATGTGTTCAGAGGTAGAGCACAAATCTGTTTGCTGAGCGATTTCATATGTATAACACACGTCTTTTGTGCATGTATTGTGTTGACAGTATTACTTGCTCAGCAGTGATTTGTGAACCACATAGTGTAGTGGAACAGAGTGTCCACAGTATATTCCATCGTTTCACTTTTAATTGGCCTGTTTTTATTTATTTATTATTGTTATCTTCTTGCACATCTATAATCTCCCAGGTGATGAAGAGGGGAAAGGAAGTGCATGTGTGTGTGTGTGTGTGTGTGTGTGTGTGTATGTGTGTGTGTATGGGGGGGGTTATAATCCTCAGTTAGGAGACTAGCTCCTGTTATTGCCTCTCAGCCCTCACCAGCTCACCAGATCAATTGTGGAGGAGCTCTGGAGACCACAGCAGCTGCTGACAGAGTCACTATACTTGTAGTTCATCCAGTGTTTCAGCTTATTGATTGCACGGGTGCATGTAGAGGTTGCCACAAACCCATCGCCCTTCCTTTCACTCCTCCTGCTCCACGGCCTTTTTAGCATTGCCATTTTCAGTCCTCAGATCTCCAATACCTCCACCCACGGCCATCTTTTCACATTTCCACCAGGGCATGGAAGCGAGAAGGAGGAGGCCCGGACTTGCTGAGACGGATGCAGAAAATAGCCCCACTGCAGGCAGAATGAAAATACTCTGTTCCTGGGGAAGTGTCTGACCATAAGGGACAGTCTGAATTGGACACCTCTGCTGAGGTGTGAAGTAGAGTTTTTGTGTCTTTCCACAGATAGGAAGGGGAAGAGGAGGTTATGGTGGGTGTGAGGAGGGTGGACTATGTGGCTGTAATAGTGCAGTGGGAGTAAATAGACAAGGGGAGAGAGAGAACTCAGGGGATTGTCACCAATTGTCACCATGAGCCGCCCATCTTTTGTATTAATTTTCCTTTTTGGGTGCCTGGGGGCCAGGGTGAGAAATTATCTCACCTATAAATAGCGGTGTGAGTGTGTCCATACGTTTGTGTGTGTGTATGGATGAGTGCGTGTTCTTCACTGAACCCATTGTGATGAAGTGGTTTACACCCATAGCTGGGGGCCAGGGTCTTTCTCCATCTTGCCAAAGGGCCCATGCTAGTTGGAGGCTGTCACTGTGAATACATGGCTGAATGAACGTCCTGTCTTCCTTTCATTATTCACCATTGCTCTTCAGCCATATCTCATGTCCCTCCCCAGAGGGGGAGGTGCGGTGTCACTGATTCGTACTGCTGGCAAGACAACAGCTTTTTCCGTCATAGGTTCAGTCGTTTCTTTGAATGATAGTCAGGCACGGTTAAAGGAGAAATAGACCCTTGGATGGTATTATCAACCTGTGATGAAGAGTTGTGATTTAATTTTCAAGTGTGCATATTTTTCCTCAAGCTGCCTCGTCGTCCTCCTCTTCTTCAAGTGATGAGTCCCTGCATTAGGAGTGACTTTGAACAGGAGGGACGCAGCATGAGCAAGGTTCTTTCAATCAGACCTGCGGGCATGGACACATGTCTGTGATCATGGCCAAACTCTTCACTCAAAACAATGGCTGCCTACAATTAAGGTCAATTTAAGTAATTACTTTGTTAAAAAATGTTGCCTCTGCCTTTTTTTATGACAGTTGTGTTACTGGCTCAACTCAAGCTACAGTAGTTCATTGTAGGGGTGGGAAACACGGCCAAAATCTTCCATCATGGTATATATAACAGTATGATACAGGAATTGTTCTGCAAATTCAAGTAGGAATGTTGCTCTGCTCTGTATTTACAATTGAACTCTCTTCCTCTCCTCCTCTGTGTTTTCTTGTCATTCTCTTCTTCTGTGGTGGTTGGCAAACCAGTTTAGAGGTACATTAACTTAATCAACCGTCGCTGTCACGTCTTGTGAGAACATAGAAGAAAGTCCTTCCCAAATCACGTTGCCTTGTGAGGCAGCTGGATTTGTGAGATCACAGTATCACGAGAATCCAGCCCTGCCTGTATATGTATCTATCTAAGGATAGCTCCTCTGGTGGAAACAGCATTACCAAAACTCAATTGTCGTGCTGTGTATACCATCGTCTTGCTCATACCAAGTTCACTGGTTACCTTTTGGCTATGGAGCATCAGGTTAGCCAGCGTTAACTTGTACACACCAGGGGTCTCATTTCTAATTGTTGCACAGAACAGGGCCTGAAATAGGAAGTGTGTGGAAGCTAATAAGGGTTTGAGATGGTGTTCACAAATAATTTCTCATCCTAGAGTTGTATATCACCTTTTGTGGGCATGTGAAAAAAAATTGTGCATGTATCTGAATGTGTGAATTTGTAAAAAAAAAAAACAGTTTGTGAATGTGTAATAAAGTTTTGTAGCTGTAGAAATAATTTGTGCATGTGTGAAAAGGTTTTGTGCACACAGATCACAGATAATCTGCACATGAACAAAAGGCTTTCGGAGCTGTAGAAATATTTTGTGGGTGTCATTAATAATTACTTTGCGCAGGAATGTTTTCAACTGTGAGGTTTCACAAAGTCTGAGAGACGGACACACAAATGTGTATGTGGCACTGAAGAATACAAGCTGCAAGTGCAAATTTTGACCCTGTTTTCAGGCCAAAGCTGACAAGCTGAGTAGCACGATGCCCACTGACTAGCCAATAAGAGGAAGCCAAACTGTCCAATCAGGGGGCAGAAATTTCCTGTGTTGATTCCAGCATGCTCCAAAAGGAAAATGTAACCCATTAAAAGCTTTTCATGTCCTTCACACATTTAATTTCACTTGATATCAAATGTAAATTCTAGATCCACATTATCATAAACATTCAAACCAGCAGTGTTATTTGTTTTTGCTCTTGTGGTGAGCCATAACTATTCGATAAGCACCTTTCGGTGTGAAACAATATAAGGCAGCCACTCAGAGTCCACTCAGCTCAGTCACCAAGTACAATTGTAGTCGTCATATAGTTTTTGTGTGTGTAAAATCCCTGCAGCGCACACGACTGTGCTGTCAGATGTACAGAGCACACTGGAGACAGCGAAGTGGCTGCCACACACACACACACACACACACACACACACACACACACACACACACACACACACACACACACACACACGCTGCCTTCTCCAGTCACCTCACCCGACACACCTTCACCTCCTGCGCATGAATTGTGTAAATTAGCAAAGTCTGTATATAAAGGCAGTGACAGCTCCCGCACAATCGTTACACTCTGTATCCTCATTATTAGTCCTAATAATGCAGGCCAAGCTTGCCATAACAGAACTGACATAAATAAATAAAAAAATGTGTTCACCTGTCAAACTTCTATTGTCAGATGATATCCCTGGGTGGGGGATTGCACTAATAGTCGCCATCATTTTTGGCAGGGTATGAAGCGGTCTGTCTGATTGCTGCAAACTTATAAATACTGCAGTGACACTTGTGCCTAATGCTGCATGATGGATGCACTGGCACTGCTGGAGGACTGTTTGGAAGGAAGAGTTTAAAATATGTGCTTTCTAACCTCTACCTCACCTTCGAGCACTTTGATTTCTGTGTCAGAGACGTTCCTTTTCTTCTTCTTTCTCTTGGCTGTTGCCGTGATTCCCCGTAAGGAACCGCTGACCAGCAGGCTCATTTCAGTGCATCAGCATTCATGAGGTGCTTTACATTGGCCATTTATGGTTGAATGTGGGTGTTTATGGGATACGAGGCTGATCCACATGTGCTCATTTCCAGGTGGGTTGTGATTTATAAAGGGTACGTTGCCTGCAGTTGTGCGTGTGCATGGTGTTATGAATCTGATTATTTTATGGCATGTGCCATTTTCGGCCTTTTATGCGCACATACTCTTTTAGCACAGTATGGATCCTATGCAGTGTTAATAAATGAGACCCCAGGGCTCCAGACCAATGGACCAAGGCTCTGTGTATGTTTTCACAGTTTAGTGGACATAGAAAGTGTCAGAGGAGCCCCTGTTTGGCAGTTCGAGCCTCAGCTCCTGCAGTCTCCCTGTGCAAAACACTGAATCCCAAACTGCTCCTGATGGTCATTATTTCCACTGTGGAAAGTTATGCGATTCACCTTTTTGTGGTCGAGCAGTTGCTCAATGTCCTGATCAATCTGTCAAACACAGGCTCTGCTGCCAAGAGAAAAATAGATGGAAAGAGGAGCTCCCGTGGAACGTAGGGAAGGAATTTGTGACCTTTCGGATATGCAGCAGGACCTCTCACCACCCGCCCATCCTGCCACCATGTGTTTGAATTAAAACGCAGCCTCTTATTCTCTCCTATAAATCCTCCTTTGTTGATATCCACTGAACCACAGGGGCTGTGCTAAAGTGTTACAATTCACCTTTTCCTACATGTTTCCTCAGTCTGCCTGAATTTCCTAAAATAACTTGCAACGTCTCTCAGAGAACTCCAGAGGACCCTCGGTGTCCAGCTGAGTTTTATGTGTCAGTGGAAAGAGTAATGAACCGAGAGGAGTGAAGGTAACTGTAGGACCGTGCTTTTGTAGTGAGCCAAATCAGCCTTTCTCTTACATTTACAGTTTCGAGAGAGCTTGATGTTCATGAACATGAAATGATTTCTTTTCCTTCTGTCACTGATCCATGCATGTATGGTTGATGATCAATCGTGTAATACATTGTAGTATCTAAGAAAAAGCAGTTTTTCGTCACTTTTGAGAGAATGACACCAAAATCTGATGTGTAGATAATTGTTCTCCAGTTAAAACCCATCACAGTTGTCACAGGAATGATCAGTGTGATGCTGCTTTACATCTACATTTGGCCAATGCGCCTCAGGAATAACAGCAAATGTCAAGGAGGGTGTATCGCCAGCAGCACATCCACCCGTTTCAGTTTTATCTGTGCCTCACACAAACACCACAGCGCACCTCTGAAAACACGCCGAGCAGAGCGAGGTAAAAACGCACCTTTGTCCACGTGGATCTCCAGTCAGACCTCTTGATATCTGCCGCTGGTGTTGTGAGACTGCCGGCCTCTTGAGAGCGAGATTCTCCGTCGTCTTCTGTCTCTTTTTTCTGGCCATCAGCCAGAAGAGCCAGTGAGCGGAAAACAAACACTGAGCTGAGAGATGAGAAATGAGAAATGAAAAGAAGAACAAAGCTCATGCACAGATCTTTGAAGGGCTGCTTGAAGTCACGTCTTTCAAGCCACATCTGGAAGAGGAAGATTGTGTATGTCAGTATTAATCATCAGACCTGAGATGATAGAATACATTTCATATATGAAAGGCTGAAATCTTATATACGGTGTCAGTATTGAGCTCTTCTGCTGTACTTGTGGCCCAGTTACTCTGTGGCCATGTCTTTATTTCACAGTTAGTTAAGTGATGCAGTAAATCAGGCTCCACAGGCGTTGTTATCTATGTTCACTGTGCTCTTATTGGTATTTCTATTGGAGGACTGCTGTGTACTCACGAAGCAGCTGGCAGAGAGGTCAAAGACTACAAAGCCTCCTGAGACCCTCTCCTATATATGTCTCTTTCTTTGTCCCTCAACCCACCCTCCACACACACACGCACGCACACACAGGTACACACATAAACACACTCACAGTGTACACCTTTCCCCAGACAGCCATGCTAATCCTTCCTGATTTACCCCAATGTCTCGTTACATCATTATATTTAATGAACTTCCCAGTTAAATAAAGTGGCTTCAGCAGCTCTAATTTCTTCCTTAAAATAGTGTGTTTCATGGACAGAAAGTCCTATTAGGTGGGAGTTGAACACTGTCTGTTCATAACAATTTACTCCAGTGAGTTTTTGCAACTTGTTTTTTTTTTTTTTTTTTTTTTCCCTCCACATGTACAGTCTGGTTTCTCTTGGTTGGATTTGTGAGATGCTGTTTGGGTCCTGTCACCTGAGAAGACTGATGAAGATTATAAAGCTTGTTACAATTACAATTGTACTACTCCTGGGAGGGTGAGCAGTAAAAATAATAATATGATACCTCTATTGATTCAGTGGGAAATTACTGCTTGTATCTTCCAATGAAGGGACACAGTCAACCACAGAGCAGCGCCCTGAGGCTGTAAGAGATTTAGTGTCTTGGTCAAGGGAACTTGAGCAGAACTGATGCTTGAACCTGTGTCCTTTGACCCCTAGATGACGGTCTCACAGCTGGCTTTGTCGCCCTCCTGCACATTTACTTGCTTGATTATGTTCACAGCTTCTCCTCGCAGCCTCTTTCTGAAATCCTGCAACACTTTGCTGGTTCTGTCTCCTTAGTTAATTCCTGTCTAAACCAAACACTTTCAGGATAAAGCCAGATTTCACAGATTATTTGTTTTTTAATTAGGCATGATAGTAGATATCATAATCACTACCCAAAGCCACAGAAATTCCCTCTGGTTGTCTCTGGTTGACTGTACAGTGCACAGACCAAGTAATTGATATTAAATGATATTTTGGAACCAAAGGAAGTGGCTTCATGGTTCACATAGCAGCTAAAACATCTGGAACCACAAAGGTTTTTCAGGAGTGAGCCGCTGTATTATGTTGGAAGATAGGAAGCAAATAAAAGATGTCTTCTTGCATTTGATGTTTTCCTTACATACTCACCCAGGATGTGACATGTTAGTCATCTCTGTAGGTAATTATATCAGCTTGGGAAACTAGGCTACAACATGCTTAGTACTTATAGCTGACACACTTATTAATAGGTGTAAGAGTGCTAAAGGAGGGTGATATGAATGAAATCACCGGCGCAGTGTTGATTGTAACTATTCATTAGGATTCATGGCTAATGCAGCATATCAACTACTCGAAAAGGATTTTCTTCACATTGATGAAAAACTCAGGTAAACTCAGTTTTTCTGTAAAGCAGATCTGCTCCTTGATGTGGAAAAGGACCTAATGCAACCATCAAACTTAAAAGATATAGGTAGAAATGGTATACAGGAGTGTCCAAAGGTTGACATGTCCAACATCTCACACTTCCACTCCGAGGTGCCGAGGTTGATTTTCAGATGTTTGCAGGTGCAACACAATAGGTGTGAGAATATTCTCCTCAAACAAAAAGCGGCGTGATCTTTGTGAGAAATAAAGTGAAGGTTATTTTGTAAAGAAAAAGGATCACTTATTCTCCATCAATTTAAATGTAATGTGACATAGACAAAACACTTCAGCGCTGCAAGGTCATGAATAATTAAGAGTGAGGTTGCATAACATAGAGAGCAGGGCCAGGACTGAGAGTGACCTATTTTATCGTACCATTATTAGGAACAGGTAATGGTCTGTGGAATTTATTGGTTTAGTGGTGCAGATACCAACGGCTTGTTCACTTGTACTTCTTTGTCCAGGATGATGGATCAGCGTCGAGAGACTAAGTGCGACGGTGATAATCATAAATGTTGAGTCTGCTCTGAGCAACGACTGACCCGTTTTAGACGGTTCAGTCTCATCTGCCTCCGTATCCTGCAGCAGAGCACATTTCAATCCCAGCAGCTACCAGACACAGACGCAGGTTAAGTGGACGCATGTTGACTCCATGATAGACGGCAGGGAAATAGATGGTACCCAATCAGAAATGCAAGCTGGGACCAGAAAAGGGCACGGGGAGGAAATGGAACATCCAGCTTGTCGCATAATTAAAACATTTGAGCCAGGAGCGAGTTGTGATTATGATGGGACAGTTAATCTATTTGCTATTTCTTTATTCATTTCCCTGGTGAGAGGAAATATGGATTGCTGGTCAGTGAAATGAACCTTTCAAAGATGAGACCTGCTTCGGTCTGCTTATCATTGTTAAATAATAGATGTTAGTTGTTAGCTTATTTTTGTTTGGCTGTCGGATACGGCAACAAGAATCACGAAGTGGACAAGAGAAATAAAATAAACCTGTACTATATTAGAAAGACAGTTTATATCATATTTTAAGGAAGCTTAGAGCAACTATGACAGTGACTGAGGTTACTTTTCAATAACTCCACCCCCACCGTCGTCGATCTTACACCGGCGTGAACAAAAGCACGCATCTCATTGTCAGCAGCTAGCAGACATAAGCAGCTGTAGCGATATAGATATTTTTTCTCTTGTATGAACAAGTATCATTGACCTTTGTTTCAACTCCCTCCTTATTTCCTGTCTTTTCTTTAGATAATAAAAGCATCAACTACAAAAAAAATACTTTTAAACCCTCCCACCCTATAAATTATATTTAATAAATCATTTATACTTTTAAACTATGGTTTGCCATCGAAATACCAGTAATATCACTGTTAGACAACCATATATGGTAAAATCAACATATGGTTACACTATTACCATTCCATGAATTAATGAGACAAGTGGTGATTATAGGATCTAATATCCTAATTAATGATTTTGTGATTTGTGCCTGTTTATTTGCCATATAACATATTTTCAAATTAAACACTTTTGAGAAAAAGGATGCAGAAGATAAATAGATAAAATGTACTTTAATAGGAAACAATTACATTTCCCCAATTCAGACAGGGTTCTTAATTACGGTTGTGATATTGTTTATGTTGTATGGGAATTTGTTTTGTAGGCTTATGGTTTGTGTGTATTTTATGCAGCAGTGACACTGTTTACAAACATGTATAGAGCTGCGTCAAGTATGAATAAATTAGCATCTGTTTTGAAGCAAACCTTCATGTTAACAACAGAGAGAGTGATGAGGAAGAAGCTAATTTTCACACGTGGAGTCAGAGATTTTTTTTTTTAATTTATCAAAGGGCAGTAGTCTGGATAGCCAAAGGAGGTGGAACTGAAATGAATATTATAATCACAGATTAAACATTGGAAAATACCTGCAGGGAGGGACACTGTTTCATAAACACCTCAGTTTGGAGAGACTTCGGTTGTAAGGTGAAAATGGGATTTTTTTAAAATGCCACTTGATGTTGCAAAATACCTTAAACAGCTTCCAGTCTCAGTGTCTCTGCTGCCTCCATCCCAGATCATACACACGTTTTTTGGGATTATGATAAAATATGTGTGGAATAACACTGAGAAAAAGATGAATCTAATTATTATATATGAATGTCCCTCGCTCAGGTCTCAGATGGGTAAGATGATATACATCAAACGTGTTTATTCAATGTGATGTAAAATCATAGTTTCCTCATGAAAAACACTGATACATCAATCAATATGCTAATAAGTGAGAAGTCTGCAATAAGCCACAGTTAAACACCACTGATGTAAAAAAAGAATGGTAAAATTTCAGAACAAAAGGCATTAAATTGTAGCTCTTGAAAGGAAGGTAAACAACAAAGTAGCCTAAAGTCAGGACCAGAACTGAAAATATGATCAAAACTTAGTAAAGCCGATCAAGTCTAATGAAACCTGACAGGCTATCTCACAGAAGAATATTGTATTACTAAAAGCATGATGCAGAATGATGCAGAATCCAGTCATCCACAGTGTTTCCACTGGACGGCCCGCTCAGCTTCACATGCTCCAGTAATGTCAAAGTAGCACTGATCACCTGCGGCTACGGCAAAATATTTGGAGTTGGTAGAAAAATGTCTTGTTTGTCATTTCCTGTGCTGAAGGCAAAAACCCTCACACACACACACACAGTGGAGCGAGGTCTCATACTGTCATGGAGGGCTGCAAATATTCAGGTTTTCATATTTCATTTTTCCTCCGAATATAACATGAGGTGATTTGACGATGAGTTCCTCCTCTCTGCTCGACGCTGTGTTAATCAGTGACATCACCTGCTGTCGTCTCAGGTAGAAATAAAAGGCCGCACTCCCTCTTGGCACGAGGGTTAAAACCTCTCACACAGAGAGGATATGATCACTGTGAACAAGCCACTGTTTTAACAAGCTAAATGTTACTGTCAGCAATGCACACACATATTGGTACACAGCTTTCTCACACGCTGTTTTCTTTCTCTCGCTCATCTGTGACAGTATCCCTTGGAGACACATGTATGTGTGTGCGCCTACAGTACACTGAACTGCCTTTGTCTCGATTTCCCTGCTCATTATCGGAGCAGGTTCAAGGAGATGGGTGCTCATTTGCATAGGCAGCCCCGGGCTGGAACCCCTGCGTGTAGCAGCCAGGTGATTCATACCAGCTCCTATAGTCTTATTTTGCAGAGGATTAGATTAAAACCAATCAATCAGCCCAGATCACCCTGACCCAGAGGAAAATGAGTCAGGTGACTGCTCTAAGACCATCATGTTTCTTGTCCTCTCAGAATAGCCCATATTTGTTGCACAACCGTGGCAGCACTGCAAGTCTGTACATTCAGTTAAATTTAGAGATGAGACATTTCTGAAAATCTGAATGTTCGCACAGCGAGGGGCAGACCAGCGTGAGCATAAAAATTCAAATAAAGGGAGCTGTGTTGTGTAGTAGGGTGCAGAGGGGGTGATCTGTCTCTCAACGGGTCTGTGTGGGAAAGGATATGAAAGAAAAACCACAAGAGATCCAGAACAAAGAAAAGCCTGACAGATAAGTACTATTCGAGGAAAAAGGACATTTATCCAGTAGCAACTGTGTAGAAATGAAACCTTCAATCTTTTCACTTTGCAAATAGTAGCAGAGAACGTAGAGAGAGTGAAGATTTGGAGAAACTGCTTCTGAAAAGAAAGGCATATTTGTAAAGTAAAGTAGCGGGTTTACTTTTGTTTTTCTAAAGAGCAAAGAGAGTTTGTAGACTAAGAACATTTCAAGCCCATCAGTCATGGAAAGCGGCATCTGGAAGATTTCAGTCCGGGTTGATTTGGCGACACCTGCAGGAAATGTGGTTTAATACTCCAGGCCGCTGAATTCTGGGGGCAGCAAAACAATCTTTAATAACTGGGATCTGATTTTATGCTTGAGTCTGCAGACAGCGGGGCGCAGTGAAGCGAGCTGGTTAGCTCTCTGAGAAGTTGGAGGTGTGCAGCCTGCAGCTCTACATCTAACAGCTCGCTGTGACTCCTTCATGTTCCACTGCTCCCTGCACTATTTCAAACCGACCCACTGTTAAAAATGCAGAAAATGTTTTGTGTATAGATGTATTTAGACCTTATTTTATAGATTAAACTATGAATCAATGTATAAAATAACTAAAAACAGCTCCATATTGACCAGCTACAGCAGTTACATGCTGCTTATTGTAAGCAGCATGTAAGCCAATAATTTAATTTGTCATAAAGTATCAGTCATGAGGCCGTTTTTCTGCGTTGTGTGCCCCTACTTTTTACTTAGACACATACTTATCATTAATGTTTAATGGAGTTTATTTATTTTGTGTACTATATCTCCATTCATACAGTAGATTCTGTTGAGTTTGGATCAAGGAGGACCAGCATTAATGAGAGGAAATCTGTGTTACAATTATAAGAAGTAATCAGTAAACAGTAAACAGTTCGTGGACTTCAATTTTTGTCTGATTTTTTAATAATAATTCAAAAGTAGGATTTTCTTGTGAATGGCTACGAGGCCAGAAATGTTAGAAAATTGGAGAATAAAACATGAACGTGAAGGTCTGCAAACTCATTTTAACCAATTTGATTTTGAGGGTCTGACACTGCTTAACTTTAATCTGTCACGGCTTTTTGCTCATGTATTCCTAAATGGTATCTCACACTCAAACATTCATCTGTCACTTTGCGAGCGATCATAGCTGAGACCGGCCTGTGCAGCTCGCCCGGGCCTCCTCCAGCTGCTCTGATGGCCCATTGGAGAGCTCACGTCTCTGCAGTCCCTTGAGAACTGTATGAAAGCATAAGGCCAAATTATGCAAGGCTAATGTCCTCTTTAGAGAAAATATGGTATAATATTTATAAACTCTCCACTTTCTATACACACCACTGGAGGGAGCAAATGTAGACATAGATGTGGTAATGCAACTTTAATGGACTCGCATGGGAGGACATATTCATATTAATGTGTCAAAGACATAGTGTTATGTCAGCAAAGTGAAGACATTTTAAAGCTACACATCTCTGATATTTTCTGCTTGTCTGAGGTCTTCTGCCCATCAGAACTTATCATATGGATGATGTCCATATTTCCATTTTCAGTTTTTAGCAGAGTTGGTCTAAAATCCGCCATGGCTCTTCATCCAGACCCCCTTGCTCTCTTTACTGTGGCCATATTTCAAGTTTTATGTGACAGGTGTCAACAGAGAGGATTTAACAGTGAATTTTATGATGCCTCTGAGTGTTTTAAAGCTGCGCCAAGCAACTTCTGCACTCCAAAACAAATAATAATTTGCACAACTATGAAAAAACACATGTGCCGACAGAGAAGCGACGACCCTGAGAGCCGCTTCAGTTTGATGGATACAGCAAGACATACTGTGTATGTGCCACACTGGACCTTTCTTGAGCACACTGCCATGATTTTCTGCTTTTTAAGCTTTCACTTACAAGCGAAAACTGATCAAAGTGAACCTGGAGCTGTGAAAGTTGTGCAAACATCAGCTGATAATATAGAATACATGCAGAGCAGCTGTGCAGCAACGCCTCATGTTACACGTCTTAACTGTCCACTTTGTGTCTTTTTCTTTCACATAGGAGAGGAAGCTGAGCGCATTCCCGACTATTGAGGTCTGTGGTACAGACATCATCAACTACATGGTTCCACTGTCTCGCCAGACAGACTTCTTTGTTCCAGAGATGAAGGAGGAGGTGAAACCAGATGTCAAAGAAGAGGACTCTGACGAGGACAGAGGGACTGACATCACAGGTAACACTGTGTTTTGTTCATTCCAGCCAAACGCTGTTGAGCCCTCATGAGGACATGTGCGACAGTGTCAAACAAAAAGCATAATTCCAAATACCAAACAAAACATCTGTTTTAACAGATTTGTCACATGGCGGTTGGTTTTTGGGGTCATTTTGTTGCAGTCGAGCGTGTTGATAGAAACACTTCTGGGCTTCTGCTCTATTGAGACTACAGCTTGTGTCAGTTTGGAGCAAACAAACAGGAAATACGTGGCAGCTTTGATTTTGTCCGACACTGCACTGACTCCCCTCCCGCCCCTGATCACTGAGGACATGTGATATACGAGACTCTGTAATTGTCCTGTCACTGCAAGTATGTGTCTTGAAGCGCAATGTCTTCTCTGCTGCTATTACTCTTTCCAACTTGCTGGACCTGTAGGCTGGACCTCTGGCGGTATTGACTTTGTCATTGTACAAATCACTCGAGAAAGAAAATGGTGTTGGCTTGCTGGGACAGAGTGGGCGGAGGTGGGCTGATGTACATCAGGCGCTGTCAACCTTGAGCTTAGATCATGTAACATCGCTTGTAAACACAGCTTAAAGACGTGCTTACCAGAAGACGTTTCAGGTAGAAGGTCCCACCTGCTCTGTGCATGTTTAGGGCGTCTGACGCGGACGGTGTGACATTGCCCGAGACAGGGGAAAGACATTCTTGGCACAGAAACAGCGCCGTTGTCGGCTGTGGACTGACATCCTGCTGCACTGAGAGTCGAGGCTGTTCACTGTGTTAAATTAGCTTGTCGGCATCACCAGACCGAGACAAAGTTTTTGGTTATTGCTTGCTTTTCTAACAAATTAGAAAGTTAATAAGTACAAATTCCACAACATTTCAGCATGGTAATTCAGATAAAATCTAATTGATCTTGCATGTTTTATAATCCTTTAATTATGGTGTCTTTCTTCCCTAACACACACACACACACACACACACACACACACACACACACACACACACACGCACACGCACACACACTCACTCACTTTCTCTGTCTCCAATCGCGTTTATATTGAAATGAAGACGTGAAGCATACACGTTGAAATGATTTCAAACTCTAATTTTGAGTCTGTTAATATCAATAAATTACTGTTGAGCAAAGTTTGTTGACTGCCGCAAGGTTTTCAAGCCAAGCAATGAAAGCGCAGAAATGTCATCAAGCTGCAGCACAATGTAAGAAGAGATGACCTGTTTATTGGTGAGGTTATGCTGGAAAACAGAGCTCCAGAAAGGCTGCCATATAAACGTTCAAAGCTCATCCGCCATAATCCAAGTGTTAGCAATGGTCAGTCACAGTCTGCAGTGGTCATCAGAGGGGTACACGTTGAAACACAGGGGTCCAGGAGCAGTTTGAGGAGTTTGTTGGAGTTTGGTGGTTTGTTCTATGCAGTATGAGAACATATTAAAAAGAAAATATTACAAATCAGATCACTAGCATTGAAAAGAATCTGCCTTAATCTAGGGCTGGGCGGTATACCGGTTCACACCGAATACCGGTGTATATTTTTGCTATGATATGAATTTTCAATATACCGCCACACGGTGTATGTGATTACACAATGTCCGGGCGACACTGTTTCAGACGGGACCGTTTTTTTAGTTTGAGATCAATCACGAAGTTCCTGGTTGTTCACATAAAGAGGAGGGGGTTTCTAGAGTGGAGGGAGCGCTCTTCATGCGATAACCTATCTCTGGGGTTACTTTCTTCTGGATCATCATTTGTGTTACTAGGGTGAATTTGGGCACCGCCCCTCGAATCTCTTGACTCTGACTGGTCAGTAGAGGTGTCGATCACCAAAATAGACCAATGGGTTGCTGAGCTATTGACTGCTCTAACTGCGTGGTTAGTTTCACCGCTCCGTCTCATGAATGAGCGGAGCGCTAATAGAGGACTGTGCTGAGCAGCCCGAGGTGTTATTTTACTGTTTTATTTGCATTCCGTCCTTTTATGAGAACTAAGAACAATAGCAAGCAGAAAAAAGGCTGAAAAAGTGTTTTCAACAGAGGAGTTTCTCCATATGCTTGGGCGAGATAACGGTACTCTGCCCAAATGAGCGCCTGGATATACCTGTGTTAAAACATCTGTCTTCCAGATGAAAGAAAGAAAGAAAAAAAAAATACCGTCATATACCGTGAAACCGTTGTAATTTTGAAAAATACTGTGATATAGATTTTTGGTCATACCGCCCAGCACTACCTTAATCTTCCTCAGACTTTACTAAATAAAAGAATCTAATGTAAATAATATTAAATAACATCAAAACAGGGAATATGGGCAAAATGAATGTCCTGATGAACATTTAAACTTTATATTGAGATACACAGTTTCACCATTGGGTAGTTCCTAGCATGTATTAGTCGCGTATTGGCTCTTTATTGGTTTGTTTTCACTAAAGAACCTCCTAGTTGCTGCTTATTGATGGTACATAAAGAAGTGTGTGTACATGAATTATGATCTTAATAACCTAACCCCCAGAATAAGGTATTAATAAGTGCTTTATGAAGACTAATAAAGAACTAGTTGATGCTGCTTAATGTTACCTTAATATAAAGTGTGTCCAAATTCAGGTTCATCATATTGAATCAAACAGTCTTTTACTAAACCAGAATGAGCTAAACATAAGCCTTTGGGATCCCACTGCATGTGACTGACTCCAAAAACACTTCACATGTGCTTTAAACACTGTTTAAAAGAAGGTGCGATTCTTTTCATGCTCCTTTTGAAACCCTCGAGCACAGGCCTGGTTTACTGTTCACGGGAGAGCTGCGAAGGAGCTGTTGTGTGATTGGAGTTTCAAGAGTGACAGAATTTCTGCTGCGAAGTGAAGTCTCACTGTTATCAGAATTTAAACAGCTGTGCTGCGTATGGCCGCTTTTGCGGGAACCGTAAAAAATTGGAATGTAAACTAGTCTTAGTTGTGTCTTTGGAAAGTTTTGTTGAATGTTTTTAAATGAGATTTTTATTTCAACTTGGGAAACTTGTTGAGGTGTGCATTTTCTAAAGTGTTCAGCATTTGCACAGTCAGCACAGGTGTTGCATGTTATCCAAGAAGACGAAGAAGACGTGTGAGGGCGTCTGAATGCCTGCCTGTTTGTGTGCGGCATTGCTGTGTCATTGTGGATATCTCTGATATCTCTGTATTACATGAGTTATTGGACTCAGTAGCCACTGTCAGAGATGGAGACTGTACAAAACAAAGTGTGTGTGTGTGTGTGTGTGTGTGTGTGTGTTTGTGTTTATGTTCTGGGTCCCAGAGACAGCTGAACTTTCTTAATGAGAGACGGATCAATCACTGGAGGCTGAGCTTTGTCTGACAAGCAAGCTGTGGAAATCCTGCTCCAGCACCTGAGAGATTCAACTTTTCATCCCTCAACTCCCTCCACTGTCCACATTAGATAGACTGTCTGCACCATATACTCTGACTGCGGCCAGCATTTGTCCTGCTTCTACCATCGAAGCTCACTGAGAGCAGTAAACACCCCAACAAAATGAAAAGACTTTTTTGATAGTCTGGTGATCACAGCAGCTACTGTTTGTGCTGCGAGAAGCTTGTTAATCTTTTAAAGCCACAAACCAGCCGCGGTGCAAAGCGGGCCAGTGGGCTTCGTGTTTAGACCGCTGATAAATGGTCAGTTCGCCACAGAAAGCATGACAGGCCGGAAAATACGACAGGCTTGTTAAACTGCTCAACGCATTTGAAAACACTTCATGTCTATTTGATTGTGATCAGTGTAGAATTACTCATCTTTAGGTAATAATGCTCAGTACGTTGCATTCTCCTCTTCTGCAGTGGTTTAATGGCATCCGACTGGAGAATCAGTGTGCACAACTCCTAATATTCACGTAACAGTGGTGAATTGGGAATGAATGTGCATTAATTCACATTTTCTTTTGCAGATTTTCTTG
Source organism: Chaetodon trifascialis (assembly GCF_039877785.1). Lineage (NCBI taxonomy): Eukaryota > Metazoa > Chordata > Actinopteri > Chaetodontiformes > Chaetodontidae > Chaetodon > Chaetodon trifascialis. The sequence goes on along the minus strand of NC_092058.1, from coordinate 16,104,646 downwards.
GAATTTTGCTTTAAATTTGTGCTAAATTTGAATGGAAACTTTACTGTTATATGAACATGCAGAGTTTATTTTTTATATTTATTGCTTTTTTCTATTATATTACACTGTTTACTTTGACACACACATGCATGCGCATATTTCCAGCCCTAATTTGTAAACCAGAAGTTCCATCTGCTGTATCACTCCTTAACTCCTGTTTGTGCATTTTATTGCCGTGCTTTCTCGCCATCCTCTCTGACTCAGTCTCCAAACTCTCAGCATGCCTCAGCCCTGCCTGTGTCTAATTACCTCCTTAAAAAAAATCCTCTCCTCTGTTTCAAACAGTTTGAAGAACAAGACCCTGATTCGCTGCTAATAATCCCAATGGGCCCAATTTAGGAACTAATTTAGGCAAATGTTATCTAAAAGACTTTGAGAGGCACAGCTGGCTGGCGTCAACCTGGGCACCAATGTCGGGACTTGCTTACAGTTGTGGAGGGGGTGAAAGTTGTCCAGTGGGCTGAGGCTCTTCCTTGGGGGGCTGTCCACCCAATTACCTTAAATAGACCCATTATTTCCTGTAAAATTCCTTGTATTGTTAAATGAGTCTCTCCGGAAAAGTCCTTTTACGGCAACATGCAAATGAAATAGAAATCACTGCGTACACTCCATCTATGTGCATGTTAAAGCAATACCTCTGTGTCACATTCACACTGGACCTGCTCCAAAGAAGACCATTCCCAGTGGTTTTGTTTGGACCTGCTAGCTAATCAACAGGCCCATAAATAGATATAAATAACCTAAATAGGCTTCCCATATATGATATTCTTCACTGCAGACAGGATGGGATCTGCTGGATGTGATAATTAGATTGCTGAGTGATGTTGAGATTCGAATGAATGAAAAGGAAAGACTAACCTCAGCGAGCAGCTCGGAGACTCCCAGTTTATTGTATCTGGGTCCCTGGTGACACATTTAGTGCAAAAACACTTTGATGTGTGGATGAGATTTATTTCCAGTGTGAAAGCAGCAGCAAAGTAGCTCGGACAATAATGCTTTACTGCCCTGTGGGACAGTCAAGTCAACACAAGTCAGATTTTATTTGTGGAAGACGTTTTATATGGAGGCCGTTCATTTCAAACCAAATAAGATATATTACTGAAGCTAATTTGATTCAGAAGAAAATAAAAGCAGCAGTATGTTGCATAGGAATAGGAGCGGAGACAAATTTCTTAAAACAATACAACAACACAGTCACAAACTGAAGAAAGTTTAACCTCTAATTATAGAGTTAAAGTGTGTTTGGCAGAGAGGTTCCAGAAGATGATTCATTTGTCTTACCTTGATCACAGCTTTAACAGCTGTTGTAATAAAACACACAGTTGGAAAAACAAAATCTCATTTATCAGTTATACATGTGGTGTTTTTCTGGATTTTTCTCACATACTCTTCTGCCTCTGAAGTCTCTTCTGGAAGACCAACTGTGGAAGGCTCACTGAGTAATCTTTGTTACGTAGGTGGGAGATGTGCTGCGCCTCTCAAGTCTTGGTTCCTGTTTTCCCTTTTTTTGCAATTTTAGGCTGTCTAAGCAACAATGTCTTTCATTTGTCTCTCTCGTTTCACTTGTGTTTGACTCACTGGACACACAGCGAGCCCTTTTCTCTCTATGAAATATTGATTGTTGGACTGAATTTCTTTCAAAACTTCCTCTAAGATTTTCATATTGCTGGGGGGCACCCCGGTAACTCACCTGGTAGACTGTGTACCATTCATGAAGGCAGAATCCTTGCTGCGGCACGTGTTTGATTCCAGCCTGAGGCCCCCCTCCAGCCATCACCATCACAAATTAAGCAAAAATGCCTTCAAAAAATCGTTGAAAAAACAGAAAAAGATTTTCATATTGTATTTTCACTGCATTTACAATCTTCCTGCTCACAACCGTGCACATTACAACATTTATCTTGTGGTTCTCTAACACACAAACAGTAGTAAGAGCTAATGAATGTCTGTTCACTCACAGAGAGACGTAGATCAAAGGCCAATTAGGATCAGGTTTGGTCTGAAAGCATTAGCAAGATGATTATGTGGGTGAGGAAATCTCCATCAATTCAGCTGATGGACGTTCTTCACGATGATTTCAGACGTGTTATGTGCTGTGGACGGCAGCTGCAAGAACACTCTCACCCCGCTAAGCCACAGTTAGCTGTACGGGAGCACAATAGATGGAAAATTAAATGCGAGTAATGAGCGGTCTTTGGGTTTATGCAAAAGATCCTTTTTCTCTTCAACAATAATAATCTGCTTTTTGCGAGCTCAGCTGACACACAGACTCCTAATGAGTTATAATAACCAGGTTCAAGCTGAAGGAAGGAAGTGGAAAAGGTGTTATTATAATAAAGTATTAGCTTAAATTTTCTCTGAGACAGATCTGGTGAATTTTAGGGGACCATAGCATCAGACGTCTCATAACGTTATTTTGCTCAGCTGTGATCAAAGGATTGCAGAGAATGAAAATTCATCTCGTCCTTCATCTTCACAGCTTTGCATCGACTTTTATGAGGTTTATTACAAAGCACAATATCAATGTTAGTTAATGCATCAACCTTTGTTTCTATATAAACATAGTGATGGTTTTTAGCCATGCTAGCAGCATGACTTGATATGGCAATATCTGTCTGGTGATCCAGACTCCAACATCTCAAAAATGAAGCTGAAATTTTTGGCTTTTAGTGAAATATCTCAACAGCTGCTGGATGGATTGTATTGTGTGAATGTACGGACATTAAATTACCAAATGTTAGCAAGCTAATGGTGAATGTGGCTAACATACCTGCTTAACATCAGCATGTTAGCATCGTCATTGTGAGCATGGTAGCATTTAGCTCATAGCATTGCTGTTCCTAAGAGCAGTCTGTATACTCATGTTACCATAAGTCTCTGCTCACTGAAAACATTTGCTCATTAGGCCTCTGCACAGTCTATCTTAACAAGATATGATGGTTCTTCACTGGTTGTGGTGGTTGCTGGCAACTTCTTTAAGCCAACCATGATTCACCCATAAGTCCAAATAGCCAGGGTAAATTATTGGGTATTCAAACCTTTATTTTCTGTGCCCTCTGAATTGTGGAGGTACATTAGTTGTGACTTCTTTCCAGTGTCAACCAGGGAAGTCCTGCACTATTAAGTACAACATATCAGCTCATTATAAATAGCACACAAACACCTGTAGCTCGCCCTAATTGAGTTGTCGTCGTCTGCGATCTTGTTTTTGCATACTCACAGACCCTCTGCTATCTGTGCCTCTTTCCCGTGTTGCTGCAGGTGCAGACTCCCACAGCGATGTGAGTTCAGTGAGCGGCGGCGTGCCTTGGGACAGCAGAGAGACATCCCTGGCTGCTTCCACAGCCGCCTCCCTGGCCTCTTCCCTGCCTCTGAGGGACATAATGGATGCAAACGAAGACATTAAGCCCAGAGACCAGAGCGACAGAGGCTCGAATGAGTCTATGGGCAGCGGCTCGTCCTTTGAAGAGCTTGACATGGATCAGGAGGAGCAGGAGGAGGGCGAAGAGAGGGAAGAGAAGGAAGACGGAGAGGAGAAGGAGGAGGTCCCTCAGGGTGAGGACGGATCTACAGAAGCAGTTGAACTGGTGCCTGAGAAGAAGGAGCCCTTGGGGGATGGAGAAGAGTAGAGAGGATGCTGAAGAGATAAGGGATGAGGCCATGTAACACTGGCATGCTAGAGGGTTTCTCAGTTGTTCCTCTTTCTGGTTATCTGTCATGTAATCTTGTTGGTGGATCTAAAGCTGCTCGTGCCATGACCAACATGCCACATTTCTGCGCCTTTTAATTCCTCTTTTTGAAGCCTGTATGTTTTGTTAAACTGTAATCTCTCTCTCTTTTTTAAATAATTCCTGATCCTTTATTTGAAACTCTGTCAGGATAGAACAGCAGACAGCCCCCATAGGGTTAAGTCCCGTCGATAAACCGAATTTTCTCTGCGCGTGGTGTGCAGCAAATGAGAGGCAAGATTTGTTCAATTCTATATTTCATTTCAAACTGTAATCGTGTGTGAATCACCACCATTCCTGTGCAGATTAGAAGTGACACCTCAGTTTACGATTAGCATCGAAGGAAAGACACTGACGCTGGCTATCCTGGATCATCATACGGCATCTTTTTGCCTATGTGTGACAGTTGATATCGTACCCCATTTTCAAGGTCATCTCCTGAAGGACTTGTTTGTCACGTGTTTATGTGCATAACCTGACTTTGGTGTCTTGATATACAGTGATGACAGGGTAAACATGTACAGGAGCCAATTCCCTAGAAATTTTCATTGACCTATTTCATTGTGTTGTTAATTTTTTTCTGGAGAATAACGCAGGTTGAAATCCTGAAGTCTGAGGCAGAGAGGAAGCCACTGTCATCAACAGCAGTGAGGTAACATCACCAAAACCTCCAAGTCACCACGACTAGGATTTAAAATGCAATTCAAAGAAGTAAACTTTCACCCTCGGATACTGTACAGAACATTTTATTGTCACTCAGTGCTCAGATAATTGCTTTAGTTTTTTACCACAATGGTCACTTCTGTAGTTGGTTTGTTAAACCACTCTGCAGTTCTGTTTTAGCCAAAGTTCACTCACTTCCGGAGACTAGTTGTGATATGTCTGTAGGTTGAAGTTGTCGGTGCTGTGAGACCTTGAAAATAATGTACAGCACATTGCCATGGTTGTGTCGTTCTGTCTGTAATAAAATTTCCAAATGAAAAGTTCAGTTGACAGGAATCAGCTGCGCAGAGATTTTGTTGTACAATTATATAAACCTTATTCTATACAGACCTTCATTTTGAGGTTTGATCACACATCGTTGCTGCTCTACTCTGAGGACGTCCGTTTTTGTTTGTCTGTGTCCCAACAGAGATGGAGAGATGTAACAAAGTGTTGCTGGCAGTGGGACACATTGTTACTGAAGAGGCAGTAAGCATCTAATAACTTATGAAGCTCTTTTACAAGCTAACTGCTTTCATGCTTTCACTAGAATAAAAGAAAAAAAAAAAAACATTCAAGAAACAACATTCAAGAAAGAGGCCAGTAATGGCAGAATGTAATTTTCACTGCAGAGATGTTTTAAGATTTGCTTCAGGCAACAATTTCACTCGCTACACTTAAAATGTTAAAAAATGTGCACAAAATAATACAAGTTTGGGTACCTTTGGGCAAAATCATTGACCTGCAGAGTCGACGCGCCCCCACAGACCGGCCGTGCATGCACAAATTTCACACCCACCTTTTTTTTATTGAAAATGTAGCAAAACATAGCGCCATAAATAATACACAAGTCTCTCTCATCCATTCTGTTGTTAGGATATGTGCAGTGCTTTTGAAATTACAGTAATTTCTTATATCCTTGCTGATGTACCAAAAGCTAATATTAGAGCTAGCCTTAGCTAACGGGCCTGTTAGGCTAGCCTCCATAGCCAGTCTGAGGAATCCATAACAGAAATCTAGAGCCAGCCAACAAATAATACTTGTATTTAGGGCTGAACAGTCAATCACAAATATTATCAAAGTTGCACATAACATTAAAAATGAAGCACTGTGATGCCGCAGAGATGCCCCAGCCTACAAATCATTTCATTCCATCGTAAGAGAACATGCCTGGAATTAAAGTTCCCGCTAAAAATCATGTCGCAATATCTGTCAAAATAGTCACACATAGGCATATCATTCAGCCCTATTTGTATTATTTTTGACATGTTTAATTTATTTGTGGAACAAGATCATCATATAAAACTCCACGTGGAGGAACATAGTTACTGCACATTATTTATCAGTCACCATAAATACTTTGAATGAGCAGCCGGACTTAAAAATATGATCATGAAAAGTTCTTGTATCCGAACTCTGTCACTTCAGCAGCAGCGTACTGATCTGAGCGGCATCTGAATCAGAGTTTGGCATTTGTGTCACAATTTATTTAATCAGCTGTGTGTACAACAGAGGAGGAAGAGTAGGCTGCAGCAGACTATTGATGTTTTATGGACATGTGTTCTCTAGCTAGTGGTCATTAATGAGCATCATGACCTATATGTACAAATGTTTTCATTCAGATCCAACAACGCCACAGGCGCAAGAGAGTGAAAAGGTCCGTCTTGCTCCTGGTGGATAGGCTCACCGCACGTCAGATATTGCAGATACATCAAATGATAATTGAAGTCATTTCAAAACAGTATCTTTCCAACATAATTTTTCCACCAGTGAGTTTTATTTATCATCTTTAAAATGCCCAGCTCGATTCATATCCTGATCACAATTCCCTACAAACAAACCGACACACAAATGCTCTGTTTATGTTACGTGTCTGTGTAAAAGAATGAATATCAAATTTTAAAATAGCAATATCTGTATTTCCCTTTCAAATCCTACACAGGGCTGACTGTTGGAGACTCTTCCACAGTTCAGAAAAGAACGCAATCCATAATAGATACGCAGTAGACAGGAGACAAATCAAAGGAAAACCCTGAATAAAGAAGTGGAAACACATAACAAATGCTGAGGCGTCCGTACATGGTTCACTGAATGGTTTGATTAGCACGGAAAAGTGTTTGAATCATATTATGGCCTTCACATTCACCAGATATCAACCCAGCTGAACGCAAATGGGAGATTTTGGAGCGATGTGTCAGACACTGCCATCATCAAACCACCAAATGAGGGAATATCTTGCTGTTCATCGCTCCAGTAGAGTTAAGAGATTCAGCATCCAAGCCAAAGAGCATCAAAGCCATTAAGACACTTTATGTTGGCTCTACCTTTCATTTGAGCACCGTTGTCGCACTGGTCTGCTTTTGCATGTGTACGATATAGAAATGTGGCATCGTCTCATATGTTCACTAAAATTTTACCATCATGTCGCCGTCGTTGTTCACTGTGAGACCATGGCTGACATGAGAGTTCTCAAGTTTTGAAATATGTCACCTAACAGTCTTTGTTTTGTGATTATGAGACCGGTGTGATCAGTCTGCAGGGACAGATGCCCTCCCTGCATGTCTGCTGCACTTTCACTTTCAATCCTGGCACCCCAACCTTTGTCCAAAGGCAAAAATGAAAATCAGCCTGGAAGAGACTGCGATGACACACTGGGTCAACAACTGATTTAATTAATTGTGAAACCCACGGGGGTGTCATGCAGCTTTTGGGGGCGCTGCAATTATTGCCTTCCTATGATGTTAATTATTAATCGCCTTACATTGCATGAGGAGAGAGAGAGAGGGATGGAGGGAGAGAAGTCCTGACAAACAAATTTCGATGCCGATTCTTGCGTGTGAAGCGGCTTTTGGAGAGAGGAGCGCATGTCCCCCGCGCGCCTGTCAGGGACTGACCTCACACTCTCTCGCGCCGTGTCACAACTTGTTTGCGGATCCCAAATAAAATTTCCACCGCTGAAGTAGTCTCCAAAGAGTCGTTACTTTGGTATATTGTGCCCCCCTCCTGACCGCTTGAACAAATAGGGGGCGACTCCCAAACCCTCTCCCCACTGGCGCCCAGCAGCTTACAAACCAGAACAAAGCGGCTGACAGTAATCTTTCCCACTACCCTCTAAATTACATAATGTTAATTTCTCGTAGCTGCGATGAGACTGACTGTCTTTAGGACGGTTCGTGCGCGAAGCAACGTCGCCTTCGTTCAAGTGTCCAAACCTTGTGAGAGCCGCGGCTCTCTCAGGTTTGTGGCTCATCTGCAGCGAGCGCATTTCTGAAAACACTGCTGCCACTCGCTGAAGATTTTTGCACAGCTCACTTGAGTAACAGGTAGAATTCTAACTTTGTGTGCGGATTCTTTGAGCGCTAAAGCAGATCGTCTGGCATCCTATCACGCTCATAAACGTCACATTTTATCGGTCTTTAAATTGATTATATTTCTCCACAGTTGATGCTCAAGAAAGTGAAACGTCTTTTTTTTCATCAGCACAATCAGGTGGGCGTCAGCTGCTGTTGTTCTAAGCGCATGTAGGAAATGTGACTTTTGAACCGCTGGCAGCGGGATCACACCTCCAGGAATCCGTCGTGCGCTCGAGGTTTTTCAGCACCGCGGACAGCTCCCGGCGCGCGGCTCAAACTTGAGGCTCGCCTCCTTCATCGGTCGCCGCGCTGCGCTCCGCTCCGCTCCACTCCTCAGCCGCGCCGGCTTCACGCTTCAAAGCTGCTGCGAGAGGACATGCGGTGGGTTTACATGATCCGGTGAACGCACGGCAGCGCTGGACACTGAGGAACCCCGCACAGGTGAGACATGTTGTGGAGGATGTGTTGTTTGTTTTCGTCTCGACTGATTTGTGCGTTGAAGGTGTATTTTTTATTTTATTTTTTTCCTTTGAACTTCCACGAGCTGGTGATCTGAGTCAGTTTATTCAGCTTTGAAATAGAGGAGTTGAGCTCACTTTTTTATTTTGTTGTAATTTACATCTTTAAAGTACTGTCATATTGGTGCAATCTAAAATGATAAATGAAGGCATAAATTAGAGTGTAATTTCTTATCTTCTGTCAATACTGTCTTTGATTATTGACAGTGGTGACTGTCTGCCATATGATGAGCACATTTTTACCCTCTTTGTATTGACCACTACATCTGTGGCTGCGGCCACGTCTACTTGCTGCACAACCCTCCACATGTGCGAGGCTGCTGACAAACTACTAAACAGGCTCTGCAGCAGGCTGCACAGCGACCGCCATGTCTTCAATCTCGCTCGTTTGGCAAAAATCACTTTGTGTGATTAAAAAAAAAAAAGTGGGAAACAATGCTGAGAAAGTCTGTTTAAAAGTCAGAGACTCGAGGAATAGTTTGTGCGCCACACGGCTTTGGAGAGAAGAAGACAGACGTCTTTTCGCTTGGTTTCTGTCAGGAGGATGCTCATTATTCTTTTCTTCCTCTTGAAATGAAATAATCCAAACTGAGAGAGCCACATCAGTGAAGATTAACATCACACTGTTGTAAATCAGTACGAGAACAGTGAGATACTGTATGTGTGAGTATGGATAGGGTGATTCCGTGTAATTCTTTGATTATCATATCATCATCAGTTTAAAATGCATTTTTAAACACGAGGAATTTAAATGAATAGCCTGAGGCGCAGATATTTGGAGGCTGCATGCTAATACTGGACAAAGTCATAAAGGGAAGCAAAATGGACTGTGGATGCTTCCTCCAGTCCCAGGGGCATCTGTGTGCTGCATGTTCAGCAGATAAAACACAACAGACACCCCAAGAATGCAGTTTAATCAGTTCAATCAACGCACAGATCCACACAGAAACCAAAATCATTAGCAAAGCGTTAAACCGACCGTTAGTGTGTCAGATGACTGTTTCTGAAATTCTTGCACAGCAGAAAGAGGCATATCAGTGAGACTTAGAATCTGAAATGATGAGCGAGCTCAGCGCTCACTGCCGAAGATGTTGATTACAGTAAATTATTCAGGTCATGGCTGACTGAAGAAGACCATGCTCCACTGCCATCATGTGAATCCAGAAAGGGAAAGTAACAGTCTGTCTGTCACTGCTTCATCCTGAATGCAGTCTGCCTCACCTGTTACTTTTGATTTGATAGCATGGGACTCAGTGCCAGTTTAACATGAGGACTGGGAAACCCTGTTAATTACTTTGGGTGCTGGACGATGAGAGCTGGGTGGCGGCACTCAAGAGTTTTGGAACAAACAATGCAAACATGACTCATTATCTGCAAAGAGAAACCAAAGCAGCAAAGGCTTTTGCTCAGATACATTCACTGTAATAGCTTTACTCGAATGCCTGATTTTTCTAGTACAGGCAGGGCAAGTCTGTTCTTACAGCAAGCCCCCTTTAAAAACTCTTCAAGTGGCTGCATGTGTGTTGTATTAGCTACCAGTTATCAGTCATTCAGTTCCTGGACGACAAATCACTCTGGTCCGGTCAAAAAATACTTAATAGCCTGTCGTTACTTAATAGCCTCATCTTCCTCGCTCACTCGCACATGTGCACACACGTGCAGGTGTGAGGTTGGCAGTGGCGTGTCTGCAGGTATCATTCACATAAAAACTGGTTTAAAGTGTACACCTGACACCCATAACGATTGTTTAAATGCAATATCTAATGTCCCGCTGCACTGTTGAAATTGCAGGTATTTATGTCCAGATTTGTATCCTGTAGACTAACAGTAGATCTGCACTAGTGTGAAAGTGACAATGAAAGACAAGAAATGACAGGGAGAAAAAGAGAGAGTGCAGGTCCTAATTTTAGATTGACACAATAAATGGAAGTGTTTTAAAGTAATCTGGAAGATTCTGTCCTGGTTGATTTGACATCACCTGTAGTTACTGATGATAACAGTCACTGTGGTTTAATACCTACAGGTCACAGAATTCTAGGGGCAGCAAAACAAACTGCTGTCATATTAATAGCTGTGATTTGACTTTATGATGCACGCAGCATGAGTCTGCGCACAGCAGGGCACAGCAAAAGGAGCTGGTTACCTTGCGGAGAAGTTGGAGGTGTGCAGCCTGCAGTTTTTCGTCTAGGAGCTCACTGTGGCTGCACCGTCTTCATCCATTGCTCCCTGCATTATTTCAAACTGATCCACTGATCCATAATAAAAGTCAACTTGTGTTTTGCCGGTTAAATGCTTTTAATGTGAAGCTGCTGCAGTAAGAAATGTTCTGTTTGTATTCACAGAACCTTAATACAGCACTTTGTCTTGGAATGTAGTAATACTGCAGTGCTTTCATCCATAGGCCGTAGGCTCGGTCACCACTGTGTTCCTTCATTACCATGATACATAGTGACTAAACAGACATTTATTTAGATGAAAGTCGTCAAGATTATAACTTTAATGATGCACTGTATGTACATTTCCTAAATCTAATTTCAGCTCAGGCACGATGCAGCCTCTCACACTGGACTGAGGAAAGCACTGTATCTTCAGTAGATTTCTGCTCAAGTAGAAAGATTTAAGCATGGACTTACTCAAGTGAAAGCATAGAGAAGCTTCCAATTAATTAATGATGTGTGCATGACTCTCAGATTAACATTATCTGCTGCACTGAGTGCAAATGACTCATTCCTATTTTACATTCTTGGAGTATGTGTGAGAAGTTCCTAGGTGGGTTCTGGGTCATCAGCTGCATCAATAATTTCAATTGAGAGTAATAATGAACTGTTGTTGATTTCATCTGCTTCTGTAACTCATATGGATGCATGGTTTCCACCCCAGCCATTATTTTAGGATATTCTGGGCACAAAGATACACAGTATGTTTGTCTTTGTTTCCCTATCCTCGATAGATTTCTGACAGGCAGCTGCTTGTTAATACTATTACTGTCAAGTCAGTGGAGCCCAAGCTCTCTTTACTGCAGCTAATGTACTGTTAAAAGAGCCATAAAAAGTGGTGACAGCTGATGTGCAGTTAATGAGCGCATTTAAACTGTCCTTAATTTATCAGCTGCGAGTGTTTACCCAATTCTGATGCATTAAAGCAGTGGTTCCCAGCCTTTTCTGCTTGTGATGACTTAACATAAGGCAATACTGTATCTCCTTGAAACCTCTTGTCATAGGTTGTCCGTTACTTACGAGCGCCTCAATTGGGGTAAATTTCCCAACTCGGATAATTTAATTTTAATAATCTTTAGGGGCGTGAAAAGGTAAAACTACAGTATTTTGTGTATCAGAACGTTTTTTTTTTTCTTAATTTCTCTCTTGAGAATCATTTTGTGAGGCACTACATTCAACTCACGACCCCCAATGAGAATCCCTCCATTAAAGTCCTCATTTTTATCAGCACTCTGGTGACAAGTGGTCATTGTTGTGGGGTTTTAGCACTGCATTTCTCAGGTTTCAGCTACTGCTTGCAACAGTGTTATTCTCAGCCATGTGATCACGTTTTTAGAAATGCAACAGTTGGACATTTTGGGTAAAAGCCTTATTTGCTTTTTTCCTGAGAGATGAGAAGATTGATATTGCTCTAAGGTTTGTCTGCTGAATATGAAGCTGCCACCAACAGCTTCACAATAATTGGACAACGCCCACCAATCAAGACCTCTAAAGCTCACAAATGAGCATATACCTTAAACAATAATCATGTGCCTTGTTAGAAACAAGTCACTTCTTATCTAAATTCAAGTGTGGGAGACGATGTTAAAACTTTGAACTGGTCAGTGGGTGGGGTTTGTTTCCTCATTTTCAGATCAGGATTTCGACTGATAAACTTTTATTCATGATACTTTAATGTTTTAGAGAAATGGTTTCCTGGGCCGTGAAAGAACACGCTCTCAATCTTTATGAAAGAACACGTCTCTCAATGAGATCAGATGTATTTGAGTGTTAGTGGATAGTTGAATTAAATTGAGATAATATCATGAGAAAAAAGAGAAAGGAATACAATGACTCTGTGAAATAAGGATGGAAATGCCACTGTGTAATGTTGCGTAGCTATATTCCCCCAGAAATATCACAACAGTCTGAACGCAATGAAACTGTCAAATTAGGAGAAAATGAAGCAACTATTTAAAAACCATCCTTGCTGCTCTGAGATATACGGTATACATATATACATGTTATATAAATGATGTAATTTAGAAACAAGAAAACTAATTGTGAGCTCTCATCCTGTCACATTTAAGATAATATAACTTTAATTCCCTCAATTGTCAGTCCAGGAACAGACCTAGTAATGATTTCCAAAAAGAATCATGGTGTTTCGGGCCACTTTCTTTTAACACTGTGGTGGCGTGATGATGAATAATGCAAAAATACAATAGATACCTCTGAAACAAAAGCACCATACATCCATCACTGTGCTCCGGCCAATCATAGGACTGGTAGTAATGATCTCTGAGAGACAAAGAGAGAGGATGAATGTTTGATGAGGAAGGCAGAATGGGGCTCCTGGGAGGCGAAGGGACCCTTGAACACATGCAAGGGATTCCCTCTTTACAGGTAGAGAGAGGAGGAGAAGAGGAGCTGGATGAAGGGGGGGTTGGGTAGGCGCAGCACAGTCAGCTATGAAAGATGGGACAAGCTGTTTGTAAAACAGAATGGAGCAGCATGAAAGCATACATGGAATGAGCTGGATTGTATGATAATCAGGACCTGAATATGAGCTTTCAAGTGAATGTAAGCGTGTGTGACAGTGATGCAACGAGCCTCTGAATTGATCCGTACCTTCTTAATTGCAGTAGCTGCTACTCAAAGATGCTGTGAAAGGACATCCTCTCTCTTTAATTGCTAATTGTATAACTGACCTTATCAGAAAAGGTCAGCGGTTGTATCTTTGGGAGACGTTTCATTGTTTTACTGATGTAACTTCAGCTGAGTCAATCTTCCTCACAGCGTTAATTGAAAGGATTCACACACTGGACTTTTCAGAGATAATCCATGTAGGATTTCCTGTAAATATCTTGATTGCTGTCACTATATTCTACAGATCATTTTAGATCAAGCTGCTGATTAAATAGGCTGAAGAACTTCACTGTGCTAAGTAGCCATGTTTATATGAGTCATTATGAGTAATTCCACAGGGGACGGGTGAGAAAAAACTGAAAATGATTTCATAAAAGGTGGAAATGCATCCAATGTGGATACACATCGGATACAACCTCTAAATTGCCTACAGACCTCGGAGGAGCTGGTTTGATTGTCGATGCAAGATGACAAACATGGAGAAACTCAAATGATTGTGATGAGATTAGAGAAACTACAACTGGCATTAGTTTGAGTCTACAAAGTGGAAATCAACTCGCAAAACACAGCATGCATTTGTTCTCAGTGCTTATTGTGAGGATGTGTAAAGAGAATCCAAGAGTATTTTTCTCATGCAGGATTAATTGCCCAAATCTCAAGAACATGTCGTATGGACACGCACACCGAGCTCACTGATTGGTTGATCCAACTCTTGGGGCGGGTTCAAACCAGAACAGAAAAGAAATTAAAACGTTACAGAAGTTGTACATATAAGAATAAAAGAAACAAACTACAACAAACCCCTGATAACAAGCGCCGATGTACAACCTGGAGAAGCTCTTTTCATTTCAACGCGTTTATCAGAAATGTCAGAATTTGCTGCTCCCAGTCTCCCAAATGTGACAATTTCATGCTTTTCTTGAATTGCTAGTTGTAAGTTTGGCAAAAAATTCAATATATAATATGGCAATAAAAGTCAATATGAAAACATCTGTAAAGCAAAAGGCTGCAGCTGTTTTTTTTTTTTCCTTACTATCAATGTCTCGTAAAAAGACCAAAAGCAGCATTTCAGTACTCTTTGACTTCTCTACCCTGTTTGTGACTGTCAGCTCCAAGCCCATTCATTTCTACTGAAGACATAAATCTTTCAAAAATGAGTCACAAGTATGTTTTATTAAGGGTTTCATAAAACAGCTGGGCACTGTAGTTTTTAGCAAATGATACTCAAACAGGAGTAAATTATGGATCTACTGAGGACTGTTTCTAGTTGTGGATTAATATATGCACATTTTGGTGAGCCATTGAGTATTTACAGCAGCAGGATGGTGTTTGTGGAATCCTCTCACAGCAAACATTACGCATGTTCATGTGGATTACAGTGTGGATTACTGATGTATTTTTTACAGCCCTGTATCAATTAATTCTTAGGTTTGGTCTTTGTTGACAGCATGAAAAATAGAGAATATCACCAGCCTTATTCTTTCATACGTCCCAAGAGATCAGTCAAGTATCAAATAGTCAGCATCAAACTATCACAGAGCCTCATGTGTCGCAGGTGCTTCCAGGATTTGAAGCTTCATGCATTGTTTGTGCTCAGCAGTGTGTGTGTGTGTGTGTGTGTGTGTGTGTGTGTGTGTGTGTGTGTGTGTGTGTGTGTGTGTGTGTGTGTGTGTGTGTGTGTGTGTGTGTGTGTGTGTGTGTGTGTGTGTGTGGGCACTCCTGACTCTTCTTCCGCATTAGCAGACCATTTTCAGTCTTCCCCCACCCAGGACCATTCTCTTTGTCAGCTGGAAATGTGATTTTAGGGAAGCCTGACTCCCATTACCTTCACTTCCTCTCAGCCAGCCTCCAAGTCATTCCACTGGGGATCTCCAACCTGCTCAACCGGGCTCAAGCCTGCATATACAGTAGATGACCTCCACTCCCCCTCCCCTTACCATATTAATGCTGCACTCCTCTCCTGGGGCAAATGAGTGTCATAAAAAAAGTCTGGATAGCATCTTCCTCAAACTCCACCCTCGTCCCTCTTCCACTGCTGCCCACACTGCCGCCCACTCCTCTTTTTCTTGTTTTTTTCTAAATTTCTTTGCCCTCTCGCATCTGCTATCTTTCTTTCATTTATTTTTTTTTTTCGGCCCCCATGCACTCCTCCCATTCCTTCACACAGTCTGATTTGAAGTGTGTAAGAGGCTGGCAGGCTTTATGCTCTTGAATTGAAAAGGCCATCTGGTGAAGAGGGAAACAGAGATGGCTGCATAGGAGAAGAGAGGAAAAATAAGAGGCATAGTTTTTCTTTGAAGTTAATGTGTAGACAGAATCCTGGGTGGGATATTACATCAGAAGTGTAAATATTACTCTTAGCATCTGTCATTTACACACACACACACACACACACACACACACACACACACACACACACACACACACACACACACACACACACACACACACACACACACTGATCTAATATATGAGCTAGGAACAGAGTAATACCCACAACCATAAAATATCATGACCATTCTTGTGCCTGCTGGACAAAGTACACACAAGGAATAGTCTGACATTTTGGAAGATTATTTACTTTATTTACCAGCCGCTGATTAGCTTAGTTTAGCATCGAGTCTGGAAATGGGGAAAGAGCTTGCCTAGCTCTGTTCAAAGGTAACAAAATCTACCTTTTACTGCCTCTAATGCTCATAAAGTCACACATTATATTGAATTTGTTTAATCTGCACCATAACTGAAGAGTAAATACTCATTGTGATTTACTGGGGTGATGTGTCGGACAATTTCTGTAAAGATTAAACAAACTTGAAGTCTGCTAATTAGGGAGCTTTAGAGGAGCTGCTGGTAAGCAAATTTGGAGAGAGCTTGGCTAGCTGGTTCTCCTTGTTCATTTTCTTTATGCGAAGCTAACTGCCTGTGGTAGCTTAATTCATATTTAGCATGTGAAAGCGATATCAATCCTCACGTCTAACTCTCAGCCAAAAAGCAAATATGCATTTTTCCGACAACCTCAAAGTATTGCTTTGAGTGTGATTCACAAATGAAGTGTCTAAATGTAGAGAGTACTGTATGTGGAGATTAGTAACCTTTTTGGATAGATTTTTCAAAAGCATGTCCAATCATAGTAGGTTAAATTGGAGTTTAGTGGACAAAGACAGAGATAGAGTCCACTGGTGAGATGGAGGCCTCTTGTGGGAATCCAAGCTAAGGGAGGAGACTGACAACGTGTCAGCCAGAAATCCTTTTGTCGCCATTCTCTCCTGAGGCCGTGTGCTTAAGTGCTTCACCAGTGTTATTGCAGCCATTTTTTCACTGCATAATTCTATTCAGAATAAACACGTTTGGTCAGCCAACAGCCCAGACTTGAAACTTAGTTTCACACACCGCAGAGCTACAGTGCAGCCAGAACACACTCGCCAAACATTAGAACGTTCCTGTCGTACACAACTGTGCTCCTTCGCCTGTCTGCAGTTGCCTTTGTATGCGAGGGAAGTAGTAGTGACTTGGCCAATATGCGCAGGCTGTTGCAATGGACTCTCACTTGTTGGCATGCCGCTGAGGGAGCAAATGGAAGGTCTCACATTCACACACTTGTGTGGAAGAAAAAAGAGCTTTTATGTTTTACAGAGGGTTCATCAAATGTAATGCAACATGCCACATCGTATCTCTTATTAAAAGACTGCAGTTTCTGCACCAGATGCATCTCTTTATCAAACCACTTCTCGACAAGTAAGTATACTGATCTGATCAAAGATATTTAAAAGGATGTTAAAGCAATATCTGAACACTTGAGTGATTTGAAACGGAGGCTGCAGTTATTGCTCTGTCTGGGATGTGTTTAAAAGGCAGAACATGAATGGCTCTGACTGGAGTCAGATCAGTTCACAGTGAAGGCTTCCCAGTTCTCCCACAGGACCAGCCTGACCATACACCATGCATGGTCAGGCTGGTCCGCTTGTCCTGGTCTGTCTTCCACTTCCTCTTCACCCTCTCTATCTACCGGCAAGTTTCCATGGAAACAACAGGAAGAGAGATGATAGAGAGAGAAAGACAAGACAGAAACAGAGAAAAAGCCCAAGGAGTGTGGTCTGCAGTCTGACTCCTTGAGCGCTATACGTTGTTTTAATAGGTATGTTAGTATTTGAAATGGAAAGAAAGAAATATGAGTATTAATATCTCCCTGCTATGGTTTCATAATCTCTCATCAATGCAGTTAATTACTGCTTGTCAGCCTGCTTGACACGCTGAGACAGTGGATATGAGACAGATCATTTGAGCTCAATTATTTACTCCGACAAACTTCTCCCACACTCAACCCTCCGCTTAATTAAGCCTCTGGGATTTGTGGGGACTGACACCGAGACTGAACAATAACCCCTCGACTCCTCTGTTGCAAATCCATACAGTATAAATCCATAATGTCATATTAAATTTGGACGGGGCTCGGCAAAGTATTGATGCCAGATTTCTGACAAATTTTAGTTACTGGAAAAAGCTAATTTTATTTATTATGGTGATCTAGTTCATCTTTTATTTCCGGACTTTTATATATTAGAAGGAAAATAAAAAAAAGCTGGACCACTTTAGTCTTATGTGGTTTTAAAGTAATCAAAATTAAAGGAATAGTATGACATTTTGGGAAACACTATTCCTTTAACTGATTTCCAGCACTGCAGAATCAATTCAGCACAATCTTTTGTCAACTGTATTTCACAGTAACTTGGCAGTACAAAGGTTGTGCTCAATTTTTCTTCTTCTAGGATCCTCTCCAAGGATTTCATTTTACAGCTGACCATAACCTCTGACCCAGCAGATCAATTGTGTGTTATTATTAGTTTAAATGAAGACAAACAGTAAATGCTTTGATAATTCAGGGACAGGATTCAGCTCTGCAGTGCTCCTCCAACAACACTCAAACCCCAAATGCTCTGTTTGTCTCAGTATGAGTCACATTTGTTTCACTAAAGTGCTGTTTCTTGCTGGGAAAAAAGAAATACACATTGTTTTGGAATTACATCTCGCTTTGTATTGAAAATAAATAATATAGCACCTTACAGACAGCAGAACAAATGAATAAGTTTATGTAGCTCTAGATAAAATCATGCTAATGCAATCAGTAGGAAACAAAATAAATTTGTATGCCTGGAATAGATTTCAATTCTTTATCTCCTTGTATTTGCATGTGCATTTTGCTTTTGTAGCGCATAAATTATGTGGGGTTTTTTTGTAAAAATGCGTGAGTAGCTGATGCGATTTGACAAAACGTTCCTTGGGGACATGATCTCTGTAGACTTCTGGTGTGCAGGAGCATGTGCACATGTGATTATAAAAGAGTTGTGAGATCATCTGCCTTAGAAGGGAAGTAACTTGAGGTCAGACAGACAATGAAACAGTAGGAGAGACGGAGTTTCAAAATAAAGCACACATACACACACCCTGAGCGAAGCCTCTGACAATGACTGTTTGACCGTGTGCTGCTTGAAAACACGAGAAAACCATTTGGAGGATGTTTGTGTTGTCCTCAGTGAGAATTGCTCTGATGGTGAACTCTAACTTCAAGCTGCAGCCGACATTTTACTGGTTGGTTATTTCCATGATATACAGAACTGTGCAGACCTCGTCAGAATTCCTTCTGCACATCAGAATCATCTCAAGTCTTGTTCTCTGAGTGTCCTGTGTTGGACAATCGATATTCCCAAGGTCCTATGTTCAATATTCTGTTCACACGCATTAACTCACCTACTGTGTTTAAGTCAAAACCCTGACTCTTAACCCTAACCCTGCGAACATAGGACCTTTGGAGAGCACATGTAGAGAACTGGGAAAGATACCAGTTCATGTTCTCATTAAATTCCATATAAATCTGGGGAACACAGGATCCTGGGAGCAAAGGAATGACTCCATCGTCCTTCTGTTTTCTGTAAACCAAATGAAATAAGCACTTGTCAAATTAGACTCAACTCTTTGATTAGTGTACTTCCGCTGCATGGTAGCACGTGTGGTGGCTACTAATAATGGATCGTCTTTATTTTTTTCCGTCTAGCATTTCACATCCATCATCAATACACAGCAAAAGCTACAAATATTTACTTGCGCAGATGTCAAGTATTTCCATGGGACGAGTCGGTCCCTGGCAGACACAATGTGTCAGACAAAGGGATCATTGTACTCCAACTCAAAGGCTGTGACTGAATTTCTCTCTGTTTGATCTGCAGGCTGTAATCTACAAAAAACTCTGGAGAAGAGAAGGACGAAGAGGATGGCACTGATGCTCTAAATGGCCTCTGTCAGAATAAGAACACTGGTGCTTTGAGATCTGGTGCTGCTGCGCCTTACTGTTCTTTTCTTCAAAGCTGACCAGACCCTGACCAGAAACCACAGGCAGGACGGTGACCTTGTTTTGCCCAGGGATATGTCATTGGGGAAATCCCCTGTGTTGGGGGTGCGCCCTGTGCCCCGACCCTTCTGGCTGTCCCACCTCAGCCTGCTGTGCTTATGCGTATCTCTCTTTGCCCAGGCTCCCCAGGGTTTGCCTGTGGTAGGTTATAACACTGACTCCAAGAGGGAGATCACACTGGACGGAGATTTGATGATTGGCGGCCTGTTCCCTGTGCACCAGAAGGGTGAGGGCGCGCAGGACTGTGGGAAGATCAATGCTCAGAGAGGGATCCAGAGACTGGAGGCCATGCTGCTGGCATTGGATGAAATCAACAAGGACGAGCGCATCCTGCCTGGGATCAGACTGGGAGCTCATATACTGGACACTTGCTCTAAGGACACCTACGCACTGGAGCAGTCTCTGGAGTTTGTCCGGGCCTCCCTCACCAAAGTGGATGACAGTGAGTACACGTGCCCTGACGGCTCCTATGCCATCCACGATGACGTCCCTCTGGCTATCTCTGGGGTCATAGGAGGCTCATACAGCGATGTCTCCATCCAGGTAGGAGCTAATAAAAACTCACTGACTGAGTAGGCGTGTCTATCTGCATTGTATCTGCAGCAGAAATAATCAGGTTTTCAATTGTCTGCTGATACCATGAAATGAGTTGGTCGGAAGCAACATTAATTTTGTAAGACAGTGCAAGTACAGAGGGTGTATTCAACCATCAGCAGCTACTGTTGGCTTGAGAGAGAGGCAGAGAAAGAGGAGGGACGTTAAGCAAGACCCAGAATGCGATGGATGGTCATATAACTGTCCATTTAGACTTAAGTACCGTGTGCAATTACCCCTTGCGAGATGTTAACACAGGGACTTAATGAGTATCAGTTCCGCGAGGAGGATCTGTTTACCTGTATGCCCATATGCTTGGCTGATCTAATTTAGAAGATCTCTTTCTCTTTCCCGGCAATTCACACTTCAGCTATGGCCCTGTCAGAGGCAGACATGCTACAGATGTTGTGCTCGGGACGAGCTGACAGGATGACTAGTGACGGCATGATTACTCTCAGCAGCAGTGGCTCCTTTCGACTCACTCGAGCTGATGTGATGAAAGCTCTGTTAATTGGAATTCCAAATCTTCACTCGTAATACAGCTGCCACATCGGTGTAATTTCAAGTCATTGTGAAAAGAGATATGTAAGTGTGTCACGTGGAAATGAGATTTGTAAGTATCCACAAATATACATGCCTTAAAGCATTAACTAAAACTCATCATCCCGGCTCAGTCAGCCAGAAGAGCATGTCTGCTGTCTCGGCTGAAGAGTACGGTTCACCTCACTCGAGACCGCAGCCTTGTTTTCCAGATATCTGCCTGTTTGAAGAAAGGATCACAATTCTGCCCATCCAGAAATAATAATTGGCTTCAGATGATTGATAAACCAAAGATACTGTAGGAAGCCCTGCCAGTGGCAGTCTGCTGTGGGTACTTCCAGACAATTGGCAGGAGGTGGCATCCTTCCATACTTTGTACTCATGATTTGTAGACAGCAGTGGCCAGCAATGATATGCCAACAATAGATTTATCACAGTGAATGACTGCTTCACTGTCTACCTGCTGTAATACAATTTTTTTCTAAAGTGGGCATGTGAAAACCTCCAAATTCAAGTTTAAACCAGTGTGTTGAAAATAAATCTGCTTATATGCATCTACTTTCATTTAAATGACTAAATCCTAATATTAAAAGGATGTTAGGTTTTTTATTAATCCCTGATTGTACTGGAAGTCTGTTTTCTGCAGTTCTGAAACAAATGTTTTAGTCTCCCTGCTGACAAAACACAATGTCAAACATACAGTATGGTCCGATGATACATTATACAGGCAGAGAGCTCCTGGGAAATGATGTAAGAGGAGGATTTGGAGCACCTATATTGGGATTCCTGGTGAAAAAGGACAGTTTGGAAATAAAGGATTTGATAAACGAGCTGTAATTCTAGTGGAACCCTGTATGTGGGGCTCCTCAGAGAGTGCCCTTGTCTTGTGGTAATTTATGGACTGTACTATTACAAGCCTGAGGTCTGAGGACTGCCCTAGCTTCTCACTGAATCTTCTTCAACAGAAGGAGTGCTCCACAGGACACAGTTCCCTTTCTTACCATGAATAACCTTCCACATTGTAATGCAGATCTGAGGTGTATTATGAGATGTGCTAACCTGCTGTATTTCTTTGAGCTGATTGGTTGAGTGACTCCACCCATTGTCTCTGGGACCAGTCACATAACACAACTTATAAAATCTTCCTGTTTTTTTCTTGTGCCCTTTGAAAACAAGACAAGGTGGATCTGTTTATGTTTCCAGCTGTGTTTTCAGGGGCGATGCTATCACATTTGCATTTGGGGCGTGCGAATGTGTGGCATTTCTGTGCTGCCACTGGTTGTTGGGCTGCAGATACCATCTCTACATATTGTTTCTGCCTGGTTTGTGTGTAATCTATAGCCAGTCAGACCTTTGAGTGAACCAGCCTGGCAGTGTGAGAGGCTACCGTGCCCCCTCTGTGTGAAGGGCAGCCAGTTAAATCAGATGCGTATATCTCACCCCAAAGGCAGTTACAGCACAACTAACAATATTGGTCTGAACACCCTTATTGCCATAGCGACATGGTGGAACATGATGAACCGGCAGGTGGTGAGAACGCTGAGTGCTGTCCAAATCTGTCACAATGAAGGAGCGTGTTGCTGTGCTGCTGGTGTTGTGGTGTGACAATCGCAGATATGGGGGAGGATCTGGCTGCAGGCCTAGCCATGCTGGCATTACATGGGCACAGATTGAGTTAAGTGCGGAGGCGAAGTTCTGTGACGCTCTTGCAGGCTGGGTCCTGTCTTCCCCATCTGTGGTTACTGCCAGGCTGTCTGATGGTTTGGCAGAGGTGTTCTGCCCAGCAAAGAGGATGCAAAGGGATGGAATGAGAGATCATGTTTCCCAGAAACACTGAGACAGTGACAGGCAGAAATGATCTGGGGGGGGGGGGGGGGGGGGGGGGGGGGGGGGTTCATGAGTCACATGGCATCATATGGCGCTGAACCATTTGAAAATCAAAAGCCTGTATCTTTAACAGTCATCAGGAAGTCTGTGATGCCATCTGGACAGTTTGAATGAATCTACTTGTGGAAATATTTATGTGATTCTAGTGTTTAGCCATGAACATCTTCCCTGTGGTCTAAACAGCACGTTATCAGTGCAAGGTGAATAATGACCTTGCGATGACATGTTCGGTGCATTCAGCATTTTCATTCATGTGTGAAGAGCTGCAGCACTGACAGGACACACAGTTACCTGCAGTAGAAGATATTCAGTGCTATTGTTGCATACAGAAAACAAAATTCTTTCAATCTCCAAAATGCTGTCAGTCAGCATCCAGTATATGAATGTCTCTGGATATAGCTGCTTTATAGAGAACATTAGCGCTATTACTCCTTGATGTCCTAAAGGCGTCGGTTAATCAGAGATGTATTTTATTCCACAATTGCAGCCCAGGAACATCTCGCCTCAGGGCTGGCTTGTGATTAATACATGGAAGGGACTACACTTTTGTTACCCTGACAGCAGTCTGTGCTGCTAAATATGACTCACTGGTAAGAGAGCATCCCTCAGGAAAAACATCATAATCACCAGGGTGCATTAGAAGAACAACACCTCTGGAATGTCAAATACTCAAACACTCACTAAAGAATTATTCTCAGGCATGAAACACAGAGGGAGGAAATTTCCAGAACCGATCTGCAAACAACACAAGATGACCTGCTCTTTCAGAGCAGCACACAAAAATGGCTGTCTGGATGTAGAAGCTTGGCTTGTTCTGGGGTATCTGGATGAAAGCACTTATTGTGTGATGGCACCTTTGTGAATTAATTGGAATATTTTAGCACACTGCCTGAGATGTGGTAATTTTTACTGATTAATTAGATGGGAGAAGACACACTCAGAAGATGGAATTTAAAGATATAGATCCTGATATGAACACATGGCTTGACATTTGCAGACTCAACTGTGTGAGCGGAATAATGAAGTAGATTTATGAGAAGAATCTCTCTCCTTTTTGTTTTTTCATCCACAAACAAGCCTATTTATAGAATTGTCTTCATCTGCAGGTAGACAGTGCCAATCTCTGGAGCATTCATGAGTCATATAAAGGATTTAAACATGGATACACACATGACAGAATCCATGCCAGAGAGAACAATAATGATGAAACGTATCAGTAAAACCATGCAGTGAAAATGCATTATTCATGGGTGAAAGTAAAGAATGTGCTTCCAAAATCGTGAATAATTCACACGTGATTGGATTATTCAGTGGCTTGGCAGAACGCACTATTTGTGCAGTGGAAATACATATAATGTCCACCGCACAAACTCAGTGAATGTTAGAATCAGCTGCACCCCATTTTGGTTCGTCATGCATGTGGATTTTTAGTTAAACTTTCGTGCTGGATCACACGGAGCATGCCTGTGATGTTTGACAACAGAAACAACTCCAAAGAGATGTCAAAGCACTGAGTCACAAAGGAAGAAATTAATGAATGGAGGCAAGTGTGTGTCAAAAGCTGAGTTATTGACATTGTAATTGAATGGAAGGGCAGCCATATCTTAACATGCGGTGTAGTCTGAATGCTTGCATGAGGGCCTTGAAAGACTTCTGCAGCAGAAAGGACATTAATATCATCCAGCAGGATGTCGGGGCAGGACCTGATCAAAAACATCCTTGCTCTAGGTATCTAACCACTCATATTTGCATCCTGTTAAAGCTGTTGCCAAGCAACTAAATTATAAAAAACAAACTAATAATGATGCAGTGCGTACTCTAACTATACAGTGCACGATGCTATGCTGTGCTGTATATGCATGCATGTCCACTTCTCATGCGTGTGTTTGCATGTGTGTTTCGGAGCGCTGCAATGGGCTGTATAGGTGTGATACTGAGTGGAGCTAAGGACTGCTGCTCTGGGAATACAGTGTTATCGCTGTAGAAGCACACTGAGACAGTCTTCTGGGAAGAACAGATGGGCTTTTCATGTAGAAAAAATCATGACATCTCTACAAAGTAGGCCTGATAGTTCCTGGACCACAACAATGTCTCAGTCCCTTATTTCTGTGTCCCTGTATTTCCGTTGCTGTTATTTGACTATTGCCTCAACTGTGAGGCAACGTACGTACTCCCAACTTCTTTTTTTTAACGTCTTACTCTTTGATGTCTCTTGTCCATTCATTATTATGTTAAGCAGACACAAAGACAGAAGGGCACTTGCAGAGCCCAGACCGAGGCCAACAGTCCACTCTATTTACCATAATATACAAATCTGCAAGCATTTGAGAAATTGTGGTGATGTTTCAGTTTAACAGCTCTCCATTGAAACCTCTGTCCCCGAGCGCTCCATAACAGCTGCTTTCTGTCTGAAGCTGGAGCATCTATGTGTGATGGCTATTCCAGAGGATTATAGGTACTGTCAATGTAGATTGTGACATGGGGTCACCGGATTTCTACAATTGGCTGTTTTGTCAGTATTCAACTTTACTACCATCTACAGGAGTTTAAGATGTATTGTATTTATTCCACCAGGGCTAAATGCCCTATCTCACAAAAATGAAAAATAATGTGTATCCGCCCTGTGATTCAGACTCCGGGCCAGTACAGTGCAGTACTTTGCAGTATTTTTAATGTGCTGGAGATGTGCTGCAAAAACAAACTGCATTTCTATTTAATTTTTAATCACCTATAAACAATAGGTGATTTGAAGGCAGATGCCACCCCCTTTGTTAGCAAAATAACCAAAATGCATCCCCCATGTTAACCCACCTCCACTCAGACAAAAATGAACAAACCACAGACTGACTTTTCCAATAAATTCTACACATCTGGCATTTATTATTATTATTATTATTATTATTATTATTAATTTATTTAAGGGCAAGAAACTAAAACATAATGTTGGTTATTTTTATGCAATGTATACATTTGTGGACTTTTATCCAAACTTTATCAAATATAAAGAGCTTTTCTGCTCTGTTACACAACTGTATTTTGACATTTCACATGGGCAGTCTGAATTATTCTAGCTCATAGTGTTCGCTGGTGCCTTAGGGGTATCTCTATGGAAACAGTATACGACAGCCGAAAAGAACAATCCTGTTACTCGGTGTCTATGTGTCAAATGCAGCTACCAGGTCCTGTATGCTCTCATTGCTTGGGAGGAAACCGCTTTCACAGTAATCTGCTCAGTAACAGACCCTGAAGTGCAAAGGCACACTGGGCCACTTCGCTTAATTAAATAAGGTGCTGTCTAATGCACGCTGATCCTTGTAACTCAAAGTGTGAGACGGTAAGCCATACTGTGCAGCTACAACCTCAGGCATGTCTACTTGCAGTTTAGTCTTATGAAAGATTCAAAAATCACTTCTGCCTTACACGCAAGCAACAATTCTTGGACCGAGATTTTTGGGAGTCTGCTGGTGCTCAGATACCCCTTGCATGTAAAAACTGATTGTACAACCCTCCTCTTGTCCCTCCTTCTGCATAAATAAAAATGAGAGCGGACAAGAAGGCTGACCATTTGGTTTTCTTTTTAGTACTCTAGACATGAAAACCACAAAAAAGTATATACTACGACCACAGAAAATAAGTTCTGATACGTACATGAATATGGTATAACTGACACCAAATATTATCTTCTTGCATTAATAGATGTTATAGTTTGCATGCAAACAACTGAATGATTAAACAACGGCACACATGTAACATGAGCACCTTTAGTAGCAACTAATGTTGTGAGGCATTGACAGCAGGTGAAGTAACTACATTTACTAAAATATGCTCTGTTAAATACATAATCCTTCTCCTCTTTGGTTCCATATATACACAAATACATAATAATGAAATTAATTTGCTGCACAGCGGGGGCAATAATACACAAGCAGGTCTGTCGATATGTTGGACGTGTTGCTGTGCGCTCATCCTAAATTATGTTTTGCAACTCAGGAAACACATTCTCGCGGCGTCCTTAAAACCTGCAGCTGTAGGCGGGAAGACACAACACCCTCCAAGCGCAATTTGCTGAACAACAATGTCTGCAGGATATAAACTTGCCATAGAAGCCTTTGATGCACTGCACATCTCTCTGGCTCTGGCTCAGCTTTTCTGGTGTCACACAACTTATATCTCAAGCTCTTCTTGTCCTCTAGCTTATTAAGCTCCGGGACTTTTGTGCTCCTTTGAACCCGTTTCAGTGAGAATCCTAGTGCAGCTAGCAGGCGCCAGATAAAGGTGCATCACTCCTGTCATTCCTGTCTCATTGGAAGAGACCAAAAGAAGAACATGGTCATAGTTCTGTGGGAACCCCCCCAGAAATCTAGAACCTGGAGCGATAAACAAAACTGTAATCACAAACAAAGCCTCATGCAATCAGAGCATTGACAAAAATCATTCAAAATCAGCAGACGGATAAAACAGCTGTTTGCAGTTCGCAGCTCTCATTGACTGTCCCTTCACTTCCCTGTCATTTTCCTTCTGTCTGTGGGCTGCTACAATGGAGGGAAATGAAAGTTGATTTTGATAGTGACAAAGGATGTGCAGGATCCAATCAAACAGGCGACAGTCTCAATCTGGGAGGTCCTAGATCCTGTTGCGGGAGGGTCTGGCACAAATTAAGCCTTGATGGTCACTCTGCCCTCTAATATCTACCAAAGGTCTCGACAGTCACCGTTTGTCAGACACAGGCTTTGGCAGGCGAGAAGAGACTTGGCTTTTCATATAAGCCATGTAAACATCTATCGTATAATGATTTCCAATACACCCATTGTATTGGTGACACGTCTGGCACTGTGCTTTATAACCTCCATAAGCCACATGTAAGTGGATTACTCAACTGGCATAGAGCTTCCTTTAATACCCTCCTCAGAGAAATTACTCATTCACCACCGCAAGCATAGCCAAATTACAGCAGAATGGATGTGTATTGTACCTGTGCAGAGAAAATGATCACATTAACACAACTATGCCAGGTGGACAATGCAGAGGTTAAGTATCACTGCAATCAAATAACATACCGATGTGCATACAAAGGTTCTACAAAGTTAAACTTATCCCTAGCTGATTGAGTATTAAATGAATATTATGGAGCATAATGAGCAGGTGAAGGTTTAAACTGACTACTGTTTGGTCTCCAACCAGTCATACCTAAACCTACGCTTACGTCTGCTGATATGTGAATGCACCTACATGCGTTCTGTGCATTCTTTGTCTTGAACACTCAGAGATGGATAATAGCCTATAAATCACATGAAGTCTTACTGCCCTGGATTCAAATCCCACCAGAACCTCCTGGATCAGGAGCCCTCACAGCCTTTCCAACTGCCTTTGTGTTGAAACAAACCAACAGGAACCCGAGTGCTCCATAAAAGTGAACAAAAAATGTTAATCACAGCAATTTCATAAAGCCATTAACTTATTTAAAACCCTCCATCGTTCAGTCAGCATCTGACTAATGCATGCTTCTTATCTTTCCGCACAGATTTTGACTTTATAACAGGGTTATCTGTCCTTCT
Organism: Chaetodon trifascialis; assembly: GCF_039877785.1. Lineage (NCBI taxonomy): Eukaryota > Metazoa > Chordata > Actinopteri > Chaetodontiformes > Chaetodontidae > Chaetodon > Chaetodon trifascialis. The sequence goes on along the minus strand of NC_092058.1, from coordinate 16,076,483 downwards.
AAAACAATTTATTGTAAAAATGTAAAAGAATCCTAGTTTATAATATGAAATATTCTCCTTACTTTTCTCTGTGTTGCTATTTTCTGAACACATGTTGAAGGAGCCTGAGAGATATGTTTTTGGAGGGATATCACATGATGATAGAACAACAATATTAAAAGATGAACTGTGTACTCAGGGATTTCCCTTTTATGTCCAGAAACATCAAGGAAAATGCTAGATTTGGAAAGCATAGAGAGAGTGGACTAGAGACATTTTCAGTCTAAAAAAAATTCATAATATTCTCTTCCATTGTTTACAATTAGCAAGTAATCTTTCTCATGTATGGAGAGCACTCAGGGGGCACCAATATGATTAATTCCTCTTGTGGACTGGAAATAAAGCTGAGAGTTGGTGAATGCTTTGTTTTGTGGTGCATTTGTGGGGGCTGAATGCACAGACAAAACCAGTTCACTCAAAGTTCACGCAACTAAATCCAAGAAGTGGACTGGCCTCAATATTAAACACGTCTTTTATTATGAAAAGTATTCAAATGCAATTATAAAGGAATTATGGAGAAGACCCCCGTGAGACTTTATTATAATGGGAATGGGTTTTGCAGGTTTTAATATAAAATCGAGTGATGTGAAAATGATTAATTACTTAGTGTTTATGTGTCACTTGCATTCTAGATCATACTCTGCTATCCTCCTAAGAGAGCAAGAACGCTGCTTCCAGCTGTTTCACCACATGTTGAGAAAGGCTGTCAAGGCGGTTTACGAGGAGAGATGAATCTATGCAGAAATGTGATTATTAGCCTGTCTGCATAATCAGGGTTTCTCCAGCTGACCTGGAAATCTCAGGGGAAACCAACCTTTGAACTGATATGAAATGCTACAATCTAGATTTTCATTGTTTTTTTCAGCTGCTTCACCACAGACGAGTCAGAAATAGCTCTAATATGGAATGTGGTAATTCCAGTCAGGATTGCCTCTGTATGACATCGTTTGGGTGGTGGTAAAAAATCGAGTCCAGTCGCTGTTGATTGTGCGGTTGCATTTCAAATTTGTGAGAAACGTCCTCTCATTAATTCCAATAAATCTAGTGGTCTGGAAATCGCTGCCATTGGCTCATTTAAAATTGATCTCTCTGATCCTGTAGAATAGCAAAGATTCCATGATTAAAATCCACTGAGGCAGATCACACCAGATTTATTGTAATGTGTACTGCTGTCACTGTGCATTCAATATTATTATAATACTGTCCTGGAAAGGTTGATCTTAAAATAAATGACAAAGGCTACTTCACGCTCACATAGGGACTCCTCTCTAACAACAACAGTGTAATTTATTTTAATACATAGTTATACCAACGCAATTATTTGGGTAAAAGAGAGAAGATGGAATTGCCCCATTCCACACTTATCATAACTGACAATATAGGAATGATAAATTTTAATGAATGGATGCATTTCAGTGTGAATTTCCTCTCTGACTTCTTCAGGGATGATTCATTGGCAGTCAAGATGTTGTTCCACGAGCGTGTTGGTGTGAGAGTCGGCATTAAAGTCAACCAGATTTAGGTTGGCATTCTTTTGACTGATCAGACCGGCCCCCTTAGGCATCCACAGAAGTGCCTGAAGCAAAAGCTAGTCAGTGGCTGCTTCTGCAGACTGTGCAGTGTCATGACACTGCCAAAACCTATTACATAGAAAACGCAAAGTTTCAAGATTTTTTGATACTTTGACTCCCTTTCACTTCCTAATCCCTGCCCTCAACCCATCTCTGTCTCTCCCTGTCTGCGTCTCTCTTCTCTCCAAAGCAGAGCAAACTTTCTGAAAATGTGTTCATTTTTGTAGAACTATAAATTCTATCCACTAACACCTGCAGCCCTCTGTCCGCATTCTTTGGTTAACATTGAAGACAGCATTGCAGATGAGAAAAGATAATTGTTGAATGCAGGATCTTGCCAGTCAGCAGGAGAGTTAAGCTGTGAGAGGCTCAGCAGGGATCCCGTGAAGAAATGAGAGACTGAATGGGGTGAGACTAATTGCATCTGCAGAGAGAAAAGCATGTAGAGTAGCCAGTTTCATTCATTTATTTAATGATGAGCAATTAAGACAATTCCTACAGTTGGCAGGTGTTTTCTGTGTGAACTGTAATAAGTTAATTACTAGTTTCCATAATAATAGCATGCTTATGTACACTTACAGTACACTTAATGATGGTTTATTGATATTGTGTGAGGACTGATTCAAGATCAGACATAATCATTCTGGTGTCCCTCATTTATTCCAGGTGGCCAACCTTCTGCGACTCTTCCAAATTCCTCAGATCAGCTACGCTTCCACCAGTGCCAAGCTCAGCGACAAGACACGCTATGACTACTTTGCTCGCACTGTGCCCCCTGACTTCTACCAGGCTAAAGCCATGGCGGAGATCCTGCGTTACTTCAATTGGACGTACGTGTCAACAGTGGCATCAGAAGGTGACTATGGCGAGACTGGCATTGACGCCTTCCAGCAGGAGGCTCGTGCCCGCCAGATCTGCATTGCCACGTCAGCAAAGGTGAGCCGCTCCATGAGCCGCTGGAGTTATGAAAATGTGATCCGCTCCCTGCAGCAGAAGTCCAACGCAAAGGTGGTCATCCTGTTCACGCGCAGCGAAGACGCCCGCGAGCTTCTGGTGGCAGCCAACCGCATGAACGTCACCTTCACCTGGGTGGCCAGCGATGGCTGGGGGGCGCAGGAGAGTGTGGTGAGAGGCAGTGAGGCAGTGGCCGACGGGGCATTCACCATTGAACTGGCTTCATATCAGATCCCCCGGTTTAATGAATACTTCACTGCCCTGCACCCCTACAACAACACCAGAAATCCCTGGTTTAGAGAGTTTTGGGAAAACCAGTTCCAATGCAGCCTCCATGATCTGGGCTGTGGGAAGCACTCACTCCGCGAGACTCCATTTCAGCCAGAATCCAAGATCATGTTTGTAGTCAATGCTGTCTATGCGATGGCTGCTGCCTTACATAACATGAGGCAGGCCTTGTGCCCCAACTCCACCAAGGTGTGTGAAGCCCTTAAACCCGGCAATGGCAGGAAGTTTTACAGGGACTACATTCTCAAAGTCAAGTTTGATGGTGAGTAAAAGCTTGATGAACTAATATTATTACACAGAGGCTTAACAGATTCAAATTTTCATGATGTAAGGCAGTTTTCTTTTTCTCATTATTCCGTCATCTGTATAAAACCTCAATATAATTTAATTTCCCTGAGTGCACTCTGTGCGTACTGTATGCTGCCAAATTAGGTTATATCAATTTAGATTCATTGTACCAATTCATATGAAATGTTGAGTAAGTGCAAGAGTAATTCTGCGTGTTTATACACTGCAGCTGCAGATAAGCCCTGTAATGATTCAATTTGCAAAGATGGAACTGTTAACTCACTCTCTTCTGCTTTAAGGCTCCTTCTTTTCATGCATCTTGACTTAAGTGTGAATTAAGAGAGCGTTCTTCTGTTTGAACACTGCAGATACTGATCATGCAAACAGTTCATGTTTCCTGCTTGTCTATGCACGGCTACAACATAAAACGAGGAGAAGTTTATGCATCAGTGCATCCGCACATCACAAATGATCGACGCAACAAGCGAAACACTCTCACTAAGCTGTATTGTTTTATTCACTGATTTATGAAAATACTGACATTTTCATTGATGGGGACATAGAAGTGGACCGGTGTGCTCTTATCCAGCTGTACTTTTCTGCTTTTCAAAATTAGTGAAAAAAGCAAAAAAAAAAAAAGAAAAACACCCAAAGGATTTTACTATCCAGAGACTGGATGGGATCAGAGGCCTGAAATTAAACAGTCCCTGCAGGCACTGCAACACCCTGAGGAGAAAACACACAGAAACAGGTGGATTAACCACTCACTATAAATTTAAAAAATCATCTTAGACTAGATGTAAGTTTAGTGTCACATAAAAAGGAACTGTAATATTCTATATATATACTAGTACTATTACTAATATATAACTGTTTAATATGCTCTTCACACTAAATTCTTACATGTTTTACAATAAAATGATACAAATATTGCTAGGGCTGAAACGATGAGTCGATTAATCAATTAGTCAATGGACTGAAAAATGAATACCAACTACAGTGTGTTAAAGTAATAACGGATTAAAACTGAATAACCACTATGAAGACAATCATTAATCACAGCCCCTCATACTCTATTTCCTGGCCATGCATCCTGCACTGCTAGTTCTGTTAACGAACAGAACTTTCCATCAAAGTAATTCTGGCTTCTATCATGTAAATTGACAATTTGCACCTGTGTCCCATCACCGTCACTGTTCAGTCTGTACTGAGAGACGAATGAAATGTCACCTGAGACACATAAATAAGCAAAGACATAGATGAGACTGCCCTACCTGAGAAATGTGCTCATGGTGCGACACACTTACACCCTCTCTTTTCTTTTCATCTTCAGCGCCTTTTCGTCCGCCAGACACAGAGAATATAGTCCGCTTTGATGCCTTTGGGGACAGCCTCGGCCGTTACAACATCTTCCACTACCACAAAGACGGTGAACGCTATGTCTACCAAAAGGTCGGCTACTGGGCTCAGAGCCTGACCCTGAACACCAGCCTGATCCCCTGGGCTGGCCAGGTTGCACCAACTTCCCAGTGTAGTGACCCCTGCAGGAAGAACGAGGTGAAGAGCATGCAGCCTGGAGACGTGTGCTGCTGGATCTGTATCCCCTGTCAGCCCTACCAGTATTTGCAGGATGAGTTCACCTGTGCTGACTGCAGCTTTGGACAGTGGCCCCTGGCCAACCTGACAGGCTGTTACGATCTGCCCGAGGAGTACATCCGCTGGGAAGATGCCTGGGCCATTGGACCCGTCACGATTTCGTGTCTAGGGATGATGTGTACGCTGTTCGTCATTGGCCTCTTCCTTAAACACAATGAGACACCCGTGGTGAAGGCCAGTGGACGTGAGCTCTCCTACATTCTCCTGCTGGGAGTGTTGATGTGTTATAGCATGACCTTCATCTACATTGCCAAACCGTCCACGGCAGTTTGTACTCTGCGCCGCCTCGGTCTAGGCACCTCGTTTGCTGTGTGTTACTCAGCCCTCCTGACCAAGACCAATCGCATCGCTCGGATCTTCAGCGGGGTGAAAGATGGAGCTCAGCGGCCTCGATTTATCAGCCCGGCCTCCCAGGTTGCCATCTGCGGTGCTCTGATCTCCTGCCAGCTGGTTGTGGTGGTGGTCTGGCTGCTGGTGGAGGCGCCAGGGGTGAGAAAGGAAGTGAGCCCGGAGAGGAGAGACGTGGTTACCCTCAAGTGTAACAGCAAGGACTCCAGCATGCTCATGTCTCTCACCTACAACTGCATCCTTATTATCCTCTGCACGGTCTACGCCTTCAAGACCCGCAAATGCCCTGAGAACTTCAACGAGGCCAAGTTCATCGGGTTCACCATGTACACCACCTGCATCATCTGGCTGGCTTTCCAGCCTATTTTCTACGTTACTGCCAGTGACTACAGGGTGAGTTAAGTTAGGTTATACATGCTTTATGAGAATGAAGCAAAGTTCTAATCATCACTACACACGTTTATCATATCCATGAAATGTTACTTCATTCTCTCCTTGATGAAATACATGCTGTGGGTAATGATCAGTATTAAAATATTTGTTCAGATGGCTTTAGGTTCAAATCTGAGGAGAATACATCTTAGCAGATAATAACTTCTTGTGGGGTTGAATTTGGATTTCATATGCATGAAATCACAAACTAATGTCAGCTAGTATTGATTGAGCAGTCATCCGTGACCGTGTTGCCTGTGGCTCTGAGGAACATACAGTATATTCTTTATTGCCGCATTGCTTTAATTCTTCATAATTAGCTGCATACTTAAGACTGTCAGTTAACCTCCAAGGTAAGAACTTTAACAGCCTTATTTTACCTTCAATGTTTAAATATTAATAAAGAGAGAGTAAATTATAAAATATGGATGCTCAAGTCATGGAGAAGTGTAACAGGCTGACAAATATCTCAGTCTTCCCACAACAAAACCCCAGTTCCAGTGGTGGTATAACTTACTTAGTGTTTTGTCGAGGAGTATTCTAGGCTTTAAGAACGAAAGACACAAAAACAGTGGTTAACATTTCCAAGTGAAATGAGGGAAGACACAGCAACTCCTTCACATCCCCCTGAAATAAACCTTTATGGCAGGAAATCATTTTTTCCTCCACCCCCAGCATTTCCTTAACCTAACCTCGAAACTTGTTTTAAACTTCTCCCTCTGCAGCAACGCAGAGTAATTCCCTCTAGTGCCCACTGAGCCAGACAGTATTTATGAGGATAGATAGATAGATAGATAGATAGATAGATAGATAGATAGATAGATAGATAGATAGATAGATAGATAGATAGATAGATAGATAGATAGATAGATAGATAGATAGATAGATGTAGTTGACAAAGCAAAATGGAGACTGGCAAGATAAATATTGTCCAGGTTCCGACCCTGCATGCTGAATGAAGGATGGTCATCTGTAGACACAGGAACATACTGTACACTGAATTGATAGAACTTTAGAGAAAAGGGTGGCTGAGTCATGGGGATTTTATTCCTCTGGGATCTGAACAGCGAGAGAGAGGCAGAAGGGAGAAAGAGATGAGAGGAATCCCCTGACACAGCTGCCTCTGCAGAAACAGAGAGAAGGCAGGCAAGACCATGAGGGCTTTAAGGGAACTGAACGTCCCTGTGTGTCCCTGTGCGTAGCTGTGTGGAATAGAGCGTGAAAGGCTGGGATGTTGAGTCCCAGCTGTGCCCTCTGTCCTGAGACTGCAGTGAGGCTCAGAGGACCCCTTCCTCCAGGCCCTCCAGGCAACACAAGCAATTCACAGCCAGAACGGGCTCATCAGATAGACGCAAAACTCCCCTTTGACCAATGAATAATTGCTGAAGCAACTGAGTTGGCACAGTGTCTCTAGTTTTTCACAGGCAGGGACATATTACTTGTGTTCTCCTAGTTTTACAACACTTCTCAAATTGTTGTCACAGCCTGATGCAAATCTCCAGCTGAATAACAAATACAGATTTGATTGTGGTTTGTCATGAAATGTTAAAGTAAACTAAATACAGTCTACTGATCCATGAATAACACATTTGATTATTACATGAAATATTGAAGATGTTTCCTGCACCCTGAGGGAGGGGGCTCTCCTCATATGCCAGCGCTGGTCATCTCATCTCAGCAGCAAACACGACTGATTAAACAGCCACGGCTGTCAGAAGTCACAGCACTTTTATGAAAACACTGAAAGGTACCGACAGTTCTGAAAGACAGAAAGGTATTGCCTGTGATCTTAACTGCTGCACAGTGCATTAATGGATCATTAAAACCCAGGCTCTCCTGAATTATTTTTAATCACTGTCAGCTAAGCTCCTTTGAGTTCAACACCACAGTATTGTTGGCTCTGGAGTGCTATAGATCCCATAGATGGTGTTGTCTCACACATAATAGACATAGTGCGAGTATCAGCTCTCACAGTTGAACCTGGAAGTTCCCTTGAGAGGAAATATCAAAATAAATCTACCAATGCAGCATTAGTGGAGGAAATCCAATTACAGTGATACACTTTATTAGCTGATGAAACCAATGGTGACCAGGTAATGCATTCCTTTCCATACCATAGATATATAATATATTTTACAATAAATGCTCATTGATCTGACTCATATGTTATGTCTAATTACAGTAATAGATTGGCATCATCTCTCATCTCAACTCTCACAAATTACAAACTGGTCTCCATCAGTGAATTATTTTTGGGTTTTGCCAATTCAACATCCACGCCAGCCTACCAAGGCTGGCTTGTGGCTGGTTGATCCAATAAAGCTTTTCAATAAATGTACAGCATGAAGCCCAATAAAAGGGGGAATCTCATCTACGCTGTGAGGTTCTCCGGAGGAATGAAGCTACCTGAACACAGCAGACATTATTTATATCTAAGCAGCTGTGCTGTATGCGTGAAATAAAATAATACCTTCAAAGGCCAAACACAGTAAAAACAACAGCGCACAGAGACGAGCCGGAACCATAGTAGCCATGCTCTACATCCTGTTCCCCACACTCGAGCGGGAGACATCTGGAAATATATTAGCGCAAAGGCAGATTCCTTGTCCTCTGCTCTTCCAAAGCAACATCTTGTGAATTATTAAAACCACTTAAGAGGTCATTCCTATGCAGTACTGGCCCCGGTTTTATTCAAAACTATTTCTGAAGTAAGTAGAGGACATTAAGCCTCTGTGCACTTTGGTATTGCTCAGATTATCATGTATTAACTGTCCCTTTGCCTTTGTGCGTTACCCTGTATTCAGATACACAGGTCAGATACACGGCACAGAAAAATGGTAATGATAGATATTTGGGGGAATGTACATTTAAACCCAGGTGTCTGAGCGTGGCACTGTGTGTACTGTATTTCAGAGGTGGCATGAGGAGAATCTTAATGTTGAATTCATTGCACATGGCAACCTGTGATGCATCTGAAGATACCCAAACTGACAAATTCAGTGATGTAGCTGTTTCACATTACATGGAACACAGTGACCTTTCATGTCCACTGTGTTTCAAATATATCAAATATATTAGTATTAAATAATTCAAGAATTATTTTTAGCAATTTGTCCCTATCATCATATTATTTATTATCAATTGATGACTACTATTACAATAATTAGAAACAATAATGTATTTGTAAGAGAGTAAGAAACAGCTTGATGGTTAAACAGTGTAAATAAAAATTAGTTTTACTGACTTGGTGTCAGTTACATCCCTTTCTAAACTAATCTGATATTCTTTCTTTGCTATTATCGTGTTATCTCTGTTGCAGAACAGTGTGTGCACAGTGCAATACGTGGTGCCCACATTACTTTAATACCAACATTAGCATTCAGGGTGATGACAGACACCTGCTGTGCCTTGTGAAAATGGGATGCACCTGCCACACACCACGCGATGCGGGGCTGTATCCTGTTATCCAGGAAAAAAAAAAAACAGAAAGAAAGCTGCAAGGAGATTGGAAGTGACGGAGCAGACTGATGACACATAGCAAGATGTGGGCAGAGTGATGGGGAAAAAGAGCGAGGGTTAAGCAGTTGATTGACAAGCAAATAAACAGATTGCTTAACACCTCTGTTTAGCAGTCCTGGCTGGTGGCTTCCTGCTTCCTCCTCTGTTGCACCTGGCTTTGAATTATGAAAGATGGCTTTAGCATTTCTTTTCTGACTTCTGAGTCTCTTTCTTATTAAAATATTCTTGTACAGTATTGTAGTCCTCAACCTTACTCCAGTGCTTGTGTAATTCAACATAAGCAGAGTAAATTTAAAACTTTCTAGTAATTTTGAACTTTCATCAGCTCTGTGGATGAGCACACGCTTGAATAAATATATTGTTTCCAAATAAATGCCACTGAAAATATCGACATTAACACTGGGACTTGATGGGGTATATGAAATCTATCAACATTTTCCTCTTCTGTTACATAAAAGTAAACTCAAATTACTAAGAACTTGAAGCCATACGTCCTGTTATCTAACCATGGTTTTGTTTTCTCAGAGTGAATTTCTCACCTCTCTTCCCCCACCAGGTGCAGACCACCACCATGTGCATCTCCGTCAGTCTGAGTGGGTCGGTGGTGTTGGGCTGCCTCTTCGCTCCCAAGGTTCACATCATCCTGTTCCAGCCGCAGAAGAATGTGTGCACTCTGCGGGTGGCCACCACCCGCTTCAGCGTCACCACCGGCCCAGGCTCCAGTTTCTCACAAGGTACCACCTGATAAACAACATCACTGTAGCTACTGCTCATGAGCAAAAAGTGGTAGCACAATACTCTACTGAAATGTGACATTATTACAGTCTATACCCATTTTTTTAAATAGAAGGATATATGCAAATTTCATTTCAGCCTATTTTAATACAATTCGATTTCAACTGTGCTTAGAGGTAATTATCATTACCAGTCATTATGACCAGTGACATTTAAATACATCAGACTTCAGCAGATTTTCCCATTATAAGCCAGTAATTCCAGGATGACTGGAACCGTGATGTGATGGCACTTTTCTCTCACACCTCTAACACTGGCTGTTTTCCCACTGTTCTTTTCTTCCATTAAAAACAAAAACAAAAAAACTAGTGAAATACAGAACCTTTCTGTCATTTCTCTAAACCAGTAATTGGAGGATGGAGGGCGCTCATTGTCTCTAGATAACTGAAATTGTGTTATTCACACATACACACATAACTGCAAATGACCAGATTGATTACTTGATTATCATGGTGCTAATTGGTGTAAGCCCGTAGTCATCCTGGCTGTTTACAGTACAACAGCTCAGTGCAAAAGGTACAGCAGGGGCATCTGATTTACTGCACCTGTACCGTCTGCGTAATCCAAGAATTTAAAGGGATTTTTGGTTTGTTTTTCAGCATCAGCCTCCAATGTTGTTCCGACAGTGTGTAACGGACGAGAGGTGGTGGACTCCACAACGTCCTCCTTGTGAAGATCAGCTGAGTTCGTTTGCCAAGCATTGTAAACAGTTATTTAATCACTAGTCCTGAATCAGGTGTCTCAGATATTGAAGAGGTCACACAGACGACCGTCCTGACTTTGTTGTCCTCAAAGTGCTGTGATTACAATGTCCCAATTATTTTATTTTGTTCTTTGACTCGTAGCGATTTTAAATGAGATGCCAATAAAGTCGCATATAGCCCTTGTTTTTATTGAAAATTCTACTTGCAACGATGGAGTAAATTATAGTAAATCTGTTAAATGTAATATATACGAGACGTTTTTAATGTAGATTTTGGTGAACCAGTTTGTGCTTTCTTGTAATTTATGTAAATAAAATGTGTTTTTTATTAATTCCAATATGACTAATAGTCTGGCTGTCATAATATAATCTTACATGTCATTTACAACCTTGCCTACTACTGAAAACAGCTAAACATCTCTTCAACCTCATTGGATAAAGCACTTTGCCTCTCATTCACCCATTCATACACTGAGAGCTGCCATGCTTGCGTTCAGAGTTTTGCTCAAAGACACTTCAACATGTGGACAGAAGGAGGCAGGGATTGAACCATGGACCCTCTGATGAATGGGGGTCCTGCTCAACCTCCTGTACCACAGCCCTCACAAAAAGCCATGTATAAACTTGTAGTGTGACTCAGATGGTAAACTTCCTTGCCTACTTAAAATATATGATGATGTTAGTGCAAATTACATTTGCACTAAGTCTGGCTTTGAAATCTGAGCTGTCTAATATTTATTAGCTCCAATCTAGACCATCTGCCAAGACCAAACAGTCTCCACATGAAAATTACCAGCGTAAATATCATCATCTGCTGATATGGGATAAAATCCACCAAAGCTGTCCCACGAATACACACAGCAGTCATTACCCATGCGTACATCAGGCAGATGCTTTGGAAAATACACCCATGCAGTATCTGTGATTTAACACTGCCATCTTGTGTCCAAACTGTTGATCTAATCTTGCACGCTGCAACATGTAGGCAGCCCTGGGGCAGGCTGTAAATAGAGTATTTGCATATGGAGGAAGTGAACGGATGTCTTACTTTATTAGATCTGCTCAGTGGTCATCATTAAATTACTGTTATTATATAAACCAGGTACATCATGCACTGCAGCAAATCCTTGCTGTGACTGAACAAGAGTGTCAACTTGGATGTAAAGGTTAAAGAAAGCGCCGCACCACATTAAGGTAAATATTCAGAGCATAATTACAAGATGCTAAGAATATAGCAGCATTCCCAGTAATTAACATTTCCAAAAAGGCAGAACAAACACAGTAGTCTGCCATGGAAATTGTTGCCAACAGCGCTACTCATGATACCGTTTATTAATATGCATACAGGTAATATTAAACAGTCTTTATCATGCTGAGGCTTTATTCCATCTGCCTTTTAACTGAATGGCTAAACACACACAGCTGAGCAACTATTCTACATCGTACTTCTTCTGAGTAGTCTTCCCTGACGTTATTGTGAATTTAGTAGAGAAAAGCTGCCCATTGAGATCATTACTAGAGAAGAAGCAGCCTCCCATACAGAGAGCTTGTTCCACACTGGACCTGAGCTGACAGTGAAAGTATCAGAGCAGAAGAAGAGACAATGTGGAGGTCATGGAAGACGGAACCTATTCTGTCTTCCTTGCTTTTGAGATTTACAATAAAAATACTCTTTCCACCTTTCTGTTGAATCTCAAAACGACTTTGAACTAGGGAGAGGTCACAAAGGCAGGAAATGTGGGAATTGGAGGATGCGCAAATTCAAACCCTCGGTCCAATTCACGCGTTTGACGTTGACGAATAAGAGATTTAAAAAGTATTGATCTTACTCTTTAAAATACCTGAGCATAAATCCCCACCTGTGAACTTATCCAAGATATCACACATAACAGTTCTTTTTTTCTTTTTCTTCTTCTTTTCTTAAGCAAATCTGTAGCCATTTCGGCCCCTCCATTAGTGTTGGCTAAAGTTTGTTATTTGTTAATTTTGTTAGCGAGATATTGTAACTCTAAATCTTTTTTTCTTAGAAGTACCATATGTGCTCAGCTGTGAAGCTTTATATTCTACAGATGTTTACAGAAGATAACAGCGGATGTTTACGTCGGGAAAGATCAGGTTTCCCTTATGTAATATTTGTAAAATCTGTAACAGCTGCGATGGGACGATACATACCAGGCTAAGCTAGGTGGCGGTGTAGCCGTTAGCTAGCTGCGCAGTTACGTCGACTCCATCCCAGCAGCAGCAAAAAGGGAAAAATAGAGACTACAGTAGAGCTCCGCCTCTTCCTCCGACTCGAAAGTGGATGTAAACTTCCCGGAATCACTGGTCGTCTGCTGCCTATAGCCAGACCCCGACAACTACAGCGGCGACACCACCCCGTCTGCTTGACTGCCCGCCTGCTTTCCTCTCTGCCAGCCCGGCTGACATATTTAAAGTTAAAAGGTGAGTTTCCAGCTGAGGTAAAGTCAGGTCGTATTCGAGGTAATGCAGGGAGGGTGGAGGCTTTCCGACGGCCTTGTTCCAAAAACACATGAAAACTATTGCTGCATGGTGTTGAATTACCTGTATTGTACAGTAGCTGAGTGGTAATTACACATTAAGTACTTAAAATGGGGGATTCCTTCATTTGTGTTACTGAACAACCAGACAGGCCGAGCAGGCCAGCAGCGTCAGGCATGTCTGAGCTTGTCCAGGCGTCAAGCCCCTGATGACAAGTTTCTGTGCAGGATTTTCAGCCAGGATCATGCCACCAAAGAGACGAGCTGCAGCTGCTGCCAAGGCAGGCGGCAAGAAGGCGAAAGAGGCGACACCAAAGCCCAAGGATGCCTTCACTTCTGCCAAAGAGGCCCTTCTGGCTGCGGGGCCACAGGTGAAAATGAACAGGAAGGTGGATGAGCACTGCTCGCTGTCGAGCCAAGGAGAGGTAGGAAGGTTACACCTCACCCAGTGCATTCACCTGCTGACAGCGGTGCAGTTTGAAAAATGATCTGTGGTGTCTCCACCAGGTGTACGAGGACTATGACTGCATGCTCAACCAGACAAACATTGGACATAACAACAATAAGTTTTATGTCATTCAAGTTATTAAAGTGAACAACAGCTACTACTCATGGAACAGATGGGGCAGAGTGGTAAGTTCATTTATCTCTTCTGAACTGTGAACGCTAACATCTGCTGTACTATTCCCATTCTCCTGATATTTTATTGCTTATAGTAATTAATATTACTATACTACTGTTATCTTAATTAACTGTGTCATTAGCATAACTGATGATGTTTAATATACTGTGGTGATAATGTCTGGTCTTTTACAGCTTGTGTAGCACATGACAGCGTGTTCCATTTTGTTATATAAAGCAAATTGCCCCTGATTGCCTCATCTCTCATCTAAATTCAGGGTGAAATGGGACAAAGCAAACTGAACAAGTTTGCTACGCCTGAGAACGCCATCAAGGACTTTGAGAAAAAGTTTAAGGACAAGACAAAGAACAACTGGAGCGATCGGTTGAATTTTGTGTCTCACGCTGGGAAGTACACTCTGATCGAGGTGGACGGAGAGCAGGATGCTGAGGTCCAGGTAAACGTACACCTCACTGCAACAATGAGCTTTGAATATGAAACCCAGAAGCATCATCTCATAGAATCAGTTACCACTATCCACACCAGAGTTCGTAAAGAGCTTGTTGAAGGTGTTGCCGATATTTTAAACCATTGCAATTCAGTTCACCTTGGCAAAGTCTCACTGCATGTACTCTTTTGTATTGCAGATGGACAGTGTTGACGGACAGACTGTCAAAATCATTAAGAACGTCCTACCCTGCAGCCTCAACGACGCAACTAAGAAGCTCATTGAGCTCATTTTCAGCAATGATATGTTCAAGGAGGCGATGGAGTGTATGAACCTAGGTGGGTGTGTCTCCGTTTAACAACCTTTCACAACAATAAAAACGGGTTTGTGCAGTTTGCTAAGGTTCAGTCTAAATATATAGTTGTTGTTGTAACGTACCTGTCTTGGTAAAATGCCTGTTGATGTAAATGGAGTGCCAATTTGAACATCAAAGAGTGCATAATGTAACATATAAATGATTGACCAAAGGGTGAAGTCTACATTTGCACAGCGTGCCTCCTTATCTCCGCATTTTGATCGTGCCTGCTTAGTGTCTTGGTCTTTGATAATAAGATCATTGTTAGTGCATGTTTTATTTCCTAACATGTGGAAGTAGTTGAAGTAACAGTTTGCACTTTAAAAAGGCAGAATACACAGTCCGAGATGCCTTTCCTTACCAAAAACAAAGAAATCGTTCAATATCTAGTCTGATTGGGATTTGTGTTTTGTGTGTGTGTGTGTGTGTGTGTGTGTGTGTGTGTGTGTGTGTGTGTGTGTGTGTGTGTGTGTGTGTTATACAGACATCAAGAAGATGCCTCTGGGCAAACTCAGTAAGATGCAGATTGCGAAGGGCTTTGAAGTGCTGGAGGAGATCGACGCAGCTTTGAACCAAAAAAAAGGAGCCGCACGTCTGGAAGAACTTTCCTCCAAGTTCTTCACCACAATCCCGCACAACTTTGGCCGGAACAGACCGCCAACTATCAACAACAAAGAAATTGTGGGGAGCAAGAAAGAGATGCTTATGGTGAATTAGTTTTTTTGGATTTCATGTTGGAATGAGCTGTCTTTCTGTGACGTGTTCACACTGACAAAGTCTCTCTCCTCTTACATGCTCTGTAAAGGTGTTGGCTGACATTGAACTTGCCCAGACCCTGAAGTCAGAGACTGAAAAGGCTCAGGAAGAGATGATAGAAACAGTTCCTCACCCTCTGGACCAGGACTACAATTCTCTCCATTGCAAGCTCTCTCTAATGGACACGAATAAAGACATATTCAAGGTAAGTGGCAATCAGGTTCATTAAATACAAAGCACTTATATTCATATGTCCTCTTGTCCACCAATATTAATGAAAGTTGGGTTTTTTTTGCATTTAAAGGTCATCGAAAAGTACTTGAACGCAACTTCAGATGACTATCATAAACCAAAAATTGTCAATGTTTGGGAAGTGGATCGAGAGACGGAGGTAGGACCTAGGGTCACCTTGACTAATGTGAAACAGAAATTGAAGTCCTGTTACATAACACAGACGTTGCACATTGCAGGGAGACCGGTTTAGTGAAAACAATAATCTGGAGAACCGCCGCCTGCTGTGGCACGGTACAAACATTGCCGTTGTGGCAGCCATCCTGAAGAGCGGCCTGAGAATAATGCCCCACTCAGGAGGCCGCGTTGGTCGTGGCATCTATTTTGCATCCGAAAACAGCAAGTCTGCAGGTTACGGTAAGGCTGTGTGAAAGGGCAAGGATTGAATCTTCAATCGTAACTATAATATGCTGTTTGAAAAAGACATTTTTCTGTCCTGTATTTTTAGTGCGCACCTCGAAAAATACCGGAGTGATGTTTCTGAGTGAGGTCGCCCTTGGAAAAGAAAAGACCATCACCAGAGACGACAGTTCCTTGAAGAAGGCTCCTCCAGGCTTTGATTGTGTGGTGGCACGAGGATCCGTCGAGCCAGGTGTGGTAAAATTTAGTCTATGTTGTGCTCGCTTTCATTTTCAGCCTGTGGAGAGAGCCATGTCTTTTGTGTCTGAAAACAAATTTTTGGTTGCATTGTTTTCCCAATATTGTTAAAAATAAAAGCATTTGACAACCGCTGTGTTATATGAAATCATGCGGCATCTTTTATATGGTAAAGTTGATAACTCCTGTGTTTTCAGATCCATCCAAGGACATCTCCATCACCCTGGAGGGCAAGAAGGTTACTGTGCCTCAGGGTAAGCCCATAGAGCAGCCCCAGTTCTCAGGTAGCAGCTTCTACAACAGTGAGTATCTCATCTACAAAGAGAGCCAGTGTCGCCTTCGCTACCTGCTGGAGCTGAACATGTACGACTAAATCTGCTCAAGTAAAGAAGCAGATTCTTTGAAAAAGCAAAGTTCCTCATTCCTTCTGTACAAGGGGCTAAAAAGCTTGGCTGTGCTGTTTTCTTCTAATAGTATGGTAATCTTCATTATTGCAGCTATCGTGCAGATATTCCCACCATGATGCGTAAATGACTCATACTTCTCTGTGCCTTATATTTTGCACTCTGTAAAACTATCCTGAGCGTGATAGGCTGCACTTCCATGATAACAAATATTTGTATTTGTTATAATTAACTTTTTTGCATTACAGTGAAAAGAAAACTTTCACACCTCTTACTTGATCATGATTTTAAAAAGGCCTCTAGATATTTGCACTATTTATTTTGAGCTACATGCTGCACCTTGTTTTCTATTTGCCATCTCAGTTGCGGTTTGAGTAGCTCACCTTTTACATATTGCTTTATTTAATCCAAATGATTGCGCTAATATAAATCTCTCCCTCAGAAAGACACTATCTTTGGTATGTCAGAGGAATTTACTGCATGCTTTTGCAGTGATATCGATGTTTTGGATAATGCTATATAGCAGAGCAGAAGTAAAAATGATACTCTATGCAGCAATATGTTTACAAGCAGATGTAGAAAATGCAATTTGTGGTGAATGTTCAAGCACTGGTGTAAACGTAGTACTTTGTTGAGCTGTTAAGAAAGACTCTGAAAGTGTGTCTGCAGTGCAAAGTAATGTAACATGTAAGTCATGAATAGCCTGGCCAGATTTCTTGCACAGCAGGTCCTTTAGCTACATTACAAATGTCACCATATGGTGTCAGTAATGAGCAACAACTGTAATGTAATTTCCTCAGCATTTTTGCACCAAGACATTACTTGAATCAGTGATTAGTTAATAAACTGAAGTGCCCCTCCAACTCGTTGCTGTGTTTTTCCTTCTGAATGTTGAGCTTCAAGACTTTGTATATTTGCTGTGTCAGGTTCTTTCCAGTGTTATATCTCACATCTTGATGTAAGACATGTTTAGTATGCTGCTGGACTACATGCGACAAAAAGCAACACAGTTTATTTCTGTGGCAGTAATACATCTGGAAAAAGATGGTGGTGAGATCAAATGAATAGTTTTACAGATGCTAAAAAAGTTTCTGCAGACTAAATTCAGTTTAACTTCAAATTTACATTGTGTGTAGCAAAATGGAAATGCATAGAATCAAATCATCATGTTGTTGCTGTCCCTCATTTTACGTGACTTTTAGTTTAGATAACAGTCTGCTCTCTGACAGGCCTGAAGAGAAGAGTAAGTAATTAAAGCACTTGGAAATATATAGAAGACTAGAAATTGAATATACAGTGCAACCTTATTTCACCACTGGAAATTGCTTCTGGCTCCTGAAGCATGTGTATGGATTTACATTATAATCCAATTAGAGTGCATTACAGTATCAGCTGATGTTAACTCTGGTTAGAGTCAGAGAAAATGATCTTTGCTACCTGTGATTTTTAATTCTGATCCCTAACTTAACTGTGAAAACAGGGCTATTTAATTAATTTTGTGTGACCACTTGCTTCTAAAAATTAGATAATACTGGTTCAATTAACCCAGATGAAGACTTTTTAAGGTGGATCAAGTATACTTTTAACTTTTATGCCTCAGGCCGAGACAAGTTTAACAAGGAAAAAATAATCAGGTAGGCTTCTTGGGATGTGGCTCTATGAAGATGGGATTTTGGGCTCATTAATATAGAAATATCAGGGACATGCTGCTATGGAACACAGATGATTGGGGTGTAAAAAACACATTCACCTTTATAGGTGTAAAATATTTATGTGATGACAGCAGTGGAGCAGTTGTATTCTCTACTGATGTTACAGTTGCCTCAAATTTCAGTCAAAGATAAATAGACGGTCCCCTGTAAACTGGTGGAAATTAGGACCCAGGGAAGACTGGGCTCTGGAAGTGGGACAGTGAAGTGTGTGTCTATTTGAAAGCAGAAAAAAACACACAATACAATGTGTGACTGTCACTGCCATACACAGCACAGGACAGGAGTGAGAGTGCTACTGGAGGAGAGAGAGGGAACATCATTTACCATCTTCTATCATCATGGAATCAGCATCTTTTTAACCGGAGATCTGCATGTGTGAGAAGTCTGGACCTCTGGAGCGTCTCTACAGAAGAAGCAAAGCTCAGACACCTAGTTAACTGCACTTCATGACATGGATTTTCAGTTGGAGGACTGACTATTTCACTTTTTTTGGGGGGTGGGGGGGGAGGCTGCTTCCTCTGTTAAGGGCGCATCAAAGCATAAGTGGGATTTAAACAGGAGCTTTGTCATGTCAGACACCTGGTGAACCTGCTTGGGCTCAGCTGAACCACACAAACAGAGAGTGGATCATGGGTAAGGACTGCATGTGCTTTTTATTTTCAGTGAAGAAAGTCTAGATGGCATTTTACTTTCAACCAACAATCAATCAATCAATATGTTGTAGCATACAGCGAGATATGAGGGTACTGAAAATTTCAATATATTCTTTTTATTAGCACATCATTGTGTTCTGCAGATAGGATGAATTTCAGGTCATGGCATTTTCCTTTTTTTTTTTTTACCTTTATTAATTTTCTGACATTTTAAACAATAATGTACATACAGTCATACAAAAACCACACATACGTACACTCTTCCAATACACAAGACAAGGGGGTATGTAAAGAAAAAGAGAATAAATAAATGAATAATAATGAATAGATAAAACATTTAAAAATTAGATAAATGAAAAGAAAAAAAAAACGCTTGAAAAAACTATCGATTCCCTAGTACAAAATACATTCGAAGCAGTGAGTGATAAAAATCTTGTAACCGTATAATCAGAGCTTCTAAAAGGAGCTCTGGAGCAGGTGAAAGCTTGGATTGCCTTTTAACTTTTCAGCGCTGGACCCTGTGACAGAAAGGACAGGCATGCACATGTCAGATATTATTTATGGTATCACAATTCATTTTTGTCCACATGGCCAACAAAAACCCAGACGCACACTAGCTTTTGTTTAATCCAAAAACTCTCCTTTGGTTGGATTTGATACCGTCTCATATATCAGCATGTTACTCCTATGCATAATATGCCTCTGAGTATGCGTAGCTTCTATGTGATAGATTACATGAGGTGCTTCATTTAAATCAGTATATACCAGTATTATACTGGTAGAAGAAATAGCGTGTGGCACACAGGAGGATGGATGGTCCATGGTCTGAAATGGTGTATATTTGTCTTATTTATTTTTGGAAATAACTTGTTTCCTGTCCTCTCAACACAGGACATCCACATATGAAGACATCTGAGATCCAAATGGAAGAAGTTGTGAATGAATAATGGCTGACAAGACTGGTCCCATGATAGCCTCTGTGCCAAATCACTCAGTGACAAATCTCACCACTGCCCCGTGGGAGCTCAATCCTACAGTTCCTGCCAATGTGGGTGTCGTCACAAGCTCCCAGTCACAGATCAAGGACCTTTTTGGGTTGTTCTGCATGGTGACCCTTAACCTCATTGCCCTGTTGGCCAACACCGGTGTGATGGTGGCCATTGCTCGTGCACCTCACCTGAAGAGGTTTGCTTTTGTGTGTCACCTTTGTTCAGTGGACCTGCTGTGTGCCATCCTCCTCATGCCTTTGGGCATCATATCCAGCTCACCATTCTTTGGCACCGTGGTGTTTACTGTTCTGGAGTGTAAGGTTTACATCTTTCTCAATGTTTTCCTCATCTGTCTGACCATTCTCACCATCACAGCCATCAGTGTGGAGCGTTACTTCTATATTGTACACCCCATGCGTTATGAGGTCAAGATGACCATCAACCTCGCTATCGGTGTCATGCTTCTAATCTGGGTTAAATCAGTGCTCTTAGCTTTGGTCACGCTGTTTGGATGGCCAGCTTATGGACATCAGAGCTCTATTGCTGCAGCTCACTGCTCCCTCCACGCGAGCCACAGTCGTCTAAGAAGTGTGTTTGCTGTGATCTTCAGTGCGGTCTGTTTCCTAGTTCCCGCAGTGGTTATCTTTGCTGTTTACTGTGCTGTGTACAAGGTAGCTCGTTCTGCAGCCCTGCAACAACTCCCTGCTGTGCCTACATGGGCAAACGCGAGCCCCGCTAAGAATCGCTCGGACTCTATCAACAGCCAGACCACCATGATCACCACCACCCGCACTCTACCGCAAAGACTATCTCCAGAGAGGGCCTTCAGCGGAGGAAAAGCTGCCCTCACTTTGGTTTTCATTGTGGGCCAGTTCTTAGTTTGCTGGTTGCCCTACTTCATCTTCCACCTGCACATGTCTCTGACCGGCTCCATGCATAGCCCCGGGGACTTAGAGGAGGCAGTCACCTGGCTGGCCTACTCCTCCTTTGCAGTTAACCCGTTCTTCTACGGTCTGTTGAACAGGCAGATCAGGGAAGAGCTGGTCAAGTTTCGACGCTGCTGCTTGACCCAACCGGCGGAGTTTGGGGCATCCAGCCACGAGGGTTCCCTTCAGGAGAACTTCCTTCAGTTTATCCAGAGAACCAGCAACACAGCTGAAACCCCATCCAGCTGTGCCAACTCCCATCCCAGAAACAATACAGACCAGGGGATAAAGCTCCCTGGACAAATACCTGAGGAGCATGCTTAGATGCTGACCAACATGAGTTATGGACTACAGTGCTAATAAATAAGCCATGTCAGTTTTTTATGGCCTTTTTGTCTTAACGGATAGGTTCACATTTAAAGTTGTCGTCATTGTCACTGCTTGCTTTAGATCGTCACTCTGCTGAAGCCTCACATTATCTTCAGCTGAATTAAAGGTGTTTTTTTTTTTTCTCCAGTGTACATACGGACATGTCAGTATTGATTTAAGATAGAAATGTGAACCTATCCTTTAAGCACATCTTAAATGCGCCAGTGCCTTTTATTGTCTAATTCAGGTAGGCTTTCTCATTTTAGGTCAAGGATACTGTGGCTGTACTGTAACATGAAGTACTGAGGTAGTGATAAATGTTGCCATGGAAAGGGCCAAAACTGAAACTTAAGAGTGGACCACGGCCCAAAGCACAGACTTATTGTAGTTATTATGTTGTTAGGATGCAAAGTGATAAGAAGATTCAAATTCCCTTAATGGAAGACTGACTTCCTGTGCAAAAGTCTGCCCAGTGGCCTCAGATCATGAAAAATAATGAATCATTAGGGATCCTATGTATTTAAAAAAACATTTTTTACCTCCCAGAAAACAAAACAGCATAAACAGCCATTTTTATTATAATATTTTCAAATTGATATTTAATAAATTTTGCTAGAAACAGCTGGTGGGCCAAATCAAACCCACTCTGGACAGCCCTGCCCTGTGCATATTGTTTTTAATAATGTTTGTAGAAATTTGTTTTATGTTTCTAAATGTGAAAATGTGAGTGTAAGTGTAATAACGAGGACATGATTGGATTGCTATTTAAATATTTTATTGTATTTAATAAGGAAGTGTTCCATAGGAGCGTGAGTTGGTTCCACTGTATCACTGTTTCATGTCAATAACAATATGTATACTGGTGACCGACTTTGCTGAGCTTTGCAAAGAATTGGATGGAAATTTTTTCCAAGCAGTGGTGTTTTCTATCTAAGGAATATCTTGATAAATAGCAGCAAAGAGCGAGTCCCACATATCAGTGAGCGATCCCTTCAGAGCACTAACATGGCGGCCTCTCATGAATCTCGGAGTTCCTGTGTGCAACAGATACGCCGATAGACGCTGAATGTCATCTGCCCACGTTGTCAAGGAAATTGAGCGAGCCTGTGACTCACATAGCAACGAAGACCTTTCGGCTGGATGTATGCTTCAGCTTTAGATCCTGATTGGAGTCAACTAATTCTGGCTCATGCCTGCTTTTCACATGCAGAGGCAGGAGGAGAGTGTACAGGCTCGTTAGCATGTGAATAGGGTAAAGTCCCTGCGAGTATGGACTGCTATAATAGTGACATGGGTACGGTGAGGCGGAGATAGTGAATTTACAATGGAAATCATTACTGGCCATTGATATTGCTCTGAGAGTGGTAACAAAGTGCTGTTTTATGGCCTCTGCTGTTTGTATTAGTCTTTCACAAACAGCAGACATGACGAATAAAGAAGAACAGTGTGGTTACAGCAAATAACGTCAAACACCCTTTTTCTGCATGGCTGTCTCTAACTGGAGTATACACCTCTCTTACATAACTGTGGTTGTGTACTCAATACTTTGTGGTGAATACTGCGTTAGCCTTCTTGTGAATGTGGGTGCTGCATAAACACAGCATAGGAACACGCTGTGAGACTTTTTGTCTGATTGTAACTGCTTCTCTCTTCATGCTCATTCTCTCATTTTCTCCTCAGAAATGTCAAGCCATTAAATAATGAGACCAGCAGGCCAAATTTATATGATTCATCCGATTTCTCAGAATTCAGGACAGCTGCTGACAACATAAGGTAAAAAAACAAAAGTGTGCATGCTGACATTTGAATTTCATGAACCCTTGTGTCCATACAATCATAAAAATAGAGTTGGAACAAAACATCCGCTGGATCTAGATGAAGCATTTGTAAAACTATGAATACAAATTAGGACATTGGATGGCATTGTAGTGTATCTCTTACTGTGACCTGACCACATCACTCCACGATATGCGGAGCTTTTCATTTTCAACCTGAGCTCAGACATAATTTTTAATCGAAACAGATTAGAAAGACATGAGCATGTTGTTCGAGAAACATCTGGAGGGGCAGGTGTGACTGCTGGAGCTCAGCTCTTTGATTTCTCTTGTCAGATCTAATCAAGTTGCATGTGCGTAAGTGGAAAAAGGCAGGTTTGTTTTTTTATATTTCAATGGTGCCTGTTAGCTTCACGAAAGGATTTGCCTCCTTTTTTGCTTATGTTCATAATTTGTGCATACTTTACACCTACTGTTTGGATGATTAATTCTAGATGTATAGGCCCTGAGTTTGGTTTATACTCTGTATGGATCACAGAAGGCAGCTGTAGAAGGCAGATCACCCACTGAGTCGGATATTTCTGGTATTTGCTTATACAAGTACTTCCATCTCATCAAGCTGAATATCTGCAAAAGATAGCCCACTCACTCCAAAGTCAAAAGATGTCAAAGGCCTAATCTAATGAAAGACAACACTGACAAGACTTATGCATGGCAGCCTGCATACTTTGATGGATCATGGAGTTGGCGATAAAATAAAGAACAAATCATGAATTCATAGAGTATCCAGTTAGTAAATGCCTGCTTGGAATCAGGAATGAGACAAGTGGATTAAGGAATGTTACATGGAGAAGAACAAAGCAGATTTCTGTTGTTAATCAGGTGATAGCAGAGGACAACCTTACGGACATGCTTACTGATAATTAACACAGGCACTGGACCTTTTCACCGACAGACTCAGGGTGGATTCTAAGACACTCATGAGGGATGTCCTCATTGTAGCATACCATCCAGCCACAAATTACTGTAATACACCAAGTTATGTGTGAAACATTTGGAACTCAGCACTTCACACTGTGACAAATAAATCTTCATCATCAGTTCACACTCAGTTCATTTTAATCTGTCAGAGTAGTAGAAATTATGTCACCATGGAAAGTATACAGATGTTCCGATTTCAGAAAACCACCAGCACAAACAGCACAAACCGCTGCTCACACCTGTCTTCTGCTGGTTCAGAGAGGCCTGCCACACACCATGCCTAATCTAGAGAAAGCACACTTGATGTTTTTAATTTTGTTAAGGTACTTTTGTGTTGCCTCACAGCACACCAGAGGCCTAAAATCTCAGTTGACAGCAACAGTTGTGTCACTGTGATATTTGTCTTCCAATTGAATTAATGACACCAGTATTGATTCAAATGATTATTTTACAAATTAGGAGATGTGTCAGATGTAACTAAATTAGCGTCTGTTAAGGTGAGGATCTACAGACCTCAGACACAATCACAGCACAGTATCGGGGGCTCTCCATCACCATGGTTTCCACACACACACACTCACACACACACACGAACAACATCAATCATCTGCTAATCAGAACCACTCCGCGACCACTGCAGTGCTGTTGCAATTAGGAAAACAAATACTGTGGATTCACTGCAAACAACAAGAGAAAATTAGCTGTTTGGTCATGTGTGAGTGGAAAATGCAGATGATTTAACCATCAGTGATGCATAATGAGGATTTATTTTTAAAACACTACAAGGACAAACCACGGCCAACAGAGTGCGCTGTATACCAGTGAATCCCCCCTCCTTCCTCTGCGTTTGGACATCTCTGACAAGAGGGCTTCTAGGAATTTTCAGCAAACAGTGAGATACGTGTTGTCTGCCAAGCGTCTGGTCATGCTTTTTTCAAAATGTGAATGACGTCCCAATGTACATAAGATATTGGAGTCAGATTGCTGTCTGCCTGTGGAATGTCTGTGATCAGTGTAAGTAAACAGCATGTTAATAAGTGCTATTTCTAAACAGGAAATATGCAGTGTGGCTTGTCACGTAGGTTTTTCCTAATTCAGTTACGCAGGAAAATGTAACTGACTTGGGAAGAAGGGAGGGCAGATGTGACATTTACTGTGTGATTGTGTGGCTGCTCAGAGAGGGACAGAAAGACACACTTCTGGTGTTAAGCAAATTGGTGATGTCACACTTGTGTGTAAAAAAAGAACCAAGCATGTAGTGATGAATGCACTGTGCGGTAGATTTTATAAAACCTGCAAAAAAGGAAGCAATGCAATGTAACAAGTGCACCCATTCATCTTGCTCATACAATAGTAACACACTCGGGGAAAGCAGGACCTCAGTGTTTAAAAAAAAGCCGTGCTGGGGATGTGACAGAAAGTGTGTGAAATGCACCAAAAAAGATGTACAAGGCTGGGTCAGCTGATATGAGATATCCCTGAATTATGAGCTAATCTTAAAAATCTGTATTCTCAAATGAGCGATACGTTACATGACTTGTATGTCAAAGGGGTAGCATGCACAGAGAGACTCAAAGAGACCAGCGACTAACTGGTGAACATTTAGCAGCTAAAGAGCCAGATATTTCACTCAGGAGTTGGTGGAGAACAAAACAGAGCTAAAAGGAAAGTGAATAATAGGCTTACATTCATCAGGTGGCCAAAAACTCCAAATAAATCCTACTGCTGCTTTGTATCTACTGGATGTGTAACTACAAGTTAAGTTTACAAGGCGATAATGCTGTGTCTATGTGCTGTGTCCACAAAGGAGCAAAAATCAATTAATACAGATTGAATTCTTAATTAGATTCATCGATATTGTCTTTATTTTGGAATGTGGTGTTCATATTCATAAACAAATTCTCTTTAGTGGTCTGTGTCTGAGTAAAACTCAGCATGTTGTCTGCTGAGTGCTCTGTATCTGGCCACAAAATACAGGCACAGTGCCCAGAGAGTGGGAGAAGGGGGTCAACAGTGGGTTGTAACTCATTTTTACGCCATGGTGCCTTAGCAGGTTTATACAGCCATGAGTTCATGGCTGCATTAGCCTGCATTAAGTATAAATCCATCACATCTCTGCTTGCCTCGTAGGATGCGGGCAGAAGCATCTCTCACAAGCTGCAACCAGCACAAAATTATACTGAAAGGTACTTACAATATGTCAAGTCGTTTGCATGAAATGTTAGCATGAAAGCCTGTAGTTCCATACTCTGAGGAGCATTTAGGTCCAGAGGGAGCTGTGAAGTGATAGGTTTGAGTTTTCCTTTGCTACAAACTGCAAGTTACACAAACTGCACTAAATAATGATGAGCTGGAAAGTGTGCGCATGCCACACGCAGGCATTGTGTGTATTGCCGCACTTGACAGTAACACGAGTTGGACTACAGTCACTTTCTGTAGACGGGGTCAGAGGAGGAGCAGAGTTCCAGCTCAGATGGGCGATTAGCAGGACAGCTCTTGGCAGAAAGCTGCTGAAGGGCAGAGATGCCTGCTCTTAATGGGCCAACACTGCCAACTCTCCCTTGATGATGAGAGGACTGTATGACCATCACAGTGCCAAAATACTGGCCACATATAATCATCACTCCTTCAACATTCAAGGCGGAAGTGAAGGCTGATTTTGTGTTATTAGCGATGGCCATCTTACATTTCTCATGCAGGTCTAAATGAGACTTTCCATGTAGTGTATCACATGGAAAATGCCACTGCAGACAGGCCTTTAAAAGCCAATAAAGGCATTCCACAACAAGGAGCAAGGCAGTCAGCAGTCCACTATGTTCCACCTGGGTGTCAGCGACAAGCCTGCAGAGCTTAGAGTGGTAAGCTCTCCTCCTGCTATGCCCTGCTCATCCTCCATGTTTCCAGTGACATGAACACAGCAGTCAACCAAGACGAGACACAGCCCAACTTAGCGGAAATGGAGGACCAGAGATTAAAAGACATGAGATCAGCAGGGGAATTGATGGAGGTCAAAGTCCAATCTGAAGATCTGAATTCAACCAGCAGTGATACAAGACCTCTGATTCATGACCGGGATCCCAAGAAAGTCAACAAAAGTCTGAAGGTAACTAATGTACATTGTGGCAGGGACTTAACCAACATAAAATACACAGAAATCTGTACAGAGACCTCACAGCACACGCTCTGCATACTGCACTGCTCCTCCTGTCTCCACTGAACCACATGTAACTCTTGTAATGCAAAGCTGACCTGAAGCAGAAATCTATGTAAACTGAATGTTTTGGAGATGAAACAAAAAATGTCTATGAAGGGCAATGATTTTCATTTTTGTCCTCGGGTAATCTGAGACTAGAAATTAGATCTGGTGAATTTTAATATGTTGCATAATACTGACCTCAAGTGGACATGATCATACACTCACTTCTATTTTTGCCCCTGCCTTTAAGATCCCACACTGCCAAGTACAATATGAATACGATATGAAAACAACATTGTTTGCAATTAAAAACTGCTCAGTGCATTATATGTGTGTGCATACCCATCATCATTCTGCATGTTGAGATGTTGTAACACATAGCTTCCATGTCGACATATCTAAGTCCCCAGTTATTAGTATTATGTTTTACTTACATTTGGGAAAAACCGTCTCTTGAAATCTGTGTCTCTGTGTGTCTTGAGGTCACATTTGAGGATGTGATTGCAGAGCCTCCCTCGGTGCGGAGCTTTGATAAAGTGTGGCTGTGGAGTCACGCGCTGTTTGAGCTATCCAGACTGTGGTGTTACCGCTTCATCTCGTTCATCCTGGCAGTGCCGGTCTCACTGGCAGCAGGGCTTCTCTTTGCTCTGCTCAGCTGCCTTCACATCTGGTAGGACTGTTATTACACTGAGATGATGTACACTTACAGGCAAGGACGAAATACTGAATGTTTTCTGGTATATATGGATCATATAGGTTAGAGAAGGTAACTCTAGCTTTTCCCCAAACAGGTTTTTCCCCTTTTTAGGGGTGTGGAAGGATTTCTATTTGTTATCAGTGAGATAAGGTCACGTATTGTCCCTGTATCTCCCCAGGTTGATCATGCCCTGTGTGCAGCTGCTTCTTATCAACATGCACTGGGTCCAGACCGTCTGGAGCAGCATACTGAACATTGTCATCAGCCCCTTCTTTACCAGTTTTGGAGAATGTTGTGGTCGAATCACCATCCATCTGGCAAAGGATGCAGACAGATAAAAAAAAACATGCTTCATGAATGTTCGGTCAAAACAGAGAATATATAGAAAAAGCAAGTGGCAACAGATTACATATTTATTCCTTGCAGGTCAATTATAATTCGCATCATAATTGCCTGTGATTATTTTGTATTTTTGCTTACCTGTCATGATATTTTGCATGCTGTCCCTTCTCTGATGGTGTAGCGGTAACTCTAAGCCAGGACCTGAACAAGCATGTGTTGATAGAACAGGTGGGGTGAGATGATGATACTAAAACTATGTAAAACATCTATAGATTGATATATGAACCAAGGTATTCTGGCCTGTAAAGCAAAATAAATAGTGTTGATTAAGAGTTGAGAGCAATTTAACAGTGTCTTGCAGCTGAGGAAATAAAGATTTGGGGAAATAAAGTTGAATGAAATCACATTAATGAACTTCAATAAATGTTTTGTCATTTTATTATTGAAGACTACAACTTCACATTGTATCAGGGATATAAAAGACATCCCCTGGTGAAGCTAATCATAACAACCAATTAGCAATTATCGTATCAAAGCACCAAGCACACAGCGCAGCATATTCCTGCAGATGGCACTTTGCCGTCTTAAATTACACATTAAACAAAAAAAATTACAGCAAATGACACCTTTTAGCAATTAAAATATGTAAGAATATCACTTGTGCACAAGAAATACCAAGAAGCATTTGGCATGTGTCAAGGTTTCATTTCCAGGGAAGCATGACTGATATTCGTAGGGTAACCCGGGTTACTGATACTGACTCTTACCATTCCTTTCTATATGATTCTAAATATAGATCGATCTGAGAGCCCTGGATGTATGTCTGTCTACATTAAATGAAAGCCAGGAGCCAATGCAGTCTGAGCTGATTGCAATGACACCCACAGAGGCAGAGGTATGCCCACCATGAATCTCAGCCGAGCTATTTCTGTCCCTCTGCTTCAGCGCCTCACAGGCCTCTTCTCTCTCCACTGCCACGCCAAAAGCACTCCTCTAATTGGGTTGGCTCCTGATCACATGCGCTCTGATCCGAGTCCTCCCCTCCCTTCTCGTCCCTGTCTCTACCACCAGGGAACCAGGGCAAGGAATGCCAAGCCATGCGCCGGAGTCACGCTTCCTGTACTTTTCTTACACCCCACCAGCTGAGATAAATAGCAACACAGAGCTGTGGGTGCTATGAGTCCTTGCACCAGTTTTCCGAGGCACCTCCTCCTCTTCCTCCTCTTTTTGGCGTTTGTTTATGCAACATGCTGATATAGAAAGCTATGACTGATAGCAGCAACTGCACAGCTTAGGAGGACTGGATCAGAGTTTTATTCTGGGGGACCACTGAGTTTTATGTATTGGACCTTGATACAATCAGAAATATCTGGAATTAGAGACTCAGGACCCACCTTGTGTCTGCACCAAATGACCGAACCACTTTACTGTTTGGATTGTGATTATGTTGATTGGAATATGACAGCAAGTGATTTTCATTTCTGTCCCTTTGAGTCCCAGTAACTGAAATACATTTTCTTTAAAATCCATTCAGCTCTTTTATACATTTTGGGACATTGCATCAGCAGAGAAACAAATACATTTAACATGCAGTATAACCAAATCTCCCCTAGCATGTCCTCCAAACAACAAAGTAACACAGGCTCACATTTACAATAAATATGCAGATAGATCAAGCCTGCAGCACAGTGTTACTACGCCACAGAGTGTTTGTCAACTGTACAGTTACACTGACAGATGAGCTACAGTTGAATTTCTCCAGCTGGCATAATTCCAACAATTAAGATAACATCTATTCAACTACTGTGCATCAACTTAGTTTGACTTTTTAAGGCCACCTCACCACCTGACAAGCATGCTCAAACGTTATGAAAGCGATGAGCTGATCAATTTTGTTTTAGTAAAGTATATTTCTATGCCAATCATATTCCTATATTCAATGCTTGAAGTGAAAAAAAGTGCCAGTACTCCCCTAGTAAACATGCTGACCTGTGTATCAGCCGCTATCAGCAAATCATTTAGTATCACATTCTGATAAAAGATATTAGGAGATGTTGCACAACATTTACATTTATTTTACCACGGGAACAACAATTTCAATTATTAGAGTAAATGCAGTTTATTTAGTTTTTTTATGTATCACCAAGTGAACCTGAAATGGAGAGGGCAGAGGAGGCCACCTCTCACGAACTTCAGGTGCACAAGAAAAAGTCATAGTACAAAGAGTAAAATGCAGAAGTGGCAGTACTACAACAGGCCCACTTCAAGTGCTGTCTGCATTAACAAAACATGTTAATGCAACATGCAATTTAGCTGTAAAAACACAGACACTTCTTTTTTTTTTTTTTTTTTTTTAGATGAATTCAGCATTAGGGTGTAAAACACTGTCTCAACTAAAGCCGGAGCTGGAGGGTGTTTGTGCTCACTGCCTCACTCTGTGGTGGAAGTTCGTGCCACTGTGCAAACCCTGCCCAGTTAGCCCCACAACTCCATGTGAAATGTGACACAACCCTGGGTTCTCCTTTAAGGCATGCCTTTTCAGTCTGCGTGCATTACATTGTGTGTGCGTGTGTGTTTGTACATTTTCTGTTTGTGTGTGTGCAGAGTGGGGGTCAGGCCTCCATTTTTACCAGGGCGTCTGCAGCAGCTGTCCACTGGCATGCCAGAGGGAGCGTCACAGTGGACATACAGGGGTTCAGAAGTGAACTGAGGCGTTTGATCCAGGAAGGTTTACTCTCACCGTCACCAGGCCGCCCAGGACCTGCAGCCCCACCATGGCGGATCAGTACCAGTACAACACCAACGAGGAGAAGATTGTGAAGGACAGCCACACCAAGGAGATTGATCTAATCAACCGAGATCCCAAGCAGATCAATGAGGACGTGGTGAAGGTTTGTGCAGCATGGAGACAACACCCTGTCACAGGAAGGATTAAGAGCTTAACTCCTGTCTTGGCATGTGTGGAAACATGGGGAGAAAATGAATAAAGTGGTTAGTAGGATCGAAGACAGGAGAACAGGTTATTATGCTGTCTGCAAAATCCTTAAATAGACCAGGAACTACTCCCGTGGCCTGAGCAGAACATAGAGTTTATTTTGGGGATGGGGTAGAAGAGTGTGACACTGATACACTGAGGCCGACTACTGTTTATCCTACGATTGTTGCCATGTTAATGTTTTCATGTTAATGTTAATGTTAATGCCATGTTAATGTTTTCTGTGAGGACACAACTGAATGTACAAGTAACAATATAGAAAATATTTATTCTGATTTTATTTTGTTTGACTGGAAGAAGTTCATGTTAGCATGGTCAATGATTTGGAACGTGAGTTATCAGTACAGCGTATGCTCATATGTTTAGTGTCTGCAGGGATCGGTTTGGAATGATTCACTTGTCATGGGTGCTTTCAGACATCAAGGAGTTGTAAAAGATAATGTGTTTTTAAAGTGAACAGTATGTTAACTTCACCCCCAGCAGTCTTGTGGAGGAGTTACATAATCCATGCAGTTATTTTACAAGAACATTTACGATTCATGTTTCTTCTTTGCCTTACGCCGATTGTTCGTTTGCTGAGCTTGACTCTGGCAGCGGCTCTGAGAGAAGCCAGACCATGCAGAGAAAATATAAGACTGTGCATGTCCAGCCATTCATTCAGAGGATGATCTCTGGCTGCTATCTCTGTAGGAAACAGACCAACAGTGACTTGCTGCTTCCCATGCTGATCTTATCCAGCGGTCTGGGAGAAAAGAAAAGGTTTTAGATGCGCGGTGCATCTGCCATGATTACAGACAAGTTGATTAACATTTCACAGCAAAATCTCATCTTAGAGTATAACAGTGCCCAGAAGACCAGGTGGCTCCTGCTGAAAACAAATTAGACCACTGTACAGCTGCTTCTCATACATTTTACATGAGGTGAACTTCAGTCCCAAAAAAAGAAAAAAGAAAAAGGTGTTGGACTAGAGCATTTAGAAGGATTTGGTCCCAGCAATAAAAGCCACTCTTAACTTTGCCTGCATGCCACAAGATTAAGTTATGTTTTATTCTATGAAGTGCAACAGATAATTGGCTTCTCTGCAGAAATTTGACCCTAACACTCTGCAGCTTTGACAAGCATAATCCTGACACTTAACATTGGTATATAAATTTGAGGTCACAAAGGCCCAGTGAAGGGAGGTGTATAACAGCAAGGCTCGCTCAGGGATGTGTATTAATGACCGCCTCTTTTGAAATTTCCCGTTAGGTGGAGTTTGAGGACGTCATAGCAGAGCCTGATGGCACACACAGCCTGGATGGGGTGTGGAAGCTCAGCTACACCACCTTCACTGTGTCCAAGTACTGGTGCTACCGCATCTTGTCTGCTGTCTTCGGTATCCCTGTTGCTCTGCTCTGGGGCTTCCTCTTCGCATGCATCTCCTTCTGCCACATCTGGGCGGTGGTTCCCTGCATCAAGAGCTGTCTGATTGAGTCGCAGTGCATCAGCCGCATCTACTCTCTCTGCATCCAGACCTTCTGTGATCCCTTCTTCGAAGCCCTGGGCAAGATCTTCAGCAGTGTGCGCGTTGCCCTGCGCAAAGAAGTCTAAGTACTCACACAGTGGTGTTTGTAGTATGATCGGATGATGTGTGGTGCCTTTTTTACACCATAAGATCAGTTCTGTCTTGCTTAACTCCCCGATACTCCTCCTCCTCCCTTCATCATATGCTGTTCCCCACCCTCAAGCTCTCCACTCTGAGTCATGACGTGCCCAGTGTGCCTTTTGCCACCAGACGCTCTGTGACAGCTGCAGCAGCCAGCGTGGTTCTGTGACAGCTCTGGCACTCCTGGAGGGCTCAGTGCTCCTCACCGAGGGAGATGAAGGCCGCCTGCCACGAGGAGGATCTGTCCACCCTCATTTATTTGTGTCACAACAAGCTCAGACCATAGCTGCTCATTCACAACAAACTCCCCGCCGCTGCTGCACCTGCGGACAGTGCTGCCTGTCTGCATTACATTCGGCCCTTCTTAAAACTTACATTGATGCTGTATGTTGCTCTGTGTGGTATTGTTGAACTTTATATTGATTGAAGAGTGGAATATTAAACCTGCATATTTCAGTCAAGTGTGTGTAAACAAGTATGGACCTAGCTCCTGATGCAGTAAAGTAATAAACTCTCTCTGAGGCCCGTTATTTTGATTACATAGAAAAGTATCATATGCTGCTATTGTACACTGCAATGTAGAAAAGCAAACTATATTGAAACTGATTTAAAGACGTTATAACTGAGGAAACTGTTCTTGTAATAGGTAAAACATGCTGTAACCATTGGTTCAGTGTTTGTTTGTTTGTTACGTGTATTACCTCACTCTAAGAAATACTATTTGAAGGTTCACCAAACATCTTTTACTGATGTTTTTGATAGTTTCAGTCAACCCACTACAGGTTCCTGTTCGTATGTGTCTGAGATCCATTATTGATGATTCAGTGTCATCACGCTGGTCTTTGTTAACCTCAGTGTTTTTCTGATTCTTTCATCGTGCTGTAAAATGTCACAGTTCGAGTTTCTATGAGCTGAACCAGCACACTGTGTCAAAGCATTATTGTGATTAATGAGCTCTACTAACCGGTGTAATGAATGAGCATGAGTGATTTATTAGCCAAATCTATAACGAGACGATGAATATGTATACATGAATATATTTGGTTTAACTAAAATACAACCAGTTTTCCACAAATGCAGGTCTCAGGATTTTATTTGTGCATTTATTTGTTTGTTTGTTTGTTTGTTTTTTCCATCTGCAAATGATTAATTGAGCTTGTACAATTACAGCCCATATACACTTGAACTGCCCTCCACATTTATTGGAATCAAACGTTGAAAATCAGAGCAAAGGTCTTTGATGTGGTCTGTCAAATGTTTAGTGCCTTGAAAAGATTGATGCTCTGTGTTTTGCAGAATTTCTCCTGATGTAATATTTTCCCCAGGCAGACGATTGTATTATTAAAGGTCATAAAATGAAGGCTACAAGGGAAGCAAACTCTTCCTGAATGTAATGTGAAAATAAATATATATACACCTGTACAAGTCAAAATATGACTATGGAACTTCATTAATTAATCCTGCAATCCACTCGATTATAAAAGTAAAGCACTTACAGATGAATATTTCTGCAATAACTATTCTGCTTGCAGTGGTGATTCTGTGGTGTTGTAGTCGTATTGTAATCAGAGTGTAAGGTGGGCGAGAGGAAGCTGGATCACAGAGTTACGAGCTGAATCAACACCTGCCTTCAGCTGAGCATCATAAATGTCATAAAGTATTTATTGCAGACACATTGTTGGATTGTTTTTATTGTACAGATTTGGTTTTTATTCAGGTCACTCCGCAGTATTGGCGATGATAATTGATGTGCTGTAATTAAAATAGCAGTTCGCATCCTTGACAGCCTCAGACTTAATTAGCTGTGCAACAAAGAATGCTGGAGTGAATACCTTTGTTATCTCTTCCTGCAGGATAATGCACCACGCCACACAACAACTGTTGCCTCAAGATACCTCCAGTGGTCTGCACAGTCCCCACATCTCAACCCAATAATGCGTTTTTGGGCCGAAGTGAACAGGATGTTCAATGTTTCAGAGTACTGCCAAAAATTCACAGGAACTCTGCGACATTATTGATTCAGTGCGGACAAACATCCCTCTAGAACATTTCCAGTAACCGTGCCAAGGATTTCTTCAGCCAAATTGGGAGGCAAAAGGAGCCCTAACGAGCATCAGCTAGGTGGAAATAACAAAGCTGTCAGTGCATTGTCGCTGCTTTTGTTCTTTTTGTGCTTTATTTATTTTTTTCTTTATATATATGCTTAAATCTTTACCAGTGACAGCCATGACATCTCACATCTAACAATATCTCAAGTAACAGTTTACATGTATGCAATCCATCGCAAATGTAACAAAGTGAACAACATTGTACACAATATTTAGACCAGGTGAGCAATTTCATCATAACACAGACAAACAGGATCCATAAGCTTTGCTGGTGACAACAACTCAATCAATAGTGCGATTGGCCGAGGTTGCTTTAAAGACTGTTTTTCCTTGACGTTCTCTGCACTGCAAATATGTACAGTACATGTAAAACAAGGAAAATGTGAAAACGAACATAAAGCGTCAGGTGACTGCTCAGCTTGGCCATGATTATCTTGTAAGTTAAATAACGCTTAATGATATTCTGTACATTTTTTCTGTTCCACAATTCCATCTCCACTTTCCACTGTACTGTAGTACTGTAAATAAAACAGTTAAGACTGTTTTTTCCCTTCTGGCGTCGAACGGCGAGCCTCAGGGCGGGAGGTATCTGAAGAAACTGAACTGCTGGATGTTTTATGTCCGATGGCGTGTGGCAAAAGGCGGATGGGCAGCTTGAGAACGGGAGGGCAGGGCGGGTGCTTATGTGGTGGAAGTCTGTGTGATGCTCCTCTGACTGCTCGTGCTCTTAATGGCAAAGGTTGAGGAGTTGCTCTTGTGACTGGAATCAAAGTCATGCTCACAGCGGCACTGGGATGACTTGAGGTAGTGAGCGGAGCAGCACAGAAAGTTCTGCCTAAGATCCTGGAACAGATGCCCGGCGAAGCACATGTAGATCCAGGGGTTACAGCAGCTGTTGAGGCTGGCCAGCAGCATGGAGATGATGAAGGGCATAGCTGCAGGAGATGAGACAGAGAGAGGAAAGTTACTGTGCTGTGGCAACAAAAATGAACCAGCAGCTTAGTTTCTCTGAGAAATACAAGGTGGCTACATCATTTATGAGCCTGTGCACACACATTTTATTTTACTGGAGATGATTTATATCTTGATCTCGTGCTTTTTAGACATGCTTGTGACATTGTTGTAGAGGTGGCAATGTTGGTCGATCTGTGCGTCCACCAGACTGCAATATCTCAAACTATTAGATGAAGTGCAATGAGGTTTGGTAAAGCACATGGTCATGAGAGGGGTTTTAGTAACTTTGGCAATCATCTGATTTTTCCTCTAACGTCGCCACCAAGTTCCCATTTGTGGCTTTGAGTGAAATATTTTAATAACTATTAAATAGAATTTCCCTTCTTCAAATCTATTAAAATTATGAGATACAATTAAATTTTGGCTATGTCTGCAAAACTAATAATCTCAGCCTTAGCAAATGTTAGCATGCTAACACACTAAAATAAGAGCATGTTTAAAATTACCTGCAAACACCAGTATGTCAGCTTTGTCACTGTGAACGTGTTAGCATGCTGACATGCTAGTTAGCATTCAGAACAGCCTCAAAGAGCATCTAGCATGGCTGTAAATTAATACAGTCTCGTTTTCTTTCACCCATTTGCCATTTTTTGCCAATGCAGAATCAATTAGAGGTTTCAGTCATAGAGTAACAGCTGCTTAATTAACCATATCTGGATGGTTTTTCAGTCCTTCACAGCAGAGATCGCTGAAGAAGGGGGGAGTTTCATAATATTAGCAGCTCAAAGAAATAAACACTGGAGAGTTTAAGAAAGTACAGATTTTCTAACATTTCCTGCAAAAATACCTGCAAGGGAATAACATGGGGGAGGCGGATATGTTCATCACATCGTGACAAGTAACCTGCTCTGTCACACTGGATGACATTTACGCTTTGTCAACTGCACCACCCAAATGACATTTGGCAAATGAGTTTCGGATTTGTGTAATTGGCTCGGATGCTGTATTTAACCTCTTCTTGCTGATTATTAATCTTTCTCTCCACCTGTCTGCGCTCCCGTTAATCTCATGCCGCCTCTAATGACAGTCCCTGAGCTCAAACGAAATTGTTTCGAGCAAACATCTCTAGAAGGGCATGAAAGTCACACATGATTAACAAGAATTGATCATCAGCCATTAAGGGTCTGATTTATGAAACCAAAACATGAGTTGAAGTGAGCGTAGATCATTCAATTACCCCTCTACTACGGTGTCATAGGTTTTATAATCTACTTTTGAGTAACTGCTGCAATGTAAGCTGTCAGATGTACGAATGAAAATGCCAGAGAAATGTAGTAAATACTGAAGCGATTACAGAATGTTCTACAAACAGGCGAGCAAACACTTCCTCATCTTCCAGCTGATATTACACAATTGTACAATAAAGCTTATAAGCCACGCATCAACTTGCTCTAACACCAACTATGATGCTGCTGACATGGACGAAGAATACACGTCATTGGGGACAGTGCAAAAAGACCAGCTGGTGGTTATCAAGCATTCTTATCAGGGTGGACGAGAGCAGGGCCTGGGACTAATTTGAATAACAGGGGGAGCTATCACGAAGGAGTCTTTAGTGAATTAGCTCATGGCGTCTTTCACACGAGAAAGATAAATCACAGTGAATGAGAAGGCAGAGCAATCATCCTCTGGGTGGTACATCTGTCTGACTGTCAGAGCTGATCCCAGGCAGCCCAAATACTCTTCTGTAATTCATTAATGAGAATGCTTTAGTGCTGATTCTGGTTCCCTGGAGGTAAACATGCATTAGCACTATTCTGCTTTCTTTACACTTTATAGGTAGTAACCTCTACAGAAAAAAAAAAAAGAATTTAACACTTGGAGATTGAATGCTGGGCTTCGTGTCCATCGAGCGCTTAATTCAAATCAATATGAGTGTGTGAGTCAGCGTCCGAGGGCAAGGCGCCCAGCAGGAGGAGATGTTTGTGCTCACAGATTTTTGGGGGAGCTTGTGTGAGTGTCTGAGTCAGGGTTTAACCTGAAGCCATTTTTTTTTTAAATTATTTTGTTACTCCACATGATGAAATCTGTCTAGCTGTTAAATGTGAAATCATAGTGACTCCAATAAAGCGTAGAGGAAGGGGGCTTTTTTATCGTCTTCTAACATTTCCGAAAATTGCATTGATAATGTGGTGCTAAATGTCCCATCCGTGAAAAGTCCTGCTCCTTCACAAAAAATCCAATGTAATGAAAAGTGTCTCACTCATTTTTGGTGGAACTTTGAAGGATGATTGAAGGAATTTGGTTTTTTTCTTCATGCATCTAAAAAATTACACTGATTGTCTTGATGAGACATTGTCTACAGGGGTCAAAATTTCATTGTGTGTGTGTGCGCTACACAGGGAGTAGTTCAACATATTGGAAAACACACTTATTCACTTTCTTTATGAGAGTTCAATGAGAAGATTGATGGATCTCTCACTTCTGTACACTTAACATGATGCTACAGGCAGCATCCGTTAGCTTATCTTAGCATAAAGGCTGGAAACAGAAGGACGTAGCTAGCCTGGCTGTTCAAAGGGAACAAAATCTGCTGGCCAGCACATCTGTAGCTCCTCACTCACCAGCATATCATATTTTGTTTATTTAATCTGTTCAACAACGGTAGTTTAAAAAAAGAGGGTTTTCCGTTTTACATGGGCTGTGTGCTGGATTGTTTCTTGGCCAGGTAATGAGCGGAAACTCAAAGATGTTGCTGCTCCTGGCCAAAAAACAGTCGGCACAAAGCCAGAGATATCTCAGGATGGAGCGAGGCCAGCCTCTCATCAAATTCTGGACAAGCCCATTTCCCAAAATGTCAAACTATGAACTCGGACAAACCATGCACCTGGTCATTGATTGTCCAGGGGACTCCTGAATATTTCATTGCAGAAGACCTGATTACTTCAATAATCAGCCAAGGTGGAGAGAGTGTGGGAGTCTGCGCATTGACTCAGGCAATGAAACTGCTGCTCTTACATCCTGTTTCTGCTGAGAGTGGCCTTTGAAAGACAGATGCAACCTTTAAGTAGTGATCCTCCAATAATGTTGATGTGTCAGTTTGAT
The DNA here is from genome assembly GCF_039877785.1 of Chaetodon trifascialis. Taxonomy (NCBI): domain Eukaryota; kingdom Metazoa; phylum Chordata; class Actinopteri; order Chaetodontiformes; family Chaetodontidae; genus Chaetodon; species Chaetodon trifascialis. Next base: position 16,037,472 of record NC_092058.1, on the reverse strand, counting down.
TGATGGTGAAAACGGAACAAGAAGATGTCTTTATCAGGTTAATCTCAAAGAAAACCATGCTAATCATTTTCCACCATGGTGCCAATCACAAACTTTTTTCTGCAAGATAAAACGACCACCAGTGAGTAATCAATTTTCATTACATTTGTCATGTATGTTAGTGATGTTGGGTTTGATGTAACATGTTATGGAGCTAGATCTTGGTACAGTAATATACATGATAACGTGGAATGAGCCATGTAACAACATAATCTGTGTTTGAGATCTGCTGCTATCTAAATATTTGCTCTAAATCTGCAGGTTGCCTACCGAACAATGTTTACACATTATTAATCAGCTTTACTGCATGTGCTCCTCACCTGTCGCTAATCTGTCACTACAATACAAACAGCTGCAAAGGCACAGTCTGTGATTAAGTGTCCCCACAATTAATGTCCCCACAATTTGTGCACAGTGGAGAGGTCCCTCCTTCAGTAAAGGCTTTCTGTTCTAACCTGCGTGGACTGCACGCTCACTTGGCTGCGTATGACTCTAATGGACACTTTATCTGCACACACAGGTGACACTCCAGCCTATCTTTTGTACACAAACACTGGCACGTGTCACTGCCAGTTCTGGCCTTTCTGAGTGCTGTTCACGTGGAGGAAAGCCATCAGACATCAGCCTCCTCCCTGCACTGATAAAGGCTCCGCAGCAGCAAAGTGAATCAGTCACTTTCTTTTCCATTTCTAAAGGCCGGAGCACTTTTGCTGTTCTTTTTCTGGCTACTTTGAATATTGTGAGATAGCATCAGAACCAATTACTGTCATTTCCTCAATGCATCAAGCAATATGCCTCCTCAGCACTGAAGAGTTGAATGACAGCTAAGTGTTGTGAAACTGTTTAGCTGCAAAGTGTAAACAGCTGGTGTGAACGAGGCAGCTTGAGGAGCATGACAGCGATGCACAAGCAGTCAGCTGGAACCTTTTACACAAACACACGGAAGCTAAAAGAATAGAGCTGAGGCCTGAAGCAGCAGCGTCTGTTTACTCTTTACTCATCAAGAAACTTCCTGACATTATCACCCTATTATAGTCTGTTTTTGTCGAAAATGTTTCTGCTTTAATAACAGCAAAATTTAAATAATGGTTGAATACTGCTTGGAAAACAACTCTGCATTGTTCTTGAGCTGATTGTTTCTTTTCATTCACATATCTAATATTGACACATTATTCTGCAAAGTCTTCAAATGAATAGCTCTAATTGGATTTACCCTTCACTTATCCGGTACAACAAACAAACAAACACACACACATACAAACAAACTGTAATCCCATTCCAACTAAACACATCTTCACTTCTCAAAAGGCTGTTACTGAAATGAAATCATGGATAGAGCGCAGAGGCACAGCGCAAGTGCTGGACTCAAATTGTGAAGTCAAATTGGCACATTAAATCTTTGTTACATGGGTGTGGCCATTGTCCAGCAGATCGATAAATATAGCCGCCACATACAATAGATGGCTGTTTAGTGGCCCATTGTGGTTAAATGTCAACGACGCACTGCAAAATGCCCCACAGGCACAAATACAAGCCGCTTGGCGCGTGGTGGCGCACACTAATATGATTAATGATTAGCCGTCAGTCGCGCTCTGCAGGGTGAGGGGGGTCAGAAGAAAGTTGAAAAATTCTGCACGCAGTTTTTGCACTTCAAATGCCTTATCATTGTGTTTTCTAATCACCTAACAGGTGAATTATTCTAGGTAATCTACGAATATATGAATAACAACGTTTTCCTCCTCCGTATGGCTGATGTAAAAATAACAAACAAAAAGATTTCCTTTAAGATAAACGTCAAGTGTAAGGCCTGTCAGTCAGTCAATATGGAAAGGACAGCATGATCTAATACTGTGTTTTAAATTTTGGTAGTATTACAGAATGTATATCTAAACTGGGTGTATTGTGGGGATTGTTTTCTAATGGCACGAGCACTCAAATGTCACATACTTGGATGTACATGGAATTCCCAGTGTTTGTGTTTTTAGCAGAGAGCTGTGGTAGCAGTAGTCCAAATTGTGCTCCATCTTTTTGTTTCGTTTCCTGTTTTTCCTCACGTCAAAGCTCCTGCAGTGTAAACGGTCAAAGCTTCGGCTCAGTCACTGTAAACTCTGTGTCATCGCACCGCACCCATGCTGGGTTATTAATCCTGATACTGATAACAGCAGAGCCCGGTTCTCCGTGAGTGAACCATAAAGCTGGAGTGCCCATCCCTCCTGCGGGACTAAACCAAAATAAACTCATCTCAGAATGGTGTTCTTGTCTCAACTAGATAAGCAAGCGCCGGCATCCTCGTGCGTAAATAGCACTGATGTGCACAGCAAGAAGGAGTTCAAAATCTCCGTTCATTTCCATTGAGTCAGTTTGCGCGGAAAACGTGCAAAAGAAGGAAAAGATGGGTAGTGAGTAAGTGTTTCTTCAGATGCGTAATAATATGTGTATGTAGTATCAAACAAATCAACCTGTGCGCAGCAAGGGCGCACGCTCGGTTTGACATTAAACTTTAAAATTCAACCTACCCTCACGGGGCGCTGCTGGATCCCATGCAGACCACATCTGAACAGAGAAAAAGGGGGTCCAACAGACGATATAAGCCACGACGATCACAAAAGTCATTTTCACAGTGGTGATCTTCGCCTTGGAGATGAGCTTAACGCTGCTCACTCGGGCCAGCGTGTTGCCCTTGGAGGTTTTGGGCGTCAGGCTTATACACTGCTCCCGCCTCGTCTTCAATTTAAAGTTTTGCCATATTTTGAAACTTATCAGCCCATAGCAGATGCTCAGTATTGCCACCGGAATGATATATATGGTGAGACTGATCCATGTGATGTACGCTTTGGCTCCCCAAGGCTTCACGAAGTCGCCCCAGCAGTCATACACCCCTGATCCGACAGAGCCAACCTCTCTCAGGGAAAAAATGAACATCTGCGGAACACTGAAGAGCAGGCTCAGCACCCAGGAAAATATGACATAGAAACGGTCTTTTCTCCTGTGCAAAGAGCGAAGGGGCTGGCAAATCGCCAAACATCTGTCTACGGACATCAGAACTAACATGTAAGTGGAGGCGAACATCCCAACGACCTGTAGATATTTCACCAACCTGCACAAAATGTCTGGTCCATAGAACCGAAATGTAATGTCCCAGATAAGTTGAGGGAGAACTTGAAATATCGCCACAACTAGATCGGCGATGCTCAGGTGCTTCATGAAGTAATACATACGGGACTGGCTGTGCTTGGTCGTGTGGATGGCCAGCAGGACGCACAGGTTCCCCGCCAGCGCCAGAAACAGCACCAGGGCGAGCACAGTCACCTCCACCTTCGCCACCTCTTCATTTCTCTTCAGAGGGTTCGTCTGATTCGACCAACCGGTCCCGTTAACGAGACTTGAGTTCCGCCAAGATTCGTTGAATTGCCAAAAGTCACTTTCATTGGAAATACTTTCCATTGCCGCAGTCTTGTCCTCTGCAGATGCGTCAGGCTTGTGCAGTCATGCAATGGCTGAAACGGTCACCTGAAGGCTTCCTAAGTGACAAAGTCTTCCTTGCGTCCTCGCAGGTGACAAGACAAAGCGTGGGGATCAAAACATGTTTCTGGAGTGATGAACAAAGATCGATTGAGCCTCAATCACCCATGCTTTCTCAAGATACTTGACAGGAGATATTTCCACTTATTTAAAGAATATGAAACATTTGACAAAATGTGTGCGCCGAGAGAAAACTTAAGGTGCAGAAATCTGCAGTGTGGAACAACAAAAAAGCAAAACTATCGTGTAAAATACGTGAGAAGCACACCTCACTGGTCATAGGTAATTAACCAAAAATCATAGTCTGAGTAAATCCAAGGAATTGTCTTATGGTCGAGGAAAAAGAAAAAAACAAAAACAAACAAACAAAATAACTGCATGAACTTTAAAAATCAAAACTCTGGAAAATAAAACATCACGAGAAAAAATGCTGCACAAACTGAAAGCTCCATCATCATCTCTGGCAGGAGTCGGAATGGCCAGCATTACCGCATATAAGGTCCTGTTATATCTGTCCCCGGTTCAGAAACAATAAACAGTCTTACCCATCACCGCCACAAGGTGGCGATGTGAGTCAGTACCCTCCCTGTCCTGCTCTGCAGCTCCTCAGAGCATGAACCCAGAGATCTGCTCTCAATCACAGTTCTCGTTTTATTGTAGCCTGGCCCATCTGACATGACTTTTGTTGCTTTATGACTTGGTGTGGAATTCCAAAGCCGTCCATACTGGTGAAGCCTGTGATGAGAAACCATCCATGTAATTAGAAGATATTCTCATACTGTGGCCAAATCTGGGGGGCAAATGAGACTAAATGCTTTGATGGGACCTTAAAGAAGTCCTGGAGGTCTGTTTGGTTTGAACTAGTGGATCATGACTAAACAGCTATTTAATGATCAAATGCTCATTCATAAAGACCCGAACCACTGTGAGGAAAATCTGAGTTAAAGACTATCTCATTATTATTATTAATTTGCAAAACACATGCAAACATAGTTTCTGTTGAACTGCACGGTCAACTGCATAACTCAACTGCATAACTAACAAAAAAAATACCCAGTTAGTAAATGTAAGACGCACAGCTCTTTTCCAAATCATGGTTTAAAATTAAATGGACTCAATAGTCCGACATCTCGCCATTATGAATGGGAGGATGAGTTCATTGGCATGTAAAATATTTGAGCCTTAAACCTTTTCAGGACAGGCACTAAGACTGGTGAAAGCTCTGCACACACGTTCCTAGAAAATCCCATTATGTGCTGTCAGCATGTGTTTTTTATTGACCATATCAAAAGGACTGGATCCATGAGTTGGTTGCTTTAAGCTGTTTGGAAACCTTGCTGATGGATTGAGGATTCAAGTAAACAGTCCAAGATGGCAGGAATAATTTATTTTAGAGTGGAGCTTGATGATTTAATGGCTTTAATTATATATATAAATATACACACACACGCACACACACATACAGTTGAAATTTACTGGCAGTGTTGCTGTGTGATGTCTGCAGGGCTTCACTCCAGTGATTCCTCTTGAAACACATTTCTTCCATTTGTGTTGCCAAGTGCAATGCTGCAAAATGATAATGGTGATTATTATTAACTTGACTGATGATAGTGATGGTGCATTAAAAAGAATTTGAACCTGAAAACCAAGATACATGAATGTAGAAAGCATAATGGAGGCATGTCTCAGTGAATGAATGACACCAGACAGATGAGAAAGCTCGCTGCAGGAAGATTTGTATTAATCTCCACGTGAAGCACCAGTCATCTGTTTTAGTGCCTTGTGGTACAGAAATAACATACACCATAACTTTTGTGAAACCAAACACTTTGCAGATAATGACTTTGGATAAGTGCTATGGCTACATGCTGACTCCCTTTTTTAACACAGGTCTGAAAATTCAGGAAAATGCTGGATCATATGACACAGTTACACCAATGCAAACAGAGAGAAAAGAGCTGGGATTTGTCCACTGCTGCACTGCTCTTTAAATTTCCATGCCTCACGTCCTATCTTCGTCAGAGACGTTCCCTCTTTTGTGGCTTTGGGTTTTGGAAAATGGCACATCCACAGGAATTCCGAAGAAGTAACATGAAGAGTGACGATGATTTAGCCCGTACTGGAAATTAAAAAAACAAAGAAGAATAATGGTACATTAAATCTAACGATGTGACTTGTGAGTTGTAACAGCCCTGCTAACTACAGTTTTGGTGGGCCACGTGAAATGTGGCAGCATGTGACTAATTTAGCTGCATATAGCCTGAAAACAACAACAAAACAACAAAAAGAGAAAGCTCAGCAGAAAGTAGTGAGTGGGTTAATGAGCGTCACAGAAGTGGTAGTAGTTGCAAAATGTTGGAGATGTAAGTCAGTAGTTCGGTCTGTCGATACTCACATGCCTGTCATGTGACAGTAGAGCCCCTTCAGAAGTTTCACAGGAAGAGTAGACTTCAGGTTGGGGTTATTATTAGAAATACGCTGTGTCTGGATCCTCCAAAGTCTGATTTTCTAGACTAAATATGTCATAACAAGTTGGCAAGCTCTGAGCAAGTGCAGCTGAGAAATGCAGTCTGAATGTGGAGCATGCAACCCATGTTTACTTTGCAGCCCTTCTGTAAATATCCCCCAATCCACAGCGCGCTGCTAAATAGTTTAACAGAGCATTAAGGTGTCCTTCATCAACTCGTAAAGTCCAGACATAACAGGTGACCATGTCATGTTTAGCAGGTAATCAAGCTCAGGTGGTCAGTCACTGGTGTAGAGTCAGCTTATTAAACATTTAATAAAGGGGTCAGCAAAAAAGGTGCACAGATCAGATGATGCGTTGCTGACAGATGTAACTGCTATGCGAGGCATTGTATATTCAGGTGAACAGGTGAACCCCACGAGGTCTGGCGTGAAGTCTCTGGTGACAGATTTAAAGGACAGAAATCTGCAACAGCTGAAGCCCAGAAGGTTTGAATGCTGAAGCAGAGAGGCGTGTGGAGGAGAGTATCTTCTTGCCATAAGGAGAGCAAATTAAGATGACATGGTGGAGAGAGGTCCAGGTTCCTTGTGGTGAGCATAAACTATCACGGAAAGAAAGTAAGTAAAAGTTAGAAAGATTACAGATGGAAAACATGACGCGCTAGGATTTCCTGATATTAATGATGCTGCTGAAGAGAGTCTTCAAAAAATACTGAAGGGGACTTGTATAATGTCAGGCCCAGTTCAGAGTGATGAAGGAGAAGACGTTAAATTGGGTCAGCAGACATTAATTCGAGATGAACATCAAAACGACACTTTAGGGCATAAATCTCCATTGCCATCATATCTTCATATTATACTTTATGTCACAGTATTCTCTCACATTTATATATAGTACACACATCACGGCTGTTGGACTTCTTTTGAACAAATATTTGCATAATTCACTTCATATATACTGTATGTGAATATATATACATATAGTGAGCAAAGTGAGCATGCAGTCCACGCAGCATATATACCAGGAATCGAACCGGCAACCTTGTTGCTGTGAGGCACGCGCACTACCTGCTGCACCACCATGTAGCCCATTTAGTTTTTTAATATCTCTAATTTCTCAATCTATATTTTATGTATTTCGGCTCTTTATCTGTTTTCTAACCTCTCTGTTGTGGTAACATGAATTTCCCATCAGGATCAATAATGTTTTATTCTAAAATATAAAAGACATGATGCTGCCAACTGATATGTACGCAGCATGCCACATTCAGAAAGAGTATTGTTATTGTGAGTTGTCTGCAGTTTGTCCAGTCATACATCTGATATGGCTCAGGGACCATTAATAAATTAAAATAAATAAACTATAAATAATATTAAATGATGGTGGACACTGAACATACAGTGAACACTGGCAAAAACGCTCGTTTAAACACTGAAAACTTCCTGGCGATCACATCCAGTGTTGTAGAAGTACATGAGTATATTCCCTCACTTCTCCAGCTATGGAAACCTGTGCAGCATATCTATCCCACCCCCCACACCCCACACCCGCCCCCCACCCATCCCAGTTGCTCAGCAGTTCTCTGTGCTATTCCCACAGATGCTGGGCTTTGAGTTGACAGATCTAATGAGAGACAAGGTTCAGGCCCAAGCCCCCTGATGAAGTAAAATACGAAGGATCTGCACGCTAATACTTTTGGCTCCTGCTGCTTATGTAATCACTCAGTACATGAGGTTCTCAGCCCACCATTTTCCTCTGGGTGATCTCATGACATGAGGTGCATGTACAAAGTAGACTAATACATAGTAGGGTGCGGAGGGATGCTATCACTCGCAGCTCAGTGAGTGCATGATATATTCTGCATGCTAATATCACTTAAAGCTCAAAGGTGAGCTTCACAGAGGCCAGGGCGTCGGTGATTTCTGAGATTACAGCCACATGTTTCAAAGGCCTGTTATGATGAGCGAAAACAAGCAAAGTTAAGTCATACATCACACCACCTCGAGACATATCTCACTCAAGCTTGGAGTTGCATGAGTTGTAATTTGCAAATGTGTTAGACAACATTGCAAGCAGGGCTGTTCAGGTGGGCCTCACGTCTGTGAGAATGCCCTGCTTCATTACAGGAGCTTCCTGAGTTTCTGCCTTGAGCTTTTTTTAAAGTCAGGATCTAAGATATCTGCTTCCAGGACAATAACAGGATAAGACCTCCTGCAGGGCGTCTGGAAAAGTTGCTTCTATTTGGGTTTGCCCACTCTGAAGGGCATTTACAGGAAGTGGCAGTGGATCTTGAATGGACATAAAGCAAACAACTCAACAATACCCTTCATCTAATGCCCGTTTTATGTTTGTGGGACAGAGCACACGCTGTTTGAAGCAGTGTGGCGAGCCATAAATCATATTTGTTTGTTTTCAGAAACAAAAAAAAGAAAGCGAATCATTTAATAAGTGGGTGGCGAAAGATGACTCATGCTACAGAGGGGTGAACATTGGAAACTTGGTAGAACATAGCGATCAGAGATATGTTTTTGTGAATCACTTTTCATTACGAGCTGCGCCGATGTCAGATAGCTGTAATTGGGTTTTCCCACATTCACAATGACTTAGTTTACAAAAGCAGGGCTTATCAAACTTTAGAACCAGTAAACTGTATTTCTCCTCTTCTGGCTTTTATTGGTGTGAAGAATCAGGCCTGTCCTCACTGTGAATAACACCTCGTCCATTCTATTTTCCTTTCCATCATTTGATCACAACATGGTATAAGAGGTATAAGTACTACTTTTTACTATTCTACAATTATCGAGACGAGCTGTCTGAATCCTAGAGTGATGTGACTATGCTAGTGGAGCGGCTCTACAGACGTGGATCTGATGGTTGGTTGGTTGGTTGGTTCACCACTTTGGTCAAGACTGATATATCTCAGCAACAACTGGATGGATTGAGATGAAAATAGAATAAAGTAAAAATATTCATGGCTCCCAGACAATGTATCTGACTGTGAGCTTGGCTTTTTAGTGCCGCAGGTTGACACTTTTCTGCGTTTAGTGTAATGTGTAATAGTGTAGTGTAATAAACTTTTCTAATAGATTGTGGTGAAAATTGGTACACGCAGTCATGTCACCCTCAGGATGAACTGTTACCACTTTGATGATCCCCTGACTTTTCAAATAGCGCCATCATCAGGTCAACATTTTAACTTATGCAATGCTTTTGTTTATCACCAAATTACTGCAAAAACTAATGGCACTCCCACGATATTTAGCTCAAAGCACTGCTGTGCTAAGACTAAAAAAACAATTCTCAGTTTGCCTTAGGCAGTGACACAACTGATGTCAGAAGGTGTTTTCCACTCTGATGGTAAATCTGGACTCTGACTTTAAACTTTGATTATATGAAATTGTAACGGAGGCACAAGTGGTAACACTGTCGCCTCACAGCTAGAAGGTCCCCGGTTCAAATCCGACAGTGGGCGCTGGTGGCATGTCCTCCACCATGCCTTCAGTGCCTGCTGCTCGACGAAAAAGAGGCCCAGAAAAAGAGTTTGCATGTTCTCCCCGTGTTCACCCAGGGTTTCCTTCTTAAATAACCCCCACTACAAACATGCAAGAAGATCACCACCTGACCAATGGTGACAAAGAGAGATGGGTCCCCGGGCACCGCTGTTGGCTGGCAGCCCACCGCTCATGGTCTGCCGCGGAGGAACGACGGACCAAGATGGGTCAAATGCGGAGAATAGTGTGCATGTAGTGTGCATGTAATGTGTGATCAATAAAGTACAGTTTCTTCTTCTTCCTCTTTATATAGCCTCTTATGGGTTTATGGAGCGAGGAGTCAGACTCACGCCTCTCAAACTTTCTCACCTCACACATGCACCTGCCACTAGTATGTCTCACCAATGGTTTTCATGCTCATAATTCAGTGCACCGTGGTGTTTTTGAGCTAAAGCAAAAAGAGCTTTTACTGCACATAGAACGTGTGCTACTAGCATGCATTAAGCAAACCAAATAAATGCAGAACACGGCTATGAAAATGCTCTGATAATTGTAACTGCATAGGAATAAGATGACAGATGAAAAGAAATTTAATTATGAGAAAGTACAGCGTCCCCACGTGTAACTTTCTTATCATGACACTGTTGCTGTAATCATGGGACGCACTATCGCAGGTATAACACTGGAAAAAAAATCATTGACTGTAAGGAACCTATTGCATGTAAGTAGATTAAAAAATGTCATTACGCTTCACAGAGTTAACAGGTTTTATCATATGATTGGTCAGGAAAAGGGTAAAGGAAGGCAAGAGGAAAATAAAAGATTGTCTGCTGCAGAAACACTGAATTCACATAAAAAACAAATAGGACTGGGTGAGATAAAAGCTTATTTGCTCTACAGGTCCAACTATTTATGCTGAATTTCTGTTACTCCTTTCAAAAATCAGGCCTTTGAATAAACTAAGAATCTACCTGCAGGAAAACGTAAAGACTCTGGGTTCTGTGATAAGGACCTGAACATATGACTCAAACACTAGCCACTTGAATTTCTTTGTGTGCAGGACTTGAATAAATTGGTTTGGTACTGTTTGTGTTCAACAATAAAAGGCCCTGGAAATGGACCGCTGCGATGTGCTTGAGGGCTGAGCAAGGTGTGGCTTTTATGAGCAAGTGTTAGTTTTAAAGTTATCACACGACCTCAGACACACACTGATAGGGGATACTTGCTTACCGGACTTTAATTTTGATCAAGACAAGCAGACCTGGCACAGAGCTGTACGTGAGGGAGGATAATCAGAGCTCTTTGAAATACCGGTAGCTCCTTTCACTCGGATCATTACCTCCAAATACACCAGTTAGCTGCTGCTGTGTGTGTGTGTGTGTGTGTGTGTGTGTGTGTGTGTGTGTGTGTGTGTGTGTGTGTGTGTGTGTGTGTGTGTGTGTGTGTGTGTGGCTGTGGGAGGTGAGATCTGGGGTTCTTGGGTGTATGGTACCATTACAAACACCTGAAAAACCGCATCCATTGCTCTAATACCTTCCCAGCAGTATGCCTGTGGCTCACGTTTCAAATGTAATTGATGTCAGATTAATTCTGCCACCGGGTCTGCGACTGAGTCACAGTGATCTCTAAAAGTACTTAGAAAAGCTGCCATCAGTAAACCCAACATGCTGGAATCTGGAGAACGTGCCTGTGCACTTTTTAGGCTTTAAGTGAATTGTTGGGTTTGTGCTACCAACAATGGCAAAGCTGAAAGGTTCAAGCTCATTCATATCTTGAATAACAATTTGCACACACCTCTTCTTACAAAACAGTAAAACCACACAGCCCTGAGGGAAGCCTTCAGCCTTGTCCTTGATTCTGTTGAGATCAATATGACCTTTTTGACTTATTACATAATGTGGTGAATTTTCCAATGCCTACCTTTATATACTTGCAATTTCTTAAATAATTTTCTAAAACACTTAAAATTACAGCCCTTAATGTACAACGTCATTCTTCAAGTATTGTGTTATGTTGTGTTAATAATACAATAAATTCCCTGTAGGTGAAAATACGGGGATGCTGTGTATTATGGAAATAAGACAGAATGTGATAACTTGCTCATCTTTTTTGACATATACTCAATTGAAAATAGTACAAAGACATTACATTTTATATTTCACCATTGATTCAATGATTTTTGTAAATATCTGCTTATTCTGAACCTGATGCAGCAACATGTTTCAAATAAATTGGACAGCAGCAACTAAAGACTTTGGAATGTTCCAAAAACACCTGTTTGGAACATTCCACAGGTAAACAGGTTCATTGGTAACAGGTGATAGTATCACGATTGGGTATGGAAGGGGCATCCTGGAAAGAATCAGTCATTCACAAGCAAGGATGGAGCGAGGTTCACCACTTTGTGAACACATGATTGTATGAAGGATATTACTACACCCTTAGTAAATCAGAAATTTCTTTAATGATTCTAACCCACTGTGCAACTGAGATGAGATAACAGGCTGAAATACAGTTTAAAAAATCCATCACTTGAAACTGTCTGGTCTGACTGGTCTGATTGGTAAAATATGAAACAAATATGAAACTTGGAGTCTTATGAAGCTGTTATGCATGCACACCTGCCAGCAGGAGGATCCACAAACTGTTGGTCATTATAAGAATAATTTCCTGATATGAGTCAGGTCTCAAACACCCACACACAAATAGCACTATTGTCTAACAAAAATGTCCTCTGAGACTCTTCTGCATGAGACATCTTCCACTGTGTGCAGGCTCTGAAACAAAACAATATCCTCCTCAACACGTTCCTTGGCACAGCACATTTTTGTTGAACACAGTGAGGGATGTGGTGTGGGGTTTGTTATTATTTATTACCACTGTGAGCTGTATGACTGCTGACTTATGTGGTGTATGTAATAAACATAAACCATATATGCCACCATGTAATTCAAAAAAGATAAAAAAAAAAAAAAAAAGAATAATTGTGAACGTCAAAAACAATCAGCATAAGATATTTAATAGCTGCATATTACAGTCCTTTGACTTTGGTATAGTACGTTCATTAAATGCAGGATTTTCAGAGGTAAATTCTGTAACTATTAAATACTATTAATAGAAAAACTATTAAAGCAGCATTAATTGAAACTGGCCACTTGGGGGCAGCAGAACGACACGTGAACACATAATATTGACATATTATCACCTTAAAATAATAATGACAAACATGTTGCTTATTTACACACTCAGCAGACATGGAGCAACATTAACATTCATTTGGATTTGTGTTTCTGACAACTAACTTTCCTTTTAGCTTTGAATTGGACTTTTTTATTTGCTAGATGCTCCACCATGTCCAGCAGCTAGTCATTAACTTTGTTTGCAATTTGGGCTGTAAACCAAAACAATGAGAGGAAAGATGCTCACGTGCATCAGAGAAAGAAAGTTGGTGGATAATTGTTGGTGGGTTTGAGTGATTCCTTTTATTCGAACCATTGTTCATATGAAAGTGTTTACTGCAGCTTAAACTGTAAATTTAGTTTACACAGGTATACGTATAGAGATAGAAAATTAATGTCTGACAGCAGTCTTTATGGGGGAGCAACAAAACCAAAAATGCCAGATAAGAGACCAGAAGATTTATAATCCAGGACATGTATACATGTTCTGGATGTACATGTATTTAAATGGTGTATTCACAAATGCTCCTGTGAAACTCATCAAATCCAGCCAACTACTGGTTTAAGATTTCGCAAGAAAGAAGAGGGTTTTGCCTGCACGAGATTTTGCTGGTTATGTAACCGTCCTTCAAAGAGTGACTGCTACTTGTTACCAACTATTCACCCAGGTTTCCAACTTCATGCTCCAACAGTAGCCTGAGTATAATGAAGTTATTGTTCGACAGTGGGTGACAATCATGAAAGTGAACTTCTGCTCATGATCCTGCCCAACACCAAAGAGTACGGACTCAATGATTAATAATCCCATTTAGTTGAAACAAAACATAATCCTCTTAGCAAGTGAAACTTTGCTGCTTAGTCAGTCCTCTGTCACCCCATTAAGAGGAAGACGGAGGATTATGCTCACCCTGCATTAGTGTCAACTTTTCCATTTAGTCCAAATAGTCAAGGGGCCATTGTGCCTGTGCTGAATTTCTCATTATTTCCCTTCATTATCTTCTAATGCACATGATAAAACACAAAGCATAAATGGACTCAAATTCCAACTCAAATGTCAGAATAGAAAGTCTGCTCATGAGGCCAAAAGGGCTGATTGGATGTTTTTAAATGCTAAATAATTGTCTTTTACTGGCTTCTGTTTTTAATTCTCCTTTAAATGTATTTTTTATTTTTCTCTTCTCTTCTCTTCTCTTCTCTTCTCTTCTCTTCTCTTCTCTTCTCTTCTCTTCTCTTCTCTTCTCTTCTTTCTTTCTATCTTTCTTTCTTTCTTTCTTTGAAATGTATGATCTTAATGTATTTTTATGCTTCTGTAAAGCACTCTGAATTGGCTGGTGAATGAATTGTGCTATACAAATAAATTTGCCTTGCCTTTTTTGTAATAGTCATGTGTATGCTCAGCATCATGACTGTCTGTAAGAGCCAAACCGTGAAGGACACAAACAACAAAACCTGTCTCGAGTTGTTGGTATCTCCAAGCCAAAAACCTGCGATGAGCACGTTCTCATTTCATGCATGTAGAACCAATCAACTACTCTAAACAACTTTTTTTCTTATGGTAGTGATAAAAGCAGTTTCTCATTTCTTGCCGGTGACCATTGTTTTTTGTCGGCTGAAATGATAGCTGTCACCAGCAGATATGATCAGCTGCAGCTAGCGAGCTAATTAAGCAAACGTCAGCTCCATGAGACCCTGCTGCCTCTGATGTTTTCCCATGTAAAATGAGAATCCAGGAAAGAGATCATAAATAGGTTCTTCAGACTTTAGAAGAAGAATTCCTTTATTCGTCACATTACACACAACATGCACAGTTGAGGGGGGAACTGTGCACGCCATGCAATTGTGAAATTCTTTCCCGCTTTTTGACCCATCCATGGTCAGTCCTTCCTCCACAGCAGACCAGGAGCGGTGGGCTGCCAGTCGACCGGCATGCGGGGACCCAACTCTCATTGGTCAGGTGGTGATCTTCTTGCATGTTTTTAGTGGGGGTATTTTTATGGAGGATACGTCGAGCAGCAGGCACCAAAGGCATGGTGGAGGACACGCCCCCTGCCCACAGTGGGATTCGAACCGGGACCTTCTAGCTGTGAGGTGACAGTGTTGACACCGAGCCACCGTGCCACTACATTAGAGCTAGCTACATGATATTGTGCTTAAAGAGTGAGGCTAAAGCTGCATATCCCAGCAAAAGCTAATGAACTCACCAGCTGCTGATGCATTTAAAGGACTGAAAATACAGGAGCAACACAGTGTTGTATGCAGCACAGAGCGAGTCAGCCCTCGTGTTATACAGTGAATATAATATGGGAAAAGGCTTAATTTCTCTTTCATTTCATTTCATTTGAACATAATCCTCTTTAGCTGCTTAGTTTACATTCTACAAAGATGAGTTAAATTTAGGCTTTTTTGATCATATTTTCAGACAGCATCAGGTGCACCAACCATTCTCTCCTCAGCAAGAGAAAAACATTACCCACATTGCAGCTGATTTTGAGCAAACTTGCGGCCAAACCCTTCACTGACTGAGAAACTACTGGTGACAGACAGATTTATTACACACTCTTCCCTGAGTAAATGAACCCCATCAACCACAGAATGTAAAAAGAGTGTCATACAGTACCCAACCTCTTAAAGGTCTCTGATCCTCTGTTCAACCAAAGCAGCTCTGCTCGGTTCGTGCTGAATGATGGATGTCTCCTGCGTCTGCCTGAGCAGTAACTGGATTTGGTTTTATTTGTTGGATCGTTTCTTGTCTTATCCATGCTAAGTGACAGTGTTTGATGTCAGCTGCAATGACAGAAAATCACTGGAGTGATTCAAATTATTGGCAATAATTTGTGTCCAGCTAATTAAGAAATAACACAAGTTGAAAGGAGGGAATAACACAATGAACATACTGACCATGGCAGATATTTCAAATGTTTGCTGTATTTATCAGCATTAAGTTGCATGAGGAAAATGTTTTACAGACTTTGATTAGAGCAGTGTTTTCCCATCTTAAGCTTAATTCATTTTGGGCCTGGCTTCATGCAGAGGTGTGATCTCAACCCTATCATCAGACGGTCCCCATATTTTTCTGCTAACTATATTAGTGAAGATGCCCTGTGGGAAACCACAAAGCAGACTTCTCCCTAATGATTTCATAAAACATCTTGATCTTTTATGTAATTTTTGGCTCGTGAGTTTAATTAAGTCACTCTACAAACCACAAACTATGACTCAAATGAGATTACACATTATTAAATTGCTTGATAATTAATTCCAGGAAAACTGTAATAACGTCTCTGAAATGCAACCTTGAGATATGTTAAAATATTAACAATCCTGGCAAGACATCACATTAAAATGATACACATCTCCGGGGACCTGAATGGAAAATCACCATCATGTTAGGTGATGTTCAGAGAGGGAATGATGGGACAATATTCACACTCCTCTATGGTTCTGAACTCACTCCTCAATGTTAGGATAAGACACTGAAGCCTGCTGCCAATATAACAAGTGGAAAATATTTCTCTCTCGAGGGTCACGCTTTCACACTGGAAAATAATGCTTAAACATGTTTTGGCATGTCATCAAAATGGACTTCAACACAACTGATCAAAGATTGACGCTTAAATGCAGAAAACTGCCCTGATGTGATGGACTGAATGGTGCGCAGTGAACTGAGAGTGGGGATTTTAATGTGCTTTCATATTGCATATTTAATTTAACTTTAGCAATATGACAATCATTTTGAAATCTCAACATTGTGTAAAAAAATTACTCGTGACAAGAATTTGAACTTGTTGCCACGAGTCACTGATGCCATTCATCAAGCGTGCAACATCAAGGTTGCTGAAATTCTGACACAAAATACAAAAAGCCACAGCGACATTGGACCTTTCTGTGTTGTCCACAATATATTTAAGACTAGACAAGAATAATAACAATAAAAAACTGATATATTGTTTCCTCGTATGGATGACAAGGACCTTTGTGTCAGAAATGGTCACACACCTTGCTCAGGAGAGTAAGGTCACCATGTTCCACCCGAGCCTGCAGTGATGGATGACGATGTTCATTTCTAAACTACTCCAGTCCTGTGTCCTAGTGGCTCTGGGCCTGTGAGACTGCTGATTGGGTTCATAGCATCCATCTTAAGCATGTAAACAATACATTCTTGTGCCTCTGCACACGGCATGAATCTCCAAAGGAGGGAGTACAGCTAAAGAGATATGAGCTATGAGACAGAAATCAAACCACCAAACTATAAACTGCATCTCTGCAGGCAGCGCATTCAACTCAACAATGTCGCTATTAGACAAGAATTTCCCTCAAAAATCTGTGTGAGGCATGGTGGCCAGTGGTGCTGTCAGATTGTCTCACTGTCTTGGCTGTTTTGTGTTTATGTTGGACCACACTCGGTTTGGAGCTGCGATGTGAGAATGGAAATGTGCTTCCAGTGTAATGTGGGCTTCTAATTAGCTCCACCGAGGTCAAGATACTGTCAAGTGTGGAGAGCAAATAGCAGGATGCAAAATCGTTATTTTTTTTATTTTCTGAGCGTCCGGCTCTGAATGAAGAGGATTTTTTTTTCAGCCTTGATATCTTCCTTTTTTCTTAATATTTTGCATTTCTGAAACTTTCCCAAAGCGGCTTAAAAACATATTAAATTCATAGAAAATAAATATTTTTACAAAATGTTACACTACCCAAACAAGAAGGGAACTGACAGGCCCTGAGGACCAGAGCTCTGGGTCCTCAGGTCTGGGTCCTCAGGTCTGGGTCCTCAGGTCTTTGCCAAAGGGTTAACTTACAAAGTGGTGTGAAATTTCAAAAGAAAAAAAAAAAAAAGCTTTGGCTTGCAGATTGAAACGATTGTGCAGGTCTTTTCTGTCACAGGCTGAAATTTACTACAGAGGGAGGGAGGAGTGGCACGGTGGACCCTGAGGTCGTAGTCTTCAATAAGTGCAGGTTTACGCAAACAGAGCACTGCACACACAGATAAATAAAGAGTAGGGATTTGGGAGGTATTTTTCCCTCCTCAGGCATTAGATTTTGTAGCTTTAGCAAGCAAGTGTCCCCCTATAATTAGCCCTGTTAGTATTCACTGCATCATACACAGCGTGATGCGCAGGACGAGCACTTACTGAAATGTTTCCTGCTCCGTGCGGCAAACTGTGAGCCTGCAGGCTCTTTTCTATTCACAGAGTCTCTGAGTTCAGAGGCGCCTCAGAACAGAGAGGGACATAATATCACAGAGCAGGAAGTCAGACAATAACTTGCCCCTGTAGTTTATTCCATCCAGAAATCCCACCACATGGCATGCCACTTCCCTAACTGCAATGTCAGAGCCAGCCCACTCAGAGGAGGCTGGTGTAGCTCGAGTTTGCAGGAATTACAGCAACAACGTGGAAAGCACAAGACGTTAATAGAAAAAAGGATTCAACGCTAAGAAAAACGAAATGAGAGTGTTAATGTTCTTGTGCTGTTTTACATTTTTACAGCTGGTTTCTCATTTGATGTCCACGCGTAAGTGAAATCTTATGGCCATACTGCAATGCGAAAACAAAATGTATGAAAAAACATAAAACACCTCTGAATTAGACTCTAATGCTTCTGCTGTGTGAGCTCTCTTAACTGTGGACATGAAACAGGTTTTCAGAGTTTTAGAAAAGTAAAGGAATAAGATCCCAGATCCAGACTTTTTTTTTTTTTTTTTTTAATTCTGGCTCCAGATTAATGAGTGTATTTCATACATTCTTATGAAGTTTGAAAGCAATTGATGTCTGATGAGCAGCAGAAGGCAGTGCAACTGTGAAACTCTATCTCTCATAACCATGCATTATGGATGCACTGCAACAGTTTTGCTGAGGCTGATGTGGTGGAGACTTTATCTAAGTGGAAACTCCCCACTTTTATTTTCCATACAGGCAAAGGAAGCCATTGTTCAACATACTGTACTAATGAAGAATGTTGTAGTCGATTTAAGGCAGCAGCTAAGCGGGCATTTATGGGTGTAACTGACATGTGTTACCCTGAAGCATCTGGCGGTGGAGGTGCGGTGAAGAACCTGTCACGTTTAAATGTGTCTTCATTGGTCCTACGGGATGACAAAACACATGGCACAAAGAGTGCAGTCAACAGCACACATGGTTACAGAGTCATAGCACACAGGATTATGGAAAAGGCCCCCAGTGACAAGCCTCTTTCAGATAATAGATTTGACAACACGAACACTGTGTGCTGTCTCCAAGGAACCATTTAATTTACAGGCCGTTGAAATGATTACATGCACAATGTTCTGAACCTATTAACACAGGGCTGATGTTTTCTTCCCACCCACCCCATCGTATTTGCAATCCCCCTGACAACTGAAAGCGCTGTGATCCGGCTCTATGAAAACACATTTCATTCACTCTCCATTTCACGCTCTGGCAGTGATCAATCAGGGGCACGCCAGAGAGAGACAGCAGAACATTCATGGAAACGGTAGTGCATGAGTTAATAAAATCAAGTCAGTCAAAATGTCAGAGGTCTAGGAAAACACTGTGATTCAGTTAGACTGTTTACAAAAACGAAGCTACTTTAAGCTCATGAGACCTCTGTTTCAGTCACTCTGCCACCTGTTGGAAGACACCTCACAAGTATTCACACCTTTGTTTTGTGTCTTAAAGTAAAATTAATTTACTGAAACCCGACTGTGATGTTAACATTCTGTGGAGTTTTATTGCTTCTATAAATCTCACAAAATCCTTCCACAGCAGCTGAGAGATGGATCACCCTGTACCTTGTCGAGTCTCAGGCGAATGACGACAATAATGAATCCAATTGCTGTGGCGTATCGGCAGAGGAAAGCAAACGAAACGATGCCCTCTGGAAGGACCGCTCTGGTTTGTGCTGCGGCAAAGCTGCTTTGTAGTGCCTTGGTAATGCAGGGACACATCGGCAGGCGTGGCATGCCTCACCACAGGCCTTTATCCTGACAGTAATGTCATAGATGGGGATAATGCTGCTGAAGTACAAGGAAAACAAACAAAAGTACTGGGAGGACAAGTAATAAGAAAGAACCTAATAAAAAGCATCCAGAGGACGCCACCGCTTCTCTCTGACCTTTAACAAGACGCACTGTAACAAAGCACATGAGAGAAATACATTCAAAAATCTTTCATGTTTTGACACATTTTTCCAGTTTTGAAGTTTGAATCTTATTTTTCTCGTAATCCAGATTCATCGTATCACCTGAAGCTCTCCCGTCCCGTCATTTTAACTCTCGAAAAGCCACAAAATAAACTGTTAGATCCTTCTGTACATCACATAACGGCTCCAAACCGTCATATATAACTATATTACATGGGAACAGGACTCACCTGTGACATTCTTGTTTAAGTGTCATCGTTACGCTGATCTCATTCCATGAGTAACACATGCCGATGTTTCTGCCCAGCTCCTTAAATTTCACATTTACTGTTTGAAAGAAGAAGCTTCAGTTGTGTAACTATCCACCAAGGTAACAGACAGAGTGGACAAGGTTTAGTCAGAGAGTGGAATAACAAAAATTATCTCATGAAATTCACCCAGAAGGGGTTCAGCAGCACTGGAGGGCATGCATGATTGGTCTGGTGTTTTCAATTTCCTGCTGGACCTCCCAATATTTATTTTGATTTAACCTCTATTTCTACTTAACCTTAGCATAATACCAGACAAATACATTAAGAACAGGCTCTGACAGCCAGCAAAGAGTCAAATCATATTGATGTGATGGAAGGAGAGAAAAGGGAAAAGAGAAACTTTAATATATGGAAAGAAAAAAAAAGAGTTGGGCGTGTTTGCTGAGAAACAGTTGCATTTATGCCAGAAGATATCTCTGGAATAGAGCCCTGGAAGGCACAGATAGCAATAAAATTGTCCAATTCAGTCTTTTGGAAGTCATTCCAGTCTCTGTAAACCACAAACTGGCACTGGGAGTGGCTGGGAGATGTTTTCAGGCAGATGTTACAGCAGTCTGATGAGATTTGTAATGATGTTGCGTGTTCTGTCGGGAGCATCAGCGATAAACCCAATAAAAACAAAGGAAGTCAACGGCGCCCTTGCAGGTAAACGTGGATGGAGCGGTCATTTGATTTACAACACAAGTGCATGTTTTGTTGATATATTGACAATCCAATCAAGGCATTAACAGCAGCACTGGAGCAGATCATCCAGAGACCTGCGCTGATTTCTCGATTTTCAGTTGACATGTTCCTTTTTCACTCGGCAGAAATAATTCTGTAGTCAAATGAAATCATTAACTCATTTTCTATGCACTGATGGGAACATCAGTCATTAGCCTGTGTGTATTAGAAGGGCTGTAGTTATGCGTACATCACATGTAGGTACAATTCAGCACTGATGAAAAGATTGATGCCTCACATTGACTCCAAACCACAAACTTATTTAAACAAGAAAACAAAGGAAGTTTTTTCAGACAGCAGTCTTTGATTACTGAAAGTCTCACCAATCATAAAGAAATCAGAAAGGCCAGCTCTCCCTCCAGTTAACCTCCTTTGTGGATGTTTTCCCTCTTGTGAGATAAGACTACAAGAATTTAGCAGAGGGGACGCTGCAGGACCACTTCACTGCCTTCTATGGCTCTGTGTACAAGCCCCATGTTCCAGGTCATCATCACGCTAACTTAAATAACTGGCTCAAATGACCAGGATGTGGTTTGACCTAAGATAACAAGAAAATCATTGAATTTCACTTCAAATATGACAACAAAACGGAGGTTATCTTAAATAATTAAAGAGTTGATGAACTGAAGAGCTGGAGGATGAGGACAACTGCAGTTTTTAGTCCGTACATTTGAAGCTTGAGGTCATAGCTGCAGGCACATTGTGTGCATTTTAAAGTGGTTGTACAGGAGGGTATATTATTACTCTTTGCTGTACTGTAATACTGCAAATGTACCAGAGAAAGTTCTGGCAATGCAACACAACTATTAAGTTGAGCCTCTGCTTCTAATTATTTTAATATCAGCATTAAAAAATCAGAAGGTGCCATGTGTTAACGCCTGATCTGTAATACACTCTATGATGCAGTTCAGAGGTTTTTCTGTACATGGCTGTAGAAAGTACATATAGTTCACACAATGAGTTATCTTTTTGTCGCTTACTGAAACACGATCACAATGCACAAATGGATTCAGAGGACTGTAATAGCTCATGGCGAAAATGAAGATGATCCAGGGAAAAGCTAATCAGCAACGAAAAGACACATTAGAAGAAGAAAACGGAGAACACCAACAGTGTGACAGATTACAGTGTGTGATGTTCAGCTGCATGAAGGAGAGGGATTGGTGTTACAGTCATCTGTTCTCCTGTGTAGATTGTTGAGAACGTGTCATTTCATTTGTTGGTGGTGCATACATCAATCAAAAAGCATGTTGCAGCACAGCCAAGAAAGATGTGAAAGAAACATCGTTTATTATCGGTATTATTATTAATGGACAGAGCCATGTCAAATCTACTGAAGGCTCTTTCATTGCTAATCTGGATATCATCAGTTTTTCTGCTCTGCTTCAGAGTGAATCAGCAGTTATCATCACTGCCATCACACCGTTTTGCAGCAACAGAATCCAATCATAACCGGATATTATAAATTAATGTGTTTACAAATAACTAAACAGCAGAGATGCAGTACTTCAGCCTTTGTTATCGTCCAGTGAAAACCATCTATCTCAAAATTTGGTGGATTAAGTTCTCCTTTGTGGGTTGAAAAGGTTCTCGGGCTTATCAACCGATTTAGCATTGCAGTACTGTAACATTACCCACAATTCAATTTGGCCGGCAACAGTTTGGTCAGAGATTTAGGTGTGTTATGCTAGTTGTGGCTAATGTAGCTTTGAACTGCTAGGCTCAAGCAGAGATGAGGAGTGGGCTACAGAGGTCTGGTAAGATCACCTCTTTCATTTCCAGGCTTGTAATCTTCAGCCCCAACTTTTTTCTCTTCGAGGCTTTGATGTGTAATACCAGTAGTATTCCCTTCATGATGTACCATTTCAACAGCTTCAGGAAGGCTGATGTCTGGAGTTTCACAGTTTTCACAGGACAGCGCTGCCTTACGAATGAACAGTTTTAATTGCATTTGCACGAGATCTTACCAGCAGAGAGTGTTTCATATGTTATATGATTAAATTCACTCGCCCAACACATGAACAGAGCTCATTTCACAATTCTTTATCGTTATGAGGTAAAAACTCATCGTGTTCTGGTGATTAAAAAAAAAAAAGTCTTAATGAAAATGTATTTCACCTCTAATTAACCTCCCGTCTGCCTCATTACAGCTTCTTCTGAGCAGTCTCTCAACATGATATTAAACATGGTAACGAGCACTGACAGGGCAGCTGAGGAAATGCCCCAGACGACACGATTAACAGTAAAAAAAATATTCTTGTGGTAGAAGAATTGTTGAAACTGTACTAGAAGTTAAAACCACAGAACTGCGGGTTTAGCTGTGGGGTCACGCCGCACTGCGTCAAGGGAAGTGATCTGTGTGTGTAGTCTATCGATCTCTGAAACGTCTCTCACTTTCCCCCCGCAGGGAGGTCAAGGCACGAAGTGAACAGAACTGGTGCAGATGGGTATGCAACGTGTTCCCTAATGACACTTGAGTGCTGGAAGATGTTTCTATTCACTTTTCCAGCCAAAAAAGGTCTCCCAAGACACTGCACAACCTGCAGCCGAGCGACCGGTTCATTGTCTCTCAAAGTCACAGAAGCCATAAAGAATAATATGGCTTTGTAATTCAATTCAGCTAACTTTTCCCAGAGGGGTAATTCGATTCTGGGCAATCATTGGGCAGACTCAAAAATCACAAAACTAGGCAGCACATACAGTATGTTGGCTCCAAAAATATGCGAGCAGGGCTTGGACAAACTATAAGACTACAGGTTTAAACTGCCAGGAAAAAACTTGAATGATGTCAAAGTCATAAATCTATTTTACAAAATTAGTATTAGTTGGGTGATGTAATATCACAGTGGAGCACAGTTTTGGCATTCAGAGACACTCCTACTGAATCACTGCTTTATCCCAGTGCTGCACAAAGAAGCCTTCTTCAAAGTGCAATCACGTCTAATGTTAAATGAAAGAGAACATCCCGATTTTGGGTAAGCACAAACAGCAATGAGTTTAACGAAAGTGATCTGACTGAACATGCACGGCGGACTTTGCTTTTATTATCTGGAGTTAGACTGATAGTTACACTTCAGTATCAAAGATCCTCTGGTGTTTTTATGCAAATTTCTTTTCCAGACTCAGACTTTTGCTGCTTTAATAGTCATTGTGTTGCAGAACCACAAATCTCTGAACAGGGCACTGGCTGCTGATACACAGGAAACTAATTGGATCATCGGCTGAAACCCACAAAAAGAAGCCTGAATATTAAGTAGAGCTAAATGTTTCCATGCAAATAGGTGTCTCTGTTTAACATGCACAGACATCTATATACAGTATGGCAGTTTTCAACCACATATAGCTGCACTATGGGACCATCTCATTTTCTGCTAATAGGAGCCTCAGATAAAGATGTGCATCTGTGCTGAAATGCATGTGAGTGCCTTCCTGTTGAACTAACAACAGCTTGAGTTCCCCATAATCTGGGCATATTGTGTGTTTGGTCAACATTTTGTTTCAATCCAGCATCTGTCAGCCCACATTAAATCATTTAAATATGTTTGTATTGCAATTGCCGCTCTCATGGCTTCTATTCTTACCTGGGGAACAATTAACTAAATTGTAGTTCTGCCATCTGGTTTGGTAATGAAACACATGGATTCAAGTTGTGCGGTGTCATTGGTGTTTCATATCAAACTGTAAAGATAAACTGATAAAAGGATTTTCAAAAAGTGAGCTGCTTTAGCTGGGTGGCCATGTGAAAACAATGCAGGCTGATTGCTTTATTCTCATCTAAATGAGGTGTTTGATTTTGAACAGAGCAGCAGATGAACAGGCTGCATGAACAACAGAGACTGGATAAAACAGTGGACACGTGTTTACTAAAGTGGAGATGCTCTGTATCTGAATGCAGTGCACTGCTTTGACATCAGGCAAAAATTGAGATATTTCAGACCTCTAATCGTAAGTATTCATGTTTAAATAGATACACTATATGTACAGTATACTGCACAGATAAACACTCAACAAAGTTGAGCTTTTTTAACTTTAAGCTGCAAAAAAAACTTCTGATGTTTTTTCAGCTTTTGTGGTGAATTGCAGTTGTAAATAACTGTGCTGTATCTGCAGTTTATTATATTGAAGATTTAAACTGCCAGTTTAATTACCAAAGAAACCATCTGATACTGTAAATGACTGTAATTTAGTCAGTCTGTCAGTGCAAGTTTTTTTTTATCCTTTCAACAGCAACTCAGACTGCCGTTGTTGTTCCACACAAGAGGACGAGGGATTGAAGAGAATTTGCATCTCTCCATCAAACTGCTCAAACCATTAAAGATAACAAAAGACAAAGCACTCTCAGGAGAGTTTCTCAAGGTGCTTCATTGTTTTGCATCCTGTGCAACTGATCGAGGACATTCATTAAAGCTACTAATGGCAAAAAGTGAAGCAGCCATACTTGAGTTATGCATGAAAGTGCCCTCCATATCAATGTCTTCAACTTATGTGAGAAGTCCTCAAGGATGCTGGGAGCAGTCAAACTGCTCTATAATGGCCAAAGTCAGCTCACTGTGGGTCCTTCCAAAATAACAAGAAGTCAAGGAAAGTACAAGAAGAAACAGGGTTAACAGATGTAAACAGATCAATTTGCTCTCTCTGCTGGTGCTTATTATGGACACATACTGTCTGGGGAGATTTAGTTGTGGGTGCTGCTGGTGCTTCATCCAACCAGGTAGTTAACTGCATTCATTTAGCATAAGTCTGCGAGGAAGAAAACAATCACAGCCCTGTTGTAGGGAACCACTGCTTTACTTGAACCACACAGGTTCATTTTCAATTTTGTACTAAACTAAATCATTATTATGTGAGTGAGGTGTAAAAAGTTTGCACCCACAGAGCCTCATATTGATCGGATTGGATCTTTCTACAAAGCGAAGGCTTGAATGTGTCACGGGTTAAAAGTAATATTGATATAAACAACAAGCAGAAAATAATCTGGAAATTTAAAAATCCTTTAATTTTTTTGCCATTTTTTGCAAAACTTTAGGCCATAATTCTTATCTGCAATGGAAACATTTTAATCACTAACATCACTGTGGAAGTCAAAGGACAATAGAGTGCAAAACAGTCAGAAATGCATTTTGTAAGACAAGAAGACACATTTAACCAGATCCACTTACAGTCATTGTTAGGGACAGCCTCGCGTCCCTGGATGTGTGATCTGACTCATTACAGTAATCGCAATCTCTTTAGTTGCTCCTTCGATGTGTTAATGCATCAAATTCAGAATAATCATGTATACAAAAATCAATAACGCTGATGAAGTGAAACATTAAATATATTGTCTTTGTGCTGTTTTCAATTGAGTAAATCGCAGCATGCTTCTCCCAGCGCCTACAACTGGCCCAGTGCCAAAAATTCTAGTTCTCCATGTGCAAATCTCTATCTGACGAGTCAAAAATATACAATAATCCTGCTGAAACCATTCTGTTCACATCAGTGGGGCTTTTGTTTTTCAATCTGCAGCAGAAAGACGACCACTGAGAATATGCAGTTATGAAATTTGATGCTGGAGGACGGAAACCAAAGTGTGATGCAGAGATACCTGAGTATCACTGCATACTAATGTGTTTTAATAGTTTGTAAAACTGTGCAGCACATTTGTCAAACTTGTGTACTTGAATATCTAAATTTTCAGATTTTCCATGATTTCTTACATCTCTACCTATCACTAATATTACATTTCAAATTCTGAGCCAAAAATAAAGGTATCTGAAAAAAAGAAAAAGGTAAGAAAGAGTGAGATAGCAGCTTTTAAAGAAAACGTGTCATGTAACAATATATTTCCATACTGGAAATGAAGGACGTCCATGACGGTCCAACCAAAGGTGGGACACCTTCACTTGTTTTTAAGCAAAGTTAAAGCACATTTCATCACACCAGCGCAGTGTGCATCCTCTCGCCTTGGCAGGCACACTGACCTGTCACTGACAGATGTTATCTTGGTGCCATTTTGGAATGCAGATGTGAAAAAGTACAAAAAAGGAGGAAACACTGACGCCAAAGAAGCTGTGTTTATACAAGAGTTGCTTCATAAGGAAAAAACTAAAAAGACTCCAAAGTGCAGAAAACAGACCCATAACTTGTTTGATTACAAAATGGACAAGCAACTTGTCCATTATTTATGTTATTTACAGTATGAAAAATATTTTGGGACTGTCCATCTATGCTGTCTGTCCTTCCGCAACTGAATTAATCTAAATTTAAAATATAAACTACAACCCTTTGGTATCCCAGGACCTTTAAATTTTTTTATTATTTCTAAAATCACAGACAACAAAAAACAACAGAAAATGAAGCAAGCTCCAATAATGAGTCTCCTCCAGGGTAATTCAGTATTCTTGAAACAAATCTTAAAGAGTCTGCGAGTGCATAATCAAATGGAAATGTCTTCATCCTGAAAGAAATCTGACACCAACATGGACGTTTCCATATTGTGTGGTGTAGTGTGGGCACCTCTTCAAGCTCGCCTCCGGGTAATTCCAGGATCAAGAGAAATTAGTGACTCCATTGGCAGAATCCTTCAACTGTTTCAGGATTTTAAAGCGCAGGAGGCCCGTTAACACTGCTGCCACTGCTGTCCTCCAGGCTCAGCTTAATGTGAGCTGTAGTCTGGGGCAGAGAAGTTCATGCAGAACAATCAGTCCTGAGGCTGACGTGCCCCTGTAGGTCTCCTGCTCTGCCTTCTTCAAAGAATCCAACTGGGCCCTCACCATGACATTGGGATTGGTTATCCTTTCTTCGGAGGTTTGGACAATTTACAAAAGGCTGTCACGGCTGCACAGGGCATTTGGAATATGAGCACATGTAGACTAGGACCAGATTGGAGGGGATGTCATATAATTAGGACAGATTTTTGAGATTTAAAACCTGTTTCACCTTGTGTTAGACAGATGACAAATACGCCCCTTCAACATCACCACCCAGACACAAACAAGGTGAGTGTGATCTCTGCTGAAAGGCTTCAGTCTCTGTGGATCTTTCCCAGAGGCGGTGTGTGTATGGAATCGGTGATACCACCGTCTGCGTCACTGCTTCCCATTTCCAGGCAGGGATCAGGAGCCACTCAGACCTCTCCTGTGGTTTCAAGCAAGACTAATATCCCTTCTTATTAAGCTGGAGACAAAAAGCATCATTGTACAAGGGTGAAGTAAAGATGCAGGGACAAAGAGGTTGTGTGCTATAATGAGCATGCCGCCTTGATATGAATCAAGCAACGTCTGCCAGTCTGTCCCCTTTTTGTCTGACAGGAGAGACAACCGAGTCAGAAGCACCGTGTTTCTGACTCCAGGCAAGCTGTTTTCAATCAAGGTTGGCTCCCAAACTCTCCTGTGCACGTATACGTAAACACCACCTCCCCATCTTGAGTGTTTATACTCCCCTCTTCTTTGACCTGGGGCTTCCACAAGCTCTGGGTAGATTGAATTAAGCTGACCCCGGTTACTTTCCTTTCAAAGAAAACAATCAATCTGAAAGAAAAAGATTTGTTGCACACCTTGAAATTGCGAATGACAGACGAATCCCAAACAGCTGACCTCCTAATCAGAGTTGGCAAAGAAACAACCCAAACGGAGGTCATACACAGAGATGTTCAGCTATTTGGTGCATTTTGATGTATTTTTAGCCATCTTTAACACAGCTGCCACTTCAATAGGCCATAGTGGGAAAAAAATAAACTTAAGCTCTGCACAAATGTTCATCTGTGACGACATGGGCAGCTAATGTCGGAAGATAAATCTATCGTGCAACCCAAAAAGTGTTCATATGCAAAACTACTGAATGTCGCAACATGTTTATTTCACTTTGAACTGCATATTACACTTAAAACATGCAATAAGGAAGCCAAATACATTGAAATACAAAAAATGTCGCAACTAGATATGATGTTTACGTCTGCTCGTCTCTACTTTTACATAAAAATTGTGTCTAATTCCTAAACAAAGTAAATATTTAGCACACCAAATAGTGCTCCAATAGATTCAAGTAATGATTTCACAGTCTTCTTATTCCTGATGTAACCTGAGGAAATTCTGGAGGCCACAGCTCATCATGAATGACACCACAACTAAACTGTTAAAATAAAAAACATTTATTCATACTTGAAAAAATAAGTTCACAGTGCAGCTAAAGAAAAAATCTTGAAATGTCAGACAGGAATGTGCATAAAAGTCACTTCTTCATGTGCTGGAAAGTCCGTCGGACGTTTATTGGTGCTGGTTTGATCTACGAGAGATCTTTCGTTCTCCTCGCTCCCTCTCCTCCGTAGCTCCTAATGTTTTACGCCGTCGTTTTCCAGGGACAGGCGATGGAGCCACGTCGTCTCCTCTCGAGCTGGACGTTCGCTTTTGGACTGAGGTCCTCTCTGTGTCTCTGTGAAGGAACAGAGATGATCTCTTAGTCTTTTGTGAATGGAGGCTGTATCATTGGTAGACTTTCAAGTGAAGAACATTCAGGTACCACAGCAGGAGATCACACAGTCAGTTAACAGAAGAAGCCCCTTTCCTTTGACCAGCTAATGCAGGTCATAATATAAATTCTGCAGACTGCAATTGACTAACAGGAAATGGAGGGAGGTGCTTATCCTGAGTGCATTCACACTTGATTATCATACATCTGAAATGATTTAACAAATTATTTTGACTCCATCTTCAGCACCAGCTGCTTGACATCCCTCCAGCAAATACATTACATCGCACTAAGTGGTTGCTCACACCAGTGAAATCACTTAGAGGGAACTTTGCGTGTTCAATTAAATGGGAAAAAAACACGTTTATGCTAAGACAAAGCTCTTACACCAGTGTCTGACCATCCTGCAAAGTGACAGACAAAACATTTCCACTTCTGGTCTGATTTTCTATCCATCCATCCATCCATTTTCTATGCCGCTTATCCCTTTCGGGGTTACGGGCGAGAGGCAGGGTACACCCTGGACCGGTCGCAAGCCGATCGCAGGGCACATACACACACCATTCACACTCACACATAGGGGCAATTTAGAGTCACCAATCAACCTAATGAGCATGTTTTTGGTCTGTGGGAGGAAGCCGGAGTACCTGGAGAGAACCCACGCATGCACGGAAAGAACATGCAAACTTCGCACAGAAAGGCCCGACCCGGGAATCAAACCTGCGACCTTCTTGCTGTGAGGCACGCGCACTACCTGCTGCGCCACCGTGCAGCCTCTGATTTTCTACCACAACATTAACGAGTTATTCCTTGTCTGAGTGCAAAAACGTAGGTCAACCTCAGCTGGTTAGACACTGTATGTTTTTAGAAATCTTCCACGCCGAGTTAACTCCAGTCAAGTCAATTTTAGTTATATAACCCAAAGTCACAAATCACAATTGTCTCAAGGGGCTAAACTCACTTGTTTTTGTTCTCTGACAATTCAAATAAAGTTAAATCAAGCAACCCAAATGTTGACAATAAAGGGAAAGGCACTGTTACTTGGAATTCTATGAAGAGGAAAGCAGGAAGAGAAAAAAGAAAAATGCGGAGCCACAGATCACTCAGACACGAGACGTAAAACAGAAACTTACTCCAATAATAACACAACAGGCTCACTACAGTTTATAACAGACCATTTGACAGCAGCCGTGTGGGAAATTGGACCAACATTTGGACTAACATTTGTCAGGGGGAAAACAATTTGTGGTCAGAAATTTGGCATAATCTGGACAATATATTTACACAGCATTAAACATACTGATGCCTCATTGAAAATTACTGCCCAGCTGAAATCAGGAAAAGGTTCTGCTGGATTGAGTCTCGTAGGTTGAGTAACAGTGAGAGACTATGATGAGCTTTTTAGAAATAACAGTAGCATTTTTTAATCTGTATTTTGATTAAATTGAATTAAGAAAAGACAACATAAAAATTTTCCGCTTTTATTCTGAAGGAAACCTCACTGTTTTCAGAGGAACACATCTGGACTGAGTGCTCAGTGCCTTTAAATAAGCCGCTTTCCCCTCACAGATTACCTACTGCCACATCAATATGCCTCGCTACCATGAGAGCCTCGGTGGGCTGCCCAGCTCAGCATGTAGTGTTAAGTTACACCCCATTAATGAATCACCTCTGACATAAGCTGGTGGTCAACGACATCTCCTCCTTGAGAAATGTTCAGATAACATTGCTTAGAAGCCAGTGGGGAGCCCTAAAGCCACACGTGGAACCACTTAAAGCTTCACATGAAGGGCTCGCTTCAGCTGATCATACTTCAGATGTGAATCACCCTTCAGCCAGTGACAAGATCCAATGCCTCTTTATCTTGACTGTATGGACTAGAAAAACAAAATTCCAGCACTGGAATTTGGATGAGAAGTCCACATGTGGGCAGTAGAAGGATGGAGAGATGTCGTAGTACAGTGGATTAATGGTAGGCAGGCAGTTTCCTCTGCAAAGCGTGGATGAGGACTAAAACATTCAACAGTTAATGTGTTATCACAGCCAGAGTCTGACAAAAGCTGGAGGATGGAGATAAAGCCTTGCCTGATAGAAATAAAAATTTCCTTTCACACTTGTTACAAGCACAGACTTGGCCTGAGTTGATGAGGCATTCCAAGGCCCAACGTTCCTAGTGTACTACGACTACAGACAGAAAAAGTGCTGCGTGGAGCGATGACACTGGGAATGAACACGGGCAGGTTTGGACTTTGCCTCGGGGTCATTCCAAAAGAAACAAAGGTGTACAAGTAGTAGGTGAGATCACATTCAGATGTATGTGCTTCTGTCGTTTTGTCAGCAGTGCGACAGCAGAGCTTTATGTATGCACAATGTCCTTGAAACAGACTTGCCTGTTGTGAGTAACAAAACAGCACATTGTGATGACAGAGCTTTAATTCAACTGTAGCGTGCTGCCCATTGTGACATTTGTTCCACATTAATGCATGATTTTTTATCTACATTGTTCTTTCAACAACATCATATGCATCTGTGTTGGAAAACTAAGTGGGCCAGCAGCTAAGCGCATGCTGCCATCTGAACGGGTTCGGACTGCTAGAATGCTCTTATGACAAGGGTTAGTTTAGCATCAAGGCTACACCACCAGCAAAAACATGAGAACATGCAATGCTGTGTCAGCAATGTGGCACCACGTTCTGTGGCCAAATTCCTCTGTCTTAGTGCACAGTTTGCAAGTAAATGAGGGCCACGGTCAGTGCAGTTGTTTATGTGAGATCTCTAGGGTGAGACGCTGTCTTATTGGACTGTCAAAATCATTTGACAAGGTGACAGCAGTAATAGCCCAGTAACAAAATGATCCAAGAAAAAAAAAGAGAGAGGATAAAAAAAGAATACAAAAAGCAGTCTTCCAAAATCCGCATGTCATAAAATTCTGTATCCAGCCGACTAGTCACAGCTATAATTGGCTGGAAATACGACCACCGCTATTCCTGGATAATTCCATTTATTGCTGACATAACTCAGAGTTCAATTAGATAAAATCATTTTCCTGTGACTATTAAGTTGTCTGAACACTCACCAGGAGCTCAGGGACACCAACCACAAGAAAAGCTGTCCACTAATTGACAACACTTGTTGACAACAGTAACCTAATGAGCAGTGCTATCTTGCTGCCTCTGGTAAGAAATGAATTTCCCGAAACATGCTCAAAGAAAAGCATTACATTCCATGGTCACAGAGGACACGAGGGACAACCTGTCCAACTTCAAGCTGTGAGTTAAGAGAAACGTCTACGAAAGCAGGTTTAAGGACATGCACTACTCACCGCGGGCTGTGGCTGTGGGCCACAATTAAGTGCCTCCCAACAAAATATCAGTAGACTTGGTCAAAAGCAATGCCAAGAGATGGATGTCACTGCCTTAGTACAATGATTTTGGTAATATATTTGTATTTACTTTCCAGAACTATCTAGGCTTTAATTTCCCCTGATTTCCCCCACGACACGCCATGATGTCATCAAGGATA
The DNA here is from genome assembly GCF_039877785.1 of Chaetodon trifascialis. NCBI lineage: Eukaryota > Metazoa > Chordata > Actinopteri > Chaetodontiformes > Chaetodontidae > Chaetodon > Chaetodon trifascialis. Next base: position 16,004,654 of record NC_092058.1, on the reverse strand, counting down.
TAGAAATCAATGCTCTCCACTCCACCTCGCCTTTTCAGTGTGATGTTAAGTTGTTACAGGGGGTGTATCGTTCCCAATAAAAGGTTTGTACTTTAACAAGCCTATGCTACAGTGCTTTAACTAACTGGATGAGCAGCTGACACCAAAAACGTTTGACTCCTCATCAGTGGTTTGTGTAGTTAGTGATTTCACGTCGTTACCTGAATTAAATCAATCTCCGCAGTTTCCTCCACTACCTGCTCCTTTCAAGACTTTTTACCTTTTGTTTTTCTTAAACGTAAAACTTGGGCTTCCAGAGACAACAAGTGGCACAAAGCTAAGTGGTAGAGTGGTAGTGTATGTGGGATGCACAATATGCATAGTATTTATCAACTTTCAAAAAGACAGCAATCCTGACAGAAACAGTGTGTTTTGTGCTTCAACAAAAACACTGATTTACTTGTAATGGCAGATAGACTGTACAGCATTCAAAGCATTCATGGGTGGCAAAGTAAAAAAACTGAAATGACATCAGCAGCTATGACAGCAGAATCACTTACTCAAAGTTTCGGTCAGGCTCTGGACCAAAGATGTCTGAAATAGAACTGTAATGGGAGAAAGTGAGACAGGAGAGAAAGAAAGGGAGAACATGTCATTTCCAAAGTTTAACTGGGATATTTGCTGTAGTGTCATGGTTTCTACCTGAGTAACTGCCCTGAAAGCCATTTCTAAATAGACAGTGATCTGCAGTCTATGAATGTTGTGTTAGACTCACATGCGCAGGTGTTTTCACTGTACCACCCATCAACAGAGCCGACTTTGAGCCATGCAGTCATTAACAAAATGGCATAGCCCAGGATGAGTCAAATCCAGATATGGGATTTTTCACACTACAGAGAAAGAGCCTCAGGCAAGCACTTCATAATAAGTCACGCTACATATATAAAAGCATAGCTGTACTCTTTCCCCTTGCACCGTCAATCAGCAAGATCTGGGAGTTAGTGTTTAAACTGCCTCTACAGCCCACCACCTGTGCACCTCCCCACACACTCCCAACATTGTAAGATATTGCCATATATATCCTGTAAAGGAAATTAGGCAATGCAGCAACTAGCACAGCACGGACAGGCTGCAAATGTGCATTTTGAAGATGAAGAGCATGAGGCTCATCACCCTTAAAGTGAAGACTGGTGGTGGCAGGTTTGCACTTGCAGAGAAAGGTGACCTGTAACCTTAAGATTGTGGTGTTGATTTATGCTCCATCAAGCTTCCTGATGCTGTCAGGCTTTACAATCCACACTGCTCCCAGTAGGCTACACTCACCGAAAGTGACAAATTCACTCTTACAATATCAGTGCTTACTGAACTGTGCAATATCAACCTTTTCTGTGCACAATAACATGAACTCAACTGCTGCCTTGTTTTACTTATTACAGTTTACTTATCTATCATATCCTGCTTTTTTTGCTGCTGTAACACTGCAAATGTCCCCCCTGTAGGGTTAATAAAGGATTATCTTGTTTATGTTATCCTCAGACAATCAAGTCCTTCAGCATTTTGCCAAATCAGCTTGAGGATGGATTCTGTTTGTCCAGCCGAATTACAGCTTGAAAAGTCAGTAATACATTTTTAAAAATTCCAAACTTATTAGACCTGTAAATATGTAAATATGAAACAAGTATTTCAGTTACGGCTCCATACAAAAACACAATGTTGAACAGGCTTTGTAAACAATATTATTTTCGAGCGAGAAACAATCCATTGTTGACATTTTGTGGAACTGAGCAACAAAGAGGTTTTTCCCAAAGTAGTGTGAATTGGCAGCAATGGGACATTGGTTTTGTTACTGATGAAAAATTATTCTCCAGCACATGTAGCGCACGTGGGCACACACACACACACACACACACACACACACACACACACACACACACACACACACACACACACACACACAGGAACACTGCACTGAATAAATATGGTGTCTGTACTGTGGAGGTGGTCTCATCGCTCATGTGAATTCATACTGCATCGCACTCAAAATAAAAAGGCTTCCACACTGCAGATAACTTAACGATTACTCCGCTGTTTCCTGATACTAAATGCAGTTTTTGATCTTGGTTAAAACTTAGTCTATAAGCTGGGGTCCTTGGCTGTTACTGTCACCTCTGGAGATCAGAGTTAAAAAGCGAGTGTTTCCGAGGAAAAGACGTGTGTTTGCTTTGGTGTGACATTTTGGGGTCGTTTCGCCCACAACATCCTGGTGTTTGTACTATTGTGATTTTAAACAGTAGGGGGAGAGAGGGGGAGAGAGGGAGAGAGAGAGAGAGAGAGAGAGAGAGAGAGAGAGAGAGAGAGAGAGAATTGGGAGGGGGGGTATTTCAGGAAAAGTGTCTTATTGCTAAAACGAAACAAGAAGAAAATTTTAAAAACTGCTCAGAAGTGATTACTTTTACCGGCTCAGTTTAGTAAACCTAATAAAAACACTAAAATTACATGTGACTGGAGCAGTCGAAAAGGCTTTCTTACATCATTACTTTTTTTTTAATATCAAAAGACATCATCATGTCAGGGGATATCAACTGCAAACAACACGCACAATAATTGCTTGTGCTTTTCTGAGTGAATGACGAAAGGACATGAGAGTTATTCGACTTATAAAGAAGCATAACGATATGATTTCTCATACAACAGCACAAATGGTGGTCAGACAAAGATTGCCCGGGAAAGAATTAGAAATGAATTGGAATGGGGAGTGAAATACAGAAACTACACTGGATCAAAAAAGTGTAGCATTAACAAGAGTATCGATAAGTTTGGGTATCGATTATGGCATCAATAAAATCTGAACGATACCCATTTCTACTTCACCAACTTCAATATGAGGACAAGTCTCTCAGGGAACCTCAATGTTCTGACTAACTTTAAAAAGGAAGGGTTGTCCGACACCTGTAGCACTCTGCTGATAGCACATGCAAGAGGCTATTAATAACGTGATGAAGGAGCTTGTTCCTGAGTCCCAGATGTAAAGTTTGGCTTCTAGACTTTATTTAGAGAGAGCAAGTGATCTTTGCTGTTTGTAATTATGCTTAAAGCTATGACTGAGCTCAGACTGCACACCTGCATGATTTCACAAGGCTGCTCTTTATATTTGACCGGGGGGAAGTCCTGAGAAACACCAAAAGCTTGAAAAGTTCGCTTGAAAGTTTATGCCTTTTACAGCTAAATTAGAAATATGCAACAAACAAACTTCAAAGTTGAAAATCGTTCCCTGTTTGACAGCAGGCGAGGTGTATTCACCTGCAGTATCAGTGCAGTATCATCGTAGTATCACAATAAAAGTTGAAGTGAAAGTAGGAGGGGAACATAAAGGGTGAAAGAGGCAGTATTATCATTTCCTTTCGCCATTAGAAAGACGCCACGCAAGTTCTCACCATCTGTTCATCATACTGTACTAAAAGTGTTTGCTGTCATTTCATGTTCACCCCAAAACAATGAAAATTATGTTTGATGAAATAAATTACAAAGCAGTGAACAGATCTGACGTGGGTGATGGAAAATAATACAGTACGCTGGAGTGACGAGTTCATGTTTAATGCTTGCCTGCATTAAACAGATGTGCTGATGTGCAGATCTCAATTCACAGGAGGTTTAATGTCAGACTTTGTTGTTCCAAGCGGAACCATTCAGTCACCCATGACTGAACAGCACTAATCTGTATTGTTCCCCTAATTAGATCTGTTGATTCTCTTAATGTGCTTGTCACCACCTCACGAGACAGATGTACAGATTTCGGGATTTGTAGGAACCTCCTGATACAATATTTCATCAATGTGCAGACTCAGTGTGGGTTGTGTGTTCAGCATACTGCAGGACTACACGTTTGTTTTTTATGCATGTAGAACAGATAAGTGATACCAGAGGAAGTGTACTGTCAAAGCGTCACGCGTCGGGCCATGTTTTCTGAGCAATCATAGGTTACAGATGAGCTTTGGGAGATGGCTGTCCAGGCAACGAGGGTCCCTCCCCCCCAGTTTGCTTTTGTCTGAATGCAATTACCTCAGATTGGATTACAACAATAATTGACATTATGGTGATGGGGTTCATATGAAATGCTAATGAAATATCGAATTCATCACAGGTTATTACAATGCTGTCCTGTGGCACAAGACCCCTGAAATGAATCAGGTCTGAAACGAAGATAGTAAATGTCCTCAAGTATTTATGAATTGTAAGAGTCACAGGAGAGGTTCATCAATTTCACTCAGTTATACTCAAACCAAAAAGTAGTCAACAACAATGATCCACCTTTTTTCTACAGTCGTTTGAAAAAGTCCAGCCCTTGTCAACGAGCTGTAAGTGCAAGATGTGTCCGTCATAAAGAGCTCACCTGCTGATGGACACATCGCTGTAAGTGGAGCGGGGTGACAGTTCAATCCCTCTCGCAGATGGCTCCTCATCAGCTTCTCCGTCTTCTACCGTCATCACTAAGCGGCTTTTTGATTCTGAGACTTGATCTAAAGGAGGTAAAAATATGTATAATCATCTCAGACATCCAGGGGGAATGAAACAGTGGAGAAATGACCTGTCAAAAGGAGTACGCGTAAAATAAATGCCTCTGATAACCTGGTCTCCCTCGGACCCCAGATTTCCATATTTTCTCAATGGTAAGAGAAGAAGAAGAAGAAGAAGAAGAAGAAGAAGAAGAAGAAGAAGAAGAAGAAGAAGAAGAAGAAGAAGAAGACTTGAGGGTCCTGTTGGGACACATATACCTACCCTCTGAGACAGTGGACAGTGTTGTGCAATTTTCGTGTGTGCCTTTTTATTTGTATACTGTGTGCAAATTAGCAACATCCAACGCCATTAAGCAATTAATTACGTGGAAGTCGCCACCTGGGATTAGCGGAGAGAGGTTGTGAACTCAGTGATGACATATCAGTACCTGTTAAGTTGAGTCAGATTTGTTCGGGAACAGGTGCTGATCTACACACTCAGCAGTTAGGGAGCAACAGTATCCTTAATGTGTAGTCGTGTCTCCGTCCACCTGCTGAAGTCCTGCAGTAGTCAGTCTCTTTTAGGAGAGACACATCTGGTTCTTTAGCTGTTAAAGGCAGCACTATGTTCACCTGTTTGTCACTAACTTTGTCTGTTGTTTGGTGCTGAGCAGGAAGTGTACGGCGGGTTTTTAGAGAGCTAAACGATGAGGTGAAGCTCACTCTAAAGCTCTGTAAAGCCGGGAGTGAGCTGCAGATTCAAACCTCTCCAGGTTCGTAACTACGAGCAACTCCTAACACTGTTTTCAACTTGTTATTGGGTGCATTGTTATTATGAAAATATTGACATCTGCCTCAAGTCCTAACTTTTTTTTTTTTTTGATAAATTAGAGAAAATGACAAAACATACTGTCATCACTGGAGGTAAGAGTTTTGGTTCTAACTTGTACTACTGTTGTAACATCCAGCTGCCAATATGGAAGAAAGTCCAAAGTTTCCTTAAAAAAGATCAATTTCTGGATTCCTCGTGGGAAGATCTAATATCATAATTTATTCAGTGAGGCTCAGCAGCAGAACAGCCACTTTCAAACTGCAATGCTCCCCAAACTTTGACAGCTTCTGGTGTTTTTATGCCCCTCTGCTCTAAACTGAAACTTAGATTTAATTGGTCCTTATTTGGTTGCTGGTATGTGGTACATATATATCATTAAGTGGATGTTTGGCATAACTCTATTTCATGCAGCTCTTCATAGCTGGCCTTGGAGGTTGAAAGCATACTTTGAGTCTTTGTATAAAAGCCACCGTCAAAACTCTTTTCAAATGAAAGTCTCCAAGATGCCGAATGTAGCTTCATTGCCATAGTGTGCTGAGGGCAACTACTTTCTGAATTAATTAGTGATACCTGAGGAGATGGGCACAGCTGTGTGCAAAAAAGTTGATTTCCCTGAACCAACTAAAAGCTTATATAAGGACAAAGACGAAAGTCTTTAGGGCCACCTCAATGCTGCAGGGTTCTGCATTACCTCCACTGCTATCTGTTTACATCTACTGTTACAAGTGAGCCACGTTCGTTTCCTGCAATATGCACTGAAAACAAGCTGCATTCATACATGAATAAAAGTGTCAACAGCACAGTCACATCATCGTCTGTGATAAGACAGAGCGGTGTGCAGGGATCTGGATTAAGAGTCAAAACTTGTTCTGACTAACTTTAAAAAGGACTCGTGCAGCACTCTGCTGACAGCACAGACAAGAGGCTGTTAATATCGCAGTGAAGAGATATGTGAGTCCCACATGTAAAGTTTGGCTACTGGACTCTATTTAGAGAGAGCAAGTGATCTTTGCTGTTTGTAATTATGCTTAAAGCTATGATGGAAAATATTAAAAATGACAATAAATGACGGAAAAGTGCATTCCTCCTGATACACTTCCTCTTCAACATTTGGTAAATTGTTTCCACTCATTCTAAGAAAAACACACAAAGAAACACCAACATTGACTACAGTTACTGACATATCTTTATCCACTCTTACCAGATGTGCGCAACAATGGGGTGCACAGTCATGTCCTGAATTTGACAAGGATGGAAGAATAAATTGAGTGTGTTTTATTCACAAAACTCTCCCACACATGCAATCAGCAGGGAGTCACAGGAACCCTGTCAAGCTGCACCACACGGCCTATTTAGCATATTGCTGGGGTGAAAAAAAGGCACAAAGCCATTAATATGTCATAGTTTTACTAAAGGGAAAGTTGTTTTGTTAAGACACAACTTGCCATAACAGGCTATCACGGCAATCAGGTGACTTGTGCTGAAGGGCACTGGAGAGGCTCACAGGCCTCCTGTCACCAGAGTGTATTTCATTCCTTGAGAAAAGTAATGAGTGTTACAGTACCTGCAGAGTGTGTTTTTGGTGAATCCTCTCCTTCTGCAACAACTTCGTCTTTGATACACGTCTGTCTGGTGGTCTTTAGGCGGCCCCGGACCTGCGCAATCAGGCGGGAAAAGTCGTTGCTGTGTTGCTTCCCTGCAGGTAAAAGAGCATATGTAGAGGAATAAGTAAAGAAGGAGAGGATTTTAAAAGGCCTGCAGCATCTGAGGTATGTAACACTCATCAAGCTTAATGCAGAATGAAATGAGTTTCACCACATCTTATCATTCAAGGTTAAGGCTACACTGCTGCTAATAATGTTAAGATGACTGGATGCATGTCGTGGGTGGAAAACAGGCGACAAAGTCACAGTCCACCCAGCTGTGGCCTCAAAGAAAATAATATAAAGAAATACCGACACAAACAGGCTACTGAACAGTGTGCACGTATTAAAACCTGTATTCATATTTATAATGAATGTGGACTCATTTTTCTTGTTGAGATAACAATATCCGGAAAACATCAGGCCGGTCAGATTAATATTTTGACTCGGAAACAACAAAGTCCCAACCTTGAAAGGTTCAACAGATTTGGAAAAATAGAAGATTTTATTCAACACAGCAGATGCAAACTCCGAGGAGAGATCACTGTGGCAAAAGACTACTACAGATTTTAGACTGTGGCTTCTGGTTAGCACGCCAACAGCAGAATTCAACATACAAACAATTAGGTTTCATTTCACTTTGAAGTCTAGATATCTACCATTTATTTGGATCCATACTAGCTGTTTACAGCTAATATACCGAAATGTGCTTAAATTAAATGCTGCCATCAAAACTGCTACAGGTACCTATGAGCAAGAGATTGTGTAGGGAGTGCACATATGGAAATCTAGCTCTAAGCAACACATTTATTTCCTTTGTGAATAAATGCACAGTGTGATGTAACAGGGAGTAACCTTGAGGGTGGGCGCCACTGAAACACACTTTTTATACATGGCACAACTCTGCTACCTCGGACCGAATCTTCATCAGCAAAGACATTCAGTTTCATTTCACAGACATACGAGATGCAGCAGCACGAGTGCAGACACCTTTACAATGCACCCCATTAACCGAATCATCTAAACCGCTTATTTACTTACAATCGCAAATGGATCACATGTACCCAAACTGTACATCATAATCACTAATCTTTGTCTTCATTGGAGGCAAGAAGACTAAATTTGACAGGACAGGAAATCTTGGTACAGGTATGGTGAGGTGGGAGAAAGTGAGACTCTTAGATTAGGACATATCTTGAAGGAGAGTATTTTCCATTTATATCATCATTTACCGCCCCAATGTAGTGATTGTATGATGAGTAATGAATACAGTCAGTATTACCACAATTAGTGCTGCAATGCAAATAATATAGACAGTTTTTAAGTTCCCCCTTTGTTTTGAATACTAAAAATGTGCTTTAGGTGGGTTGAACTGAGTTAGCATTCCAAATGGATAGTGGATGAAGTGTAAGAGTGGCCACTGAGCGTGCCATTGCAGGCAAAACAATCTTTCTTTTCAACGATTACAGTTGCCGAGCACATATGCACATCGAACTTCTCAGGAGCTAGTCTCGCCACAGCAGGATTTCAAGGCTTTTCCTTGCAGTTCTGTATTCTGACTGATTTAACGCTCAAAGAACACCGGCACATTAAAAGAAGGCTGCCTACACCTGGTGGATTCATTGCGGGTGCAGGCGCGCGTCACGCTTTCACCTTCCTGTCTGCTCATTCACAATTCCCCCACGCTGGCAGAGTGAGTCATCCACATCCTTCTCTGATAAATCAAGAGGTTATCACAGCAGCGCGGCTATTTATAGAACCCAGCTCCTATGACTCACATCCATTTTTCAGCCACTTTCAAAGTTAGCTCTGCAGAGTTATTTCCAACAAGCGTTTCATCTTGTTCCAGCGTGACAACAAGACTTCGGATAAGGTTCTCTAATGCTGCTGTTCTTGCTCGACCTCTGCCCTGGGGATGAAAAGCTTGACCTGGTCTAGATTTCAGTGCATCTGCGTGTGCCTGAGTGATTATCTGTGAGCTCATGGCGAATGGAAAACAAATGTCAGACAGACACTTAAATGGTCAAGTAACCCTACAAGTCATAGCACAGCATTATCTGTGTGATTGACACTGAAGCAAAAACCGAAATCACCTCATCAGTTTTACATTTGCATTCCACCCCTTGCTGCTAAATAACTCATTGAAGACATGGCCATTCTGCTTGTTTATGTAGCTGTATGTGTTGTGGAAGGTGTATGTTACTGGCTCCTAATGGAGGGCTTCTAGACTGAGAAAGTAAGATTGAGATTACGCCTGGGAGAAACACTGAATATGAAAAATCACGTTTTGTTTGGAGCCACCAAAGTATGCAATACTCTGAATATTGCCACTTTGGCTCTCAGAGGGACAGTCTCACCTTCTCTACTGCACTATCCTGCAACAATTACTCAACTTTGACAAAATACTGTCTTGCAGTCTCTGTGATGATTACCTCTTGAGCAAAATTCAGGCTTCTGCAAGCGGATTTTCCAGCTCAACCAGAAGTCTTGAAGTGGAAAAAAATAAGCTCACCGATCAGTCTAAAAGTCTTTGGAAAATCATCATCACAAGCTGTCATGAAGTGTATCTAATCTTCAGACACTGTTTGAGACATAGAGTTTAAAGTCCTGCATTGTATTGTAGGCAATAAGCTAGCTTTTATTTTAGTTTTTTTTTTTTTTAATTTTTTATAGTTTGAGGTATTTCAAGAGAAGATTTAAATCATCAAACTTGATTTCCTCCAGCATTTCAAAGCAGAGGCGGCCTGCGTCATCTGAAATTAAGACCGTCTCTGCTCATGTCAGAAGAAATGAACACACTTTCATGTAACACAACATAAAACTTCAGAGAAAAAGAACAGGGCTCTTATTCCACCTCTGTTAAGAAATTTCCTGAGGGAAAGTCAAAATCAAAGGTGCTGCCTTCAATTCCTATCCTTGTCTCATGAGTAGGAGTACGAGCGTGAGGGCAAGGCAAACTTTATTTGTGGCGCACCTTTCAAACGAAAGGCAGTTCCCAGTTTCCACTACATAAGACCGAGAATAAATTAAAAGGCAATGAAAGGGAAAATGGAATACAAGAAGATGAAATGGAATCAAATTAAATGAAAAAGGCCATACAAGTTACAGTGTCGTTTCAAAAAAAGTTGCAACAGGTAGATGAGGTTAGAGCAGTTAATTCTGTGCATGTCTGATTACTTTGATAAAGGCTGTTAAGTCTTAATTACAGCTCTGTATGAAATGAAACTCTCTGAAGCTAATTCATACAGAATGCCTTAAGTATTGATCTATTATTTCCTCACTATGCATGTCTTGTCCTGTGCTGCATCGCCTGCTTATACTGACTAGCCTTCATTTTAACAGCAGCGAAGCCAATATGACTCACAGCTGCACTCAGTCAAACAGCAGGACTCCTGAGAGGAGCCCTCCTAAACTGAGCCTGAGTGCGTGCCACTCCAGCACAATGGAAAATCACACCAAAGCGTCGTCCAATATTCGTTTTTAAGTGCTAGGTTTATATGCCGACAGTAAAACGGAGAAAGCATTATAAACCATTTCAGCGAACGCAAAATAGGTCAAAACTAGAGTTCAAAAACAAATTCATATTTTGAAGAGTAGTGGTCCATCCCTGTGCGGTAACAACTGGTATGCTTTCATGCAACTCTTACACATATGTAGGCCTTTTTCTGCAGCATTCATACTTTTTGGAACGGAACCATAGTTTTGGACTCAGTTTAGCCCTTCAGCCACACGGCACATGCGCTCATAGTGTCATCTACTATGCGTTTTTTCTCGCTAATGGGGGAAATGCATGATAGCCACGAGATTTAAACTTTCTTTTTGTCAAACAGGGTTTGCAGCAAACAGAGCTGATTATCATAAAACATGTCCTTTTCTTCTGATAAACGATGTTCTGCATTTAAACCCAACGCACCCAAAAGCACTCACGCATTGTTTGAGATTTAGGTTCAAACCATCCGAATATGTATTTTTGTGCATTATGTCCAAATGAGGTATATTCACTTCAACAGAAACATGTCTTTTAAAAGATCTACTTACCTATACATTACAAAATAATGTCTTTTTATATTTCTAATACTACTGCTGCTGCCTGTAACACCTAAAAGTCCCCTATGGGGGATTAATTAAGTGTTATCTCATCTTAGAACAAATAAAATAATGTTGCGATACCATCTTTTGGAAATATTTGCTCATTTCATTTTGACCTTCTTTTTCAATCAATTAGTGACGTTGTACGCTGATATCAATGTCCCATACAAATAGGAAGTTGCCAGCTAAATATTATCTGTGTTCAAGGGCCTCATTTTCCCAGTTTTTGTGTCTAAGTGACTAATGGAGACAACAATTTTAAAATTAGTCCAGCGAGAGCGCTGCAGCTGGCAGCCACTCGTGTGTCCCCCTACGCACCGTCAATGTCCATCCACTAAAAGTGTTTGTTTTTGCCAGTGACAGGCTCAGATCATTATAACAAAGGTCTGACAACACTGTGGAAAGGATCCCTACAGAGACAGACGTTTTTGTTAAAGAGTAAGAGCTGTTTTGTTTTACCACAGTCACTCTATCGCTCTCACCAAAGCCACCGGACTCCATTCACAGAAACAGTCATTTTATTATCATAAAGCACACTTGATTCAAACTCAACAGAGACAAAATAAAGCTCACCAAAACCATCTTGGTTCAACTTTCCACTCTTCCAATCATCACCAACTCTGGTTCGGTGGAAATAAACTCTTAATTCTCCGGGAGAGAAGTGAGGGAGAAGCAGCGGTGGAAAACAGCATGTAGAGCCAGAATATCTTCACGTCTAAATGAAGAATGGTTTTTGCAGGACATTAAGACTGGAGTTTCTTAAAAGCATAGGACTTGAACAGATTCTATTGGTAAAAAAAATGGTAATTAAATGGTAATTATTAGATAACTCTGGCTGTGTGACTCCTGTCCCTCATACAGTGCTTTCAGTGCAGCAGCCCAGGCCCACACGACAACAACCACTGCGGCACTGCTGCATTTTTCATATCAAATATTCATTTTCATTCACATGAAGTCATTCGTTTTCTAGCCAGCCGTTTGCTATGGAGCACAACACATCTGGAGCTGCCATTTTCACCTTCACCACTGTGTCATCTTAAAATCACTGTGCTGGTTGGATAGCTAGCTACCTAACTAATAATCAGGGCCATTGACTGGCTACTGTCATCACCTTACAGAGGGGAAATGAGACTTGATGTTGCTGTTTCGTGATTATTTTTTAACTCCTCTGGGAGAAGAGAATTTCATTGGTGCTTTGCTGTTTTTGCACTCTTGGCAAAGGCACAGTGGCATTGTGAGATACTGTGGTATTACACTTTGATGTATATTTTAAACCACTGAACAGAGATTCAAAACAGCTGGATCGTTTGTTTATCCTTCTGCAGAGTCAAGCCTTTACTGTATTCAAACGCTCCTTTTAACAGGTGTGCAGTTATGCGGAGCAGTTTCATGATTTTAGATTTGTTGGCAATGATTTTTAGCTGTCAGCTGGGTGAGTCAGACCTCTAGGGCGTCACTAAGTGTCCTGAAAAGAAAAATCACTTACTATAATTTGAATGCATCTCATCAATCTCCTTCTCAGAGTGATTCTTCGAGAAAACCATGACCTGCAAGAGATTCGAATTGACAAAAACAGGCACATTAATGTGCATCAATGAAAAAAAACATATGACAACATTAGAATATTTGCAAAGTCAGAGTGTAAGCTTGGTTTAAGCCAGCAATTAAGAACTGTTTTCCTACTGCAACCGAAATTCAGTAATTCAATTAATTCAAGACATACAGGTGCTGCTTTCCCCTGCAGTTGATTCCTCATCTTCTCATTGGCCTCCAACTCTTTAGCAATGTCCTCAGCTGTTGACAGAGGAAAGAAAAATCTTTATTGCTCTTGAGATCTCAAATATTGGCCGTTACGTGCTATCAAACACATAAAAAGGTTTTGACCCATGGGGACGCTGTTCAAAAAACTGAGGCAAGGCCAGGAAAGAAATAGACAACCTGTAAGATCGAATGAGTTCATACATCTGGTATGTTCATGTCTCACAAAGAAAAAAAAAAAAAAAAAAAACACAAAATGGGCCAAATGCCTTCACCTGATTTTGGGTTCAGGGAATCACACTGAGCGTTGTACATGTGGACAAAGTCCCGGTGTCTTTTGATGAGCTGGTCTCGAGAACCCTGCACTGAGAGATGGCACTCTTTCAGCCTCCTCTTCAGCTCCTGCAGGGAGAGCAGGTTGTACACCAGCTTCCCCATTGGACGCCTCTCCTTGCTGAGGGAGCTGCAACAGACATGTGGACTAGTTTATCTCAGTAATCACCAGATATTACTTGCCAACACCTGATGAGGGCATCTTTTTTTGCTCAGCCGTAATAAACGTCTTCGTCTGGACCAAATGAAAGTCTTCGACATCATAAGCGGAAAAGAATGATGGAAATGTCAACATAATCAAATGTATGACACACCGGCCACACCGGCTGACCTCATAACAAAATCATATTAGCAGATGGGAGTTGCCATTTATCAGCCTGGTGGAGACACACACACACACACACACACACAGACCTCTGCTGACCCACAGTCCTGTTACAGTCAGACGAGGCTATATTATACATTTTGTCTCGAATAAAAGACACTTAGTACAAGTTATTAAGCTAAATAGCAGGAGGAAACCTCCTCATTCAGGCTGGCTACATAAGGCAAGAAAATGAAAAGCTCTGCAATTCATTATTATGACATTGAGGTCTATACCAGATTAAGACTTTACACTGCTACACAAATATGACCAATAATCACCATCACGTCATAACTGCTGTATCATCAATCACACTCGTAAGGATCACACTCTGCAATTATGTCACAGACTGTGTATTCTGCAAGATACTTAGCCAGGATGATGGTGCTACAAATCTAGTCATAACTGCAATTCTATATTTGCTGTAACTCAGCTATTTTTACGCAAAAGCTTTTTAATGTTTTTAAGAGGATTAAATCCGATGTGCGGTTGTATTTTGGTCTTCAACAGAGTGTGCGGATGGAAAATCGCCACTAAAGGGGGCAACAATGAATCTTATGTGTCATCTTCATGACCACCCCTGACTACTTCATAGCAAGCGCAAGCGCAGATCATTTTCAGCTGAACCCATGATGTGGGGACTCTGGGCATGAGGGAAAATGTCATGGTTTGTCTGTCTAACATTCTCGTAGCTTGTCAATAATGCGAACTAAAACTTTCAGTGTTACCTGCTCTCGCAAAGACACGTTGTCCTGCTTCCGCATGAGTCATGCGTCTGCAGACTCTACTCACCCATTCACGTGATAACACACACCCAACCGAACCATATATAACATCTAATCGTTTGTGAAAGTGTTCAAACAGGAGAAACTCTATCAACAGATCGATGCAAAGTGCCACACTTCTCTGCTCGCTCTAAGGTGTAGATAATCTATTAAGTGTCTTGATCTTATATCCCACCTCCCTATAGAGCGTTACATCCTGGGCAAACAGTGCTGCAGTGGGTATTTTACCTCCGTAAGCTTTCCTTCTTCTCTCCTCTGGAAAGACACGTGTCCAGATGCTTGTTGATAAACTGCTGTGACACACTTACAGAACACACAGGGCACTCCACTGCGAGAAGATACACGAGAAGATATCAGTAATGGCTTGATTAAATAAAATGAACACATTTCTGGTGCTATGAGTCACATTTTATGCCGCTGCCAATCCAAACCCCTCCCCTCGCGGCACGTAATCACAAACGGTTTATACGAAATGAAAGAGAAGAAGAGCTGATCTTAAACTGACAGCAACACCTACTGACCAACAGCAAAAGCAAAACAATCCTTTGCTTCAGGAACACACCAGTGTTTCATCCCATTAAGTACATGTTATCACTGACGACTTGCAAAAAAATAGGTTGCTTAGTTTTGGGACATGAGGAGAGCTTGATGTCGTGCCTGCTTCATAGATGTATAGGAAGAGAAATAAAGCAGAAAGCTGACATGTGACATGTCAGTGTGACACAATTAGGTTGCCATAGTTACCATAATTGTTGAGTGATAGAGGTGTTCAATGTAAAGTCCTGAAAATGTGCAGGAAGCTGACATGTGTAAGTGTCATGGTCTGTGGGTGGGTCACGTGTTCAAACAGCAGCAGCTTCTACGTTCTTTATCTGTGGAGGATCAACACCAGGTGTACGTCTGCAGATCCTAAGCTCTGCTGATGTCACCCGATTAGGTGGAGCAGTTTTGCAGGTAAAGAACTGATAGGACAATGATGAAGCAGCTCTGTTATGTGGAGATTCTGCAGCCTTGTCAACATGAATGAGTGCGGTTGCGAGTTTGTGAGTTAAAAAGCCAGCGAGATGAGGTGCATCACATTTCGTGATGGCGGCGTTCTTAACCTACAGAAAGAAAAGCTTCACCTTTGATTACGGGCTTGACGTCTTGTGACGGTGAGGAGGAATGTGCCATCTCAACCCCAGTGCTGACACTGTGTGAGCCGGCGTCCTCCTGCTTGACAGACATCAAACCCTGGATCGATGGCACCTCCACATCCATCGGCTCTTCCTTCACAACCACCGGAAGTTGAGGGGTTGCTGAATGTAGGTCGCCATCATTTGCATTGTGGGTGCGTGCGGTCTGTGTTTTCCCCCGCTGAACACACTGAGCGGCAGAGCTATCGTGCTGGGTTTCTTTAGTGGGAGATGTTTTGGGCCTCTTTTGGAAATAGTGACTCAAAACAAAGCTGTTACACTTCTGGCCCCTCTCTCTGGGAGTTGTGCATTTGACAGCTGAGGCTGGGGTCTTTGGTGATATTGGAGGAGAGTCAAAAGTTGCTTTTGACAACTGCTGCCTGGAAAGTTGAAGAAAGGCAAAGTGCATGTAAATGAGAGCGTGTGCAGCATATGGTTGAGAAACGCAGACAGCCAAGCCCGTTTAAAAAGTTCAGATACATTCAGATTCATAAAGCAGCATCTTCTGCTTCTGGTGGAAAAAAACTAATTAAAGTATAAAATATATCTGTGTGTAAAGTATGTTCTGTAGAGTAACTTAAAGACTTGAGGTCCTCTTTAAAAGCATACTGAGCCCATTAAAAAGAGAAGAGCAGTATGTGCCAATACATTCTGCTGACAGTAAAGTGAGCCCTTTGACGTTAACTGCACCTGCTCAATTATCTCGCTCTTTTTCTACCGAGCGAGAGAAAGTAGACACTTTGGCTACAGTCTTGGAAATGTGGAAAGCAAACAAACGGCAGCTCGGCCATTACTTGGCAATAAAACGGAATCAATGAGGTGTGTGATGTTCTGCTTTCCATATCTGAAACTTGCTTACTGTCCCCATTAGAGCAGGGCCACACATATGCAAACACACACTCGCCAAAAGCTCTTTGCGCAAAGATCATGAAGAAATACGCTCTCCCCCCGCCATCAATCTGCACTGCATACAGCCAGGCATGAATATTACTGATTACAGTGTAGTGCAACAAATTATTTCTGATTCATCCAAGTGCCTTATATTTAGAGAAGGTGAGTAAAATAACGAAAATGTTTGGAAAAGAACCAAAATCAGCGTGAGTGAAAAGTTCTGCCGACCATAAATTTGTATTGCATTGTTTACTTTTAATGATAACTGCACTCAACACAATCTGGATAATTCAAATGTACCATTGCCGTACATTATAGCCATGAGTTGTGACAGTTTCTGCCTCATTTGAGCAAACAGGTTTTTTCCATCGTTTTAGCATGTCAGATGGCTCTAAATGCGACTCTGCCGCAGCACTTTCCTGGCTATTGCTACAGATAACACACCAGCCAGAAGAGGAAATCAGACTATACTTTTAGAAATGTAGTAAATATTTAGTGTGCTGTGTTTGAAATTAGTAACACACATTACACCATAGTTACGCTGGGACAGACATGATGTCCTGATGAGAACTGATGTCATTTTTCAGTGACTTAAAAGTGCCTTTTGTCAAGGAATAAACAGAGAGAAACAAATAGCAAATTACAAATTTAAATAGCGTTCAACATGATCTCTGATCAGGTACTTATTTCAAGGATAAGACAGTACCTGAGTACCCACTCCCTCATTCCAGCATTGGTCCATCGCATAAAACTTATTCTATAACTCCCCTTTAAAAATAAAATTCAGGGCATTTTGTTTGAAAGCCCGATTGATCTTTCAGACCTAGAGTGACGAAATGAGCCAAAAGCAAGTCAATATCCTCTATTTAAATTACACACATTCACTGAATTGAAATTGTCCATCATATTGATCTACAGCATGAGGAGTAACGTTTTGTAATTAGAAGTGGGTGTTAAGTGCAAGGAAAGCTACTACTACTGCACTATTAAAGCTGGCTGTTAGTGACCTTAAACACACGCACATGTTTGTTGACCCACAATCCTTTGGATTGTGTGACATAAAATTTTGGAATCTGGTTATTTTGACCATACTTCTCACAATATACACGATGTGAATGATAATTCAACCCTAAAGTGGAATTTAACATACAGTACTTCAATGAGAGAAAAGGGCAATGTGGCCTTGGTGAATAAATAATTTAAACAGGCATTATAATGTCTCAGTGTACAAGCTCCACCTCTCCTTAGTAAATGAGTTTAGTGAGTGAGGGGAGAGACTACGAGGTAGCTGGTTCCTGCGATAAGATCTACGTGTGGCACTTCGATAGCAGCGAGTGGCCCAGTGAAAGAACCAGTTCTCAGATGTAACGTGCGTTTCAGAGGAAAGGAACTAATCCAAAAGTAAAGTGTTTGAGACAAGTCTATTGTTACATAACAACAATGGTTTATCACTGAGTCACCTATCAAGGAAAGCCATTTTTCAGGCGCTACCTGCTAGACGACAGGATATTAAAAAACAGAGGAAAGAGCAGCAGCGTGGGCCTCTCACTAGTGACAGTGATGACAATCAGAGGGTCTACGATTAGAAGGGAGACCTTTCAGAGGGTTCATAACATTGGAGGTGATTGATGACAGGGAGAAACATCATGGTTTATCGACAGATAACAGCACTCAAACATTATACTGACATTAGCCCAGACACTGGAGGCACAAAGCTGATGATTTTAGTCAGCTTTTTAATTTATTTTTCCCACTAATGAGCAGAAAATGAATGATCTGATTCTCGACAGATGTACATATGAGACAACTGACTGACACAAAAAACTTCCAAACATGCATTGCTCATAAAACTCTGTTTATAGACCACTCTGGATTTTCAAAATAGCAAGAGCAAAGAACAATACAGATCCCTGAGGGGATGTACCTATGCTCTTTTGTCCTTTTGCATTGTTATTTCTTCACTGAAAAGGGTCCACAGAGCAGGGACAACATGAAAGAAAAGAGGTTATGGCCCTAAACCAACAAGGATAAATAATCCCAGGGTTCAGGGCTGTATCACTGCACTGTATCTCGATGTTGTACATTTCACTTTATTTCTCTTTGCAGAACAATTGTGACAAGGTGGGAAAACAGCCCAGAATTTATCTATTTGTCTGCCGAAGACAGCCAAACAGTGCAAGCAGGTGGCTGGCTGCACCCATGTGGCCAGTGCTACCAATAACAGGATACTCAACTCAAAGGAAATGTTTTCCTACACTGTGTCAAATGTCACCAGAGGAAAAAAAATACAATCTAAAGTACCAACAAATTTCCTTTGGACCAGCTCTGGATGCTGCTCCGTATGCCTGCATCCTGCTGTAATGAAAAAATATCAGCCCTAAAGCTACACAACACACACACACACACAAGGGCAATACAAGGAGAACCCTGGGTGACCTCAGCTGATGAAAACAAAATCCCCATTTGATTTACAGAAAATCCTTAAATCAGAAGGAGATAACTGGGAGGCAATTATAAGTGTTTCTCTAAACTGAAATTAGTCCCCGGTGGACAAACCGTAATCTCGTCAATAACGACGGGATCCCCTGAAATGACCACAGAGATCTTTTTTCTCCTCCGTTCTTAGAACCATGACGATACAAACTGGAGGGATGCTCAGGTGACACACCTGCGTTCATGGTAAAGAGGTTTCACATGGATTTTTGGGTAAGCCTTATTTCCTGATCTGTCTTTTTCATTATTCTAACAGTCTGTCTCTGAGGGCAAAATAACTTAAAACAATTACACTGAATAGAAAAACTCCTGTCTGCTGCGGTCGGATGGATCAAAAGAAATCGTGCAGATCCTCGTCATTCATCCGGGCTGGTGTGCAAAAGGCCCAAAAATACTTGGATTTAATAGAACTTAGAGCAGTGTTTAGACCAACAAGCCAGTTGATCGGTGACTCCAGCCTCTAGTGTCTACGTTTGCTGATTTGTTTAAGTTGACAGTTGTGGTAAGGACTGTATTAAAACAGCATTTTCCTCAATATGTATGTTGAATGGTACATCCTGATAACTGTGATGACATTTTGAACAGCTACTGATGCAGGGTGCACTCAAGTCCATTTACAGAAAGTTCTGATACTTTTCACACACATGAAAGCTTAATTGTACCCATTTCTATACTGTGTTGTATGTTACCTTGCAGCTTGAAAGTTTCCGACCAAGTCATCCAATAAACGGTTGTTTCTTAGATCTTGTTCTGTTGTTTGCTAAAAGAAAAAGAAGAGACGAGATGTGAAGGAGAGCGGTCTCCTTTAGTAAATTAATACAACTAATTACAGATGATGGTGATGAGGTGATGACCCTGATCACTAGGCAAACACATTTCAGGGCATAATTATGCATTCAAGTTAAGATCATACTTACTGTATTGCAAACTGGACATATCAGTTTATAGGAAAGAAATTTTCTGATGCACAAGGAGCAAACTGTGAGATGAAACGCAAACAAAGTTTATGTTAGACCGTTAGCCAGCAGCTAGATCATCTAGGTTAATATTCAATGACAATTTGTATTGAACAAACCACAGAAAAGAATATTCTCTTTAACTGTATTCAATCCACTTATGAGGAGGGTCTAGTGTGGCTCTAATACAGCGGCTCATTTGAGGTGCACCCAAATACAACAAAAACACGCTTTGGCAAACTTTTTACGTACAGTTGTGAGAGCATTTAGTCATCATTGAAATATTGAGGAAGTCGAAGCAAATGGGACACCGAAGCAGGGCATCCACATTCTGCAGAAGAGAAAAACCACAGTTAGATAACTAGACCAGTAGTTGTCTGCCAATAACCACAAACGGACACAAAAATGTTGAATATAAAGTAGCTCGGCAATGAGATGCATGACAAGTGCTGAAAACATGGCAGGGTGGAAGCAGGACATTACACAGTGAATAATTACTTTAATGGTGAAACTAAGCATAGACGTTCTTTCTATAATAGAGTACTGTAGTAAATTTTGAAGCATTTTGAAGTCACAAATTCCAAGAAAAAAGCCAACAAATCGAAATACTGCCGGCTGACTGGTGGCTACACAGACCTTCCATACAGAGCTGGTGACTTCCCATAAGAAAACTCAGCCATGAATGTGGCAAAGAGTCTCGCACACATTCCTACAGACGGACACAGATTCCTAAAAATCATCCATTCACTAGAAAATACACAGGAAGTTCTGAAGTCATGGGTTCTGCTAACTGGGTAGAGTCACTTCAAAAGCATTCTGTACTCAATATAAACAACACCTAACCTACAATTAATGCTTTCTCATTCAGTCATAAGTCTGTGTGTTTCGCAACATCTCGCTGCATAATGTGCAGCATCCCGAAATGAGTCAGTGTTACGCGGTATGACCCCATCTGAGGATGTTAAGGTAGCTAATTGTTTGTTTTGACAAAATAGCGTCAATACGTTTTTAAGGCTGTTCCGTTTAACGTAACTTCCGTTAAACATTCAATCACATGAGACATTTTGAACGGGCAGAGTTCCAACTTAGAATCAATTGCGACGTAAACTGTAACGTGAGTTACCTTACGTAACCACTTCATTAGCATAAGGTTGGATAAGTCATGTTTGTTGCCCTGCAGCTGTAAGGCTAGCTAATGTTACGTTAGCGCCTGTGAAGTTAGCACACCAGTCAACGGCGAATAAAGAGCAGGATGCATCACATTCATTTGTATTGTTTCGCTTTGCATTTGTACGATCGTTAGTTAAAGTCCGTGTACTCTGTGGATGAGGCTAGCTGTTGTGATTTTCATGTAGCTGAGACTTAACGTTAGTTGACGTTATGTTAGCAAAACAGGGACATTTTAAAATTCCACTACTTACTTTGAGACACGCGAGGGCAGGCGGTAGATCCGCTTCAATCTGAAAGGCCATGTCCAGCCAACAAAAAGCAGCTATTTGATAAAGTCACGAAACTTTTTGTTTCAGCAGTCAGCAAACCAAAGTCCCGCTCGAAGAGATGCTGGACACGTGTGACGTCATTTGACGACTTCCGCTGTGCAGCAGTTTGAGCTTTGAGCCGTTGTGCTGCGAATGTTTGGCTGGAGCAGGTCCATCACTGACTTGATGGATCTTTTATTTGTGTTTACACAAA
Organism: Chaetodon trifascialis; assembly: GCF_039877785.1. Taxonomy (NCBI): domain Eukaryota; kingdom Metazoa; phylum Chordata; class Actinopteri; order Chaetodontiformes; family Chaetodontidae; genus Chaetodon; species Chaetodon trifascialis. Next base: position 15,983,171 of record NC_092058.1, on the reverse strand, counting down.
TTTTGTATATTACTCTTTTTTTTTAATCAAAAAAAATCTATAGAAACAACACAGGGATAATGAATAACCTGGTGAATTGAATTAAATAGCTACAGCTTTATTTAACATGTCCTATGCTCATTTTCCATTTGTTGTGTCAAATACATGTCAAATACATATCTATTTTTGCATTGTTTTGCCATTTTTCATAACAAGTGATGATGCAGTTAAACTTGGTTATACAGGACATGTTAACATTTCATGTTTAATGATGAATACTGTCAATGAAGACTCAGCAGCACAGCAGTAGAAACAACACATACAAGCTCCAGTAAAGCTGAAGGACCCAAAAGCCATAAAGTCTTTAAAAAGATCACATTTTTTGGTACAGCTGGTGGGAACTAGTTTGGATGAGGGAAAGTTGGCGTAAGACAAGACTTTACCAGATGTTTACATTCTTTTCATTAACCAAGTCAGACCCTCAGAATTTAAACTCTGCTAAATCTAACCTCCAACCAGGAAAATTGAGAGTGGAAAGTGGGTATTCCATAACAGATGACTTACATGTGGTGCCTCGACCGTGACAGCCTTGCTGCTCTTAATTTCAGCTGTTAAATACAAGTGATTCTGGATGACAAGTGTAAGTATGAAAAAGTATGGTGGAACCAGTTCCAAGCTTATCAATGGAAACATTATTATGCCTTTGTGTGTGGTTTTGACAGTGGTTTCCAGGTCACCTCACTCACTGATGGGAAAGTCTTAAACTAAACACTTTCTCCACATTTAAGGCATCAAGGAGTAATCAAAACAGCTTGTCCTTGGAAAAGGAAAATGCTCAGCAGGCCTTTGAGGGGCCTCACAGTCAGTGAGCACATACAGTATTTTCCCTTAAGAACGTTTTACACGAGCAAGCTCCTGCTAAAGGCCCCCATTGACCTTCTTTCTTTAGTCCCTGTGTTAGTTTTACTGTATAGTCATAATAATTACAGTAAATAACTAGGGACCTGCTGTGAGCCATGAATGCATTTTAAATTAGTTCAAATGTTTTCAGTTTTATACCCTTTATTTAATGCTTATTCAGCCCTCCAGGAGGAGCTCGGGCACCTCATATATACTCACTGATGCAAATATAATATTGTCTGTATATGTATGTATTCCATCCATATTTTTCCAGTTGTACAGAAGCAGCTTGTAATTTTCATGCACGAATTTTCATCAAAATGAGTGTCCGAGTAGTGTCTGTGGCCAGGCACCAAGGCATTATCATGCAAATGTTTTTCTGTTGGACCATGTCACGCGTGCTCGAATGTGATCATTCACTCATGTGATAAAATGAATATCCAGAGACATTTACATGCTATAATTAGATTTTTGCTGGTGGTTTAGGGGATGCAACCCCGAAAGCATTTGGTCAGTTCATTCATTTCACAGTTTTTCCCAAAGCATTAATGACTTTTTCACACGCCGTCCATAGCATTTCAGTGTAGTTATTGGGCGTTTATCACAGGAATGACATGCCTTTGTAATAGTCTCCTGTCTGTTATCATCTATTTGAGGAAAGTGTTTTTCATCATTCATTATTTCTTTCGTGTCCAGTGTCACACCTGTTTGAATGCAAGGAAGTGAAAATGTCTCAGAAGTCGATGAAATTGTAAATGTCAAGGCCAATCAGGCTTCTCTATTTCAGTTTGTTCTGACGTCTGATTAGTTGAATTAATTCAGGTGATATTATGATGATATTATGCTGCCCTTCTTCAGTGTGCAAGTTTGTGTATGTGTGAATGAATGTTTGACGTTCGACCGCTTCATTTACTTTTTCTTTTGAAATCACAAATGTGAGGCATGACCAATGCTTTGACTTCTGTGGACTGCACTGAATGACGAACCGCCTGCACTGAGCTGTTTTAAAGCACCACAAACTATCAGCAACTGTGCTATTCTTCAATATTTATTGTAATGCAGAATAGACATAACAGACATACACAGATGAATCATGTAGAATGGACGTAAAGTTGGCTCTGTATCAGATGATTTCAGCTCCAGCACTCTGTGGAGACGTCCTGATGGATTTTTGGGAAAAAAAAATGGGAATTTTAATCACTGTATGCTCAGCCAAGCAGTGATTATATGCTTATATTAGCAAGATGACATGATGTACTGAACGCCTGTGAGACTCTCAGGAATTGTGTTACAGATTAAACCCATTACCAGGTGTTTAATGCTGGGTCTATTTCAGTCTTGAAATGTTCTTTTCAGTGCAGCCTTGTGTTACTGATTCTGTGTGTTCAAGGATTATCTACAGAGCACGAAATGTTTGCTGATATTTTGTTGGACTAAACCTGGCATCTAGTTTTCTTTTTTTCTTCATTACTTTCTAACTCTCTCCTCGCGTGCAGGAAATATTATGATGATACAGATAATATCAAGCAAATCTTGGGTCAGGGATGACTTTCCACCATTATTTCCAAAGAGGATTACTTGCTTCCTTCAGCACACAAGAGGCAAAATCTTCATGTTAAGCATGCACAAAGAAGCACAAAAGAGAAAAGAATGAAAGCAAAAGTGGCCGAGTACTACTTTGTACGAAGTTAAGGGTATGTGTTTGATTTTAAGTTGAAAAGCTATGCAGCAGACCCCCACTCATGGACGATATGTCGAACCACCAGCCAGAGCAGCCTCTGCAGAGTAATATGCCACACAAGGGAGATATCTGGGGGAAATCTTATTCATCTTTTCTTCGGTCACTTGTGTGTCACTGTGGATTAAATCAAGAATCACATATTACTAATACAGTGCATTAATCTCTAACTGAAGCTTCAGGTTCATAATTTTATGCAGCTCTGCAGCAGCCTGCTGCCATTGAAATATGGTTGTAATGATGAGAGCATGCTTTTACAGGCAGCGAGAAAATCTGTATCGCCTTTTTCACTTAAATGTGCACTTAAAACAAATTCCAATGAACACACAATAAATCACTGTCACATATTAATTCACTTTTTAATGACCAGGGAAATATGGACCTTCATGCAAAACTTAATAATCCAGGCAGCATAATGTTGAATGTGGACATAAATCCTGGGATATGCAAAGCTTACAATTCACCCACCGATCTGGTTCATGATATACATGCTGTCAAAGGACTGCACTGTGTATCAGTGTTAACCACTATCTATTCTGCACATATATATCTATCAAATGAGACTCTTAACGAGTGACTCATCCAGCCCTGTCTTTGTGAGGGTGCAGGGCCTGTCTGGGATCTTAACAATGGCTGGAGCTGTGGGAAATGAAATGAGCCAGAGTTGCGTCTGGTGTTAAACAATGGGCTTAAACAGGCCAGACAACTTTGTCCTCGAAGATGTTGATAACAGAGCTCTGTTTAAGTGATTAATTCTTGATTAGTTTTTCATGTGTTAGTTGAGTGTTTCGCTTCTTACATCGTCAAACATTGTGCTTCAGTTTCATTTAGCAGAGGGCAACAATATCCCCTTTAGCATTTTGGATCTACTGATTCAGTGGAAAGAATTTGTAAAGACCTTCAACCACATAAATATTGAGACTGAACATCTCACTCTGAAGCCTGTTGTGTGATTATTAATAGCGCACACATTATTCATTACATGTGACCTGAAATGCTATCTATGGTTCAAATTAATTGAACTTGCAATAAAGGGACTATAATTGACAGATGCTGATATTCTTATCAAAGTCTATATTTACATAATGTATTATACAGGTTACATGAATATTGCACCTATAGGTCCAATCAATTATTGAGCTGGTACACATCCTTATCTGCAGTCATGTCCTTTGAAGGTGCAGGTTCACTTAATTGAAATTTGTTCCAGTTAATTGCTGTAATTTGTTGTTAACCATGAACTGCTAAGTAGGCTAGACGGGTATTCACCCTTCAACCAGCAGCTAACCTTATCACATCAGTTTTGTTATTTATTTAATTATTTTTTGTGATGGGTTTTTGGAATTTCTGCTTGGACAGCATAAACTGACAGGAAGGATCAGAGAGAGAGGAAATGCTGTGAGGCAGACTGCAGCTGTTGACACTTCATGGTACCTTGTTCAAGTCAGTCAGTCAGTCAGTCAGTCAGTCAGTCAGTCAGTCAGTCAAGACACTGAATCTGCATTTCAGAAGCCAAACATTAAAGTATTATTCATGCATTTGCAAAAGCCACGTACTATTCTGCACTGGGTTATTAAACTCACAACTCAGTAACTGAGTTGAGATGGTTTCACTGGTCAACCTTCCAGGAACATTTGTATTAACTGAGAGCGCTGGTTCCCAACCTTGGGGTCCTGACCCACACTAGGTGTCACCAAAGCTTCTCAGGGGGTCACAAGGCTTTATAAAATCTTTATATGAAGGTGCACATATTCACTAATAACTAGCTGCTTATTAGCATGCTTATTAGTGTCATATTGGCCCCTTGTTAGTCATTATAAAGCACTTGTTAATGCCTTTTTATGCATGACCATATCATGAGCACAGTCCCCTCATGCTTCAAGACCACAACCATCGTCCCCCTTCCCAAGAAGAGCCCACCCACCTGCCTGAATGACTACATGCCAGTAGCACTCACTCCAATCATAATGAAGTGCTTTAAGAGAGTGGTGCTGACCCACATTCAGAGCAGCATACCAGACAACCTGGACCCCTTGCAGTATGGCTACTGACCGGGCAGATCCACCACAGACGCCATCGCTGCTGCCCTCCACTATTCCCTATCACACCTGGAAAACAAAGACTCCTACTTGAGGATGCTCTTCATAGACTACAGTTCTGTCGTCAACACAGTCACCCCCCACAAACTCACCTCCAAACTGTCCACATTTGGTCTGCCTCCCATCCTCTGTGACTGGCTCCTGGACTTCCTGACTGGCAGGCCCCAGACTGTCAGGATTGGAAGAAGGACTTCAGCCAGCATCATCACCAACACTGGCACCCCACAAGGATGTGTCCTCAGCCCCATCCTCTACACTTTGTTCACCCATGACTGTGTCGCCTCCCACATGGACAACATCATCCTCAAGTTCACAGATGACACCGCAGTGATAGGACGCATCACTGGCGGAGAGGAAGCAGCTTACAGGAGGGAGGTGGCCAGTCTCGTGTCATGGTGTGAGGACAACAACCTCACCCTCAACACGGACAAGACGAAGGAGATTATCGTGGACATGAGAAGGGAAAGGAGACCACATCATCCACTGTTTATCCGGGGGCTTGAGGTGGAGAGGGTGAGCAGCCTAAAATATCTGGGCATCCACATCACTGAGGACCTCACCTGGACACTTCACACCACACAACTGGTCAAGAAAGCTCACCAACGGCTGTACTTCCTGAGGAGACTGAGGAAGTTTGGAATGTCACCTAAAATCCTCAGGAACTTTTACAGCTGCACCATCAAGAGCATCTTGACCAGTTGCGTCACCGTCGGGTATGGCAGCGCTACTGCCTTGGACCGCAAACGCCTGCAGAGAGTGGTAAAGACTGCTGAGAGGATCGCCAGGACTCCACTGCCCTCTCTGCAGAGCATTTACCACCACGGGGTCCACAAGAGAGCTGCCTCCATCCTGAAAGACCCCACCCACCCCCAGCACGGACTGTTCACACTTCTGCCCTCAGGCCGGAGGTACAGAAGTGTGAAATGCAGGACGTCCAGACTAAAGAACTCTTTCTTTCCCGCAGCCATTAGACTCCTTAACAGATAACTGGGCTACCTCATTCATTCAGCTGCATTCATAACTGCACTGTACCTCACACTTTACTCTCCACTGTGTACTATACTGTTTTTTACAGTTTAGTTCTACCATTTTTGGACTGCACATTTACTGTTTAATTGCACACTTACTGTTTAATGTTTACTTACTGTTTAATGTTTACTTTTACCAATTTGCACATGCTACTGTTGACTGTTTACACCCACCAGTTTGCACATAACACCACTTTGCACTACGTGAATAGTTATTGAAATTATGTATATAGTCACTTGCAATTTCTGCTTATAGCTGTTGCAATTCTGTTCATTTAGGCCATTAACTAAGAGTTTTCCCCCACAATCTCCTTACTGCTGTTCATTTATAGTAAGCAATGAAGTTATACATGAATTATGATCTTAATAACCCAAATCCAATAACCCCTAGAATAAGATATTAAAAAGTGCTTTTTATGACTGGTTAAGAAGAAATGTGATACTAATATGCATGCAAATGGGAAACTAGTTAATGTCATGTGTACATGAATATGAAGGGTGACAAACCCTTTTCAAAAAATATACACAGAATTTATCAAAAAAGAAGCCTATTAAACATTATGACTATTAGAAACAGAGAAAATACATAATATAGACAGAGAATTGTATAAAAAGTTCATAAAATATCAGAAAAACTCATCTCTGATGCAATATTCACGGGGAATAATCAGCTAAAAATTCTACAGTTCTACATCCAGCAGTTATTGTGTTGCTTTTCTCTCTTATGAGTCAGCAGTGTTCACTATTTGGGTTAATTGCACAGTTCATCAGTTGTTCTGTACTGTTATTGTTATACGTTGAATATATGAAACATCCATAAATATGTCACTTAGTCATTGATCATCAGTTTACTCAATGATTGAAGTCCCTCAAAGAAAAAGGTTGGGAACCAACCAAGAAAGCAGTCAATAAATATTTCATCACAGATGTATCAACAACAATTTATATCTGGGAGCCATCGCTTAACCTACAGTATAAACAGCTGTAAGATGAAGGCTTACTGGAACTGATCACATGTGGGTCATTTTTTTTTTTACCAGCATCACATGAACACATATGCAATCAAATAGTCAAAGAGTGATTGGTGATGCGGCATCAGCTCTGCCTCCAGCCTCAGAGCTGGCACCTCTCCTCTTCACAAACCTCACTTCAAAGTTCCATCATGACGGCAAAGCCACATTTGGCATGCCAATTCGAAGACATCATGAATATAATCAAGCAACAATAAGATCTCAGAGCTTTAAGGTGCAATCTGTGCGCATATTTGTTTCAGGCCGTATACCTCTTATGTTATTATCATGTCCGTTGACCTTGTCTGTGCATGTGTGGCATGTCATGTACTCTTTGGTATGATTTGTATGAGTGTAGGCATGAATAATGAAGACAAGCTGGCCGGCCCGTTCTGCGTCTTTTGGCGTTAATTCATTATGCATGCTCTACGCGCAGTACGCTGCTGCATCCCCGCACATCAAAGATACAGCCATAGCTGGAAATGTCACTGAATTCAGAGGTGTAGCCCTCCGCTTTAACCTTGACAGTGTGACGATCATTCGAGTTCCTCTCTGTTCATGCTTGATTAAGCAAGTCACATTGTTTCCTGTATGTACAGAAACTGATAAGATGTTCCTGCTTCTGAATGAGGTCAGAGATTGTTATGAAAATGCATCAAAGTAAAATTATTGATTGCCTTACACTGAAGGGTCTACAGCATAAAGAATTAAGTATTTGAGGGACCTCTGCAGCTCTCTCTGATGTGTGTCTGAAACACTGAGACAGGCAAAATATGAAAAATCTCTCAACTGCAAAGTCCCCGGTCTGAGCCCTCCAGCATTTATACATCATACAAATGCAAGACACCAAAACCCCGACCGACTCGCTGTTAAATGTCAAGGTGATGCTGAAATTCAAGATTCAATATTCCTTTATTAATCCCGCAAGGGGAAATTCCAGTTACAGCAGCACCAGTGAATATAATAGAGAAATAAAAAATAAACATCATCATAAGAAATTATAAATAGTATTTGCATTGCACAGATTATTGTTACTGATTATTGCACAGATAATTCACAGGTTACTTGGAGCAGTTTTTGTTGTGTAGTCTGACAGCTGCAGTAAGGATTGACCTGCGATACCGCTCCTTCACACACTTTGGATGTAGCATCCTGTCACTGATGGAGCTCCTCAGTGCAGTGAGTGTGTGTTGGAGGGGATGGGAGTCATTGACTATCATGGAGGACAGCTTGGCTGTCATCCTCCTCTCCCCCACCACCTCCACCAGTTCCAGAGGGCATCCCAGGACAGAGCTGGCCTTCCTGATGAGTTTGTCCAGCCTCTTCCTGTCAGCTGCTGTGATGCTGCTCCCCCAGCAGACTACACCGTAGAAAATGGCAGAGGCCACAACAGAGTCATAGAAGGTCTTCAGAAGTGCCCCACGCACCCCAAAAGACCTCAGCCTCCTGAGCAGATAGAGTCAAACGCACTGTGAGTTGAACTCATAAAATTCTAAACATGTCATGACAAAGAGTCACTTTACATTAAGAATGTGCAGATGACAATGGGGCAATTTCCATCTGCAGCACATGTGAACGAAAGATGTGGAAAACATTATTCCTGAGGACTGTAAGATGAGTCTTTGTTCCGCTATCAAGCAAAAGATGATCTATTGCCTCGGTGTAAGTAGAAGAAATAATTTCTTCATTCTGGTCAAATTCCCAGATGATTAAGAGAGATTAAGCGATTATTGTCTTGTGCTGTTATTTTGTTAATCTGCTTGCTCATTACAAAGCAAATATTGTGTTTCATTTGAAATCCTTTAAATAAAATGCCCTCCTACAACCATGTTAGGTCAACAGACGACTCCTGATCATGATGATATGATATATGATGCCATATAGCTTCAGCTAAAAAATTGCATTCTCATTTGTGATAATTGAACTGTTATTTTAAAATACAAGCTTTTGGAAACACAAGCTATGAATGAAACACTGCTTCCATTTGTTTACATTGTATTAATTATGAAAATGAATGATCTATGACATCACTGGCTCTCAAGGGGTTTTTGTTTAATGGCATAAATGCTTCAACGTTAATTATTGTGATGTAGCTCAGCTGAAGGCAAAGAGGGTGAAGGTTGAAACAGGAAGTTATGGTAATTTTGTTCTGCTGTGACTCTTACAAAGAGATTATGTGTTACTGAAGAGTTTGCTCTCATTTGCGTGTTAATTACAATGGAAGATAAGACAAATTAGGCCACCAGAGAAGGCTTATGCAACTTATTTTTCAGACCAGCTGTAACATCTGTTCTTTATTGATGAAGCATACCTCATTCTAGGGAGGCATGAAAGAATTTCCATGCCAGCGGAAGTAACTGGAGATTTGTTTGTTGTTGTTTTAATCTTCTTCCTTTCTTTCTAAGTAATCAAAAATAATTAAGAAGGTCATTTGCTAGTTGCTAGTTTAGCCATTAGAGGCTAAGTTCAGGAGGGATCTGTTTCCACTGTTTTTGGAAATAAAAAGGAATAAAAACACTTGTAAAATCTGATCACGCAACACAATCACCAAACAAGGGCATTCCAGAGTGCACTGAGGCATAATGTGATAATTATGTAAACTGAACCTGTTTTCTTATGTCATCCTAATAACCATGGCTTCCTTTCTAACACATAATATATGATATGTGTAATCCTTCCTCTTTAGGTCCTTATTGTTAGTAAAAGCAAGCACTCAATGAATTACTATGACTTAAAATGTCACAGCTTTAACACATGGAGATCCCAGATTGATTTCAGGTGTACTATGGAGGTGTACTATGCATGAATCACAGGTTATACTGTTTGAAAACACAACATGCAAACTTGGTCCCTCCTTCCCAGCTCCACACTCAACCAATGGTTGCTGCCTGTGTGGTCCTGCACCTGATCGCTTTTTAGCAAACCCCAAACTTACCTGCATGCTGTTATTGGCTGGAGGCTACACACCCACTGCCCAAAGGTTGCTGCCCAAAACATCCTGAAAACAGCAAAAATAAGGAAATACAGGCAGAAGGCAGAGTCTCAGCAGATACATACGCCGCCACACACTTGAAGTGGGTCAAAAGTGACCAGTGAGAGGCTTTACTTTTGTATGAGCTTAAACATTAATGGTAGAGTATACCTTTAATGTGTCTGACACAGGACTCTTTCAAAGCACATTTCCAGCTCTGCTAAAGATCTCTACTTGTTAGTAAGAGGTAAACCTTCCAGGCTCATGAAACACGTGACACAGTTGTTTGTTGGTTGGCTTCATGATCTCATTGGACAGTGGTTTCTCAGGTGGAACAAATTGAATTTTGTTTATGCGCCAGCACTGTGAGATGCTGGTGTAACTCTGACCGATGGACTAGAAAGCCAATTTCAAAGGGAGATGTTATCACCTAATTAATGCAAAACTGGCTCGTTCATGATCCGTAAAGAGTAATCAACCCAGTTAGGACCATCTCTGCTGCAGTTACACCATCGTGTGGCCACAGAATGAACTACAGACTCTCAGACTGTCACTTCATTTTGCTTTTCCTGATACCTGGTTTCCATCTCAAAACTTCTCTTCTTCTCTGATCATATAATTATCATTCAACACATTATGTGCATATATAAACATAGCTTTTTCATATTTCACTTATTTTAAATGCAGATTTGGGTTGTTATTGTTATTCTTTTTCCTTGCACTTGCAGTCTCCTTGTTTTAAGTGCCCATATCTGCATTAAAATGTACCAACAATAACAACAACTGAAATCTGGGGTTAGGTGAAAATTTGCCTTTTGATCATTGCCCTTGTATTTAAAAGATGACTGATGGGGTCCGCCACAAACACACAACTTCATTTCATCTCACTGGTTTGTAGTGTGCGGGCTCAGTTGGAAAAAGATGATGTCATGTACTTCCACGCACCAATCAGAATATAGAAATCATGTGTGTCGCGAGATTGTCAGTAGCATGTCCAGGCTTTTTTTTTTTTTTTTTTTGACTTGAGTGGCCCCAGAGGGAGAAACTCACCATTTTTCATATCTACTTTTACTATTATTACAGTATCTTACTTTTTAAACATAAAAAATCATTTAAAAGATAAATATCCTTACCAGTAGCAACACAATAGAGCAGCAATGTAATATAAAACTTCTGTACTTTATTCCTTAAGTCCCAAAAAAGAAAAGAGAAAACAATCAATTTCCATATTTAAACCAGGTTTGTAGGGGATCTATGATCTGCCAAAATGAAAGCAGCAAAAATGCTCCCATGACCTTGTTTATCATCTTACAGATCTCTATGACCTTTTGTTCACAACTGGAAATCCTGATGAGCCTTTCAAGGTCACAAATCAAAAACACGTCAGTCACTGTATCCAGATCACAGAGCGATAATGGTTTTATTTGGATGCAGGGGTTTTCAACATCCAATCAGTGGTATGGTGTACATTACATCACAGGGTTTCAACCAACCAGACACTCATCAACAAACAGCATCACTAGACAAACAATTAAAGAGAAGGTAAACAGTGTGACAGCAACTCACACTCCGGTCCCCGCCACACGAGCAGGCGCTCAGTCTGCTCTCTGACTGCGACGTCCTTTTTGGATGTTAACTTAATGTCTTCTTATGTCAGCAGACAAACAGTGTTACCCATTTCAGCACACATTCCAGGAAAGAAAACATCTGGCGCAACATCACATGTAGGGAAAAGGAGAGTGCACCAAGTGCCTTATGACCTCTGCACGAGGAGGGTCCGGATCAGTCCAACAATACTGCAGTGATTTTGCTTTGAAAGGGAAGGAGCTAAATGAGAAGAGTTACGGCTCAACCACAGCACAGGCATTTCACGCAGATAAAAACAAAAGGATGAAAGAAATATTCTGAGATGATTCTACTGAACTTCACCAGTAGATCGTGTGTACAGTAGTATTTTTTTTTAAACTCTTGTTTTTCAGTGATCACCCAAACACAGACGAGCGTTCCATGATGATGCTTCTGTCAAACATGAGAGGAATATCTTTATACGACACAGTCCTTATGGTAGTTTGACGACTGAGTAGCAATAGAAAGTAAAGATAAAAAAGCAACATCAGTTTATAATAGACATGACAACTAATACAGTTAAAAAAGTAAATATAAAAGTCCAATAAAAATTGATGTTGTGCACAAAAGGCACTCAAATTTTCTGCTCCACTTACACAAGTGTGTATAAGTTAAAAAAAAAAAAAAAAAAAGTCTAGTTAAATATAACGATGATAGTTTCACCTTTTGAAATGTGTGTGCTTTCTTCTTATTTTAATAAACATTTTTTTCTAACGTTATCTTCATAGATTTCGACAGGTGCAAAACTGTAATTCAGACAGACAAATAGAACTGCAAGGATGAGCCCAGCGATCATAACATCAGCCCCAGATCATACTCATAATGCCCATGTCAGGTGATGGTATCAAGAGGCAGTGCCAGCGGGAACCAGCAGAGGGCGTGAGTGCACTGTAAGACTTTAAATGCTGTATTGCCTTTCTCTGGCTGGAGGAGCTCTCTGTACTCCCACCCTGGACATTTATAAATCTGTCTGTGACAAAGAAAACGCAAACAATCCATTTATAACAAGCGATTATTTTCAGTCTACAGCATGTATCTCGGTTAGACTGCAGAGCTGACAGTGGAATCAGGGCCTGCTTCACATGCTAATACTTAAGTTTCTTTTGCTCAATCAAGCATGACTCCGCTTCAATTCTATTTTAGCAACTGCAGCAAGCAGCTTAATTCATCATTCCCAATCCGCATAAACGTTAAAGCCCATTTCTTAAGGAAAAAAACATCCAATATTGATTTAATTTGTGCGTTTTACCAAGGCAAGGCACCAGATACAGCCATCGTTTAACTGCCCCAGAATATGAGTCAGACATTACAGCGCAAAACATGCAGAACAGAGCAGGCTCTTTGGGATGCAGATAACACGGTCTCTGTACTAGGGCTCTCAGAAAGACAAGAGATACAGTAGATATAAACACTGACATGTTCTCTATTTAGTTTTCTTCCAATGAAAAGGGAACAGGCTGCAGTCTGAGCAGAGCTGTATCCATCATAACAAAAACACAGGAAGGAAGGAAACAGCTGTGATATTAGTATGTCACAACTTCTCAGGTTCCTCTGGTTGACTGTCACATCTTAAACTGGAAAGAGGAACTGTGAGAAGACACTTTTCAATTCAGCTTATGCAATAATAAAAATCACCCGGATTAGAATCGAAGAGGCAACGCCTCAAGTTGTGTGAGCTGTGAGAAAAATGGGCGTCAAAAACATAATGTGGAAAACATCTGCTGGGCCTTTGTTGTCTGTTCAACAGCAGTCAGTTTCTACAGCACAGCTATCAAATGCATTCTACACACACGGTACAAGGTAAACAATCTGAACTCTATTTTACACAGCCAGAGAGTATGTTTGCAGTTTACTGAAGATGGTAAAAAGGTGGATTATGATCTCAACAAGTGCCATTCACAGCCAACCCTTTGCCTTTTTCGTCAGCCTGTACAAGATTAACACTTAAAAAATTACTAGTTATGTTATTATGTACAAGTTTACCACAGGACTCCTACATTAGTTGGTGTATTAGTTTTCTGCATTTCATATACAGGACATAGGGAAAAAAACATCTGCCTGCTGTCCAACCATACACGATGCTGGAGGATGAACTTTGTAAAGTTCTAGTGAGTAATATCGAAAACTTCAGAGATCATCTTCATGCCGGGATGCTTTTATCTTCAGGTACAACATCTGCAGTACCAACAGCCACACATGGCAGATTTAAAACATGATACAGTAAGATCCCAATGAGTTACTTTGAAAATTAGGTTTCAAACTAATATCTTATGCTTACAATGACCATATGAGAAAATCCCACATCATTACATCTCTCCATGATGCAAGTCCTTATTTTCTCCAAACCCTGCATGCAGACATATACAGTACAATGTCACTAAGCCGATACTCTGCTGAACATCCACTGTATTATAATACAAACAGAAAGCATGGCAACTTCAAGTAAGTTTGTATGTACAGCCATGAAGCCTGTGACCTAAATGGTTAAACGGACGTGGTATTTCAGCCTGAAAGGTCCACGCCCATCCAGATGAGGTGTTTCATACACATCGGCAGGAGTGACTGAAACATCCGCTGGACGGCGTGCGTTGGGCAGAAACTAATCCCAAATTTCACACAAGTATTGCTTCACTTGCATTCATTACATCTGAGGACGTGGCCACAGAGGTTTGTTGAAACTGAGGTAAAACTGAAATACATGTATTCTTGTACACATTTTGTGTAGTTAAATCAAGTTTCAAAGAGAGATGAGCTTTACGCTATCACACCTCTACGGCTTCTTCCACCGCTTTATCACCATGGTAACAAACTGTAGGCTCGCTTCAGGAGCTTCCTGAATATATTAATTAAGTCAGGCAGAAAACATATCCATATATCCATATCTGCTTTCCAGACATCAGAACCCATTTCCATAAGCTCTCCCCTCATTCGGAAAGCTTTGCAAACCTCCACCTTCCACCTTCGCTACATGGTGCCAGACTTATCTCCGGCATCACTGGACACATTATTAGAAGCAGCAGCTGAATTGGTACTTGGAAACATCTTCTCAGTGGGAGTTACAGCAGGGCTGCCGACCCCTGAAGAGCTGGAGCTGCTCGAGCGGTGCTGGGTGGTAGGAGGGCGCACGGGCCTCATAGGCGGCGGGCGCAGCTGAGCTCCAGCAAGCCGGGCGGAGAGAGCCGGTTTGAAGGTGGTCATCATCTCAGAGGTGGAGCTGCTGCTGCGGCGCATGGCTGCATCCGGGTCACGGATCATAATGGTATGCAGCGGGCTGCCGGGCTCGGAGCTAACTGGGTTCTTCATGGGCTCCAGGGTGTCCAAGACGACGTCGGGAGCCTGTTTAACGGTGTTCTGTCGCTCCAGCTCACATAGCTCATGGAGTGCTGTAGTCATAGTCTTCTCTATGTCCTGGTAGAGGAGAGATGCAGAGAGCAGAACAATCAAAAATAAGAGTCAGGACAGGGAGACATACAGCAGTTAAAATTATATTTAAAGGACCAGTGTGTAGGATTTAGTGGCATCTCATGGTGAGACAGTAGCAGTATGGTCCTGTACATTATTCTCTTGGACTTTATCGGTCAAACCTGTTTGATAAACTTTTTACACACTGAGCAATGACAACGCAACTTTTTAAAACACCTGATTCAATATCCTGCGTACCATTTTGAAATGACGAGTCAAGTGAAAGTACACGCTGACCATTTTATCTTTGGGCTTTGTTTGGATCTAAAATCCTGCAGCCATTAGCTGATGAGGAGACTTTGGTGCTGAACCTTCAGTCCTCTTAAGCTTGTTATTCAGTTCCAGGCCTCTGTGTCCTTGAGGTGTGTCTATCTCCCAGCTGCAGTCTGGCCCTGACATTTGCTCCAGGTCCCAGCTGCTGCTCTCAGATTGACAGCTACATCAGGGGCCCTGGCTCTGTACCAAACCTTTCCAATCCACTTACATGCTATAATTACCTGACACTTCATATCATGTCTGGTACTGAGACTTCAGAGCCATCAAACACAGATATAGAAACATGTGAAACAGAGGCAACTTCGGTCCCATTCATTTTGCCTCTGCCTGAAATGTGCCACTCCTACCTCAGCCAGAGCTTCTGTTTCCAGTGACTTGTGGTCCCCGAGGCTGCTGTGACGGGTGGCCCCTGGTACTGGTCTCAGAGGGTGGCCCTCAGGATAGACTTTCCTGTCTAGGTAGTTGATGCTTCCCGCACTGCCAAAGGTGCCGAGGCGCCTCTTTTCTGGGCTCTCCATTCGACCCTTGCTGATGGACACTTTGTGGGGGCTGCTGGGACAGGCTGCGGCCCGTGGCGGAGTGTCAGCCACTCTGGTTGGGCTGTGGGTGTCTGTTCCGCTCCGGCGACGTGGGATTGCGGCTCCGTCGGACCGTAATCTTACCCTGTAGAGAGGGATCAGACCAACAGGCAAACAGGAAAACTCAGAAACAGAGCTCAACAGAGCTTTAAAAACAAGAAAGGTGTCATTCCTCATTGTACCCACCTCCCCATGACTCCTCCGAAGTTGTAATCAGGTGATTGTTCACATGGTGACGGCACATCATTTTTGGATGAACCCTTATCGTCCAGCAACGGTCCGCTGCTCGCTTCACTATCTGCTTTCTGGCTGAGGTTATCTGAGAAAGCATCATCCCTGAAAGAGCAGAGACACTGCTGGTGAGCATAAGATACACACACAAAGTATGTGTACATAGAAGCAATCTAATACTACTTTTGTAAGAAATACAACTTGATTCAACACAACAGCATCAACAGCGATGATGATGTTACTCACAGATCTTGTACCACAATGTACTGATGCGGAATAAGGCCATCCACACCATTGTGGCGGCCCTCCCACCAGTCCTCAGACGCTCGGTGATACAGAAGCAGAGAGGCTCCCTTCTTGAAGGACAGCTCCCTGGGAGTGCGTCCCACGTAGTCAAACTTAGCAATGGCCTCGATCTGTTCGACCTCTGGAAAAATTAACAGACCAAGAAACATCAACAAAAACAGCACAATAGGCGATAAACTCTTTCTTCCCTCGACTTGATCAACAATATAATCTTATAAACTGAAATAGGGTGGATTGACATGGATTTTGCAATGCTGTCATTATCGTGATAAATGTTTTAGCTTAACAAAAATAACAAGCTTTACTATAGCTATGATCACATAGATAACAAACAGGTGGAGGGCTATGCACACACTCATAAAACCATAGTTACATCCAGTCCAGGAAGATGTGTGAAGTTGTGAACAAGACACACCAGTTACTGGCTGAAAGAAGCAACACAAATGTCTTGATCTAAACAAGAAAGTGAAGACCAGTGGATTAACTTGATGGAAACAACAACTGGAAAACATTTTACTTCAGGCTGCTTTGAGGGCCAATACAAAGCAGGATTCACTTCAAAACTGAAGCTCAAGGATGGACCGATACTGGCTTTGAACTAAGAATGTGTATGTTGTGACATTTTTATGTTGCTTTACTGTTTATTTTGCTGGTTAGCCTGTTGAATTTGACATCAGCATGTTCTGTGGCTAATGTGGCCAGCACCATCTATTATAGACCCACATGCTGGAGCAAAGTTGGTGTATTTTGGAATTTGGGAAATTGTTTTTTCATGTGGCTTTCTGTGTTTTGCATAGCCAGAGATCAGGTTATCTCCACACTTCATACTTTATATTACAAGCTCAGATGGCTTGTTACAGGAAAGCCTCCTCTGCTGTGTTGGCATGTGTCTGTTGCTGCTGTATGTAAATGTACCTGTTAGAGAGGTTCTGTGGTACACTGATCATTGTACTTATATAATGCACTTTTGGAGACGCTGCTGAGATCATTAATCCTACTGCTCGTCTAACTGAAAATGAATCACATTACAGTTACAACTTAACCTACATTATAGGGCAGGTTACTCCTTCCAAAACACATAATTTCCATTCCTATTTTGAGCCAATGAACACATCTGTTGTTTTAATAATTCTATTTCTTTTTTTTTAAATATGTTCTCAGACGCTGCCAATTGAGTGAAAATAAGTAGAATCGCATTTCAAGAGAAATATCTTTTTTATTTTTGTGCCATTACCGTAAAAAAAGAAAAAAAAAATACTGTTATATAAATGCATGGAAAATAAATATTTTATAACACATCTAATAAAAGAAGGTGATTTTTGCCAACATTTAAAAGGAAAACCTAGTCTCGTCTGTGGTGCATTTCAGCAGGACAGCCAGCAGGGGTCAGTCACAGTTAACTGTATGGTTAGCGTCATGGGTTTTATTTTGAAAAACCTGCCGGGAGGGCTACAAAGACAGTTAGAGAAGATGAAGATGAAAAGCATTTCTCTTCAAATTTGGTTTCAATCATAAAGTAATGAAAATATAAAAGCACTGTTATCACAACATGGTTGCTTAGATCTTAATTTAGCACCAACTTCTTTTTTTTCCATAAAAACTGAACTGCTGCCAGAGGACACCAACTGAACCAACTACAAAAACTGCAGTGCAACACCAGAGCCCATAACGTCATATGAAATTCTCCGTATTGAGGCCAGCAAGAGCAGATTCTGCAGCAGACAGCCAGCCTTTGTTGTCTTCTCCAAGCGAGAGCAAGAGAAGGGAGAAAGGGTCAGAGCTCATTACAAACGCAGCCAACAGCACAGATGAAGCTCAGTTACCCCCGGTCTGACCTGACACACTCCACACTTCACAGACCTGTTCACTGACTCTTCACTGACGGCACAGGAGATATTATTCTGTGTATTATATGTGTTTTGGCTTTTGTGCCTGGCCCAGTTATGTATTCAAAGCTCAGAGGAGAATTGGGGAAATACTGCACAAAGGAGAAAGTCCCAGGAGAATTGCTGACTAACACTGAACAAAGAGCGAGCCGGGGAGGAGGGAGAGGGGGAGAGAGAGGAGAGAGACTCACACACACACACACAGAAAGACAGATCAAAGAGGCAGTGCTGCATGCCAACACTGTTTACTCAACTTGCCTTCAGCTTCAAAACATCACATAAGCCATTGCAATCATAAGCTGTTGCAGTGCAAACCTCCCTAACCTCTCAGTCAAAAGCACTTAATAAGAAAGGTCAGTCTGCATGTAACGCTTTCATATCCACCAAGTCTGCTAAAATCACATCACATATGCCCTCATGTGAGGTCCATGCAACACTATTTGCCGTGAAATTCTCTTAAAATGATGAAACAGCCAGACAGTAACATCTATCAGACAAGTTATTTCAGTCTTGTCTCTAACACTATGGGAGAATTAGCCTCGGCTTAACTGGAGCTGCTGAAAACTGCTTTTGAGTGCATTGTTAACTGAAATGGTAGCAACAAGTCTATATATATACTGTAGCATCGGAGAAAATAATGGAAACATCTTCCCCTAGCTGATATTGACTACAGTGCACATAGGCAAGCTCAGCAGTTCACATGGCCCCTAACATCAGCTGCAGTAAATCAGGAAAAATGGCCCGCGTGAAGAAACAAGATTAAGAGCCATGCTGGGGCTCAGTGAGGCTGCATTTAGCCACAGTGGTGCTTTGAGCTGAGAGGTCAGCATGCTACCATGCTCACGGTAACAATGCTAACATGTTGAGGTTTAATGTTTCATGTTAGCAACCTTAGTTTAGTGTGTGTGTGAACCAGCTGGTACAGTTCAAAGAGGTGCGCTGAGGAAATGCACCATACGTTAATGCATGTATGTGGGTGTTTGACCTGAGGATGACTCTGGACGGAAAGCCGACATGCTGGTGCTGCCAGAGGTGAAGTCAGGGGATCACTGAAGACAATATGATTCATCTGTACTAAATTTCAATGTAATCCATCCAATAGCTGTGGAGATATTGACCCAAAGTGACGGACGACAGACCAAATCTGCCATCCCTTGAGCCAAGCCGCATGGCTAAAGACGTACCTGGATAATACACAAAGGCCATTCATAAAAAGATGAGAAATGACTATTGTGACTATGACTGCTACACTGACCTTCATCACTGGTGTGTGGCTCTGTTCCATTGTCAGCCTCGTCAATAGTTCCTGGTTCGCTGTGGGGGCTGTCACTGTGGGAGCAAAGTGAAAACTCACTGATACGTAGACACTGGAGCTCGACACATATTTGACTTATGAGCCGGTGATTAGATGATAAAGTAACAGCCTCTCCTCTTAAACTCACATCAGAGACAACAGAACTGTATCTCTGCTCACATGTTAACCTCCTGGTCCAGCCAGTACTCACCAGTACTCCTCCCCTCCAGTCATGCACTTCTCGTACACTGGGCCGTCCAGCTCACGCTGGTTGGGAAAGATGACCTCATTGTGGACGATGATGGTCTTGATGACCTCGTTAACATGTGCCTGGCATGCTACAGGATCCTGTCCGTCCGGGATGGGCATCAGGGTCGGACCAAAGCAGATTGCCAAATTGTATGAGTCCATCATGTTCTCGTCGCTGTACTGAGAGAGACTGAAGGAGAGGACAGGAGTGCATCGTGTTTATTCCTGTGTATACAAATGACTGATGGAAGCAAACTTAAACAACATCAGATTACATAAATACTGTATGCATAGATTAAGTGTTAGCCTAGGCTACAAAGGCTTCTTCTTTGTTCACATCTGGATTATAGATTATGTTATATATAGATTGGTGAATATATGAATAAAGCCTTGTGTTTTTATTTCACCAGCAGACCAGGAGCAACATTAACATTCATATTTCTGGCCACCTGGTGAATGTAAGTCCAGTACTCCCTCTCCTTAAAGCTCTGCTTTTGGTCCCTACCAACTACTGCTAAACACTCTATGTTCACCAGCTCGCTGCTAAGTTTGTCTATTTGTCGTTTTGCTGTTGGGCAGGCACCATATCTCGGGTTTAAGAGCTTTTCGCTGACAACGGACTGAACCTGAAGAACCTTGTGCTGCAAAACCAAAACGTTGAGCTGAAAGATGCTATAAAGTTACTTCGACATGAATCAGGTGATAATTCTCTGTGGGTTCATCACATTTGTGACCCTCTTCACATACAAGAAGTCAAGGGAATTTTATCTATTCAGACTAATGTCACAATCAGAAACTTGCCTCAAGAGCTTTAGAGTCTGTACGACACCCTCTATCCTTAGGCCCTCAATATGGATAATGATAATTAATCATGTGGTCTGATGTTATTGTAGAAATATTGATTACAGCAGCTTTAAGTTAAGAAATATCACTGTGATAATGCATGAAAATTAACAATGTAGCAGAAACATCTCTTACAGTGTCACTGGCTTCAACTGAATTCAGCTTTGACATACAGCATTACGCGCTTCATTGCACAGCTTAGTTGCTTAAAAAGCACTCTGATCAGCCAGCCCCTTAAACAAATCGATTTAGCCAGCACACACACCACAACCCACTCTTGCTAACCAAATCATTCAGTGCTGCAAGAGGAAGTCACAATCGGTCCTTGCATGTTATCACCAAGCTGAGGCTGAACAGTGAAGCTGCAGCTGTAACAGCTCCAGCAATGAAGGGGATACAGAAGAGCAGAGTGAGAGCTGGGGTTTGAAATCAAAGCCTTTGTTCTGCAGGCAAACGCAGAAAAAGGAGCATTAATAACGTCCATTATAAGAGGACAGGTATACTGCTTCACTGAGGCATGGGTTTCCGAGCACATAAATAACTTCTCAAACACTGCAGACGGATGTGGCAGTAAATAGCAGGTTGTTTCTTTTGTCGGTATATTTTTGGAACTTGTCTTTTCAGCTGACTGTAGACACTCAGTGTCTGGTTTCTCCCTATAGAAATGCACAGATAAGCTATGTTATGATTAAATTACATTACTGTGCAAAGAATAAACTCATGTCTACGTGCTCTTCTGTATCCACCAGCATCAAATGTAATATAAACCAGCACAAACTCACTGATTGAGAAAAGCGAAAAGGTATCTCATGACGATTATGACGGTGCGAGGAAGAGTCACAACGATCTGCTGGATGTGATGCGCTCTCTCAGCTCCAGACTCCAGCTCTGAAACACAAAAGACAGAGGCAGACAGGTGTAGTAACAGGGGTTTACACTGCAATAAACCCGAGACAAATACAGCTTTTAAACTTTTATACATATGAGCACTGATCCTACAACATTGCTGACCACTAAAATATAATATAAAGCAGACCCTAACAAGGAAAAGTGATCAAAGTGACTAAAAGCAAAAGGCAGAAGACATTCTGAGGACTGTCATTTGACAGTTTAATAGATGCCCCCTCCTGCCTTTCAGCAGACCTCTAAGGCCCGCTGAGTGATCAAACTATTACTGTAGAAACAGCGGGGAAATGATTCTGTGGTGAACTCGCACACGGCAGCCTGATGTAGCCCACACTCTCCTCTTCCTAACTGGCTTTCTGTTAAATATCAGCCAGAGAGCGCTGGTGTTAAGATTGCTTCCATGTGCTGCTGGCATGCCTTTCTCCTCTTCGGTAAAGCTGAGTTTCTCATAAAGCGCAAGGTGTGTTTTCTCTTTTCCTGTTTGACCAGTCCGCGCACGACTGTGATGGATTTGACTATTTTCTGCTGTGTGTGACTCACTGATGGTAGAGATGAAGTCCAGGAAGCGCTCCTTTGGGAAGAGGGGGTTCTCCAGTCCTCTGAAGTACAGCTTCAGCACGCCTGCCACCGAGTTGATGTCGTGCTCATTCTGGTCATCGATCAGGGGATCTTCACCTGATTGAGAGGAACACGTGTGACATTTGATATGTATATAGTATTTGTAGCATGAAAAATGGCAATATAGTGCAGTCTACCTTTGACTCACCTCTCTCAAATGAGTTTTTAATATCATTGACTTCCACCTGTGATCCTGGCACACGGAATATGCCCTGCTGCTGCAAACCTGAAACAAATACAACCCAGAATTTGGAGACTCAGAGTTACACTAGCGACCATTATCTCTGAACCCCAGTGCCAGTTCATGAAAGTCCATTGGAAACACATAACACAGAGCAGGAAATGTAATCTAGTAATAAAAGGGAGATGCGTGTTTTTCCATGAGAGGGCCCCTCAGTGAGGCTGCAGCATATGGTTTCAGTTACAGTGCTCCTAATCAGTTTTCTGGAGTTTCATTATGTCCAGATCCAGAGGAAAGGCCTGCAGGCTACAGCAATGAGCTGAAGACAGATGTGAAGGTAGACAGGGAGGAGTTATAAAGCAAGTGGGGGAGGGGGCTGAACTGACTGAACAAAGAGCAATGGGACTTTCAGAACTCTCCATGTGTGATCTATTGTTATGAGCTTGTCAAATCACTGGCAGGCAGCTGAGCACCTCAGGGAGGTGGAGAGCAGAGCAGGTCAGTCTCTCTACCTGCGGCTATTTGCTGAAATAGATCGCCTCGTCCAATAGCTGAGGGAGTTTTCGAAGGACTTCGCGGCTCACTTTCTTTTTCTGCCCTTTCATTCAGAAGTAGAAGACACAACGACATGATACCAGACTTACCGTAGAGATTGATGTATCTGATGCAGCTTTCAACGACAAGTGGGATTGGTTGACCTGAATCCTGGAATGAAATGATGCAAAATGAAAATATATTACAAGACACATAATAACAAAAAATAATACATGGCTAAAAGAACAATGTGAAGTATTTTGTGTAATTTTTGGGTCACTTTTATACAGTAGCATCATCTTAATAATGTATTAAAAATACATTTCAATACAAATTACAATTTCCTGTTCTATTTCATATTAATTAAAGATATGCAAGACAGGAGAAGTCTAATGCTCCATTTCACCACAACAAAACCCAACACTTCATAAACATCCTGATGCCTCATAAACATTTATTAGGCACATCTCATGAGCATAGGGCAACCAGATGAGGAACAGGGGCGCAGGGGGTCGGCGTCGCCTCCAGTTTTTCACGCTTAAGTGTCAATAAACAGCAAAAGATGTTAAAGTGAAAACTCAACATTAAAACTAATCAGTTTGTTTATGAAGTCAACTTTCTGTCATTAGGAAAAGAAACACAATGACTGTTGTAAGCAACAGAGTGTAAATCATTATCACATAAAATTTATTATTAAAGTTATTTTATTCATGTCATCACTGCAGTGCTTATCGCATCTGTCTGCTTCTCTGAGGCAGCCTGCCCACAGCACTAAAAAAAAAAAAAAAAAAGCCATAATTGAGAGTCGGAATAGAGCCTGTCTGAAGGCAACACCAACACAATGTCTCACGGCGATCAGTATTTAATGTCTAATTCGGCTATAGCTTTAGTCTAATTTTTGGCACAAACAGGACAGGATTTGGATTCTGGATCACTACTTGTGATTTGGGACATCTGGTCACCCTCCATGAGCAGTGTAAAACAAACAAAAACACACAAAATACAGTACAGGTAACAGTTATTACTGACCCCACGTCACAGAATTCAAACAGTTGTGGAAACTAGTAGCATGCAAGTGGAGTCTGAGCAGAAGCCAGTACATTTCCACGATTAGTCTGAAGGTTTCAGCGCCCTTTCACCCTGACCTATAATCTCCAACAACAGAGGTACCTGAATGCGGGTACGGGCATTCCTTCTTCCTCTGGGACAGAAAGCAGCAAGGCACAGAGCAGCAGAGGAAGAGAGGGCAGACAAGCACAAAGTTAGAAAAGCTCAGATGACGAATGACCCCTCTGGAGGTTAAAGACAGCTAAGCGCAGGGACTGGCGATAGGAAAGCTACAGAGATGCAGTCAGGGGTACAGTGGGGGACAAAGCAGACCCACTGCTATCTCCTGCCTGTCAGTCGTCTAAAGAGTGACTGGATTTAGAAATAAAGCCAGAGATGGTAAATTGTTCTGGAGGGGACAGCTGACTGCTGCTCTTTCTGCACCAGCAAAGCCACGGAGGAGAGGAGGAGGATTAGAGGTTAAACAGAGGCGTTATATCATGATCGAGGGCAGCTGGAAGAGGGAGGAACAGAAGGCCAAAGTGAGGAAGAGAATGAGAACGAAGGCTCTAGATGCCTTCCCTCCTAATCCACGAGGGCCGCTCAGTCACACACCACCAACACAGGGTACCTTGATGAAGGTCTCCATATTGCCGTTAAACAGCTTATGGTTATACATGGAGCGAGGCCTAGGCTTCCGCATTTTCTGTGGTTTAGGGGGAAGGGTGGGGGGCCTGAGAAATGATGGACAAAGGGAACAAAAAGACCATATTCTGTGAAAACTAGAAGCAAACAAGTTCAAAAAAAGGTTAAAAAAAAGTTGCTGAGGCAGGGCACTTAAAAATTCTCAGTTTAAGTAAAGTCATAGAAGAAAAGAAGATTTTTTTTTTTTTTAAGAGTTGAGAAAAACCCAAAGTGAGAAGTTTCATTACAGAGGTCTTTTATCATCGGCCTTTTAATTACTGCTGAGGGGTCGGGGTACAAGACTCTCGGCCTGGATCTTCAATAAAACACTTAGTGACTTACCAAACACAAAGCACAGATTAATGAACATCATTAACAAGGCCGGCAAAATCTAGCCAGCCAATTAACATGTCATGTTGTCAGAGAGGAGACAGATACTAGAAAAGCAAGCAAATCATATGTCGATACATGTTGGAACTAATAATTAGATGATTCCTCACTGAATATACCAGAAATGCCCCCTGTGTCACTCAATAATATATCAATAATATATATCACATATAAATGCAAAAATGCAATCAATGATTATCCAAACCTATAAAACATGCATTCACATGTGCTTACACAGGAACATGCAGCACAACAAGTTCAGCAAGATGCAACTAAAAGTTATTTTAATATTCATGAGAGAAAACACAATAGCAAAATGTTAAAAGACAACAGGAACTACACAACCAGGGCCAATTTATGCCAGTTCTATCGATAGATAGATAGATAGATAGATAGATAGATAGATAGATAGATAGATAGATAGATAGATAGATAGATAGATAGATAGATAGATAGATAGATAGATAGATAGATAGATAGATAGACATCTACATGTATATAGATTTAAAAGACATAAATGATTCATTTATGGGTGTTTTTTTAAAAGAATTATTTAAATATAATGCAATGATCTGGAAAATGGTATAAGCAGATGCTTCATGGTTGAAAGACAGGAATCTCAAAGGGTTCGTACCTTGTAGTTCCACACTCGGCTCTTTCCCCTGTGGAAAAAGCACAAGAGGGACATGTTACATCTTTGTGGTACATATTATACAGACGATATTATACAGGCGTCCAGCGTCACTGAAGGCTTTGATGACACACAACATGACTATTGAGAGAGCGATGAATGGAGCAGTGCTAACACCATTCACTGGACAAAGCCATTGAGCAGTCGTTGCTGAAACCTCAGGGGACCCAGAGGACCCTGTGGGCTTATAGACCTCCTCTCAGAGAGAAGAAAAGGGGGTGGCGGCTGCAGTGTGTGCATGTTGAGGAGGGAGGGGTCAGTCGGTGGTAACACTGGGCAATGTCTGTGCTGGTTCACTGAGCCTTTTGTTGTGGGTTTCCAACAACACACGCACATGTTATACATGTATATACTAAGAAAACACAGTCGTCGCACTCAGCTATACCATAACATGCATCCTTAAAACAGACACAACAGCTCAGTCAGTTAATTCACTGCTTTTCTTTACGAACTCAGAGTAAGAGTGTGTCGTTGTCTGCCAATAGTTCAGTTTCCATCCAAATGTTTTTCAAATTGCAACCAAAAGAAAATGTAAACAAATGCTTGTTTTCATCCGCTACTGTTACGCGATTCTTAGGAGTCGATTCATGAAGATGAGCAGTAGGTGGCACCAATTCTCCAGTTGTAAAAATATCATATCAATATCATTTTGTCATTGTAGAAGCAGAGGGCGCTCCACCACAAGATGATGTCATGAGGTCAAAAATACAGAAAACACAACGGAAATATGACGTTTCTGTTTATTTCATGTGTTAGTGTGAGGAAGGTTACATCAGATCAGTTTGGAGCCATGAGGAGACATTTTAACCTTCAGAAACAGCTTCTTCTTATTATTAGTGGAAGCAGCTGATCAGTCATGTGAGGTTAATGCTTGCCACATCAGAACTTATTCATTCCATTAAGCACGAAAAACACGTCAAGCACACATACAGTGTTTTTGCAAAAGTGAGGACGTTGTTTCCCAGTTTGCCATTTCCACCCACCTTCAAAATGCATGTCAAAAAGACATCCACTGACTGGATTATCAACTGGAAGGGAGTCAGTGTACAACAAAAACGACAACAGCACCAACATTATTTCTTTGCTCCACCTGACAATGGACAGAAGGAGCAAAGGCTAACCCATTTCGAACACATCACTCTGACAGATGGGACAAGGTCTTTGGAGCAGTCATGTGAAGAAACAACAGCACATTACTCAGACATCATTCCTCCGAGTGATAGCCCTGTCTCCTGCTGACCAGCCAACCTAAAAATTACGCCCAGTTTCTCGAGCATACGTTGATTTTCCCCTAATTTCATTTCCGAAAGTGCCACAGTCCCTCAGTGATAGAGAGACATGTATTCTAGAAACATAAAAGGTGACAAGTACAAACTGAACGAGGGAATTGGTGACTCCTTATCTGGGAAACAAGAGCTGGCAGATATCCTCGCAACATCTTGCCTGGCGCCAATGCTTGACATTATGTTTTTATTAATACATGCAGCAAGATGTAAACGCCATGTGGCACTCAACAGTCTCATCGTGTTCCCTCCGTCATGCTCGCAAACAACCACGCACATACACAGACACGCCATCCTGGGTGTGAAGCAGCAAGATAATGAGCACGACGCAGCCCTGATTGATCACCTGAATAATTAAACATGGGTGGTACCTGGAGACGCCATATGCTGCATTCATACACTCTGTCAGCTGCTCCACTGTGGACATACAAACAAATCTGTCCAGAGATTGACAAGAAGTACAATGTGGGTGTAAAACTGTAAAAGCACACTGTTTGCCATAGAGCTCAGAGTGGAGGACTTCTTGAGGTCCAGAAAGCTTGATGGAGCAAAAAAAAAAAGATTAAATAAGACTTGAATGAATGAATAAATGAATGAATCCAAATTGCAAAATCTGGAAGTATGCATGTGTGTTGCAAGGCCTCAGCTGTCTGCGCCTGATGCACTTTTCTATTAGGTGAAGCCCTGATGCAGGAGCAGCTGCAGAAACGGGCCTGGAACTGGTCCTGCTGATTGATTGGGCGTAAACCGTTCACGGCTGAGGTGACAAGGGGACCCCTGGGGAAGGGAGGGGCCGAGGGAAGCCTTTCCCTTACTGCCTGGAAATGGAAACCCTCCCTCTGGCTACAGCATATAGAGACTAACCGGATAATGCTTTAACCAATGGAGATAAGTAGAAAGGGCAATGGATACCTCAAAGTGGATGTGGTCTGCTTTCGGTGTGATAGTTTTGAATATTAACTCTCATTTCCTCCTCTTCCTTCCTGCTTCCATACACAAAAATCAATGTCTATGTAGCCTCCTATAGCTCATTCCCTGCTATTTATTAGATAAGACCTGCACCATATAACCCTCAAGGCAGCAATTTTACAGAGCTGTGGCTGGACTCCGTGGGTCACAATGACAGGATGAAACACTAAGGTCAGGCGCACGTTATTTAAAGACAGATGAAGAAGAGAAAAGACTCCTTACCTTCACCCAGTGTCTGCTTCAGTAAGTCATGCTTGGCCTGCAGCTTAATGATGAGGTTGCTGCCATTCAGGTACTCCTTGAATTTCTAGACAGAGAGACGAAGGCAACAATGAGTGAGCGGGAGCGTTAATCCAGTGTAACATGAGCGTAGTCAAACAATTCAGCGTCGCTCAAATCAGCGTAAATTCAATCTGTTCTAGTTTCGATTTAATTTCTATTTTCAGCTCAAGCGGAAACAATGTCTGACGGCTTGATTTTGAAAAGCAGTGCAACAGCTCGTCTCAATTTGAATTCGTAACAACCCAAAAGAGAGATCAAAATCAACATGAACTCACTGAAAAGTAGAACATTTCAGTCTCCTGTTGGTTCGCCCTCCTCTTGGCTACATTCAGCTTGCTCATGTAGGACTCGGAGGCCACAGACTTAATGGATTCAGTGGAGCGACTGTGTTGGAAGGCATCCGACACGTCAAAGTCCTCTACTGTCAGCATGTCCTGCAGCGTTTGCATGGTGGCATCCAAGGTCTTTCTCACCTGCACAGATGGGTGAATATACAAAGGAAAGAAGATGACAAATGAAGCCTCATATCTTACTCTGTCTTGGTCATATTTCCCTTTTTTAGGGAGTAGAGGCAATTTTTTTCCATGCCTTGACGGATCCAAAGTAACTGATGACAGTTTCAAGGACGAGAATGAGTGATTTACGGCACTAGAATATTCATATCAAAGACAAATTGACCCTTGAACAATAAATGACCTTGGATTGCTCTGAAATGACATCGAGCAGCATCTAAATGTCATCCCAGAGCAAGCCGCAGGTCAGGCATACATCAGACTAAGACATGAAAATGAAGAGCATCTGGCAAAGGTACAAATTGGTCGTGAAATTACTGAAGGAGGCTTTTTGTCTAGGTCTGAGATTGATAAAGCTCATTTCCAGTAATGGCATGGCTCATACATTATCCTGCAGAGCACAAGACACGGGGAGACAGGGAAGAGACAGAGCCATTGGCACAGGAGAGTCTAACAGTCCCAGTTATTATCGCCTCCATTTGCACCTTTGTGTCTGCACCTCTAAATGAGAAAGCCTTCTCTTCATCACACAACAATAGACTATTTCATATATAACTTCATAGGAAAAACAACATTGGCACCATGACAATCTAAATATATTCTCAGCTCCCACAGAGCAGGGGTCACTGGAGGGTAATTGCAATGAGAACAGATGGTGATGTGGCCCTCCTACTTGGCTCTGGGGAAAATGAGACAGGGCCTTCTGTTTTGGGGGGGTGGGGCTGAAGGTGGCGGCTGGACAGACACAGAGCCATCATAAATCCTCACCTCTTCGTTCTCAATCTTTAGCGTAGCTAAGCGAGACTGCAGTTGGTGGTAGCGCATCAGGAGTTCAGTCTGGACGGGCTGCTGGGCGCTCACCTGGCACACCTGAGGAGGTGAAACGTAGGTAAGAACCGACAAAAACGATCCTTCTGAAGCTTCAAGAGCCACTTTGTGAAAACACATTCTTCAGAGTGCTGCAGCATCTCACCTCATCTCCCATGTGTGGCAGGTACTCAAAGCGCATTGGAGGGCAGAACACCTGGTTATGCATATCCATGATCTTGTGCTTGTCACTGCGGGAGTCCAGGTTGTCCACTGCATTCTCTATGATATCCAGTCCCTCGTGGCGGGATGTCTCCAGGTTGTATTCAGCAGATAAGTAGGTCCTGAAGGTGCGTGCCAAGCTGGCATGGTAGCCCAGGTCACAGCACTGTGTAGATGAAACATATGATAAATAACCAGGAACGACACTTTGTAAACTAGAAGGGCATTGGCAGATCGCAGACCTCTCTTCTATGAAATGCAAATCTGCAAGCGCAAACTTAATGGTCAATATTATTGCTTTTTCTTCAGTTCAGACATTTTTCCTTCATTTCTCTGGTGGAGTTTATTGCTGACAATTCACATTTGGATGTTAGTAAGACGGAGAGTTATTTGATAAGTCAATAAAAACTTATCAGGCCATGTGGAATAATGTGAAAGTGCAAATTGCAATTGGAAAGTGTCTAAGTCTAACCACCTTCCATCATGTTCAGACCTCTTTAATGGACTAAATCCCAGAATTACTTCCTGCTACAGGTTACCTTACAAAAATAGAAGTAGAGTTCATAGAATTACAGGAGCTAGCTCAGTAGGACACCAGGGATAATTACAGAGCCTTATCGCAGCGAGCTGTATGAACCTAATTAAACAGAGGATGGTAGTGAGGAGGTTTAGAGAGAGCTGGAGGCAACTGACAGCTCTGAGAATCACTAAGTAAACACTTTTCAGCTCTGTGGAAGTAGTCTCTATACTTTGGTGTCCAGCCTCATTGCACCACTCAGTCAAAATGACTCAGTACTATAAAGACTAAAGGGAGCAAATTAGCCTCTTTTCAAACAGGCAAAATGAGTGTGAACACATTCATATCAGCAGCAGCAGCCTGGAGGAGCAGATAATCAGTGAAGAAAGATTGGACACACTCTTTAATGCAAACACTGTTAGCCACTTTGTTTTTCCATATTCTCATCTTTCTCATTAGAGGTGTGCAAACATGTCGTAGATGTGTACATACTGCAGTATATTCATATTTGCAAATAATTCCCATTTATTTCAAATGCGTTTCATTTTAACTATGTTCATGTTTGCATAGGTTTACATTTCAGCGGCAGAACAAACTCAACACGTTGTCCAGAATTACACTTCAACAGTTTAAATCCACCGATGCTGACAAAGCTGCCTCCTTGCTGCGTGAACGTCTGGTCTGATGTGTGGTGCGCCGTTACTCTGACGTGACAAACGAACCCTGTTTTCCTCCTCTGCGCCGCTTGTGGCAGCCAAACCAGTCATGCTCACAATCCCTTTCCCTGCAGCTCAGCGGGATTTGGTATGACATGGACCTTTAGCTTCAAGAGACTGGATCCATCAACGCTGCTCAGCAAAGGGCAGGGATGGCCATGAATCTGGTTCTCAGAATGTCCAATTACCACCAGTACTGTTGAGTGATCTCAACTGCAATGGTTTAAAGTAAGCCCAAGTAATGTTAATTATATTGTAGAAATCTCATTGAAGTCATGTCTTTTCATGCCCGATCTGGAAAATGTGCATGATCGCTGTCAGACAGATGCACTTAGGTGCTGTATGATGGTCTGGCCTTAAGCAAAACTGTGACAGGCCATTAGCACACAGAGGAGGAAAACAGGCATACTGAAAGGCTGACAGGTTAACTTCAGTGATAGAAATTTGACCCTAATATTTACGTTTTTTGTTTGGTTTTCACAGCCATTAAGCCCAAGTTCAAAAGGATTGAGTACAACATGCAATATCTTAAAACACAAGAAAAAACGACAATAATTTTGGAAAAATATGACTTTCCAGTGCCATTATGTAATCTATCTACACAGCGCAATAATTACAGAACATCAGCTGAAACGCAAAACCTTCAATGAAGATCAGGAAAAAACTCCTCTGTGTTGGACATGTGTGCATTGCATAACAAGAAAATAACAAATCAGACAATGAAATGTCAAACACTGCAGAGAGAGCCGTGTGTGTGTGTGTGTGTGTGTGTGTGTGTGTGTGTGTGTGTGTGTGTGTGTGCGCATATCTGAAAGGAATACATACAGAAGGCTTCCAATGCTCTTGTCTAAAATGGCCGATAAAGGCTTCTTCATCTTAACGATGGTCTGTCTGTCTGTCTGTCTGCAGGCTGACTGGGAGCGGGTCACCCGGGGCTGAGAGCCCAGTGCCAACCACATTAACCGCATTCATGCCTGCATAAACACAGCCTCCGCTCACCAGCTGACTTTGACTGACTTCCAGCTATTAGTGGTTTGCTAAACAAAGTCACCCTTTTAAACTCATGGTAATCAGACTTTCCAGCCGTGGTACTGGCTCATAATTTGAATAAAAGTGACTTCATATTAAAGTGTTAGATGTAGGGTTTTCTGGACATACAAAACAGGGATTATGGTAGGTAGGAATGAGGGGGATATTGATCTTGAGTTTTCACTTAGTGGAACACACATACAGCTTTGTGAGTCAGTGTTAGAGAGGCTGCTTTCTGCACACTGACCCATGAAAGAAGGGACAACAGAACGACAGACAATTGAGGGGGAGCAAGTGTGTGTCTTGGGTCGTGGTTTTCACTTGGTCGCAGTTGGAGGCAGACAGTCGCAAGGACATGCTGTGTTTGTGCCAGCAAAGCTCCCAAAAGTGGCATTAACAAGAACAAGTGAATGAGGACCAGACAGAGGAAGAGGAGAGAGAAAGACACAACACTGACGGAGTCCCTCGAAGTCACTGGACAAGAACATCCTTCTGTAGCTGCATGATAGTACCAACCCAAACTTCAGAATAAAGGCTGGCATTGTGTGTTTCTGCAAACCACGAGTCTGTTGAAACCTCTCTCTGTGTGGATTTAGGCGAAAAAACACTTGTTTAGGGTTCGGTAAAGACCACTTTTTGGCTTAAAACACCCAGGTTTGTCACCACAAACGTGGCTCGAGCGGTGGTCTGGTGATTGCCGATTGTCTCACCTGGCTGTCACGCCAACACTTCCCCCTTCTCCTCCTGATGATAAATCCATTTTACATGAATGTAGCGGTCATCTGAACTACATCATTTTGATTCCTATTGTAGAAAAGTTGATATGATACATATGAAAAGTACAAATTTAACATATCCGTGCTTTGCAGATACACACAATGCCAACATTTTATTCTGGGGACTTGGCTGAATACCACAGATCACTGAACTAATATTCACGTCAATGGCAGTCAGCCACCAGCATATCAGTGTTAAGTTTGTTATGCAGACATTAATAATGAAAAAATGATGGCAAATGCATTTATTGGGGCCAGCAGCGCAGCTTGAAAACAAACAGCGAACAGGCTGAGAGTGAATGAGACACAGGAACAGATGGTGAGAAAAGCGACAGCGCTGCAGAGTTAAATCAACATCAGAAATCGCAGCTGAGAGATGTAAACAAACACATGTGCCTAGCGCATACTTACATCAATCATATCAGAGACGTCATGGATGTAATATTTTGCCACAACTGCATTTGTTGCTGCCAGGTTCAACAAATAGTCATTCCGGGCTTTTGTGCATTTCAGCTTATTCTCTGAGTACTTGGCTTGCCTCTGGGGAGGAGAGAAGAGACAGAGCAGATGAGGGGAAAAACCATCAGTGCAGGAAAATCAAGCAGTAAGGGGGGTTGGTGTGTGTGCTCAGGCAGCTGCAGCTTCGGGACCACCAGACAGATAGAGATGGTGTGGAAAGTTTGGGAAAACAGGCTCTAGAGAAGCTGCCTATTGATAGTAACGTGTTAAGTGGCACAGCCAGGCTTGCATTAAGTCATTATTCTGTCTCTTAACAGTAGCAGAATGTAAAGAATGTGCATGCTGACAAGAGAGCCTCTGGCTTTAGCGAGCTGCATAGATTTAAAAGATTTTATTTAATAAATGCATATATGCATGAAGTGTTCAACAGCTTAGTCAAATGTAGCATTGAAGGCAGAGTTTGACATTTTGGGCAAAGTGCTCATTCGCTTTCTTGCAGAAAACTAAATCAAAAGACAGATACTACTCCTACATCTGTACAGTGAATATGAAGCTGGAACCAGCAGCTGGTTAGCTTAGCTTAGCATGACGACAGCAGCAAGCCTGGTCTGTCCAAACTGTAATGAAATCCACCTCACAGCACCTCTAAGCTTAATTCACATGTTATAGCTCATTTATTTAATCTGTCTAAAAAGTGTGGAAGATTTGGGACCTTTGGACAGAGCCAGACTAAATGATTCCAGTCTTTATGCTAAGATAAGCGAACCCGCTGCTGGCTCCAGCTGCATATTTACCGTACAGAAATGAGAGTGATATCGATCTTCTCCTCTCAGCAACTCTCAGCAGCAAGAAAGCAAGTAAGTGTATTTCCCAAAATGTTGAACCGTTTCTCCACAGACGGCATATTAGATGTCTTCATAGTCTTTGTGTTTGATCATACATGTTTAACTTTGATGTTTGGCTCTCTGTGGGCTTGCATCTCAAAAATTCAGACAAATGCATGCAATTGCACTTAGTATGAAAGAACATAAAAGGAACAACAGCATAAGTGGCATTTGTACTGAATAAACACAACACATTGATTTTGCAAACTTGTGCTTAACAGTACTGACAAAGTAGCTTCAGCTTAGCAACACAATGTTTCAGACACGACTCAGAAAAGCATTAAGGCTGTCTGAAGTACAACAAAAGCACTGCAATTCTAAAGCCGAGACATTTTGCTCATTACTTGAATTGCTTGTTTGTACATTTCACTATACATGGACATTTCGCTTCCACTTTCACAAAGGCATTATAATGCAAATTGCAGCAATGGGTTAGAGGAACAGAAATGAACTTTTCTTTCTTCCTCTTCCTCATCCAACCTGTTTGCAGGCAGAGTAATGAGACAAAAGCTTAGAAACAAGACGCAGGAAAAAAAGAATATTCATTGCCACGCGATGTTATAAATAGCGTTCATTTCCCAAACCAAGCAGCATCTCCAAGGAGAGGCGCCTGAGATGGGAGAAACACTGTCGTCCTGACAGCTTTCTGATTTCCTGCACCTGAGAGA
Source organism: Chaetodon trifascialis (assembly GCF_039877785.1). NCBI lineage: Eukaryota > Metazoa > Chordata > Actinopteri > Chaetodontiformes > Chaetodontidae > Chaetodon > Chaetodon trifascialis. Next base: position 15,948,520 of record NC_092058.1, on the reverse strand, counting down.
TAATGGGAGTTTCATTTGCATGAAGACATTTCAGAAGAAGCTCCAGAATAAGAGATGCATGGGTGCATTTAAAGTACAGTGTGCTCCAGAGACCACCAGGTCTACACTGCTGGCAGAGAAGATTTTACAAACTAGAAATCTGCATACGATGGAAAGAGAGCTAGGTTACTGGCTGGGAGTACAGCTGTTTGCTCAGTGCGGTGCAGTCCCTCTCTGACACTGTAATGCTATGTGTCTGCTGGTCTCTCGTTGTGAGTGAACCCATCAAATAGAGCTGGTTCTCCATTTACAGAACTCTACACTCTTCCAGCCTCCTCATTCAGCTTTGAGGGGCTGCTAAACCTGCAATAACTGATACTGAACTGAATACTTACATGCCATCATCTTTTAAGCTGATGTGGTGAACTTGTTAGCATGTGTCACACGCTTTACAGACATGGAGCAACATTAGCATTCATGTGGAGTCTAATTTCTGACCACCTGGCAAATATAAGTCTGATATTCACTCTCCTTTTAGCTCTGTTCCTGGTCTTTACTGACTCCTGATGGAAAAATCTGACTCCAGCTGCTAAATGTGTTACTTTGGTGCCGGGCAGGTGAAAAAAACTGATGGTATGAGAGTGGTGAGAGTGAACCAAAACAATCAGCTGCAGGCCTGGAAACCAAAACAATGAGCTAAAAGAAGCTATAAAGCTCCACGAAGCTCAGAGGAACTGCAGATTTCAGTCATAATTCTCTGTGGGTTCCTCACTATGAGCACAAGTAATCATTAAATGAACTGTTGGTGTAAAAATACTGATTATCGCAGCTTTAAATGTCTTGTCAGGCTTAAATTCAGGATTTTTAACAAGCAGACTGAAGCTTGGTGCCGTCACATACATATGCACTACACAATACGCCGTGCATCCTTGGGCACACTCACCTTCTCTTTCATCTTCTCAATTTTCCTGACGAAGCTGCGTCTCGGCTGGCGGTCCTCGTGGCGCAGGAGGTTCACGTTGAGGTCTCCGGACTTGCTGAACTGTTTCTCCTCCTGCTTCTCAGCATCCTTCAGCTTGCTCTCTGCACTGATGCTCTCAGTGTGGTACATGTGGTATGTTTTCATCACCTGCCGCAGGAGCATGACAGATACACAGCAGCGTGAACGTTAGCAGGACTCATCATTGTCACATTTTCAATATAGGCTGTACAGGCTAAACTGTCAAGATGTAAAGATGCTTCGCAGACACTGTCAAACTCGGTTAGAAAAAGTGACAATCAGGGGGTTCACTGGTTTATCAGCAGTACATTCAATATCAACAGACTGAGAAATGAAAACACAAAGCCAACAGCTGCTGAGAGTGCCACAGTGAAATTGATGGGGAGGTTTTTTATCAATTCTTTCTGTAAAATTGGAACTGCAACGGTAGGCCAATTAATCGCTTAAGTCATTTTTCAGGCAAAAAAAGACAAATATTCTCTGGTTTCAGGGGTGTTGTCTGAAACAGTCAGAAGGCCTCAGTGTTATTATTAGAAAATCAAACCACAAAGACACTTTTGTCCTTTTGTCCTCATTCACTCAACCACCCATACCTGTACACTGATTTACAATAGCATTACTGTTGTGCTGACGCTGCCAGATGTGACCAACAATAAGGAGATAAAAAGGAGAGATCTTTCAACGTCCTCTGTGTCATTTCCTCCCAAAATCTGGTTGGATTTTGGCTTTTTCATGGTGGCCTGGTGGATCAATTTGGGCGGCAATGCAGCGGTAACACAGATGTTACTACATGTGGAATATTTTAAGTGAATCCAGGGGCCCAGGGTTGTGTGTGGTTTAGCCTCGGCTGTCAAATCTTCAAATCGCCCCCTCAACCCTTCCTCACTCCGTTCCTGGCCTTATTCTCTACAGCAGCTCTTCATCACTGCAGGCTTGTTCATTTTTAGCTCTTCTGTGTGGCAGAGTGACAGCACTGTTTTCCGTGTTCTCTGCAGTTACCTCTTCACTTTGATCTCTACACTCAGACACCTCCACATCCCGCTCCAACATGGTGATGCCTAACTGTGGTGGCAGAAAACCCTCGTTAGACAAGACAGAAGCATCCTGAATGTGTCTTAATTCATGCCAGATGCTCATTGAGGGAGTCTACCCGTCCTTAAGCCTCATAAAGGACCATCCAGATGTGAGCTGCGTCTTCAAACGTCTCGAGCACTCAGAATCTTCTCTGAACACCTCGGGATGTTAGACAGTCAACATAAACAGTGATTTATTTGTTTCCTGTGGCTGTGAGGAAATGCTCACTTGGTGCTGAACTTGAGCAGCAGGGTTCTTTTTTTTCCTCTCTGAGAGCTGCTCATCAAAACCACGTGTTCGCCATCGGGTCACTCGCACCTATAATCTTCTACTGACCTCCAACCCTTTGATAGTACTTAAAGTGGCTCTATTTTTTTCCCCTCACTGCGCTGGAATAAATACAGCTCCTCTCCAGGCGGCAACAACAAGAACAACGGAGTGACAAAGAACTGTGAGGCAAACACCTGAAAGTGAAATAAATACATCAAGTGAGGGCCCCAAGTCTTTTCTCAGAGTGACAAAGCTCAACATCGATGTAGCTGCTCCTCGACGAGAGAAACTAGGCTAACACTCTGTTCCTCCCCAGGCTGTCAAAGCGTTTCTTTCATATTCCTCTGAAAATGTGCTAGATTTCCAGCCAACTTTGAGCCATCTGACGAGAGGACCTGCAGCTAAAGACACAAAGTAATTTGCAGGAAGACTGAGCTTCAGCTGTGTCTACAGGAGGTGTGTGTATAGCTGAGTCCTCTGACGACAGCCTCTGGCTATTTCACTCCTGAGCTGAGTCTCTGAGCCGCTGAGAGAAACCCAACAGAGGCTGGCGTTCTTCATAATGACTGCAAGGCCAGAAGACGACACTTCTTTTCAACATGAATTTAAATATTCTCAGGATTCAAGCCCCTGACGAATCACAACGTCCCTGGTTTGACTCTGGCTGGGGACTTTTGCTGCACTTCATCCCCCCATTGTGCCCCCTTGCTCCTCTATGACCATAAAAATCTGCCATATTGTGAGTCAAAGACGGCTTGTAGGGATGTCATGGTAAAATATAAGTGGAGCAAAAGTGTTTCATAACATGATTTATACAGTATATATGGTGGGTGATGTATGAGCAAGGACATAAAATATGAGGGGGGAAAACTGGCAAAAAGCAGAAGAAAATCTTTACTAGTAGATATAAATTAGGCCAAAAAATTTACATCTGAGGCAAAAGCAGCTTTAATAGATCAGAAAGTATTTTTAAACAGACCTCTATCTGAAATCTGAAATCTGAAATCTAAATAATAATCTGAATAATTCATGCTGAGATTTTTCCCAAAGATGCAGTAGCTATGACATTTTGATGTGTGAGGAAATATATACTGCTGAGAAAATAATGAAAGACTGACTATGAATGAATGAATGAATGAATGAATGAATGAATGAATGAATGAAAGCTATACCAGCAGCCAAGCCTGAGAGAGAGATTTTCAGTGTTGTTGTTAACAAAAGAATAATGGTGTATGAGGCTGAAGAGCAGACATAAGACACAAGGTGGTGGATCAGAAAGATAAGATAAGCTTTATTGATCCCAGTGGGGATATTAAGTCAGTGTAGCAGGAAATTAAAACAGGTTCAATAAAAGAAAACTGAATTTTACAGAGACACGTCGCTGAAAGTAACCTCAGGAAGCGACTGGCTCATCAAACAGTCTGGCTTTTGCTCCTGTTTCTCAGTTTGGGTTTGGTATTAACAACAGACAACAGGATCCTCACTCTCACTGCTACTCCTGCTGCACCATCATACTTTCAACAATGCTTGAACAATAGCCTCAGCCCTCAGTCTTACATCCCATTGAACAGCCAGGGATCCAAATGGGATTTCACACTTTCCTCTCAGCAAGATTTGCTTTGTTGGCAGCCAGTGAAAACTGTTGGAAAATACCACAAGGCAATCACCATGTGGCCACGCTATTGATTTAGCTATTTCTGTACAATTAGATACTAACAAGGCTGCAGCCATGATAAACCAGAATTACCGCCTCATGGTTGTTTGTCTGGCTGTAGTAATGCGGTCGCTGTACCGGTCTGTCGTGGTGAAGAAGGAGCTGAGCCGAAAGGCGAAGCTCTCGATTTACCGGTCAATCTACGTTCCTACCCTCACCTATGGTCATGAACTTTGGGTCATGACCGAAAGAACGAGGTCCCGGATACAAGCGGCTGAAATGAGTTTCCTCCGCAGGGTGGCGGGGCGCTCCCTTAGAGATAGGGTGAGGAGCTCTGTCACCCGGGAGGAGCTCAGAGTAGAGTCGCTGCTCCTCCACATCGAGAGGAGTCAGCTGAGGTGGCTCGGGCATCTCTATCGGATGCCCCCTGGACGCCTCCCTAGGGAGGTGTTCCAGGCATGTCCCACCGGGAGGAGGCCCCGGGGAAGACCCAGGACACGCTGGGGTGACTATGTCACTCGGCTGGCCTGGGAATGCCTCGGGATCCCCCCGGAAGAGCTGGAGGAAGTGTCCAGGGAGAGGGAAGTCTGGGCGTCCCTGCTCAGACTGCTCCCCCGCAACCCGGCCCCGGATAAGCGGAAGACAATGGATGGATGGATGGATGGATGGATGGATGGATGGATGGATGGATGGATGGATGGATGGATGGTTGTTTGTCTCCATGTCCAGACTCAATAAGACCTATTAAGTGTACTGTTTGGTGACGTGGAAGTTCTCACTATATTGACATGTATGATTCCAGTGAATAACTTCCAGTCAGAAACATGCTGTCTTCACTTAGAGACTATTTTGACAGTACAGAGGACAGACAGAGAGCTTCATCACGTGGAGCAACAACAATCACCTGAAGCTCAATATCAGCAGAACCAATGAGCCTGTGGTGAACTACAACGCTTCAGATATGGATGTTACTGCAAAGAACATAAAAACATGAGAAAACTTTATTTCTGTCTGAGAGTCAGACGTCTATGCCTAACTGTGCATTGTCAAAATGTTCCATAGGCTATGATGGTACCTGGGAAAATCAGTTTCATTTGTACAGTCGTTACTAACAGTTGGTCCTAAAGAGCTGCACGATGGCAGCTTGATGACATCAATCAATACAAAGATCTGTCACGGCTAGACCCTTCACTGAGATCAATAAACTCAAAGGCCATTAAAGAGCAAAAACAAGAGAAATGATGCAAAACGGTATCAAAACACTGCATCCCCTTCAAGTACGGTCACGATGAGACTGACATTTAGATTGAATAAACAATTATTGAGTCTGAAAGTTGTGCTGTATTGACCAGCACGAAATGATCAATTTGTGATGTTTGTGTTGTCTGGCAACAATACATTTTTCCACCTTAGCTGTGAAGTTTCGCACAACTCCCACAATCCTCTTCTCATATTTAGAAAGAATGCAGCCATACGTCATTTGGATTTTGAGTTTTCAGCCAGACTACAGCTGAGGCCAAGTGGAGCATGAGAGGAGGGACCATCTGAGTTTTATTACGCCGCCAGAGAGGGGAGGATGAGTGAAACAGATATATAGTAAAACAGTATGAACATATTGAATTGTGATGTGTTTCCAAGTGTGTCTGAACTCCACAGTAAACCTGAAACAAACCCTGACACTGGAAACCAAACTGGAAGAGGAACAATAACTGTATTTTCATGTATTAAGATAAAGTGTGAGTATGGCAGCCTTGGTCAGCCTTTAGAAGTATCTGACCAGTAACAATCCTTTCAAAATGCACATTCCTCTAATTAACATACGTGTTGGTTATCACATGCTCCCCACAACACAAGCCTGTTTCAGCATCCAAATGTACAGATGGCAGGATCGGGGAGACATGCCAGCTCTGCCCTTTGGTAGTTTGACTCTCATCACATTGCACAGATGAATAAGTCATATAAGGCAGCTCTGCCATCTCTTCTGTTTCACCTCAGGGGGCAGAAGACTGCTGAAGTTGCCTGGACCTCGTCCAGTTTTTCGCACTAAGCCTCCCTCAATAAGAACTCATCTCTGTAACAGTGCAGCACCAGTACAGCCTGTCCTTATCCCCGACATACGCTCATCTATCTGCAGGGTTTCCTGCAGAAAATCCGATTATTAACAATTCACTTCTCCCAGTTCTGACCAATTATTGCAGAACAAATAGAAACATTTATCATAACTTGCAAGTTGTTGTTTATGTTATTTGACACTATCATTGTGACATACTGACAGCCCTTTTTAAAAAAAACAACAGAAAAAATGTGGTCTTGGAAGACATGCTGCCTTCATTAATATTGCCCACTAATTATGTCAAACAGATTTTTGATCTATTAATCTATGCAGAATTCATAAATATAATGAAAAATTAATTATTGGGGATTTTTGGAGGGTCAAAACCAAACATCTTGGCTATGAAGTTTGACAGGAAACATCAGTCCGTACATCCATTCAGCACCTTTCCTTAAATTAAAACATATGGGAAGCAGCTGCCAGATGCCCAAGAGCTGAAAAAAAAGGCTTTTTTTGGGCAGCATGAAAGCTGAGAGAAAAAAAGAATGATGTGGACTACCTTTTCCTCAACAGACAGACACAACAACAACAACAAAGATAAAGAGAACATAATGTACCAGCAGAACTGGTCATCATAGTAACATTACAGTACCCACAGCAAAGCAAAGGGGTGGCGTGGCAACTGAGCAGGAACAGGACCTACGGTGAACGATGGAAAGATGCACATCATGTGATCTGCTTATCATTTCTCTTCAAAAGCTCTGTAGCTCTCTGACAAAAGACACGGCCGTGTGTTAAGGCAGGCAGGTGTTTCACAGGCCTCCACAGGGACAGCCAGCGACGCGAGCCCCGAGCAGGACCGGCGCTGACAGCAGCCAGCAGACGTGAAACTGATGTGAGGCCAGAAACTGGCAAAAACTAATGCAACAGCCCTGCAACAAATCCTCGCTTCATGAAGGTTAGAACGTGCAGGGTTGGCTTTTAGAGAGGCGTTGATTCAATTCTGTGGGTATTCTGGAGGCTGTGGTTTGAGGTGCAGTTGAATTATGTAGCCTCATTCTGAGAGAGGTTTCTTTTTCATAATAGAAGCATCTCTATAGTATAATGCAACACAATGCACCACAAATGACATCCTGCACAATGACCATGAGCTTGAATCAACACCTTTGCACATTAGATCGTTTACTATTGTTTTTAGGAAGCTGCACCTAATAAACTGATTGTATAATATATACAGGAAGGCTGATGGTCATCATGTTATATTAACGGCTGAATTAAATTAACTGGTCCTGCTGTTGCTTCTACTTTGAGTGGAACTTTGCTTTGCTTGGTCTGTACGCTTCAGCAAAGTCGAATTTTTCCATAGACACCTTTAAAGTTGAGAATAATTTCCCAGAAGACTCTCAACAGCCCAAAAAGAAAGCACTAAGAGAGGAAAGTGCAAGCCTTTTAGAATGTACAAAGAATACAGCATAAAAAAGAAAGACCGAGCATGAAATAAAACCTTTCAGAGACGGAGACGGAGAGACAGAAAAGGAGTGGATGAGCTCAGTGATGAGATAAGGTGTGAGGGATCGATCTGCAGGACACACAGCGCATTACTTACAGTGTAGAGTTCATTTGTCACCTTCACCAGCTCCTCGTGCATCTGGATCCCAATGTCTTTGCTCTGAAACACAGCGAGCAGAAAGAGCAGGGGTGAGAAAACAAACGCCGGTTTGAGCCCTCAGCTCTGACCTGATGGAACAGACGGAGTCGGTTATGCTGACACCATGACTTTGGTGGGTTGTAGAGAAATATCTCGAGGACTACAGGATGCTGCGGCACCAAAGCTGGTACAGATATTCAAGGGCGTCAGAGGATGATTCCTGCCGACTTTGATTATTCCCTGACTTTTCATCTAGCTCCACCGACAGCTCAGACTAACTGACTCTTTAATGCTCAACAGAAAATAAACCCAGTCCATTCAGATCTTTCTCTGCGTGCCCTCCATCCAACACTTTGGATTTCTGGGGTGTTTTTACTTGTCATAACAGTTCTGGTTAATCTAATTCTAACTTTATCATCTCGAGTTTCAACTTCCCCAGCCACAGAAATGTCCCTTCTTCCTCCATCTCACCAGCTCTTCCTTTCAGCCAAACATGAAACAGACTGCATGAGGATATGAATGAAAATATGGAGGACATTACTTTCTATAGAGGCTCGAGAATCAACTGTACAACCCGCGAGCAATTGCAGCGCTGTGAGGCTTTTACTTCTCTCAGTACAGTATAGGACATGATCACAACACACTAATCCCACACTTACTAACCGTGCCTCTCTGCTTGTTGTGGCGGTAGCAGCAGGTTAACTGCGATCAACTGCACATTAAATTTCCTGTGAATGTCGCACGTGAAACTGTGCTTCATATGCAGGCTTTTGAAAAGACGCTTTTTCGCCCATGACCTATGCGTGTGTGCACGTGTCAAGTGTGTCAAGACAACGTGTGACATCCTGTGACAAAGAAGAACACTGTCCGTTGATGTTTCACAGCGCAGCACAGACATAAATAAAAAATCAATAATGTTTCAAGCCCTATTTCCAGTTTCATAGCTCATCCTAATAGTGAAAAGATTGCTGAAGCCATCATTTCTCTCTAATTTGTTTGGCTTGGAGTCTCACTGAAGAGACTGTCAGATGCAGCGAACACCTCCTGGAGCCGCCCAGTCGAGTCTTTCAATGCACCTCGACCTTTCCACAGCTCAAAAACATGGGACACACCCGGACTGGAAGGAGAAATAACCGACAGAGTGAATGCAATAATGTGTGTTTGTGTGGGAAGGAAGCACAAAGCCTTTATTTGAAGACCTCGAGGTGAGAAAATGCACCAACAGTCGCAGCATATCTCAGTGTGACTGTCTGACACACTAAAAAAAAAAAAACAGAAGCAACACCTCCACTAACATCACCGAGCTAGAGGAACCTGTTGTGTTTGAGAAAGGGCGACAAACAAACATCTTGAGTGCAATCACAAACAGAAACTGGACAACCCTGCTTCTTTCACGGCAGTCGGTTTTTCCACTACAGTAATACTTTCTGCCATTACCAGCCAAGATCATGGTTTGAGTTACATCACAGCTTCGAGGTCTATTTGTTTTGGTGTGTTTGATCCAGTGGATTGTTAGCCTGAGCAGTGCGCTCTTTAGTTGTCATATTAGCTGTTCCTTCTTTCTTTTTGGCTGGCAAAAGACTTCTGGGTACCAGCATCCAGAGGTGATTTAGGTGCTGAACAACCAGACCTGACACACCATGCACACAGCTTGCCTTAGGCATGCATAGAACTGCCAGTCATACCGCTAACATGGATTTTCAAAAAGCATTTTTCACCTTCATGTATTAGTCATACGCTTGCAGTAGGCGTAATGTTTGTAATGTCGGCCATATGTAAAGGTTCTCCAGCCAGCTGCAGCGGCCCGCTTTAATTCGTCCATCTAACCGCATATTCTGATGTTCAGCTTTTGTTTTTGAAGAGGGTCACCACGGCTATGAGAGCTGAGAACATTTTGAGCCAAAGACATCAAACAGCATAGACACAAGTTTATACATTCAGAGAGCAGAAAACAGCGTGAGCCTGTTAGAGCCAGTTTCTGTATGAGCTGCACAGTATGTTTTGACAATATGTCACATTATTTAAAAAATTTAAAAATTTAAAAAATTAAAAATTTGTTATTTTTGTGCAAATCTTTGTTTACATTAATATATCAACAGATTAGTTCATTGATGATGATGATCACCTGTAAAAGGAAGTGGTGGGGCAGAGGTGAGCCAGTAGAACAGGGTATTGATACGGTCTTTGACCTCATCTTAGAGTCAGCAGGTTTTTTTTGTTTTTTTTTTGTTTAAGGTGAAAATTAGTCAGCTAAAATGGTCGCAGCAGTTGTGGTGACCACAGACCCAAAGTCTACCCCTGAAACTTGTTGCTGTGCTGTGAAACTTTAATATGTTAATGATCAACATTAAGGCATGAGGCAATGTGAAGGCTGACTTAAAGAGAATAAAAATGAGCCTGCTGGAACAACAAAACAAATCCAACTTCCAGTCAGTCTTTATTTATTCATTTATTTATTTATGATGTATTTAGAGGAAGGAAAAACTGTTGAAAGTGAAAAGGACAATAAAATTAAGGTCATGTTCATGAGTGGAACAATGACGCTCGTCAGTGGGAAATTGATGCATACAGCTAATTAGGTTAGACCGGTGGGCTGCCGGTGTCCGGCTAAGAATAACTGATGCCCTGCATACGGCAGACTTAAGTGCACAGCAGGTTTGCTGTCAAATATGGCAATAACATTCAAAACGGTTCTGTCCGTTCTGTGAACCGCCTCCCGCTCCCTCCTCAGTGTCAGTCAACAGCTGACTCATTAATTCTGGTGCAACATAGTGACTCAGCAAGATGCATAATGGCCATTTCACTTATGAATCAGTATGAAAAGTATCATTTTCTGTCAGATCAATACAACAAGGAGGAGCCGTGCTGAAAGAAATCCTCACTGTGCCTATACAGTATTGACATACTGATGACTGAAGGGAGGCAGGGCAGGTACTCATGTAATTCACTCATGCACACACCCACACCCACACCCACACACACACACACACACACACACAAACCAACTCAAACCACACCTACCCCCCATTCATAGGCAGATGAAAGTTAACATTTTTGTCCACACCCTGCTCGGCTATAATAAGTGTGCTTGAAAAAACTTGCTACTGGTGAGTCAGACATGTAACTAATCATCAAAGAGGGAAAAAAAAGTCCTGCTCCGACAGCTGTTCATTGAAATATACCCAGAAGAGATCAAACCAAATAACCTCAGTAATACAGGAGGGATTTGTTGTTTGTTTTTATCTGGAGTGATGGCATTAAGTCCAACTCAAGCAAGTGTCGGACTGAATGTGATAAATGGGGAAAATCCTCAGAGGGCTCCAGCAGCTGGTGAATGGCATCTGTATGCATCAGTGGCTCTGAAGTGAGACAGACTGCAGCATGTACTGCAGAGGCTCAGGGGGAGCAGGGAGGGTTCAACCAGCGAGTGAGCCACCGTGATGCAACACAGTGTAAGAGCTGTGGTGGGTCATATTCAAACAGGCCTCATAGTAACGCCTGCGAACAAACTACATTCTGAAAATCTTCCCTCTGAGAAAGACAGGAAATAGCACAGCTGCACCAGATATAATTCATTAATTTATTCTCTTTGCAATTAATTCATAGTCACGGAACACTGAGCAGACAGTAGTTTGCAGCAGTTACGCTGCCGTCTGTACATTCACATTTGTCACTGACTTTAATTGCATTATTTGACACTTATTTGAGATCTAGCGGCAGCTGCAGGCGCGGTTCAGGCGGGACGACTGTTCGTTCGGAAACAACAATGGCAGCTCCTAAAGAGGTTAGCATATGCTGCTATAACACGAGCTACGTCAGAACTGGGGAGGCTTTCTTAATTGAAAGACGAGCAAAGAACAGTAGATAGTTTCACTCTCCTACTGCGTCATACAGTTCATTGATCTCATTGGTTCAAGTTAGAGACAGACAGATGGGTCATCCAATCACATGCCAAGTACTTTTTTTTTTAAAGTGTCCGCCCTTCTCCAAACAGTTTCCACGGATGACGTCTCAGATGGTTCTGTGGGACAAACCATCTGACGCTTCAGCCTGTAAGTCACAGCTTTGGTGGTTAGATGTTAAACAAGCCCTTGATCAAGTTTTAGTCCACAGCTGCACTTTTTGTTCTTGATCACCTTGTCATGTCCAACAGTCAATCATCTGCGGCTTTCGTTCATTTCAGTTTTTAATTTTCTCCAGAGCTTTTTGATACATTGTTCATTGCCTCCCAATATGCCTGCAAGCAAGCAGCAGCCGCGCCATCCACTCATACTCTCAGACGCAGAGAAAGCTACCTGACAGCACCTGACTTTGAAAAGGATGGAATGTTTCTTCCTTCAGCTCTGGCACAGTTTCTCACACACACACACACACACACACACACACACACACACACACACACACACACACACACACACACACACACACACACACAGAGTTATATCTGAATGGAGCCTAGTAAGCTCACCTACAGGAAGGCCTGCAAGGTGAAAACAGGGTTCTGATGTTTGGATAAGACCTCAGTCATCTCTGCTATGTGCTGACAGGGAGCCAAACGTTGCTCACACTAGTCAGGGCTGCAGGGTGCTGGACAAGTCTTGGGCCGGGGGTGTGGGGAGGGGGGGTTCTCAGCCTCATTTTTCCCAATGCTGTTTTGACTGGCCAGACAGACCTCCTACACCTCCTACTAACTCAATGTGCGCTGGGACACAGCTCCAAGCTTTTTTGGGTTTGCATCAGTCTGGGGAACTGCTTTCATTTCAGCTGCTGCAACTTTATAGAAACAATAAGGCATACCAATTAGGCCCAGCAAATAACTGCATCTTTCCTGGCCTCTAACATTTTGTGCACTGGTGATAAGGGAGAAGTAGTGAACAAAGAGGGAGGGATGATAGTCTCACTGACCTTCTTGAACAGGCGGATGACGTCCTCGCTGATCTGGGCCAAGCGGAGGATGACATTGTTGGTGTAGATGTCGCTGAGGGTGGCGTGGTCGCGGCTCTCTCGCCTTGTCTGGTTCAGCACCAGGTACCAGCAGTTTACTGAGGACAGCAGGTGTTGGTCTTTCCTGAAAAAAACAACAGGATTGTTTGAATGTCTTTCAGTATAAAACTAAGGCAGAATAACACTGACAGTTGGTAATGCATTTTTTTTTCTGGTCACTTGTTTTTACTTGTTTGTTTTCTGTGGCACAATCACAATTTGAACAGGACTGAGTCAACAACTATGAGGCTACTGTTAGGCTCTTTAGCTTTTAGCTAAATGCTAATCGCAGAGTGCTACCATGCTGATAATGACAATGGTGGCAAGCTAATGTGTAATCTGGTGGGAATGTTACAAGATTTGAAGGTATCTGATCTGATGATGGCACAAGATGAAATATTTAGGTATCACCATAGTTATTACAGTTCATCCAGAGGGGAACATGAATGTCTGTACTGCACAGTGAATCAATGCAAAACAATGCCAAACAAACAAACTGCACCATAGCATTTTAGAGGCAGTAATAATGCTGCTTGGCTAAACATGAAAGAATGGGAAGTTATTGTTAGAGAAAATAATATAGCTACAGACACGATCTGCTAAAAGAAGACAGCTTCTTGTGGCATAAAACACCACCTTTCCTTTTTTCTTTCATTTCTCAATTTCTGCCTCAGTGAACATCTTCCTCCTTCACTCCAAACAATTCTACGGTCCAGCAATGCATCAACTTGTTAAATGTATAATGCTGGTGACCATAATGATCCAGAGAGTCATGCGCCTTGATTGCTGCATAATCAGTTTAAACTGTCTCCGCCTGGGGTGCTTTCAAACAGAAAGACGAGGGCACACACACACACACACACACACACACACACACACACACACACACACACACACACACACACACACACACACACACACACACACACACACACACACACACACACACACACACACACACACACACACACACACACACACACACACACAATCCCTTCAAACCCATACCCTTGTCTGGATCCTATCTGAGCATTAATCAATCAACTAGCCCTGAGGAAGAAACAAAGAGAGAGGGGGAAATGAGAGCGATGGAGGGAGAAAGGCAGAGCAGGGTGGGGGATAGGGTTTCACTGTGGAGCAGTAAGAAGGGATGAGCAGCACCGACATCAAAGCGCCCCCCTTCAGAGAGCTTCCATAATGCTAATCACATCTAATGAAGTTGATATCTGGCTACTCCAGAGTGCTTTCCCCATTATTCCTTTACTTAACTCTGGCCGTGAACGCACTTGCAGCAGGCTGACAGGACACCAGCACATAACATCTCTCAGAACATCAGAAAACAGGAGGCACACGCGGTAAACTTCGTCTATCCATTCATTACTGGGCCAGTGTTTGAGGATGACTGGCAGAGATTTAGGATGGTTTCCTGAGATGCACTTTGTCTGAAAGGCGAGTCAATTAATTTTGCTATTAAAGAAATGTAATGGTGATTTGAAAGAGCGGAGAAAATCCAGCCATCGATTCAGTATGGCAATGAAAAAGTAATAATAAAACGATTAAACTGGACGTTCATGTGCAGTATCAAAGTGAGATGAACCCGACTGACAGACCATGCAAAGTGAGGGTAGGATTTTAGTTTTTACTAACAATAGATCTCCTTCACTTCACTGGGATGGCCTATTTCTACTGTTTCATCATCCCTCAATGTGTACCAGTTCTGCTTGACTGACCTATCTGCCTGTAAAGGACGCAGCTCCTCCGTGTACAACTGCTGTTTGTGGTTGAGGGGTTTAGGGAACAAGCACCACTACTCTCTGCTAATCCTTGAAAGTGGTCAGAGATGCTTCATCACATCCCTAAGCACAACCAGGCTCCAATTTTTGTTCATTTTTTTATTCTCTTTGGTTTTCCACCCAAACATTGTTCTCTGTGAATTAGAGGGAACTCCTTGGCCCTGCTCTGATGGTTAAAAGTGCTTGGAGACCTGCGGTCCCCAGAATAATACTGCTGCTCAGCCTCTGCTGAAGTCACATTTTCCTTTCCTTTCCATTTGACTGGAACACAAGGTTATTTACATTCATGTCACACTGATACAAGTCTGTAATTTATAGGCCTTAAAGGGGTTCATTCTGCAGGAGAACTTACTCAAAAATACAAAGTAGAGTCTGTAGCCATGTTAGCGCCACAACAATACACAACAATAACAGCATGTACCTTGTTTATCATGTTCACCATCTTGGTTTAACAAGTCAGCAGGCTAGCATTTGCCAATTAGCACTAAACACAAAGAACTTTAGTAATATGAGTAGCTACATCAGAACTGGAGAGAAAGTAGTGGACAAATTTAAAATGAGAGCAGATGATAGTACTAGATGAAGAGTCAGAGGGTCATTAGCATTATTAAAATTCACCCGCATCTCATTCATCATCTATTAGTTGTGGCCAATCCATCTGGTAGATATGGAGATATTTCACTGTGTCAAATAGAAAAAGTTTGGATAATTTGGTGACAAACTTTAAATGAAGGAATAAGAAGCTCTGGCAGTGGTGTACATGCGTACGTGCTTAATGCTCAGGGTCAAAGCCTTGAAGAGAGAAACAAAGGACAAGATTTCTTTTTCCCCAGTCACCGTCCTCATTTCACAGGAATTAGGAGCAGAAGGTCGGTAATTAGGCCTGTGTACCAGCTGCATCTCTGGGAGCTGAGTATTTTAACACAGGAATAAATGCAGCTCCTCCATTTGGTTTATGGGACACTACCTTTCTACACCAGCTGCTATACAGTCCTATCCATCACAAAGGGTCAGCTTCAGCATGTAATAAAACTCATTCTCCCATCTCTACTCTCTACCTGCTTCTCCTCGCTGATTTCCTGTGAATGGTTGCGTTTCGGTCGAGAGTCTACAGGTCAATTAATCCAGAGGGCTTCAGAAGGGTCGGTTTTGGATGGCTCCATGCCCTTGGTATTCATACACAGGATATCATTAACATGCAGAAGGCAAACGATGAGCTCTGAGAGTCTCTAGAGAAGTGAGAAGGAAGAGGAGGAGGACAGACGAGTGCAGCTTTCTGGCATCCTATTACATCTGTCTCATCCTGCAAAGCACTGCCTGACTGACTCCATTGGGTTTTTACAAGGTCTGCATTGCCTCACTGTCCTTGTGAGGCAGATACATACATGCAAGTGTAATCTGTGAATGCATGGAGGAGCGTGAAGAAGATCCGACACAGAGACAGTGGAAGTGAAAGGGGAAACAAAGAAAGAGCATATGGTTGGAGAACACTGCAATAATCCCTTGATTCATGGATAAACTGATGGCAAGCTGTCTCCATAACGTGCATACCCTGAACAAGTCAGCATTGTATAGAACAGTGCACGTGCGTTAGTCATGGCTGCACTGGATGCCACCATCTAATCACCCTGCGCCTATGATGTGCCTGAGCCAGGATTTCCAGAAGGAAGTGTGTATTTATCAAACCAGGACTCGGCTCTGTGAAGGCCTTTAATCCCCTCCACACTGCCTGCCTGCTGCTTATCAATGAAACAGCCAAGGAAAAGGAGCTGGAGCCAAACACAGTTTCAAAAGACAAGGGGCACGTGGGCACATGCCGCCAGCTTTGCCATTCAAATTCGCTTTGCCCCCGTTTTCAAGCGGGGCTTCAATACGCTACATTGCTGATTTGCACATCATTTAGCATTTTTTCCCTTTTTGTGTGTTGGCACTGCTAACATTTGATAATACACAGCTGCACAGACACAGGGGCCTGAGCAGAGCAGAGCACGGTGCAGCGGCAATGACGAGGAGACAAGGGTTTAACAAGATCTGAAAAGCAAACTGCAAACCAGCTAATCTATTGATGTTGTATATGTTGATTTCCACCAGCTGGACCTGTCAACCTGACAAGAGCAGGGAATCGACTGCAGTGTTCAAACAAACCAGGCTTGGACAGATATAGTTCAACCTTTTACCCTTCAGTGCTCGTGAGAGCAGCCATGGTTAACACAAAATGGGACTGAACAGATAGCTGTAGTTTGGTGCCAGTGAACAAAGCCAATAAAACATCTGGTGCAATCCTACCGCAGCAGGTATCATTCCTCATAATTATATTATAACCACAGCAAGGCATCGCACTCTTTCATAATGGCTTTTTAAAGACAAACACGTTCTGGACAAAGGCTGCATCATACGCGCTGGAATCTCCTCTGATAGACTGTCAAAGCTGTGCCGTGCTGACCATGAAATGAACAGACTTCACATGAGCAAATGAGGAAATGAGCAACATTAGCTTCAAAAGTAGAATAACTCAGATATACTGTACAAAGATCTGGCCTTGTAGAGATATCCAACACTTTTCTCCCCCAGTTCCTCCCAAACCAATTGCTTAGACACACACACATAAAGAGATTAACACACACGCGCACTCACACCAAATTGGACACCACTATGAGCCCTGTCTTATCTTTCCCAGACAGGTTATTCTCCATATCAATATTGCATGAGTTGTCTTTCTAATGGTGCTATGTTATGTCTGAATCTATCTTCGTGACAGACAGACAGACGATACCAATCCTTTCTAATTCGATGGGGTACATTATAAATCCCATTGATGATATATCCTAAAACGTCTGCCCCATAATTAAAATCAAGTTAGCTGTTGTCTCTCAGGAACTGTGAGCCAGTAAGAAAAAAGGAAGCGGTGCACTATCTGGCACAGCGACTGCAGCATGGAGCGGCTAAGTACTGTAACCCCTCAGTGTGTCTTTTCACTGTGGCAAATGAGGTAAAGTGGAAGAGCAAAATTACCCTTGGTCGGGTTGCTGCGGTGAAGCTGTAGCTGCAGTAGCTGTAAATCACTGTGGCATTTAAGCTTGCTAATGAATCTGCACTGGAAGGGTTCAGCCAACAGACTGCAGGCTGTGATCCAGCACATATGGAAGTCCGTCCTGGTCAAGATGACTGTTTCACTGCTGTGTTTTGATCGAAACCATAAAGGTACAAGTAGGCTGCTTCTGAGGTGCTACTCTGCAGTCCAGCGCAGTTTACAGAGCAATGAAAGACGGTCACAGGCGTGTTGAAGGGTGTCAGGAAAAGGATAGCTCAGATGTGTTGCAGCAGACGAAGTATCAATTCAGTGATGACAAAGAAAAAAGCCACTAATTTCACAAAAGAGAGGCTTAAGACCCTAAAATGGTTTTCTGTATTTTTGATGATGCATGGGCTTTACGCCAACAAAGTGTTTTATTAGACAAACACAAGTGTTTTTCTTGCCCAGGCCCATTTGGTGTTTTGGTGGCTTGCCATGAACTTAACTACACTAAAGTGGGAGGAAAGGAACATTCAAGGGCGTGTCACAGCTGATTTCCCAGGATTTGCGGTTGCTTGCCTGCTCAGACCAGTAGTGGATGGCACAAGGTGCAATCATGTTCTGAGCGTTTCTGTGGCTTGAAACACTCACTCCGGGTGATATATTGTTCACTTGAGTTTAATGCACCCTGCATATTCTTTAGGGCGGAAAAAAACTGATTTCACTCGAATACATAGGAAAGTGTGTGCGGTGGGACTGACGGGTAAAGCACTTTCAGTATGACTGAATATTACATCCTCTGTACATGTCAAGCATGGGTAGTAGCCCCCCACCCACACTTCCTCTGTGGTCTGTCACTGGCTCAGTCCTTTCGCTCCTGTTGTTTGAACATTTTCTCAATAAATGTAATTTAAATGACGCAAGTAAAGTATACGTGGGTTTACATCGAAAGTAAGGTATCACTATACTGTATACTGTGTCTATGTGTGTGTGTGCCACGATCTGTGTAAAGTGTAATAATTATTGGAACATGTGTTGGAGGATTAGGTGTTTTTTCTCACACCTGTCCCTCACTGTGTGGATAAGATCAACTGTACGGGTCAAAGGTTAAGCCGCTGTTTCTCAGCAGCAGCACAGCTCTGTCTACTATCAACCAAGGCACTGGAGTGAAGCATGTCTCCTCTGACACAGCTGGACTCAATTATCCAGTCAAGTCCTCCTCCACTTCACTCACACACACACACACACACACACACACACACACACACACACACACTCCTACATGATCTCATTCTGTGTCAAGAATGTTAAAGGACGTTACTCAAGCAAAATGCCTTTTGATTGGCTGTCATGTTTGTCTTATTGTGCCTCACGTCCTGATTTTTAATTAAAAAAAAAAAAGCCTGTCACTGTCACATCTCTTCACTTTGTATTGAAACCATTCAATAAGTATTTGAACTGGCTCCTCGTAGGTGGGTGGCAACATTTCAGAGTCAAAGTCATTGTTTGACAAAGAGAGCTGAACCTGAAGGAACCTGAACCTGCTTACATTTTCCAACTGTCAAAATGAGAGCAGAAAGCAATGTATGCTTACGCTATGCATTTTCAATGTCGCAGTACTATAGAGTAGAGCATGCACATGCAGTTAGCATTACAGCCCAATTAATTGTGTTAGTGTTTTGCATGTAGAAATCTGTACTGTATTCACAGTGTATGGATTCATTCAATTGGTGTTTTTTTACACCCAGTTTCAAAGTGCAATTCTCTCTCCTCCGTCATCATCCTCTTTGGTCTCTTCGCCCCTGCCGTGATGTCCGCACTGAGAAGGTCTTGCTTCTTCTTATAACTAGCTGAAAACCATTGGTGGTGTGTGATGTCGTACTGTAAAGCGTCACACACAGGAGGTCGTATCCGCTGAACCCAAGTTAGACAGAGCAAGAGCAGATGTTCGGGGCACGAAGTGGGAATGAAATTCTCCCTTTTACAAGTCAGTGTACCATTAAAACAATCTTCAAGAGAGCTGCGTAATGTTGCTTTAAAAAAAGGATTCAAAATATGAACAGGTCAAGGCTGCAGTCCTGCTGGTTCCATTTGCGAGAATCAGAGTCGGGGTTACACTTCATATATGCTGGTGGAGATTCACGTCTGAGATCTGCTGCCAGATCACAGCTGGGATCGTGTCCCATTTCCAGATGCAGCTAAGCTTGCCTGAGGTGCTTGATTTTGGGAGCGGCAGAGCTTAATTTCATGCCCTGCGTGAGTCATGTACCAATGTGTTAGTGGTGGTTTCCGTGCAGACGATCCCTCTTTTTTTTTTTTTTTTTCACCGGCACACGTTTCAGAGTTAGCAGAGCTGCAAATCTAAATGGGTCGAGGCTTTCTGATCTGATGGCATTGAATCGTCACTCCTAAGATTTATACTTTCTGCTGTTATTTCTGTCTTTGGCTTTACCCTTTCACTTGAATACTCAGTCTCTCATCAAACTGTTACATACAAAACTAAAATTGAAGCACATTCGTATTGCCAACAATCCAGCAAACATGTACAATATCAATGACACTGTGTGGTCCCTGCTCTATTTTTGCTAACAACTTACTATCCTATACAAAATAAATTACATGGTTTTAATTCAGCATCAACCTCCACACTGACGCTGATGCAACCCACAGGTTTCTGTCTGAGAGCTTGTGGAGAGTCTGCCATATTTGTTCATAATGGATGCAATTTAAAACATAATGAAGCAGAAAGCTTCACTCAAAGCTTTCTGCTATAAAGTGCTGAACGACAGTAGTGCTTTGGATTTGTTATGTCCACCACCCAGCAGTCTTTAACTTCTTTAATGAACTGCACCCTCATCATCTAGGCAGAGCCAGCTGACCTTTGAAGACGTCATAAAGATCTTGACTGTAATAACAGATCCTCCCTCACAGTCATACAGTATATTGTTGTTTACTTGTGCACTGTAATCAAACAAGGCACTGTGATTAGCAGCAGGGCTGGGTCTCACAGCCAGGTTATAAATAGTGAAGTGTTTAGAGGGGGATAAAGTCACTTGGCATACAGATCCCTGCGGTCTGGGTACACATTGAGAGGAAAAAGGGACAGTTACTTCACAAAAATACATTCAGACTAAACAAAAGGCAGTTGCGCTGAAGTAAACAGAGCAAATATGAAAATGCTGCTGCTTTCAAACAACAACACACAAGCATGGGATGTAATTTCCACCGAGGAGGAGGAGGAGGGAGACATGTGCTCCTCGTTTTTCAAAATCCAATTTTTGTACTCCCACTTATACTGTTTCAGTTGCATATTTCCTTGCTTAAATCTCTCAAAACAATATCCTCTTACTGTCCGGTAGAGAGGAGTAATTTTGTCCTGGGTTTCACCTCTCAGGCTACGCATAGGCTGCTGCCCAAACATCCGATCACCCTGATCTGTGCTGCAGCCTGAAAGAAAGACTGCTGGCACCACTTGAGGCTGAAAAAATGCAGCAAACTACTGTGCACTTTTTTACATTTTTACACTCAGCCTCCTCTTTCCAATATACTATAATTGAACAGTCCAGGGCCGTATTCTTTTTAGTGTTTACCTAACACAAGTATGAGTTCATAATTTCAATTGTTTTATTAGACTAACAGTAATTTGGAAAGCCTGTTGTGTCCCCCATTTCACAAATGAACAAACACTGTACATGCCACAGTTTCAGCAGCAAATGCTGCTGGGAGGGAGGGGAAACTCACTTGAACTGCTGGTGTTCCCTGGAGCTGCGGATCTTGGAGGAAAACCTCTCGGCCAGCTTCTCCAGGCTGCGGGAGTATTCCAGCTCAATCTCTGCTTTGCGGCGGAAGAACTCCTGCAGGTCCTGCAGCAGCTGGATACGAGACTCAGACTGCTGCTCCAAGCATTTGAACTGCTCCACCAGCTGGTTACGGATCTCTGTCCATCAAAACATCAGACAAGAATGCTGTGAGTCAACTCTTTATACTGCTGTCACAACAGTGCACAACATGCCCCGGTCAGAGGCATCATGCAAATGCTAAGCACTATATTATCATCAAGTGTGTTACATTATTATTTGAACCAAAAGAGCCTTTTCTCAGGTATTTGTCTTCCACACGCTCATATCAAGTTGTAGGATGCTTTCAGCGGTGACACTTTATGAGACAACATAGAAAAAGAGCAAAATCATTTTAAAACCTAGGATGTTACCTTTGTACAAATACACTAAGCAATCCAAGGTTAAGATGAGCCTCAATTCTTGTGCTTGCTGTCGCCGAGTGATTAATCAGCCACTACAAGAAACAGAAATACTTCTACTTGGTTTGCTGCCTAAAGATGAACGAAAAGGGTTTGAACTAGAAGAGTGCACTGAGCAGAGCGCAGATCTCCACCAGGCTTACAGTCAAGATGGTGGCAAAAGATAACAAAGACAAGGATTTATTCATCTTGTATTGCACCTAACTTTAGTGGATTGTAACATATCGGTTATGGAATCAATCTGCAGAAGCACCAGTTCAAGATAGCACCAAACTTTTCGATGGATGTCAGTTTTTAGGTAGCACAAAGGCCAAAGTGTGGCCTGAAACAGGCGACGTGCAGGAAATTTCCCCACCCATCGCTCAGAAGAGTGACGAGTCAGCAGCCAATGACGGTATGATCACCGCAACCGCGAGAAGTCCTTTACCACACACTCATAAATGTGCACAAAAATAATGGGCTGATGGGTTGAGTAGACTGAGAGATTAGTCGCAGACAGATACACACAAGGACACACACATATACACACACACGACCAAATGCATGACAATTCATTGAAATATCATACTATTTATAGCACACTGCTCCAAACTTACAGTATCAAAATTTCGATGCGCACAATTAATAATCATCAAATGCTTCTATTTCAGTTACTCTAAGCCATTTGACTACACGCCTTCAGACCGGCAGCAACCATAACGCCTACAGCTGAGAAGGAGAAGGACCCGTGAGGCTCCGTGCCAAGCCAGTGAGATGACCTGTGTCTATGACCTCTCGTAAGCGTGTACGCTGTGGACGTACAGTGAGACGAAGCTGATTTAACGAGAAGCCAATGCACTCCCCCGCTCAGATCGAGCAGTGGAGTAACATTTCTGCTTAAGAGGAACCTGATGCTGCCAGGCAGACTACAGATCCGTCATGCCAGTGGGAACCCATGAGAGAAACCTGATTCCTCTTTGTAGTGCTGTCATCAGCAGCAAGGACGCCTCGACTCGGGAACAGAGAAAGGCTTATTTTGCAGAACAAAAACCCAACCTGATGAAGGAGCAACAGTAAACAGGATGAGCGGTGTCACTGTTCAAGAAGAAGGAAACCTCCCGCATTAATGAGCGACCTTTATTAGAAAGCAAATGTCTTTTGAGCTTCTCATATTAAGCATCTTTTACTGTCACGTAGAAAACACTATTAACACACAGCGCAGCTCCTGAGTCAAGTGCAGTGGAGGAATTAAATGACGAGAATTTAAGCTTTGAGGAGATTTAAGATTACAGCAGAGGCAGCAGACGTTTCATCACAGCGTTCGGAGCCTTCCAGCAGTTCTCTTGTGATCTTTGGGAATTCTTCAAACAAACCTGTACGGTGAGAAAATTAGTAATTATTTTTTTCAAAGGTTACCTTAAAAAATGTTTACTTTCATTTTTAAGCAATAAATTCCAACAGGAATAAACAATCTATCGCATTATGTGCTATTTCTCACGTACATAATTTAATTGGTTGGCTCAAATGGGCTTTTTTTATGTTATTTCTGTCTTCAAAAGATCTACATGGAACTTCCTAAGTGTAAGCCACTGCATGTTGTAACGTCCTTGAGTTACGACATGACTCACTGTAAGTTATAACCCTAAAAAACAGGACAAAGGCTGGATTTTCTACATATCTGAGCCACAGCAGTGACACTCTGGCAGGCAGATGAACTGCTGACTGAATGGTGAAACCACAGCAGTGACACAGTGACTGTGTTTTCATGCTGTCGAGGGTGTAATTTGGTCAGCCAAGCCCTCCTCGTGGATATATGCATGGACTCTGACTGCTGGGGAAGCTTGCCATTTGAACTGAAACAGTGATGCTGTGCTGGGCGAGCCTTTTCCCTCCCTGTGATGTCGTGCCGCCTGGCCTCAGCCTCGAGCGGCATGCTTCACTCTGTGGTTAACCATTGTCCCAGCCCTCCCCTTCATCCAGGGGCCTGCCTCTCCCTCCCAGCTTTGAGGGCTTAAAGCTCATTTTTCATGGGAGTCCTGAACCGGAGCTCAGAGACAGCTACCACCACTTCTGCTTCGGTGCTGTCAAGAATGTCTTGCCTTCCCAGACATGCAGCTATGTTCCCTATTTGCAGAGTTGTTTGTTCAATGTTTTTTTTTTCTGTAAGGGAGAAAAACAGCCAACCAAAGCAAGCCAGCCAAGAGAAATGCCCCAGGAAAATGTGACACCGATTTGCATGAGTGACAGAGAGCACTTTTGAAAACAGTCTTTGACGAAAAGGGAACTCTGAACCACCAGCTGCAGCTCTGCAAATTGACAGGCAAGTTTGGAAAAATAGGTCACGCACACCAGAAGTGTGCCCTTCCTTCTGAGAAACAATGAGCAATTGGAGAATTATTCCCTAAGTATTCCCAGCTCCTTGACTGGCTTCACTGGTTGTAGTTTATTCAAAGTGAAGGACCCCTCTGTGGTTCCTTTCAATCGGTGAGGAGGGAGCATGTTGTGAATGTAGGCCTGCTGTAAAAAGTGGACGTTTACCCATCCGTAATTGTCTCTGATCTGATTTGCGGTCAGGTGAAGAAATTAAAAAAAGCAGCGTAGATAAAACACTCAGTGAGTAGTTTGACACTTTGCTGCTTTCAAGAATGATTACTGGTTCAAACCACCAACAAATCAAGTCCTTTTAAAGCTGTTTGAAGCTCCTCAACTATAATAACTGTACAATACATTAGAGTGGTATAAATGTCTCCAACCACACCCACCACCTCACACCTCCCCACCTTCCTGACATGTATGTAAGCAGGCTTTGAACTCACAGATCTCTGTGTTAAAACATGGATGCCCCACTTTCATCTTAGCTGCTCTGGATGTCTTGGATTGAAAACAACACAAATTGCTTTCTAACTTGTATTTGATAAAGCACAGACAAAGCACTGCGTTCCAGATGGGCCTCTTAATGAAATTACATATCCAATGTTAACCATTTAACTATCAGCATGGCCACAGTTCAAGAGCAAAGCAGGTCAAGGCATTAAAGCGCAGGCTCATGGAAGATGTTCTCTGTGACTGGATTTAGGGATAGTGCAGGCACAGGTGGCACAAGTGGGACTGTTGTAGGCAACCTACCAAAAACACAACTCCTCTGATTCAACGTGAGCAACTTTTACTTTAATGTGGCTGCTTGATTAAGCATGCAGCTATTATCCGTGGCAGACCTACTGCGTGTTGCCTCTGTGTCTTTCTATTTAGGGATGGAGCCATCTGCTTTTTTCTTTTCTTTTTTTTTTTGTTGGGGGGTGTTATCTTCAGACAAAAAGGCTGATGGAGGGAGGGGGGCTGAGAGTGGAGCAGCTGAAATATGGTCAAAATCTAGTGGGATCATATGAGGCCAAGATTCTTTGTTTGAAGTATGATTTTATCCTTTAAAGCTTTATAACAGCCTATAATTGGAGGACCATGTGACAGACAGTACAATTAAATTTGATTGTTGCTTGCGTAATTGAGCTGAACATGGACCTTTTGTACCGGCTCCGTTCTTTGCATTGAAAAACAGCCTTTCTGTGCCATGCAAACATTTTTGCTTCTTTCACTTAGTTGTTTCCCATTACCAAACACTCCTTCTGAGCTGCTTGATATATCAACTGTAATTATAAAGTCCAATACATTTCCCTCTAAACCTCCTAATAATGCTGAGCAAAAGCAGAAATAAATCCCAAAAGCCGCAAGAATCCAATAACATCTCTGATCAGAGGCTTTCTGTAACACTAAAGATGGAGTGGTATTGTTACATTTCTAAGATCTAATGCTTTTTTCTTTTGAACTGGAGTCGTCCACAGAAAATGCAGTCTGTTCATAACAACAACTCCTTAAGTGGAAAGGATGTGTGGATGTGCATATATACTCATGCACAGTGTGAGCAAAGTGCACAGTTTAGGCCTCAAGCAAGTATGATTATCTGTCTGAGGTCGACAGTCATGTTTTAATGTTCTGCAGGCAGGCTCATTACTGCTGTTCTGTAAGTTATTGTACAGTTTAATTATGATGTATACAGTATGTGACATACTATGAGAGTGTACAGTCTATATTCACTTCACACTGCTGACCCCGGGTCCATACATCATCGTTATAAGAGCCCTACCGCTTCCACTGGACACCTGCTCCACAATATCATTCCTCCTCCTGCGTTTAGTGACAGGAACTGAAAGCGCAGTGGACACTTGTCTCCTCACAGCACAGGAAAACCTCTGAAAACAATAGTAGGATGTTGGAGATCCCTGAACTTTGACCCACACAGACGAAACTCTGCTGGCAGCTGTGTTAGAGCACAGTGTGATGGTGTTTCTAGCAATGACCAGCGCAGACAAATGAAATTCTTTTTGGTCCTCCTATGACCTGTTTACCGTCTATTGGAGGTGCCTCCAGCCAAACTGTGAAGTGTCTGTATGTTTGGTTCACAGAGCACAAATATAATGCATCAAATGACAGCCTCCATCTTAAT
Organism: Chaetodon trifascialis; assembly: GCF_039877785.1. Lineage (NCBI taxonomy): Eukaryota > Metazoa > Chordata > Actinopteri > Chaetodontiformes > Chaetodontidae > Chaetodon > Chaetodon trifascialis. The sequence continues at coordinate 15,922,318 of NC_092058.1, read as the reverse complement.
TCTCATGCATGCTGCCGTCAAACTTGTCATTAGACATTGTGTGCATTGGCATGCACTATGGATGAATTGAGAGGACCGGATACAGGACGAATACGCCCAGCTCATTTTTAGGTTTCCACAGACTTTTGAGTTTTTGGGCCTGCAGAGCATGCACAGTACAGCTGGCTGAGGGCATCCATGTTAGAGACTTCCTCTGACTTCCTGTTGGCCCCTGCACACATGAATGGCATGAACATTACTTGGTGATACTGAACTTTTAAAATCTTCAATGGATCTATATGGATAAAACTCTGATTTTAGGTGTTTGTGATGCTCAGGAAAATATAATTATCATTTTACCATTTGCCATTCTGTTTGTAATATTTATGTTAATAACAATGGTCAGGACAACTCGCTATCTTGAGTTCACTGAACAAAGATACAGTAGTGAGTCTGACCAATGGAAGAGCAGACAGCCAAAGCTCTAATGTGCCCAAACTACCTCCCATGTCTGCTTTCAAGCTGAACAGGGTCATACATGAGGATTGAAACAGAGGCATTGTGTCATATTTTGTTGAAAATATTGAGTGTTTGAGGGATACAGATGGACACCTGAGTAATGGATAACGTGGAAGGTGCAGCTTGAGAGGTTTCTAAGGACGTTATGATACTTTTACAGCCTCTATTCTCAGTGAGGGGCAAAACTATGAACGTTTCACAGCCACATTTCTAGTCTACATGGGGTTTGTTGCTCAAACACTTTGGGTGAAGTTCTCACAATAGCTGTAATGTTTTACTGTTTGGCTCAGTGGAAAACATTGTCAACAACCTCCCAGATGGATGCAAGAAGTTAAAATGATGCATCCTGACATTTCTTCTGCATTCAATGTATCATTTCCTCTCATGTGCTCCTAGCATGATATGGACGCATTTATGGGCTGGGAACAACACATTACTTATTATCTTATAAGAATAAAACTTGTGTCTCCTCAAGAAGTCAACTCAGGACACTGGGGGTGATGCACTGGTGCAGCATTTTACTGCAAGTCTGCTGTTTAAGAGGGCCACGTGACGCCTTGACGCAATGAAGTTGAGATGAAAGTGGAGCGCAGTGAATGAGGGGGATTTTCTGCAGAGCATCCTCAGGGCAGCAGGGAAAGTCAGGCTGCACGGGGCAGCAGGCAGCCCGAGAAGGAGCAGCAGAAATGGATCGTTTCACTGCAGGATAATACGGCTAAATTATTACCTCACACACAGTGGGGTTTGCCAATATACATGTCTTCTTTACGGCCGTGCTGAGCATAGATTTAAACGTTTCAATGAATCAATAAGAAGCACAGATTCCACTTTGTGTTTTTTTTACTGAACTGTATATTGGCGTGGTGAACATGGAGGAAATAACCGCATGTCTCTGTGTAATAGGGCTAAATTATAAATCATAACGAGCCTCAGAAGGTGTTAAACACTTTGAAAATAATGTCCTCAGGCGTTCCCATCACCGTGTGGTAAGACCCACACAGTATGTAGAGACACACACACATACACACACACACCAGACAAAAGCCACTCAGAGCCAAATTTCACCAACCTAATCCCCAACTCAGCTCTGCAGTATCTGGGCTCTACAGTACACTGCAGAGCCAAATTCACATGAAAAACAGACATACAGACAACCCTTATCTAGACCTTAATTCACTCTCTCTGTCCCTCGCACTGAGTCTCATAATACAAGTTCCAGTCGTTGAACTAATCCCCCATTTCTCTGTTCTTTTTTTCCACTTTTAAATCCCCTAATGATTAATGCAATTTTGGATTCATGAGGACGTGCTCCTGATGTCAGCACAGGTTCTCCTCTGTCTGCCTCTATCTCGCCTGTTCCCTCATTAGCCCGGACTGCTGCAGCACATGTACTCAAAGATAAGGCAACAGGAGCAGAGACTAATCAATGGCTGGAGCAGAGGTGAGCTGACGGAGCGTCCGACAGCAGGATGTCAGCTGTCAGTCTCTGGGTTGTCCCTCGCTCTTAATCCTCCCTCCTAATTATCTGCTGGTTTATCCAATTTTCCACTGAATGTTCTGTCAAACTGAAAATCAATTCATAAATGTTCATCAAATGAGCTTGTCTTGTGCCTTATTTTCACGAACTTTTAGCTTTTGTGGTAACAATGAACCCAATTTAAGCTGCTGCTTCTTGTTGTGGAAAACAATCTGAGACAGACTGTTCAATAAAGCCTCCCAAACTGTAATAAACTGCTGATGACGGTAAAATAAGTATTAATAATCAGTTGTTACTCTGCCAAGGAGAGCAAAATCATCCCAGCCTTCCTCGCCGCTCTCTGACATTCATTTCCTCTCTGGTATCATCATCACATCAGCGCGTCGCAAGCGTCTGATGCTTGAGGGAAGCCTGAGCGTGAGCTACAACCAGAAATACGCCCTTTCAGAATCAAGCTGTCCATCACTGATGTATCCAGGATCCAGCTCTGCAGGACCAAGGCTGAGAGGTGTCTCCATGGCAACACGGGCGTGCACCAGTCCCCGAGGAGCAGCTTATTGGAGGAGAGGCAGTCTGATGGATGTGGATAGGTGTAGAAGCGAGCGAGGAGGCACGTGTGGATGTATGCACCGAGACGTGGTATAAGTTCGTGTGTGAAGCCGATAAGGAAACCACCGTGAGGCAGCGTCTGATCAGAGCGGTTTCCTTCTGAACACTGATTGCATCAAATTAAAATGAAATAGTCCCACCGCATGTGGTGCTCAGAAACGCTCTGCAAGTTTTAAATGATTCACTTTCACAAACAGTGTTTAGCTTTTGAGAAAGGTGGCATGCGTGGGCCGCCGAAACATCAGCGACACTGAAGCAAGATCAACACGAGGACAGCTCTTCATCGGCTCAAAACCGGTCAAACTGAGAGGAGAGGGAGGTAAAAAAGACAGAGATCAACAGAGCAGAGACCCTCTGGTGGGCCACAACCAAAGGAGCCCCTTATTTTCTGTTTCAGTTCAGTTATTTTAGTGCACGTTCTAGAGACACCATACTGCAATTACACTAAACAGGAAACTATAACTCAACTATTTCCATGATAGATTGATGGTTATTACCAAAAAACAACACAACGCCTCTCTGCAGCTTCTCCACCGAGGGGATTAGAAGCTTTTCTTTGTCTTACTGTACGTGACAGTCGACTGACCCTCTTTTGGGGGGCCACCTCTGCTTTAAGGAAATTGCATCTTTTCTGACATTTTCCAGGCCACACGATCAATTATTCAAGGCAAATATCAATTCATTCAAATTAATGGAGACCAACAATAATGTATTCATTGCAGCCCTGCAGTGACCAATTTAAACAGATAAAGGCAGACTTTGGTGATCCTGTGAGTAGTGAGGCTGTGCCACATATGCTGCTATTTCTACCGTCAGCGGTGGCTGAGAGGGATTTGTGGGCTGCAAATAGGCGCACTCCTTAATCATCTACTGTCTGTAGTGGGACGTGTGCTTCACTGATACATAATAAAGTTAATCTAACAGGTCCCAAGCCTACACTACAAGAACCTAACTAATTACTTCCTCAAATAGTGACTTTTTCAAACTCTCACTGTGGAGTTATTTTTGCACAGATGTCCTCTTTACTCTGTTACTAAGGTTACCGTCTCTGGGCAGGAAGTTTGTTTATGATTTTTTTTCTCATATCAACTATTGCTTCATCTGTTGGGTAATAAAACCGGAGAATGGCATAATTTCCTGTCATGTTTGATTTCTCATCTTGTCTAACCCTAACACTTGCAGCATTTTTTCTCCACTTGGATTTTCTATGGTTAGAAAGAAGAAGGCACCTGAGCTGACAGTCACTCACCTCTGTTACACCGTCAGGTTTTTTACCGCTTTCAACTCTCAGTGAATGTTTTGAGACACCCTTTAAAGCTTCGGTTGAATCCTTATAGACTAAATAAAAGTTTTAAAAGGTGACATATTGAAAAATGAATCCACTGAAACTCATGTCAAAGTTTCAGTGTACAGGGAGCATATTGACACTATTTACTCACATAATGCCAGGTTATCAGTTGATCCCAGACACTCTTCATCTCAGGGTTGACATCCTCATCACATGGGACCTGAGCTTGTACAGTAGAGCTGTTTCTGACATTAGTGCACTGGAAAAGTAGCGATGACAGATTCTGTGTGTACCTTCACAGCTCAAGCCAACACACATCTTTAAGAGAACATTTCAATTTAGACGGCACTTCTCTTACTTTTGTTAAAATATTATTTTTGCTATTTTGGTTGAGAAAATAGGGTTTGCATTTCAAAAACTGCGTAAAAAGAGACAAATAAGCATTTAATGCGTGTTCGGTATGACAGACCAATCACTGTTGATTTGACTTAAATTCAAGTGGACCAGCCCTCCAACTAGACGTCAGTGCCCCAGCACACAGCAGCGCATTACTGGATTTACAGTCATGGTGTTGAAAACTGCACTTCCCCAGACAGTGCCGATTAAAATTCTGTCAACACAGATAACTGAATGAAAAGAGAAGTGAAATCATGTGCTGACTAGCACCAAATAACCAAGAAACTGTTTTCTGTTTAATGGACCTTTGTCTACTTCATCAATGCCAGCACATAAACAAACAGAAACACCCTTTTCTGAGACTGTTAAGTGATAATCCACGCCTGGCAGATCAGCCGCTTTATGAAAGGATGATTATCTCTTGAATTCTTGTGAAACGGACAGAACAAACTCTCAGTTTATCAAGTGGCAGCTGCATTCATCACACTGAGACCAGAGCAGAGTCAGCAGGCTGGAAAGAAGTCTGAAGCAAAACTGTATGATTGAGGACGGCAGAGGTCACGATGATAGCTCAGCATGGCGTCGATGTATTGTTTTTTAAAGGGTTACGGCCACGAGTTGATCTGTTGTTGCTGTCATCACACTTGCTTAATATATTGTACTTCTCTGGTGGACAGTGATGAAGAGTGACGAGTCTCAGATCCTGTATGCGGTGATAAACAGCATCGCCTACGTTGTCATAAGGTACAAAAACAGTTAAAGGAACAGTTTGAAATGTTAGGACACATGTTGATTCCCTCTCTTGTTGAGAGTTAGATGAGAGGATTGATGCCACTCTTATGTCTGCCAGTTAAGAATGAAACGATTGTCAGCAGGCAGCTAACTTAGCTTAGCATAAATATTGGAAACGGGGAAAACAGCTAGCAAGAAATAGTCACCTAACCACTGTAAAAAAAAAATAAAATAAAAAAAAAGCAAATCAAAAGTTTTACACTTCGATTTTTGTGTGGATTAGAAGAGATATAATGTGTTGATTAGTGAGCTTTTGCTGGCAGGTGGGCAGAGCCAGGCTAGCTGCTTCCCTGTTTTTCCTATTTTTATGCTAAGCTAAGCTAACAAGCTGCTGGAGGTAGCTTCATATCTAGCACACACAGGAGTTGTGGGAGTTGTATCAATCTTCTCATCTAACTCTCGGCAAGAAATTGAATAAGTATTTTGCCAAATGCCAAACTTTTCCTCTCAGACTTATACTGTATATTAATAGAAAGAAATCATGTAAATCTTAACCGAGTCAGCAGCTTAGCATCTTCAGCTTCCTGTTTGTTTGGCAACTCACTGCCACGCCACACAAACAAACTAGGCCTAAACGAAGGCCAGAATTTATTGGACGGCAATAATAAACAAGCTGTCCCACTGAAGATTATTCTGCCTAAATAGCTTGTAAATGATTTTTCTTTGCAAATGTTCTCTCAGTCAGCAGCAGGTCTGCCAAACAAGCTGGCAGCTGGAGGATCCTCAGCCGGTGAGTCAGTGAAACCATTTCTTAAACTCCCAGCCTGTCAGCTTCTGCACGGCCAGCGTCATGCCGCCCAGCAGGGTGTTAATGGCAAGCTAACCAACTCACACCATGATGGTAACAAGCTCTGATCTTCAGACAAATTTACAGCATCAGCCGCGCAACACATTCAGTACCAGTAATAAACCTGAGTTGACATCACTAGCCGTCAGTATTTGAGAGTGCAAAGAGACCACGGGCTGTATTCAGGAGTAATCATTGTTGCTTTCCTAAAAAAAAAAAAAAAACACTGTGAAGCACTTTCAGGTAATCTCCTTCAGCAGAGCTGTCTGTAGCCTGCAGCAGCAACACAGACACACCTAGTGCCACACATCATTCTCATTAGCACTCTACCAAACCAGCAACACTTCAATGGGTCATTAGAAGGATTATCATATCACATAAGACCCAATGTAGTTTTATTCCTAGTGTGAGCCGGGCTTTTGTTGAGATCAGACTGCAGTTACCAAAAAAGGATGGAGACTGACATGTGCAGAGAGCTTAAATAATATCACTTAATAATTTCACATAAGAAGGTGAGTCTGGTCACAGATCACACACCATGATGGGACACATTTTGCTCTAGTTTGTGGATGCAGAGTCCTGTGACAGTCCTGCTGGAAATTTCTGTTGACCAAATGACTTTCAGGTTTTAACCAGATCTGCTGAGGAGCTTCCTTTTCTGTGTGTGTGTGTGTGTGTGTGTGTGTGTGTGTGTGTGTGTGTGTGTGTGTGTGTGTGTGCGTGCGTGTGTGTGTGTGTGGCTGGTATAGGTGGACATTCATTTGTACATCTGGAGGACGCTGAAGTTTCCACAAGCAGTTGCCTGCATTCATTTGCCTGATCAGAGCAGTTGCTGGCAGGCGGGAGGAAAAACAAGGGAAAAAAAATGAAGTCTTGTGACATTTTCATCACATCAAGCCTGTGCCTGCTCTCAAACACAATTCATTTACGCTCTATGTGTGTCGCTCTATCTGCACGCCTGTCTCTGTGTGTGGGTGTATTGGTGTCAGCATGGGTAATGACTGACTTAGACGATGTTACATGTAGGAAATGACTACCATTGCGGGCCATGAGCTCTACTGTCGAAGGGCAACTACAGCCAGATGAATAAGTAAGTCACGTATGGGGCTTTGAACCTGAGCAATCAATCTCAGCTGACAACACTCTGTAAGGAGAATCAAGTTTTTAACCTTTCCCATTTCCTGTGTTTCATCCAATGACTGTGTCCACTGACTGTTAGCCACATTAGTTACATGACAATTGATGTCATTTCATATGGCTTGGAGGTGTTGCTGAATAAAGTTAGTTAGTTAGTAAGCTGCTGATGAGGTCTTTGTGTTTGATGAGTCCAAGTCAAAGTTGTGAATACTTAGATCCACACATACTAAATGAAGGCAAAGGGGCAGAGGTACATCAAAGCCAATATAAAGCATAAAAGGATTCCTTCATGGAAAAACCTTCTAAATATGTAATTTTGATGAGTTTTTAGGAAGCTAATCAATGCCTGGAGAGGAACTTTAAAGAAATGACTTTTATCTGAAAAACGCCACAGGAAAAAGACTATTATTAAGGGAACAGTATGCCAGAAAATGAGAGTGGGTTAAAACTGTGCTGCTCTCCAACTACAATGAATCAGAAATTCATTGCAGAGGGGAATTCAACGAAGACGGCCAACAAGAGACAACCTGCTGTCCCTCGAGTCAGAGTATAGTACAGCTAAAAGATGTAAAGACCAGTTTAATAAAACTGAGCTGCGCTGAATAGAGTCTAGCCGGGGTACACTGATGGCTCGACATTTACTAACGTCATTTAACAGCTCAGGTCTGGTTTCAGGGTTTTATCCTCCTGTGTTATATCAGTCCACCATGCTGAACCGCCATGTTTCTACAACACTACAGAGATTAGCCCCTGTGAGAGATGGTGTGGTGAGGGGTATTCAGTCGTTGTAATCTGCAACCTCACTGCTTGAGGCCACTCCTCTAAGCCAGTGAGTTAACTTATGATCAGTAGACTTTTAAAGCAGCCAGAACGAACGTTCAGTTCATCCTGATGTGGAAGTACGAGTTAATACTGAAGCCATATTTCAGAGTCAGAACCTCGAGGGTAAACGTCAAACAGCTGCTGATGGTCGAGCCCGAGAACAACGCTTCACAAGCTGCCTATAAAACTGGCAAACAGGAGGAGGCAGAGCTGCCGCCCAGCAACAACACAGCAGTTAGCGACAAAATAGAGTCCAAGCTCCTCAGCCAGCCTCTCTGTGTTCAGCGTACGACCCCTCTCTATTGACATGCTAATGCAGGATCTGAAGGCTGAGCAGCTTGAATGAAGTGAACACCATCTCCCAAGGTCCTTCAGAGACATGGGCTTTGGCAGTCAGCCCCGGGGGTCGTCAAGAATTCATTAATGGCCGTGGGTTCGGATTTTAGCAGAGTGGTGTGTTACACTGTAACAGAGGAAGTAAATGTTGTTTTGAGATGTGCTGTCACACATGCAGCACTTGCATCTATGCAATCTCTTGCCATCGTGTGCAGCGTTTCTTCTTTGTTGTTAAACCACTGCTGAAACAAAGTGATTTTTCTATTAGCCCTAATACATAATAAAGCAACCCCTCTGATCTTGTTATGACCCAACCAATGAACCGCTGATGATTTGGCCCCTTCTGTCGTGTACACATTAACCATAAAGCAATAACTCAGAGCAAGACAGGTGCAATTTCCAATCTGAATTTCATTACGGTTTGCTCACCGCCTGCCCCTTCAACGCATAACACTGCCATTGTTGTGAGGTGGTGGATTGTCAGGCGCATAGCCCTCTGTGTCTGTAGGCAACGCAACACACCAGCTGCGAATGAGAAACAAGCAGCATTCTCCATAAATTAATATCCTCCCTCCTCACACAGTTCAAGGGCCCGGGCTAATGCAAAGAGGGGCAGACAGGGCCAGGCCCTGTGAAACAAGAGCAATTCTCCCATGACACCACTGGATCTAAGATGAATAATTGATGAATGAATTAGCAAAAAAATGGCCTGGAGTAAAGTGGAAAGCAGCAGAATAAGATGGGAATTGATATGGCAGAGACATGTTTAAATGATAGAGCTGTGGATGACCAGCACATGCCATAAGACCAAACTGAGGTTATAGAAGCAGAGGAAGTCAAGCAGGTAAGAATCAGTCGCTCCAGCAGCTGATACACCGTCCACACAAAGAAGGATGAGTCTGTAGACCAGCCCTACAAATCCAGCCGCTCACACGCCGAGCATCCAAAGGTCTGGCCTGGTGCATTAGTCCAGGGATGATGAGCCGAAGCCCCTCGGGCGGAACATTTGTGAAACCACTGAGAGCGCTAGTAATGGGTCCAGGGCCTTGAAACTGAACCCCAGAGCCACTTAGGGAAATATCCACTCATCGCTTTTCTACTCTGTCTGCATGCACATGACACCCCTTCAGTTTTACACCACACGGCAGAGTAAACTGTTTATTGGTGGGTCTGTATTTCCTGTCTGCAGAGAGCTGCAATGTATGATTAATTCTCTTGTTTTTTCACTTCATAATCATCTGGCTCTGGCTCATATGAAGGTAAGTCCTGGTACAACTGGAGAATTAAATGGGTCTGAATCCATAACCAATACAGAGTCAAGTTGACCCCATGTCTCAGACCACAAAAATCCAGTTTCATGATTGACTGATAAGATGTTTTTAGAGCCAAAGCACGTTCCTGCCCGTCAGTCTATCCTCGGGTTTTAGGTAATTCAGATTCTAAAGAGGCTGTGAACAAGAGTCAGTGGCGACATTAGCCACAGTGTTGAATCCACGTTGCCAGGTGAGAGCAGTGCCAGAAATCAGCCAATGACTGACAGAAACGTGAGCAGTGTGTGATCAGGTCTGTGGATTAAAGCTGAAGCCTCTTTGACGTGCCAAGCCAACAAGAGACGCTGCATACGAACAATGAATGTGTATTTAATGCGCACCCAAACATCTGATCGATATCTCGAATCACACGCGCCAAACACAGGCCCCAGAAAATGTGAAAGAACGAGGTTCAACACTACAGCCAGTCCTCCATCCATCCATCCATCCATCCATCCATCCATCCACCCTGGCTTCAACAGGGGGACCGTTTCACCCAGCAACAAAGCTGCTGACCACATCATGACAAAACACAAAAAGCCTTCTGGTAGTTCATGAAGGAAATCTTTGAGAGAGAAAACCATGGGAATAAAAGCTGGGCTCGCTCTGACGCTCTTGTCATTGCTGTGACTGTCACAGTTTACCTGTCATGCAGCGGGGAAGCCTGTCAATGCTCTCCGATTTAACACTGGAGGACAGGCGGAATGCCTCACAGCAGACGGATGAAAGAGGCAGAAACAGACTATGGGTCAGGCTCAGACAATGCACACAGAGCGGACACACGCACCTTTCACTTGGGTCTCATAATCCGCTATGATCTCCTTGTCCTTCTTGAATTTCGTGGATGACATCGTTCCTCGGGTTTTAGGCTGAGACCCCGTCGGGCGAGGACTCTCTCAGGTCTGAGGTGACGATCCGCTGCAGCGCTTTCCTCCGTTTTTCCTGCTTTCTGTCCCTTTTCTAGTGGCCGTGCATGGAGGAGAAGAAACGCTTCAGTGTGTGTTATCCCCCAGATCACCTTATCGTGGACATGGGTGCAGAAATCACAGCAGTGTTGCTTTCTTGTCTGTCTCTGCAAGGGTTTTTCTCCCCGTGGCAGCGGAACCTCCTCCTCCTGCCTGCCTGGCACCAGTCAACTCAAAAGGCTTCAACAGGGGGAGAAAAAACACACAAAAGACACAAGCGAGCTCCAAACTAGACGAAGCACATGATGAAGGAGAGCGGAGCGACGCTCGAAGGCTTCAGCCTGCTCAGTCCGTGAAGCTTCAGCTGCCGAAAATCAACGGACATGCGTACGAGGAGCGAGGCGGGCAGACACCGTCCGTGCTCTGACAAATTGCGCTGCAGGGAAACAGGAATTTAAAAGATCGTCACGTGAGCCTCCTCATATTGTCAGCCACCAGTCACCCCGCCCTCACACACACACACACACACACACACAGTCGTGTTCCCATCACTTTAGAAGACATTGCATAACCAGCCATAAGCACTACTTTCCTCACCTTTAACCTTCCTAAGTCTTCTCCCTAAAATTTAATAATGTACATTATGGGGATATAAACACATGTCCACACACACACACACACATACATGTAATTTATGCACATAGCCCCCTTTTCTGTTCGCGTTTCACACATATCAGCATCATATCACCACCTGTAGGTCCTCCACTCACATCCAGCCATATTCATTTTTCCAGAGGTAAAAATAGACTCATCGCTGAAAACTTGCCCCTCTTTAGACCCCATCTCCATGGAAACCTCACACTTTTGTCTCTGCCTTACTTTGGCTGCTGTTCAGGAGACGTGGCACGTCTCAGCAGAGGTTGTGGGGGGATAATCTGTGTCATGCTGCTGCGCCATCACACGCCCAGGGCAGAGGCCTGGTGGTTAAATGGCTCAGGCATGACACACCAGCGCCAACGCCACGGCTGATGCTTTGATGTGTGATCACGAGGGCGCAGAGGGTCGTAGCTGCAACTGTACGCAAACCCAACACCTTTTAAAGGTAGACTGGTCTTTGCCTACGCTCCTTTGTTCCAGCAAACAGGTGTGCTGGCAGGCCCTTGTTGCGTCCATGGTTTGCTCCTCCTCTTCTTCTCTGCTGACAGAGCTGATGCTGGTGATAAAGATGAAGGTGATAACAAGAACGTCATCAGTGACAGAAGTGGCTTTAGCTGTTAAAAGATAAGAAATGCCTACAGAGGCACACGCACGCACACACACACACACACACACACACACACACACACACACACACACACACACCCCAATCCATGATCATAATGATCTCAAATTTGATTAAAATGAGTTCGGTTTGTGTGTTTAAACGAATTACATGCATTTTCAAAGCATCGCAGTGACGGGGACAGATACCGTCATCGGAGAGCTTCACTGTGTTTTCAACAGTCTGAGGGACTCAGTTTGTTGTCTGTCACCTTTGCTGTTCCCAGTTCAGGAGGGAACAGGCTGTTGACTCACAGTGGGGTGACTCAAACCTGCAGACTGCCACACTGTAGAAGCTCTCCGCATTTCATTTCCACCTGCAGCACCCGGCCTTCGATGTATATTTGGAGCTGAAGGATAAATTTAAAAATGACACCACTCGCACCTACACAACTCTTACTGATGCCTGTGACTGCAGCGATGATGTCTTTATTTGTGTGTGATGAACCAATCAGCGTTTATTAAAGGATTACCAACGTATATCTGCATTATTACAGAAACAAAATGATAAACACCTGCCAAATGGATTTTTCACAACATTGCAACCCAACAAAATTCTTAATAATGGCTTTATAATTGCACCATAATAAAAACATTAGTAAATGATGTATTTACCATTCATGACACCATTAGAAACCCTTTATCATTCTGACATTAGCAGTAACTCAGTCTATTCAGCAAGTATGTGAGTTTTACATGATGAGGACATGAATGGTTTTCAGGACATGCTGACAAAATGACTCCCATGTTCCTTTAATGACATATTGCATAATGCACATCACTGTAAACTACAGCCTCATGTTAGCCTGCAGCCAGCAGCACCAACTTAACAAGCACCATAACATGAAATATGAAGATATTACATTGGACACAAATGAGGTGGAACAATTAGCGAGTCACCCCAGAGAGTCGAATTGATCAATTACAGAGACGAGGAGGACCTCTGCTGTGTTCCTCTCACTCCATGGCTATTCATAGATAGATAGATAGATAGATAGATACTTTATTCATCCCCAAGGGAAATTCACAAATTCATTCAAGCTAATGTAGACGTTCTCCTGTCTTCGTGCTTTCCTACAACCGACTTAAGAAATCAGGTTTGAATTCTTCGCTGGTCTTGTGATGTCCAAACATATTCTTCAGGCTGTTGAACAAAGCATGAACAGCCCTCTCTACAGGAGTAAAAGCCCCTGAGGAATTTTAAATGGCCTCTGGAAGTGTGTGTTTGTGCGTCTACGTCTGTGTGTGCGTTCAGAGAGTCAGGATATGAGATCGAGAGCGAGAAAACAGTCGTCTTCCTGTGTTATGCGTCTCATTGCAACCTGCTCTTTTGTGTCTCTGCATGTCTGGCGCTGAGTTTAAGTTGCACGTCAGGCCTCGTGTGTCACCTACACGTCTGAGGAGCGAAGCCGCGAGAGAGCAGACGCTTCACTTGTGACACAGCAGCTGTGGCAGAGAGGCCTGCTGGAGGTCCAGAGGGTCAGTGGGGTGGATTCTGCTTTTGTTTGTGTTTACCACAGAGAAGCCAGCAGAGGTAACCTTTCTGTGCAGGCCCTTCATCCCCTCCCACCATCGCTCCGCTCCTCACCCCTACCTCTCTCATCAGGCATCTCAGAGGGGAAGCCTGGGAAACTGTGACTTCACTGTTTTTATGGCACAAAGATCCATTGTGAGATCCGTTTACTATAGAACAAGAGTGGGAACTGTGAAAAAATGCCACCCCGGGCCTGAGTGCTCCGATAGATGATAACTCATAAGTGCTAAGGCATGCAAATAGTTTTTGGCAGCTAAAAGTCTCTCAGTGAATCTACAAATGCATTCAGATTCGTCATTAGATGGTAATGTTTCAAATTACGGTGGATTTATTGGATTGATAGTGAATTGGTGAGTGAGAGAAAACAACAGAAGTCAGTCCATGGTCGTGATGGTTACAGGCATCGGTAGGACTTCCTGCTGCAAACTGCCTCCTGTGAGCTCAGGTTATTTATGTGCAATGAATTAATTGATGCTCCCTTACTATCTGCAGCGTATTGTCACCTCTGAATCAACACTTGCACCCATCTCAGTTCACACAGTATGATGAGAAGAAGCTGCGTTAGTAAGAAAGGTGCTCAAGTAAAGAGTCAGGGTGCGTATCAGATCTCTGGGAAACAAGACAGCAGATACAACTTCAAGGCTGATTCTGCCTAATATTTTCCTTTTTCTACATCCAGATGAACCTTTGCACAGATACGTGTGTGTTCTCATATCACTCATAACTGCACCTCTTTTAATCTGAAAGATCTTTGCCCTGTGCGAATCTTCTAATAGGTGGCACGTGATATAACCGGTTTCTCTGCTCAGAAGCTACAGGATGGCCAGACGTGCACCGATGATCCACACTCAGTAATCTGCAGCGAATGTGTGGAGAATGTGAATGCAGGCATTTATTCATTTGTTTATTTATTGCACTGCACTGCCTTCAACATCCACACACACACACACACACACACACACACACACACACACACACACACACACACACACACACACACACACACACACACAGCATCACCTCTAAAAGAAGAAAGAGAAAGAAAATATCATATGTTTCTGAAGTTAGAAGTGCAATTTCTCCCATTTCCTGATAGAATTTTGAAATTGTGTCATAAACTAGGCAAAAAATACAACAGATGAGTGATCCTTGGACTCTGGATTAAAGGTGTTTAGTGTCATGAAGAAATCATCTGCCCTGCTGCTGTTGCTGTCCATCAACTGTACTGTTAAATGTATTTGCAGTATTATATAAAGTGACCTCAATATTTTTAATATTTCATGTGTGGTACATATCTCCAGGCAAATATGATGCTGATTTCAGGTTGTGTTCACTGTTATATTGTCTTTCCAGTTAATTAAAGGCTGCAGAGGCTCTGACTTCTTACAATCATACACAAACTACTGGTAACCTCGTCCCCTTTGATATTTAGACTGTCATCAATCAATCATCAAGCACTCATGCTGAGAAATATCTCTCCTTGGTATGTCTTGTATTTTCTTCCCTGAGAGGTCGCGCTCATATCTCTGTAACTGTCATTTTTCTTGTAATAAGTAATACCACACCGAGAGAAGGATCTGAAGAATAATCCCAGTGAGGGGCTTCTCAGCACTGGCAGAAAATCCCACAGTAAAATCCCACAGGGTTTGTCAAGCCTGCTTTGAGGATAGTCCCTCATCCATGTATGCTTGTCTTTTCTCCACATTGCACGCTAATGCAGCTGAGCTTACGCGCGAGGACAGAAGCATCTCATCAGGTCTACCTGCGTGGATCGCACCTGAGTGATGCACAGATCAAACACTGTGTGTGCTTGATCTTCTGTCAAAGCAGCGAACCTGGAGCTGCACTTCTTTCACTCTGAGTTTCTTTGCACTGTCCGCTACGCTGCATGTTCTCTTTGCAGAGCGGATAAATTGATGCATTATGTCAAAACCTGCCTTTGCCAACGTGTTTACAAGATAATTAAGCTGGTGAAAGTTTGTGCTGTGCCTGACTGTACTCTGTGCAGCACTGGCCATCTGTTGTGCAGAACTTTTCATTCCCTGACATAAACACACGCCCACTTGTCTCTCAGACTTCACACTTACTAATCAGTTGGGAAGAATGAAACAAAAAGTTACAAAAACAACAAAACATTTTCAATAAACACACTGAACGTATGTAGTGTGGAGAGACATGGAACAAGCTACGATATGGGTGTGTTTGCAGGAGGTCCTGAACGTAAAGAAAAATTGAAAATGGTTTTGTTTGCTTGTAATCTGACTTGGCAGGTGTTTTCTAAAAGATAGAGAACTGTGACATGAAGTTAATGCTACTTCCACTGCCCAGGGGATCAATTAATCACACAAGGAAATGTAACACAGTTATTCTTATCATCGCTCCCTACATAAACTAAATTAATCATAAAGGATAAATCAGGAGAAGAGATTATGGGCCAAAATCTAGTTTGTCACTGTGAGGAACTGTGATATGTGTTTCATTGAAATGAATGTTCATCTGATCTATCACACCACTGGTAAATGCATACTTAATCACAAATATCAGGAAAGCTTTGTAAACCAAATGTGCATACAATGAATTACAACCACTGCTCAAAAACCCATAATTACAGACAGAAATGTAAGGAAAAAGATGATTTTATCCTGGGGGGGACAGGTGTTTGACAGATCCCGCACACTAGCTCTCTTTTCATGCACTGCCTATCTAATTCTGCATCTGTTTCTGCTGTTCAACCACTTGAAGTGGTTTTGATTTGTGTTCTTCCACTCAAAAAAAGTGATATTATGGCGCCCTCTGCCGATCATTTGTAGGAAGGCGTACCCGGAAGTAATAGGTAGTGATGATGAAAGAAAGCCTAAAATAAGTGCACATGGCGCCAATTACATTTCCTGTTCTGGCTTCTGGATTTCAAAATAAACCCAAAGTCTTTAAGATTTGAAATCGTTTTAATAATGTAAAGTTAATGTAAACATCATGCCCACTATGTGAAGATCATATACGCAATGACCTTAGAAACAAACGAACAAAATAGAATGCATTCCTCTCTTAATTATAACTATAATTTCTTTATTTGGTTTGTAGTGTAGTTTTTTATTATTATTAATTTGAAACAGTTTAACATATTTTATGAAGTTCATGTGCTTCCATTCTTGATTATTACAGTTTTTTTTTTTTTAGTTGTATCTGCATGCTTGTATACACTTACTGTGAGTCCCTTTGGATAAAAGCATCAGCTACATAAATGCAACATAATTTTTACACTGAGCGATTTTAATGAATACAAATCTGAACTTTACTGTACATAATTCTCTGGAATAATTCACAGATGTTTAAAATACGAAATAATGTGTTTATGTCTGTGAATGTAAGTATTTTGACATGTAGATGCATAAAACCTTATGTATAAGTTAAGTATAAGTACATAACAGTAGGAATAATTGGACAGTGGATAATAATTAAGCGGACACAGAACGCTTCATGCAGTGTATGGTTGGTTTTATAGGAGTATTTTGACGTTATATTTTGACTGTTGTACAAATGTCTTCTGTCAGTGTCCGTGGAGATTATGCTTTTATTCTGAAGGGTTTAGGCTGGAAGTATTGCTGTTGAGCGGAAACAACATGTCGCCTCGTGTTTGACAGGTTGAACAGACTACAGTTAGCAACTTTAATACAACAGACCCTTTCACGGCTACTGTCAGTTTCTACAGTTCAACCGGTGGGCTCCTTGCTTAAACACAGATCAGAATTTACCAACAGTTTAATAACGTGTCTAACGTAACCTTGTTTTTTATTCGTAACAACTTTTTAGCTCCTTAAAGCTAACGATAGCCGGCTAAGTCAACCAGTAATGTTAATTTACTTGTCCACTAATAACGTTACAGGTGTAATTATGGTGTTCAAATAAACAGATACTAACATGCTAACTTATGGCTACATGATAGCACCAAATAGTTCTGGGAAATACGCTGTTTCCTTGAAGTTAATCTTTATGTCTAAATATGACAATGAATGCAGCCTTGTTAGTTTCAATGTCTCTCCCTCTTTCTCTCTCTCCCCCTCCCCAGATGTTACACCTGAGCCACTCAGCTTGGCACCAGTTGTGACACATATCATCCACATACACCTCTGTGTCTAGTACACAGACAGCATGTCCTCCATTGAAGATGGGGCTGCAGAGCAGGACCCTAACACAGGACCATCCAGCTCTTCCTCTACTGAGACTGATGCCACCTCTGGGGACATCATCACCGTCACCATCGGAGCAACCGTGCCCACAGGGTTCGAGCACACTGCCGCAGAAGAGGTCAAGGAGAAGATTGGGGCTGACGCACGCATCAGCAAAGATCGTGGTCGCATATACTTTCCAGTAACCACTGACAAGCTTTTCCAGGTGTGGAACGCTTACGTCCATGTCTTTGTCTTCCAAGGTGTTACTCACTGCATAGAGACGGTTGCTTTGATGGTCTGTCGTAATAACTGTTTATATGGAGGTGGTGATATGTTGAAACCCCCATTTTAATTTATGCTAAGTGCAAAAAAGAAGTGTAAAGTTTGTCTTTGTCTTTGGTCTATGCATTGACTTCCCCACTGTAGGTCCATCTTCTGAGGTCTGTGGACAACCTGTTTGTTGTGGTTGAGGAATATGATCATTACCAGTTCAAAGAATCAAAGGTAATTTACAGCCAAGTGCATTCTGTTACATGTGATGTTCAGTGCATCATGATCAGGGTCATCATAAACACTGTGTTTTTGGACAGGAGGAGACATTGATGGAGCTGCAGCAGCTTGCTTCCAAACTGCCCTGGACTAATGCGTTAGAGGTTTGGAAACTAAATCGCAGCTTAAAAAAGAAGAAAGGCTACAGGAAAGGAGGAAATGGCACCAAATCCAAGCCTGATAGTGAAGCCACTGATGCAACGGTGGCTGACGCAGAGCAGCAAGAGCTACCTCAAGCAGCCTCTGCAGCTGAAAGCCAGACGAAGGCAGAGAGCGTGCCCGACGTGGAGTCCAGCACGCTGGACTCAGGGGAGGTAGCACCCGAGGCCAAACTCATCAAGTTTCGTGTGACGTGCAACAGGGCTGGTGACAAACACAGCTTCTCCTCTAACGAGGCAGCCAGAGACTTTGGTGGAGCCGTGCAAGAATTCTTCCAGTGGAAAGCAGACATGACAAAGTTTGACGTAGAGGTAGGCGTACTTGTTCAGACTGGACTGACGTGGAGTGAATACCATCACACAAGCCAAAAAAAACTGGCTTCAGATAAACTGACGAGGCAAGGCGTAACTTAATGTTTAGTTTAATGAGTGACAATAGAAAGAATAACAGCTCGGTTAATTAAGATTTTCCGTGTTGATAAGCTGTTCACATGGGACAAGTTAGAATGTGTATCAAGTGATGGAGGCGATGTGTGTTTCTGAGGTTAAGACGAAAGGCCTTCACACAGTGATGACAATCTGTGCACAAATCCCTTGAAGTATTTTACTGGTCAGTGCAGTTGCAGCAGGTTTGTGTACTGCTCCTTACTCCTAAAACTGTAGTTTGTCCACAGACTGATTCAGTTTTAGTGCCTGCTCCTGGTTAACTGACATTTAGAAGCACATGTGGACACATGTTGAAGTACATAGTAAACTGACATGATGTGTTTGCTTTCTGTTTGCACATTTCAGTTCGCTAAAGATAATACACGAATATTAGGCTTGCAACTAACTATTATCTCCATTATTGAATAATCTGCTGATCAGTTTCTCAATTAATCAGTGGCTAATTCCTGAAACGTCATAAAAGTAGTGAATAATGGCAAACACAACTTTTCAGAGCCCAGGCTGATGTTATCAAACTAGCAACAGTCCACAGCTAAAAAGATGTTCTGTTTACTATCATGTATGACAGACAAAAACGCAGCAAATCCCCACGTTTCACAAGCTAGAGCCAGTTAATGTTTGGCGTTGTTGCTTGAAAAAATACTGAAACAATTAATCCAAATCAAAAAGGCTGGCAATAAATGTCTTGCACGGTTCATTGATAATTGATTTCTATATGTACTTCTGTATGTTCTGTACTGTAGGTGTTACTAAACATACACAATGAAGAGGTGGTGATCGGCATCGCCCTCACCGAAGAGAGTCTTCACCGGAGAAACATCAGTCACTTTGGACCCACCACTCTGCGGTCCACCTTGTGCTATGGCATGCTCAGGTAACTCGAGAACACATTTTTCACCTGGTGCACCATGTGATCCTGATAACATCTTCCAAACAGTGGTTCAGACAGCGAGTTAAGCTACTGTTTGTTCTAAAGCAACAATGGCAGCTACTAAATAGGTTAGCATAGATTTAGGCTTTTCTCGGTGGAAAAGATGTTTTTGATCTTCTATCCACTGGCATTGGCAAGGTCTCATGTGGTTTGTTGATCTGATTGGTTGAAGTTAGCCCATTATAGACAATGGTGCCAGCCCTTTCCAAGGCTGACTTCCCAGATGGCTCTGTGTACTAAACCAGCTGGCATGTCAGGTTAGAACAGTCCCTCATCTGAAAACACACGTGACTGTGTAGACAGTGAGGTAGGCGTGCAGGCCCTGAATGAATACAGGCACATATAATACAATACCATCACACTAGCCAAGAAAAACTGTTCCTGTTGAAATATATCTGCAAGTCACGCCTCAGTGTTTATTTTTAGCCGTAACAAAATGGACAAATAGCAGCTCTGCTGAGTAATATTTTCCATGAAGACGAACACATGAATTGACAGAATGCGGCCATCTTAAATGCAGTTTTTGATGTTTCTGTTTTAAAACACCAGCTTCTCTAAATGATTTTGGATGCCTCTTACTTACTGATCTGTCTTGTCAAGAATGTTCTCCTGGTATTTTTCTGATGATTAGTGTTAACTGACTGACTGAGGACAAGGTTTGCTCACGGATGAAATTCAGTTTTTGTTATTTGTTGATCTAATATTTGGAGTTGCAGCAGGACCGCAACTGAGACTTGTGGTGCATTCAAGTCCACAATGCGAGTAGAAATAGCATTGAGGTTGAATTGGACACGGTAGTGGGCAGAGGTTATTGACCAATTTCAAAGCACGCAGTAATTTCAGGCATCACTGAGGGAGGATAATGGCTTATGGTTTCCACAGCAGAGGCAGTTAGCCTGGTCGTTACTTTAACTGTCAGCACCATGCAAGTACAGCACTATCTGTCCCGAGTAGAAAACGGCATGCCAGTTGTAGTGAAATACGAAGCCCTATTATCAGGTCATGCGCAGTTAGATTTTCCAAAGGTAAATTGATGTTTATTTTATTGTTAATTTACAGGTTTATTCTTTGTTTGACTCAAAATAAGCTTTTATGATTGCATGGTTCATGTGTTTCAAAGTCAGTTATTAGAAATGATCAAAATAATCAAATGAATAGAAAATAAGAAAAATAGCCAAATGAAATAAATTGAAAATGCATCATATTAAAACCTGTAATGTTGCATCTTGGTGTTCTATTCATACTCTGTTGTCTGTTGATAGGCTGTGTAAACCTCAGGCATCAGATATTATACTTGATCCAATGTGCGGGACTGGAGCTATACCGTTGGAGGTGAGACTGATTTCTGTGCCTGGACACTGCACCACTCAGGGGTGGAGGAAAAAATCAGTTCTTGAAAGATTGTATTAATGCAGAAAAGTTAATTCCAATTCTCAATGTTATGATGGTCTGTAACAGTTTTTTAAGACCAAGCTCAGAATTATTCAGTAGAAGACTCATTGTGTCGTGTGTTTCTCCTCCAGGGGGCCATTGAATTTAACAGTTCATTCTACATCGCCGGTGACAACTATGACATGGCAGTTAATCGCACGGTCAATAATATTTGTCACATCCAGAAAAGGAGGGCGGACAAGGGCAGGTGAGAGGGCAGGCAGCTCAGCGTCTCAGAGCAGGAAGTTCTTATGTGCTGTTTTATGTAGTTGATTGTCACCATGACTTCATATCCTTCTTGGATCCTTTCAAACAGTGCATCTGGATTGCCCATTGACACGGTGCGTTGGGATCTGTGCAATTTACCCATAAGGACCAGCTCTGTTGACATAATCATCACTGACATGCCCTTTGGGAAGAGGTACCTTAACAATAGTGCCGTACAGCACAGTACATGGCTGAATGAATCGTATGTAGAAATTATGCTGAGCAAGTTGACGTTTTGAATCCTGAAACAGCGTCTTTATCTTTCATTCAACACTCAGCCCCGTGGTAAAATCTTTCCTTTTGTTTTCTTGAAGGATGGGCTCTAGGAAGAAGAACTGGGACCTTTACCCCTCCTGTCTGAGAGAAATGGCCCGTGTGTGCAGACCAGGCTCAGGAAAGGCTGTCTTGTTGACACAGGACAAGAAATGCTTCTCTAAGGTAACAGTGATGCCGCGCCGATGAAGAGGAACTTCCGATATTATAGACTCTTTTCAAGGAAATTAGCTACCATTACATGAGAACTTTCAAATAAGTCACAGTGCAAGTCCTTTCCTGTCACCCTCTTTCCTAATAATGATTCACACTAGCCGTTGTTCGCTTAATCCAAATGTTAATCCGGATGTACACTTAGCACCATATGCTTACGACAGACTGCCGGTTAGAGCTACAACAACTGCCTTCCTCTGTGCCGTATTATTCAGGAAGCAGCACCTAACTCACACCCTTAAACAAGTAGGAGAGTAACCAATGATCCTTAAAGATGTGAAAAACAAGATGTGTATGTGGGTGCATCAACAAACACGGTGACAACACACTTAATGTTGTCACTAGCTGCCTTTCGAACAACATTTGACAACAACTCTTTTGAGCCCTCAGACAGTTTCAGCAACATGCACCTGTTTTTACAGTATAGCACCTGACACTCATGATAGGTGCTGCTTTTACAGTAATAAGTGACAAATAAAGTTAGGAGAGATGCAGCCTTTTATGTACACTAATTTAATAATAATAGCTGTTGTGCTACAAAACTTGTATTCATTTACACTGGGGTGGGAACCAGTGTACCTGCTCAGCAAATGTATGTATCATTAACTGCTGATGGGTGCAGCTGCAGTAGACTCATGTTCCTGTTACTGTAGGACAATACACAGCCTAAGTACCACGTTCCCACCCCACCCTTTTATAATCAATGGTTCTGATCTTTCCACAGCTTGAGATGGAAGTCAAGCTTAAACAAAAAGGTTCACTGTGTGTACAAGTATACAACCTGTTGCCATGGAGGTCTTTCTTAAAATAGTGCCTAGAAGTTGCTCCTGCTCTGGAGTCTCTGGCCCGCAGCGGTCATCTTCTAAGCTCCACCAGCTGACTGACAACAGTCAGTTTTCGCTAATCTGCACATCTGCAGTAACCTTTCTTGCTGTTAACAAGGTGACTTTATTCCCCTTATATTCCCCTTAAAACCAAAGTTGTGTGTGTGTGTGTGTGTGTGTGTGTGTGTGTGTGTGTGTGTGTGTGTGTGTGTGTGTGTGTGTGTGTGTGTGTGTGTGTGTGTGTAAATAAATGAAGGATATTTTATGGCAGATCCAAACTACCACAAGCTAAAGGGAATACAATAGTGTCAGTCAAGGTGTGTGACATGGTTTTCTGTGAGCACAGTAGAAATAAATGGCAGTCTGAGCTCAGTGAGGGAAACAAAAGCCACATTCCTCGGTCATTCCTTGAAGTGCACACGGTCACTGAGAATACCATGAACTCCAAAGCACAACACACACTGACCGGACTGTGTGACGAGCCGTAATGTCACAGGAGGAAAAATGTGTCAAACGAGGGACTGAAGGTGAAAAACAGTTGACGTCACAGCGTGACATTATACTTAAGAAAATGCTGCCTGTGTTTAAAATATCATCAGTGTTGTTGGTTTGTTGTAAGCCAGCAGTTAAGCTTCACCATCAAGAGTTAGTCATTTTGCATGAAGCACTATTGTTGCTGTACTTTTTGTACTTTGCCCTGGTTTGCACTGATCGTTAAACCAATGACCAGAACGATTCTTCACTGATACATGATTTTATCAGACTGTTCCCACAAAGAGTCTCTCATGGTAGCAGTCCTCTCACACCCGTACAAGTTTGTCTCCACCTGATTTAAAATAAAATAATCCCTCACTAATCCCTCAGCGGGGAAATTTGCAGTGTTACAGCCGGAAAGGGAATAGTGCAAGACAAAGAAGCAACAGCAGAGCATGATAAATAAGTGAGCAGACTCAATGGCGCAATTCACATCATTGCACATAGGAAGTATTGATACTGCACAGGTTAATATACTGTACATTGTTATTGCACATGAGTGAACTTGTCAGTTTGTGTGTGTTTGGTCTACTTGGAGGAGTGTTGATTGTAAAGTCTGACAGCAGCAGGAAGGACGGAAATGTGGTATCTCTCCCTCACACACCACAGATGAAGTAGCCGTTAACCTTAGCACCTGTAACTTAGCGGTTAGCCTGAATCTGTTCAAAATAATTCAGATGATGTGTAGTGAGGCCGCTCCACCCGTCAGCAATGTAAGGACACCTCTTCAGGTGGCGCTTTGAGCTAAAGACAGCTGCTGACATGCTGAGGATTAGCACATCTAACCATGTTTAGTATGTTAGCATGCTAACATTTGTTATTAAACACTAAGTACAGCTGAGGCTGATGGAAAAACCAAAGAATTCGGCAAATTTTAATTCTTAACTGATGGTGGCACTGACGGTGGATTCATCCTCTGGGGACCATGAAGGTCTGTAAAAATCATTGGCAATCCAATGATCCAGTCCGATGAACTGATTAGATTTTGGTGGTCAAAGGTCAATGTGACCACACAAAACATTTTCAAGAATTCACAAGCCGATTCAGACAAGAGTTCACACAAACGTCTCAAACGATAACATAAGGAAGTGGTGACCTTTTATATCCGAAAGGTCAGCTTCACTGTGACATCATAACATTCTGCAAAAACATTTTTCCGGCCATTATTCAACACCGTAACTCAGGAACAGAATCAGAGAGGGGTGGCCATGTTTCACATTTGGTCAACACACAGTTGGTGACACTAATCTTGGGCGTCCACCTTCAAACTTTGCTGATTGTTTAGATCTTTCCATATTTGAAGCGTTGTAGTCCACCACAAGCATTGAGCTTCAGGTGATCGTTGTTGCTCCATGTGATGAAGCTCTCAATCAGTCCTCTGGACTCCTCTGGAAAAATAGTCCCAAAGTGAAGACCTCATCTTTCTCACTGGAAGTTATTTGCTGGAGTCATACATGTCAATATGGTGAGAACCTCCATTTGCTAAAAAAAATACACTGAACACCCTTTATTAAGTTAATCCAGAGTCTTCACTGCAGATATTATGTGAGTCTGGACAGACATGGATCAACTGCAGCTTGACAGGCTGAAACGTGATTCTAGTTAAGACTGATGTATCAGTGTACTTCATTCTAACGGTTAATTTCATAAAATACCAGAATGTTTTACAAAAGTGTGCCACTCTCCCCCCCATCCGGTTCAAACAACCTTCAAACAGTGTGCTGCTTTTAAAAGCTGGGGTGCAGAATCGGACCATCCTGAAATAATCCCTCCACAGTTTGAGTGATGCAAGCCTACCTCTGCTCAGCTGCTGCATCAATGAAAAAGACTTTAAACATCTGTAATTACCTAAGCAGAGTTCTTGTTTGACGTAAAATGAACTGTCTCATTTGTTAGTTTTCCCTGACCACATTGATGTCGTCTCCAGGCTATCTCGAGGATGGGAGGACTGTGGAGGAAGCTGCACACTGTTTGGGTCAATGTCGGGGGTTTACATGCTGGAGTCTACCTCCTCAAGCGGACCGGCGCCATGTTTGGCCAAACTCCGGAGGATGTCTATGAATCACGAGGAGCGCTTAACTCACAGGGGGAGGACAAGGAGGACAAGGAGCTCTCCTAGTTCACATCCTGTGTTTAAGTTGTGGATTAACATTCAAGGCCATGTAGGATCAGCATTATTTATATTCTCTTAATTCAGGCTCTCTGGTGAAGTGTGCCAAGCAATTTTTCATTATCTTTTTTTTTTTTTTTTTTTTCATTTGGTTTACTTTGATAAATGCCTAACTGGAAGGAGCTCCTGTCATGTTCAGCAGCAGTTCAGCAGCTCCCTCACTGTTTGACTGACCGCTCATTTGTCCTGTTACTGTTCAGAAATCTGCCGATGGTTGTTTCACTGCACACCTTAAACCCACCCTGTGTCCACCTTACTGGAACTGCTCATTACCGTTTGTTCTGATTAATAAAGAGTCAAACAAAGTGTCAGCTGATGTACATATCCATCCCATAATATTTTATATGCGTCCAATATTAAAACAGACTGTTAATCAGTGACTAATTCACAGCAGAGAGACTAACCTGAGTGGAAAGGGCGGCTGTGCTTCAGACATGTTTTCATGCATACGCAGGAAAATGTTTTGATATGACAAGAAAGTATGAGCGCGTGCTCTCCCTTCCTTTGTTTGATGCGAACCTGCGGGCCAACACCCCGCGACAGGAGCTGCGCTTTTTACATCATTTTGGACGTGCTGTCCTGAGCACACAACAGGTGGGACCCATGAGACGAAGATCAGCTCCTCAGCAATATTGTGTCTGTGTGTGTGTGTGTGTGTGTGTGTGTGTGTGTGACTCAGTGAGTGACGGTAACACACTCCGGTGTGCGTGAACATTGGCAGGGAGGATTACACTTCCCTCTGCCTTTCAGTAAAGTCATGTCTTCAATCATCGAGGGGGTTTTCCCAAAGCGGAAAAATACAGCAGAAAACCATAACAAAAAGAAAAATGATCAGGAAACAAAAAAAGGCATACACTGGAAATTCTCTGGTTAATTTGATGCGGATTTATTTCGGGTATTGATAGTCGGGAGAATTATCCTATTTTTAACTTGTATCTTAAACAGGAGCGCCTGTCAGTCACGTGACGTAAGGAGGGTTCGGCCATAAAAAGCCACGTGCGGACTGAGTTTACTCCATTGATCCTTCGAAGCGTAGAAGTAAACACGAGATGATCTGGACCGTTTTTCTGCTCGTCCAAGCTGTCCTGCTTTATTTTCTTCTCACACACAGATCGAGGTAAGTTACTCTGCGGCTCGTTCGTATTGTTTTACATAGATATTAATATTCTAAGAAAACACTGATTTAACACTGATTTTATTGCAGCATCACTCAATAATAACAATTGTGGTGGTGATAATAATAATAAAGGAGTCGCAACGCGTTTTTATCGCTGTAAGCAAACCCATTTATTTTGTTAGTTTTACTGCGTTGTTCTCTCTGCAGTCTGAGGAATGTTGTTAAACTACTACAGTTAAATTTAGAAATGTCCTTGGAATTTTTCTTCTGTTTTCCTTTCAGGCAATTAGAAATGACACAAAAAAAAATCTGTGATGTAATGATAATTTCTGTGACTAATCCCTGTTATTGTTCTCTTGACCTTTACCTCTACTACCATAATCTTTTAAAAGGTTAAACACAGAAACAGACTGCACTGTGCACACTGATACACGATGGACGACCAAATGTCATGTCAGTAGAATAAAGTGCCAGACAGACAGAAAAAAATCTGTATTTTAAAATTTGTATTTTTGTCTGTAGATCTAAGAGTGATCCCCCTCTGGACAAAGGTGTGATCCCGTGGTTAGGCCATGCACTTGAATTTGGAAAAGATGCTTCCAAGTTCTTGAATCGAATGAAGCTGAAACACGGCGACATTTTCACAGTGAGTAGAAGAAACTTATAGACGATGATACAAGAATCTCACATCTGTGGATACTTAAATGTACATTGCACATTTACGGACTTCTAGTGTAAATGTTCCACTTCAAAGTCTTGCTGAGGAAAGAAGTCCAATTCTTTAGTAGCTGGGAAACTCCATCTGCTGACTGAGGAAGATAATGTGATAACATGGAGTCAAAAGCTGTAGAGCATTGACTAAATGGACCGTAAGGTGAGACTGTTTTGTCAACTGCAGTTTCCAAAGCCAAGAATGAACTTTATTATGCAATGCAGTTTGACAATAGATGATACTGAATGCTTGGCAGTCAGTTCTCATGCTGAACTTCAAGCGATTGCGACAGGAGAAAAGAGAAGTCCTGTTTGTTCAGTATGATGGAGGCTGTGAATTTGAAATCACATTTGTAGAGATTTAAGAATGTGTTCATATTCATGCAACATGAATTTACACCAGGACACGCTGCGATTGGCAGGTATCCTGAAACAAAATACAAAGTTTCCGATTTTTTTAGTGGGACTAAGAAGTCATTTTACAGGAATGCGGTCCTGTGTTTTACAGAAGATCGAACGAAAACTGGACTTCAGTAGAAATCTAATGAACCGAGGTGAATTTGATTTGTTTTAAAACTGCAAAATAGTTCAGATGCAAGTTTTGTGAAGATATTTTGCACAGTTAATACTCGTTACTGCGTTGACTGCATTTTATGAAACAGTCTATCAGATGAATGCATGCAAAAATACTGTACTGCATTGTACCTGTGTATCTCACACATTTTCACTTGTCCCTGATGCTGTCCAGGTGCGTGCTGCTGGCCGTTATGTGACGGTGCTGCTGGATCCACACTCATACGACACAGTCATCAATGACTCGGACTCCCTGGACTTCACTCGCTATGCGCAGGTGCTCATGGAGAGGATCTTCAACCTGCGGCTGCCGCACCACCAGCCAGCGAAAGCAAAAGCAATGATGAAAAAGTACGGACTTAATTACCTTCTATCTATCTACCTTCTGTTTCATTTTCATTTCATGTGAATGTAGAAGTGAAATTTGTTTATGGAAATCCATCGAGTCTCATGAACATCGTCTCATCGCGGATATTTCTGCAGAACACTCTTCCTGTTTTTGGAAATCTATTTTTAAGGCTTCTTGTTTTGTTATTGCTCCATTGTCATTTGCACAGTTTTTGTTTGTTGTGTAGAAGTGAAAGAAAACATACCTGCTGTCCTGAGATTGTAGGCTCACAGGCAAACATCCAAGAAAGGAGGGGAACCACTCGATGCAATCTTTAAGAGACAATGGTCTGAAGGATCAATGTTTGTGCATGCTGCCTTCTTCTAGTTGCATCTGATTTATAGGAGCATGCAGCTTTACCTTCTCAAATTTGTTGAATATAAAACCTCAGTTATATTACCTCAGGGAAAATAGGGAGGGCCACTAAGTCAACAGATGACTTTAATAATGTGTGTCACTGAGTAATTGCACTGTTTTCACAACACCAGCACTGAGTGTGACATGATTTACAGGAGTCCATTCAATGGCACAGCAGTTAACCTTTTCCTCCCTTGTCTGCCGTAACCTTTTGTGCCTGCAGACACTTCATGGGAATGAATTTGAACGCCCTTAACAGCACCACGAGCCGACACCTGCAGGCCCTGCTGAAAGCTGAGATGCCTCAGAACCAGAAAGACTGGAAAGAAGAGGGACTTTTCAACCTTTCTTACAGTTTACTCTTCAAGTAAGAAAGCCTCCCCCCCCACCCCCCACCCCCCCACACACACACGCACGCTCTTCACTACTTCAGAAGAAGCATGCATTCTGCTTAAAAGCCTTCAGTTAAACAGTTTACCCTGGAGGCAGTCCTGTGGTTTTCTTCTTGTAAACACAGCACAAAAAATGTATGATGGCTGCGCTCTTTCACACAAATGTTGGAAGTCACATTTCCAGTTTGAACGTATGTGGCAGAGCGGATGTGAGCTGTAGCTGTCTTTCATGACATAAATCATCAGACCTTGTCCAGAAGCTGTTTGGAATGTGAAAAAGTACATAATGTTTACTGCGACGAGGTGACATGGTTCATGTGTGGCCCGGTGGAAAAACTCCAAGGGTCACTCAAAGGCTTGTTATCGTTCCATCTGCAGATTTATTGACTAAAAAAGTCCCGCGCATTCCCACACGTTCTATTTTTCCTTTCTCTGCAGGGTGGGCTACCTGACGCTGTTTGGCGGAGAGCAGAACAACAACAGAACTGATCCTTCAAGCGTCTATGAGGAGTACAAGAAGTTTGACGATCTCCTGACCAAAATGGCAAGAGGCACCCTAAAGCCAGGTAATGACACCAGCTTCAGTTTCTTTTCAGAGATCTTATCCTGCACTACCTCTCTGGTTTCAGAGATCCTGAAATCACCGCGATAAGACGAGTGATTTACAGCAGTTTCGATGTATATCAGCTGTGCATCTCTGACATCACTAGCCATGAGTCATGCGAAGGTGTCTTCGCTGTTTACATTGTCACTGTGTCTCAGCTAATGTGCTTTGACATCATCGATGCGTGTTCCTTCAGATTTGTTTTGGGGTTGCCATGGCGACTTCCACTTACTCAGTTGCTTACATAGCGTCTAGGAGCCTTCTCCAGTTGACGTTCACGATTCACACTTCATCATCACAGTCTTCTGCAGACTATGATCTCACTAGCACAGGTAGCTGACTTCACTGTCACTAGATAAAGTCTACCTTATTTCCCCAGGGCTTGTCTTTCTTTGTGCACTGTATCATTGTTTATAATTGCTCTTATTCCACCTTTCCACACAGGGAAGTCGGCCAATTGTAATATTATTGTGCACCTCTGCCAATTGTGCCTGTCATACCTGAATAAATGTTCCTCTCCCACCTCTCGTGCACAATAATATTTGTATCTGGCATTTAATTCAGTTCACATTCAGATTGAGGTCAGCTGTTTACATTTTGTCTGTGACTCACTCGCTCCCTTCCTTTGTGATGTTTATCTGACAGAGGAGAGGAGGACAGCCCAGAGTGTTCGGCAGAGACTGTGGGAGCTTTTGGCTTCGGCCGGTCTGACTGAGGACTCGGGGTCGAGCCCTTGGCTTCACGGCTACAGGCAGCTGCTGCAGGAGGAGGGGGTCGACGAGGAGACGCAGAGGAAGGCTGTGCTGATGCAACTCTGGGCCTCACAGGTGAGTCAGATGTCAGGAGCGGAGAGGCATTCTGTGAGCGTAAGACAAGAATGTCAGTTGCTGATCATCTCCAAAGATTAGGCAAGTTGCCTGTTCTGTCAGATGAACTTGATCCCACTGAGTCTCTGTGAGGTGGTTTCAGTCCCACGCCCCTCCAAGTAGACTTGAAGTCAAAGGGACCCGAGATAGAGATGTAGAAGTGTGGTATCAGCAGCAGCAGCAGCAGCAGCAGCAGCAGCAGCAGCAGCAGTACTCCTCTTTGGCACATGAGTGTGCTGTTCACCTCTGCTGTCTCAGCAGCTACTCTGTCTGAGATTGGGAGAGCCATGAAAGGGCTTCAGGAATATAAAATAGAGGATTGTAGTTGACCACTGGCTACATTTGAATAATAATAATGATAATAGTAATAAACTTTATTTGTATTGCACTCTTCATACAAGAAATGCAGCTCAAAATTCTTTACATCAAAGAGGTCTGATTGACTGTTTGTTGCACCAAAATAAAAGAAATTGCTACTTCATTGATAGTATTCCCTGTGACAACCACACACAGTTGAAACAATCTTTGTTTGAAAACACTGAAAGTAGGTGAGTGGTTGTACTGGTTTTGGTCTTGAATGGGATTTGACCTGGTCTTGGTTACTTAATCACATATTACTTGACTTGGTATTGACTCATACACTCTTGCCTACAGTCCTGCTGAGGGGTTTATTGCATCAAATGCGTTAATCAGATATTTACTTCAGCATTTGCATTACGCTACAGGCTGCTTACTCATCTTTTTTTTTTCTTTTTTTTTTGCACTTGTCACTGTGGTGTATTTCCATTCGATTTCAAGTTTTGAGTCATAACTTTGTCAGTTGTGTCTGAGTCACATTTTAGTGTGAGAAATGGACTTATTTTCATTATGTACGTGCAGATTATTAGTTAATGCCAAACAGTATTGTAATCACAGTCAATACCAGTATTTTCCAATATTTCTCTATCTAAGAAAGGTTTCCCCCTCTCATGTCTGTGATACACACAGTTTGGATAATGTCATCTAAGCCTAACCCTATCAGCAGTGTTTATGTGTTGTCAAGTAAGCATTAATTACACTTTATTGTTTATTTACGATGACTTCAGAGGCCATTTTTTGGTCATTTATTCACAATGTTATGTTTCAGCGGTGCTCACTATTTTATGTGTGTGCTCCTGGCAGACAACATTACAGTTTGCCGTTAAACTAAATAGCTTCAATGTCCTGCCCTTGGATGCAGGCAGATGGCAGGGGACCTCAGGTTTCCAATGGCTTTCCTTTTTAAGTAAACCATTACCGTGGCGCGCTTTGCCAGTAGTGACACAATCCAGAGCATGGCTCCTGTCATCCCAGACACATGAAAGGAAGCCGTTCTTTTTTAATCTCGGCGTGAGGCTTTTTTATTTAATTGACCTTTACTTTAATTGAAATGTGTGCTTTGTGTGACTCTAATGCCAAATAAACATAAGTAGTATGGGTGTCATGTGATGTTCGCTATTGCCTCATAACCATCTGTGTCAGCTCTGTGCAACACCAGAGACAGCCTTAGAGAGAGAGACAGCCTTATCATTGTCATCATGTGAGTTTTGTTTTTTTTCCAGGGTAATGTCGGTCCTGCTGCATTTTGGTTGCTGGGCTACTTGTTGACAAATCCTGAGGCTCTGACAGCGGTGAAGAGGGAGATGGAAACCTCAGAGACCTCTCTGCTAGACAGACCTGTGAACACCCCAGTGTTTGGTGAGTGCTTGATTCCAGCTTGTGTAAACAGGAAGATATTTATCAGTTTTTCCAGAGTGCAACATATACTGTAGAATTAAATCTGGAATAATAGACATTATCACTGTATATATGCTGTCGCTCTTTTGCTCTTCTTTCAACATTTCTTTCTGCCCCTTCGCAGACAGTGCCTTGGAAGAGACACTGAGACTCACCGCTGCCCCCTTCATCACCAGAGAGGTAGTGCAGGATAAGATCCTCCACATGGCTGATGGCCAAGAGTACCTGCTAAGGAAAGGAGACAGGGTGTGTTTGTTCCCCTTCAACAGCCCTCAGATGGACCCAGAGATTTATCAAGAGCCACAGGTTTGTTGTTCCATCTTTTTAAAGCAACTGTCTTGCTGTATCGAACCTCTTCGCTCTATCAAAACGTGCCTGTGCTGCCAACAGGAACAGTAGTAATTGTCCTGGGGAGGAGTTGGAGGCAGACTTAAGTGTAATTAGTGTAGTTGTTTATGTAAGGTGGAATCAACGCCTACACAAAGCTGACCCTGTACTACCCAGTGAGAGGTCAAACCCAGAGCTGTGGACCATTGAGGGATTAGCTTAGCACGGGAACAGAAACACAGCGTGGGAAGGACACGGCAGTTAGGCTGCATTAGAATAACTCTGTCCAGCATAAATTAGACTAACAGACGTTAAACTGTATCATCAAGCTCACTTTGAGAAATAGATCTGTCCTTTCTAATTACTAGCATCTAATGTCTGCTCTTAAAAAAAAATTCTTCTCCAGAAATACAAGTACGATCGCTTCCTGAATGAAGATGGATTTGTGAAGAGGGATTTTTATAAAGGAGGGAGGCGGCTGAAATATTACACCATGCCATGGGGCGCAGGGACCAATGGCTGTGTGGGAAAGCAGTTTGCCATCAATACCATCAGACAGTGAGTGTCCCAGAATCACCCCACCATCAAACTTTACCATTGGTTCAGACCTGAAAACAGTTGTTTGTTACCTCTAAGCTCTGCTTGAATGTTCTAATGCCATGTTTTTATGTGTGTTTGCTCTGCAGGTTTGTTTACACGGTGTTGACTAACTATGATTTGGAGTTGTGTGACCCAAATGCTCAGATGCCAGAGGTAAATGCCAGTCGTTATGGATTTGGAATGCTACAACCAGAGGGGGACTTGCTTGTCCGACATAGACCCAGGAATACACTCTAGATGAGCAAAACACATTGTTTAGCACATTTCAACACATGCATAGTGTTTATAGTGTCAATATGCCCTTTGTACTTTTGTATTTTATATTTATGGTGTATATTTATGTCATACAGTATAGAATTATTTTATTATTTATCAATAAATGTAAATAATGCTTTGTGTATTATCCTGTGTTGTCAAATTTCTTTGAGTTTTTGTGTAAAATGATTCAATGGTTCAAATTAATTACAGTCACATAAGTTCCTGCACATTATTACTTTGAGTAAAAGTAAAATCATATGTTTCATTTTGACGAGTGTTCACAATGTGTCACTTTAAGGAGCTGTTAGTTAAGCTTTGGAGCATTTGCTTCTGTATGTTAGATCGAGAGCACGAGCATAATGAGGGGACTGTCTGTACCGTAAACAGAGCCGGCCACACATCTGTCACACTAACACATCCCTGCTGTTTGCAGAGTGAAGCTGAGTGGAAAGTTTGGATTTACATGTCGTTTGGAAAGTGACTGATCACTTGCTAGCAGGTGCAGATCCACCGTAGACCACAGATTAGTGCAGGTTTGTGAGGGAACAACAGAACGTGCTCTTACTTCTACTCACATGTTGGCACACCTGTCAGTTCACATCATGTTTAAGCCATGATGCTTTGATAAGACGATGCATACAAAGTTAGGGCACCGTCATGGACAAAATTAGCCCTCAGCTCCAATAAATTTGGCTTCAGTTTAATTGTGTCCTAAGTGCTCGAGTCCCTTTGCGTGTGGATTACTGAGTGACATTTCCAGTGATTTATACTGTTTCACATACTTATATCAGACATGTTTCACCATTTTTCAGCTGAGTAAGCATTCACAGGCTACCATCCAGGGAAAGGACCCCTAAAATATTCCTATGAGGCCTTACATTATGCTTAACAGTACACTGAATCTGTGGTAGTTTTTTTGTTTGTTTGTCTTATTTTTTCGTCTCCTATCCCATAGAGATATATGCTCTATGAAGTGGTCTTCCTTTAAATTTGATACTTTATCTTCATAGTTGCAGTAAATTCCTATAACCTCCTTTGCTGGCCTGTAAGGCTGCCACACAAAGCCAGACTCAGTGTAGATGCACTTCGCTGGCTCTGTGAGGGTTAAACTCGCACAGGCTGCAGCCGCTGGAGGAGCCTGAGTGAAATCAGCCCCTGCAGGATCTCTATCACAGCCACAGACGCGCACTCACAGTCTGAGCAGGTAGACTAGAGGACGCATCCAGTACTCCCGGCGACTCTCAGGAGTCTCTTCCTACTCAGGGGGGCTAGACAGGGCAGACCGGACGTGCTGATGGTCTGTGTACAACTGTTACATTTGTCAACATGTCGCTACGTAGCTCATGATGCCTCCATCAGCTGCCAGCGGAGCGCCGAAGCCCTGGACGGACATCAGAAGTTTTAACGCTTATACTCTTGAAATGTTGCTGCTGTCCGTCCTTGAGGTGAATCGGGATATAAGGAAGATACGTATGTAAATTTCCTTTACTGTGCTTGAACTTATTTTTGGCTCCAGCTTTTTTATTTTTACAGGCAGGAAGGTTTTATAGCCCACTTGGTTTCACTTTGATATTTTATGTCCCGCCGCTATTTGCTGCAGCATCATTACACTATTCAGTGGTTAGACTGCCAGCTCATGTACATGTCTCCAAAGTGCAGCTGTGTTGCATAATTAAGATATGCGCAGAAGAGCCTAGTAATGTTTGCCTCGGATCAAATGAACTTTATGTATCACTATAACAGTTGCGAACACGACGCCTCATTCGACTTGTCAGGGCAGCCTGGTGTTGGGAGGATGCGATGTGCTGTGGGCTCTTAATCAAAGTTCATGTTAGTATTAGTCCGTCTTAACATAACTCTAGAGAGCAGTTGTCCTTCGTAACTGGTCGCTGTCCCACCCGAGCTGAGGCGTTTCAGCACGAGAGCGCGCGGACAGCGACAGACGGCGCTCTGCGGGTGACAGACAGGCGCTTCAGCACTGGACAGCGCTCACAAGTGGAGTCCAGTTTATCATTGGCCCGGCTCTCCACCCCCACCCCACCGCCACCCTTGTCAGCAAGAAAAGCGGCTGTGCCCGTTAAAGCTGATTAAAATATCTATTTGGTTCTCTGATGAGTGGATAAACCACCTGACATTGCTACTGTAGGACACCGCCACTGGCTGCTCCACCGCGCTTACAACATTTCTTTTTTCTTCTTCTTCTTTATTACACCCACAGGAAGAAACGAGGAGGGACCCTGATGCGGTCATCTACAGGACCATGTCTTCTTAATCTACCGGACTGTATCTTCCAGTCTTTTCAAGTGACCGAGTGACTTGAGTGAAGATGATCAAAGCGGGGTCCCGGTCGGCCACCTCGCTGCCGCCGGATACGATGGACATCATCCGCAGCAAGACCCACTCCCGCCGGGTGAGACTCAACGTCGGGGGCCTTCTCCATGAAGTCTTGTGGAGGACTCTGGACAGGCTGCCCCGCACAAGGCTGGGCAAGCTGAGAGACTGCAACACCCACGACTCCATCATGGAGATATGCGACGACTACAGCTTGGCTAACAACGAGTACTTCTTCGACAGGCACCCCGGCGCTTTCACCTCCATTCTGAACTTCTACCGCACCGGAAAGTTGCACATGATGGAGGAGATGTGCGCCCTCTCCTTCAGTCAAGAGCTGGACTTCTGGGGCATCGACGAGATCTACCTGGAGTCCTGCTGCCAGGCCAGATACCACCAGAAAAAGGAGCAGATGAACGAGGAGCTCAAAAGAGAGGCCGAGAACATGAGGGAGAGAGAGGGAGAGGAGTTTACAACCACATGTTGTTCCGAGAAGAGGAAGAAGCTCTGGGACCTCTTGGAGAAGCCAAGCTCATCATTTGCTGCTAAGGTACAGTGTCCACCCCGGCTTTCCTTATTGCCACACTATCAGGACAGATCGAGTGAAAGTTGTAGGTAATCTGAGAGAGGGAAGCATTGGCCTACAGCCAGCCAGCAGGCCTACCTTACCGAAGTTTTAAATCCTGATGTCTCCATCAAGGGAAGTTTTGGGTCCTAATGACTGCGGTTTAAATTTAGAAAACAGTTAAAGACGCAACTAGAAAAAGGGGTGAAATTTAGTTTAACATCCAGAGGCAAGCGGAAACTTCTTTTTGAGACTGGCTTGATCTGCTGTCTGACTTTCCTTTAACCTGTACCAGTGCTTTTAATCTGTCACTTTCAGCAGCTGGAGAGAGAGCGAGGGGGAGAGGGATAGATAGATAGAGAGATGCTGTACGTCAAAGCTGTCGGCCAAGTTTTGCTTATTCATCTGAGTAGCATGACTTTGGAAACTAATTTCGTTACTCCACTTAAATCAATAGCCTTAACTAGGTGTACTCTCCCGAGAAGAAAAGACTCGGGTGCCGTTTTTCTGGCGAGTCAATTAAAAGGCCTTTTTGTTTGTGCATGACAGCCTTCATTGTCTCCCGTTATTGGTTTCAGTCAGATACTTGTTCCCAAGGCTGCATTGTCTGGAAGCTGGTCTCTTGGTAATTATTGAATGTTTGTTTTTCATTGAAAAACACCAGACAGGATGAAAGGAGAGACACTTATTGTTAGAGTTTAATCCAAGTCAGCAAGAAACTCCACTGCACAAAATCTATATTTTAGCCCATCACCCCACCCCCACCCCCCAACAGTCACCCCCTCTTGGCTTCATTTGCAACCCCTGCCTCATTTCCAGTCCAGTATTCAATCATCCAACTCATTAACAGGCTCATAGCTCACACTCCAGGAACAAGAGGTCTTCACTTCTTTTGCTGGATCAATGAATATAGTCATGTTGGTGAACTTCCTGAACGATCTGGGTCAATATTCATTTAAAAATGTGAAATGATCACCCAGTTGTATGTTACCACTCCAACAAGGAATTTGCACATTAAGGGATGTTGCTCTTCTCAGTCAGTCTGCATTTACCTGAGAGGGTGAAAAAGAAAAAAGTTCAGCTAATTTTGTACTACACTGGCAGTGACTGTCTCATCTTTTGTTATCAGATACAATTTAAAATATTTCACCATGTGTCATCAAAAGGCTTGAAGATGTCACATTTGTGTGAAGAAGTGTGTTAGGAAGGCATGAGACCTCCAGCAGCATGCGTGGCTTAGAGGATATCATGGTTGAATCATTACCCAAAGAAATTTCAAACACCTCCTTGAACAGGGGGTCCTGCATAATTTATTCAGCTCATCTACTGAAAGAACCTGTTCCATCTCTAACCTTGAGTTACTGAAGCCCTTAATTATTTTTTCTAAATTATTCAATCACGTTGCTGAAAGACATGTTCATTTTAAGACATCCAGTGGCCCTCGGTTCTCTGCTGAACTTTCTGAAACTGCAGCAGAGCATCATCCAAAAGCAGGTCCTTGGGCCGGCCTATACCTCCTGACTGACTCACGTCCTGGCATCCGAGAAATCAGTGTGTTAGATTATCGACAAGAAGGGAAAATCTGAGTTTTACTGGTCCTCTCTAAACTGTGATGTAAATACCTCTTACACACAGTCTACCTATGAAACAACAACAAGTCTCCATGAACAAGACTGTACTCATCCTGTTATGTTTGCAGGGGCACATAGTTGGAATTGTGATACAATAAAAGTCTTGTAAATCAGCAGAGGGAGCTCTACCTGATCCGCTTCCCTTGAGGAGTGGCAAATATCATTTTTGAGATGTTGGAATCTGTGGTGGTTTCATACCAGTCAGACCATCATATCACCAACTGCTCCTTTAAAATAACAATGAAGTAATTAAAAAAAAAAAAAAAAGAACAAGTGCCTAACATACTTTTATTTTCAAAAGCCTCTTAATATTGTTGGTCATAATTTTTTAATTTAACAAGTCATTTTGTTTTGGGATTGTTGATTTTGATAAAAGCTGGTTTGCTGCATCTGATAACTCAGGGTGTTGCTGATATTAAATTGACATCCCCTTCAAACTGATGATGGGGTTCCTCAAAGGTCAATCCTGGTCCTCTGTTATTGTCCGTATATATAAATTGACATAATTGTCCGATCCAGACTAATTTTCATGTTGACACCATCAAGTGTAAACCAGCAATCAGTAGACATTGTGCTTTTGATGTTATTCATGCACTTCTCATGAATCTTTTGTTTTACGTATTAGACTGAATGTGTTTTGTTTATGCAACCACATACTGCTGCTGCTCTTCTTCTTGCTATCCAAACATATAACAGTGATCAAATTCAACTTACTGAGACCTATTGAAACCAGGAGTGTGGCCGTGTCTAAATCTTCTCCTTAAAATCCAGCTGAAAAATGAACTGGAATGTAAAATTGAAATTTAAAAAAAAAAGAAAAAAGCACAACAATATATTAAAAAAAATCATTATATAACCAACGGTCGGAAAACACATTTGTATCATTTTACCTTCTTTTTCCTTATCAGGCCTTTCGATGAAAACGTTCACACTAACTCCTACTTCTCTTTTAAAAGCAATTAAACATGGCACCACCTCACAGAGCTGGCAATCCTTCGATATTACATCTGTGAATACTGGACACAGAGAAACCACTTTGCAGCATTATGCGCCTTATGAATGAACATAATTACATTGGCTTTGAAAGAAGAGTATTATATGATATTACATCCTGTTGGATGATTTAACATTTTGAATTATTCAATAATACTTCTGATTGTTCCTGAATGCTGACAGTGTTATCTGTGTTTGAATGGCATCTTTCATTCTGTCCTCTGCTTTATTTGAACCTGATTTCACTGAGAATACATGAGTAAATATATGTCTGAATCTGAATATTTACCCAGCCCAGCTGCTGTTCACTGAGCTCATAAAGGTCAGGACCATGACAACTAATAACAGATTTTTTAAATGTACTTTGCAAATTTGTAAGAGGCTCCAGACATGGTCCATGGCACAATCATTAGTGACTAATTGGCTCCATTTTGCATTTATGCAATCTTCTGTAAATTTATTACATATCAGTTTAACAAGCACAATTTCCACCTCATGAAGTGCCTCTAGGTTCTTACATAAATTATTGCACGTTTCAGCCTCAGCTCATGTTTCTCCTCCACTGTAGTTGTGTCAGCTTCAATTTCTTCACACAGTCAAACAGAAAAATATGAACACAATTCATATTGTTCTCCCATGCTCATATTAGCATGTCAGCGCTTGTCCTCCGCTAAACACACAAGTACATACATCGCAGTGTGTACAATGACGGGGCCCAGAAACCTTTGAAATGAAACAGAAAGGGTAGGGAAGCAGGCGCTGTTTGACAGATAGAGCCATTTCCTCATTGTTTAGTTTTCCATATGGGACAAAGAGTTAAAATGTCAGACTGAGGTTAAATGGCAGCCATTAAACGCAGTCTTGTTTCGGAGGCTTAATTGAGGGGTTCCATCGGTAAAACGGTTTGTTCCCAAACATATATTCTGCCTCATTTATTTTTAAGTCCAGATGAAATTTTAATTGCACATTAATAACGCTTGACTTAACGCCTTAATGTGTGATCCAAAATATCTATAGCTCAGATGTCACCTCATCGTAGACCTTTTGGAGTTATAACCTCCCCAAAAATACACATAGGCACCAGCGCTTGCTCTCGACAAGCCATTTTTCATGTCCAAGCAGTAGTGAAGGACATGATGTGTGCAGCCAGTCTGCCTTTCTTCTTGAAAGTGTTGAGGTGTTACTGAGTTACCCACTTGAGTCTGCATTTCCACCACAGGTCTGCCCACTAAATTATTGAGCATAACAATATGCCCCCCTAGAAACACAGCAAAAACTTGCAGGTAATCATTTCATCAATAAAAGACAAGCTCTTGCTGATACGGAACAGTATGTGCTGAATGCCCATGTCGTCATTTTTAGTGTGGCCCAGTGGGAGGAAAGGGTTTAGTGGGTTAGGAACGAAACCAGCCTATGTAATGCAGCATGTCTCAGCATGCCTCTGTTGCTCAATCTCTCTAAGGTGCAGTTCAGTCTCAGAGGGATCATGGTCGCCCTATAAATCACACTCCCAGGGGTTTGGCATTAGAACTATCATTGCTGTAAACTCTAAAACTGACCTTGTTTAAATGCCCTGAAAACCTGTTTCCTCGATGACTTTACTATACTCATACACGGACATCCAATTTTCTGCCAAGTCAGAACAGCTTTGTTTATTTCACAATTTGTTTCTCATCATTTCTCTGCATGTTTGGTTTTGTCCCTGCTCTTCTGACTGGTTTTGAAAAGGGTGGTGCTCTGTTGGAAAAAAGGTGATGTCACGCACGTCTATGCACCAATCAGGATTTAGCAAAAGGACGGTTGTGAGGTCGTTATCTTAGGCCCGTATAAATCCAATCTGATGAAATACTTAAAAATTTGGTTGTTACTTATTATTTCACAAGTATTTGATGTTATAGAGAAATACTGAAGTATAATAACAAGTAACCTGTCATGGCTGTCGGTCTTAGTAGTATAAAGTAATTGATAGCTTATTAGCAGATTAGCCCAAGAAATAAACCTCATATCTCATACAGTCAAGGCATCCCAGATCTAGATTTAAATAGATGTTTTTAGTTGCGTCAGTATGAATTAGAAATAAAGGATAACTCTTTTAGGGCTGCACGGTGGCGCAGCAGGTAGTGCATGTGCCTCACAGCAAGAAGGTCGCCGGTTCGATTCCTGGGTGAAGTTTGCATGTTCTTCCTGTGCATGCGTAGGCTCTCCCCAGGTACTCCGGCTTCCTCCCACAGACCAAACATGCTCATTAGGTTGATTGGTGACTCTAAATTGCCCCTAGGTGTGAGTGTGAGTGTGAATGGTTGTGTGCATGTGCCCTGCGATCGGCTGGCGACCGGTCCAGGGTGTACCCCGTTGACAGCCGAGATAGGCTCTGGCCCCCCTGCGACCCCAAAAGGGATAAGCAGCATAGAAAATGGATTGATAACTCTTTTAATGCCTTGTTTTGTTTTAACATTGTAGGAATATGCAACATGTTAGAGCTCAGAAAGATGAGAAAACAAACATTTCTGTTGTGTGAAAAAAAAAAAGTAAATTGTTGATGTATATAGATTTAATTTACACCATATGAACACAACAAAGAGATTTGTCATATCAAAGAGATGCAATATAGACAATGAAGTACACAGCTTATAAACATACAGAACAACTGACTGCACATAATGATAATTCATAAACTGAATATGAGAAGGTTCTGATTGTTAACTTCCTGTTAGGTTTTGAAGAGCCTAAGAAATGATGTTGACACATACAGCTTTCACTTGACAGACTTTTTTGACACCTCTACACTCTGGGAATTTGAATTCCCATCTCCTAAAAGCCTTTCAGCACTCTCTCAACCCACTGAGGCTTTGGTCCAGAACAGGATACTGAGCTATAAAAACTGACACTTAGCTCTTTTGCCTTGGCAGAGGCTGTTTCAAATAATTGCATGGAAACTTCTCCTCTCAGCGAGCCCGAGACAGCCATGACTGGAGGCAGTTAACTGCACTTTTTGCCGCACATCAGATATGCCCGATTGACTTCACTGTAAGCACTTTGCTTTGTTGTTTGTGAAGTCTGAGATTAGTCCATGCATCCAGGCTAAGGCTCTGTGTAGATGGGTGGAGATATCCACTGTGCTCTGTTACCTGCTGCACGTCCACCCCGTACAGCCTGCCAGATGACTTTTTGTTGGAATGGGAGGAAATCGATGGCAAAGACATTAAGATGTAAGGCAAGAAGGGGTGAGTGAGGACGCACCCATTACAGCCATTAGAGAGGGACTAAGACGTGTGACTTCCCATGGCCCACTGCCTGCTGAGAGTCCTGCATGAGGGAGTGCAGTCACTCATGCTAACCTCCAGCACTGTGTCACAGGGAGTGTAGTGGAACCAGAGGACACGCAGGAGTACAGTCACTATGATTTTATGGTGTATGTTGTTATTTTCAGCAGTGGCTGGTGAGTGAAGGAGCTGAGAGTTTCCTACGTCTCTTTGTGCTTTTCTCCCCCCCTCCCCACCTGTCTCTCGCTGTATTTGTGTGTGTATGCATGCTAATAGCCAGGCACGGGGCTATCCAACAGAGTGTGTTTTATGATTTGTTTTCAAGGATTGTTGCTGGGTGACAACAACTCTTCCGCTGTGCTTTGGTGAGCTTTGAATAGCCGTAAATCAATGGCACACAGTTTCCCAGCTGCCAGACTGATTGCAGCGCCATATATATCGCCAAGTGGGCTCGCACAGACTCAGATTAAGCCAAAGTCTCTGTCTCTTCCTCACACTCTTATCATCTCATCTCCCTGTTTCTGTTTTGCTCTCCTTGTTCTTGTTATTCAAGTCCATGTAACCTAATCAGCACGTAAGCACTCATTGCATGAATTGTATTTAAAGATAGAATGAACTCTATGAATATATTTGTCTTATTCATCTAAATGCAAAGAGATAACAGCTGCCCTCATATTTCACGACAGCCACTGAAAGGTCCTTCTCTAGCTTTTAATATTCGGCTCTCAGCCCAACAGCTCCCTCTGCACCCATGGATGCATCCAAAATTAATATTTACCGGCCACATTATTTATAGGTTTAATCTACACGATGTTCACACAGACCATCCATATACTGGCAGGTACGACTCTGGAGTCTGTTGAGACCAGTTCCAGCCATAGATGTAAAGGCTGGCGCGCTGAAAGGCTTTGGTTGGAATAGCAAAGCTTTATTTAATGCTGTCTATCTTTACAGCTTCATCTTTATTTTTGGGCTGTACATGAGGATCGTCTTTATGCAATTCCAACACTCTGCTGAGGCTCTGCTCTAAACTGGGAGAGACACATTAGCATTATTGATTTAGAACATGCCTTTGATGTCGTTTGATCAGCGTGTGTGTGAATGGAAATTCACCTAAGGAAGTAACGTGTCCCATCAGAGCGGCTGCTAATCGATAGACAAAATCTGCCCAGCTGTGAACTGCAGAGATGAGGATTAAATCGTTTGTGTATTGGCCAGAGACTGTTCCGCATGCATCTTATTTGCTAAGCCGAAATGATTTCTCCAAGACTTCAAAGACTTAAGTTGCAATCAGAGCTTCCACATTGCATTGAAGACAGTCTCCTACACATCTGACTGCTCAACCTTTAAATGCTTCACGTTGATTCGTTTGGCTCCCACTGAAAACTGTTACTACTCTCCAATGTATTGAGAGCTTGAAGAAATGTGCTATTGATGGATGGAGTCTGAGGTTCGACCTATAGAAACTTCTCATCCATTGCCTCAGAAATTACCAATGAACACTGTTTTAGAGAACAGGATTCTGCTCCTGTGCTTTATAATTGATGGAGGTGCTGTATCAGTTTTGTGATTCAACATTCACATGTTTTTGGTGAGCGGTGAACTGAACGTATCAGAGAGTTAACAATGCATAAAAAGTGTGATGCAGAGAGAGAAGTGTTGGTGTGATATATAAAGTTTCCTTGATCCTGAAGCCTGATGTTACTCTACAGTTCTGAGGTTTGTCAGTGAAGTGTATGAGCTACACTGCGGACTGGAGTCTGTTAACAGTGACAAACAGACAGATATTGTAGATCCGTGTTAAGGCTTCGCTCGTCTCCTCTGTGAAAGGTCTGTATCGTCACTGGTGTTTAAGTTTGCTGTGTGAGAACCACGTATCTCCAAACAGTCAGTTTGTCATGAACTCAGATAAACAGCCCTGTTTTCAGCATTTGACAGAGTATTATCCAGCTAATCTAAGAGTAGTTTAAGACAAAGGGGAGTTTTCTCCATCCATGAAGGAACACTTCATCCTTCAGTTTAACTGTATGTGAAAGGGGGTCGCTCATAGTGATGACCCTACAGTAAATTATCACCCAACTCAGCGGTTGCCCTCAGCTCTAGTGTTTTAGTGTCTTTCAGCTCATTGTTTTGATTGCTGACCCACAGCTTTTGGTTTAGTCTCACCACTGTCATCAGCCTTGTTTTTGGGCCACAGCGGGAAGCTGTCTTCAGTGAAAAACTAAATAAATTAACTGTGAACTACCTGCTAGGCAACAAGATGGTGAACATAGTGGAGCATTTAGCAGGTAACGAGGCAGATATTTCCCTCAGGAGTTGATGGAGACCAAAAACAGAGCTAAAAGAGGGGGACGATTGAACTGAGATTCACCAGGTGGACAGAAACACAACTCCAACAGAATTCAAAGTTTGCTCTGTATCTGCTGGCCGTGTAAGTAGACGAGTGTGTGTTATTTGCTAAATAGTTCTTTATATCAAATTAGAAGGAAAAAAAATCAATAGTGTGTACTCTGATAGCTGCTTTCCACTGCCCCAAGTTGCCAAAAAAGGTTTAAGATTTTGCTTGAGAACTTGTACAACTTGCAGTTGTAAAAGATAAACTCTGAATTATTAAGGATGTCTAATTATTCTTATTAGAGATGGTTTCAGTTTGTGGCCAATATGCCCATTTTCAGAGTATTTGGGATGGGATGGGATGGGATGGGATGGGATGGGATGGGATGGGATGGGATGGGATGGGATGGGATGGTTTGACATTTGACAAATACTGACACTGAGACTGTAGAAATAACACATGACAAATGATGAATGATTAATAATAATATCAATCAACTTTACCAGAGTATGGATGGCTGCTCTCAGCTAGTTGCAGTTTGGAGCGTATAGTCCTTAACTATAGACCTTCTTTTGCCCTGCACTTTCCATGGAAAGAGGTGATCTAGTATGCTACATTAACTTATCGCACAAGCCAGCTGGGGCAACACTGTATGCTACACATGCACACACAAACACAAGCAGACTCCCACTGCATAGTATCTCTGTTTGACAGGCCTACAAAATCCATGCTTTATTTTTAGTGCAATGCTTTAT
The DNA here is from genome assembly GCF_039877785.1 of Chaetodon trifascialis. Taxonomy (NCBI): domain Eukaryota; kingdom Metazoa; phylum Chordata; class Actinopteri; order Chaetodontiformes; family Chaetodontidae; genus Chaetodon; species Chaetodon trifascialis. Next base: position 15,877,320 of record NC_092058.1, on the reverse strand, counting down.
CTGACTTTCCTTACATTACTCACACATTGGTGCAACTGGGTTTATGGCTGTGGAGGTGCTCACCCACACTGACATTTTAAAAGGTGAGATGTCAATCGCGAGGGGACGGAGACACGACTACTTTGCTGGAGACCTTCATTCATTATTCAGACGGGCCTGTCAGTGAGAGAACATCGCTCAAGTAGATGCACTGTCGAGTGGTGTGGGGCCAGGTGGTCACCCGCAGACTAAAAGAGAAGTTTCCAGAGAGTTAGACATTAGAACCCAAAGCCATTGCGTGCTAAAAGCTGCTTCTTAAGCTACAGTTGCACACCACACCAAGGTTTTCATCGCTCACTCGGCAGGCTGAGACTGAAAAGGTCAGTTTCCAGCCACCCATACAGGAATGACAAGCATGACTGAATAATGCAATGAAATTTTGTAGTCAGTCCAATACATTTTGTGACAGCAGATATATTTTCTGAGCAGCCGGTAATCCATCTCTGAGCTTTCCCAGATTCCTCCTTTACATGACATCGCTCTATGATGCTGCTCTTTCAGCTTCTCACCCAAACTCAAGTACTACATGTGCTTTACCCTACTTGTCATCAGTTGGTTGCAGCAGAACAAAAAGACGGCTCTTGCAAATTTAAACAGCTGCTTTCGTCACGTACACCTCATCCATGCTCACTAAGCTGTCAAGCAAATAGTAAAGAAGCACAACGCAGCGACACCGTAACTGGGGAGGTTTAGAGCTTTGCCCTTTTGTTTGGCTACAGTGCCGGAGCTCAACTGATTTTTTGCAAGCTTGCATCCACCTCTGGTCTTTGCTCCTCAACCTGTATCCTCTGGTGATTTGAGATGGTTGCAGGAGAAAGCTCAGAGGTATTTAGAGGTAGCTGAGCCTGAGAAAGGGTTTTAATGCTGTAATGGTTAAATGATGAGCAGAGTGCATCTTGTGAATAATGGTTGTCTCCTGCAGGCTTCCTGTTTGAGATGGGAGTGGTCACATGATACACACGGGAAGATAAGGTTCAGCAGTAATATTCAGATCAACCTGTTTCTTCTTTCCAGGTCATTTAGTTTATTGTTGTGAGTGAAAAACAAAGTGCTCTGGGGCTTATCTGAGCTGCACAGATGTTTTGAAAACAATACAGAATCTACCTAAAGGGTTTCTTCAAATACAAAACTGAGCACTATGAGGCAGCATGTAGAGATCCAACATACATGAGTTCACAGCGGCCAGACTGAGGAACAGTAATTACCTGAACTTGATACAGAACCCAACACCTGAAAGCTCAATGGGTGAACAGTCAACAACAGGGTTCAATTAACACAAGATCACCGCCAGCTTCTCACCGTGGAGCATTATGTCTGCCATGCTAGACAGGCTGGATTAAATAAAGCGTTGGGTTACTGTTGTGGTGAACGTATCAGCTTGCATCATGTTGACAGATGCTGGTTTAGGCACGTTTAGGCATGTACAGTAAATAAATTAGACTTCTTCATTTCCAGTGGGTTTATCTACCTGACACAAATGCAGTTTCCAAATGAGCTGATTTGCATGAGACAAGTAAAGCAGGGGCTGCACATGTTATGCGACTGAGGGAAAATGTCGACAGGAAAAGAGGCAGATGGGTGAGAGAGATGCCCATTGTTCTCAGACATGTCTCACTCGATAGCTTGTGCTCTTTAGCAAACAGAGTGAGAGACGAAAAGCAAACATGGGAGCTTTGTCTAAATCCTGTCATCTGCACATCTCATTTTACAGCTCACATACAGAGCGAGATGTATGCATTCAGGTACACAGACAACAGCTTTAAATCTAGTTGTGTGAGGAGGTTGAGTTCATCAAGCCCTCACACAGAAGTGTCATGCGTGGTTTCTGAGGAGAGTCCACAGTGGTTTATGGAGGGAATGCAGCTCTTGAGGTCAGGATGGCTGGAGTGGGATTGAGGTTATAGGTTCTACTCATGTCCCCACCTTTAATGATTAAGCCAGCACAGGGAGATAAGATCTCTCCTTTGCATTGTTTTGACCTTCTCACCTCTCTGTTCACCTGCACGGACTCAAAAAGAGCAGCTGCTGCATTAGAGTTCAGCCCCTGTGTGACCAGATCTGAGGCAGCGCGTCTGTCTACTGAGAGATAAACAGTCACGAGGAGGTCAGTTCGATTTCTGGATCAATTAGTCCTCCTACTCTCTTTCATTCTCATTAAACTAATTCAAACAAAGGCAATCAATAATGACAGTTAGCATTACAAACCTTTGTTTGTAATGCAAACTGTCACCAAAGTTAGAGTCTCTTTACTATTTAATGAATTTTGTGTGAAAACAAGAACCCCAGCATCAATTTACAGTGCAGGCAAAGCCGTGACTTTGTGGTCTTTTCAACAACTACTCCTCCCAAAGAGACTTGCGGTGTTTGTTTTTAATGGCGTTTGCACAAAGAGATGTCGAAGGACGATGCAGAAGTGTGAGTTGTTAATATTATACAGGGTGTTGCTCATCCTAATGAGGCTCAGCCTGCGAGGAGTGATGAAGCCACCTTAGTGTGACATCCAGCACAGCCCCACCAGATTTCCTACCTTAGCACAGTAATGGCACTCCTCTCCCAAGGGGCTTCTATAAATAAATATGCTGTCACACACGCACACATGTATACACACACAAACACACATGGCCACATTTTCCCATCCTTTCTCTGGCTTTCTTTCAAAGGTGTTGTTTTCCCACCCACTCATTGTCCCCATCAAACGCACACACATCCTGAAATAGACACATTGATGTAATTTAGTTGATTGTTTGGAAGCTTTTCATTGAACTACATCAAACTGTTTGGAAGTCACCTAATTTCCCAACAGCAGATTCAGCAGCACACCTCTTTTCTAAGTGTGTAAGACAGAGGTGTTTCATACGAAGTAAGACGGACAGAGGGAGTGCGTGAGAAAGAGTGTGACTGGTGTGAGAGCAGAGTGTCTGTGGTGATGGACAGTGGTCAGAAGGTTGTGGGCACAATGCCCTTCAGTGTAGCCGGGCGTGCTGTCACATAGTTTAGTGTTTATTTGTGAAGGCGAGCACAGAAATCTCTCTTGTTTTTTCTATTCATTAAAATATTCAGACTGAACATATGTTTATTTGCTTTCTTGTTGAGAGTTAGATGAGGTAATTGATACCCCTCTCACGGCTGTACGCTGCTCGAACACAAAATCCGCCGATCAACATCTCTAAAGCTCTGTGATTAACAAATTAGTGTAATTGGTACTCGATGCAGTTTTATGAGAAACTATGTGCCAGACTATTTCTCGGCTGGTTGCAGTGCTATAGAGTCTTTTCGTCGCTGTAAAGTTGGCAGTCAGCCAGCAAAGACCCAAGAGACTGGCTGTGCCAAGAAATAGTCCCCCACATTACTGCACATAAAACAGCGAATTCTTGTTTTTTCACTTTGTTTTTTGTACAAACAAGATATAATGTGTAAATTTATGTGCTTTAGAGGTGTTGATACATGGATTTTGCTACCTTTGGGCAGAGCCAGGCTAGTCGTTTCCCCATCTTCAGTGTTAATGCTAAGCTAAGCTAACCAAGTGCTGGCACTAGCATCATAATGGCTGAAAGAAAGCAAATAACCATATCACCCAAAATGTCAAGCTCTTTCTTTAAATAAGTATTAGTCGATGATGTCCTGGGTGCACCTTCTCCAAAAGTACAGCTTGTTTTTACTTGTTACCTAATGGCTGCTGTAATTGGTACCTAATGGGTGTTTCATTTGCACTTGATGGCACAGAACAAATAGACCCCTGATGAATCTCAGACACCCAGAAACGATTTTCCACAGAAGAAGTACCAAAGAGTAGAGAGTAAGAGGAGGTTATAGACCAACAGAGGTAGTACAAACTTCACAGCAGGCAACTTCAGGTATTAGACAAGAGTAAAATGGATAATGGGCTCTTCATGTGCAAAAATATTTGTCAAAATCATGTACTCCCTACATGGCTTAAGATCCTATACTTAAAATAGAAATAGACAGATTACAAAACCTGTCTGCATGATACACTGCACTATATGAGTATTTGTGTGTCCTGTATTTACAGTACCACGTACAGTATGTGGGTGTGTGTGTTTATCGTGCTTGTTTGAGGGAGTGCAAGTGAGAGAGAGAGAGAGACGTGATGTGGCAAAGAAAAGCTTTTCTAGGTCAACACAGCCAAAGAATTGCAGCTGATTTTGCTTCTATTTAAAACTGAACATGAGGACATACTTTCTGTTTCAAAATGTTTCTGTTGTGGAGGTGTTAGCAGAGCAGGTTTGGGCTCTTCTCCCAGCCGGCTGCCTATTTCATGCGTCAGGTCATTAGGTTTACTGTAAGCTGTCATCTACAGATGCAAATGTGACAACAGATGCACCGCCAGGCCTGTCAGTCGCCTGTACAGTGATGTAGAGAGAGTCAAGTGAGAGGAGCAAAAGTCAGTTTAAAATATGGTGAATCCAGTGTAAACATATGGTAAGAGATGTGAGAGAGGAGCGGAGGCCACGTCCTTATGCTGTTAATATGCTAATATTAATGGTAATGACATGAGACTACTGTGGTCTGCTGACTGAGGAGGAACTAGTGTGTTGTTGTAATTACATTCAGAAGTAGTGCTTTGGGTACCGTGCATGAGCCATACGAGACTCAGGAGATCACTTTGGCGGCACATGACTGTGTTTGCCAGGATGACACCACAGAGGAAGTCCCTCAGAGGCAGCTCAAAGCAGTACTCCTGCTCAGGTAACTCACCTGAAACCCTGCGGCCACTCAGCACATCGAATGACTGACGTACGAGTTTCTCATTAAAAGGATCCTGGAAAGGTCCTTCGCATTTATTTGAATTTAAATGCTTGTCCTTAGCACTATGAACTACTTTGCCCTAGCTGATAGTCTGGCAGTGCAGAGTGGGTGGATTGTGTGAGTTTCAATCACTATCCCACTAATCTCCAGGCAGGAGTCCCAGGAGTCTCTGTTCTCCCCAGTCTGCTGCCAGAGGCTCAGCCTACTCACTGCTCCCATTTCTCTCACTCCTTCCTCCGCCTACCAGACACCAGCCATGAGCACATCACCTTACCTCTGTCTGGTGCGAGATATGGGCCACGGAGATGTATAGACATGTTGGTCTTAAGTGGGCCAAGCAGGAGGAGAGAGGAGAGGATGCTGGTCACAGGTTGAGGGTTAGGAAATTATAGAAGTGAGTGGGTATAGAGACCAGAGGTGCAGCATGACATATTCTGATGTTCATGATCCGTTACTCTCTAGTAGTACTATTAATATTATCAGCTCAATGTATACCACTATTTTGCTCCAATGTGATCCTTTAATTCCTTGCTTTCTCTCCTGTCCACTTCGCCTCAGTCACATGATCCGCATCTAAAGTTGCTGGTTTAAGCTCATAATTGTTGGAAATTCATCATCTGACTCGCTCGTCCTCTGCGTGACGTCAGTGTCTCAAACCACCTCAGGCAGCTCCATCTCCCATGAGAACAGAAGCTGAGAGCTGATGGATCCTGTGTAAACTGAGCGGCGTGATGTAAATTGAAAGGGTTAGTGATCTGGGGGAAACCTGACTCCCTTGTTGCTACATTAACACATTTGTGGTCCCAGATGTAGATCTCTGAGGACAGAAACACAGAGTTAGACAAAGAAGTGTTACATTCACAGTCTAATGGATGGATGAATTGATTGACCAGTTGATAAATGACACCTGTCATGCTGTCCTTATTCACACACCACATGTGCAGTTTATAGCAATAACAGAGGCGGCTACCCTGTGTTACATGTTACATAAACAGGACTTAAAGTTAACATTGACAGATATCATCAAGTGGTGATGAAGACAGCATGTCCAAGTCATTTTATCTTATTATACCTTTATGTAATACACTTCCTGTTGTGGTCAGGACTGTGTGTTTGTAGCGGGACAAAGCTTTGAGAAAATGAGACGAGAAGCCTGCTCATTAGAGCCTCTTCATCAACCCTCTGCCCAGATCAGAATCAGTATTAAAGGGAAATCCCAGGGGCTATCCCATGGACACCCTGGCTGTGTGGATCATGCCAACAACAGCGATGCCAAATCTCTAAGGATTTGCTTTCTAATCTTAGTGTGATCTCTCACTCTCAGAGTCTAATGCCAAAAAGTGATTACACGAATGACTGCAATTCTTGTCGTGAAACATACTCACTGTGAACAAAGAGGATTCTCAAAGAGGAAGAGATTTGGTAAATTGGTGTAGTGTATTGCTAAAAAATTTGGAAATTCAAAGGTGTTCCAAGAGGACAATTAATAAATTAATTAATTAGATTAAATAGACCCCAATGCAGGCAGTCATTGTTTAAGTTTGGTGACAAAGAGATGGTTCGGTATAAGATGAGACCATTGAGGTCCTGGATGACTGTGGTGAGGAGACGGTGCACTGAAAGATTGATGAGCATTGTAGCCTGTGCAGCGTATACATTAGACAGAGAGGTGAAAATTGGTTTGGGAGTGGCCTTGGGAAGGGAAGAAAATAAACATTACTCGAATGATTTAAGAGTAACCACAAAATGAAAGGTAACTGCCCTCAAATGGTTTGGAGAGGCAGAGAAATTAACTGATTTGGGAACAATGAGGGGGCGGCCAGGGGGGAGAATGGCTGGTTAAAAGGCCGTAGAGAAACATGCTGTGGGCAAGTGATGTGACTGAATGTCAGCTTCGGGTTTAGTTGGTGGGAGGGCTTCATTTCAGAAGAAATCTGACTTCATGATCAGTGTCCCAAATGAATGTGTCACTTTACTGATCATGCAGAATTGCTTTCCATTGCACCCTTCAGTGATATCGAAGACTGTGGTCACACCATGCTGATGCTAACACTGACGCTGCGCAGCCTGCCTTTAATACATTACCCACTACAGTGGTTGGTGGGCATGTCTCCAGCTGCACTAGCAGCAGAAGAGGCAGATTAGTAGTGGGAAGGATAACAGCTGCAAATTAAAACAGCTTCCTGATTGATTTCTTTCATAAAGGGAAGCACTGTGACTGCCCATTGTGCAGGCAATAAAGTGCTGCTTACTCACCCTAAAGTAAGGTTTGATCTGAGATGGGGACTGCATGTGGTGAGAGGCTGGAGGAGGGGCTGGAGCAGATAAACTGAGGATTGTCTTAAGTGGGTGGTAGTGGAGGTAAAACAGATCATTTGCAAAAGGACATTGTCTTAAGGGGAGCGTAGTTGATCAGGAGAAGCAAACGGAGAATGGTTAAGTGTTTTTTAATCTGGGGTCAGCATCTCCATGTATGGCAGTGATTGGCTTGGGCCAGCGTGCTTGACTGTCGGCCAGTTTACAGCAGGCTGGATGGATATAGGTAGTGTGTGGAGCATCAAGTGCCAGCCTGACATGTGTTTAGCCTTTTTTTTCAGTCTGTGTAGCTCTCCACTTGAGCTTTGTGTCTGGGAGTGAGAGCACTGAACTAGGAGACAAAAGTGTTTTTTTGTTTTGTTTTTTTTTTAAATCATGATTTGTCTGGCACAGTTTGATAGCACCTCTTCAAATGTGATCAGAGGCTCTTTTCTTTCTCTCTGCCTCTTTTCTCAGCTTTGGGATCCTGAGAATGGCAGCAGCATTGAACACATCCGCCTGTAATTTAGGGTTTTGTTCCATTTGCAAATCATCGTCACTGTCACTGCCACTGTAAACAACTGGGACACTTGGCCATTCCAGACTGGAAATCAGCAGTCTGCGATAGTCGGCACTGGCTCCGTGCCAGCTGCTAACGATCTGCAGATATTTCCTGTTTCAACAGTGTTATGATGGCCGATTCAGTCTGGATGCAGGCAGCGAATAATTACACAATTACAGTGACTAAACCATATTATCTGTGTGATATACAACTCATATTTGATATCTTACTTTGGCCGCAGCCAATCACCTCACTACATTAGAGGTGACTGGATCATTATCGTGTGTGTCGTCTTTACTTTAAGGAACGCACACGCAGACTGGAGCAGTGTCATCATTGTATTTGAAGTGGTACATTTAAAGTGTGATATTTACTACCACTCACTCCTGTCCTGGGAGCTTGACTCTCTATCAGGTGCTTTTCAAGGTTTATTCATTTCATACAGATTTTTGTTTTGTTTACTGTAATTAAGGGTGCGAGCTTGATGTGAGTGTTTTTATCTGCAGTGCATAATGTGGCAAACTGAAGCCTTTTGACACTGCTAACAAGAATTCAGGGTCGAACAAACAAACTTTGAGTGCCGACCTTGTGTTGTAGTAATAGCAGTAATTGCAGTGGGACTGTTCTTGCTGACTGAAAAACACAATTTTCCATAATTTTTTATGAATACACACATACTCTACGTGTGTAGTTTAGTTATTGCATTATCAGTGAATTTGCTCCATCAGTTGTCTAGTCTATAGAATGTCAGGAAATATGCCACAATATGTAATTTAAGCATAAGACCAAGAAAAGTCGCACATTCTCACATTCGAGGAGCTGGAACCAGCTAATGTTTGCATGAAAAGTACGATTAATCCATTATTTTTCTGCCCTATGTGCTAATTGATAAATCAGCGTATCATTTCAGCTCTAGTGTAAATAGTTTTCTTAGAATTTGCACAAATTTCCAGAGTTGTCTTTTTTTTTTCTTTTAGAGATTGATTGTGGGCTTAAGAGAAGAAGCAGGACGCAGCCTGTCAAATAAACTGAGCGTTATTTAGAATCAACTGATGCTACTCGTGCATTGATTCCTGCAAGTCACAGAGCTGTGTTGGCTCACTGAGGCCTGTTTACTGAGCTCTCACTGTTACCAGGAATCCTCAGTGTCAATTAGAGATCAACGCTGATGGGAATGAACAGTATTGTTTCCACTGTGTGGTTCATCACCACGTGTCCCCTTGCCGCTGTTTTCTCTGTCCTGTTTTTGTGAATGCTTTGCTGCATCTGTTATGCAAATGCTAAAAAGCCTCACGTCACCATGGAAACTATCAGCTGAGCGGTATACCGAGGTACCGCAGTCTCCCCATGAAGAGATCTGCGTACACTCTGTGTCGCTGTCTAGTTCATGTGTGTGTTTGTGTACTTGCATGTGCGTGAATTAACGTATATGTGTGCGAAAGAGAGACAAGATGGTGTGAAAGAGAGGGGTAAGGCTTTGCTTCCTTTCCTCCTGCATCATCACAACATGACAATTAATCCCTCTGCATTCTGCATTGATGAACCCCGCGTTTGATCATCAGTGTGCAAATCCTGCTTCAGTCGTTCACACAGATCACATGCAGCCGCCTGCCGTTGTTTGCATTTGCCATATGTGGTGACAGACATGCTTTTCTGTCTCATTACAATCTCTGTCCACTCTTATTACAGCATGACTGAAAGGCCCCACGGCTCTCAAATCTCCCATTTCAGCGTAAACACAACGTGATGTATAGTTTACTGTAAGTTTGGTACGCTCCCATTCTGCCCTTTCATTCTCTTAAGCCTGCATTGAAAGGCTCCATTTCAAAGTCATGTAGTGAATGTTTTATTTTTGTATCTTGGGCCTTTAAGCTCAGAGTGAATGTTCATCCTTTAAAGGTTAGATCCCTCTAAACTGTTGTTGTTGTTGTTGTAAATGTCAGACCCTCAGTTTCTTGGAGTTGGAGGACGGAAAACTAATTGTGTTTTCTTGCTCTGTTTCAGACGCTGATCATTATTACACAACTTCATTTTAACATTTCATTGAGGTGTTTAAGAAAATAGGTCACTTCTAAAGTTTATCCCTGTTGCCTGAGGGACCTTTGGTGCCTGTACATCTCGGCCGCATACATTATACACTATACTCTGCACTTCAAACAGCTTTTTTCTCTTGGTCTCTAGCTACATTATGTATCTCTGACCTCACTTTACCACCAGAGATGAGCGGCCGTCTCAGAGTGCCATGTTCTCCAGGGCACAGAGGAAGTGGACAGAAAGGAGCAGGGCAGAAAGACATTCAATGGTCTGACAGTGATGTAGGAGACATACTGTATGGACACACACACACACACACACACACACACACACACACACACAAGAGCTGTGGTCATCAGTGGTCAGGCAGGAAGTTCCTTGGTCTGCCCTTCCCCTCCTACTGAATCATTTAAGAGGAGATTGTGGAACACAGCAGGTGTTTCACTTCCCCAGCATGAAAAATAGATGGTTTTAGGTTACACTTAGCATCTGTTTTAACATATGAGGAATATTCTTAGATCTAATTTGCCATGTGTCAAGTCTAACTTCAGTATTCAAAATGGTGTTGCTGAAGAGAAGTGGCGCACAGCGATATTTTGCGCCCCATTCATCACTTCAGTTCATTTCACCAGAAACCAAATTGAAATAGATCTCGAAGGACTGAATCTAAAGTTGAGATCTGTCCCACTGTTACACTGAGGTTGGTTATTTGGTGTTGCATCAGCTGACTGTTTATTTCTCTGTGAGAATGATGGTTTTAAAACAGGACTGTGGGCCATTTTGGTCTCTGTGCATCCTGTTTGCTCATCCAGATTTGTATACAAAGCTGATGGTGTTGAATGGAGCGCAGTGCATGTGCCATCTGGCGTTACAACTAACCATTTGCTTTCATCCATCACTTAAACAGAAATATTTTGCTATTCAGACAGAGGGGGATGTGACCAATGCACTCATTAAGCCAGACATAAAGTAACAGAGAGAATAAGGAAGTGGTACAGACGGAGATTCTGTCAGGACTTTGTATAATTGCAAACTTTGAATTTGTTGTCATAGCTACACTGTGGGGCACACTGGGACGAGTCGAGATAATTATAGTTTTGATGCATTAGCGGTTTCACAGGTACACAGACATACATAGAGAGAGGTGAGATGTGTTAGACCAGAGATTCATTGCTGCAATAATGGCTCTGTCAGAGAAGAAATAGGTTGAAGGCTGCTGCTGGAGTGTGGATCAGCACAGCTCTCATCAATGGATGGAAGTTCAGCTCTCAAATGATAATTCATCAAAGAACAGATGACACAATAGTCAACCATTATGTCAAAGGATTAGTTTGACATTTTGGGAACTATGTTTTGAGTGCTCAATATGGGAAGATTGAGTAACACTTCGTAATAGGGGTACGAATCATATACTAATGCATGACTCATGATGATTTAATTCATGAATTATTGCAGAATGTATCATGAACTCCTGTTGCTCACCGTTAACAAATGACCAAGTCACTATGACTTCATGTGACAAGTTCACACTTAATAGATCATCAATTAAGGAATGTTAATTCACGACTAAATTAGCTGGATCCGATTTACATAAAACTTTATTTCACACCGCTCGTTGAAAGCAAAACAGTACCTGACGCTTTTTCTTTAAATCATCAAATCATTAAATCTGCATGTTATCTTAGCATAAAGACTGGAAACAGCCTGTTGTACTGTACTGCACAATACCTTTTTATGCAATTACACCTGAGCATCAGACTTATCTGTCTTGAATGTCACCAAATGTCTGGCACTGAAACTGTAGTGTTGAAGTGATATGGCATCATATGGGATTAGGCACAGACCAGGCCTCTCCTGTTTCATGTGGTGCTCACAGTAAGCAGCCCAGGTAACTCTCTCCACTCACTGTTGACACCCAATCTGGTCACTGGAACCCAGTGACATCTGCTTTTTATGGTAAATACCGAACAGGGCTGCTGCACCGCTGAGGCAGGTCACCCGAGACGGGAAAATTAGTGAACGTTACCTCGCTGTCAGCAGACACCAGATCAGTAAAGGCATCTTATCGTGCCTCTGTGACTGCTGCTTAGCACGGGCTTGTATCAGGCTTCAGGCCATCCTACCATGTGATGAGGCTTTGTGGTTTTTTAGCCATGGAGATGATCTGTGAGTAAATAGCAGAGCTTGATGACAGAAGATATTCCTCTTCATCAGAATGGTGTAACAATGTCTACTCTAATGTTAATGGCCTTCAAAGCTTTCACTGGAAGTGACTCAATCATTTCTTCATCCTTAGAAATCACTTTCTCCAGCAGAGGTCATGAACTTCTTTGCCTAATGTAATCTCCTGACCTCTGTTTGCATCCTGATCATAATCTGCATTAAAGCTAGTAGTGTCTTATGGCCACTGCTGGCCTGTCTGTCTCCTGATAGCTTCAATTAAACCTTGACTTGACTTGACTGATTGACATGTTGATTACGCCACAAAGCCCTGCTAGCTGTCTCCACTGATACTTATCCTCTTGTGTAATGAACACGCTCATAATAAAAGATGAAAAAGAAACAATGATCTTGTTATGCACTGTGCCGCCAAATGGTCCATTTTCACAGAGATGGCGGTGATTCAGCATCATATATTCTGTTCTTTTTTTCCCCATTCGCCTGCCAACACTGCTGCCAGTTTCAGAGTGAGCAAAGACCATAGCAACAAGAGACAGCTGGAGCTCCAGCATGCAAAAAAACAAGTACCGAGAACAAAGCCAGATTTTGAGTACTTGTCATTTTCAGCTGGGTGTGATGTGTCTTCGCTGAGTGGAGATGTGATTGTGCTGTGAGCCATGAGTCTTGTCGGTGTGCTGTATTTTAGGCCCGCATAATAACGCCCACTGTATTTCAGGACCGTACATCTCAGGATCACAGAGCCCATGCTTATTCCATCAGTGGGGTTCAACTATGCAGCCTGTGTTTTTTTCTTTGTCTACTGCCTGGAGAAGAACCTCCCCAGCCCACTGAGGGATCCCACAGCAGGCTTATATAGACAGACAGACACATGCTGTGAGGAAGACCTGCCCGTCCCTCAGACTCAGCCGAGAATGCAAAGGGGGACGGTACGCAGTTCATTAAAGGTTCAGCTCATTTCACCTCAACTGAGATACTTTTGGTAGGATGCAAACAAATTAGCTCTTCTGCATTAAAAAATTGTAAAAACTCACAAATGTGTGTCACTTGTTCACTTGTCCCACACAGAAATTGACATATATTGAAATATGTAATGTAATACGTCAAGCAGCATAATAATAGTAATAATGGCATCTGTGTCTGTGCATCCATGTACAGCCCTCAAACATTTCATAAATCAATTTAATTCTAAAATGAATTAAAAGAAATAAACAAGCAACATATTGTAAACATACAGGCCTGTATTTCCACTGTAAAACATTGGTCCCAATAACCAATGCTGATTACTGGCCTGCGGATGAACTTGACTGCTGTGCAGTTTAATACTGGAGAAATCAGAATAAATACTGATTCAGTAATCCAACTTTGAGACAATGTCAGCAAACTTAAACACATCAAACTGGCCATCCATTTTTGATGATCTGAACATTTGACGGTTTGGTTGAGACATTTCATGGACAGTTGACACTCTCAGATTATTATAACATGTAAAATACACCTGAAAATAGGATTCATTTTCCACTTTTCCTAAATCATACACCTCACATTTGGCCATATGTACCAAGTTTAGATTACATGTTATCTTATTTTATCTTATTTAAAGACACATACTGCATGTATGGGAGAAATAGTTCATAATACACAGGAAAATGGTGATAATTGGAAAATATTTGTATCCATTGACATATTCTGCATATTTCACTTTATTAGATCTATATGGAACCACATTTCCACTGCAGAAGGGCTAACACCCACATTACAAATAATGATTTTACAACACATGGAAAAAATGGTGACAGTAGCAGGATGCGGGGTAATTTCTGGGGATCAGGGAATAAGTTATAGTTTGAAATCAATCGTCTTACATCATGACAGTGATGTGGATCTATAGGCCTCCTTTGCTCTGCCTGCAGAGAAGCTCCTGTCTCGTATTTAATCACTTAATAATCTTGGATCAGTCTTTCATTTCATGCTTAAAGTGATTTATATGACTTACAAAATTACAAAGCAGGGGAAAGGGAGAGATGTGCAGTAGCCCAGTGCAGCACACATGAGGTGGTTTGGCCATTAAATTCTCTATCATGTTTTTTTAATAATCTCACACACAGAGGAGGAAATCTTTTAATCACTGTGTGTATTCTTCTTCTCAGTGTGCACCTGATAACATGTGTCCCAGGTGTTGCAGAGTTAAGGAATCTTGTCCCAAGTGAAAGGCCGGTGGCAAAAGCACAGATGTTTTATCGAGGGGCTCTGACTCTGGTTTGTACATCAGCCAGAGGGGAGAAACGTCCTGTCTTACTTTCTCACTCTGTCATTCTCTTACGTTGTCTTCATTTTTCACACACCTGTGTTCTTTTTCTCATTCTTTCACCTCTTCTCTGTCATTGACACGGCAGAAAGAAAAAAAAAAACACGTCCTCCAAAAACACAGTCAGCTGGCCTCGGTGGACACCCGCCAGCACCCGGTGATGAATGTGAGTGCAGTGAAAAGTCACGTGAAGACTTTCAAAAGCACATTTATTGTTGATTTCTAACACTTTTACATTATTTTTTTCTCTACACAAGTACAATATAATCATTCTTTGCAGATGCCAAACAAAGACGAATCATACACACACACACACACACACACACACACACACACACACACACGTCCTGCATCTGTGTGCCTTATCATTTTAGCGCTACCTTCACACTTCTGAAAGGACGTGTCCTGTGTGTAGCCGCGAGCTCAGTAATCCATCTCCTTGTCTGCTCCTCGGTGCATGGCACAGGATAGGCACAGGCTCCCTGCTATAGGCTTAAAGGTGGAACAGAAAAGGTTGCCAGGCAAGGTGAAACGAGGCAAATGAGGCAGAAGGCACATCTGTGCGGGACACAGGAGGTCTTGTCAATTTGGGAGATGGTTAATGCAGTTGCCTATCAGGTTTTGAAAGGGAATGGGGAAGTTGGACTGGAGGCACTTATGTAATTAACTGCTCATTGTTTTTCAACTGGATTTTGATGTTGAAGGTCCAAACTGTGGAATTTAGTGGCATCTAGTGGTGAGGTTGCAGATTGTAACCAACTGAATAGCCCTCGCCTCAACACTCCCTTACTAACCCATGGTGGCCATGAAGCTCACAAAATTTCCAAAGATATTTAATACATCTGGCTGAACTTTGGGGAAATGTGTATGAAGTGATACACAAGATATTTAGAATACTTCCATTTGATGAAATATTATAGCCATAGAAAAACAAGGATTTTCGGGTTTCAGCAAAGAGTTGGAACAACCCAATACAGACGACACGATACTGTCAGTGCGATTTTACAGGATAAGTCTGGTGATATTCTATATTTTTCTCATTGTCAACAAACCCAATTAAAGACTAAAACCAGCAATGAATTGATCCTGCTAGCGGGTATTGTCTGTGTAGCTGAAGCCTGACAGCTTATTTCTTTGTGCCACTGACATCCATTGTTGTCCAGAAAGTATTAGGCT
This sequence comes from Chaetodon trifascialis, assembly GCF_039877785.1. NCBI lineage: Eukaryota > Metazoa > Chordata > Actinopteri > Chaetodontiformes > Chaetodontidae > Chaetodon > Chaetodon trifascialis. The sequence goes on along the minus strand of NC_092058.1, from coordinate 15,861,961 downwards.
GGTTTTGGTCTTTTTATGACGTTTGTTGACAGTAACAAAATATGGATCAGCCTTATCCTTAAGCAACCTCAAAACTAGAAAAGTTGGGCAGCCTGTGTTTGTGTGTGTTGTGTAAGAGGCCAGCAGATGAGAGCAGTTTTGGTCTCTATGTGGAACTTTCCAAGAAGGTGACTGTATCCCGGGGGAGGAAGTGTTTACAGCTGCATAGGGCTTCTACCATTTTCTCCGGTGAGGAGAGGATTCTCCACGTTGTTTACTGGCTGCGTAATTTCATCAATCTTTTCCACTGAAGTCTTTGCAAAAACAAAACAAAAACTGAAACTGCATCCCAAAGAGAGAACTACGGCAGAACCACAACAGACTGTGTAGGAGGAAGGTCAAGTGTCAGCGCACAGGGCCAGAAAACATTTATTGGCAAATCACAGAAGAAGTAGTAGAATAAGAGGATTAGAGATGCCACCTTGCACTCAACAAGCCCACAGAAAATAAAGTGAGTGAGTCACGGTGTGACATAATCCCTCCATTGATTCAGCTCATGTGGTGAAAAGGGCAAATCCAGTTACGATGAGGACGGACCAGAAGTGAATCAACATTACACACTATGACGCCAGGGAAAGCCCTAAATACCAGACGAAAAGATTTCTTCTGGCAAATACAATGCCACTTTGTTCATCATGTAATCTGTTCTCATACCTAAATGTCACTCGTGTGTCTTGTATTTCTGTTTTCATTAATTCCTCACACGCCTCCAGTCTTTATCCGACTCTCCTCCAGTTGTCCAGGCTGCTGTCTCCCTTCTGTCTCATCTCCGTTGCCTGGTCTCTCCTGACTTCTCTGTCACAAAATATTTCAATATGTAAACTTCTATGATTCACCAATAATTACAAATCCTGAAATCTCTCCCAACATTTAGTGGCTCAATTATGTTTTTTGTTTGTTTGTTTGTTTTGTTTGTTTTGTTTTTCTTGACGGCAAAGGGAGGACACTGCAACAAAAATTGTACTTTTGTCAAAATAACACTAATAATGTCATTTTATCCTGATCACTCACTGGAGAGTTATTTTGAGTTGTTCATTTTGAGTCACTGTAAGAGTGTAAAGGTAAGTCAAAGAGTGAGCTCAGTTAGATGGGGTGAGGTAGAGTTGGGTTTGCAACAAAAACTGCATTGTGCATTAAGCCATATTCATACAAAAATGTGATTTTGGCCAGGTCGGACAGTAAATTCATGGCTTCTATATGATGAATCCCCTGACTTTCCTCTATAGTGCCACTACCAGACTGGCATTTGTGGCTTTGAGTGAAATGTCTCCTCAACTGGATGGATTGCCATAACATGTGGTCCAGATATTTATGTCCTCTTTGGGATGAATTGTAAATAGTACTTTGTCCAGTACTTAGGTTAATAAGTAAATACTTACAAAACATAAACAGCATATCCATCAGCCTCAGCTGTACTTTATCTTCACTGCTAATTAGCAAATAACAGCATGTACACTAAACTAAGATAGTGAATATGGTAAATATTCCTGCTTAACATCAGCCTGTTAGCATATCTTTAGGTATGCAAGCATGCTGCTGTTAGCGTTTAGCTCAAAGCAGCACTGTGTACAACATCACAGAGCCAGTACTCTGATCGTGACATTGACTGCAAACAGATGGACAACTGAGAAGCTGAATATGATGAAAGTGTTTCAAAATGTTTCTGTTAACATATTGGATGTTTTGCCCAGTGAAAACATGCCATTTCTATAATGTAATTGCCATGAAAGCAAGCCTCCATAGCCACTTTACAAGCCGTCTATGGCCATAAGTATCATTTTGAAGTATTTTTTGTATTTTGATACCTTCAGTGAAATGAATTAGACTGAATTAAAAGGTCCAGGAAAAAAAACACAGATAGCACAAAATAAGATGAGGTTGTCTGTGACCAGAGGAAGGCTGTTGATAAAACATAGCTGCAAAAGCTGTCAGGAATCTTGATATGCTTGGTTTTCGCTTCTGGGAAACGAGCGCAACCTGGCTACACACCACGTAATTGTTGAACTCCTAATCCTGATGGGACGCTCCCTCTGTCAGGAACCTCCTGCTATGTATTCATAGAAACTCTCCTTCCCCGTCCATCTGTCCTTTGATCAAGCATGAAGCAGAACTAACCTTGTGTGGTGAAAGCAGTGTGAAAACTAGGCTAGCTCTATGGCTCTGCAGTCCGTCATGGCCCAGCGAGCACCCACTCAAACACACCTTTTCCTGGAGAGGATAGCTTGCACTTCAGGAGGACATTAAATATTCAGTCTCCTGCCTCCTGGCCTGTGGGGAAGGCAGGCTTGGGGCTAATTACTGAGTGAATAAATATGGTGTGTGTGTGTGTGTGTGTGTGTGTGTGTGTGTGTGTGCAAGTGGTTTTGTGTTTGCTAAAGATGAGTGTGCGTCAGGGTTGGGCAGGAGAAGCAGTGGTCTTGATCAGATTCATCTTCTGTTTATGCAAACAGGAAGTGGGACGGGCTGTCCCCATGACCTCAGTGCTTGTCATTAAGAGCTAATGAGGTAACACAACACTAACTATAACCCTCTTTAACAGTGCATTTGTGTCTTAAAGTCCCTGCTGCATAGTAAAATATATTCACCCAACTGCATTTTCACTTTATTGCCTTAAACACACTGAGGGAATACTCACTGCTCTACTCTGTCTGTTCTTCTCTTTCTACTCTGCTCTGTCTGGGAACCACATGAAGATATTCATGCTCAATTTCCTCATTTGTAAAACAGTGTCACCCCCGCATGCACAAATCGTACATACACGCTCATATCACATTGCCTAACCAAGGAAATTCACAAGTTTCTGCTGCAAAGCGCAGGGTGGGTTTGCCTCATTCCCTCTGTGTCACAGATTTGTCACTGTGCTGAGTGTCCTCAGCAGACACTTCTCTCTCTCACTCAATCTGTATCTCTGTGGTGACATCACATCTATAATCTCCTCTCTGGCTGACCCCGGCAGACGTACTGCCAGGGTGGCAGGGGAAAAGGTGAGTAAGAGGGAGAATTTGATGGGAGGTGGGGCCGGTCATGCTTCAGCTGTTCTTCACACACAGCACACCTTGCTTCAGTGTCTATTGTATTCAGTATGATTCATTAGCAAAGTCCAGGTCTGGTCAGTGCGTCAAGATAGATTAGTCTTGATCTGATGAGTGTGCTTTCCACTGGATGGTCCATGTTAGAACTGAGGCTCAGCAGCTCTTGTCTCTGTCTTTTGAAATGTTGCAAATGCACATACAGTTTCCTTGTCCAAAGTCTCCAGACTTTCTGATAACCTATCTGACCTCCACATCCTCAGAAAGCACTGGACATAGTGACTGTGACGTCTGTTACTGTTAATAGTGATGTTTCTTGTTGGCATGAGTTGTTTTTTAAACTTGGGTGTGCATATTCAGGAAAAAGAAATCGACCTCTAATGGGTTGTAATTGAGAATTTCCATCCATCACTTGGGTCTCGTGGGATCCAGACGGGCAGGCAGGCTATTTCAGGGAAAGCTCTGATAGAGTTAATTTTTTTGTCTGCCCTTTAATTCACTCTCACAGTTTAACCATTTGGCTACTGAAGTTGAAATGCCTTTAGTCTTCCTCCAGCCCTCTCTCACCTTCACCACAGCAGGCCTTCTCTGCTCTTAGTCCCTGTCTCCTCAAAGGCCAAGGTAGGTGTACAAGCAGTCACCTGTCGAGATTAATTAAAGATTATGGCTGCTGATTGGTGCCAGGGAATAATCCTGCTTGCCAGCAGCCTGGGACACAGCCTCCACAGTGACCTTGTGTTGGATTTGAGGCCGACTGTGGGACAGGAATAATAGGTGTGGCACACTGACACACCCACAACTGTGCAGCCTTCTTAATCCCCGGCACTATGACCAAACCCTATTGTACTCAGCAGATTATATCATTAGTAGGTGGCTCAATGCCTCAGAGGTCTCCTGCATGGTGTGCTTTGTAAAACAAGCAATACATTGTGGTTTTCTTGTAGCCTTGAGCACTGAGGGGTTGAAGGGACAGACTGAATAGAAAGGTAGATGGCGAAGAACAAGTGTGGCAGGGGTTTTAAAAAATGCATAAATACAATCTCAAACTCTCTCTCTTGTCTCCCGCCTTCACTGTCTTTCTCTGTACTATCAAGACTTGAAGAGGAGAAAAAAACATCCACCCCAGAGATCACATTAGCTCTGACCCTATTTCTTTTGAAACGCTGACATGACATTTCATGAATTCTTTGGAGAAAGTAGCCCGAAAGTTAAATGGGCCGTGGACTAATATCATCAGAAAATGGCCTCACTGGTTGGGATATTTTAGTTCTGTAAAGCAATTTAGTGTCACAAATGGAACCGCACACAGTTTGACATATTGAAATGAGGTTTCTCACGGTACTGACCTTCTTCCTTTGACATCAGTGAAACACTATTGCCCTTTGGTGGAGCGCTCTAACTTTCAGCATGTATAGTGTAGGCATCTGCTAGCTTCTGCAACTAACATTGCAAAACTGCAAAGGGCCAAAATGACTCCTTCAGAATTGTAATGCATGCTGTATAAATACTGTCTTGATCTACTTTTTTTTGTTTTTTGTTTTTACAATTGTGTGGTTCAAGGTAAAGAGAAGGACCCTTGCACAAACACAAAAGAGATGGCTTCAGAGTTATTGCATATTCAGTGCAGTCTTTTCATCTTTTAATCATTTCAGTGTAGGTGACCGTCATCAGCACAGTTATGAACTGATGATCAAACGTTCACAGCCTGTTCCACAAAGATTAAAGGACTGGACTGAACAGGCAATGGGTCTGAAGCCATCCATGTTTTCTTGGTATGCAAATTTGTATTTTTACCAGCACTCCCTCAGACTTAATTAAGAGAGCTGTTTTTCAAAGTGACCCTCAAGGGAACTTTACAAACTACAGATTACTAAACAATAGTCTACAGAGATGCTAGCAGCCCAGGGAGGGTGTATTGCACAGCTGTGCTTTGAACTAAATGCTAAAATCAGCATGCTAACTTGAGAATTCTGCCATGCTGATGTTGAACATGTGCACCAAACTTCATTGCAATATAATATAATAACTGTTGAGACATTTCATCTAAAAGTATGTGCGTGAACCTCATGGTGGCACTAGAAGAGCCTGTCACTAAAGTCAAGATTGATCCTTTGGAAACCTTTAATGTCTGTACAGAATTTCATGATAGTCCATTCAATAATTCTTGAGATACTTAAGATTAGACCAATTTCAGTGGTGGACTGACTGACATTACAACCCTTGTAAAAAGGCAAAAGATGGGTTTACAGCACTGGGGTAAATTCCTCAAATATTAATATGTACTCCTCAGTATTTTTCACTCTTGTTTTCTGTGTTTTGCAGATCCTGGCAATTGTCTCCATCCTCTTCATTGTGCTATCTACCATTGCCTTGTCTCTGAACACCCTTCCAGAGCTACAGGACACAGATGAGTTTGGCCAGTCCTCAGACAACCCACAACTGGCCCATGTGGAAGCTGTGTGTATTGCCTGGTTTACCATGGAGTACCTGCTTCGCTTCCTCTCCTCCCCCAGCAAGTGGAAGTTCTTCAAGGGTCCTCTGAATATAATAGACCTGCTGGCCATCTTGCCCTACTATGTCACCATCTTCCTGACAGAATCCAACAAGAGTGTGCTGCAGTTTCAGAACGTCCGTCGAGTGGTTCAGATTTTTCGGATCATGCGGATCCTGCGTATTTTGAAGCTGGCTCGTCACTCCACAGGTCTTCAGTCTCTGGGCTTCACTCTTAGGAGGAGTTACAATGAGTTGGGCCTGCTCATCCTTTTCCTGGCCATGGGTATCATGATCTTCTCCAGTCTTGTCTTCTTTGCAGAAAAGGATGAAGAGGACACCAAGTTCAAAAGCATTCCAGCTTCCTTCTGGTGGGCTACGATTACTATGACAACAGTAGGCTATGGAGATATCTACCCAAAAACTCTGCTGGGAAAGATAGTTGGAGGTTTGTGCTGCATCGCTGGAGTACTGGTGATAGCCCTGCCTATTCCCATCATTGTGAACAACTTCTCTGAGTTCTACAAAGAGCAAAAGAGGCAGGAGAAGGCCATCAAAAGAAGGGAGGCTCTGGAGAGGGCTAAGAGAAATGGTAGCATTGTCTCTATGAACATTAAAGATGCATTTGGCCGCAGTGTAGAACTCATGGATGTAATGGTAGAAAATACTGATGGAAAGAAGCAAAAGGTGCATGATAATCATGTGTCTCCTAGTCAGCCGAAAGGGACACCCAGACTTAAGTCACAGATGATCCCCAGCAGCCCCACCAAGACCCTTGAACCAAACTACCAAGAGCAGGTCAAACCCTCTGACAGCCCTCAGCACCTCAGTGCACAGAAACTGGAGGAGATGTACAACAAGATGGCCAAGGCCCAGTCACAACCCAACCTTGACAGCAGGGAAAAAGAGCAGCTGTCCAAAGCAGTTAAGCAGAGAGCTGAAATTGAGATGGGAAGCATCCCCACTGAAGCTATCTCAAGCACAGCAGAGGCAGTCACAGACATGAGGAGCATGTCCAGTATTGATAGCTTCATCAGCTGTGCCACTGACTTTCCTGAGAGCTCTCGCTTTTCCCACAGCCCCGTCGGCAACATGCCAGGGAGAGTCAGCACCAACCCCGGCCTGGAGCCCACCGTGGAGAATGAGCATGAAGGATCCCAGGGCACCACTACACCCCTAACTGGACAAAGCACCAAGCCCGGACCATATTCTGACAGCCCAACGGGTCTGCGCTTCAAAAACCCGCTCAGAAGCCGCTCACTCAAGGTCAACTTCAGAAGTGGGGAGGATTCAGGGACAGGGGCCCCCTCAGACAGCTCATCAGTCCAGAGCCCTGAGGTGTCCATCTACACAACTGCCAGCAGCAGGACACCCACCAAAAGCCCAGAGAATATACTGCCCACTATCTTCACATTCCACGATGCATCCATCAGTAAATTCATTGATGCTGACACAGATGAGGAGGAGCACCTGCATGATGGTTCAGGCAATAACCCATCCCAAAGACTCCTGGACAAAGCCAGCCCCAAGTTTGGCCATCACTCCAGCTTCCAGCAAGGGTCCAACCACACAGAGGGCCTGCAGAGGAAGCTGGGGAACAGCACACTGCCGCTAGACGGACAGGAGAACCATGTGGCTCAGGAACTACAGCCACTTCAGGGTGAAGCAAGCCACTCTAATGCTTAAAGTTAACAATACGTGAGAGACCACGGAGGATGACGTACAGGAGAGGAGGAAGCAGAGGGGGAAATAAGAAGCACAGTGAACTCAGTAAAACTGATCTTCCCAAGAATATGAATGGCACTGAAAACACTTGCAGGAACATTTGAAGAATAATAATACAAAATGATTCTCCCATGAAAATGAATTACAGCCCAGTGTTGAGAGTAGAGAATATAATTGTTTTTTATAAGTAAAACTTATTTTTCTGACCCTGAATACCACTTTAAAGCCACTATAGCAAAAGCTGTCTAATTAGTAGCAAAGCACAGAGGGCATTGAAACATGACATTGCAAACAGGGGGGAGGTTACATTTATCTTTAAGTTATGGTTATAGTGCGTATAATTATGGTATTACAAAGGCAATAGTGTTTTGGGAAAATGTATAGCTTGCTTCCTTTAACTTCCTTCCTCAAAACTGGCCTTAGTTTATGTTGTCACCCATGTTTTATATTTGTGTTTGTATGAGTGAAAGAGACAGACACATGGACAGCACATATATAAGAGTGTGCAGCGAGTATCTTTCATATACAGTATATTTATTGTAATGTAGCGTCCTTGGTCTCTTGTCTTAAGCGTGAACTTGGGGAGAATCAAGTGTTTCAGTCTGTTTCTGTTGCACAGGAGTTCAGTGTCTTGCTCAGCGACATTTTTTACTGCACAGAATACGTTTCAACAAAACAGAGAGACACTGTGAGGCTGCGTCCATCGATTTCCTTCTTGCTCCCGTTCCCGTGCCCAAGAGAGAGCACCTTAATGTGATAATCATTTTTATCATGAACACCGAAAAAAAACCTCTTTGTTCTTGTTTGTTTACTTGTTTTCATTGTTTCTAAATGTCTGTGTGTGCCCTCAGATTGGTGTAATCCGAGTTTGAATCTGGAGAAAATCGAAAACAAACAAAAAAAACAAATCTTGTGTTAAAATGAAACTTTCTCAAAGGTGTTTCGGGGGAGTCACCATTCCTATTGTAGCTGATAACCTGAACTTCATATAAAATGACAGTGCTTGTGGGCATCACTCTGGCTGGAAAGACAACACTGAAAATCACAGAGATCTTCTATGTTGAGCCAGTTTTGTAGTGAGTGTGAATACTGTACATGTATACCTACAAAAGTAGAATATTACAAGAAAACACACTTATTGTACAAGGTAAAGAATTAAAAAAAATTTATATTTTTAAGATATTTTCTAAAATAATGGACTCGTAGATGAATATATTGTGCTAATCTCATAGTTTTGCATTTCAGTACATGTACTGCATTATTTTGATGGAGTTGCATTTATTAGACGATATTCTGTAGTAGATAAATTTGTATTGTTTGCTACTGTCTCCCAGTAAATGTCTCCCCCTTTTACCCTTTGTGCAATGTGAAGAACCAAAGAATTGTTCTTTCTGATAACTCATATGGATGATAGTAAGTTTTACTGTTTCATCTCAAAATTCAATTATTCCTTTTCTAAACGACAGAAGCTGATATATTTCAGGGAGCCATACTTGCTCATTCGGCACAGATGTGTAAGATGGAGAGTGCAGAGAGGAGAGGACTGACCTATAGAGAGGAAAGCTGTTGACAGAGAACTAAAAGAGACAACACAGCACTTTATTTTACATCCATTTCGAGAAGCTAAATTAGATTATTTACACACTGTGGATCTTGGCAAGTGGTTTGCTTCCAGAAATCCAAAACATTATGCCCATGTGAGTTCACATGACATCTCTTACAGCTACCTACAGCTCGCCTCTCAGGCACACAAACAGCACAGAGGCACCTTGTGTGTCTGCAGGCCACTTTAGTTCAACCAAACATTCTGCATCCTGCTTTCCTCTACGCACCTGACTCCACACATATGACTGATCTGGGTGTTGATCATCTGGTGCTCTCATGCTCTTTGTTACATTAATCATGGAAGCATGGTTTTCTAACATTATGAACTTTACAACATATCATGCAAGCATGCTACAAAGCATTTATTTTTACTAGTGCATCTTTGTGCTTACAAAAGTAGTATTTTCTCTGTATGGCTGTTTGCAATCATTAGACATAATATAAGTTAGATATTTCTGTGCCTTTGCTTTTAACAAATGCCTGCTCCGCATCCTGAATCTGTCCCTGAGCCCCGTCTAATAGAGCCCAAATGACAATTAAACAAACTGTACAGCAAATAAAGCAAACACACAGTGAACTGGGTCATCAAGCTCTCAGGCTGCTATATTAGATATCCACACCACTCCCTCTAATGTCTTTCCTATGCACTTACACTTAAATGCACCCAACATTTGCATGAAAAAGACCCGATCCACAAAAACAAACAGGTGCACGCTCACTCAGCAGAGTGAACAGCCGCTGTTTCCATGGCGATGGTTGGGATGAGTTGATGGCTCACACTTGATGTGAGCAAGGAAGCTAATTTGAAGAGATGGAGCCCTTAAAGACTCAAATATACACAGCATTTATGTTCTGTTTGTGTGTTCATCCATCTATGCTCTTCTCTTTCCATCCCTTTATTTCACTCTATTTTTAGAAAGATGCACACATCTCATCAAGGCAGAGCATGGCCACAGCAACACACGCCTGAAACTAAGGTGCAGTTGCTATGATGTTCACTTCAGCCACCTTCTCCTGTGGAGGGAGTGAGTGTGAAATGTGAATGGAATAGGAACAAGCAGCGTGTGACAGAGAGAGCTGTGCAGCAGAGCTGTCAGCCTGATTACAACTGACATCCCTAATGACGGCTGTAGCACTCTGCTCCTTCACCACATGTCCAACTTCAGCCCAAATAGCTCTTTAACATAAACATGATCATTCAAACATTACCTGAGAGCTCTCCCAGCTTGTTTGTCCTTTTAGAAGGTGAAACATCCCCTCAGATTGGATAACAGCCATCAAATTCTGCCATTGAGAAACTTAGTTACACAGCCAGATTATTCACACAGCACTCCTGTGTTTTTCCATTACAAGGACCAGCCTTGTGCTGGAGTCTTTTGTGCAGAATGACAATGCAAAAATGGCAGTTTGGTTGAGGCATCCTTTTGAGGATGTGTTCATTTCTGTGATTCTATAAATATCATCCCGGGCATGCAAAGGGAGGGTCTGGGCCAACAGGAAAGGCTCAGTTACAGCAATGTCTTTGGTCAGATGGTGTCATGGAGCTCTGAGGAACAAACTTTGTAACAAAAGAGGCTGACAAAAAGGGAAACTATACAAACAGTCGCTGGTGTGTGGGATTTGTTGCAGCCCAACCCTTAACGCTGCATGGTAATGGGATAAAAATGTCAAACTGACAAACTGCAATATGGCTTTCACTATTCAAGGCACTCAAGATAGAAGAAAAGACTAGATAGATTAAAAAAAAAATAGAGGGTCTTACACAGTGAAGATTCATTAACATTCATCAGACAACAGTCAGACATGCAGTAAATACTGACAGAATCTTTAGAATTGAGTCTCTCATCACAGTCGACTTCCTTCAAAACAAGCCATAGTCTATTTAAAAAGTAACAACTCTTTCCTCTGTTGGATGAATGTTAACAATGTCCTTATTGCTTTTTATAACTTCTTTTCTTGTTTTCTGAACTGCACTTTATTGATTTTACTAAATCCTCCGCTGTGTAGTGACCATGCAAATAAAAAACGTCAGCGTACAAAGGTGCACATTGGTTCAAGTACAATTCCAAAAAGCACAAGCTATTATACTGTCAATAGGTATCAGTGTCATTTTCCTTAAGCACAATATGCCACACTAGAGGTTTAAGCCAAGTACAGACACATAATCTTAATTTTCAGAATCTTCCCCCTTCTTCAGGGAGTGAATCACCTCTGTTGGACTCACACAGGTCTGTATGCTGCCCTTACTGTGTCTGGGGACATGTTTGTTTTGTAAAGTTTCAAACTTTGTACCAGTTGACTTTATTATCTTTGTGGTTTCTTGTTGTTCAACGCATGTAGCGCTACTAAACTTTGACACACAGTACTTGTAAATATCATCTGAGAAGCTATAGGAAAATGTCTATGATGAGCAATTTTGAAGCAATTTTCTCCTTTTACTGACTGATGCTTAATAAAAGACAATAATCTGGTGGAGCCTCACTTTATTATCTAAAAGGTGCTTTTACAAAACCACTGAATGCATGTAATCCATGAGAGCAAGCAGTGAGATTGTGCAATACCTGGGCTTGTTATTTCTGGTTGGAAACTGAGTACCTTATACAACAGCACCATCTAGTGTTAGGTTCTAAATTCAACAAGGACTATATTAATGTACTCTGACATTCATGTTAACACAATCTAAAATAAAATAATCCTTCATTAAACCCACAGCAGGGAAAATGAGGGATAGTTCAACAGTAAGAAGCACCAGAAAAAAAGATATGATAAATAGATAAAACAGATAATGCATTCACAATGCGCACAGGAAATATTGATATTGCACTGTTTAGTATACAATGATATTGAGTGAATTTGAATGAATTTGTCAGTTTGTATGTGTGTGGTCTCCTGGGAGCAGTATTAATTTTAAAGTCTGACAGGAGCAGGAAGGAAGGACCTGCAGGACCTCACCTTCACACACTGCGGGTGAAGCAGCCCGTCACCGAATGAGCTCAGTGCTGCTAGAGTGTCCTGCATGGAGAGGGACATGTTCTCCATCAGGGGTGATTTCTTAGCCATCATCCTGCTTTCTCTTAACACCTCCACCAGGTTGAAGGGGCCATTGCAGGACAGAGCTGGACCTAACATGCGTAGTTTTAAATTCCTGTTTTTACTAAGTAAAATACAAACCCGATTCCAAAAAAGTTGGCCTACTGTGTGAAACTTACCAAAAAACAATGAAGTTGATGATGTCTTTGTACTGTTTTCATTTGAGTTTATGTCAAAATGGATTCTGTTCTATTAACATTTTCCACGGCACCCAAACTTCTTTGGCATCAGGGTTGTATAAGCGTAAAACAAGATGATCACTGTGTAGATTGGATTGAAAGTGGACAAATGAAGTAATTGTTTAATTAAATTCTATCTTTAAATATTTTATTATAGGGCTTAAGCTAAAACCTATATTCATTATTAATTACTTGGTCAATTATTTTCACAATCAATTGGTCTCTACCTTAAATAAATAAATAAATAAATAAATAAATAAATAAATAAATAAATAAATAAATAAATAAATAAAAATGCCAATCATGATTTCCCAAATCTTTAAGTGTTTTGTTTTTCTCATTTACACAGATAAAAACAGAGAAGCAGAAAACACATTTGGCAAGCTGGAACCAACAAATGTTTGGCATTTTTGCTCGAGAAATGAGTGAAATTATTAATCACTTATCAAAATTGTCACTAATTTTCTGCAGTAAGAATAACTAATTAATCGGTTAGTCATTTTAGCCACATCTAATGTAAGTATTCCAGTTCATGCAAACAGCTGTTTTTCTCATAGGCTTGACCTCTAAACTCAACCCGGTTAGTTACACTCTATCTCACTAAAAAACCCCATGAAAGCCTTAGCTGGATGGGGGCCAGTTACCTTTTTAGGCCCTCAGCATGTAAACATTTGTAATCAACTGATACAGTAGATATCAGTGAAAGTCTCTTCCAAAGCTGGCAACAGATTCCCATTTGTTATGTTATATTACATCACCCAACATCATGACCAAAGTGCTGAAGAGGATTACATCACAGTCAATACTAGTCACAACTTTAGGCTTTTCCCAAGACACAAACACTCTTAACTTCCACGAACAACAACCTCTCTGCAGCAAAAATGACAGCAAAAACCACTATAGCCTCAGTCACAAGTACGCCGAAGCGTTTTAATCAAACCAATCAAATTAGATGTGAAATGTAACCTGCAGAAGAAAAGGAGCACTTATCCAAAAATGTGAGTTTATGGAGAATGCATATTAGGGATTTCTGCACACGTGCTAAGAAGTTTATCACCTTAACATTTCACTCAGAGTAGGATAATCCACCTCACATCACGGATCAGAAAATAACTTTCTATAACAAATGAAAGGAATGTCTACGTAAGAGCTGACGAGTTGTTGATCAAATACTAAAAATATTGTACTTGTGGAAAAGTGGTTTACTGCTGTCTGTACTGTTGTGGCCGGGGGTTAAAATCTTACATAAAAGTCAAACATAGGCTCAGAGTAAAAGTTATGTATTACGTTTTTGTTTTGTTTTTTTAACATATGACCACAGTGTTATTTGTGATCTTATTCAGGCAACTCTAAAAGCACAAAGGGACAGAGATTAAACATGTTTTGAACATTTGCTCATTAAAACATTTATGAAAGGAGAATGCATTTGGTTTACATACTTTAGATTTGAAAGCCCGTGTTTAAATATGACTGAAAACTTCATGTTTCAAGCTGTAGACAAAGGAGGCATGATCACAGTAACAACAATAACTCCAGCTGTTTTCAGTGACGTCCACCTTTGTGTGACGCTGAACACTGGAAAGTCCCCTGTTGCTTCTCCTCACTGTGTTTTGGCCTTTAAACACCAAAGATCATTCTGAAAAGTCTGCAGAAACACGATAATTAGATAATTAGAGGTTGACTCAGAGTTCATTGCAAACTGGCTCACAACATTTTGACATGAGAGTCACAGAAAAACTAGAGGTTTTTTTTTTTCCAATTTAGTTTTAAAAACATTTTGTCTGTCTTAAAACTACCAGTTATTGATCACTGTAATCATTAGTCCACTCCATACGTGCTGTGACCAGGTCCCTTCCTGAAGTAATACCAGAGTAAGTGATGGGGGATGAATCAAACTGAAGTCCTCCTTCTGTGGAGTTCAGATGAAATCAGCAGAGGGGAAAGTATTCAAGTCCTTTACTTAAGTAGAAGTGCTAATACCACAGTGTAAAAATACTCTTTTACAAGGAAAGTCCAGCACTGAAAATGTCATTAAATGTATGTGAGTATTATAAGGAAAATGTACTTTAAAAAGTAAAAGTACTCAGTGCAGTGTACAATGTAGTGTTATTTTTACTTGACTCTTAAGCATTAATGTGACAGCAGGATTTCACTCTTTTCACTGCTGGAGGTGGAGCTCATTTTTAACTACTTTGTGGACTACTTAGGACTGCCTCTGCTGATTATTTCATTATGGATTCCATGGATTATGGATTGTTTTGTGTGAAGCTGGAACCATGAAATGTTTTAGCTTGAAAAAATGATAAAGGATTTTCAGAGCTGTTCCCAATTAATTTTCTGTCAATCCACTAATCAGTTCATCAGCTAATTGTTTCAGACGTACTGTTGTGTAGTTTAATTTAGGACAAAACATAGTATCTTATAATCAGACTGAAGGCTCCTGGAATTAATGCTCACATCTTAAGGATCAGAAATATCTAGCTGTCCTGAAGTAAGAAGTGGTTTGAAGGCGTTTGTGCCAGCATTTATCTGAACTGACTCACCAATAACAAGCTCTTCATTAAATAAAAATATGTAAAGTTAAAATGAGGTAAACCTGTGGGGTCTCTCTGAGTCTGATGATGTAAAATGGACGCTTTGGCTCTGGTCCTGAGTCTTAATCCCTGCCTCAGTCTTACTCAGCCACTGTTCATGAACAGTTATTAATGTGCACGGGTAAGTCACTCAGCCCCGCGGTCATCAGACAAAAGCTCTTCTAGCCTATTGGTGGCCACCATCAGTCGGAGTCCTAATCCGGCACACACAAGTTATATAAAATGTCCATCCAATCCCGCGCCACACACGGAAGCAGCTACTCCAAAGCTTGGCGGTCTGCTTGTGTGGCTCCTGAACCCGGACCGGAGAATCATGATTGTTGTAGTGGACCTGCTGCTGATGCTCATCGACCTAATCTACTCCATCCTGAGCGCCGTCATCCAGACTTTCCTCCGGCCGCGGCTAAAATGCATTGATGGGGAGCTGTGTCTGATAACAGGGGCCGGTGGCGCGCTGGGTCGCCTCTTTGCCCTGGAGTTCGCCAAAGAGGGAGCGCACCTGGTGCTGTGGGACTGCAACACGGCTGCCAACGAGCAGACCGCCAAGCTGGCGCGGGACCTGGGGGTTCAGGTGCACACCTACACGGTAGACCTGTCCAAGCGTCAGAGCATCTACGAGACGGCGGACAGGGTGAGGACGGAGGTCGGGGAGGTCTCCATGCTGGTCAACAACGCTGGTGTTGTGGCCGGTCGGAGGCTGCTGGACTGTCCCGACGAGCTCTTGGAGAGGACTCTGCTGGTGAACTGCCACGCGCTGTTTTGGGTGAGGCTTTGCACCTTTTGCGCACAACTGAAATTGTAAAACTCCATCTTTGCTGGACACAGAGCTAGCGTACTGTACCAGCCTGACATGAGTTATGTAACAGTTATTCACAATGGGCCTCCCCTGGCTCGGTCAGTATTTGTGCACTGATGTGTGAAGGGATCAGAGCAGCCTGTGCCGCAGCAGAGACGGTGCATCACACTACAATACCCCCATGACTGTTATATGTCACCATGAGTTTACAATTAACCTTATCCACTCATCCCCATAATAAAAGGAGCCTAGGAGAGCCCACCACTTAAAAGAGCATGTGATTATGCCCTTGATCCTCTTAAAGCCTCAGTCATGCTCATACAATAAAATGGTAAGCTCATTTACACCAAATATCAAGGACACAGACTCAGTGGGCGGTTCATGAAAACACCTTCCAAACTCTAATGCACCCGATCTGGCAAAGGAAAAAGTCTCTCTGCTGGGAGCAGTTGGCAGCTGCCCCAGACCCTACTACGTGAGCAAAAATGAGCTGAATGGCTCTTATTTAACTCTCAGTGCGTTTTGTACTGTACTCTAATACTTTAATACTACATGGTCCCAGCTTTGAAATGTTGGACCACATGAGCACAGTATCATTTTAAATAATAAAGGTCTTGAAACAAGGTGGCAACACAAAGATTCAGATGTTGAAATATACCTCTGCTGATGCAGCTGTTATTGAAATAAACTGACAACTGTATCAGAACTTGATATCCAAATCCTTGTTAGCTTCGCCACACAGCAATTTCCAGCCCATTACCCACTTTGTCCGGTTGGTCATCCAGCTTTGTCTTTGAGGCTGGTAGTTTGGGAATATGCACCATTTAAACACACAATATTTTTCTGCTCAGCTCTAATCAGCAGTCAATAAATGAACTGGTTTACCCACATATGCTGGGAGATTTCAACATATTTGCATTCTGGAGCACTGGGTAAACACTTTGATATGTCCTCACCAATGCAAATATGTCGATTCTTAAAATAACTTCCACTTTGTGTCATTTCTTCTCAGGCGCTCTGACTGGACAGGCAAATCAATGGAGCAAAGTTCTATTGTTGGGGAAATGTTGGCATCTATAGGTCCCAAGATTGTCATGAGGGGTTGTTGTCTTGTGTGTGCCGTGTTTTATTTAGTCTAGCAAGGTTGCTAACCAGTTACCTAACCAGTTTATAGAATAACAGTATATAGAATATTTTTTTGATCATCAGCATCAGCCAGTGAACCGCAGACTAATGTTTCAGGTTTGTGAATCCGCAGCTGGAACATTTTGGCTAGCAGCAGTGAGACGGTGAGGTGTCAGAGGTTTATAGTTTATTTTTCTTCACATCACTACATTCACATTTCTGCTCATTTTATACACCATTAGAAAGCTAAGATTCTCATGAATCAAGTGAATCAAACCATTTGAAGATACAACCATAACACCAGGCACAATATATGCCACCACTGACAAAGAACCGTTCTTAAAATTAAGGCAACATTGAGGCAACTCACCTGTGGCGTCTCCTAGTGATCCACAGATTGATAACACTCCAACAAAATCGACACTATTGAAAAAAATCCAGGCAATCCACTGCAATAAAAATATTTAGTCCAAAACACCATAATAATCCACAGAAAGATGTTTTCTTCTTTCAAATTAGCAGGCGTGTGCTTGTGTTCTGCTTTATTCAGGCACTATCTTATCCAGGCACTACAATCTGCCATATGAAACTTGTGTAAAGATCGAGCCAATTGCAACTGATTTTGCAGATGACTGATGCTTTGAATAGCCAATGAAATTCTGAACACACTGATATGCCACTTCTGTGGGTTATTTATACCTCCAGTCACCTCAAATCAAGGATTTCCATGCTAATAGGGATATTACGCAGTTTGAAGTGATAGTCTAGATTTCATAAATATAAATATAAATATAAATATAAATATAAATATAAATATAAATATAAATATAAATATAAATATAAATATAGATATTGATGATGACGTACTGATTTTTGAGGTGTTCTATTGTCTCAAGTGGCTTGAAAAATACTGACATAGCAACTGGGGGAGCATGCCTGCGGACCCCGCTAGCTTTGGGCTAAGTAAGTGTTGTCCCATGAACTATGCAGAGTTTGAGCTTGCCCCAAGGGGCCACAGGCGTGATGGGTTAATCAGGCCGCTTTTTCTATTTCTATTAAGAGATACTAATATCATCTTACTAACCCCCACCCCCTCCCCCAACAGATGACAAAGGCCTTCCTGCCTCAGATGAAAGCAAAGAATCATGGTCACATTGTGACCGTCGCCAGTGCTCTTGGGCTATTCAGCACTGCATGTGTAGAGGTAAGACACATGATTAATGGCTTCCTCACCACTAACAGAGCAGACAAATCCTACAATCCATTGCAGAGGACATTCAAATTCTGATCACTCTGCTGGTACTTACTCTCCTCCTCCAGGATTACTGTGCCAGTAAATTTGGAGCTGTTGGTTTCCACGAGTCACTGACACACGAGTTGCTGGCAGAGGACCTGGATGGCATCAAAACCACTTTAGTCTGCCCTTATATTGTAGACACAGGGATGTTTGCAGGTTGTGAAATCAGGTGAGATGTGTCCATTCATCATTTCAAAGCTTTTTTTATATATAACATTTGAAATCAACTAGATGCTGTGTTCTCTATTTTATATTCTGGGTATTGTTTTTGTTTGATAACTACCAGGAAGGAGCTTCGGAGTCTAATTCCACCTCTGGAGCCACTCTACACTGTACAGCAGTCAATGAAAGCCATTTTAGCCGAACAGCAAATGATCTGCATTCCTCGCCTTATGTACATCCCCTTCCTCACACGGGCGTGAGTATTGCTTGCATTATTTATCAAACGTACAATATAAGCTGTTACACTCACAGATGGAAAACTGAGGCCATTACTGGTGAGAGAGAAATGTTTACATAAATATACTGGGACCAAGACAATAAATGAATGTGGAACTTGTTTTGTTTTCCTTCTCTAGACTGCTACCTTGGGATGCAAATGTCGCAACATATCGCTTCATGGGAGGTGACAAATGCATGCTACCCTTCATAAAGAATGTCGAACTGAAGAACTCCAACGGCCACATCAAATCCTCCTCCTAAGACCTCACTGTCAGTCTGTCTTACAACCTTGTTCAATCACGGACCAATACATACACCAAAGGCTCATATGACAACCCAGATTCCAAAAAGTTGGGATGCTGTGTAAAACCTAAATAAAACAGAATGTGATCATTTGCTGACCTAATTCTGACATTTACTCAATTGTAAATAGTACAAAGACAATGTATTTCATGTTTGACCTCATCAACTTCATTGATTTTTGTAAATGTCTGCTTATTCTGAATCTGAAGACTGGGAAAGTTGTGGAATGCTCCAAAAACAGCTGTTTGGAACATTCCACAGGTAAACAGGTTCATTGGTAACAGGTGATAGTATCATGATTGGGTATGAAAGGGGCGTCCTGGAAAGGCTCAGTGGTTCACAAGCAAGAATGGAGAGAGGTTCAGCACTTTGTGAACACATGATTGTATGAAGGATATTAATACATGGGCTCAGAAACACTTCATAAAGCCATTGTCAGTAAAGTTTGTTTGCAAATGACTGCATTGCTTATTACATTTCATACAGCGTCCCAACTTTTTGGAATTGGGGTTGCATTCTTAGTACATGAATTTGTCATCTGAAGGGACAGCCCAATATCTACATGTTATTTTTACACTGGGCTGAAGGGTAACTTTGGTGATTTCTGGTTAAACTAACCATACATGGATCTGAAGGGCAGCCAGGGATCACTTAATGAAAAGTAAACCACAACCCTGGAGGCAAAGAGCCAGTAAGATTCCCAAACCCAAATAAATTCATTTGAAAACACTGTTCATAGAAAAGAGACTGCAGTAAGAACAGATCTATACAAGTGCCTCTTTTTATTCACATTAACAAACAGTGCAGAAACAAAGACTAGACATGAACAAATCTACAGAAAACATGCAACAGAAAAATATGAAGCTTTATGTTTGAGCCACAGAGTACAGTCTCCATAACTGTAAAAAGGAATTCAAACATACAAAAGAAGCGCTAAAGAAATCCCTCCCGTACTATTCAGATGTTCAGCATTCCACAATACTGTTGAAATATACTTCTGCTGATGCAGCGGTTATTGAAATAAACTGACAACTGTATCAGAACTTGATATCCAAGTCCTTGTTAGCTTTGCCACACAGCAAACAAAGGGCCCAAACACTAAACAGTATTTCAGTTAAGTAAACTTTTGGTCATGTCTTTAAAAACCCTTAAAAAACTTGTCTCAGGGAACACACCCTTAATTCAGGCAACATTATCATTTCTCAGGGAAATCCATCAACAACTTTCAAGTCAAACCAATCAAACAAATCTGTAAAGACTAAAGTTCAGCCAAAGCAGGTCTGTTGTGTGACCTGAGGTCACCGTGGTTACTCCCGCAGTGTACTGTGGTCTCCATGTGAGGTGAAAAGCATCACATCAGGTTCAAACCAACTGCACAGTGGCTGCTTGTAAGTACCCCTGCAGGAACTGGAGGGCTTCTGCATTCAGACTGGTGCTCAGCATCGAGGGAACCTGCACCAAAAGCACAAGACACAAAATCACATATTTATTTATTTTATCAGCACTTAAAGTTAATAATCTTAATGTTTCTTGTTAAACAAAACTATCATGAATTTATACATTTTGGCATAATCTGCTAAATATCTCCTGCATGTCTCAACATACCCTTCCTGGACAGGCTGTCGAGAGCTTGTGGAGTGACTGTGCCAACAGGATCTTTGGATTGCCGACAGCGTCTCCAATTGGGTCGTGCTCCTTCTTCCCGGCAAAAGCTAGTTGTGAGAATGCTGTCTGATAGCCAGGTGTGTCCTCAATGTCAATGAAGTGCTCATCGTCTGGGATGCTGTCATCTTCTGGCAACTCAAATAGACCAATGAGTGCCTGCAGCAGAGGGGTCCTGCACAGAAACATCAAAACCCAAAAGAAAAAAAATGATGAAACACACTCCCCCAGTATGCATCAGGAGAGCATTTCTTCCATACGTACTGCTTCTGTTTCCTTCAGGATGATTTCTCACCAGAGTTTTGTGTACTCCGTGTCCATCATTGCAGGACATTCAGTAAGGATTTTTGTAATGCCAACAGCGCAGATCTTCTTTTCAACGGCTCCAGACACCTTCTGCACCTCAGGAATAATTATTTTCTCCAACACCATACCAAACATTCTGAAACACACACACATAACAGGATTCATATTATTGTCATTTATTTCCTGCAAATTTGCTTCTGCACTTCATTAAGTTCAATTCAATTTTAATTATATAGCACCAAAACAGGGTAGGTACAGACCGTACTCTTACTCTACAGCAGGCATGTTCATACCATTCCACAAAGAGCAGTGTGGCTGCAGGTTTTTCCTCCAACCAATCAAGAGGATGCAGTCTGACCAATCAGCTGTCTGAAGACTGAGATCAGCTGATGAAATGACTCAAGTCTGGTGTGCTGCTGCTTGGTTGGAAAGACAACCTTCAGCCACTCGGCCCTTTGTGGAATAGTTTGGACATGCCTGCTCTACAGAGACCCAATAACTCCCCCATGAGCAAGCACTTATATTATAGGTATGATACCCTGGACACCTGCAAAGGTGTTGGGACCACGAAATATTGTGGGATACATTTACTACACTACAGGCAGGGTGGTGATTCAGGCAGCCATTACTCACCATACAGTATCAGTGCATATAAAGACATTCATACAGTTCCAGTCAACAGCATGCTTTCAAATCAGTACCAGTTTGTCTCTCTACCTCTCCCATTTCCTCACTGTTGGTCTGTTTTTAGACAGGTATTATAGTTTGTTATACAAATTTTGTTTTAACATAACTTTAAATATTGCAATCAATAATCTAATTCAACCTGATCCACAAACCTGTGTTCATTTTCCCTCTGAGGTGGGGGATAAAGTATTGTTGCAGGATGATGAGATGCAGGTTAGAAACACCTTTTTTTTTAACTGTGCTGGGCTGTGAACTGAAGCCGGCTGCAGCTTCCATCCTTCACAACGCGCCACCTTTCAAGCTTCAAAAGGGCTGAGTGTTTGATATTGGAGTACTCCTTCAGAAAATGTTTTATTTCTAGAAATTGGCACTTCTTTGCAGTGACAAAAACAGGTTTCAATAGCTTGAGTGGACCAGCAAATTCAAGGGGACAGCCAGTTTGAGTCTTTTATAGTGTTGAAGTTCCCACGTTATGCTTATTTAAAGGTTCATACTTTTATTTTTGGCATCTACTAGACAATGTTAACATGCATTAATGTTCAAAAGACATTTTTCTCACACTGTCCATTGCTACAGCACCTTAATTAAGCCTTTGTCTGAAACACTAGTGCCTGTCCCTTTAAGCCCACCCACAGCACGAACCACCCACTGTGTTTCCACATTAGCTCATAGCCATATTTTTTGGAACCGCAGCCATACTGAGGGCAGTGACTGTATAATTGGGACTGCATCCTCTTGATTGAGCCTTACAGAAGTCCTGACATCTCACTTTCATGCACAGTTTCTGAATACGGGCTATGTGCATTTCTCAGTTGATTGTCAGTTTTGATACTTTCACAGTACTCATATAACACCGAGATCTGCTTTATAGTAAAAAAGATATTGAAACTACAGTCAGAGAACAGTGTACTTTTCTGTCAACATCTTGTGGTTATACAGAAAACAGACTTACTTTGGCTGGATGCTGTCAAAAATCTCCTGCAGTGCAATCGCTCCATATTTGACACAATACAAGTTAACAAACACCAAGAAACCTGGAAAAAAGAAAGCAAAGTGTAACACTGAAATCAGACAGTAGGACTGGTGATAATTTGCACAGTGCTGATGATATAACAACCTTGCTGTCAATTCTTGAGTTCAAAGGCTCTTAACAGAATATCAAGGTTTGTAATAAGATGATGGTACTAACTCTTGATGAACTTGGTGGTTTTGGAGCTTTGAAGCCTCTGGAAGAGCAAAATGAAGATATGTTTCCTGTACTGAGTGATAGCTTCGCTGCCAATGGAAAGATAAAAAAAAAAAATTTAAAAAAATACGTCATGACCTAAACAAATCAATTTCACCAGGTACTACATTTAACAGATGCTTTTGACACTGAGAACACAACTGTAATCGACTTACGGGGGCATGTGCTCTATGATGCTGTTGAGGAGGTAAAAACCTTGGTGGTCATTGGCCTTAGAGGCAATAAGCTTTTGGAAAACACCAAGCAAGCCAGGCTGAGAGGAAAGATGAGCAAAACAGGACCCGAGTGTCAACATACTGGTCAAGCAATGAATAAATCCGATTTATATATGTTAATGAAACAAATGGAGATATAATCACTGTTATTAAATGCAGACAATTAAAACACCACCATACTTACTATTTTATCTGCAGCACTGCTGGCAATAGTGACACCTCCCTTCTCCAGGTAAGCCTGAAGCAGGCGCACCAGAGGTGGGATGTTTCCTGTCCGTTCCCACAGCACAGGCTGCAGCAGGTGAGGGAATAAAGCCATGTAGGAGGAGGGGATAGAATTGGAGTGGATCTCGAGGAGGAGAGACATCACCTGGAACACGTATGGAAGAAACTCTGCAACAGCAAACAAAAGAACGATGAGTGGAGTTGCCTCTATCAGCTGCAAGCCGTGTTTCTCAGCATATCATCTAGACATGGATAAGTAAACTCCACAGGTAACTGGCACACCTTGGACATCGTTCTGAAGAATCTCGGTGAAGACAGGGAAGAGTGCTTCCTCGAAGCTACTGACAGTGGTGGGGTTGGCCTTGCAGGTGATCCGGATTGACAGGCACATGGACTCAAACAAGTAGTGGTTAAAGTGAGGCTTGCTGGGATTCTGAAAATGGGTGACAGATGTTAAATTAGTTGACACGTGTATTGCCTAAACAAACCAGCATGTTGGTGAATCTGTCTGTATCCATAAGTAGACACAAAGCGTGTGTTACCTTGCTGACTAAGAGGAGCTTATGAGTGAGCTGACCAATCAGAGTGGGAATGTACGGAACAATGGCCTCCTGTAGCAGGGAGAAGCTGCGCATGATGGCTTTAAAAATGGAAAAGAAAGATAAGAAAACAAAGACATGATGAGGCGACTTAACTCTGGAGCTGGTCTGACACAGACTGGGGAACATTAATGGGGGGCTTTTAGGTGACAGGACAGACAGGTTTACCTTTCATGATGTATTCATTTTCTGCAGAACCAGGAAGAGCAAGTGCCTTGAACAAGTTGTTGAGCAGCTGTTCAGTGAAAGGTCCAATCTCTGCAGGTGTGATACTGAAACACACAGAGAAAGAATGATTTGTTACAGAGATGGATGCTGAAATCTGAGCTGTCTTCCCACACGTTGCCTTTTTTCATCTCAGCTGAACCTAAACCCAACCTTTTTTTTCTCTTCCTTTTTGTTATTAAGTGAATAGGACTGCTATTATTGTAATGATGCTGGTGAATGCAGCATGGAAATGATCCCTGCAGAAAAGGTAAATGGGCTCAAAAGGCAATCTTTCCAATATTAGGTATGGGTACTTTAAACATATTAGTAAATATTACGTATTTACTAAATGTTCTCTTTCACCTAATGTGGTTGAGATGTACAGTTTGTCCAGTTTTGTCCAATCTAGTCGTTCCAAATCAATTTAACTGCTTTGGTTAATTGAAATGCCAGCATCTTTTACTATACTGCTTGATACTTACAGTGTGGTGTTGTTGGGGCCTCTCATAGTGAAGAGCCTCTCCAAAGCATGGGCTGCATAAGTGTGCTCCACTGTGCTCTCCGCCTGCAGGTGACTTATCAGTAGAGGAACTGCCTGCAGCAGCTGCTCCTTAGGAAGCTGAAGGAAAAGGACAGAGAGGAAGCCCTCTGTCATGCACTCAGTTTGCCTTCTGAAATTCAACAACTTGTGGATAAATTAACAGCTCATACCTGGCTTCTGAAGATCATGACGTACTTGATGGCATCTGCCTTCAGCACTGGAAACTCATTAACTATAAAACAATGAGAGCTTGATTAATGTGTATACACAAATCAATGTTGGACATTCAAATCACAACAGATTTCGCTGATCCTGCTGCAAGTTGCAGAACGATTGCACAATTGGACAATACAGTTAAAGTGCTGTCACAGATTGCCAGTGTTTACATGAACTCATCAGCCAAATCTAACACATAATACATTTTGTATTTCTAAAGCGTCTTGAGAATTGTAAGAGTCTTCTTAGTGAGTAAGTATTCTTACCATTGGGGGACTTCAGGTCTGAGAGAATGTGGTTCACAAAGAATTCACTCAGGTTCACTAACTCATTGGCTTGTGTTATTCCATGCTGGTGAGAAAAATGAGCAAATTAATCTAATTATTATCAAACGCAGTGAATTAATGCTCAGTGCATTTGCAGTTATATATTGAATAGTCCACAGACAATTAAAACCTAACGATACCTTTTGTGTCTGCGCTTTAGATGCCAATGATGTGACCAAATAGATGGCAGCATCTTTGTGTTTCCAGTTCTCTCCAGGATTCTTGGCGTACTCTGCCAGCATTGAGTTCACATAGCCAGAAAAGATTGCTGTGACGGGGCCCTCGAAAAACTTACAAAGGCCTCTCACCAAGTCACATGCCGCCCTACGACGAGTGTCGATGTCTGAGGAGGGACGGGGAAATCGTTAACAATATGGGATGTGGTTATCATTGGCATACTTCTGTCCTGTATTTGCCAAACTGTATGTGGGAACCTATTGATGCAAGTATTCCATCTAACCAACTAGCTAACTAAATAATTCTGCACATGGGGTTTGACTAGAAGAGTCAAACTCAAAATATGAGTTAGAATTAAATATAATTTCCCATATTCATGTCAATAATTTACATTAGGGAAACAGATAATGATGAAAATACTTACCAGATCCTTCAAGGTCCCTTCGGATGTATTCCTCAGAGTTATCCTCAAAGGCCTCTTCATCTGCACCTAATCAGGAATTACAGGCAATCTGGTCAGAATCACGTTTGTGTCGGAGCAGGCAGAATCCTGAATCTGTCAACTACTGATGACATTTCTTGTTGCAATCTGATGACTCAGAACAAAGCATTTACTTACTTCTGAACTCCATGTTAGGCACAATGACCTTCTCACAAATGCTAGTGAGTGTATTCTGGTCCTCAAATAGATGCTTGTAGTGTGGCCTTTCGCAGACTGATGCCAAGAACTGGATAGCATTGCTTACGAGCTGCAACAAGGAGAAGGTGTTTTGTTAGCAAGGGGGAAATGAACTTCAGAAAGAACACAGGCACAGAGTCAGGGGTCAGTTCTCTTACCAGGTCATATTTGACTTCCTGGCCAGTAGAAACTAAAAGGTTCCAGATAGCGGTGACAAAGCGTGGCAGATACGGCTGGAATTCTTCATCGTACTTTTGAGCGTAAAGGGCAGCGTTGTCACAAATTTGAGACTTCAGCAGCTCCAGGAGACCTGCTTCCTCCTCATCCTACAGAGACATGAACGGAAATGTTAAAAACCACGAGGAAGCGCAGCAGTGTTGAAAATGTGATGCATGAGTGAAAAAGAAAAGAATAACTCACATCTGTTTGTAAGAGTTTATTATCCAAAGTCAGCAGGCCGTGGAAATTGGTCATCCAGGTTTCCATGTTGTCTTCAAAAAACTCTGGAAGGTCCTGTGTAATAATACAGAGTACAGCTATAAGCAAACACGTCACATCCCTGATTTATGTGAATATCAATTACTACAACAGAAGCTGACTTGAGCGCTACATGGTGCAAAATACATCACACACTTCACTAGTGGTGGTATTGCATGATTGCCTTACAATAATTACAAATGCATTACACTTAATCAATCAATATTTGACTGCATTAATATCCGATTCAAAACAATAAATGAAAATGTGAAACTTTAGAATTTCTTTTGGATGATTACAAATACCAACTTATTTCTTTAAGGCTGATGGTGATTGGCTCTTGGGGGTTCAATTAGTGAAAAATATCCAATGCAGAAACTTCTGTAACTGTATAATATTTCCATCTCATCTCATGTGCCCTACGCCAGCTATTGCTGATATCGACTTCTATGGCACAGGAGAGGACAAAAAACTCACCACTTGTATTGTTTAGCTACATGCATGTCAAAGACAAGAAACTTTGTCAATAATGAAAACATAATGCATAGCAGTGACTCACAGGCCCTCAACACAGGACACCTCACACAAGCTGTACACAAACTGTATGCAAGCAGCCAATATACCTATCAAACGTTGCTGCTTCACACCAACTTACAGGGCTCCCAAACATTTGCTGTTCACTTAACTTTTGTTGTGCACGTGACAAAGAGGTGCTGACACCCGGGTGTACAACTGTATACAGACTTCCCTGACCATCAAGAACCACAAAAAAAGCTGCTTCATATTATGATTTTATGATTAACATTCATCTTGGGTGCAACTTCAAACATGTCCACAGCAATAAATGCCACCAAAATGTATAAAGGGAAAATAACGCACACAGATAGGTCTGGATTGTGATGTGCTATTGTTTGGAGGGGAAAAAGGATTATCTTTGCTACAGAAGATAAAATGCAACTGTCCAAAACAGCAAGGCCTTGAAATACAAAGAAACATGAACTGACCTGGAAGTTAAGACTGTAGAAGAGCTTGGAGATGAGTGTGAGGGACGAGAAGAGGACTTTCAAGGCATTGACATCTGTAGCATGAGTCTGACACAACTCAATAGTGGCCTAAAGCAGAGGAGAGAGAAAATAAATACTGTGTCATACTGTAATGTGATCAGAACTGTGTCAAGCATTTCAATATTTGTTAGATGTTCTGTAACAAATGGGTTACTTGTAAGTGCTGTGGAAATTGATCTGTAAGTCATGACAAACCTTGAACAGCTCTGTCAGAGGTAGGGCAAATGTGTCCAGCACTAATTTGATCTCTGACCAAAGCTCATTTGACTTGAACTCATGGCGGTACCTAGAAGAAAATAAGGTGCACAGAAAAGATTTGACAATTTCTATTTGAAGTCAATCACAAAAACATTTATAACCATTAAGAAGTGCACTCTACCTCTTGAAGAGTGAATGTGCGGTACGAAGCACTCCATTGATGATGTGGAAGTCTCCACTTCTGAAGCGGGTCACCATCTCGGTTAGCAGATCGGGCCATTTTTGAGGGAAGTCCTCCCTTCCTATGATACTGATGGCATCGCTCAACTGTGGAAATGCACAGGATAAACAGGGGCTTGTTTGACCATCTTTCTTCAAACCTTCAAATCAGACCCTTTGAGGCACTGTGACACATGAGGATGTACCTGTTTTTGAATCTGTTCTGGGCTGCTCAGCATCAAATTTACTATGTTTGCTTTGATCGCTGTCCGGTCTGGATCAGAGACTTTGTTTGGTTCATCTTCAACCTTTGGGAAAATATATTGCAAATGTAGCATAGTCAACAAGCCTATTATAACAGTGGTTCTCTTCACACCTGATACTAAATGTTATTTTATATACAGCAAACATATGTATATACCAGATAACAGGTATGAGCAGAGTTACCAACATGTAAACTTGCTGTTACTTGGTGAGACTCACAATGCGCCAGTTTCTTTTGATGTAGTTCTTGAATGTAACAGCGGCACAGACGCGAATCACGTTGTCTTGGGACTTCTCGAGTAAGGTGAGTAGTAATAAGGGGTAGTTCTGGTTTCCCTCCACAGATTCAAGAAACTTTTCAGCTAAGAAACACAAGAAATTAATAAGGTGTTGCAAAGCAGAGATTAGATGATCAAGTGAGTAGTTAGCATAAATAGGTCAATGAGAGCAACACTGTTTAGGAACTGTATTAAAATATGTAAGTTAATATTAGGTCATTGAGTTGTATTACCTGGACGTCTGACTGTTGGGTCTGGGTCCAGTGTTTTCCTGAGGAACTCGGTAAGGGTTTGTAGGTTAGCGTCATTCAGTTCCATGCTCGTAACTAAAGACGAGAAAACCAGAGACTGAATGACTGAAAGAAATAAACCGGTGTCTGGCAGCAATTTCCGCACGAGGCTAACAATAATATATCATTATATTATATGGATGAACTTTATCTAATGTTAAATGCTGAGTAATCCTGTACACAAATTTTAGCCAGGCGTTATTAAAGCGTGTATTGGTTCTTGCGAGATCACATTACTTAAAAGTTACCCAATGTGTGCTAAGTGTACTTACTGAAATAAACCGTGCCGAGGTTAAAACGTCTTAGAGTTCCACTGCTCCACCTAACAAGTCAAAGCATTTCTTGATAGTAGCTTTAAGTTTACAGCTCCGCTGCTAGTTTCAGTCATTCAATCTGCCGTTGACTTTAGCTTGCTAGCAGCTAAGCTAGCTAGCTACGTCGCCTCAATCTGGTATTAGCTCAGTTGGCCCCGCTGACTCCAGATCGGTTTATGCAGTCTAATGTAACAGCTAGCAGTGTAAAGGTTGTCTAGTCTTCTGTGAGTTCATATACAAGCACATGGTGGTCAGGATATCGCATGAACTTGATTTTATATAAAATTTGATTTTACGAAGGTTAGCCCTTGCTCCACTGCCCCAAACTGAAAATATAGCGAGCAACACTATCTAAAGCAGCATGGAAAGCAATATCCCAATTCCAGTGAATAGACTGATCCAACAGCCGGTCCCCTCCAAGACAGCTTGCTAGCGTTAGCGTTAGCTTGCTAATATGTTTTGTGCTAACCATAAAGTTAGCTAATTTCGGAACATAACGCATTCACCCTCAAAATACCGGGCTATTACCCAGTTTACACGTTTGCATAGCATATTACTGGATATGAAAACTATTTAAGCATCGGGGCGGCTTACCGTTCCAGTGAATTTCAGAATTTCAGTCAGGATGGGATGGAAACGCACCACAGACCGTTCAGACGTGCTCGCCTTGCCAGCTTTCAAACGTCGTCTAGAGCAAAAGGAACTGCGCGGTCAGAGTACTGCGCAAGCGCAGATGTCAGACGAAAGCTGTAAGACACACCCCTTCCTTGGTCTATCAATTGCTTGAACACAAGGCAGCTATTTACCTTAAATAATCACTGAAAATCCGAGCAAAGGTAATTCATAATCTCCACTATATGAATATGCTACACATAACTTGGCTTTTAGAAAATGCTTAAACCAAAAATTTACAGTCATTAAAAGTGACATTAACATGCAGTGGGTTCCAGTAAGTAAATAACTTGCAGCAGAAACTGAACTCTTCACATTTTAATCATGAAAGCATGAAGGCAATCATCACAGAATGACAGTCATTAACAATAATGCACTTAGAATCTGAAATGTAAAACAAAAAACAGCTTCAACACAGAAAGCTTTTAGGACTACAAATACATTTTTAAATGACAACACAAAGTTAACACTTTTAGTGAGCTTGATCCTCTTCCTGTCTCACAGTTACAGAGGGAACAGAGGCTCAGAATACGAGCATGCTACAGATTGTGCGTCTGACGGACGTTAAGGGTGTCTCGCAGCATCAGGTCACGGATTCGCCAAAGTGCATCTGCCATTGTCTTGTGGGCCCCCTTACTCTTCAACCAGTGGGATGGTAGTCTGCTCTCTTGCTCTTTAGTCAGGCGCACATCTTGTTTTTGAACTGAAAGTACACAAATACAACATACATTTAAAATGTTTTTATTTAGTGGTCATAAAGAAAAAAGCCTATTGTATGGATTCATGCTTGGATCAGGGGTCACTGATTACAGCTGAACAAGCTGGACCCAGAAACACATACGTTCCAAGCTATGTCAGTCAGTGTGATCGTCATTTTAGGTAGACTTCATCACTGGAGATCAAAAAACAAGACTAACCTGAGAGAGTTTGGTCCCACTTGCTAATGGTAGAGGACTCTGCTGTGAGGCCCTCAATGTATCTGAGGTAAGCCTCAGAGTGGAGCAGCCGCTGAGATTTGGCTGGTGGGGTCACAAACACTGGTGTGGAGGGCTGCTGGAGAGCTGGTTGTCCCACCTGGCCTTGTCCTGGGTAGGGTGGTGGAGCCTGCTGCCCCGGGCCCATCAAACCCACCTAATGAAAATATTAATGAATAAATGAATCAAGAACATTTAATTGAGAATCTTATAATTTCTCTGATTGTCTGTTTGTAAGTGTGACAGTGATGGAGAACCTGTTCTGCTAATCTTAGCATAACGGATAAGGCAGTGATACTGCTGATTTCATGCATACTGTAGTCAAATTGTTGACAGTGTGGATGGTATTTTATTTCTTTATTAATTCAGGAAAATCTTTTTTATTGCTAAAGTCAGATCCATGGGGTGGGCTCTCCTTGATACTGAAGTGATGTTCAGGTTGTTGCCCTTTGGCTGCATCACTGTGTGCTTTATTGCTTTGCATGGCCTGTCTTTGACATTTCACTAGAAGTAAAGGCCAGTAACACCTGGCTGAGTGTGATGATCCTGATGTGGATGTTTTGTAAATGTATGCACCTGTGACTAGCAAATAAACCACTTCCCTGTTATCTGGAGAGACTCTGCGCAGAATGCACACACTGACAGTCAGTGTCACATAATATACTGATATGTAAGAAAAATCAGAAACTCACTGCTGGGTAGCTACAAAAGAACATATGTTACTATTATATAACATGATAAATATACTAAGATAATATAGGATATGCCACAATACAAGGTGTCAATATAATGGTTTACAATGATTTCTTTCTAACAGAGCCTTACCTGGGATCCATGAACGTTTCCTGCAACAGGTCCACCTCCCATACCACTGACACCTGTTGGGATATTCAACATCAAGACACTGTCAGAAGGTGCAGTGGGAGACTTGATAATGTTAATATTACAAATACTACAATCGTCCAATACTAAAATTAACCAGTGTCATTTTAATCACATTAGAACACTCATGAATGCCAAATATGAATATAATTATAACATCAGCTTTACTTTTTTTCTTATTGGATAAACTGAGTTTCTCGCAATGACACATTACCAGCAAGCGTACTGGTAATTAGCAGGACAAACAACCAAGCCTCAGTTGAGGCTATATGCTCTCAACTGACTAGTCATCAGTTCAAGGACGTCAGCCTATTGGTACAGGTAGCCCCTCCAGCGAGTCAGATTGGTAGACAGGAAGCAACTGCGTGGCAGGTGGGGTGGCTATGACAGCACTCTTACCAAAGTACGGCATTCCAGGAAACCCAGGCATAGCGGGCAGGAGATGTTGGGGAAAGACAGGCACCCCCATGTGATGTGGTGGTATGCCAGTCATACTAACCATGCCTGCAACGTGGCCCTGTCGGGGCATCATAGCTGACCTATATGCACCCATCATACCTTGTTAAGAAGGAATAGTAGTAACACAAGACAGCAACATGCATCAGTCAAACATGCATCAACTACTTCACTACCAAGCATGCAGAAATGTTAATATATATGCTGTCATATAATCACCAGATCAGTATGATGGATATGAATGGAAATGAAGACCACACAAATGAAAAATGGACAATGACAAGTTGGTGCACATGCTCTATTTTCAAGCACTAACTTGTTTTAAGTCCCAATTCTCAAATGGCGTACAGCAACCTTTCCATTTCATGTTCTGCATTCAAATACAGGCATGTGGATTTTACCATGATGTGAAGGCTGAAGAATAAAGAGCACTGTACAACAATCAAGGATTGGGCTTTTCAAATGATGTTAGAGGCAACATGAAATCAAGTCATGACACTACGACATCACAAACACACTGACATGGGTGTGATTAGGAGATTTGAAACATGTGAATACATATAGCAGTTCAGCTTCTTATTCCAGCCCTCTAGTGTACACTGGAGATCCATCTGCATCTATGAGGGGTTACCTGACACAGGCGTCATGCTGGGATCTAGCATCCCCATGGGGGTTGGGGGAGGCACCACCCCCATCAGTGCCCCTACTGGGGTACCTGCTCTAGGGGATGTCTGATGCTGGGTCCTCTCACGCTCCTGCTGCTCGGCCACTTTAGCTGCTCGCTCTGCAGCACAACAAAGACGAGCACAGGAGGTTCACATTTCTTGAAACACAAACATGTGGATCGAGACAAGTATTTAAAGAGGTTCTGCTCACCTTCATATTCTGCTTTCTTGGAGCTCTCCAGGTTCCTCCACTCTGTGCCAACAAGGCGACTCAACTCCCCAAAGGAGAAGTCTGGGTGCTGGGCTTTGATGACCGCTCGCATCTCGCTGCTGAACAGGATGTAGCCGCTCATGTTGATCTTCCGCTTTGAGCCCTCCTTCTTTGAAAGGCCCTTTATGGATTTTGGCGTGGACTGGCAACCAATCACAGGAGAAGTGTTTGCAAAAATGCTACAAGTTACAGAACCGGTTGTTAATTTGAAAAGCTTCCACCCTCACCTGTGGAGGAGTGTAAGGCATGATATCCATGTCACTAGACATGGAGGACTGCATCTGAGGAAGAGACTGGTCCCCTAGCTCGCCATCATCATCCCCAAGATCCTCTAGCTCCTCATCTGTCATATCAGCAAACTTGGCCTCCAGTTCCTCAATCTTCCTGTCCAGCAGAGGGGATGGCTCCTTCTGGGGTACTATAAGCTTCCTGTATATGATAATCGGAAAAATATACGCTGCAAGTTATCCACCTTTCCAAATAAATCCTAAATCCTAAAAGTTGTTCTTTCATGAAGCTAGAAAACAGGTGTAGACAATCACAAAGGACACAACCAAAGATTTAGAAATTTGTATTTAGAAAAGATTTTTGTCTTTTCTGTCCTACAGTGGCATGAACAGTTCATTTAAAGCATGTAAAGGCTTTTCACCTAAAATAGTAGGTTTCATCCTCCACCACCTTCCCAGAGAGTGAAAAGCGCTTGAGACCCTTGAACTTCTTCATCTGCTTCTCACTCTCAATGTAGCGGCTCTCACAGAGCAGAACATTCTCTTCAGGCACTTCAGTTGGCCGACACGACAGGTAGTCTTTGAAGGACGACACTACACACTTCCCTGTGAAACAAAAAAAACGACTCAGTGAATGCATTAAATGATTTCCATCAACTACACATATGCAGCCTGATGAACTGCAGCATTTGGGAAAACAAAGTGTTGGCATTCTGCTCAGTGAGGAGGATACCTATGATGCAGGTCATAGGACAAGTCTCCTCAAGGTTGCTGAGGAACACTTCCTTCTTGTAGAACATCTTAGTGGGCTCATGCTCGGTTTCCTCTGGATGGATGAAGATTGGACCAAAGAAGTAGCCTGCTCCATCTCGCATCCACATTTTCTCAATCCTGTTCAACGTATTTTTAAAAAACAAGTTGTATTAGAGACATTGGAAATAAGTGAGTCTGTGTATTTTCAAAAACATGACTATGCCATCGCGCCAACCTCCCTGTGTTTTCTATTTTCCAACCATACCACAATATAGAGTTCCAGTGTCCATGATTGATGGGAAGAAGGTGATATGTGTCCCATGGTCAGTTGGAAAAAAAAAAAAACACTGAGAGCCCTTGCATTAATTTGCTTGCGTGCCTTTATTGAAAACATTCTTACAGCAATTAAACAAAATATCAGTGTTTGTCAAGTTTAAACTAAATACTTTTATGCACTCCAGCAATGGACAACCATTCAAATACAGAATACTGTAAGCATGTCCTGTAAAGCCTAGAAGTGTATTTACTCTACCTGCCCACTCGGTGGCGCACCAGTCCATGTGAACCGATGTAAACACAGTCTCCGACTTTCAGCCAATGGTTGTTGTAGCAGAGCTGTTCATAGTACTGACACCCTGGCTCCCCATTGGTCATATCCATTGGAACATCCTCCCTCTCCTGCAGACACAAATTATTTCCCTGACAGTTGTGTGTTTTATCACATGTCCACTATCATTTTTAAATGGAAAAACAAACAAACTGCCGTTTACCTTGTCTACAATGCCATCTGTCATTTTACTTTCATCAGCTATTTCTGGCGGTTTCTCCTCTTGTTTGGGGGCAAACATGGATGCCACACGGACAACAGGTAGAGGAACCTCTCTTGGAAGAAACCGAACAGAGCTCAATGGCATGGCCCACATCTTGATCTTCTTGAAGGACTTGGACTTGGCAGAGTAGCGTGACTCACAGACGAAGACATCCTCGGCTCTGAAGCCTTCTGGGTGTAGTTTGAAGTATTCCTTAAATTCCAGACACAATAAACATTTGGTCATTACACATTCAAATAGCCAATGCTCAAAAGCAAAACTTAGATCTAACAAATGTACAGGAAGAAGACAGAACCTACCTTTACAAACATGACAACACATTTGCCCAGAATCTTGCTAACAGGAGCTTTGTTGTAATAGTCACTCTTAAAAACTTCCTTCTCCAAGAACTTCCTTGTGGCAAGATGAAACGTTTCATTTGGTCTGTAGAACCAGCAGCCATATAGCCACTTCTCACCTGCATTTATTAAAACAGGTCTCAATAAAAGTTTAGGAGTTACTGAACTGGAACACTGATTGTAGGTGCTGCATGTAAGAAAAAATCTTGCAGAAAATATGAAAATACTAATTATAGTCTAATTAGTGCAAAAATGAGACTGACCAGTGTCGTCTTGCCAAAGGCGTTCAATGTAGATGATATGAGGCTGGAGGTTTGGCTCTGCAGGCTCCACATACACATAGTCTCCCACGTGGTACATACTGTCTTTGAAGCTGCAGTCCTGACTGTATGTGCGTTGCAGGCTAGACTGCCACGATCCTCCAACAGAGTCCTCTCTCTTTTCAGCTTCTGGGAATTCACAACTGACTCAGTGACACAATGCGACAATATACTCTGAGACAATGCGTGATGGAACTTCTATGTGCTGTGACCTTTAATATATATTGACAAGAATACCCCTTTTTTCCTCTTCCCTCTTGATTTTGTCCTCCTCAAACTCCTTGGGAAGCTTCTCTTTCTTCTCCTTTTCCACATCACTGTGCAGGTGTTTGGAGGTGTAGCTGAGAGCGGGAGACATCAGGATCTCTCCGTTCTTACACAGCTCATCTCTGATCCTGATGAAGAACTGCTGCAGCTCCACAGCATCTTCAAAGATCTCTGAATCAGTCCTGCAATGATAGCGTAACAACACAACTTTGACTTTCTATTAATACATTAATGAAATAACATCAATGCACAACAGGACGATCAGGCAACTGATTAGGTTTTGTACAGTATGGTCAACAGTACCTCACCTATTCAATCGCCTGGCCTTTTCCAGCACTTCAAACATGTGGTCCTGGAACACATCCAGCCTCTTATACCTCCCTCGATCCACGTTCGTCCTGATAATCTCAAAATTGAGTCGTGGCTTTTCAGGATTTGCAGGGTCTAGGGCAGGAATCTCAGCGAGTGAATCACTGTAGCAACGGCCCTCATCATCTTGGTGACCGAGCACGGAGACAAAGAGGCTGCGGATGAGTTCCTGGATGAGACGGGGCACATCGGGCACGTGGGCGTCATCTCCGCCCTCCAGGTCACGTCTCGTCTCTAACAGCACCCTGTGCAGCACCAGGGCATCACGGTAAATCAGAGACTCCGGCTCATTGTAAGTACAGGCGTTGTTGAACATGAGCACCAAGTCCTCTACCAGAGCATCCACATCCTGGTACTTATTAGCCAACATGTGGCTCTTGATCTTCTCCATGTCCACAGGTTTCTTGATGGCGATGTAGTAATCAGGCAGCTCAGCACGTGACGGCAGCCGCAGGAAGATTGTGCTGAGGCGACGGCCCCGCTTATCTATGAAGTTCTTGACGGCCTCGTAAAGCTCATTCAGCTTCTGCTGTAAGGGTGTTAAGTACTTGGACTTCTTCAGAGTAATGTTGTTCTTTCCTGCAATCAAGCAAAGTGTATGTGTGTTAATGATAATCAATCTTCCCACTGCTTAAAAGGTAACAAACTCATACATTTGCTTGAATTTCATTCAGTAAATTGATGTTAATCTGCCTGAATAAGTGACATACTTATTTTCAGTTTTGGGGACATCATGTCATCATCATCTGTTGCTGGCCCAAGATCTCTGCGTTTGTCTTTCATTATTTTCTCTAGGATGTCAGCATCATTGTAGACCTTCAACACAACAAATAAGTTCATCATGAGAAGCTCCTGGTTCCTCGAGCTAAAGTTCACTTACAGTTAAGTCTAACCTTTGTCAACATTCAGATTGCCAGCTTAGTCTATCTACCCACTTTAAAACTGATTCCTAAGTGGACTTGTCTTTACAACAGCAAACAAATGTTTCAGACTCAGAAATGCGGATGAGCAAGAAGTTACAATACCTACACTGAACAAAAATATAAATGCAACACTTGTGTTTTTGCTCCCGTTTTTCATGAACTGAACTCAAAGATCTAAAACATTTTCGATATACACAAAAGATCCATTTCTCTCAAATATTGTTCACAAATCTGTCTAAATCTGTGTTAGTGAGCACTTCTCCTTTGCCGAGATAATCCATCCCACCTCACAGGTGTGGCCTATCAAGATGCTGATTAGAGAGAATGAGTATTGCACAGGTGTGCCTCAGGCTGCCCACAATAAAAGGCCACTGTGCCATGTGCAGTTTTATCACAGCACAATGACACAGATGTCGCAAGTTTTGAGGGAGCGTGCAATTGGCATGCTGACTGCAGGAGTGTCCACCAGAGCTGTTGGCTGTGAATTGAATGTTCATTTCTCTACCGTAAGCCGTCTCCAAAGACATTTCAGACAATTTGGCAGTACATCCAACCGGCCTCATAACCGCAGACCATGTGTAACCACACTAGCCCAGGACCTCCACATCCAGCATGTTCTCTTCCAAGATTGTCTGAGGCCAGCCACCCGGACAGCTGCTGCAACAATCGGTTTGCATAACCAAAGAATTTCTGCACAAACTGTCAGAAACCGTCTCAGGGAAGCTCATCTGCATGCTCGTCAACCTCATCGGGGTCTCGACCTGACTGCAGTTGGTCGTGGTAACCAACTCGAGTGGGCAAATGCTCACATTCGATGGCGTCTGGCACGTTGGGGAGGTGTTCTCTTTGGATGAATCCCAGTTTTCACTGTTCAGGGCAGATGGCAGACAGCGTGTGTGGCGTCGTGTGGGTGAGCGGTTTGCTGATGTCAACATTGTGGATCGAGTGGCCCATGGTGGCGGTGGGGTTATGGTATGGGCAGGTGTAAGTTATGGACAACGAACACAGGTGCATTTATTGATGGCATTTTGAATGCACAGAGATACCGTGACGAGATCCTGAGGCCCATTGATGTACCATTCATCCACGACCATCACCTCATGTTGCAGCATGATCGTGCACGGCCCCATGTTGCAAAGATCTGTACACAGTTCCTGGAAGCTGAAAACATCCCAGTTCTTGCATGGCCAGCATACTGACCAGACATGTCACCCACTGAGCATGTTTGGGATGTTCTGGATCAGCGTATATGACAGCCTGTTCCACTTCCTGCCAATATCCAGCAACTTCACACAGCCATTGAAGAGGAGTGGACCAACAGTCCACAGGCCATAATCAACAACCTGATCAACTCTATGCGAAGGAGATGTGTTGCACTGCGTGAGGAAAACGGTGGTCACACCAGATACTGACTGGTTTTCTGACCCCCCCAGACCCCCCAAATAAAGCAAAACTGCACATTTCAGAGTGGCCTTTTATTATGGCCAGCCTGAGGCACACCTGTGCAATACTCATGCTGTCTAATCAGCATCTTGATATGCCACACCTGTGAGGTGGGATGGATTATCTCGGCAAAGTGCTCACTAACATAGATTTAGACTGATTGGTGAACAATATTTGAGAGAAATGGATCTTTTGTGTATATAGAAAATGTTTTAGATCTTTGAGATCAGCTCATGAAAAATGGGAGCAAAAACAAAAGTGTTGCGTTTATATTTTTGTTCAGTGTATAAAAGCACCAATGAAAGGTAGACAAAAATACCAAACAGCTGTTACCTGGGAGCCTTCTTCATTGTAGTGTCGAGCATTGCGAAACATCAGCTTCATATCCTCCACCATTGCATCTTCTGTCATGTACTTGTCTGAGCGGATGTTGTGCTCAATGGTCCTGAGGTCCATTGGTTCAAGGATGACCTTGTAGTAATCGGGATAGTCCTTCTTCGAAGGCTTGACCATGAAGAGGTCGCACAGTCTCCGACCGGTGCCAGCTTCTCGCGCCTCAGTCACAGTAGCCAAGAGGATTTTCATTCGGTTTTTCTTTGTGTTCTTCTTGTGACTGGAGACAAAATGCGAGTCAAACCCCCACAAAACAGCAAAGCAACTAGATGGAGCTGATCAAGTGAAATGTGACAGATTGCTAACCTTTTTCTTTTTGTGCTACTGGTGTCAGAGGTGGCAGAGGAGAGCATGCTGTCTCCATCATCATCATCCCTCTGCAAAAGCTCTTTTCTCTTCATCTGCACAGACAGCAGGTGATAAATGCATCTAACAGTTGGAACACCTCTGAAAACCACGACAACTATGACAAGTATGGACTGAGACTGACCTGCTGAATGTGCTGGAGTTTGAGTGCACGCTTGTAGATGGACGAGTGAGGAACATTGTAGCGTTTGGCGTTCTCAAACATCAGCGTCAGATCAGAGTCAACATGCTCAACGCTCTCGTATTCATTGTTCTTCATCTTGTTCCTGTGGGGAATTACGGGCTCTCACATTTGGGAAGGAGGGCACAGAAATACTGTACTGGGCACTGTGTGTGTGTGTGTGTGTGTGTGTGTGTGTGTGTGTGATGCCACAGGGGTAGAAAATAAAAAAAAGAGAGAATGTTGAATGAAACAAATCGATGGTGGAAACATGAAGAAAGAATGGGTTTCAATCCATCTCAAATTGGAATTAAACCCTGAATCAAATGTAGGTTATTCATTTTAATGAACTTTTAAAAGGGATTTAAATAAAGAAATAAAAAAAACTGATGTGAAAAAAAGAATGCAAAACAAAACATCTTTGTTGACATGCAAACACACACTGAGTTAGATCAGTACTAGTTGTACTGTCATACTTGATCTGATGGAGGCAGATGGGTTGACTGATCTGGTGGTAGTAGTCGGGGTAGTCTTTCCTGGAGGGCAGCTGCAGGAAAGGCTCAGAGATCAGCTGGCCCTGGCTATTCCTGGCACCTCGCACGGCCTCATACAGCTGGAAGATGGGATTACTCATGTCTATGTTAGAGGTCATACTCTCTGCCTCAGACTCCCCTTCATCATAGTGGACAGAGCCTGAGAAATACAGGAGATAACTGATGACACACTCGTCAATCTTTATGAATGTCCAGTGGATGCACATGTGTGTTTGATGAAGAGAAAGAGGTGAGGATGTACCAGAGAGTATGCCTTCCTCATCACTTTCATACTGAAGGGCCATGGTGATGGCTGAGAGGCGGTCTCCCTGGGCAGACCTTCTGTTCCTGACACAGACAGACAGAAGAAGCAGAAGAAGACCAACACACTTAAAATCAAAGGTTAAACTAGAGTCTGTAATGTATTTTAGAAGCATTTCTTGTTATATTTGTTGAAATTCTCTTTACATCGTGACAGAAAACAAATCAAATGCTGACAAAAAAGAAAAAAAATGGTATGAGTGGCTAGTTCACTCTTGGTGGTTTCTCCAACGTTACTGGCTTTAACATGATTTTATTCCACATTATTCCCAGTCTCATCTCCTGTTTACCTGATACGAATGCTGGACTTGATCGGTTCTCCGTGTTCTATCTCAGACTTCTTTTGTGCAAAAATCTTTTTGATGGTGTTTGCATCCTGGAACAGAAGAGTAGATCATCACAGGTTTGTATGCCAAACAGTGTTAATGACTTCCAGCATGCATCATATTCTCAATTACGTACTCACCTTAAACACTTGTGATCCAGGCTCATTGTAGGTTTTGGCATTCTTGACTAGCAAATCAATATCTTTAGCCATGGCACTGACACCCCTGTAGTGGCCCAACTAAAAGTAAATGAAGCATAGAGCAAGTTCAGACAGGCCACGGAGGTCGAGCTCAAATGGCATTCTAGTTTCATTGGCTGATGGCTCAGCTGATCTCAGACCAGCCCACATCAGCTGACTGGCACATCTCAAATTAAATTAGTAAATAATTAAATCAACATTCAACAGACCATGGGCAATAGCCTACCTGAATCTTTTGAGCGATGATTTTCAGATCTATTGGTTCCTTAATGATGGCATAATAATCTGGGTATTGCTAGATGAAAAAAGACAAACTGTGCATCAAAGCCAAGTCACTCATTTGACTGCTAATGTCTGAAGTCACGCTGAAGCTGCTCATACCATTTTGGAGGGAAGCTTCTGGAACAGCTCGCTGACCAGACGGCCGGTGGGCTCAGTGTAAGACACCACAGCATCAAGGAGCTGCTCGAGGACCTCTTTCAAGCAAGTAGGTGCACTCTGTCACACACAAGTGGTCGTGCAGTTTAGGGTATGGAAATACTGTATCATCTCATTGATGTACAGCACGTGCACTGAAAAATTACTCCACTACAAGATAGACTCTAACCTAAAGATGGATATTAGACACTAAATCTGTGTTATCAGCAGTGTGTGTGAGCGTCACCTCATCTTCAGTGGACCCCCCGGGGTTGTCTTGCGCATCGTAGCCATCTTCATCATCCTCATCATATTCCCCTCGCTGAACAAATTCATTCTTGGTTCGCAGGTAGAGGTCCCACAGTTTACAGGCTGCCCTGTACTCAGGACTGTCAGACTAGACGGACACAAGCAATACAGACTCACGTAGGTGCACAGCCTGAGCCACACAGATGGAATTTTGGTCCACAGATGTATACACAATTTTACCTTAGGATAAATGTTTGGCGTTTTTTTTTTTTTTTTTACCTTGTAATATGTTTTTGCATTGTTGAATAACAGTTGAAAGTCACTGGTGAGTTGTTCAACATCATCATACTCCTCCATCTTTAACTTCTGCTGAATCTTCATCATGTCAATAGGCTGAGACACCACATGGTAATAGTCCGGTTGATTCCTGTAAGAAAAGGGGACTTGTATATTTTCTGTGTCTCACGTTCGATATTAAGGGATGTAATTACACGCACATAGCTAACGAGCACTCATCCCTTTCCTCACCTCCGTTTGGGGGCTCTGATGAACAGCTCACACAACATCCTGCCCTGGTCATCCTTGTAATCTCTGATTGTGTTGTACAGTTCATGGCATACAGCAATCTACAAGGCAGGGATGAAACAGTGAACACATCCTTCTCCGTGTCAACTACTTAATCTGCATAGGAAGAATGTTAAAAGAGAAACAGTTTCTGAAATTTGTAAAAAATTACAGGATCCACAGTTGGAATGTTTGAAGTCCTTCTCCTCTTTCTCCCAACTGAAGACACTAACGATGAAGTCTGGCTATCATCAAAATCTCCACCACTCACACTGCTAGAGGGGGATGTCGCCCTTCTCCTTTTCAAGGCCATGACGAATCCCTGAGGTAAAGAGCCATGGAGGAAATCTTACGTTAGAGCTAGAAACATTGAAATAATCTGTTTTTCAACAGTCTATGAGCTACAAGAGTGACAGAATGATCTCAGTGAGGGACACTGGCTGCGCTCTGCAGCAGTCAGTTACACCTGCTGACAGGGTTGACCCCTTCCACCAAACATTGTTCCTAATTATAAAATAAATTCATTGTAAAACACAACTGCGGAGCTAATTTTATAACTGTAGTTACAATTGGGACACTTTCCTCTCTCCCACTATTCAGTGTTTTTGCTCACTTCAGTAGTTGCAATGTTTGCATTATTGAACAATATTTAGATCTACTGTCCCGGGGTTTTATGATGGAGAGAGGGGCCCTTTTTTTAATACTGTGTCGTGACATGCAGTTCTTCCTTAATGCTACACATAAATGGCAGTTTCATATTTTCTATATTTCACAGACAAAATGTCAAAAGTTGGCTTAAGGTTTAAAAATGGCCTCTTCATTCATGACACTTCAATGCGCTGTTGATGCATGTTGCAACAAGTAATCAATTGCTAAATGAACTATTTTGATAACAGTAATTTTGGTAACAAAGAAAACTCCTAAAACTCTGATTCCAGCTTCTTCAATATGGATATTTTCCGGTTTCTTCGCTCCTTTGTGACAGTGAACTGAACATCTTTGCATTGTGGACAAAACAAGACATTTGATCTTGGGCTTTGGAACACATTAACTGATATTTTTCACCATTTTCTGACATTTTGTAGACTAAACAACTATGGATTATCTGGATAATAATCGACAGATGACTCACTGATGAAATAACCAGATGCAATAATCAGATGCAGCCCTACTGCTGTGAATGGGAGGCTTTGATTAAGCAATTATTGATGACTAATAGGGTTTTTCACAATACACATTCTGACCTGTTGTGGTAGGAAAAACATAGTTGTTACTACTATGACTTCATTTGACTCAATTGTCCCAGAGATCTCTTGAATGACCCCGAAACTGAAGCAGCCATCGTTCATTTTATTCTTCACACCTGTGCTTTT
This sequence comes from Chaetodon trifascialis, assembly GCF_039877785.1. NCBI lineage: Eukaryota > Metazoa > Chordata > Actinopteri > Chaetodontiformes > Chaetodontidae > Chaetodon > Chaetodon trifascialis. The sequence continues at coordinate 15,818,766 of NC_092058.1, read as the reverse complement.
CCTACTGTGAGCATGCCAAAATGTTTTGCACTAAAAAAAGGCCCTTTGAAGCTGATCATGTTTGTCTCTGGGCTTATTTCAGCAGAATAGTCATTACAGTCACAATGACAGCATGTATTTGATAATAAATCTAACAAATATATGACGTTTTACTGCTTCACCTTCACGTTCTTTAAAAATTGGGGAAAGGAAGGGACACCACTGGAGAAACATGTTAGTCCAGATGATAGACATTTTTTAATGTCACCCCAGATGACCATTGAACCCTACTGAAACGCTTCTCGTGACACAAATGGACACTTCTCCTCTGAAAAGTCAACAGAAATAAACAACTCAAGGGTGTTTTTCCACAGAGTGTCTAGTCTCCTAGAAGATTTCCTGTCCCTTATTTTCACATTAGAAAAGGTGACAACCACACCAGCTGGCTGTCATCACCTGGAATGACATGTCAATGAACGGACAGCAATGATGCTGGCGTGTCTGGAGGTATGACCGACCAAACGCGTTCGCCGCTCCCTCACATGTCACGGAGCTGCGCAGTGGCCGCAGCCCGGTGTGCACACAGTCAGCTAGCACACAGAGCGGCGGCTGTCCACGTACCTTCCACTCAGGCTGGACAGGTAGGGACCACACAGCAGCTAACGTTAGCTACAGTTCACCGTTAGCCGTCAACATCACCGAGTTCGAGCCGAGACAAAGGCATCACTGTCACCGCGTCTAACGTTACAAAGCTAACGTTACCGTCACGTAAAGCGACGACAGTTGCCTGGAAAATACTTCGGCTCACATTTCAGTCCACTCGACATAGTTGTGTGCTTACCTTCTGTGAGCACGTTACCAGACCCACAAAATCAAGAAAACCAATCACTTATCGATTTTAGACAGAGGAACACAAGTGTGAGGTGAGCGACAATTCAACTGCCACTTCCGTTTCTTTATTTTCATAATAAAAGCGTATAGCGCTTCGATGTGGTTAAAAGTCAGTTTTACGCGATTGTAATAATTGTTTCCCTTCTTCTCACTTTAATGTGGCGTTTATGTGATAAGCAGGTCACATAATGGTGGCCTCGTTGATATTTATAAACTATATGCACAGCACAAATGAAAAAATAAAACATTTAATCTAGGACGTGGCTACCTGATTTCCTGTTAGTTAAATTCAACTTTACACATGTTTTAAATCATATTCTGCATATTTTATATATTACAGGCTCTAGTGGAAACACCATGTCATCAAGCTCATCCTGAAAATTCAAAATGACACAATTTGGCTGGCAGAATAATCTCTGATATCTGAAGTTTATCAGTACTGATTTAGTATTCAAGCCACCTAAGTGAAGCCATCATAAACAAAACAAGAGGCATTTCAAATCACTGCAGCTCTTGTGAAGTACTGGATAATTTTACCTGTTCAAACCTCTAAACGTCATTGAAATAAACAAGAGCAATGGTCAACAAGTTTATAATTTTTCATTTAAATGGGTCACAAGCTAACCACGGTTCTAAAACACCCAAACATGTAACTACTGTACAACTTAGCACTAATTGTTTATTATCATTAATAATATTTAAATCTAGTTAATCTATTTATTTATTTTGCTCTGTCAGCAGTTTCCAGAGCATGAAATTCCTGAAGGAGCAAGGAAATTGATAGAAAAAATGTCAGCTACATATGAAAATACTGAAGGCATTAAAATGTCCTCAATCCTCCCCCCTGACATTAAATTTGGTGGTCCAATAGATGTGTAACAATGAAATGTCAGTTGTTCACCAGTTGCTTTATGTTAGTCAGATTAACAGACAAAAGTCAGTCCTGTGTGATTTTTCTCTGTGACACCTTCTGGGCAGCTCTGGAGGAACACGTGTAAATATTATTTGCCAGTATGAAGAGGAAGAAGAAAACAAGAAGAAACACTGTAGTCTGCATGATGATAAGGATGTCAGCTGCAGTAAAATACCAATGACAGTGGGAAAGACAAGAGTGATAGTTTGATGTCATAACGCTATATGAAAGTTAATACAGTAAAATGAACATTTCAGTGCATGGAGGTATGTGTGACACTGAGAAGTCTTTGTTGTAAAGATTTGGGGCAGGGCCAAGGACCACTATAAAAAGATTTTCTTTAAACTTTGATGGTTTTTTATCCTGTGCCATCCTTCAGTTTTAAGCATAACCTCTTGTTTGTGTTATAATATATTTGATGTCTTTTTTAATTTCATTATATAATATATATTATGTAAAAATATGTGCTATTATTAATTATTATTATTTATTTGTTTGTTTTTGCCATTTTATTTTATTTTTTTGCCAATTTCCACGTTGGATTATAATCCATTTTTTTCTTCTATCCTTTGTTTTTGTGAACAATTACACAGGTGTAATATGTGTATTTGTTTATGACAGAACCAACAAAAAAATAACAAAATAACATGAATGCAATAATATTATTTACTCCAGAAGATGGCAGTAATGCTTCATCAAAGACCCCAAACTCCGTAAAACCTAAAAGAAGAAGAAGAAGAACAAGAGGCCGCAATATCGACGAAGAAGACTTAGTAGGGGCTTGAATTGCATGTTCTTAGGTCCCATGTGTTGCTGTTCACATGTTCATTCATTTTTGAAACGGCCACTTTAACGACATTACAGGTTGTAGTTCCTGGCACAACGCGGACATCTTTGTGATTTTAAATTGTCTTTACAAACTAGAACCAAAGACGAAAACTGCGGTGCCTCCGAAGCCAAACAGTAACGCTAGCTAGCTAACGTTGAAGTAGCACTACAGTTGTGTGGAAAATCACATTGAGGTGCGTTATCTGGATGAACAGCGCAGTGGATACGAGCATGATCAAGGAGAACCGGTGGAACGTGCCCCCCAATGCTCCTGCATGCATGGAGAAGCATCTGTGCTCGGCGCAATACAGAGCAGGTATGCATCAGGGCTAGCTGTCTGAAGGTTACGCAGTTAAACACGTGGTGTGGAGCTACTTGGTTATAGACTGTTTACATCTGTACTGATGCGCAATGGCCCTCTGTTAATTTTGTGCATATACAATCCGCCAAAATGTTAAATAACCAACATTTTTGTTTTTAACAGTTGTGACACGCTGTCTATTTTGCGGGCGGCTGGATGTGAAAGAAATTTGCAGCTTAAATATGAGCAACTCTGAACTGAAGTGGCTCTCTTCAACTTGTTTACTTATCTGTCCTGGCAGCATTACGGGAGCTTATGATGTCTTTTTTTCTTCACAGATGGCACTCTGCTGCTTGGTGCCTCCAGCCTCAGTGGCAGGAGCTGGCAGGGATCTGTTTGGATCTACAGTGATCCTATGAAGGCCCCCAATGAGGAACTCTGCAAAGCTGGTGTGCAGACTGAGGCTGGAGTCACAGATGTCAAATGGGTGTCAGAGAAGGCTGTTGTGGTTGCATCAGACTCAGGTAGCAAGCAGATACATAGCAGTCATGAACCAAGCGCTGGTCTTGAGGAGTAAATGTTAACCTGGATTTTTGTTTGACTGGGTGTCTTGCAGGTGCCTTAGAGCTCTGGGAACTGGCAGATGATGAGCGTCTGCTGGTGAATCGCTTCACCAAGCATGACCACGACCACATCGTCACCTCAGTGAGCCCAGTGACTGGAGCCAACACAGCTGTCACCGGCAGCATGGACTGTCGGTGAGACTCTCTTCCTACTCTGATACACACGTAGTTGCCTGAATTGTCACTGCAGAAACATGTTGATTGTGTATGTAATATGATTTTGTCAGTAAATTCTTTAACCCCTTTCTCATCTCACCCTTTGTTCATCATTACAGAATTAAAGTCTGGGATCTCAGCCAGGAGACAGTTGTCACTACGTACAATGGTAAGGGAACATCTTGAAAGTAGTAGTTTGTTTTTTTTTAACCCATCACATCATGTTCAAGTCAAGTTTGAATTTTATATTTTTGTCACAAAGTCTAAATCTTTCAACTAAAGTTCAGCAGAACGATAAATCACATAAATAATAAGAAGAACCATTCTGTTGATTCATGATTCATCTCGTTTATGTGCACAATATCTTAAAAAGCTTCAGGCACTTGTCTTATAAATTCCTCTTGTTAACTTTATTTTAATGGAGAATAAAATGTTCTATTATTTAAATAAATTTGCTGCATTCAGCAGCATTGGCAAAAATACAGTAGCACTGTGTGATTTAGTGATTTACAGGTACGATTGCAGAGTAAATTGTCTAACTGGAAGAGTGTGGTTTTGAAATGTTAGCGGTAATTTAAAATCACTGAAAATGCTGATTCCTCAAGACGGTAAAAATCATGACTGAATACGTCTCTCTAACTTTTTCTTCCTGCAGCGCACACACAGCCTGTTAGTTGTGTTGCCTGCAGTCCGATGGATGAGTCTCTCTTCATCTCCTGTGGTCAGGTAAGACACTGATCAATAGTTTGCAAACATTGTTATAAACGCAACACTGGGGCTGGGAATTTTATTTTTAATTGCAATTTAAAGTCAATTCAATCAGCTTCCAGCAATTATGAAGACAAGATAATCCAGATAAAATGATTATTGTACCGCACTCAGATTCACAATGATGCTCTTGTCTTGTCTTGTGTTATAAATCCACCGCACCCTTTTCCTTCACAGCGGCTTTCACCCCTCCCTGAAATCCCAAACTCTCTCTCAGCCAGGCTGTGGCATGCTCACTTCAGCTCGAGCCAAGACGACAGAAAGAGAGCTTTAGGTCAAAAAGATGAGACAGGAACATATCACGTGGCGTGTGGCTGGTTTATGTGATATCACCACGTTGGTATTGGACCACCTGACAAATCACGTTTTTCTGATCACGTCATAGCTTTGTCAGTCAAGAGAAAGACTGGAAATAAAACGCACATGGGAGGAGTCGGCCTGTCTAACACGTGCTTAACAATGTAGAAGGGTCTGTTTTATCTCAAACCATGATCTTATCCTAAACCTTACCAAGGAGTTTTGTTGCCTAAACAAGACCAAACTGCGACAGAAAGCTGAAAATTAAAAAAAAGAGAAACTGAAGCTAATATGTACAGTAAGTCTAAAAATAAAATATAAAAATATAAGTTCCACAGAGGACATGAACCTGCATTAAAGGGGTTTAAAGTCCCATGTTTGACCCATTCGTCCACCTCCTTATGTGGACTTTGCTGCTTTTTGGTCACTTGCAATGGTGGTCCTGTAGCAACATAAAATGTTACAGGAATAACACCAACACAGTGATATCATGTAAAACCACACACGCACTCACATGTAGAAGTCACAAAGTCTCAAACAGCATATGACAGCACAGTCAGTATGACAGATTGACTGTGTGTGTGTGTGGAACGTTCCTGAAGCTGAGAGTGTGTCGCTCTCTTCTGCTGATTGTCTTCTTGTGTCAACACAAGAAAGCTGCAGTGAATATTCTCGCAGTGACAAACACAAAGAGATACAAAGAGCAGAGAGACAACACTCCTTAACCTTAACCCGTTGTCCTCCCTCAGGATGGTCGTGTGCTGATGTGGGACAGGAGGAAGCCAAACAAACCTGCCTCTAGAATAGGTGAGCAACATGTCCCAGCTTAAGGAGCCAGGCTCATCTTCACCAGGTTGTTGATATAGCAGAGTTAATTTAGCTCCAGTGGAAATTAGCATCGCTGACAGTTGGCAAGTGTCTCACTAACTACCTGGAGGCTGTTTGTCTGTCTCATTTAACGAGCCTTAATCTTGTGACTGTTGATCCCAGAATCTCACAGTCTATCTAGGTAATTACATGGTGTTATATCTTGTCAAGACAGTATCTTTTTTGATTGTGCGTACTGCTGTCTTCGTTTTTGTCTCAGATGTCGAGTCCCCCAGCTGCTGCCCTACCACTGTAGCGTGGCACCCCCACCACAGAAGCACCATTGCTTTTGGTAAGGCCCAGCAGCAGAGTCTTGATTGACAGAGACATTCGATTGGTGGTCTGTGCATGTTTGATCATGTTTGTTGTACCTCAGGTGATGAGCTTGGCAGAGTGACTGTGAAGGACTTCCTGGGAACAGAACCAGCCCAGATGGAGAGCGTCCACAGCCGCAGAGTTAACGGGCTCGCCTTCTCTACACATAGGTATTATCATCATACATTCTATATATCATATTGTTATCAGCTTAATCTACAGAATTTGAACTCCTTTCTTTCCCCATCACAGTGCCTCCATGCTTGCCTCCATAAGTGATGATTGCTCCCTCGCCGTTTTGAACTCTGAACTAAGAGAAATGTGAGTCTTTGTACTTCATACTAAAGCACCCGGTTCATCTCGTGTACAATTAGAAGGACTAATCATGTATTCTTCTTCTGTAGACTGAGAGATCGGCAACACCAGGACTTCGTCAAAGGTGTGTGCTGGCTCCATGGTGGCTCCAACACTCTCACAACCATAGGCTGGGATCACCTTGTGCTTCACCACACGGTGGGTCTGGCTGCTGGAGCTCCCAACTCCTCCTCTTAGACCCGACAGATGCTCACACCTTGGAAGAGCATGGCTTAGAAATAACTACTTTCCCCCGTTTTTTAGGGGGTGTTCACGTTCATCTAAAAAGTCAATTCTGTCAATCAGAAAATATGGATTAAAGTGTTGCATTGTCATTGTCATGTAGTACCCCAGATATGTGCACAATGCTGGCCCAACTGCATCATCATGATACGGTCTCTCTCTGTCCACCTCTTTCATACTGTATTGCATTTCCATGTGCAACCACACTTGAGGGAAACTATTTGTATTGCATAATTTTACATTAAAGGTAACTTAATATGGTGATGGCACAACCATTTTCATGTTTCTTTGTGCTTTCTGGAATCTATTATATACAAACAGTGTAGTGTTACTGAGGGTCAAAAGAGGGTAGTGTGTTATGTGTTCATGTGGGCGGTCGGCTCAGAAGTTAACAAGATTACATGTGTAATTTGCACAGCGTGAGTGGGCAGTGAGGTGTCATTACTAATCTGTGGTCTGACTTTGTAGACTGGACTTAGATGGCATAATCATTTTCACATGACACCAGAACACTGTGTTGTGGCCTATATAACACCATAATGCCATCAGTGGAGAGTCAGACAAAGCAGTGAAGTAACTGAATGCCAGCAGTTATGGTTAATAATGGAATGCTGTTTTTAATAATGATGAGCTTGCCAGGTTACTTTTTTAAGGAGTTTAATTAAATTGTAATTACCTTAATTATCGAAGGGGAAGCACCTCACTATCAACCACTGCATTTGGTGGTGTTACTTCTTTCATCACTATAAATGTATTAATGGCAAAATTGTTCTCCAAAACCAGGTCAGTTAGGATGTGCTGGGTGATTGTTTTGGCCCTTCAATCCAAAAAAATGCATATTGAGTTAAAAGCCTCATATGATCCTCACCCTGACTTTTGACTTAAGCAGCTGCTGTAGCTGCTTGTAGCCTTGTATGATGAGATGCCAGAGGTGATAATTGTCGTGCATGTACACACACACACACACACACACACACACACACACACACACACACTCACACTCTCATACCCAAAAGCACCGACGTGGTGCACTTTTGTCTTTCTCAACAGACAACTTGATAGTCACAAAAACGCTTAAGGACATTTACTGAAACATGCAGTTACTACTTGAATTTATTTTCCAGTTGGGGAGTTGTTGGACAACATTTGACATAGATAAACAGCTCTGCTGAAAGACTTAATAAACAATATTTTAAATACTTTGATTACATCTTATAATATCCAAGTTCTGTTTTTCCTCTTAAACAAACTGATATGTACAGCAAAACAACATGAGTCTAAGTACATTGACACAATTTTTTTTTTACTGCAGTTGAATAACTATTATACAGATGGCAAAACATTTCCTAGATAAATAAATATGAGAAACAATCCTACCAAGAGATAAACGCACTCTGGCACTTTTCTGAATTAGCTGTTTGCGTCATTCTAATGGATCCATATAATGTACACGTAACAGTGAAAGAACATTTCAGTTGTGGCACATGTAATTAGAGCATGAACCACAATAATTACATTGTACAGTATTATTGTTTTTTACAATCAACATTACAGATAAATCCATTAAAGGCTTGACAAATTGCTAAATAATCTTGGATTCATCTTTACTCAGCATCCACTTTCCAGCTATGAGCAACTTAAGCATAAAACATTAATTAGTAGAATTTGCTTATTATTTGCTTAATATTACCCATGAGGCTTTGAGAGCTTTGTCTAAAAAGGCAACATATGCAACATATACCTCAACTCTGAATAAACAGCAGCAGTCAGAAAAGAAACAAAAAAAACTTAAAAAAAAAAAGTGATTGTGGCTGAATGTGACTCTTAAAAAATAATATGACAACAGAAAAGACTATTTGAGTGTGTGTTCTCCATAGAATAAGCAATACATTCAGATCATGACTGAATGGACCATCATCATGAGACATTCGTAACATATTTGCCAACCACATTTGTGTTACTCATTTTTTGTGCTTTGTTCCCCATTGTATAAATTCCTTCTGATGCAAATCGTATTGTCCAATCACATGCAGTGTGTGCTTAACAGAAGAACATTTACACATCTCATTGAGACTCCCCTTTACTAACGAGAGTAATGGGCTGTTTGGTTCCAGGCCGAACCGTGAAGGTCATGCCATACTGATGTTTTGACTGCAGTCCATTGCTGAAAAGAAGAACAGATTCATGATTATGAGTGGATCTGTACCCAAACACTGGACTTATTGTCTCAAAAAGTGAAGGTGTCATATTTGAGAAGTTTTACCTGGTGGGAACTTGGGTTGAGGACATCTGACATTTTTTGCCCACTTTACCCTCCAGCTCCCGCATGTCCAAGGTCGCTGCTTTGTTGACTACAGGATAATTCTTGCTCTGTGGTGTGGCTCTGGGGAAAACAGAGACCTCACTGTCCCCCTCTGAAAACGAGGTGCCCCAGTCATCAGAACTGGACTCTGCCTCCTTCACTGGGGCTATTTTGTGGTCCATTTCCAACATCTTCTTTTGTAAGATGCTCAGGAGTGTGGTCTGACTGGTTGAAAGATTGGATGGTAGCTGGGAAGGGGCTACCTTGGGTTTTTCCTGAACTGGTGGCTTTAGTTTGACATCATTGTTGAGAGGTGGCCATTTTGGAGCTGCTGGAAGTTTTGGTTTTGGAGGAGGAGCGGGAACTTGAGCTGGAAGGAGAGGACTCACAGCTGGTGCTGGTGCCTTTTTCATGGGAGGGTCAGGTGGAGGGGTGGAAGGAGGGCGCTCCATAATCTCTTCTAAATCATCAAACTCTGGCGGTGGAGGAAGTAGTGGCATACTTAACTCCTCTTTATCATGTGTGGATTGAGACTGTGAGGGGCTTTGCTCTGCATTTTGTTTCTGAGGAACCAGATTGGTTACACTTGGGGACGCAGCCGTAATGTTGGGACTTAGACTGGTTGATGGCATCTGATCCTTGACCAGTGCAGGACTGCTGGATATTTGTGGACTCTGAAAAGTTTGCGTGTGTTCCACAGGACTGGCAGACTCTGGATTCTCCTGTGTCGTGTCCTGAGATGTTAAAGAAGAGGATAAACTGGACCTTGGGGTTACAATAAAGGAATTTGGACTTGAGTCACTTGGGTGAATGGTTGCACTAAGCTGCTGATTCTTCTTGCTGCTGTTTTGCTGCGACAGAGATTGAGTCGATTTCTGTCTATCTCTTTCTTTAGCTGCCATTAAAAGAGCCAGCGGGGAAGCTACAGGTCCCTCTCGTGGCCCGCTGGTTTCACTACTCTTCAGGTTGCGCAGTTTACAATCTAACATCGGACTGAATGTCCCAGTATTGAGACTTTGACTTGGAGATTCTTCAAGTTTGTCCTTGCTGGGCTCTGAATTCACCCATCTGTTTTGAACTTTCTGAGGCTGTGGCAACGCCTGATGTAGATTCTGAAGAGGTTTGACAATTTCTGGTGGTGCAGTTGTAGTGTCCTTGTTTGGCTCAAGCTGGGGTGATGGGGAGGGTTGGGTGATTTGTAAGTTCTCCTTCAGCTCCTGTACATCTTTGGAAACTGGTTTAGATGGTGAAACCACTTTTGGGGCATTCCCATTCACCTGGACAAGCACTGGGGCAGATTTAACAGACCCAGAATCTTCCAGGAGTAACATCTGCTTGGGTCTTGTGTCACGATCCTCATACCCGCTGAGAATTGAGACCTTAGGAATATTGTAAAGCTTTGCTGTGTTTTGGGGATTGAAGGTGGACAGTGTGGGTGTCTGCACAGGGGGAGGTGGGGCAGGAGTCTGTGGTGGAGAGTCATGGGTGGAGATAGAGGACAGTCTAATGGGTTTTGGAGGTGGTGTCTTGTAAGTCTTGTGTTGCTTTTCAGAAGGGGGCTGTGGTGGGGCAAATCTTGGATGTTCTGGAATTATGGCAGGTAGTGGAGTAGAAATGGGTATGGAGGATGAGGAGCCAGTAGAGCAAGTAGATGGAGGTTTTGGTGGAGCCATTGGTGGCGGTTTTAAGGAGGTTAAGTCTCCCATGGACAATGCCAATGAAGTGGGTTTCAGAGCAGGCATGGGAGGAGGCTGACGAGTTGCCAGGTCTAGACTGTTCAGGTCACCCATGAAGTCTGGTGGAGGAGGGATAAAAGTCCCTGGTGGGGGTGGAGGTGCCGAAGAGGGAGGAGGAGGAGGAACAAATATTTCCTCCTCCACAAAGTCATGCACAGACCCATTGGACAAGTGATCTCCAGCGACTAAAAAGAAAAGCCAAAAGAAAGAAGAAGCAAGAGAGAGAGCAATACCAAACATGTGTTTCTGTTCTTTGTTTCTAGTATCAGAATTATTTGAGAAATGTTATTATATCAGTAAGACAGTAAAAATACAAGAGAACTCCTGGACTCCATTCACTAAGAAGCAGATATGTTAAAAAGGGGAAATAAACAAGATAGATCATAAGGAATCAATAAAATGGTGTAAAATTCTAGATTTAAAAGCCTGATGAACAAGAGGACAATCTTGTATAGATTTAGGAGTGAAAGAAATCCACTTTTTTCTATAGATGCAAACACTCCCATTCTGTAAATATGCTAGGAGGGCTATTGAGCAACTGCCTGAGCAAACATTTACCTGCCCTGCATTTTCAACCCTTAATGGAGACAATGTGATTGCTGTCAACTGAGTCTTAGTAAAGACACTACATCTGAGCATGTTTTCCATGTAGAAAGAAATATTTGGGGAGCTAAATGCTTACCTGAACCATTTAGCTTTGGAACGCTGACACGGGGGAAGAGGGGGACTCTGGGTGTGGGCACGGCAAACCCTTGAAAACTGTCCAAACTTGACTGTGAGGAAAAAAACAAACACCATCTCACTGTTGATATTTCAACATCTGAGACATGAAAAACAAAGCATGGCTCCAGAACATCAGTAAAGAGCAGACTGACACTACATCCTACCATAGAGGCACTGAAGAGGTTTTTTTTTTTTTTTTTGTACTGCCATGTATTCACTCTTGGAGTCAACAAACCAGTTCTCAACTAACGTGCCTCTGAACGCTCCTTGAAGACAGATGAGTACATCCAATATTTGTTACATTATTAGCATCAATTAACAGTAGTTGTTCCCAAATACTTCATTAGCTCCTGGGTTTTGGTATTATGAGGAACCTATTATATAGAAGTTCATAAATGCCTTATTTGCAAATAACTTGGAGTTAAATCTGTAAAAAGCGTTGCAGTGAAAATGAACCCAATACATGAACAAGTGCATTTTTTAAGCCATTCTTGAGTTTGCTGTGACGAAACTGTAGGTGGAGGTTTCGAAAGGGTAATTTTCGTATACCGTACTTTCACATACCTCAGTCACGAGGAGCACTTGGTGAATCACACCTGTTATTCATCTCATTGTCTAGTGTTAAAGTGGGCCTGGCTGAGAAAATGGCAGGCTGTCACTTGGATACGTGTGTGTGTGTGTGTGTGTGTGTGTGTGTGTGTGTGTGTGTGTGTGTGTGTGTGTGTGTGTGTGTGTGTGTGTGTGTGTGTGAGAGAGAGAGAGAGAGAGAGAGAGAGAGAGAGAGAGAGAGATGTGATGTCCTCTTCATGGCCAAATCGGCACCAAAAATAAACACAGACAGTGTTGACACTATACAAGAGTTAACTGGCTACGTGTCTTTCGTGAGGGCAGGAAAAATTATCCCAGCTACATAAAACATATTTTTACTGGTGCACTTCTTGACGTTATTGTGCTGGAGGCTCTTTGAGTAATGTGCGAATGTAAAAACAACAAGCCCATTCCAGTTTCACTTGAAAAACTCTTCAAAAAGCATTGCTGAAAAGTCTGGTAATGAATTAGGATCTAAAAGTTGCAGAGCTACTGTTTTTCAGCCCTTTAAATGTTTGTTTGTATAATACATCTCAAATTTTAGATAGCCAATTCCTACACAAAGAATAAAACTGCTCTCATTTGCTTTATGGGCAAATTCAGCCAACAATTCACATCCCACAAGAAGTCAAACAGGTCTCAGCTTCAGGTAGCTAAAGGCTTCAAAGGAAATCTATGTAAGATCAAAATGTGTTTTACACCTGTCTGTCACACATGAACGACACTGCTCCCCTTTTACTAATAATCACGTATGTACCTTCTTAGAAAGGTATGAATGATGCACGACACCGAGGGCGTGTCAGGAAAGATGGCGTATGATCCAGTTTGATTCCATCTGTTTGTTCCCTGCACTGTGACTCACTTTCATCTGTCGCAGTAGTCTGAGCAGTCCTGCCCATGTGCTGCTGGGTGTGCCACATCCAGCACATGCCACGCATTCACAGAACACTCCCAGACACAGAGGTGTGTGAACCAGAGGAGAGATGAGCTGTTTATTTATATCTGCACCATGACAATACAATGGGAGGCCCGACAGTTATGCGATTGCTAATGCAGTGCTACAGGTAAAGGCGAGTCAACAAAGCATTGCATTGAAATATCTACACTTGTGATACATCTCGGCGTAAGAAGTATTCTAATATTTTACTTGTGAGTAAAAGTACTAATGCCACAATGTAGAAATACTCCATTACAAATAAGGCATTCAAAATTAAAGTAAAAGTGTGAAAGTACTGTAAGCAAAATGTACTGTGTAATGTACATAATGGACCCCAGCTGGACTATTTTTTAATAAAGGGGCCACAAGCTAAAAAGCCTGGTTTTAATTTTAAACACTGTTATCTTTTGTATTGTATGGAACCACTCAGGTGAACTGTGAGTAACTCAAAATTGTTAAGGGCAGTATTTGAGTAAATGTGCTTACTTTCCACTGCTGGTGATACACTATCAGTACACTTACACCACGTATGACTTTCTGCTAACTCTACATTGTAATTTGAGCACCTATGAATTGCACTGTTTATTAGTTGCTCTTGATTTTTGCATGCTCTGTGCAGCTTTGGCTATTGTCTGTTTGCTATGCAAAGCAAACGGATGGTGAGACCATCTTTACTGTGAACAACATGTTGAGAATGTCAGTGTAATCACTCCCACGTGAGAGAATATTATAGTTCCTATGAGGGAACAAACACACGAACGTCGACAAACTCAATGACGTGAATGCTCAACCTGATAGAATTACATACGACTGATTAACAAGCACTTGTTAATATGCATGACCCCGTGTGAGCCATTTTTCCTGATTCATATATGTCCTGACCCTGTGCTCATTTTAGCTGACCCAGATTCAAACACACTCGTTCTACACACTAAACTGACCTTTATCAGCTAATTTGCATGCGTGCCACTCTGCAGATATGGAGCTTGTGATGAAGTAATCTTTGAATTGCATGTAAACAATAGGGTGGAGACTGATCTCATTTTATTCCAATGCAGGAAACAGGGTGATAAATGTGAATATCTATGCACCATGAAGCTCTACTGAGATACTCACATTGTGATGCTTGACGGTGGGTCTGGCCCGCACACTGGCAGTTCCTGACTCAGGGATCGCTGATGACTCCAGCACCAGCTCTACATTGTCTGCGGAAATGAAAAGCAAAAGATTTTTATCCCCTGGCCATCTTTCTTTCTCTTTCTTTCTTTCTTCTCTTTTTTTTTTTTAGCAAAGTAAGTTTCAGTTCATGGCTCGAGACGACAAACAATGAGGTCTATGTAAGACGCAGATCAACAGATATTTTTTGATTCAAAAGAACGATAATCTCATGTTACTGCAGACTCTGGGTTGTCTGCAGTACTATACGATACTTGTGATTACTTTTCCAGAAATCCATTAGTTTGTAAAATGCATAAAAGGCTCAAGAGCTCATGTGACCCTCTGAAACTGCACTGTGCTCACCTGTTCATTGTTCTTCTTTCAGGTAAGATTAGTACATTCTAGTCATTGTACAAGTAATGAGATACTTCATGCACCAAAGTGGCCTCTCAGTAGTTGTCACTCAGTCTAATGATCCACATGTTTTGCTGCTGACAACTAAATGGTTGTGAGAAGCTGGAAGGATGACTTTAATCTTCACATTTCACCATTGTGTTGAAATGAAAGCTTAGTTATGGTGACAACTGAAGTTAATCACAACACACAAATGCAGACTTTTGTTTTTTCTGTTGACACTGTGTGACTGTGATTGTTGCAGGTAGACTCGCACCGACTTTGTGGAAGCTAACAGGAATCCTAATAAAGAATAAGGAATAACAACATCTAAACACTTCTTAGGACTGGCGCCTGTCTGCTAAACTTTAACGTTCTTGACATATTTAGTGTTTGTACTGCAAACAGCGAAGCATAATGAGTCTGCCTTGTGAAATCAAAGAGATATTCTTCAGTGTTGGTGGAAATGGACTTGTTGTCTTTATCTCACAGCCTTTCAAATCAAATGCAATTGTTGACACAGGTCAAAGGGGAAAGCTGAGCTGAAAGATCACTGAGACAAACAGCCGATAGCTAAACTTAACTTCAGATGTAGAAGTACAGACCAGGACAGCTAAAAAAAACCCATTCTGCTAAGATAACTGATATTATCAGAGGTCGCTGGGGTTGGTTGGAGAAAAGACATTTAGAAGTCGTACATTCCCCTCCTGTTCATTCCAGTGTCAGTCTCCTCACTTGTCAAATAAGAGACTGATGAAAGAGACATGTCACTGAGAGGCACTTAGTCTCTAATAGTAAGGCTTCTCCCCGGAGCTGAGGAAAGTGAGCAATGAGCTTGACATTACAAGCAGAGTGTCTTTTACTCACTGTATGAAGCTGCCACTCTGAAGAAAATGCAACAGAGGGATCAACTTGGTCTGGACGACGAGAGAGAAGGTCGACTGTGGAGTTAAACCAGTCTAACCAAATCATTAGTTTCCCTATTGTGCACCTGCTTGATTTAAATAATGCTCTCTCCCATGTCGCAGCTTTGCATAGCTCTTTCCTGCTCTCACCAGTCACTAAGAGCTGCTCAGTTTATCCTTAAACCAATATCAGCATGTGAGAGCTGTGTTACCCAGTATTGCGATATTAGCTTTTACGTTGTCTTGTGAAGGGTAAATGCGGGGTCATCATTTTCTCTCTTCTTATGGTTTACTATGTTTTTCAAGTTTTTCAACCACATCTCATGGTCTTCCTCAGCAAATGGTGGTTGCTCAGTTGTAACAGCATGCATGTATGCTGTTACAGGTTGTTATAATATGTTCTTATAATACTAATAATGGTCTCATCCCTAAAATAGTGTATTGATATCAAGTTATTTAAACAAAAAGTAATTCATTTCATCCGTCCAGTCCCACTGTCAAGTCATCATATTTACCCGCAATACATAATTAATAAGAAACAGAATTTTGTTGTGTATCACATTTTATAGCCAGCTCAACTGCCTGAACAGGTCACAACTGTCAAAATCAGTCACACCAGCAAAACAGAGTGTTGAATCTTGGAGATATTGGGTTGCACCAATTGTCCCCACATATCTGGAGTTTCTGGAGATGCCTGAACCACAAGCAACACACAACTACTCTGTGTTATCACATCATTTGTGGAGGACTGAGAGCAGCTCAGACATGCAGGATCACCCAGAATCACCAAGAAGGGACATTAAAGTTTGAGAACAAGTTTTTCATGGATGAAGTGCAGTCGCATGGTTGGTACTTGCTGCTGTCTGCTGTCTTTAAAAGTACTTCAGATTTCCTTCAGAATCAACAAAGTCTTCATGTTAGAGTTTCAACAACATGTCAACGCCACGTACAAAGGTCGTGTTATTCTTCAGTAAATCGTTAAAGTCTGAGCTTCTTCTCCAGCCTACAGGCCTGACAGCAGTGTACTCACCCCTTTCCTTCATTTTGACGTTGGTGTCGAACAGAGACTGGTTCTTCCGACCCAGAAAGTTCAGCGCTCCCCTCTTCATGATTGTTGATTAGTGGATGTGTAACTACGTCAGATCGGCTCGGGCAGGATCACTAACGCATTTTGATCAATAGGTAAATCCGGGGTAAGGGCGAGCAGGTGAGCTAGACTGTGGCGACAGGTGCACCGCCGCGCGCCAGGTAAGCGTGATTCCAGCGGTTTGGAGCAAACTATTCGGGACAGACAGAGAAAATGGAGCTAACCCCGCCTCCTCTCCTTTCACCGTGCCTCCCTGTGTTTATACACTCCCAACAGGTGAGGCCCCGGCTCTGCTTTTCAGACACATTCCTGCACAAATCTGACCTGAGCGTACCTGCGCACCGAACCAGGTGCTCTTCGCTTTCATTTGCTCTCCTCGGTGCTTGCCATGCTCTCACTGCCCGGTTTAGATGGCCTGAACGAGTGTGTCATCATCACAAACACTTCAAAGCTCTGTGGTCTACCTACTTGGCAGAGCTGACAGACTGGAGGAAACATGGGGCCAAGTTGCCCATCATAACACAACATCACAACAACTTTACAGCACGTTGATAAGGAGCCAAACACCAAGAGAAACGTCTTTGGCTTTCAACAGGAAATAAGATGTTGGTGGGAATTCAGTTTGTTATTTTGCTCTTGTAGTTATAAAGGTGTAGTAAAACAGTAACCCGGATCATGAGTAGGTGAACTTTAACTTTAAAACAGAATTATAAGGTTATCCTGGCAGGAAGTAACTACAAGTGCATCCACTAAAGTGCTGTACTTAAGTACAAGTCTGAGGAATTTGTACTTTTTAGGTGTTTTAATTTTAAGCTACTTTCTACTTCTATATTTCAGAGGGAAATATTGCTTTACAGATATTTATTATATACCCGTAACAGCTAAATCGTTTGCAGATGAAGATTTTATAAACCTATAATGAGCATATGCACAGTGCTTTGTAATACAGTGAATTAAACCAACAGTATAAGCAAAAGTTTCCAGTTTCTTGATAATGCTGACACACTTACCTAAGTAGGATTTTGAACACAGCAGTTTTAATTGTAAAAACAGTATTGCTACTTTTACTCAAGCAAAAGATCTTAAAACTTCTCCCATCACTGTTAAATACAACTTTAATGTACATGTACTTGAGTATTTTTATCTTATGCAGTACTTTACTTGTACTCCACCACATTCCAGAGGTAAACATTGTTTTTTTACTCCAATCTATTAGACAGCTAAATTTCAACTAGCTATAAAATGCTGACATATGATTAAACTATTATTATTATTATTATTATTATTATTATTATTAATAATAATAAGAAGAAGAAGAAGAAGAAGAAGAAGAAGAAGAAGAAGAAGAAGAAGAAGAAGAGGAAGAAGAAGAAGAATACTGACAGGGCCCATTATGCTTTTTCATTTTTCATTTTCACTTTTGAATGAAGTACAATTTTCTGATAATATGGATATTATGTCTACCCACTTGTGTTTACTGTAAAAATTTCAGTGGAGAACTTTTACTTCTAACCGACTATTTTATATAGTGTGGTATTGCTACTTTATTGTTACTTTTAATAATCTGAATATGATTTCCATCACTTGGAGGTTTGCATGTGCACATAAAATACTATGAAATTTAACAAGAAATTTAGGCAGTATTTGTTATAAGCCCCAGCATATACAGGCAACTTTTTTTTAAAATCTTTTTACAGTGTGGCACAGACTAACCTGATATTGATCAGGAGTTTGTACAGTGTTGGAGGTGAGAGCGTTAGAGCATGATCGCCCTTTGTCCTGAACTGTGGAACTTTAACATTTGGTCAGAAATATGAGAAACATATTATGGAACCAAAGCACGGAGGACATTTAGTGTTTGTCAGAGGCCTTAACATACCACAGTGCCATGCTGTGTGTCCCTCTGGGTACTTTCTGTTATTTATTAATTATGGTTCTGACATTAAGTTTTTGTTATGAATCCCCTTTATCATCTATCCATCCATTATCTATACCGCCTATCCCTTTCGGGGTTGCGGGGGGCTGGAGCCTATCCCAGCTACAATGGGCGAGAGAGGCGGGGTACACCCTGGACCGGTCGCCAGCTGATTGCAGGGCCCCCCTTTATCATATTGATTATAAATCTGTCATCACTTTGGTACAACCTGCATTCCATGGCATTATTACCTAAGGAGAGCAAAGCATGTGACCTATGTAAGCAGGATAAATGTAAATATAATGATGAAGAGCCTTGGCTAAAGAGGATCAACAAAGCTCAGAGTGAGCTGACCCCTGACACCATTCAGCTCCATCTGAGCTTAGCGATGATCTTTGTTTCTTCATGGCCTCGGAGCAGAGGAGGTGAACGGTGAGGTTATCTGCAGCTGACACCCAGAGTTTTACACATTACTACAGTTCACAGTCTAACCCGACCAGCTACGACATTAAAATGGTGCTTCAAGAGTGATCACGGGTGAAATATCCAGGAGGAAACACAAGGATCTGTTAGTAAGGCTGGATGAAACTGATGAAATAAAAACTTCCTTTACTTTAGTCTAAATACCTAATGCTCCATTTTTCGGACTGGAACTATTTGTTGGTAAAATCAGTCACATAAGAAAATCACTTAAATAATTATCCAAAAATCTAATATATAATATTATAATAGTGCTAGCCAGCATTATGTTTACTTTTGATACTTTAAGTACATTTTCTTTTTGGTAGCGCTACTTTTCCTTAAGTAAAAGATGTGAACACAGATATCAATAATCCAATAAGGGTGATTGATTTATTTCCTTGATCAGATCAAACATAGGATGACAAACACTAAATTCTAATTGATATTATCAATTAGAAAATGTTGAGCAGTTGAAAATTATCAGTTTTGGCCCCAAGCTTTCAATTACATAACAGAGAATTTTGAAGAATTCATGCTCTCCAGAAAGCCAGTTAATCTTTTTTCTCCTCTTGGCAACAGTCGCATTGTTTCTGTTGAGTCGCTCTGTTGCACCCAAGACTCAGTCGTCCTGGTGACAGACCAGACTGGTCCATCCAGTTCCTCTGTCTTTAGTGGGGATTCATCACATCTCCCGATGCTGGCTGAAATGTGAAGAATGTGCTGGCAAGAGCTCTTAACACTTCACCTGCTTCACTGTGCTGAACATACTGTACAGCTCAGCTCTACCACCTGTGACATCATCAGTTCTTTGGGCCATTCATTCATGGAATTATTCGGTCGTTTATGCCGTTATTCTTATCTCATTTTATGAGGAGAGGCACAATTATGGCAGTTTGTTAAGTGTTTTGATTGCATATCAACTAATAAAGCCACTTTACATATTTTTTTTATCATCTTCTGTTGAAACATGTCCTAACGTGCTAATATGATATTTTTCTTCTGATCAATCTGTTTTCTGCATGATTATGTAGCATAATGATGTCTCTTATTATATATTTTTTATCAATATGAATATTCCCTTGCCATAAAGACCTTGAAGACCTTGCTGTAACAAACTCACTCTTACTCAAAGTTACTCTTAAATGTAACTGTACCCAGGACCATAAACTCTCAGTGGAAGGGGATGTTCACACTTGAGGCTTATTGCTGTCCCCGTCTAGTCCTACACGCTGGCTGCCACTGCAGTGGATCTGACAGCAGATGGAGGAGCTTTAAGAGGGTCTAAAGAAACCCGGTGACTGCCGTTCCTCTAGTGAAATTAGGGTAAGCTGAGAGATCACTTCAGCCTACAGTGAGAGGACTTATGGAAAGGAGCTTTATGAATATGGCCATATATTTTCAAACTGATGTTTGCTTCATTGAGCTGTTATGCTGCATGTAGCTGAGTTCACCTTTTCTTTCCACGAGGTGTCAATGACCCCCTCGCTGTGAGGTTGAGTTCATGTCCGCAGCAACAGAGGAATAACACGTTCATAGAGTTGGCTGAGGGACAGCCTAAGTTTCCACACTGCATGGCCCTCTGAGCTGACTTCAACTCCATCTGTGGTCTTTGTTTCAGCTGCGAGACAATGACAGCATGCTGGCATTAAAGACCACAAGCCAGTGAATGAGAAGACCAAATGACATCTGACAACAGAGCAGGAGAACATCCACACAATCAGTCACACTTAGTCCTTTACTTTGGTTTATGATCAAATAACATTGCATTGCTGCAGAGTGTGTTGTTTATAGAGCAGGAGAGCAACATTTACATTTGATCAAATGAAGTGCAAAGATTCATTTTTATACCAGACAGGGAACAAAAAGAAGCATAAAAAACAGATAATGACTTGAAATTGATGAGGTAGGTAGATTAGCATAAATAAAGAAGAGGTTTTTGGTCAGGTGAAAACCATAGTTGAGTGATTATATGGCTACATAGAAACTGGCTAATGAGCAGTAATAACCGATATTTGATTAATCACGATTAGAAATCTTCCATATAGTTTGTTGGTCAGCTGGTATCATCTTGTAGACAAGCACGTATTTCTACTCTTAGGTCTCTTTAATTAGTCTTTGACCAGCAAAGTGGATTAGAGCTTCTGAACCGTTCACACAGATGCACAGTGAGATGATTGGCTAACACTCACTCAGAATCCTGCTGCTTGCAAACAGTTTTTCTCTGCCTGCACACTGGACATGCCCGGATGCTCGTGGATGCCGTACTTTCTGGTTATGGTTTTCACAGGATTTTTTACATCTTTATTTTGAAAAGCAGACATGGGGAACTGCACGGGCTCGTCGATGGAGGAGCTACAAGCTTGCGAGAGTCATCAGTGGTACAGAAAATTCATGACCGAGTGCCCATCTGGACTTCTCACCTTTTACGAGTTCAAGCAGTTCTTTGGCCTCAGGAATCTGTCAGATGCATCGAACGCCTACATTCAGACGATGTTTACAACGTTTGATATGAATGATGTAAGATAATTTAATTCAATTTTCCTCTAATTGGGTAATTGATTTATTCTAATGTTGTTATATCAGTAAAGATGAATTCCTAAGTGTTGTCATCATTAGTTCATTCATCTTTACACAAAAGCATTGACAGAGATCTACTGCTACTGAAAGCAGGAATTATAATGACGGCCTCCTCATTAGAGAATCGGAAGATTTTTAACAACATGTATGTTTATGTGGTTATATGTACTTTATTTCCAGCAATCAGGTCTGTTAACTGCATAGGCAAAGAAACTGCTTCTTTTTAAAAAACTGTGCACGTGTTTTGCTTCAGTGTCTGCTTGTGTTTTCATCAGAGGAAAGTTGTCCATGTTATTTCTGCTAATAGAAACCTACTTGAGAGGAGCTGAGTCTATTAGAGGGGGGCTTAGCCCATTGACTCTGCTTACCCAACTGACCCACTACCTTAAACAAGACAGATGCAGCCTCTTTTTACATGCATGCGATCAGGAATAAATCTGTTTCTCATGAAGAAGTGTTTATTTGGTAGTTGTCATTTTTGGGGATGTTAATCAGAGTAACAAAGTATGTAATTCAAAGAAATTATACACAACAATAAGCCTTAATTGAGTACACCTTGAATGTTCATGTGTGCCTTTCTTTTGTAGGATGGCTTCATTGATTTCATGGAGTATGTCGCTGCTCTGAGCCTGGTGCTTAAAGGAGGAGTGCAACAGAAGCTCCGCTGGTACTTTAAGTTGTATGATATAGACGGGAGTGGCTGCATCGACCGTGATGAGCTGCTTCTGATAATTAAGGTGCGTATGAGCCGTCATGGCTTAGTAACAGATCCAAGAAAATCCCAAGTACTGTCCTGGAACAACCTGCTCAGACCAAGGGTCTGAATAAGACACCCCCCACCCCCCATCAGGTTTGGAGGAGTGTGAGACACACTGTGGTAATGCAGAGGTGCAGAGGCAAATAGCTGACACTTAGCTGACATCTACTGGTTGAAGAATTGTCAGCAACTATTAATTAAACCATGACTCAGCTTTCAAAATCCTTCTTAGGTTAAACAGAAGTATTATCAGCTAAATGTAGATGTTTTTAGCCTTTGTAGCTCTACATATTTACTATACTTTATATACTGGTAGGTAGTTTCATCTAGTCATTCCCAACGTAAGGGTCAGGCCTCCTCTAGTGGATCAATGGGGTTGAAAGAACTTTTTTCTAATTTGGGCTTTTTTTGTGAAATATGTAAGAGTTTTTCCTTGTAGAACCTCAGACATGTATTCACATTAAATGATTGGAGGAGTTTAGAGGAGAAATGTAAAATCTTAATCTGTACAGCACGAAATAACTAAAGCTGTTATATTAATGCAGTGGAGTACGAGGAACATTTCCCTCTGAAACGTAGTGGAGTAAAAGTCTAAAGTTGCATAAAATGAAAGCACTCAAGTAAAATGCAAGTACCCCAAAAATCGTACTTAAGTACAGCACATGGGTGACTTTGTTTTCAACATGATCTTCTTTCTTCATGTCTTGTTTAGTCCATCCGTGCAATCAATGGAATTCCTTGTGAGATATCAGCTGAGGACTTTGCCAACATGGTTTTTGACAAGATTGACATCAATGGAGATGGTAAGACCCCAGGGGGAAATCTTCAGTCAGATATATGTTGCAACCTGGTTGGAATACACTGAAGAATATCCTCTTTACGAAATCTCTGTCACCACCAGCAGTGAAGGATTTCAGTTCAGTGTGTGTGTTTGTTTTCTAGGTGAACTGTCCTATGACGAGTTCATGGAGGGGGTCCAGAAAGACGAAATGCTGCTGAAGACACTAACAGAGAGTCTGGACCTCACGCACATTGTCCAAAAGATTCAAGGAGAGATTAGCACCAAAGCCTGATGTGGAGCATTGTGCACCCTGAAATAAACATTTTTGTATAACTGTGCCACGGCTGAACGAGTGAAGACATGGGTTCAGGATGACCCACAAATCATCAACAAGACCGCTTTTCCTCATATATTCGTGGACCAGTAAAGACTTCCTATCTAATATTCACTGAAAGGACACAATCTCTAAAATGCAAAGTATGCCACCTCATAGCTTTGAATGCTTTCAACATGCACCTCAAACACACACAAGCTGACTACTAACAAGTCAGTAACTCACAGTGAAAAGAGGACGAAGTTTGGGTGTTACTTTACGATAAAACTCTGTCTTGTCTTCGGTCTGAAATAACTGAAACAAATTCAATGTGCATAGAAAGGCAAGTTAATCATGAACATTAATCATATGAGTGCACAGATGCATCCTCTGCTGGACTCAGGCTGAAATTATTTCTGTCCAATGTGCATAAAGTGCCATTATTTCTATGAGTTTTAGCCATTGCATGAACTTTGAATTTTAAGCGTTTCAGTGAAAATGTACTGCCAGTAGAACATGGAGACCTCTTAACTTCCTTAATTGTAATGTTTTATATACAGTACAGTGAAGCCCCCTGAGATTTCCCTTCTTCTGAGCCAGTAATAGGTGTTTTTGCAAAGCCTTTACAGAAAAGTTCATTTAGACTCTTAATAAATTAGATGCAACGAACGACCTACACTGAGGTACTGTCACTGAGCAGAAGCAGAATGTATATTTTAGACAATAAACAATAAAATCATGTGACTTTAATCAGCCTCTAGTCTGATTCTGATGGACAGTATAACCCTTAAGAAACACCATCAGGAGAGAAGGTGTGAAGTTTCCCTGAAGTTGGCCGTTGAATGTTTTTATGGCTGAAATCAAAGTAACTGGAAGCAGTAAGCTAACGACTGCTGCAGATTTTTACAACCCTGACATGTTTTCAAATGTTCTGCAGCGCTTCAGCTGTTCGTTCCACAGCATTAAGAGGTCGTGTAGCCTGGTGTTTGACACAGCTCAATAAATAATAGGTTTTTGTTTTTGTTTTCTTTGTTTTCATTGATTCTTTTATAAGTTCAGTAAGGGGTCATATGTTAACCTTACATAGTCACACTGTGGGAACTCGCTTCCTTATGGGGACAAAAGGCGAGTTCCCACACTGTAAATAATTAAATTGTTGGGTGTAGACTTGGGTTAAGGTTAGGATAAGGGTTTGCGTTAGGCAAGTAGTTGTTGTAGTAGTTGTTAGGGTAAGTCTGCAGGATATGAACGTAAGTCTTTGTAACGTCCCCAAGAAGGAGAAGAGAAGGACTGGACAAAAATCACCGGGAGGACACAAAGTCTTCAACAGGTAGGTTTTTTTAATGTTTTTGGTGATTTTGTGGTGCTGTGGTTCGTGTTTTGGCCTTCAAAATCAAGAAATGTCATGACAGAAGAGTATTTCACGGGAAGATGGCGAAAGTTAGACATAAGTATGAAAAAAATGATTGTAACAGGATTTTTTTTTTTTTCTTTTGTATTTTATCTCTTTTATCCCTTTAATCATGTGATGAGACCTTTTAAATCCACCCTCCTGTTTGATGCATGCATCCCTTGGGAGACCCTGACCCTCAGACTGGGAACCACTGCACACATCACATGCTTTGTGATGCTAAAGAAAGATGGCCCTAAACTGCCTTCAGTGGACCCAAAACAATTTAACACACCCACACACTGTACAATGCATATTTAGCATCACAGAGACACGGCAACAGGCCCGTTGTGCATATTATGTCGAAACCAGGAAATCCAAAGGGAAAGGTGAGCAGCTGACAGCAGACACACGCTCTCACAGGCACCAGTGGTTTCAGGGAGTGGTTTGTTATTGTCGGATTATTTTTGCGACTATTAGCGACCGGATCACCATCACCCATCCACCTCTCCTGTGCCAATATTGTATTTTTTCTGTGGGAACTCCCCTTCTGGCTGCCAGCTGAGAGTCCTGTCGGACAAATGTGTGCAATCAGAGCTCTGGATGTGGGCCAGTTTAGGGATGTTTGGCACTTATATTTGACAATTAAGATATTCCCTCCTCACACTCTTCTAAGCAAATGACATAAAATTGAAGAAAAATGTAAATAATTCCGTGTAAAATTATATAAAGACTGGTAGAGAGAAATTAACAAATGTGACATTAAATGAGCAAAATGAAGGTCATTTTGGGCACTTCTAATGCCATCTTATTTCTTGGGGGACGAAGAAAACAGACGTTTAGTTTTTCCTAAACTTCCCTTTAAGTTCTGTGATAAAAGTCTGTAAAATCATATTTGATTGTTGGCGAAAAAACAAAAAATGTTTATTACATAAAACATATGGACGTAACAGTTTGAACAAACCCGATTGAACCGGTTTCAGGCTTTACCTTTTAAAATCTGAATTATTCGTCATTGTCTGGGCCGGACTCGTACTGAATAATAAAATCTCTTACTGAATCCATTAGTTTTCTTGCCTGCTCACGTGCTTCAGGAAACGTTGTCCCAGCTGCTCAGAAAAGGTGTGTCACCGGCGTGACGTCACGGTCGTACCTGAGTTTCGGTGAGGGAAAGGGGAAGGGCCAAGCCGAGCGATCAACATCAGCTTTCCGCCGTTCTCCGGGATAAACTTTGCTCTTGTTGTTATTCTCAGCCGCCTCCGTCGACGCTGCTCTCAGTAAACGTCGTTCGGACGATCTGCGGAGGAAACACGCAGTTCAGTCCTCAGCTGTTGGTCCAGCAGGCCGACGCGGAAAGAGGTCTCCAACTTCCTGGTTCTCCACAGGTATGTGTGTCGTTCTTTCGTGCCGTGTTTGGTCGCATTGTTTATTTGACTTTTTGAACAATCCTACTGTATTTCTCACTCTTAAAGACACGATGACCTATCGTAAAAGGTCAAACCTTTGAGCAAACTAAAGCTTTATGATAAGAAAAGGTTCCTCCTGTCAAGGTGTGGACGAGCAGTTTTAAAATGTTTGGGAAATCCGGATCTGCAGGGTTTCGGCTGCAGCGCTGTTCGTTACGGACTGTATTAGATGTATGTGGCAGCTGTGGAGGTGAATCGGAGGCTAATCCACTGTGGGCCGACTGGTTTTGTGCTTTTCTTGTCTGTCAGGATGTCAGTCACCCCTCGACGCGTCCGGCTGAAGCCCTGGCTGGTCGCGCAGGTGGACAGCGGGCGATACCCGGGTCTGGTGTGGATTGACCGTGATGCCATGCGCTTCAGGATCCCATGGAAACACGCCACACGACACACACCCCAGCACGAGGACGAGGACACCATATTTAAGGTTAGAAATCTACCTGCCTTTAACAGAAGTGTTAATTTACCCTGGGGCAGACGGACAGGACGAGGACATGTGCTCCCCCGGCGCTGCTGCAGTTTCCATGTGTCCATGTTTCTGCAAACTTTAAGCTGCTTCAGACCTGCTGAGCATGCTTTGCAAATGGCCTGATTTTGCAGCATAAATGCAAGACCTTTGCATGTTTCTGCAGCAGCATCGGGTTTTGCAACTGAGTTACATAAACATGGTTGTCAGTTACATATGAGCTCTCTGTCTGGCTTCCAGCATGAGCACAGATAAGGTCATACAGATGTATGGCACAGAGGATAGGAAGGCAGGTCCTAGCACTGAGTCTGCATTTGTGTTGCTGATATTGAAGATCCAGGACTGTGATCGAGGGACACGCTGTCTTGGCTTTTTTAGGAGGGTATATGCAGGTATTTAATCACAGATTGAGTACATTCCTTGGAGGAGCACATTCAGTTTTTTTTTTTTTTTTTGCCAAACAAGAAATAAAACATCTCAGTACTGAACATGTAAATTCATGAGATAGAACGTCTTTAGGGGTAATGAGTCCCTTAAATTGTCTTCTACTGATTGTAGCTGTAATTGTTCATAATCATGTCTCATATGCATTAAAGGCCCAAACATCACTGTGTATTTTCTTGGATACTTCTTTGGACCCTACATGTTGCATCAACCATTTTTGGAAAAAGTGGTTGTAAGTGTGTGCATTCTGTGCTGAAATATGAAAATGCTGCAACGGGATGCTGATATTGACACTCCCATTTTTTAAAAATGTCCCTCCAGGCGTGGGCCGTGGAGACTGGGAAGTTCCAAGAGGGAGTTGATGAACCCGATCCTGCAAAGTGGAAAGCTCAGCTTCGATGTGCCCTGAACAAAAGCCGAGAATTCAACCTGGTCTACGACGGCACCAAAGAAGTCCCCATGAATCCTTTGAAGATATATGACGTCTGCGACATCCCGCAGCCGCTCAGTAACCAAGGTACGTGGGAGCGGGTTGAACGTGACTGAGTCTGTGGGTCTTCACTCATTTTCCTACATTTCACTTTCATTTTCATCGTATTTACAGTTTTTCAATGTCACCCCCCAGGGTCCTCAGATGCTGGTTCTTGGACTCCACATGATGATGATGGTGGCGAGGAAGATATTCCAGACACACCAGAGTCTCTCCCCCCATACCCATCCAACGGTGAATGGCTTCTCATGCCTTCCATGAATATTTTTTATATCAAAAAGCGGATACAGTTCCATTAACAACTAATTCTCTCTTTCCTTGCGTAGGCACCAGCCCCTCTCCTCTCATTATGTGGTCTCCTATGGGCTCGGAGTCCTCCATGCAGCCCCCTAGCTGTCCCCCTTCAAATGAGGTCTGGCCCAAAGAGGAGCCTGTCAAAATCTGGCCTAAAGAGGAGCCTGTGGATGTGGAGATGCATCCCTCACCCCTGGCTGACATGCCCCCCCTGCCCCCCGCTCCTCTGGCTGATCACACAATGCAGCCCCCTCCTCTACCTGACACACTGTTTGCCTCTCCAGAAACATGGATCAGTTCCCTCCCGAGTAAGTACGCACCTCCTCAAGTATCGTTGAGATGAGAAGCGCAGACAGTAAATTCAGAGACACTGTTACAACCCTGACTCCAATAGAGGTTGATTCACTGAGTAAAACTTAAATAAAAACAGAATGCAATTGTTTGCATATGAGCTGTGTTTTCCAGCTATGTTCCTGAGCCCATGTCTTAATATCCTTCATACAATCATGTGTTCACAAAGTGGTGAACCTCGCTCCAGGATGCCCCTTTCATACCCAATCCACATCTTTCCCAGTCTTTAGTTTGAAGCATGTTGCTGCATCAAATCCAGAATAAGCCATTTACAAAAATCTATGAAGTTGGTGAGGTCAAACATTAAGTATATTCTATTTGTTCTGTTTTTAGTTGAGGATATGTCAAAAAAGGATTACAAGTTATCACAGTCTGTATTACTTACGGTTTACACAGCGTCTCAACCTCTTTGGAATCGGGGTTGTACGGTCAACAATTTCAATTGTGCACAGACAGAAAGCAGGAGCACTTTGTTAGAAAGTTGTTCTGAAAGGGGGCAGCAGATAACATTTTACTGGTTTGCTCTTGTCCAATGAAAAGACCACAGCCAATAATGTTAAGCAGTGTGGCTTATTGAGGTGTTTTTAATTGTTTTGGGTTAGCAGTGGACACCTGTGGCACAAAGGAATAAGCCACACAGGCAATACTTGTTAGAAGAATCAATTCATTCATCACCACACACACTTCTGTCATGAAACTTGACCTGCACTGTCTCTGGTCCAGTGACAGACCTGGAGGTGCAGTTCCTGTACAGAGGAAAGGAGATGTGTCCCACAGCCACCGTCAGTAACCCGCAAGGCTGCAGGCTGTTCTACGGGGACCTGGGCCCCATGGTCAACCAGGAGGAGCTGTTCGGGCCGGTCAATCTGGAGCAGCTACGCTTTCCGACCACAGAGCACATTACCAACGACAAGCAGAGGATTTTCACTGGCCGCCTGCTGGACGTGATGGACAGAGGCCTGATCCTGGAGGTCAGCGGCCACGATATCTACGCAGTCCGTCTCTGCCAGTGTAAGGTGTACTGGTCTGGCCCCTGCGCTCCAAATCCAGCCTCACCAAATCTTATAGAGCGCCAGAGGAAGGTCAAACTCTTCTGTCTGGAGTCTTTTCTCAGTGGTAAGCAGAGTTATCACTTTTGTAAAATGACTCTGGTTTTATGTTACTTAAATTATAGTCTCCATATTATAGATTAAATTATAGTCTCCATATTATAGATTAAATTATAGTCTCTATTTAAAAAAGAAAAAGCAATACTCTCTGAGGATGAATTGTAATAAATGTCTTTGTATGGCATGCAGGGGTGATAGCCTACCAGCGCGGCCAGACACCAAGCCCCCCTCAGTTTGAAATCAGCCTGTGTTTTGGAGAGGAGTGGCCTGATGGGAGGCCCCGGGAGAGGAAGCTCATCATGGTTCAGGTGAGAAATATTGGAGTTTGACTGTTTGTGTTACGGAGGGACAACACAGGCTGGTAATTAGACCCCGGGTCAAAACAACAGTACTCCCTAGAACAAACTTCATCTCTGTTTACAGCTGTTGAAATAAGAGTTTACCCCATAAATAGTAAACTGTGTGGGAATATTTTGTGGCTCATACTGGTCTTCTGTCCCTCCTCTGTCCTGCAGGTCATTCCAGTGGTGGCCCGTATGATTACTGAGATGTTTTCTGGAGACAACACACGATCCTTCGACAGTGGCAGCGTCCGCCTGCAGATATCGATCCCAGATATCAAAGACAACATAGTGACCCACCTAAAGCAGCTGTACTGCCTGCTGCAGACCCACCAGGGTCAGGACGGCTGGGCGTTGCCCCCTGGCCCGGGCCTGAACATCGTCCAGGCTCTGCAGGCACAGTGAAGCAGCCCACATTGTGAACTCACATTTTATCATGTATCATACTGCTACTGAGAGTTACCTACTGTTAGCAAAGAAGTACTTATGTGTAATCATATTTAGAAGTCTGCACAGCATATTGTAGGACTCATATACTTTTCTTTAGTATGTGCTGTGACAATGCTTTTCTGTATTTAGAAGTAGTGCCATCAGTGTGCAGGGACCATTGACAGATGTGGT
The DNA here is from genome assembly GCF_039877785.1 of Chaetodon trifascialis. Lineage (NCBI taxonomy): Eukaryota > Metazoa > Chordata > Actinopteri > Chaetodontiformes > Chaetodontidae > Chaetodon > Chaetodon trifascialis. Next base: position 15,788,628 of record NC_092058.1, on the reverse strand, counting down.
GGCTGCAAGGGCCAAAGTCCTGCTTGCTGCAATAGAACATTTAACTTAGTTAATGAGTTACAGAAATCGCCCTGTCTCGTATTTATCCAAAAGGGGTCAGTGATTACCAAACTTGCCTGGAGTCAAGAAACAGGACAGAATGAATTCTCGTGTTTGAACTCGGATAAAATGTTTTGAAGCAACACACCTAGCCTGGGATTTGTATATTTTGCATTACATAGTGCAAGCAAATGTGAATTAAAGCGTGGGTGGCTTCTTCTTCCATTCATTTGAGACTAAACAGTCCAGCTGTACTCAGCTGTTTGACATCCCATTTTCCTGCGAGCACATGTAATGAGGTGCATCAAGCTTTTAACCAACGTTTGATGGAAGGATCGGTTTTCTGGTCACCTGGCCTGCAGTTTTGTCTTTACTTGTCTTATTTTTCCTTTTATATGGTAGGATATTTTTGTATTCATATCTTTGATTTTAAGCCATTTATTGCATCCAGTCAGACATTTAACTAAACAACATTCAGCTGTACGGATCTGTTTTAGTATGGATGCCACTGCACTTTAGGGTGCTGAATTATGTTTTATGCCTAGCTGAATGTTAGTACATTTATCCTGTGATTGTGTTTATTTTATCAATAAAACAAGCCAAAATAACATTGGAGTTTATGAAATACTTTAAAAATTACAAAAAGAGTAAGAGCAATTAACCTTTGTAGCCTCTTCCTCTCAGAGAGCTGTTAGATGTTGACTGTAGTTCCCTGTCTGAACATTGTTTGACTTCTGTTCCGGCTGACTGACACGTGACTCTGCAGGCTGACAGGGTTGTAAAGTACCTGCAGCTCTGCACCTTCTCACGCAGCACTACTGACTTCCAGTGGTTTAGTTTAACTGAAACAGGTCTGGGATGCGTTCATCGTAGATCCTAAACCGTACACTAGATGTGATGTGTCAAGATAACTCTGGGATAAGCAGCCTTCTCACAGGTTCCATTTTAAAACTTACTTTAACTGGAACCTGTGGTGAAAGAGGCTTATGCTGTCATTATAGTCCTTGTATTTTTCTGCCAAGATACAAATACTGTTTTGTATTAAAAGTAATGAGCGTAAGACAGCTGTCTAAAAAGGAAAAAAAAAAAAAAAAAAAAAAAAACAGATTCTGCTGGAATGTTGGTTATTAAAGCTCCAAGAGAACAAATGATGCTTTCAATCATGAAGATAATTTCATGATTTTCAATTTTGCCTGAACTTAATATGCAAGAACTGCTGTTGGTATTCTATATGGCTAATATAGTACATTAAGTAAGATCTTTTATATAGAAATGCTAAATAGATCCAGTATTATGGCCTATATTGGCAGGCAATTCCAGTCAGAAACACAAGAGAGAAACACAACTACTGTAATCTATGAAAATATCTATTAATGCCTAAATTAGGAAAAATATACTTTCTCTGCCTCCCCAAACAAACACAATCCTGTTTCTGCCACTTTTGGGAACATTACACAGACTTACATTAATTTCCTGGAGACTTTCTCTGACCATAACCTTAACCTTAACCTAACCTCAGCCCAAGTGTTCACTGTAAAATGTTATTATTTATGTTATGGAGACTTGTATTTTGACCCCATAAGGAAGGCAAGTCCCCACAGTGTGACTGTGTGAACACACACTCTTTTCCTTATCAGTAGTATTCTATTTGTTTACATTAGCAACACTTGATTGCCATGGAATCAGCTGATTAGTGGACAAATGCTGAGCTAATATTAATAAATATTGTATCGCTTCCGTTACCTTTGAGCTCTAGGTTAGCGTAGCTTACATTTTAACAATGTTTGCTGGTAAAAAATGTATCTGTTTAGCTAACAGATCAATGCTGTTGAGAGTTTTAAGTCAGCAATAACTCTGACTTTAAACTTAGCCGGTTAGTTACTTGGTAGCAATCTTCCAATATTCCATCGCAAAATCCTGCATTTAAAATATTACTTAAGTTAAAGTCAAGAAATATTATTGACAACATTTTCTTAAAGTATCAAAAGTAAAAGTATTTATTAGGCATTATGAGCAGAACTGTGAGCAGAATTTCAATGTTGCCATTTTTCATATTTTTCGGATGTAGTGCCCTAAAAGGACAATATTTCCCTCCAAAATGGCACGGGAATAAAGGGAGCAAACAGCTGAAATACTCAAAGTGCAACTACCTCATGACAGGCAGGACTGCTGTGATCTGTGTAGGCTGATTTTTGGATGATATGAATTTAAAATGGACCCATGTATCTCTCCACTGTAAGAGCCATTCAACTAAATATGGTCATGCTGTTTCCCACATGCTCATTACATCACAGAGGAATTTCTTCTGGTTAATGTTTGGCAGTGTGATTCGGGTGATATGGTGTCTTATTTGATTAGATTCAATGGGGAGTGTGGAGAAAGAGAGAACTGTTTGCTATCTTCTCTAACTGCTCTCTCTTTAGTGTTGGCCTCATATACTCTATACAGCATATAAGAAGGGGGCATTAGGAAGAAACATGAAAGCATTCAAAACTGGATGTTGAACATACAGCCTTCCCTGAGGAGAACCGGTAATAGTTAATATCAATACTATGCAATGTGTCCTTTCTGCCTCTGTAGACCTATCATAATGTGTATCTGACATGTTGTTGGTAGTTATCGCAATAGGATTCACATTTTTAGGAGAAGAGAAGAAGAGCTGGAGTGTTTTGTCTGTGCCAGTACTTTATAGGCTGGGAGAAATGACCTTTAAGTTTTTCCAAGGTAAGGTGGCTCCCTCTGTATCTGATGACCTTTGCTCAGGTGTGATGCCAAACTAGAGCTCTCACACCCACCTCAACAGATCATTTCGCTCCTGACTCTGGACTTTGTCCTTCCCTTTTACGAGGAGGTCTTGGGTGTATAAGATCGTTGACTGAGGGACAGGATTAAAATATGCTTTGTATTTGTTCTGACTGGTAGATAATACAGAGGGAATTAACAACAGCATTCAACTGTCAGAATACAAAGGTAAGATGACTTGACAATGAATTTCCACAATAGACTGGATGTCTTTGTTCTTTGTCAATTGATCTGTAGTGGGGGGTTCCTGTGAGTGCATGTTTCATTTAAGCAGTCGTCAATGAAGAAGTCAGAGCTTTTCCTGAGAGAAAATATGAAAACCATGATGTGAAAATATTCCACTACAAGTAAATGTCCTGCATTTAAAATCTTCCTTTAGTTAAAGCGATAATATCAGCAAGTGTGAAGTATGAAAAGTAAAAGTACTCAATGTACAGTAAAATTATCCCTGTGTTTCTCTGTTATTAATGGTGTTTTTGGATCAATATCACTACTGCATTGATGTGTATGTGGCATTTTACTGCTGTAGATGTTTAAAGTTGAGCTTTTTTTTAATTACTTTATGTACTGCTGGATAGTTTAATCTACAGCAATGCATCATGTTCTATAAGGTCATCAAACGTATCTGTAAGTCAACTTTTCATGAGCTCAGAGAAGCAGACCTGCTTTCAGCTTTGTGTTGATGCATTTTCCTGCTAATCCAAAGGTTTTTGAATTAGCTTCTTTATCTTTAGAAGGAAAATTTTCTCAGCCCATATAAGAACACGTAATCCTTCAGTTTATCACGAACATTCAAAATCAACACATTTGGAGATATTTAGTTTTCACTGGACAGGAAATGTATGAAAAACAGTACAGTTGTACACAAAGTACAATGTTTGCCTTTGAAATGTGGTGGAGATGTACAAAGTTGCATAAAATAGAAATTCTCAGATAAAGTACAAGTACCTCAACTCTGTACTTAATTACAGTACTTGACTAAATGCACTAACTTACGTTTCACCGCTGCATTTAAGACAAATAAAATCCACATCACCATAATTGTCCTTATATTTCTTATAGTGAAATAGTCTTGACAGCAGATCAATTAGAGCAGACTGAAGACTTTTCTGACTTGTTCTTAATCATCACACTGAATTTGTGTTTGAAAAATGTTGAGGTTATTTTATTATATTCTAACAGATGACTTACCTTTGAACTGATTTCATTAGGTGGATCACAGTGCTGTGTCGCTAGGTGACTATAGCTAGTAGATGATTAACAAGACCCTTTTTTAAATTTATTATTTAAAACAAAGGAAATGACTCACTGTCAAAGCTGCATTTCTCAGTTAAATCTTCACAAAATTTTAGTTTTAGTTGGCTTTGAATGAAACCTGACAGCACAACAAACCTCCCAAATAAAGGATTACTCATTTTATTTCAGATACAGGTTGCTTAGTCAGCTCATACCACTGACATAACACATTTATGGTGTGTGTTCTTCCTATCATGATATTGCAGGTGTTCACTACTGACGATGTTCAGGATTAACAGTCTCAATGACACCAGCAGCTATGCAGATTCAATCCACTCCAAGTATGTATTTCACAGTTTTATGTGGCTGCTTGATCAGCTGAGTGATTGAGTCATCATTTTATTCATCAGCAGACCATCAGTGTTGTAAATTGCTTTCCTTTGTTGTAGCAACGATTACTCTGCTGCAGATGAGGTGTCATCACAGCGATCAAGTCTGTCTAGGCCCAGCGCAACGTCAATTTACTGTAAGTTAACACTGCTGTACTTGATATAATTAGCTGTTCCACCTGTTCAGTTTCATCCTGTGAATATGACAGAGCTCTGGTTTGTTTTTTAACAGTGCAAAGGAAGGAGTATGCAGTATCAATTAACAAGATGATGGACAAATATCAATACAGAGTGGAGGTATCATACCAAATGTTATCCATACAAATGTGACCTTCTCTGAACTGTTCCACCTTTAATGTTGCGTTTGAACGCCCCTCTCCTGCAGCACTTGTTCACTTGTGACCTGGATGGGAAGGAGTTGAGAAGCGTAGCTGACTGTGTGAAGCGGCTGAAGCTGCTGGAAGAGACAGGCCGTGTGTGGGGTCAGAGCATGCTGCTGGAGGTGCAGGGTCCCAAACTGCTGCTGACAGACACTGAAACCAAGGTAAACGCCATATGACAAATTAGTGACAAATTAAAACACAGATCTGATGGGAGTAGTCTGTTCCAGGATGATAGGGACTCCGCCCAGAGCATAAAGGATCACTGAATGATTAGATGAATATGAAATCACACGTTTTTACAGATTGTGTTACACTGCACTCTCCACCACAATTCTCCATGTTTATGTAACATGCAACCTGGAATACAGTCGTATAGTGTTATCCTTTTGATAGCACCATTTGAGCTTCCCATCCTGAGCATGATGTCAGAGGAAAATGTGAACATGATCTATTATCTTTAACATCTGTTTCCCCTTCTACGCAGATGACACTCCACTCTACATCTGAGACTGTCCTCCCAAGAAAAATGACAAAATCAGTTGTTTCAGGAAATAGCTAGCGACTCTAGAAATTCACACTCTTGTCCGTCAGGAGCAAAGGAAGTGATGTTGGATGTTATTATAGAAGGATGTTATTATAGAAATGTAAGGCTTTAATACAGGAGACCTCTGCTTGTTTCCCAAGTCATTGTTGGTTTCTTTTAGCCATGACCAAGCCCGTTCCTTAACTTAAACCATGTGGTTTTTATTATAACCTGAATGACGAAGGTCCTCAAACCGTAACAGAGCAACAATTTTAACCCTCTGTGCTTACTTCAGCAAAAAGTCGCCCTGTCATAACAAATATGCAGTATAATTAAACAAAGGAGGATACGATAATCTTATACTAATCTTACCGTCCTGCATATTTTAATTTCAGAATTTTCTAGTTTCTAAGTTGAGTGCTTCGGTTCAAGAAATTCACTCTTCTTATTTCGGTACATACCACACTGATAAACTTGAAGTTGAGTATACTTGATGTTGGTTTTTCCTTAAATTTGTCAAAAAAAAAAAAAAACAACCTGTTGTGCTTTCTCAGACAGAGCTGGAGTCCATGGCTCTCAGTGACATCCTGGAGCTGAAGGCTCTGTCTGGCTCTGGAGCGCTTAACTCTCTGCTCACAGTGACAGTCAAGTCCAGAAGAAAAAACACAACCACTGTCTTCATGTTTCAGTGTGAGGATGTCAGGGTGAGGACAAATCCATGGACACAGCTGTGTTATCAGTGAGAAGTGAAAGAAATAATTGAGTGCATGTTGTCGTTGTTGTTGTTGTTTACAGGCTGACTTTGTTAAAAAGGATCTCTCACGAGCAATTTCATGCAGAGTCAGGTTAGTCAAGAATCAGGTTAGAACCTAAAGTCAGTGAGAACAAATATCTGAGACTTTATTACATATTTTATTTAATTATACTTCATTAAAATGCCTCTTGTACTTGTTCAAGCAGCAATTCAGGACACCAAGGGATGAAAAACCTTCACAGTGCTTTAAGTGACTATGGTGAGTCTGAGACAAGAGATACACAACTGCAGTACTGATCATCACTGATGACGTTAAAATCAATACAAACCAGCAGTCGCCTTTGTACCTGCAGAGGATGACACCTTTGAGCCTGAGCTGTTGGTACCTGAGGAAGACGAGGAGGATGCATCGCTGTGGTCTTTCAGAGCTGAAGACACTCTGTTTACTCCAGGGTCACAGACAGAGCTGGACAGGGATGTGGTGAGTGTCCTCTTGTGTTCAGACACAGCACATGTGAAAGCTGTGTTTGACACACTGATAACCTGTGACATCTTTTTTTAACAGGGTTTATGTTTAGTAACATATAAGAAAACGAGAATATGGAAATGATTTTCCTCTCCTTTCTTTACAGGATGTCTTCAATCGCATTTTAAATGACATAGAAATATTCATGGCACAGATAACTGCAGTAGTGGCTAAAGATGCAAAGAAAAAGAAGAAAAATAAAAAAGGAAAAGGTAATTTAATGCAGACATTGAAACACTGCTGGATGTTATGCATCAGTATAACTTCTGGTTGGACGGCTTCATCATGTTCTTATTTTGATTTTCTAGTCATGGCCGGCATGCCGCCTGCAGCTGAATTTGAAGCTTGTCTCCATAAATTCAAATGTGCTTTCAACCTTCTGGTAAGTGATCTGAATCACATTCACACACTTCCATCATCGCGGTCAGTGTTATTCCTGTTCACCTTGCAGTGTGCAGTATGTGTAACAGTACCGCTGCTGCTGCTGCTGCACATTATGTATGATTCATGATTCTGTGCTCACTCACTGACAGGGCGAGCTCAATGGAAATATTCAAAATCCCAGTGCTCCTGCATTTGTTCACTCCCTATTCTCCATATTATCATTCGTAAGTGGCAAAATCACTTCAGTGTGAGTGATTTTGTAATTTTCATTAACTTGAGCAATATAATGTAAAGATTTTATCATTTATAGTAACTGTTAAAAAGATTAAGTATGATCTTGTTCTGTTATGGATGATTAGCTCAGCCAGTCTTTGGGTTTGAATTAGTCTCACTGAATTCTTAGATTTTTTTAAAATGTGTTCATGTTATGATATCCATGTTTTTCCTCATCAGGTGGTATCTCACTGCCCTGAGCATCTGCCACCGACCATCATGGAGCCGCTGCTGACGCCTCAGTGCATCCGTCTGTTAAGTGAGGAGGTCTCTGTACAGGAGGAACACCTGTGGAGGTCTCTGGGAGATGCCTGGAGCATCCCCAGGTGGGACACTGGACACTGTTGGATCTAATAAGATTTCTAACTTCATCTCACTACATCTCGAGGACTGTACTTAAATACAGTTTAAAAGCATTGTAGCATTTCCAGTTTATGCTATTTTATGTTTCATCTCCACTACATTTCAGGGGAAAATCTTTTTGACTTTTATTTATTTGACAGCTTACTTTTCAGATGAACACTGAAGAAACAATAAGTTCATGAAATTCTATATACCATTACAGTGATTTCCAACATTTTTGGATTGTGACCCCTTACAGAAAAATCAGCATTTAATTGTCAAAATTTGAGATGTCCGTTAGTTAGTCCATTGTTAGCAGTTCCATTAAATAACTTTAATAACTTCTCAGATGGTTAAATTTAAATATCATCAAAGACCTTAGAAAAGTCCAACCAAGTCACATAAGTTTGTCTTTTCTTCGTTTGTCCCCCATAAATCGTCTAAAGAAATCCTGCAGTTGTGACTTCAAACTAGCTTCAACTAAACCAGTAAAATTTTGTTTATGCCAATTTTCTGCAGAATGAGTCATTTTACTTTTAAAGCCAGTAGTTAGTTTTGGAGTATAATCAGCTATGATTCTGACAATATTCCCAGCACTAAATGGCCAAAAGATGATGACATCTCAACACACACTCTGGAGTTTGCTGATGGCTGGCAGACCCCCGAGGCGTCTGTAGCGTCTGAAGCCACAGAATCGTTGAGCAGACAGGAGAGTCCAGAACCTGCACGCAGCCAGGTAAGCCTTCACATCAAACAGTCAGGATGACACCAGCATGACATGCAGCAATAAAAGAAAACACATAACAAGGCTTTTTCTGTGCAGACTCCAGCCAAGTGGAGAATACCACATCCCACACAAAAAGCAAGGTACGCACAAACACAGCAAACATGATTCAGCACAATCTGGATATTTTAAACCGAATTTTTCGAAAGTTTCTGACGCCCTTTCATGTGTTTCTCAGCTCAGGTGAGCCAAAACTGCAGCGCATGCGTGCTAAGTATGACTTCATTTCAAGAAACAGCAGAGAGATCACCGTCAGAAAAGGAGAGATAGTTGAGGTGAGTATTAGTGACATGAACCAGCTACTCTTTCTGCTCTTTCTGTGCATTCATCAACCAACACGAGCTCTTTGCTTTGTGCACGCACAGCTGCTGGACATATCGAAGCTGTGGTGGAAAGTGAGGAACAGCAGTGGGGAGGAGGGCTTTATACCCCATAATGTCCTGGAGGTTGATGAAGAGCAGCTGGTCCAGGTGGGTGCCACAAACACTGAAGGTCAACTTAAGCTCAGTATTATAGGAAAACTCAGCGCCTGTTTAAGACACTGGAGGATCTTGGTAATGACGGCGAAGGAAAGCAGCAACTTCACTGTCAGGAAGCAGGACGTCAGTCTCAGTTACTTCCGGGGGGAATGAACTGTGAAACTGCACTTCAGTAAATTGAGCACTGAGCAGTTACACAAAAAAACTTTTGTGTAATTATGTGTCACGCCTCAGTGATCTTGACCTTGTGGCTGATATTTACCCAAGAAGAAAAGTCACCACTGCAGCAGAAAAAATGCAAATAAGATCAGAATGATTAAACAAGACTGAAGGTATCACTGATGTTACCAATGCGTAAAGTTTCCATCCTTAGATTTCAGTCAAATGACAGTGCATTGTTCCATTTCTCAGGAAACCGGAGGCCCTCCTGTGCTAACAAAGAAGTCCAAGCCTGCAGAAGTGACAGCCTGGCTCGAAGACAAGGGCTTCAGTAAAATGTACGTGTACATGTACATCAGTTATTGAAGTCAGTATTAAATTAATACATGTATGTCCAATGGAAGCTACATTTGATTCATTCATTTAACTTGATAGAATCTATGAAGCATCTAATGAAAAACACTAGTGAGTTGCATGATGGGAAATGTAGGATCAAGTGTTTTTGGAGCTTTGCAGTCGGGATGTTTTGGCCTCTGCTGATAATTTTGACCAGTTTATTGGTCTTTACTTCAGTGGAAGCTTGAAGCAACAGTCGTCACAATTTGGTACAACAACACTTTTCCTGCTAGAATGAACTCCAGCATTGATTAACGACAGATCAATATAATTTTATTACTGGCAGCACTGTACGCTGTCTGGGCGTGCTGAGCGGCTCCGCGCTCCTGGGAATGAGCAGAGAGGAACTGAAGACAATGTGCCCTGAGGAAGGGGGACGAGTCTTCTTCCACCTGCAAACGGTCAGGTCTGCATTACCTGTAAGTGACAGACCAGCTTCACTTTTCTCCACCATCCATCAGTAGATTTATTATTTTGTGACTGATGAGTGCTGGTGTAAGCACAGGCACCGCTCTGACTGCTTTGTGTTTCAACACTGTAGGCTGCCAGTTGAATGGGACCAACAATGAAAGAATAGAACATCAGAGAGGAGGAAATCATCGTGGACCAAATCAAGTCACCAACGTTCACATGCTGTAAAGTCTGAGATAATGTTAAGTGAGTTTAGGTTTACAGCTTGTTTGGCACAAAATATCCTCTGAAACCTTTTGTTGCATTCACAAGAAATGTGCCACATGTATCAAATAATATGCCAATCAGCTGGCAAGTTATATGATCAAATGTAAATTGAAGTGCATTTAGACAATTTCTCCAGTGGTACTGTGGTGTGCAGTATGACATTTAATAAAGTGTAATGGTCTGAATTATGTAATAAAAACTGGAGTAAAAAAGCCGAATCCATGTGAACATTATGCAACCTGTAAATACAAGTTATGACTGACACGCACACAAAGGTTTAGTGAATAAACATGCTTTATTTTATTGTTCAGACATTACACATGAACCTTATCCGAAGCATCTGTTTAACACTGGCAATCCTTCAGGCAACAAAATGGCTACAGATCAATGGACAAAAATTAGGCAAACTGAAAAATATAAATCAGATGTCAAAAAGTGACAGTGTTCACTGTGTGAAAACAAAGATACGATCGAACGACCGTGAGTGTCAGCATCAGAGACAACATCAGACACTGTAAACTATGAATTGGTGAATATGGTGTCTATTTGAATAACTGGTATGATTTCATGCTCTCATCCAAGTACTCACTGTGTCACTGCTCAGTGAGTGCTGGACAGCATCTTTTAATGGTCTCTGCTGTCACTGCTGACAGTGCTGTGTCTCTTGTGAATCACTTCTCATGTGCAATTACAGTACTTACTAGGATTAACTGATTAGATGATCCACAAAAAAAAACAAACCCTCAAATAAAAAATTGTGACGATCGATTGGTCTTTTAAATAACTCTAAAAGTTGAAATGACTTAAATTTACTGGTTCAAGCTTCTCAATTTCGTGATTTGTGGCTTTTTGTCGACGACGGCAAAGCAAATATTGTTGGGTTTCAGACTGATGGTTAGACAAAACAATGGGGAACAAGGAATTATACTGGGCATTTTTCACTGTTTACTGATGTTTTATAGACCAAACATTTAATCAATTAAACCAGAAAAGAGTCAGTTGATTAATCAATAGTGAAAATAATCATTAGTTGTGGCCCTGCTGTTGGACAACACAGAGCAGCCACATGACAGATCAGAGTTTGTGAGGTAGGGTGCATTATGTTGAGAGTGCAGACTGTGGCTCTGCGGTGACGGCAAAAGACAACATGAAGCCTTGAACATACTACAGAAAATGGATGGATGGAAATGGTTCAGGTCAGTCCAGACTAAATTCATCTCCGCGATAATGGACCTCAGCAGGGCATGTTGTCATCAAGCACTTACAATATTTCCATAATTACCCTAAAACATGTTACAAAAACGTCAATCAAGAGTTGTTGAACATGAAAACTAGAAAAGGCCAATAACAAACTGAAGCTGCAATAATTAAACATAATATTTTGTGCTTCAGTCTGTGGACTGATGCGGTCAGATAAGGACAACTGTCGATCAACACTTGACACGAGTGACCAACACACACATAAAAAAAGCAAACTTCATTGATGTGATGTCAAAAGTAAGGTTAGCTGTGTGTGTGTGTGTGTGTGTGTGTGTGTGTATAGAGGTCCCCGTTTCTGACTTGTTTTGGCTGTGAGGTATGAGGTATCTATCATGGGCACAACAGACAGACTGCAACAATGAACTGAGAATGATCAGGCATAAAAAAACAAAGTGTGAGCAGGAACTGAAGATAAGCAAACACTAAAATGTCCAATTAACAGATTAAAAAGGCTAACGACAATAAAACGGTATCGATTATTCTATTTTTGATACAGCTATTTTCGTGATGTAATGCCAACTCACAATGATCAACAGCAATGAAACTAAGTGTTAAACCTTGACATCAATATATTGTGATTATAAAACTTCTTATTTCTATATTACCTTTAAAAAAATACACTTTATACATGAAATCCAACAAACACAAATTTCACCATGTTCAGCGCACAGCTCCAGTGCAGCCCCATGAACACTTAGAAGCGTCTGTCTTCTTACTGAACAAAGACCTCACCTTTGATCCTAATCATCTATAAAGCAAACATGTACGTATGTACTAATACATTACAGTTGGTTATTCAAATAAAGGCTGACATTTTCTGATTCTCTCTCCTAGTCTTGGCATCAAATATTACTGGACAGTGGCGTCTAGATTGGAGATGAATGCTCACAGTTTGAAGGGACATTGGACCGTGTCCGGTGGCAGGATGCGATAATATGATGAGGGTACAACACAAACTGTGATCCCAGCTTTGAACAGATTTGGGACGACTTGGAAAAAAAAAAAAAAATGCTACATGAACCATGTCACAGTCTTAACCATGGTCCAGCATGGTTTGCTCATTTCTACATGGCAAACAATGAGTTTAAATCCATTTGCTCACTGTAACAGATTTCTGACTCCAAAGCTGGTCAGCAGCCCTGAATTAGTTAAGATGCTTTACGTTACAGCTTGCTGTAAGCGACTCATTGTCTCCTGCCATCCATTATTCATGCAGGCATGCAAAAAAGCACTTGAAAGTAGAGAACTAGAAACAAATTAACTTTCGTCCTCAAATGAAGGCCAAGGTAAAAGCCACTTTACACCGAGCATGCAGCTAGGTGACTTCAGTTCCACTGGTGTGGGTATTCGAACAGCACAGCGGCCTACAGTAAGTGACTGAGGAGAGGAGATGCAAAACTCGTTGCAGACGATACAGACAAAAACTGGGCATGCAGTGCCCAAAGCTGAAAATGAAAAGGCACTGTGAAGTCTTGGCTTGGTGCATATGTACAGTGCACTGCATGCAAAGGGAAAACACTTTCTAGTTTGTCTGCAGGGAAAGGAATGAGTGAGATCAGGGCCCTAAAGAGGGACAGAAAGTCCATATCTTCATGGCCACAGTGAGGTAACAGTGAGGGCGTCCACATGTATTTGTGCTGTGGTTACAATTTACAGTGCGCATTTCCCCTTTAATATCTCTCTGAAACACACCATCGAAGTGAGATGGTTTCCAACATTTACTGGAACTCTTCTCATGTGCAGCTAAAGAGGACAGCCGGCTTCATGGAATGTTTTCTATCGATCACAGGAAGTCTGCTTCTCTTCGGACCAGACTCTGAGCCGATTAAAATCATGGAAGAACGATTCTGTGTGTGCAATTTGGCAAATGAATGATCCGAAACCATGCCAAGCACCAAGCATGGCCGAGATGCAGCGCTGCAGCATTCAAAGGGAAGCCATCCTCTCTTGTTATAGGACTCTCTGATTAAGTTATTGTAAATGTCCAAGTTTTAAGTTGTAGCTTAAAACCTTCACAGATATCATCAATGTCTTCATTATAGGTTTGTATAATGAAGATGACAGATGCATTAAGTTTAGTCAAGCAGCATGACTGTACAGTATAGTGGAAGATAAGCAATGTTCTGAGCAGGTTCATGTGAAGAAAGTTTCAATGTGCTGGTTCTTCTGTTCTACACAGATAGTACAGAGATACTACATGTTATATAATATCTCTGATGAAGTAAATCATATCACTGAATAACAGGATAAATCACAGGGATCATCTGATGGCTTTGGCTGGACAGGATGGAGAGATGAAGAAATCAAGAAAGTGTCTTCAGTGAGTGTTTCCAGAGGGAAATCTGCTGCTTCATTATGCTGAGACTGAACATGTCACAGAGAACAACAGAAGAAACCTTGACTCATAAATATGGAAACTCAACAATAATACTGGGTTCAAATCCTTTCCAGTAACCTAAAAATGAAGAACGTCACAGCCGAAGCGCTCTGGCTGGACGGTGTATCTGTCAGTGTGTGGCATACTACTGTAGTGATGGTTGGTGGAGTTTATGCTGTTTATAGGATGACCGACAGAATTACTATCACGCCATGTCTCTTCAGCGTCCTGCCGGGTGGACCACAGGTTTGGGGATTTACAGGACAGGTCCAGGTGATCTCAGCGTCCTCCTGGGAGCGGGCCCATGGACAGAGACTCCTCCTCGTCAATCGTGTCCAGCTCCTCAGTGCGCACAGCGTGAGTGATGAGCTGAAGCTCCTCTGACAGTGTCTCACTGCGGTATGCCACGCGGATATCGGGGACGTTGGTACGACGGATGTCGTTGCTCACGGGACCCTCCTTAGAATAACTGGGGCCCAGCCAGTAGCTTTTGGCCTGGAATCAGGAGAAGCTACATGAGTGGGAGGTTCAGATACAAGCAAGACACAGAAGGAAACACATGATCTGACTGACACCTATTGGACATGTTTGTCATACCATTTTAGATTCAAAATGTCCCTTTATTACGAATGGGTTTGAGGGACACAACAGAGAATAATCAATACATTTTAGTTCAAAGCAACACCACCTTAAACTCTGACCTCAATAATAAACATATATTATAATAATAACATATATAACATAATAAACAACTAAATGTACATATTTCTGACGACAAAAACTGAACATTATGAACTTCATGAGAGTAGCGTTGCATTCGATTGTTTACCTAATAAAGAGGCCACTGAGCACATGCCACTTAAACAAATACATAAAATGAGAAGAGCGGGTTTAAACTAGTTTACCTTGTGTGAAAAGCCACTCATGAGGACACTGTTTCTCGACAGCTCACACATGTCACAGGAACTTAGTTTCCACACCTGAGTAGCAATGCTGTACTCCTCCATCAGAGGCTCCTGGGCGCAGACAAACACACACCCACGCACCGTCACACGCACCGTCGCACGCACCGTCGCACGCACCGTCGCACGCACGCACGCACGCACGCACGCACGCACGCACGCACGCACGCACGCACGCACGCACGCACACACAAACGTCATGTCAGCTTCGTCTTATCTTTTTATAGTTTGTACCTTAAATAAAGGTCGTGTGTAGATTAACTCAAACTTCCTTCGTACTGACCTTGGTAAAGTGGAACTGAAGAGGATCATCCGTGGACAGAGAGACCATGAGGCCTCTGGAGAGGTACTCTGGCAGCGGGTTGCGATGGTAGCTGAGGAACAGGCTGTTGTTACTCAATGGTGACATGGCGATGCCAATTTGAGCCAGGTAGTAAAGATACTGCAGCACTGGGGCCTGATGGACAAGCAGAGAGACAGCATGAGACACAAACCACTGCATATAGCTTTGTCTCAGACGTCTTAACACCATGAGCAGCCTCATTTTGCACTGCCCTGCTGCATGAAGACTATGTCACTAGTTACATGGATGCAGCGGCAGGGACACAGCAATATAACAGAGGACATAAACTGTGGCGTTATTTTTCACCTTGGTGTACTTTTGTATTGTTTGGATGTTTTTAACAGTTTTCTTATGGAATATAGTTTTATGCTGTTTTATCTATGATGTTTTTTTTTGTCATTTGTTTCCTTTTTGGTAATCGTACTGATTAGGATGGAGCGGGTCATATGTTGGACACTGCTTTGTCACAGCGTTCGTGTTTTTAAGGATGAATAAATTGAATCTTGAACCTTTCGGAATGCCATCAGTGAGGGCCAAGGGGGCTCCATTCATTCATATCTCCTTTTATGCTTCCTAAAATTCAATGCAGTCCAATTAACTGCTCTGACACGGACTAAAAAATAAATACATGTCCAAAAGTAGTATTTAGAATTCAGGTGTTCTTGTGTTCACCCTTTGTACGATGTACAATTAATGCACTAAACAGTCTTTTTTTTTTTTTTTTATTCAAACCTGGTAAAACCAAACATTTCCATGGCAGCCTTTTGCAAACAATCCAGTCTGCTCTGTTCTTACCTTTCTGAGCAGCAGCCCGTGAGAGATGTTCTCTGATAACATGAAACCCGACACCAGGTGGTGGATCGGCCCCGCCTCCCCACAGTGAGGTCGCAGCACAAACGTGTGGAAGCCTCGCCGCCTGAGTCAGAAGAATGTATTTACAAAAGCAACCTCGTGCATTTTGTGTTTTATGCCAATGATTGTGCTTAAATGAATGGATGTGAGGCCTAATACAGGGTGAAAGATTCTCAATGTGTCAAGCTGGCCAATACCTTCGCAGGTGGTTGAGCACAGTCATGTTGGCATAGGTGTAGTAGAGGTAGTAGGAGTAGGGTGGGTTGTCTTCTTCTGTCCAGCTGGCTGGCAGCGGACTGTCAAGATTGAAAATGTGGTGCTCCGGTTTAGACTCATCGTCCACGCTGTCGAAGCCCACCACCTAGCACCAAAAACAAACAACAAGCACTCAATCAATCAATCAATCATCAGGACAGCTTGGATTTCTTAGTGATGTGATGTGATCCTCACATGGTCCAGGAAGAGGTGCAGCTCAGGATGACTGCGGGGGTTGATCGTGACTTCAAACAGAGGCATGAAGATATTCTCCAACATCTCCTGGAAATTAGCCAGCTGCTTCTTTGTGTGGTACACATCGCTGGAGAGGTGGTGATTGAACAACGACATTTGTTGAGACCACAGACATGTAACATCATGGAATCTTGATGGAAATGTAAGTTGGGCGAGTACTCACAACAGACGGGGCACCTGGACAAGCCAGCGCACATTATCAGAGTACACTCGATGTTTCACGGCCCACTGAGCCAGTTTATCCCATTCGTCTCGGGAGCGACCGTAGATGGACAGACGTAGCTCAGAGTTCTGGTACTTACTCTCCTCCAAGTCAAACATCACCTCCTGGACACATAGTGACAGGAGACATCGATGCATCAGCGTATGCGTTGATAAACTGTTTGGATGATGCTTTACATATGATGTGATTTCACACCTTGATTATATGTGCAAAGTATTTTCCCTCAATGTGGTTGTCAGTCTTGATGAAGATCTCTCTGAGGATGGATTCTCCAATCGGGTTGTATTTGGCGTTGAACTTGTCGAACCGATGGAATGTGTTACGGTCCTGATAAGTGAACACCACCAGTCAAACCTCAGTTATATCCAAACCAAACCAACCGGTATCCCTTTGCACATAATCTCTCAAAACACTCACCGCATGCATGTCGAGAGTGTCTACGCTCAGGTCAAAGGCCGTCAGGTTCATGCTCTCAAACACCTCCTTGAGAGTCTGACCACGGCCTTGCTCTATGTGAACGATCTCCTCGGGGTATTTCTTCATGGCTCGCTTGATGAATCGCAGCAGGTGCTTCTGATTCATGCAGGAGGATGCATGTATGTGCGTGTCCACCTGGAGATAGGACGGAGGAGAATATGTGAGAGTTCAGTCCTGGGTGTATTTCACAATGTCTTGTTAAACATTGACGTCACATGTCGGCTCTTGCCTTTCGAATGTTATAGAAGTCTCTGTGTGGAACTTTCTTTTGAGCCGCCAGCTCCTTCATCTCATTCAGGAGGATGTGCATCTGGAACTTAGAGCTTAGGTACTGTAGGCGGCGGTAGCAGAAAGACTTCCTGTAAACAACATCAAGGGGAAACAGACATATTTCATGTAAAATAATAAAAACACATAACTACAACACAATGACATGTGTTGAATGATTGTATCAAAGAAACACTCACACCGGCCCGTTGATAATGAGAGCCATCATAACATTCATGTCGGCGATATACTCCTTCAGGTCAGGATAGGGCAGGTCCACTTCTACACTTCTGAAAAGGACAAAAGCATCAAAGTTATGCAAACAGACTCAACCTTTTTTTTCCTTAACATGTCGACCTACATGTAGAGACACATACTTGTCCATGTTAGTTTTCTTGGTGTAGACGTGGACGACTCCATCCACCATCTTGCAACCATATCCTGTATCTGCTGGCATATTCTTGGGATCCTGATTGTCATAGGGGTGTGTCTCTGAAACAGGTGGGTGGACAGGTGCATCTGGGAAAACAGGAAATTGATGGTGATTAAATTGTATCATCCATGCTACAAAAAATAATCCTAAAATGTTAAACAACTGCTCATGTGAAAGAGACAAAGTGTAGGAGTTTTTATTACACAGTGGACCCGGGTGGCTACTGTGTTTTTATTTGATCTCGATTTGAGCTTATAAAAGCCGTTTCTCATAGACTTTGTTGTTGAGTGGTTTTGCCCACTGGTTGGCATTTCCTTGCTGTCTCAATATTATATAGCCATTTATGATTTTCTAAATGCCTGAAAGGCTGTTAAGCTCCTTCCAGCTTGATCACACCCATTAGCTTAATCGTGTTACCTTGGCGCAAATTATATCACAAGATAAGCTTGCAGAGCTGAATCATCTTGCTAACAGGGATGGAAATCACAGAGTATCTCATGTTACGTTACTATCACAATCATGACGGCAGCTTGTCCCTGTCCACGTCTGATAAGTCAGACAAGGTGGGGAATCTGGTTACAACACCTGCATGTTTAAATATAAATATCAACATTTGGCACCAATGTATCGATAAGAGGAAGTAATGTAATATATTCCCATATCGATATTTCATCCCACCTCTGCTAGCTGTTGTGGTAACGATTGGAAACCGTGGACAGCAGAACGACTAGAATCTGATGGAAGGTTGCCTGATTGTTTGGTTCTTATGGAGAAAATGGTGAATTTATAAATGCAGGTAATTATTATTTCAACAATCGATAATCTGCTTATTATTTTCTCTATTAATCGATTAAGGTCAGTAAAACGTCAAAGAATAATGAAAGCTGCCCATCACAATTCCCATGTACCGAAGTTGACATATTTATATTAGCTGTTTTGTCTGACCAGCGGTATAAAAAGAAAAATATTTGGTTTCCTATCACACAAGACACAAAGCAGAAAATACTCCCATTTGAGAAACTGGAACAGAGAAATTTTGGCATTTTTGGTTGAAAAATGGCTAAAATGATTATTCAGTTAATAAATGTCAATTAATTTTTTTCTTTTTCCACCGACACTTCTTTGCGTGAAGCTTCTTCAGGTATGCCCCGAACAAGTCAGACTAAAGGGTGAAACAATGCTGCTGCATAGTTTCAAAGTACGTATCTTGGCCATTGGATCAGTACAATAGTAAAGAATGTGTTTCCCTCACTGTGTGCTTATGTCCTTTTGGATGTACACTTTCTAATTGCTATTTCTTCCCCACTGTAACAGAACATCTGTTTGGTGTGTTCATGCCATACCAGCATCTACTGGGGTCTCTGGTATATCCTCATAGACTCTCATATCCAGAGACTTCACCCCGAGCTCCTGCAGGGCGTGAGCTGTGGTCTTACAAAAATTCTGCATAGATCGATTTATGTACTTCTCCCGGATGAATAATGCCTTCACCACACACTTTGCAGCATCTACCAGGTCAGTGAAGGGCACCTGGGAAGATATCAATAGACAGTATTTTAACTCACTGGAGTGTAAGTATGAATTACTGCTGAGAACATTAAAATTCATTGGAAAAAAAAGCTCCTCACCCCGCACTTCTCCTCTCCAGATATCGAGACCCGCTGGTACTCCTTCTCCATTGGCATTTGCCGCTCCTTAAAGCCATCATCAACAGTGTCCACACTCTTATCCTTCATTAACCTTAAAGGATACAAACAGAGAAAATGAGAGTTTAAAACAAGAGGAATGGAGACAGAGGCAGGATGGATGAGGACGCAGAAAGATGGAAAACGAAAGCAGGAAAGTAAATGAAGGTGAAGACAATCCAGATGTTTCTGGTTTTATAAAACTGGACTGGTAGCATCAGAAATTAGTGCAGTTTATTGTTTCAAACAACGGGTTTGGACAGTAATCAGATTCTAACACACAACATTTCATACACAAGGTGGTTCTTACACCCGTGATTTTTCATTTACAGACATGTTTAGACCCTTAATCAGTATTTCATAGGAACATTATAAGCTGTGATTACATCCTAAGGACCCCACAGATGTTTTTGCACTGTCAAATACAGTGAACTGTGGAAACTTGTATAGGAAAGCGTGTAGCTCTGAAAATAATTGGGCTACAGTTGACCGAATTTGTCACGACTCCTCTACGTGGCGGAAACATCCCAGGAATGACTTAAGGTGGATGCATTCAAACTCACTTTGAAATGTCACTACAAAGGGTTTGGCAACATATGTAGATGAGGTGTTTGTGTGTATTAGGTTTGTTGCACTTGGAGCCATCCCTAAAAATATCCACTCTGCCGTGGGGTACTGAGGCTCAACACAACAAAAAGTGACTAAGCATGAACACTTTTCAAACCAAGTGTACACACAGGGTAACAGCTAGTAAGATGTCAATGTCTCTGTGTAATAAACTTCAGTAGTTAACATACAGAGCTGCCCAGTGACCAGAACTGTAAGAATTTCTTGGGGTCCAAGTTTCATTACCAGAAAACAATGAAATTCATACCTCATGTGAGGAGAGAAGTCATATCAAGATCAGTAGAATATGTAAATACATTCGCTTTAGACTTTCACACTTTTTACAGAAAGTGAACGACCCATTTGTACATTGTACATCTACCAAGTCACCAGCAGGGGGAAGATGTGGTCCATCTCCACGTGCTGATAATCTCTGCCAACAGTTCTGGAAAGAAGTACTTACACTCCAGAGTTCCTAAATAAGGCAGACTAGATATTGATAGGTACATAGTATTGATTAATTCTCCAATACTCAGGTAAGTAGAAGAGAACAAGCAAGCAAAACAGAGATGAACTGTGAGAAAATAAACAACGAAAGGGAAGATCACCACACAAAACAAACATACTGGAGTAGATCTCACTCACTCGAGGTCTGCAGCACTGTCGATTTTCATGAAGTCCTGTTTGGCGCGGAGCAAGATCTCTGGCTCAAGCCTTGGGGTGATTTGCAGCGGCGCAGGATAAGTGTGGGCAAGGCAGGGGTGGCAAATGGGCACCAGAGGTAGTGAGAAGAAATGAAGCATACAAAGGGAGACACCCAATATATGTACAGGCACACGCACCAACACACACTCAAGCAATCTCCCTCTCCCACACACACATATACATAACTATACAAACAAAGCATATTAGGTATTAAGTGATCAAGGAGATGACACAAACAGAGATATAATCAGTTAGTAGTAATACACCCTGATTGGTACACAGGGGTTTGCAGGGGTTGTGTCAAATCCCCCCCCCCCCCCCCAAAAGATCGGCTTAGTGGTGCAGATAGTGTCAACCCTGGACTCCAACAGAGAACGTCCTCATAAAAGTTTATGTAGAAGAAGACTGAACACCAGGACAGGTGCCAATCAGACAGCTGATTGCTGGGGTTAGTTAGCCCACAAACTGGCATGTTGGAAGCTGATAAGCACGTGTGCGTGGGGGAAAGCGAGACTGTGTAAAAACGGTGGGGGCAGGGGACACCTACATCTGTCTGAGGTGATGTAAAGAGTTTATTTCACTGGCTTTGTGTGTGCGCTGTGTTTGCGTTTCCTCACTTAATGTCCTGGCTGATTTGCCTCTCGAGGCGGTGCCGTCGCTCCTCCAGCTGTTCGATGGGGCTGTCCTCCGGGAACTCATAAGGAGCGCTTCGCATCTCGCTCTCTGCCATGCTGCGTGTGAACAGCTCCTGGTGCGAGCACAAGTTATTCCATTTATGGTGTCGTAAAACAGGCAAACAGGTCGATTTCCGTGCACTTATCAAGAGGCTCACACAAAACCACCTGTTACATTTACTTTCAAATGAAGTGAATTCAAGTGCTGTTGTTCAAAAAAAGGAAACTTTGATGAAGTAGTTTCTAATGTTATGCAAACATTAAGGCCTTACTTTTCCTTTCCTGATTTCATAGCCAGATTTTCAAACGTGCAAACATGTATTTTCATAGCTGGAAAATTCCACAGTCAAACAAAATGCCAGTAACAGCTGATTAAAATATATGGATGGTTGAAACCGGTGCAAGGGTGCTACTTCAAGATTCAATTATTGTTATTATTCTCAATTATGCTAGAGTGTAAATGTTTTTGGTCTGGGCTCTCTGACAGTGCAGCAGAAGTAAAAATAAAACTAACAACAAGGGCCTTAAAATGGTGCTTAAAGCACAATAAAGAAGTTGGAATATAAATAATGAAAATAAAAATAATGTGCAGTTAATTGTGCAAGGTGCTATGTGTGTCGAGATGATGTTCATATGTGTATTATTTAGATTAGCTGTACCTAAAACATCTGACGTAATCATGGCTCATAGAGTTTCTGTGAGTTCACAGCGCAGCGACATTATCTGTGCAGCTTTGAATCTTTACCTCAGCAATCTCTTTGTACTTTTCTTCCATGGATGTCCGCAGGTCGATTGGGTAGTGTGAGATAGAAACGGGCGTCCCTGGAAGGGATCTCTGGGGCTTGAGGGGCTTGGGGCCGGACGCACCGCACAGGTCTGTAGGCAGACACAGACAGAGTTACAGTATGTGACAGAAACACATGGTGGCACTGTGACTTCAAAATCATAAATCATTCATTACAGAGCGGTTTTCTCTCTGGTCCTGAGCCCAGTAAATGCAGAGGAGATGGATTATAATCAAAAAGCAACAAACTGCAAAAACCGAGCCCTTTGAACGCAATCATGCCAACATCTAAAAACAGCCATAAAAAGGCAAAATATTGAAAAGCTAGAAAGCAGAGAAGTTAAACATTTTAAAATGTCTGCATTTAAAGAAGGAGCCAGCTCCAAAATCCTCTAAACTAGTTTTAACTCTTTTAAAAACACTATCTGTTGTGTGTGCATATACATAGAAATGTCTGGCCTGTAGTTTACAACGTAAATGTTTACTATTAAAACAGCCCTGACAGTAAACATGAGAACTCTCTCCAAACATATCAACACACATATAAGAAGTTGTGCTGCATGTAACATCATGTGCAACGCATTGCAGAGATCACAGGGATTCGGATACAAGAGGACCATCTGGGCGCTTTGCAGGCTCACAGCTAATTCAATAGACATGATGTCAATCTTTCTCCAATTATTCTTCATTTCACAGTCTGCTGACAGCAGAGACAGATAAACACGTAAAAACAGGCAAAGCTACCCAGACAAAAATAGAAAACAATTAATGTTTGGTTGACCAAAGATTGCAATGTGTGGTGGGTTGACTGTGCAGAACTATGATTTCTGCGACCACAAATTTGCCTCAGACTGTTTACACTGCAGCTTAACCTCATGTGATCCTTAAAACTAAGACAAGTGCACAATCATTCTGTTAAAAACTATGTGTTGTGGACAAACAGCGAATATAAATAACTGCTCTTAACACTGCATTCATGTAAAACTACAAAGTCAGTCAACTAAAAGTTCACATAACACAAACACAGGCTAACCAGAGAAAAACAGTGCTCTCAAGACTGAGAAATCCTGAGCGAGAACTTCCTTTGTTTTCCTCTGGCTACAGGAGAAATTTGTCCGTTTTTCTTGTATTTACACATCAAAAACAAAGACGTCACTTGCAAATACTCAACAGTCATTCATATGTTAAACAAATGCACATAATCATGATTACCTATGAAGCTCTGGTGACAATAGCTGTGGCTGCAATCTGTGGCAGAGCAAGAAAACCCTTGTAGGACTGTATGTCTGAGAACAGAAGCCGGCTTAAGGAAAGACAGCTGTACCAGCAGATACTGTCACTTCAACCACACATGTGCATGCATACACTTGAGAAAGAATTGCCCTGACTCACATGCACACACTGTGTCGTGTGCACACACCTGAGAATGACACAGAGGGGCCTTCCCCTCTTCAGACCTGCTGGAAACAGATGATGCCGGCTCCACTCCAGACTAAACCACACAACACAACAGACCAAAAGACTACATACCTCTGTCTGAGGTACACTGAGGAAGATCACACTGCTGATTCTTGTGTGCTTTCTTAAGACAGCCATGCAGTTGAAGAGTACCATAATCTGAAGAGTACCATAGTTACAGTAATCACTCACTCATAATCAGTCTATGGCTTTTGGGAGTGGAGTGTTCACTCTCCTCTGTAATTGTTGCCCTTATTGGTGCTGTGTCTGGCCTGTGACAATTAGTCTCTGCCATCTGCTGTCTGCCTCCAAGGCGGTGGAGTTAGGAATGAACAGAGGGTAACTCTCCCTAGCATACTAAGACTGGCATGACACCGTAAAGCATTTCAACAGGGCTCACATGAGTTTTAAAGGATCTGTGTTATAGCTGTGCCGCAATCTGCTGACAAGGACATACCCAAGGACATAAGAAAAAAGCTTGAACATGCATGCATATCATTATTGCCTGACCAATACTGGACTGTTAAGGTAGAAATCTACATATGACAGTTTTAAACATTTCTTTTTAATTTTAACATTAACTTTAAAGGTTTAAGATCACAATATGTACTGAGCGAACCATTTTATCATTGAAAAATATACTAAAAAGCTTCTCTCTCTGGTGGACAAACCACATATATCATGTCATATCTGTCATGTCATATGTCATGTCATGTCATATCTGCCTGGCCAGTTTATCAGATTATGAGCAGAGCACACACGTGTGTGGCTATAAGGACATGTCCATGTTCACATGGACAAACAGATGACAGACACACACATACAAACACAGTCATCCCCAGTATAGTATCCATATAATCCCCTGGCCTTTTCACCACAGATGACTCTTAATCCAGCACCCCCAACTCTATTTTTCTCAGTGACATCACGGTCGGAGGGAGCAGACTTTCTTCACACATCTATACAAGTAAACAGAACAAAGCTGGGAGAAACTCGCAAAACACAGAGCTAAAAATAAAGCAAAGCAGAAGTATGAAACTTTGCTCAGTGAATTCTCTCATATTCTGCTCTCCACTGTCTCAAAAATCACCTGACAGACATGCAAAGACACCAAAAATACAGCAAGAGCCAAGCGTCAAAACTGCAGCAGAAGCCCTCATGAGTTTCTGATGGGAAACATCAAGAAAGACTTGAGTTTGTCATAAAGGTGTGTATGATTCATGTCATAAATGGAAAAGCCTGTCAACTAGACAGATCAATGAAGATGGCCTGAACAGTGAAAAATAACTAATAAATGTCTGAGCCATGATGTGGTCCAGCCCAAAGCACTTCAGGCTGTAGCCGCTGCTTGTCCGTGAGACAAATATAGTATGTGCGATATTTGTGCTTATTTGTGAAAGAGAGTGTGGCTCAACATGGGACAAAACATCCTCATTTCCTTTTTTTGGCAGCTTTTCTGTGAAGCTTTGACACCAGCACTTTTGTTTGTTTACTCTAAAACCACTGTGCAGATTGCATGAGAACATATTTTGGCTCACAGGCTAGCCAAGAAATCTAGCCTCACCTTGAGCACGCCGCTCACTACTGTGCGAGTATTTTAGAATGAAATGCCCTTCTGTCTTCATGCGGCCATTGTGAGTTAATTTCTGAGCCCAGTAAGTAATATTGACAAAGCTCTCCATCTCAGCTTTCCCTCACATCCCTGGAACCTGACTCTGCACACCACCCACATACACAACCCACCTGTTCTTCTGAACCCGACCTGAGAGACAGTCATCTAGAATCTGTGGAGCTGCCTCTGCTCTGCGAGGATCAATACAATCCTTCCAGCCCGTCTCATCCTCCCTGTCCCTCGAGCCAAAAGTAGCAGCAGACTGGTTTTGGCAGTGCCGTTCTAGCTCATTTTCTGAAGTGGTCAAACAAAACACTGGACAGTATGTCCATGAAAATATTCCATCAGCAAATCAATCTCTATCAATTTGGCAGCTTTTGTTGTCTTTTTCTTCATCATTTTGAGCGTAATAAAACAAAAAGTCCCACAAACATTGTTAGCAAAACTTCCCTAGCCGGCCCACCAGCTGAGCCATGACAAACATTACGATATCTAGAGAATTATCTCCCAGTTTAATTTCCACATGTATTTTTACTGTAACCGATGAGCAAATCTGTCAAGTAAATAGTGTATAGTCACTGATTAAATTACCAAATTACTGCATGACATTGTACTGAAAAAAGACCTTGTTGTTGCACAACTATTCTCAAAGCAATGTCACAGAGACAGTTGTCAGCATCTGGCCTTGCTCTGCCTCCTCTCATCAGGCAAATGCATATTAATACTACCAACAGGGAAATGCCATCATGTTGTAGCGCCGCATTCTTTGCTCCACTATGACGCCACCCAAAAGCAACCAAAAGCAAAAGCAGTTTAAGTCTCAAAGAAATAATGAAAAAAAAAAAAAAATAGACTTTTATTTCAAATCTTCTTACATGTAACCTCACTAAGCCAGCCTGCAAGCCCCTTTTTCATTGTGGTGTGGCAATGCCAAAACAAGCTTTAAAGAGTTTCAATTCAACGTACAATCGAAAATGTTTGGTATTTCTGCCTTATTTGATCGTAGATAGCAGGGAGAGACAGAAAAGGCTGCAGAGAGAGAGAGCGACACGTAGCAAAGGGCCTGGGCTGGATTCAAAGCTAGGCCTCTGCGCTAAGGACTCAGCCTTGATATATGGCATGCGCTCTGCCAGGTGAACAACAGGGCAACCTACATCAAAAAACCTGAACGGTTAAGGATTACTGTTGGCGCCAAACCAAAGTGGCAAGGACCCAACTCTCAGGGGCAGGTGTTGTTATATTTTTCATTTACTGTTTAGTGGGTGTGATTCTTTCCAAAAGTGAACATGATTACAGCTGTAGGGAGACAGTGCATGCTTCTCCTTTCCTTTGTGGTCTACCTTTATAAATGAAACACACCGTGACATAACTTCATGAAATTCATTCAAAGGTGTGTTTAGCACCGTCTGTCTAATTGCACCAAACGGGCCACAATGTCTTCCTTGGGTTGCTCTTACTTGACGGTGTCACACTTGAAATATACATGATGACATTTGCACCTGTAGTAGTATTGGAATCTTTAATTAAAACTGTCATTAATACTAAGTACGTCTTTTTCCCTGCAGCGAGAGGCGGCCAGGTGAAACCACATGACACCGCCGACAATGAAATGTAGGTGTGGGGCTGATCAGGAGCCAAGACAGTAAATTTAAAAAAAGAAAATGTTTTCTGAACTATGTGTGTATGTGTCTATGTGTATGAGAAATGTGTTACAATCTGACATCAAATAATCAAACGGACGTTAGAATTGTGGTCTACTTTTACACATGACAAGACACCATATTTCATATGAGTCAAAAGAAAAACATAATAACTAATTTTAACCCTTAATAGTTCAGTAATACTTGTTAATTCTTACAATTAATTAGTTTGTTCTATATTATTAGGTTTGACAACAGAAATCTGTAGTACAACAATATAATGATCTTGTCATCACAATATGATATTGCTGGAAGTCAATAAACAATAACATTGAAATATTGCCAAGCCCTTCTTATTGTTACACAGCTGACCATATGTTTGTCCATGTATTATTCAGACATAATCAGCTTGTGTGTACTATTATCAAACCATGAGATTAATCATTTAGAAAAATCAATTAAGGCAGCCAATTTCTATTTGTAGTAGCGACGTTAAACTTGAGGGAAAGTGTTCATGGTATAAAAATTGTGTGTGCGCTTGTGTTTTGGTCTAGTGTGACTGTGGTTCCAGTGTTTAGATACACTTGTTTTTCTTTGCAGATTTCACTTTATTCCCTGAGAGGGAGAGCAATGACACAAGCTTCACATGTTCCTTAGCAACCACAGATGAGAATAAACCTCGACTCTGGGTGCTCGTCTCGAAAATATATTATCAGTCCTCAGCAGGCGGGGTGCAAGGGGACAAACAGGGGTGATGAAACATGGCAGCCAAAAACTACTGCCTGCAAATTCACTTTGTAAACA
This sequence comes from Chaetodon trifascialis, assembly GCF_039877785.1. Lineage (NCBI taxonomy): Eukaryota > Metazoa > Chordata > Actinopteri > Chaetodontiformes > Chaetodontidae > Chaetodon > Chaetodon trifascialis. Next base: position 15,760,809 of record NC_092058.1, on the reverse strand, counting down.
GTTGGGGCGTAATTTCCTTTCAAAAATAACTTAATGAAGGCTTACCGGAGAGACAGAAATACATTTAAGGCATTCGGAAAAAACAAGATTGTTGTCAGCACTGTGGTAAGAGACCATTTACCTCTAGTGTTACTCTACGGCTTTGCGTAACATAAACAGCCTTTAAGAGGGGACGGATAAGTCACTGCCATCACACACACCAGCACATAAAACAGATGTCAGCTGTTCTCACAAAAACGCTATTCTAAACATCAGGAAGGTCAACGTGTTCAGGTGGACTTTTTAAAACTGAGAGCAGCTCTGCCTGAGGGGCACAGTGTCACTGGAGATGCAATTCTGAATAACAGATTTATTTTCCTCCACTGTCTTTCTGGTTTACTTGTAGAACATGTGCCATATAACGTATACGCTTTGTTTTGGTCAGCACACTCACAAGAATCTCAGTGATTAATCCACTGGGCAATGTCACTGCATCATACAGGAGTGGAGCAGACAGCAGGAGGGACTAGATGCTCCAAAATCCAGTCCACTCACTGCAACAGCCACACTCTGCAAAACACTATGGAGCACATCAAGCTTTCCAAATACCAGCATCATAGCAACAGACCACATGCATGACGTATTATTCTCTTCCATCTGCTTGTGCCTCCTCAAACAGAAATCCCCCTCCTCTATATTTCCTCCCACTGCCTTCTGCATGCTGTCAGCTTATTCCAGTACACAGCACCTGTGTTTACTAGCACCTCAACTGCCACTATCAGCTTGCCTGTGCAGTATTTTTGGAGTCACAAGTACCATGCATCACAAAGAACTGCTGAAACTTCTAGTAACACAGTATTCACATTAACAGGCTCTACAGTATATATGGTGCTGTTCATCATTATGCAGCATAGGTTACAGTACCTCTATCTCCCTGCCTTGTCCTGTTCTCACAGTCTCCGTTACGGTCGCAGTGGCCTTGTCTGAGCTCTTGCGGGATGCTGGGACATGTAACTAGGCCTGGGACGGCCGAGGCACCCTCCCCCGCTGGCACAGAGGGAGGGAGAGAATGACAGCAAACAGAGAGAGGAGAGACACAAGATACGCTCTCCCCTAAACACAAGCTGCTTGCACACTAGGATAACACAATCCACCCTCTTTTTCTCTTTTCTCTGCTTCTCCTGCTCTAACTGTAGCCACCTCCAGTGTGCTGGCGAAGCAGTTTTTTCCCCTCTTTCCTCTGATTCTCTCTCTCTCTCTCTCTCTGCCTCTGTCTCTCAGCTGCTTCCTGGATTACACCGGTTTTCAGTACATGAACCGCACAGCCTTCAAGCTCCCGGATTTAAATACTGGGTTGGAAGATACCACGTGGCAAAATAGGGGAGGGACCGGGGTGAACTACTTCAGGCTCTATTGTGCTGTAAAATGGAGGAGGCCCTGCATCCCTGGCCACTCCCACTGCTCCTCTACCTCCCTCCTCCTATTCATGAATGCGCTGCTCCAGTCGTCTCATGACTGCAAACCTTTAAATTATGTTACGAATACCAGTATTTAAAACCAATTATCAGATGTCTGTGAAAGACACATTTTTTGCACATGGTGTGCAGTCCTTCTTAGTTTGTGTGATAAAATAAAGATTTTAGCTATTTATTGCTGTGACCTAAAGTTTTTTATACCGCCAATATGTGCTGAGTCTGTGTTGATGTTTCTGCTTATTAAAATAAAGACTTTAATAAATAAAGACTATAACTCAACATTCTCTCATGATTTCAATCATTTTAAGTGATTGTCAGATGTTTAAATTCAATGTCTGAAGTGTGATTACTTCTGTTTGTGAGGTCAATATTCATATGACTGAGCACACAGTGGTGTGCGGGTATATGACTGTGTTGACATGCCAGTGAGCTTGTTTACATACTGCACGCCATGTTACTCTCTCCATCGATCACATGATTTCAGGCTATTTCCTTCCTCTCTCACATGACTGCTGTATGGCACAAGGATGGCCTGTTTGAGGGATTTTACGATTTACAAAAAAATCTGCAAGGCCTCTATTTAAGTTCCATTTTATCAAAATCTCAAAGCAGCAAAGATCATCAAGGAATTTTCCAGATGACAGTCAAACAAATATAGGCACACAGGGACACACACACAAACATCAGCATGAAAGACACAAAAGGCAGACACAAACCACACCAGGTGCTGAATTCTGGACAGATCCTCATTTTCCTGCAACACCGTGACACATAAATGACCCAGCTGCAACTAAAGTCAAGCCAATAACATGCAGCACACAAGACTCAGAGGAAGCGACGATGACAATGTTGCTCTACTTGTCTGACTCATGAGTGATAGTTTTTCATCTTTCATGTTACCGTATCCAAACTCAACGCTGTGTGCTGAACCCAGTTTGACGGGCAGAGAACAGTGTGTACCAAGCCTCTCAGCAACTACAAGACAACGCCTTGTCTATTAAATCTGAGAGCACAATCTATGGGCAGAGTAGACGTATGATAGATACCACAACCAACACTTCCACACCACCCACAGCTTTTGAAAAAAAAAAAAAAAAAAAAAAAAAAGTTGACCCAGATAGACAATACTGCCATTGCTATAGCTGTGCAGCGTGCTACATGATGGACGTAAAACGTGGTGGCCAGTGATGTTTCCACATCCTGTCTGCTGTGTTTTAAGTGGGCCGGACTTTTACAGTTCAGCTGAGGTCACCACAACAAGTCAACAAGCTATTTGAAGTCTCTCTTTCTTCAAGAGAGACTTCAAACCTTAAATCAACGATGTCAGCAAACAGAAGAGTCTTTCATAAATACATGGCTCAATGTTTCACAAAGTTAAACATATTTTTACACCTTTCATTAATCTCAAATTTTAACAATATCAGTGGCTGTACCTATGGTGATATCAATTTGATAAATCTTAGAGAATAAAGATAAACTCACAACCTGACGTGAAGAATTTTGAAAGCCTAGAAGCACATCACCCATGACTTTGATAAAGCAGACACACAAATGTGTCCACGTTGCATGAAAACTTGTGGTGATGGCGGTGTATATTTTGGAGAGTGCAAAGCTTAAAAATGTTTGGCAGATCCAGGCACTGTGGAAAAAAGAGAGTAACTAACCTAGAACAGCTTCCTACACGTGTCCAGTTATAGGGTGCGCAGTTTTTCAGACAGCAAGTCAATCAACAGAGGCTGCTGCCGCAACCCAATGACAGCTCCAGGATCTACTGGAAACAGGCTATAACACACATTTCTGAATACATATGATAATAATGATCATTTGATTTTGTCTGTGTAGATTTGTGAAGTTCATTTCAACAGATGAATGCTACCGTCACTTCTACCTGGTAAACGACAGCCACCTGATGTGTTTTATCGTTTTAGTTATGGCACCTGCAGCATATCCCACAGTGCATGTGGGGATTTCTCATGCTTTACATTTCTGTGAACTTGGTGCAAGATTGAGGCAAATCTTTTTCTTTGACTTTCTGTTCAAAGCTCAACCCATTTATGACTACCAATTATATTAGAGGAGGAAACTGCAAACAGACGACATGCAGCCACACATGACTAAATCTAAATTTTTGATTTCTCATATCTATCATGGCTTAACTGGTAGACAAAGTTGCGAAATAAAAAACAAAAATACAAAAATAAGTTTAACGTTCATTTGACGTGCAAACTATCAGATTCACACTGGAACAAAACACATATTATTGAAATTAAAGTTGTCCTGAATCCAATGGTACCAACCATTTTATCTTAGCTCAAGTAGATTTTGAGAGTCAGCCATTTCTGTATCATACATTATTTAGTCGTTGTTTGGGGTTACTCATTTTATCATTTCTGACACTAGTGTCAATAGAGATTTCTGTGATCACTTCTATGATTTTAAGCTACAGCCTCATACTTTCACAATTTGAAAAACTGCTGAATAAATGACTGGATTTTCAATGGAACTGTGCTTAGCTAAGCTAGTACTTTAAAAGCCGTAAAGGGAATTAAAAAATTCCATTGTGGACATTAATTGGTTAAAAACTGACAACGCATCTCCTCTATAGGGTTAATGATGAGTATGTGTTCCATCATTCATTACTCACGAAAATAAAATAAGAGCAGGCTGAGAAGTTCGCTACCAAAAGACAGCTACAGACTGGTGTCAGTTTCAACTCAAACAATGTACATGGCCACTTTTTTTGGCTTAAATCACATTTCTCTCAACAAGTCTGAGGTTTGGTGTCCGTTTCAACCCCAGCTTTTCTGCTATTACCTCTGTTGTGTTCAACACATCTTTTTCCCAAGGGGCTAATCAGCAGCACAGGGGAGAAGCCGTTCACCACTTTTCACTCCCTTTCTCCCAGAGGAAAACAAGGCCTGGCATTATTGTTAAAGCCGTTGTCAAGCAAACCTAATCTCTAACTCAAAACACTCATGGCCTCCCAACACTCAGACTGATGCGATGTTTCTCTCTTTCTGAATCCATCAGGACAGTTCTCAAAACAATAAATCCCCCCTGCAGTCCATCACATGCAAATACACAGCAAAATAACTGCATACTCCCATATATATGTACACACACATATAAGTACACAGCCAGTGCACAGACACACTGTCTGCTCACCAAACCTCTTGCCACCGCTGTCAATGCAGCTCTCACCATATCTGAATATAGCAAAGAGGAGCAGTGTGTCACTTGAAACTGTCAACATGTAGCACACCGTAGTTAGCACTGCTTGGACATCCGGAGGTTAATATCCCATTCCTGAGACTAAGGGTGTATCAGGGATCAAAGCTGGAGGCAATAAAAATAGTGTTGCTTCACTGACGTGGTAGAATGAGGAGGCTTCTGATAACACACGTCCTGTTTCAATGAACTTTGATACAGACTCACATGTACATGCACACGCCTTGCTACTGCTATCTTTACTGCAAGGTACCTTTACTGTGTAGAAACTCATCTTTCCTGCTTTGATTTAAGGTCTTGTTTGTTTGGTTTTAAGGTCAAATCAAAATTTAAGCTAGTTTTTAAGCAAGTTTAGTTCAGTAGAAGATTTGTCATGCACCAACATCACCAAAAAATCATAAACTTCATAAGTAAGCTAAATATTCTCACAAAGGAGAGCATTTTAGTGGTCTGCTACGATGCAGAAATGTGAACACCACAAAAGGAAAGAACTGCTTCTTTGACACTGCATTACTGTGGAGGTGCATGTGTGTGTAGGCCTGTCACGATCATTACGTTATTGATCATCCTATACACGGACATAACCTCGATGATTTTTGCTGACCTTGATACGTCCTGTTGTGTTTACATGCATGTTTGTTTACATAACAATGTCACTAACATAACACCAGAATAAACAGCTGGGTTTTCCCTACCAGTGTTAGACTTGGGCGCAGTGCCCAAGCATATTTTTCACAGCGCTAAGCTTATTCGACAGACAAAAAAATATGACGAGACACATTTAGTTGTCATTCCTGGTTCTGCTGCTTCTGTCCTCTCATCTGCGAACAGTGAAGGACGTGAAGTGAAGATAACGTGTTACTCGAGGCTAATAGGTGTTTTTCCCACAGACTCCAGATTGCAGCCAGAAAGTTAAGTCTCGGTTTCAAAGCCGCTCTCCACAGCTCCACTGTGGGAACATTTTTGGCTTAAAGTCGCATGAGAGAATATTCTTGAGAATTAAAAGTTCACTGCTCTTTGAAAGGGTGCATTTGCATTATTATTCTATTATACTCTCATTATGTCAGTGGCATAAAATGCTCTTAAAATGACAATAATATTGTGTATTGCAAGTATTTCTGGGACAATATTATCGTCCAACAAAAGCAGTTATTGTGACAGGCCTATGTGTGTGCCTGTATTCATAAACAAAGTGAGAATATGAGCGGGGACATCACTTCACTGACTGACTGAGGACAAAGGACAGTGAAGAGCCAGTCAGAGACCAAACATCAGCTGACACTGGTTCATCTGTGATCAAATGAGGTGGATTAAATGAAAATGGATCTTCATTAGGAGCCATGCTGAGAGCAGAAACAGACCAAAGCTTAACTGTACCTCAGCGATGAAATACAACCCATCATAACACATGTGTACAAGCTCTGTCTGCCAGCCTGCAAATCACCCCAGTGAGATATGGTGCATCCAATGGTGTGATGATGAGTCTGGCTGCTCTGTGCATGTGAGTGTGAGTGTGTGTGTGTTTATGTTATGGTGATGATTAAAGTGACAGATACTGTGGCTCTGCTGCTTATCTACTTGCCCCCAGCAACAACAGGCCCACCTGTTGGTGTTGCAGCTTTCGAGGCCTTGGTTACAGGTTCTCCAAAATCCCTTTTCCAGAACTGACACACTTCCCCTGATACATGGGAAGCAACTGAGCTATTCATAGCAGAAGAAAGCCCTGGAATTTTCCACCCAAATACAGAGCAAACTGGTCCTCAGTCATAGACTGCAGAACAGCCAAAGACCCCGGACACTGACAACCAGCCACTTGTTTAAAACTGATGGTCTGACTTTACAAAGCACTTCTTGTGCCAGAGACTCCCTCTAGTGGTGAGATGGAAGCATGCAGCACTCTTAACTGCACTATTAAAATTTAGTGAAGAAAGATAGTTCATAAGAAAATGTTATAAATGTTCACACATTTTTTCACTTTTTACAAAAACAAAGTCCCCACATACACACAGGCCTAGCTGAGTTCAAACAGTTCAACATCATAAAATTGTGCAGCGTCACTGAGATCTGTTTTGTCTCTTAAACAGAAGAAAATAATCCCACTGACACCTTTTTAGCAGGAGAAGTTAATACAATATGCTTCAACACCCACAACCACAACTGTGAGGTTATGGGGCCCTAGGCAGGGACTCCCAGTGTTTGCTTGTCACATATTTTTGTCTGCTGAGGGGCCAGGGGGTGTGGAAGAGGGTGGAGTGAGGCGGGCGGGCGGGCATGGGAGTTGTCAGTTGTGCAGGTTAAAATGCATAGGGTAACAACATGTAGATGTGCTACAGAGACAGTAAAGAATGTAACAAAGCCCCCAAGGGCTCATATGACTTGCCAAGTCATGATTAACAGAATACATGTGAGTTCAAGAGAAAGGCCCACAGAGACATGCCATGAGAGGAACAGAACATCTGATTAATAATGAACCAGATTGAGCCATGGGGAGGAGGGGAGAGCGGTGGAGAGAGTACAGCAACCAGTCAACTGCAGCATGGAGCGGGATGTATTACTGTATACATTATCCAGTACCATACAGAGCACAGACATCCACAGAGGGAAATTCAGGTAATGAGTCAGGGATCACAGTGCTGTGTAAATGCTATTGAGTTGACAACCCAACTTGAAAGAAACAAAGGAAATAAGTGGCAGCAACCTCATCCGACAAGCTCGCCTACTAGAGAGCCTGGAGACAAAAGGTACACCAGGCAATGTCAAATTAAAGGCCAGTAAGTTAGCGAAGATCAAGGTAAGACAGCCTCTGTATCAGATCATATCACAACAGAAAGCAGAGCAGCGCTGGAGAGAGGAATTCCCTCCACCTCTCTGGCAGATACTTAACAGCCTCTATATATCACGTCACATAGCTCGGGCTGCACAGCTAGCACATCACATATTCTGCTTCATGTGATGCAATGAAGGTCCAGTGGGAGAGCAGCCTGCAGGCAGAGACAGATTCCTGCAGATGAGAAAACTGAGTAATCAATGTTTCCACCAGCAAATCAACACCAACACTTACATAAGAGAGCTGCTTCATCTGTGCAGAAGTGCTGAAGATAAGACTTTCTTAAAAAAAAAAAAAAAACCTAAACTTCCAACCGACTTGAAAGGAAAGATGCTGTGAAGCTGAGCTATTTCTGGTGCTGCTTCAAGAAGCAGCACAGGAAATGTTGAAGACTTCAGTTCATGACATGGATAAAAACACCAGCTGTTCAAGCTGCAGCTACATGAGACTGTTCTGCAGCAGCAATTTGGCAGTGAGAAAACTAACAGACTGGGGTGGTCAGATGGAAGTACTATAATGGGTGGCCTACATGCGACTCTTATGACAGACTGGGAGAGCAGAGGGCTCAGCCAAGCGGCTAATTGAGAAGACTTAAATGACTGCATGGATGGAGAGACCTCTAAGTTATTTATTACTGCAGCAAAGACAGGCTTCCTCAGCAAATACAGTACAGTGTGTGTGTCAACATGAGTTACTGCTTGAGACCCGCTGCTGCATCCCTCCAAACATTCAGCATTTGTGCTGCACTATGGCAAACTGAGGAAGGAGTGATCAACATTTAATTGCTTCACAGATAAATTGCTTGTCTAGTTTCTCCCCACAGAGACCAGTTAGCATCAACTACTTCAAAGGTTATCATAGAGCTACAATCATTTGTCCTGTGTCCCATCACACTAAAAACTTAATGAAACACCTACGCATACCTTATGAATTGAGACTACGCTCACACTAATTAATACACCACCATATGCCAGTAAGGCACAGGCCCATGGTGACAAAGGCCAATTAAAATGTGTATGACTAATATCTGATTTATAGAGCACCATTTGAGATTGAACTGCTTTCTCATAACAATTTAGTACCCAACAGTTATAAATTTAATTCAAACAAAGTAGCTAAAACCAAACAATCAAAAAGGAACTGAGGATCCGCATTTCCTAAATTTTGTAACATGAACTTTATCTCAGTCTGTCCAGTTTTGAGTCAGAAATCCAGAGGCCACTACCACAGGCTAAAAACATACTCAATGAGAGTTATCACATCTGTGAGGTTAAAGGAAGAATCCAACTGAAATGTAGAGAAAGGATGAAATGCAGTAATCTCTAGCTGTAGTAACAAAAAATATTTTTCTCCACGTCAGTGCATACTCCCCTAAACAAAAGTAATGACATTTTGGGCAAACAGTTGGGGAGGTTCTCGACGTCTAACCCCTGCCGATAAGGAGAGGCCACAGTCAGTAGACCTATGAACTGCTGCTGCAAGGGATGTCCTCTTCAAGTGTGCATATCTACCACACAACCCACATAACTGTTATGTATGGGGAACACCCTCAAAAGGCGCTCCTGTTGTATACCATGGGGAGCAGTTTCATCAGCATGCACAATATGACAGTAAAAGCAGAGCCTAATCCATATTTTAATGTGTTCGAGTTTGGCTGTGTTATAATGTACCATTGTATTAATGTATTAACTTATCAACTGCAGCGGCAAGTTGCAGCTTTTTTGCATTTTGCACGAAGTGAACGCCCTTTGCAGTTTCACCCATTTTTTAGGCTTGAGGGAATGCAGTGTGCTTTTGGTTAATGGTTAATAAAAAAACAGCAATTATCAGTGAATTAACTCAGCTGCAGCCCCAGTTTAGTTCAAATACTCTTTGTAGTGAATTGCATTACAGTTCCACACAAAGCAGCATGTATGCTGAATGCTAAATATATGAAATCAGCCACAGCTTCAAACAAATGCAACCAATGTCACAACAACAGATTTAGAACATAACTGAGCAGCAAGCTGAATGAGCAGCAGTCCTCATCTCTGGTGAGCACCGTGGATTCTTAAATGCCACTGCACAAGCATCTGTATAATTTCCTGCCTCCACGTCCATGTAACATCTGTGAGTTCACTCACTCTTTCTGCGGGACCCCTTCTCTCCCACACTCACCAGGGCTGGTGGTGCTCTGCAGGCTTCCCCTCTTGCGAAACGGGGATTTAGGTTTAGGCTTCCCTTGTCCATCGTTGGAGGAGGAGGAGGAGGAGGAGGAGGAAGAGGATGACATCTTGCCGACTGTGCTCCTGTTACTACTGGAGCAGAGTGAGTCAGAGCTGTGCAGTGGCCAGCAGAGGGAGAGAGGAGCACTACTTCTAATGCTGGAGCTCTGTCTCACGGTGGGGCAGCGGGGTGGCATGACCCATACTGGGCTGCAGAGTTGGCTCCTCCTCCCAGCCCGCGGAAGGTCAGCAGGCATGCTGCACATCAACGAGCTGAAAGGCAGCCCGAGGCTTCCCCGACTCCTGCTGGGGGCCATCCTCCTTGGTTGCCCTAGCAACCAGGGAATGAGCTTCCTGTAGCCAATGCAGGGAAAAACAGCCGCTGAAGAGGGCATGGCGGATCAAAGCGTGTCGCTAGCTAGCCCGCAAGCCTGGAAACCGACTACAACCCGCCAGCTGAGAGCCAAGGTGAGTGAAGGACAAAAGTTTTTTTTCCGCTCCTCTAAAAATAGCAATTAGATACACCAGATATCATGAGGAACTGTATTCAACTGGGTGGAAAAAAACCCAGAGGATTTAGATAAATGGCAGGTGACAAAATAAGTCAAAGAATAGAGAATGGTCAGAGTGGATAAGCACAGAAACCAGCTTAGTGTGTAAGCTGACTAATGAACTCTCAATCTTCTTTGCTGGAAATTTCTGAGGGGAGACAGACAGCCTGAACACACACAGCACAGGCCCGCCCGACATCAAGTATTATAAATAGTGACAACCAATGCCCAGCAAGGGCCAGTAATGCAACCAGTGACGAGTATGTGCACAAGTTTCGCTTCTGTGAGTTCCTGCAGTTTAGGAGCATTAATTATTATACATTTTAAATAAGTGTAATAATCACACAAGCCAAAACAGCTGAGCCTGAGCAAGAAAAACAAGTAAAGCTGTGGGTTATTTGTTTGTTTGTTTGTTTTAGCAGCAGTTTACTTTATTGACACTTCATGTGATGGACACACTCATCTCTGACCCGCACAGTAACGACAAAGTTAAAGTTGTTGTTCAGCATACATGTACATATTTTAAAGAAAATACACAAACACGATAAATGCATGTTACCTCTAACTTAGCTTTCAAAATGATAAACCTTTCTTGACTTCCCAGGGCAGACACTAAATACACCCAAAATGGTTCATTAAAACTATTTCTGATTCAGGATTTGCAATGTCACATATCAGTGTACATATATTCAAAAACTTACTGAAGATGACTGACACTGACTGTTGACTGACTCTCTGATATTGGCCTTATAGTGCACCTCAGTACTTTGGGATTCTATCACTTACAGTGTAGCCAGAGCTGGAGAGATACAAAAAAGAGTAAAGATCTCCATCTAGTGGTATAAATGTTTTATGCAGTGACAGAAAAACATGTCAGTCCCCTCTGAGTATGGGGATTATTCTTAAAGCAGCAAATAAATTAATACATCATAAATGAAAACACTTTGTAACTGCAGGATTATGCTTACAGCGTTTTCAATTAAACTGGCCTCTGACATTAATGCTTTGACTGAACCTGATCAACTCTGAACAAAATATCAAAAATACAGGTGAAATGTGGATCATACACTTAGAAATTCAAATGTACCAGAGAACAAACCCCCAAACGCTCAAACCTATCAGACTGATCTCTAAAACTGAAACACAATCTACAAGTTATGTTTTGTTAGAATCAGTGTGCAATTTAGCTAAAACAAAGACTAAACTCACAAACCTGTTCAAACAACACAGACCTGCATGTTCAGCAATCACACAACTAAAATTCAACCAGTCTGTTAAATGAGCTGGATAACAACATGCTTCCAAGACAGATTCTGGTGGTGACCAACAAAAGTGGAAGAAGTCAAGGTTTACCTTTGCCAGGCTGAAATAAAAATCTTGTTACAGCCTTTTCTGAAATCTGACCCAGTTTTTGAGTGAGCTGACATTCACCATCTGGTGCAGCAGCAGCAAAGGCTAAAAAACAGAGACCTACTTTTGCCTGAAACAAAAATCTTAAAAACCCCCATGAACAGACATTTTGCTCAAACCAAATCACATTCTCATTCTCTCACCTGGAAACAGGAGAAACAGTCAGCCGGGTAGCTCTTGCTAATCCTTTGGTTGTCTCTTTGCTCTCTGCTGCTTAGTCAAGCTTTCTGTCAACACACCCTCGCTAAAAATGAGACCACTGTGCATATCACTGGCTGCTTTTTTTCACTCCTTCAGAGCAAAGCGTATGGAATTCAGCATTTTGTTTGCAGAGGCCATACACCAAAAAAAACACAAAACACAGAGGGTTCTCTCTTCCCTTTCATGCCAGTAAAATGCCATCAAACCCAACTGAACAAAGCATAATTTTCACCAAGCAGATTCCATACAGCTTGTATCCAAAGGCTGATGTTGCCAACCCTATGCATGAGGAAAGCAGGAAAGCCAGGATTGTTTTAGCATGTTACAACACAGAGCTTTTTTTGTGTGTGTGTGTGTGGGGGGGGGGTATTGATAGGATGTTGTCATGGGACAGTTATGTTGGGATGCCACCATGGGATGCCACCATGGCCATTGTTACAATTACAATTAGTCATTTGGCAGATGCTTTTATCCAAAGCGACCTACATATGAATTCACACACTAATGGCACAGCATCAGGAGCAGTTTTGGGGTTCAATATCTTGCCCAAGGATACCTCAGCTTGTGAACTGCCTGGCCAGGGATCGAACCACAGAGCTCCAGATAGGTGGACAACTGCTCTACCTCCAGAGCCACAGCCCCCCCTGTTTGTTACCCAGAGTAGTCTCCGAAATGACACATGTAGCATTGATGTTAAAATATCTGTACTTACAAACATAGTAATATTTACTTTAAATAAATTGTTTTTTTTTTCTTATCCAAGGAAAGTGTGTCATATGTTGTAGCCTACAGATTAACAGGATGTAGCTTTAAAAGCTAAATATAACTAAAACAACAAAGTTCTTAATGAATGCTTCTGACTTACTGACATGAAAGAACTGTAGAGCTGCTGGAGGTAAACAGCTGGCTTAAAACGTTTTAAACGTCCCATATGTGAAACTTGGTTTGATGTAACCTCGTAAGCACTTGTCCTGAATGGCTCGTGACAGATGTTTGCGCTGCTTGCACACTTACCACCTGACATTGTTGAGGACCCACGAGGAGTTGAGGGAACGTTAGACTGTAGCACGAGACAGGAAATTCCCTGCAGCAAACACACAGCAACATAGCACGCGACGTTAAAATGACAGTGGTTAGCTAAGCTAGCTAGCTGATAAGCTAACAGACAGCGACACCTGGACAGCTGCGTTATCTAATAAAAGTTTGCTCAAGTGAAAGCTTCACATATGTAACATTAAAACGTGCTTTTCGCTTCCTCACTGACTAATTAACTTTTCACCACGAAGTCAACTAACGTCAGTCACCTCTAACACCGAGCTGTAATTTCAGGTGAGCAGTCAGTGAAAGGGTTAAACTCGTCCATAACTTCGAACGTTACACCTAAACTGACAGGATAACAAAATGTTAATTCAAACAAGCGAATAGTTATTTACCTGAGGTTTTCTTCACCTTTCTTTGACCAGGTCTGTTTTTGTTCTGACGTGAATGCAGTTTCCTCAAAAGAAGGACGAAGTTTTAGTTTTAAAGGAGCCGCTCGCTTTGACCGTGAAGTGGTTGAAATGTCGCCTGACACAGAAGACAAACACAGACAGGTTTCCTCAGGCTTACTGTCCAGGAAGCTCATTGCTCATTCAGCTTGTTGGAAGTGAGAAGCAGCAAAGTGACACAGATAACTGTCACTTTAAACCACAAGCTGAGCTGAATATGGAGACATTAAACTACAGTTTGGCTCACTGTGTGTTACCATGTATTAAACCAGTAGTGGAAAGTAACTACCCCTGCTAGAGTACATTTACTCAAGTACCGCAGCCTACTTTATTTTGAGGAAACCTACTTGTACTTTACTTGAGTGTTTCCATTTTTTGCTACTTTACGCCTTTACTCCACTACAATGAAAAGGCAAAGAGTGTACTTTTTATTGCACTATATTTATTTGATAACTTCTGTTACGATGCAGACAAATACAAAATCTAATCAGCAAATAAATTGTGATGCATTATTAAGGATAAAGACTCTATTGGTCCCTCGGTGAAAGTTAACTTCCAAACAGAATATAAAGTTGTTAAAGTTAGCTCAGCTCCATCTTTATCAGCTGCAACATCAGTATTTATCCAGTAATATAATACATCTTATTGTCACATGATCCATTCTGCATAATGCGTAACTTCACTTTAGGTAATTTATATGCTTTTCAATACTTTTGTTCTTTTACTTGAGTACTGACACTGATATTGACTACTTTTACCTTAGTAAAAGGATTCACTGCTTCTTTACTGGATTTAAAGTAAAAGTACTTATAATGCAGAAAGAATGGTTCTATCAGTGTTACAGCAAATTGTCATCTAATAATGGGTTAATATTACTGATTGAACATGTAAGCAGAATCTTAATGTTGCTCCTCAAGGTAGAGCTAATTTTGGCTGTTTTATGTGCTCTTTCTTAGTTTACTTTACTGCATAACAATGAATTGTATTTAATATGCTTAATAAATGTTTTTAAATTCTAAACTGCAATAAATGTAGTGCCAGATAAAAGCAGTGGATGGAAAATTACAGTAGTTTCCTCTAAAATATAGTAGAAGTAGATATAGAAGTAGAAGTAGAAAGTATCAGGAAATGAAATTACTCTAGTAGAGCTAAAGTATCTCACATAGTATAGTTTGTCTGTTCAATTCAACAACCAACAGGCTGTTTGCCAAAGCAAAGGGCAAGGCTGCAAGACACTTATAGTAAAGATGGGAACACATACCTCAGCAGAACAGCATGTGCTGACACAGAGCTTTCAAGACTGAAGTCCAACATTTCATTTAGTCATGCATGTCGCTTGTGAATACATAACCTTTGATCTTTATTGAAATCAACAGATAAGATAAGATGTATAATGATAACTTAGTAGATCCTGTTATAATATGATCATGTTACGATGTTGACATATGTTGTTATTTACAATCTCAATTTTGTCTAATATTACAGGTTTTGTGAAGCTGCTTAGCATGTAACAAGCCCATGCTAACATCATTACTAGTAAACTAATGCGTGGTATGTCAGGAACACTGCATTAATATACTCAAAGATTACTATATTGAAAATCACATTATTGAAGTATCAGTGGCTGCATTTGCCTTATTGTCTTAAAAATGTTTAAACAATTTTGCCTGTTTATATTTGTATGTTCACGTGTCTGACAGTTTTATTCCTCTCTCAATTTTACATCATCCAGCAGATCTTATTTCCTCTTCTGCCCTCTCACTTCTCCTTCCTTGGCTGCTTGTTGTCCCTCTTATAAATGGTATCTCATTTTGTGAAATGTTGACAATGTGCCTGGAAAGTTGTTGCAAACAAACAAATGATACTGCTGTTTTCTTGCTCTTCTTGTCTGTGTTTCTGCCACAGAATCCGGCTGCAGTCCTCTTGTCCATCTGCTCTCACTTCCGCTTGATCACCATGGGCAGGAAACATGATCTGAAGCACTGACATCCATCTGGAGTCAACTTTTTGGGTTTGTTCGGCTATAATATGGCCCTTGCACGTCAGGTTCAATAACAATTACTACTAAACTAAAGATTTTGAGACAACAGCTGGGCCCTCCACGTTTAGTGGCAGCAGAATACATTGAGGACTGCTGTTCACAATCTCCCAAAAATGCTCATTTGAAACCAGATCTTGTCTGCTGCTGTATCCCCCATATGGCTAACAGCATTACACAGTATAACCATATGTCCTCTTGATAGTGGCACAAAACCTTACCCTGACATATCTTATGTCGTGTATGTTGATTCAAGATTTTTGTATTAAAAATGTGCCAAATGACTATGCATAGTGTGAAAGATGTGAAAATAATGACATGACCCATGAAGAATTTGAGCATGTTTTTTTTGTATGAAAGGTGCTACACAAATCTTTCAGTTCATTGTTTTGGTTTTCTGAACCTGAACTTTGCTGTTCTGGTTCAGTCTCTCCTCGATCATCTGTGTTACTTCCAGATGCAGCAGCAGCTGTTTTGAAAACCTTTGATAAACACACTCTGCAACACCAAACAGCAGACACACAAAGTTAGCAAATAGCAGGTGAACATAGTGAAGCATCTAATGTGTCCCTCAGGAATTAGTGGAGACCAAACCAGAGCTAAAAGGAGAGTGAATATGGGACTTACATTCATCAGGTGGCAACAAACACAACTCCAAATGAATACTAATGTTATGTATACTCACACTTTGCAACTTCTGTTGTTCTTACAGTCGTGTTTTTTTCTTTCAGTTTTCAGTTACACATACTGTACATGAGACGCATGTTTTCAACAGTAGTTTAGGCTTTTGCTTTGCATTTGCATTCCCAAGCTATCAGGTTAAATTGATTTTAATATAAAGAATTGTGTGCCATCAGCTTCAGTACTTCTTTTTTATAGCAGTGATCAACAAAAATTATCCACACAAACATTTCACACAGTATGAAATAATAGATTTTGAATCTAGATTATCAGAAGACGCAATCTGTATCAGAATATAATACTGAAGTTTACATTTGAAAACATTAAGGTAAAGCAATCCAAGATCACAGAGAAATAATCAAAGCTTGCTCTGAACAGCAGCAGAGCCAGAGAGTTATTTACAGTCGGAGATGCTCACACAAGCAATCCCAAGATTATGAAAAAAAAAAAAAATGTCAGCTCTGGTTTAGTCTGGAGAATTTATTTTAGGAGTCACAGATAAGGGTGTCTTGTTGGATTCCCAATAGAGCAAGCTCCTCCTCCCGCCCACTACAGCTCTGAGAAATGTCACTAGGTAATAATTGCCATGGGGATGGCAGAGCCTGGCGAAGCCGGGGGCGGTTTGACTGAGGTCCATGTTGAGGTGTGAGGCCTGTCGCACACTCGCATCTTCCAAGTGAAACACAGCATGGAACAGCAGCAAGATGCATTTGTTTATATTGAGTATTTCTACTATTTTTTTTCTTTACATTTACACCTATCTATCGATCTATCTGCCTATCTATTGACAGTTATATTTTCTTTGTGATGAAGGTCATACCACTGGCTTTGGCTTTGAAGTTGAAATGTTACCTTAAGGTCAAAGTGTTTGAACTTTATCCTCCCCCCACCCCACCCCTTGCAATGGATATCAAAGTAAAGCAGATAGATTAAGCCACACATTGAATCAGAGAGCACAAGCATACAGAAACAGAGCACTGAGATGTGGAGTAAAAGGAGCCCTAAAACCCTAAATACTGGGCATGTATTTGGTATCACTTAAGCGTATATGTGACAGCAACCCCAAACTGTCGGTGAAATTATGAGAATACATCCAAAGTGTTTTACAAACATAGAAACTCTTTATTACAACAGTATCTTGCACTCAACTTGTAGCCATGTATTTTTCTACACACATTCATATCATTGCAGTACAGTGGAAGTCATTCTTTTATTTTAATCACAGCTTAAAAATCAAGTGAAAATCCTAACACAAACATTCAACATCATTCACAGTTTGGGATATTTAGACGTGATGCAAAGAAGATATTAAGCTCAACAAGCTTTTGATTTTGGATTGGCATTGTCACTCAAAAACAACCTTTGGAAAAAATATCTTATAAACCCTGTATCCACATTTGGTAAGAAAGAATCTGTTATTTCAGTCAAACATTTCCACATAAAGTTCATCATATTCATCCCTAATATTTTGCTAGAAAATACTACTCTTATTGTCAAAATCAAGCCGAAAAACTTCTGCACCCTCACGTCTAATAAATACCTCTTGGAGAAAATCACACCTGCTTGAGTCTCCTTGCAACATCAGAGTAGAGTGTGCTGCAGAAGTCATTTTGACATAGAACTGCAGGACTGTAAAATAATGTTTGTTTTGTCCTGCATGTGAGGTAAAACCCCCTGATGAGCAGGGTAGTCAAACAAAAATCTAAATGTATTCTCCTTCAAGTCTAAAAATCTCCAAACAAAGAGCAGTTACTGCATATGTGTCAAAATACATCAGCCTCCTTGTAATGAAATTCAAACTCAAACTCACGAATGAAAAGAAAAATGGGGGTGTTGAGTGAAATACACAACCCAGAACTCATACAAATTTACTAAAAGTAACACACAGTTGAGTACATTTAACAAATGTAAGAAGTAGAAACATATGTGAATGTAATGCAGTTCATCGAGAGAATGCTGATTTTTAATATCTATATCCAAATACACTGATAAATACATCACATGGCAGAAAGCTGGGTGACCCGTTCAGATGAGTTAAAATAAAGTCAATCTAAAGCGAGTCACAACAGGTCTGGCTTGCTTTTTAGGAGGTCAAAAGAAAAGGTGTGTTTGAACAAGCACCAAGGAAAGGAGAACAAAATTCAAATGGTTATCTGTAAACAACTCTTAGCAATTCCATGAGAGTTATGCCACGACATGTACGCCTCCTACTCCATTAGAATCAGACTGGCATAAGGGTTAAGAGTGACATTATAACTGATGAAAGCCAACCGCTGATCAAAAGTGACAGCAGTGCTTTTCCCTCAATGGATCCCAGAAATACTCACAATTTTATGTATTTTATTGCTGTCTTCTTTGACATGACTTTTCTTGCAGTCATTTACAAAACTCTTTTCAAAGAGAATCAACTTACCAGGTGTCAAAAATGATTGATTTGGCAGTTACAAATACAGTATCAGTTGGAGTGTGGACCCATTTAATCATCATCATGTCTGAATACCAAAGGCAGTTCGTCTAATAGCAGAGCTTTACTGCACAACAATAAAGTAATTAACTGAGAGGGAGCCAGTGTATTTCAGCAAGTGCTCCCTAATTTGAGATCAAAAGGGATATTCAAAAACATCCAACACTGAAAACGATTCAGTCACCTTCGTAGAATCAAACATATAATTAATGTTATTTTTTTATTTAAAAAAAAAAAAGGCTTTAACAAGTTACATCAACATTAATTCACTGAGTCATTAACTGTACAGAGCTGAGCGGTTGTGTGGAATGTTTTCAAATCTAGCCGTAATTTCCCTGTTCACAACAACAGTTTGAAATGCATCTCAAACAACTGCATGTGATCGTATCATCGTCACTGAGGATGAAATCTGATGAGGCAAAGTGCAATGATTCAAAGGTACATGTTCATTTAAATGAACTGTTGGAAAGCTTTCGGTAGAAACAGAGCAACGTGTTTTCACTGAAATGACTCCCTAAACAATTTATATCTGAATGATCCAATTGTGTCTTATTTTCAGGGAATAAAGCTGTTGAAATCTTAATTGTCTGTATATATATGGTTGTTTTTCGGCTGTTCACTCTCAGTAAATTCTGAAGTCTCTTCTGCAATTTGTCCAGGGATGCGGAAATCAATCGGTATGGGCTGCACTGGCTCCAGTGGCTGGGACTGAGCCACAGGGCAGCAGGCCTCCCCTTTAGGACTGGAGGTGCTGTGAGAGTTTTGAGGATCCAAGTTGCAGCCAGTGCCCTGAAGAAACTGAAGGAAATTCTCCTCTATAGATCCTTCACGGCTGGGCAGTCTGTCCTCCATCTCAACCCCTGCTCGACGAAACAGACAAGGCAGATGCTTGCCCAGCTCCTCCCGGATCTGTCGGTTGAGACAACCATAGAAGAAGGGATTGGAGGTGAAGCAGAAGTAGCCAATCCATGTGACCACCTCCTCCAAAGAAGCTAATGTAGCTGGAGGGCTGGCAGCCAGTGCTGAATACAGGTGGAAAGTAAAGTAGGGCAGCCAGCAACAAAGGAATTGCCCACCTACTGCTGCTAACACTGCTGCAGCCTTTCCGCCTCCAAAGGGCCGCTGTGGGGTCGCTCTGCCTGTCCCAGTCCCCGTCCCAGAGCTGGTTACCATCGTGGAACGGCTGCTGAGCGATTCTGAACGCTGCCGCCGAGGAGTGTCCATCCAGGTGGGCAGAGGCCCGTGTTGCATGGCTGCTACCCGAGCCACTTTGAACATATTGCAGTACACAACAAGAATAACCAGTAGTGGACAGAGGAAATACACCAGAGTAAACAGGACCATGAAGGCCAAGCGGTTTGACCCTCCTCCTGTCCAATGTAGTGAGCAGCGCCTGTGACCCTGAGCAGGGGGAGATGGAACAGCCCCTACTCCTCCTCCCCCAACCCCACTACTCTCCAGAAGAGGAATTCTTCCACCTTGTAGGAACCAAGCGAGCAACGGCAGAGCAGACATGGCCAGGGCTTTGACCCAAATCCCCACCAGCACTGATGCCACCAGACCGACAGTCATCTTTACTTCATAGCGCATAGGGTGTATGATGTAGTAGTAACGCTCCACATTGATGACGGAGATAGAGAGGATGGCAGCACTAACCAGGCACACACTGAGAAAGAGGTAGCTCCGGCACAGGGCCTCCCCAAAGAAGGCTCGGCTTGAGAGCATGCCAAGGGGCATCAGCACCAGGGCTGCCAGCAGGTCCACCACGCACAGGTGGAAGACAAAGGCAAACTTGTGGAGCTGTGGGGCCTTGGCAATGACCGCCATGACAGCCACATTACCCACCACAGCCAGCAGATCCATGAGCAGCATGGCCAGCAGGGCTAGCGACTGGGACAGAGCCCAGCCCTCAGGCAGAGAGGAGGCAGACACATTGGACATGAGCTGTGGAGGTGGGTGGGAGGAGTTCCACATTGGCTCCATTGAAGGGTGGGATGAGGCAGGCAGGCAGGATCAGTCACAGGCCCATCACCCATCCTTCAAAGCCAGGAAGTACGGCCAGAAAACAGCGACTTGAAAATGAGGTCAACAGCTGCCTTGTAGTTGGAGGGACGATGCTGTGATCTTCAGGAGGTTCAGATTTTACGATTCCTGTCCATTTAAAAAGTCTTCATGTCCGCTGTTGGCGACAACACACCCTAAACACAAGAGAGAAAGACAGATGGAAATAAACTGTGAATCACCTGAGTTTTTATGCAATCCCTTATTTGGTACCTTTTTAGCTACTTGCTGAGAAAACTGAAGGAGAACAATGAATTCAACAATCATGAAACATCATGCGAAAGAGTTGAACAGATTATAATTCATAAATCCACAACCGACTCATGATGCCCACAGCACGTGTGTATAATCAGACCTCCTTCTTTACACTTTTACTAATATTACGGTAAAAAGGCAAATTCAGTCTGCAGGTGTTTAATACTTTTCAAGCACACATCCTGTCAATGCATGAATGCATACTAATACCCCAAACCAGTCCTATCAGGTAATAGCCCTTTCCCATCACATCTACACCTGCTGCCAGAGCTCTTGTTGAATATGTATGCCCAGGTTCTAAACTGACTGTGTATCCTAAAAAGAAAGCAGATTTCTGGAAGGTGTTGCCAATGTGTTCCCAGCATGCAGGTCTGAGATTCAATGTACTGCATGATTTTGCTTGCATACATGAACTACGATAGCATGTGTGCCACTATGTGTTTAGTATTTCAAATGGAAAACCTTCATAGGCTGTGGAGGCTGCATATTAACTGTGCCCAGCTATTACACACAACGAACAGACATGGGTGGCTGCTGCTGTATGTATGTATCACATCAAGGAAATCCAGTTGCTTACTGCTGTGAATGCTCTCTGCCACTGATGTAACAAAAGCCCGGGATGTTCTGCCTCCTGTCTACAGTGATAATAGTACGAACCTGGGTAAAAAATTGAGCTCCAACCCCTCTCATCACCTATGAATGACTGCCCTCAGTGAGCAACATCTCTAAATCACACATAGGGGTACTCCCAATTCAGTTTAACCCTCCTGCCTGGTTTAGTCATGTCTTACCGCCTACACATTTATATATTAATCATGAATGCATTACACTCACTGTATAAAGCAAGGCCCACATTCTGTATATCACATTACAACTGAATTAGATTTAGCATTGCACTCAGCAGTACATAATCAGCAGATTAGAGGAAGAGGGTGAGAACAGGCGAGAAAATGTGGTGAGAATCCGGGAGCGTGGGGAAGAGATAGAGAGGACAAGGCAGAGAGCATTATATACCTGAATCAGAGTGTTCCCTGATGAAGCTGTCTGCTGCTTTGGTCTCTGAGGATGAAAACCTGGTGTAGCTCCCACTGCTGAGGTACACAGTGGACATCAATCACCATACCTTGTGAATGCTGTTGAGGTGCTTCCCACTACACAAGTCTGTTTCTCTTCCCATCCCTTGATCTGCCTTTTGCATCCTCCTCCCTGGATGACTTCAGCTGTGGCAGCAGAGATTTGTCTGAAACGATGCTGATGTAAATGCTTGCAAAGAGACCAGCTCACTCTCTGCTTTCCCCCTCCACTCACACTCAGTGACTGCAGAGATGGAGCAGGAGGCAGTGAGAAACAGGACCAGAGCTGCTGTCTCCACAGGGTCCTAGTGTCCTTACTGTATTGTCAAATTTTACCTTCAGAAATCAGGAACTGGATATGATGCAAGTGGAGAGAAGTTATATTGGTTGGTCAGGGGAGGGTGACAATATCTCCATTAGCCCAACACTTCTAAAAAAAATGATTGTGATATAACTATATGTATTACAGTATATCTCAACAGCTCTAGGGTTGCCACGTTTGTTCTAATTCCACCACCGGGTTAACATTTCTACTGCCTGACACTTCGGTGTTTGACGAAATACCTCACAAAGCAAGGACCAAATTCTTGCTAGCTTTAGCCGTATAGTTTGAGAAATGCTAAAATTTATGTCATGCTAAGATCCCAAATTCTGGCCTGTTAAACATCCCACAGTGTTAGCATCCAGTGATTGTTATGTAAACGTGCTAATATATGCTATTGTTAGCGGGTTAGCATGCAATTTAGACCCTAAGCTGGATAGTTAGCTTGCTAATTCTACAGTTCATGTTTATATCTTTCATGGGGGTGGTAATATTCAGGTCAATCTTTTACTTTCTAGTGTGTAGTGGGTATTACAGCTGAGTAATGGCACCAACATGGCAATGAACTTGTAATCTTATTTTTTTTTTTTTTATGTAATAGAGGGGAAGTGCTTCAATGCTTAACACATTACCTCTGAAGTGACCTCTGTGTTTTTACTCCTTCCCACCAAATCTGATCCATTATTTCTTGCTCCTCTCCCCGTTCCTTCATATTTGTAAGTCGGTAATGATTTGGTCAGCTATTTCATGGATTAAAGTTCCCTCTCCTATAAGATTTACTGAGACAGTGAGGCATTGATTAGGCCAGGCCTCAGCCTCCACCATCCCAGCTTCTCAAACTGGGGCTCCTGTTGCCACGGTGATCTTTTTCATATACAGTCCATCTCATCGCTCTGTCTGCAGAGGACAATGAGATCTGGGCCATTATGGGTAAGCCTACTCTACTGAAGGAGCAGGCATGGAGCTGCTTGGATCGAAATGTTTCCTATTTGCATATGTAAGGTTTTCCATGATAATACACGTAACATTTGCATTTCATGTAAATTGCGTCTCACACCTCTTTCACCTTTAAAAAGCATGTTTTAATTTTCAGCACCTCTCAGGAATTCATTGATTGAGTTCGTTCACTTTCACAGCTTTATTGTAACAATAGCACTGGTTAAGTTGGTGTGAGAACTGCCGTCTTCTGGTTGAAATATTATACACTTTGTTGCTTTCAGCCCACATGCCAGCACTCACTGCACTATAGGAACAACAGATGCAGTTATGGATGAAGAGTGGTGAGATGCGCTTGTGACTCTTGCATTGTGAACTGTTGAACAAAAGTGCTGTTTAAATTTTACATTACAGGTTATAATACCATATACTGCAGAATAGTATCGACAAAACAAATAACTTGCAGCTATTTGAAAATTGTTTGAGTAATTTTTCAAGTGTTTTTCAAGGATTTCGTGCTTTTCTTTGTCTTGTGTAGGCAGACAAAAAAGGGATTTTTGAAATTCAGAGCAGGGGAAGATGTAATGGGATTTTTCATTATTTTTCACTATCACTGATTGATTAATAAAGAAATATTATATATAGAAAATATATTAATCGATAATGAAATAACATTGTGATGTCTGTTGCAGCCCTACTTGATATCACTGTGCCACTCCTCACCATTGTAAACTATTATTTCAGACTGTGGAAAACGGCACTTTTGTGCAGTTTCATAAGCCAAACACCTT
The DNA here is from genome assembly GCF_039877785.1 of Chaetodon trifascialis. NCBI lineage: Eukaryota > Metazoa > Chordata > Actinopteri > Chaetodontiformes > Chaetodontidae > Chaetodon > Chaetodon trifascialis. The sequence continues at coordinate 15,736,826 of NC_092058.1, read as the reverse complement.
TTACCTTCATACATCACAGTAGACAACCATTACCATGTTTGGTGATCACATTCCTCTATTCTAAATCTTATGTGAGTGAATAGTAACCTATGATTTTGTTTAGACTTGTCTAACCCCGACTGATTGCAAGATTACATCATGTCCTGTCAACGCTTCACACATGAAACACGCCTGGACAGCAGAACATAAGGAAACACACAATGCAGTTATGGAGAGATTTAATGGACAGCGATTACTACTGTGGTCATGATGAAGATGTATCAGGATCTCTGCACTAAGGAGAGACGGGAAACTTACACATGCTTGTGTAATACATGATGCCTCTCAAACAGTATATATGATTAAACCAGCAGCACTACTTGTATAGCTGTGGGGTGTTTTTTCTGTGCGTTGTGTGAGTGCATCTGTCTGTTCTCATCTGCATTCAGGCATGTACACCTGAGCGTGTGTATATCAGGTGTTGACTCATGACAAAAATAGCAGAGTCTTGCTCGGCCGGCAGCACCAATCGCTGCCACCGCAAATACAATGGTTTCCATGGCAACCATGAAAATAGACTCCACATTCGCACTCAGAAATAGCAAAGGACGCCGCACTAACCCCAGAGAGCCCCCGCTGCCTGCCAATAATAACCACCCATAGATATGAACGCGCAAATATCAGCAGCATTCATGCCATCACATTTACCAAAACATAATGACTGCAGCCTACACAAACAATCAACTCAAATGCACATTTAGCATTTAGTGCACCAAGTGATGGAGAACATTAACCAGCTTTGCGTTTAATAACATCAAAGCAAAAGCACAAAGAGGTTGTTCAGTCAAGCTCCACAGCACCTGACTGAAGGAGAGACTCTTTACAAATGTCCAACATGCTACACAAACAAGCCTCTGTCGTGGCATATTTTCAGGTGTCTTGTAAATGTGTTGCAGCGATGTTACTGGAGATAAAGGGTAAAGTGATGAATGTTGCCTTGGTGACACTTTGGGAGGAAGGTTTATATACCGCAGCAGACAGTCAAACAGGATGGAGGAACAACTAATACAAAGTGACTGTGTGTAGCCAAGCACAACACTATCTGTTGGCTTATTTTCACTTCCAGTGAACATTCCCAGGCTGAGGCGTTATCGTTCAGGAGATTTGTGTATTGTTTGGCGTCGGGAGTTATACACAATGTTGGATAATATTATGTTGGATCGTATCAGACATTATGAGTCATTCATAGGGGATGTTGCTGTTGAATCACTGTGCCGCTGGAAACAGCTATGAAACAGCCTAACGGTGGTCGTTTCCTCTGGAATCAGTGAACATTGAATCACTTTCAGGCAGGTAGCTGCAATGATGCAAACGCATGTGGTTCATCAATTAAGCTGATGATGATGTAACTACCCATTCAGAGCAGCTCTCAGAGCTCGGAAAGTTTGCCAAGTTTGAGTCCATGAAAATAATTTTGTGAACTACTGAATTAGAGAAGGAACCATTAAACCCTGCACATTATCAGTCATGTGAATTAACTTTATCTCAAACCTTCATCAGCTTCCATTATTACTACAATTTTAAAATAAGAGTCTAAATGATCAACCGAGTTGTAGGTTTTTAGGTTCATTCACACTCAGAGTTTATGGCCTGATGCACTTTAAGGCTTTCTTTAGATTTGCTAAACTTCTGAAATAAAAGCTGATGTCAAACCTCACTGTAGTTGAGTCGTAAAAAATTATTTTTTTTATAGAAATCTTTGACATTCTTCTCTTAGTCTGTCAATCATTGCTGGCAGGAAGTTTACTGAGTTATCTGGATAACTGTGTTCCTGAACAGATCTTTTTCTTCAGTGTTCTGGGTTTTACTCACCAAACTTATCCAGATAACTGAGCAGACCTGCCTCTTTAACAGGCGCCTGAACGTGCGGGCTATGCCAGATGGTGGCAGTGTGTCTTCTGTATTGCAGCTGTGGTACATTTGCTGCTGCTTCACCCACTGCAACAGAGACTACCTAAACATGTCTGCGGTGCACCACTGCCAAACAGAGACAGAGACAGACACATACAGAAGGACAGGGATAGAAAATAGTCATTTCTTTTACAACAATAAAACTTGGAATTCACTGCTGGGTTTTGGTGCAGATTTGTATTAATAACTTAAAAAAAGGTCTTGTTCAGTTCATAGTGTGATCATGGTTTGTGTGTGGGGGATTGTACAAACTGTTCTTCTCTAATACAAAGAAACCATCTAAATGTTCTTGTTCTTGTTCTTGTTCTTGCTACGTTTTTCACACAGAGAGCTCGATCTCTGGGATTTGTTCTGCTGTTCTCTGTCTGGCTTTGATGGAACATCAGTGTGTGACACATGTGACTTAACATGTGCATAACACACTCATGGCATTACTATTGATGTGTCAGGGGTTTTTTTTATGTGCAATGGCCTGTCCAAACTTTCAAAGGAGATATCATTAAGAAAGATCACAAGCACAAAAATCTAAATGTTCTGAGACAACTGTCAACATCTTTTTTTATTTCATATCAGCAGAAGAGCAAATATAAATGGACCAGTATGCTCTGAATAAACTTTTAACTTTCATTCTAAGGCCAAAAGCACAATGATTTTTTTCAATGAAGAACATAAAAAGAGCTGATACATCCTTGCATCTTATAATTTAAATATATTTGGATTTTTTTCAATACATTTAGACTCATTTATTAACTGATGAACCTGTTACTTGCATGCATTTATCCCTCAAGTCCAGAAGAACCTGTCATGTTGATCCCAAACGTCAGTAATTAAAGAATGACATACAAACAATATTTATTTTTCATCATTTGATGCCACTGTATATCCACACATGCATAATTTATGACACATAAGAAAAAGTCATGGCATATCAGGTTATATATCGTGACCAAAATCTATTATTTCTGACCATCACAATGACCTGTCAGCCAACACGTGGATCATCATCAGCAACACAGTTCACCATCAGTTCTTAGAAAACAACAAATCTGTCTTTTTCCAGCTGTGAGCAGCAAGCAGCTCTTCTTCAGAGAAAGAGGCTGATTTCATTTAGCTGATGGAGCGCTGTGAACTGGGCTGGATATTACACTAACCTGCTGCCAATGCTCTAGAACTGTACCTCATTTATAATTCACAGGAGGACTGTAAATCTCCCCAACGGCCATCCATCAGGCGGCTGCCTAAATCTATGCTGCTATCTGATACTCTGCAATTGAATGCACATCAGGTTGAATCGGCTTTATGAACAGGCTGTTGTTGTGACAGCCAGAGGTGAGTTCACACGACTCACTCCAACAAAAATCACAACTTTGAAGAGGCAATAATAAACATTATGCACATGGGATTACATCCATCAGTGAGTCTGTAACTGTAGAATGATTTATTTGTATTTTGTCAAAGCAAAGAATGCATCAGTTTTGAAAAGATCTAAAAATAAAAATAAAATCAAAATAAACTACCTAAGTTTATTATAGCTCAGTGATGTGTTTTCAACATTTGGAGCTTCATGGCACAGAGAAATAAGATATATCAGGCTTTGACAGTGGGAATGTTTGTAGGATCAATTTACCGTTTATTTTGCTCTTTAAATCGAGTTTGTTGACCATAAAGAAAAAGGCATCACAGCATCAATGCTGTGCCTTTGTGGAGCAAAATAAGCATAATGTGCTTGTTTTTTTGTTTTGTTTTTTTTCGTTTTCTTTTTGTTTTGTTTTTTTGCTTTTTTTCCCCAAAACGTTCTGGTAATGATGGGTAATTACTGCTGCTGAGATGTCACATTATTATACAGTGGAGGGTGCACGTGCATTGCGCCTGCACAGCTCGGTCTCCACACGGCCCCATATCTCACTGGATCTGAAATAATCATGATGTTTACTGTTGTCGCCTAATGAAAGCCATGCATCTCCATTTTATCGATCAGATCAATCATTGTTGGTTAAGCTCTGTAGACTACAACAAAACAAAAAATTAATTGATTCATTAAAACAAAGGTTCACATAAGGTTTTCTTTATCTCATGAAAATATTTCTGTAGAGCAGAGTGAGAGCTTGATGTTTCACGTTTCAACCACTGACTCTAAATGATTCATCATCATCTTTCTTTTCAATTTACAACACAATCTGCTTCACACTTTCCCATAATGCTCAGCAGCTTCAGCATAAGACGAGCTGGACTCTGATGCAGAAAGCACAGCATATGATGACACATGTATTCAATTAATGGAAAACACTCCGTAGCACTTTATCAAAAACTAGCTCAAAATGTGTCCTCACCGTCTCTTGTAACTCCCCTCGTGAGTCCACAATGTAATTGAGACCAATTTGGGAGAGGATGTAAGCATGGGTCCCTACAGACATCTGACAAATAGATGAATGATGATAATATCAGATAATACTCAAGTTACAGCACAGATGAGCTGATGTATATACAACATCTCCCAAAGGGACATTCAAAAAGGTCTATTTGTGAACGTCTATTTCTAATTTTTAAGAGGTTACTTGAGCCAAGAGAGGAAAGGAAACTAAGGAAACAAAAGACATGTCAGATAATAAGAAATAACTACATTTACTCAAGGGTTGTTCTCAGGTGCAGTGTTGAGGTCCTTCCATCACAGAGATCTATTTTCCGGCTTGTTATACTTCTACTTGACGGTATTTCAGTATATAATTGTATGTACTAAATGTTTGACCTCATCATCATCATTCATTTCTGTAAATATCTGCGTTTTCTGGATTTGATGCAGCAACACATTTCAAACACTTTGGGACAGGAGCAACTAAAGACTGGGAAAGATGTGGAACACTCCAAAAACACCTGTTTGGAACATTCCACAGGTAAACAGGTTCACTGGTAACAGGTGATAGTATCATGATTGGGTATGAAAGGGGCATCCTGGAAAGAATCAGTCATTCACAAGCGAGGATGGAGAGAGGTTCACCACTATGTGAACACATGATTGTATAAAGGGTATGAATACATGGGCTCAGGAACACTTTGTAAAAGCATTACCAATAAACACAATATAATTACAGTACGTTTGAATTTCAGTTAACTGTTTCATTTAACAGGGAACATTTCAGCAAGGTGACGATGGAATAAGAAACCTGCTGTCTGACGAATGGTCAGAGTACAAATTATATTTCTATTTTTTACTTTTGGCAAAACAGTTTTTGCCAATTTTGCAGATTGCTAAGAACAAAAAATAATTTAGGTTTCAGTCAGGAGTTCTGTTGAGGATATTTACTCGTTTCTTCTGGTTTTATATAAAGTCTCTCTAAGCTATCTGGACGGTGTAACGTTGTCCTGTAAGTGAGACCTCACTGTGTGACTTGATCCAACACTGAAATCGAGCCCTGATGTCTTGTCAGAGTTTAATCAAAGACTCACAGGTTGACACTGAGTGCTGCACGTTGATCTTTTGCTCCCAGCTGACGTCACAGCTTCCCTTCCCAGTGTCACTGATGGCCATGTTGATTAACGTCATAGGATGTCAAATGACCATCCCACCTACACACACGCACACACACATTTTATGCAGCACGTCTTGTTGCTCCCATTGTTTGTTTTCTCCACCATCACCTCCTAGCGTAGCAACCCATAGCAACCAAACCTGTGGGCCATTTCATCTTCACATCACTTTGTGTGTGAGGCTTTCTGTGTGCAGTGACCTTGGGCTCCGAAGACTGATAACAAGGAATTTAATCAGCAGCTGTATGTGAGCTGGATGGTCATCTGTCATGTTGACACCTGCACCGTCGCCCTTTTCACCTTTCCTCCAGTTAAAATCCCACTGTGTGTGTGTGTTCAGGCATTTTCCATACCCTCGACAGACCTTTTCCACAGCAGACCTTTTGGCTTTTCGTCGCAGGTGTAACTGATAACATTAAAAACAGATGCTTTCCATTTAGCTGAGCTGGTTTCAGGGTCCTGCCATTGTGCATGCTGTCTTGTCATGGATAACTGGGACACTTCAGACGTGCTTTTCTGTAATATGACAAGTCAAAACCTCTGTGGTGAAAAAGGTCTGTATTACTCAGCTGTGTCTCATTCCCTCATTAAGTTTGCAGCATACAGGCCTGTACATCTGTAGTGGTGTAACCTTTCCTGCCCATTACTCATTTACCTGCTTCCTTGTCTATTGTTTACGTCCTGCTTGCTTTGTTCACCTGATTCTTCTCTGCCTGCCAGATGTAACTCAAAATGAACTAAATAAACTTCAACAATAACTGATGTGTTTTGCATTTGTTTGAGTCTCCCTTGCTGCTTGCAAGTTATTCCAGCTGCCACAGCCAACAATACAGTGCATTTAGCCAGTGTAGTTGCAATAATGTGCACACACTGCATTATGTCTAAACTCACAACCCAAAGCAGCTGGTGTGAATAACAACACATTGCTAACAAGGTCAGATTACAAACCAGGCTCTGAAAGCTCCAGGCTGTCTTTGTGTCACCTGGGTTGTCCAAATTTAATTGAAAATGTGTTTGAGAAAAAGAACCACTAAAGCAGATTATCCACTGATGTGATCTTAAACGTGGTGTGAGTCATTCTGGAGAAAGACTGTTCATATCATCATCTTTCCTTCTTCACAATGCAATTACATGTTGGCATGCCAGACTTACCATGCCTCTCCCCCATCTCCCCGCTCCTTCCCCTTGTCCTGTGCACAAGCATGAATGCCACCCATTGCTGATTGGCTGGAATAGCGCTGTGTGGCTCGGACTGTGTGGGCTGTGTACAAAAGCAATTTTTTCTAACTTCTTTTTTCATACACACAGAAGGGACAGCTAGAGGATGACATGATATTTGCCGAATTTGAAATTCAACTAATATCTTTCTGACAACCCTTCTGCAGAGTGACTCACCACACCCATCTAATCTTGAGACCCTGTCTTAGCAAGGGCACTTGTATCAAAATCCAATGTTAAAGCAGCTATAATCGACATTTATTATAAACAAACAATAAATTAAAAGACAAAGTGACAACAATGTGACAGTGATTCATAGCGAGTTTCAACTCATTTTTTAGCTGCCCTCTCATGATGTTGTTTTCGGCAGCAGCAGTACGCTAGCTACAAGCTAGCGATGAGACAGATATTTCCCTCAGGAATAGGTGGAGACCAAAGCAGAGATGAAACAGAGTGAACAGAATGGATGGAAACATGAATGATAATGTCGCTCCACAACTGCTAAATGTGTAAATAAGCAACTGTTTGCGAACAAGTTCGGCACAACGAATTAAACAGAAGCCATGTCGGTCTTAATGTTGTGTTTGCAACTTGTTTTCGCTGCCCCCAAGTGGCCAGAAATGTCTTCGTTGTTGTTGTTTTATGATGCATATTCCGAAAATAAAGTGTGTGAAATAATCCCATTGCAAACCTGAGGCCAGTAAGTATTATAATGTGGAAAGCTGCACAGAACGTGTGAGGAAAGAGAGGCCCAGAACAATTTGCTCCTTACCGCAGGTTAAATAAAAATAAAAAGCACAGTGAACTCTAACAAAGACAGACTCAATTTACCAATCTTACCAGTGTAAGGACAGTTCACAGGATAGAACACCCCCCCCCCCCCCCCCCCCCCACACACACACACACACACACACACTGCTGCATGCACATCACGTCCTGTGCTAAAGATCGCTGCAGCTGCAGTTCCCACACACACTGAGTGTTTGCCCTGTCCTTCACCAGGGTAATAAGATGAACCAGGAGGAAGGGCTTCATCATTAAAGACATCATTGCGCTGAATGAGCCCTTGATTGTTAATGCGGCTTTACAGGGAAGAAGAATGACCCCATCCTTCCAGACAGCCCTTTTGTTTTTTGGGGGAAATAAAATGTGATGAGAGAATAATAATAATCTACTGAGGACTGAGGGAAACAAAGACAAAGGGGACAAGGGGACACTCAGCGCCGCTGGAGTGCTGAAGCTCATCCCAAAGACTATTCATTTAGCACACTGCAACATTCAGCATGTTTAATAAAAGATGTCAGATTCTGATTTCAGACATCATTTGATGTTGTTACGGCTGTCTAAGTTCAACAGCAGCGTATTTGACCAGCTGAGGACACTTCACCGCTTCAGTGTTTTAAAACAGTCATGTGTCTTATTTGAATAGGTAATGATGTGCAAATACAAGAGACAGACAGACAGACAGACAGACAGACAGACAGACAGACAGAGAGAGAGAGAGAGAGAGAGAGAGAGAGAGAGAGAGAGAGAGAGAGAGAGAGAGAGAGAGAGAGAGAGGAAATGTGACACACCCCCCGCTCTGCCGTTTGCGCCCCTCAGATCAACTATCACATGGTTGCGTTTCCCCATCAGTGAGGACCGCAGACAGGCTTTTCCGGTGAGACAGGAGGGACCGCTGATCGCTGCTGCTCCTGCTGCGATGAGAAGAGGATGAGACTGTCCTGCAGCCGATCACCTCCAACACTGGACTGTTGAACCTTTTTGTCTCTTCGGATCTTCAGAAAACGACACAAGGTAAAGTATTAGCGGGCGGGACGCTTGTGCCGACCGGCCAAATGTCTCTGAGTCACTGAGGAGATTTGGTCATGAGAAGATGGTCCGGGGAGGCAGAGGAAGGATGTAGGATTAAATAGTTTGATGCCAAGATTAATCTCGTTTATTAACTAATGGCTGATTTGATGATTTTTGCCCTGGCCAACCATAACTTTTTGACCAGTGGTGATCTAGTGGGCAGCCTGCTGCAGTGCACCCCTGGGTGCATTAGAGCATGATGGCCGTGAGCTTTAATGTCATCATGATCATTTCATACAAAAAGAAAGACATCACAGTTTTCACTTTGAGCCTCAGGAAAACAGTGCTGATTTATTGATCTCATTGTCCTTACAGCTGCATGACTCTCTGCTCGACCAGAACTCATCCAGACTGTTGATAATCCTGACACGATGGGGGGGTCGCTCTGGGTTTCCCACCGTGCCTCTGAAGCAGTGATCAGAAGAAGGAGCTTCCTCGCAGTCCTGCCTCTGGCTTTATTGTTGCCAACAATGAGAGTCAGTGCGCAGTTTATTGGAAGCCCTCTGGACTGCCACAAGACTTGTGTGTGCGCCAGTAACATCATCAGCTGTTCTAAGATGAATCTAACCAACGTTCCCACTGCTCTTCCAAAATATACAGCTGTTCTGGATCTCAGCTTCAACTTCATCACCAGGCTACGTGCAGAGTGGACCCCTGTCAAACTCAGCAGACTGCACAGTCTGCTGCTCAGCCACAACGGCCTCAACTTCCTCTCCTCTGAGGCGTTTGTGTATGTGACGAAGATTCGTTACCTGGACCTGTCCTCTAATTGTCTCCGCCAGCTGGACGAGTACATTTTTGAGCCGCTGGAGCACCTGGAGGTGCTGCTGCTTTATAAAAACTGCATCTCTCAGATAGATCGCTCTGCCTTCTCTGGCCTCATCAACCTGCAGAGGCTCTACCTGAGCCACAACCAGATCTCACGCTTCCCCTTAGAGCTGGTGAAGGACCGGAGCCGGCTGGAAACTCTCAGGCTGCTGGATGTGTCCTCCAACCGAATCAAAACGCTGCACCTCCATGAGCTTCAGGCTCTGCCCGCCTGGATCAAGAATGGCCTGTACTTCCACAACAACTCTCTGCCCTGCAGCTGTGAGCTGTACGACATGGTGGCACACTGGAACCTCAAGGAGCTCAGCTCTGTCACTGACTTCAAGCTCAGCCACACTTGTGTTTTACCAGGCCCACAGAAGAACAAAATGGCCATCCTGGATCTGGACAAGGTCTATTTGAACTGCAGTGAGGTCAGAATTATGGATGAAGAAGCATATCTGGAGCAGTTCCTGGTCCTGGACTGTGACACCAAGCAGAAGGACATGAAGAAGAGCTGGGTGCTGCCTGGAGACATCCCCTTGTCTGCAGCATACGAGACTGCTGTGATGCGTCCTGACGGCAGCCTCCAGATTGGGCCCCTGAAAACCGAGGACTCAGGAGTCTACAGCTGCTACGCCACCAGTGACTCCTTCAATGAGACGGTGTATGTGACTGTAGTGGTGTTTAATTCCACCATGAGAGGTGGACTGGAGAACCTAAAAACGGCCTACACCACCCTCGTAGCATGTCTGGTCAGTGTCGTGATGGTTCTCATCTACCTCTATCTCACACCCTGTCGCTGCCCTTGTTGTCCAGGTCAGGGCCTGGAGAAAAATGACCCCGGAGACAGCCTCCACTCTTCAACTGTCAGCATCTCACACGATGAGACACGGCAAGAAAGAATGGAAGACGGCGGCTTTCCTTACAGACACGTGGCCTTCCTGGAACACAAGGACCAGCTGGAGCAGAACGGGCGGTTGAACCCGATAGGCGAGGAAGACGAAGAGTGGCAGGGGGACAGCACGGAGAGAAGGAGGTCTGACGCAGAGTCTGTCAGCTCCGATACCCCCATGGTGGTGTAAAAGTCAGGGGTTGAGTCTGCAGGGTAAGACAGTGTGGCTCGAGCCATGCGGCTGCTCCACAGGGGTTTGTGTGCTTTGAATGTGTGCAAGATTCAAAGGTTAGCCTCTTCCAGACAAAGTTAAAGCTTTAGTTGGCTCAGCTGGTGCCACTGTTGCAGTAGCATGTACTCTTCCTGTTAGAAAATACACTATCTCTGCAATGTCTCGATAACAACGATTTAAAAACACCCGTAAGCATTTTTATAATGCCGAGAAACGTGGTTACATCATTGGTGACCTAAATTTTCTTTGATGAACGCATTTGTCATTCAGGATTGAAATGGTTATTTCTGTTTCTTCACCAAAATTCTCTGCAATTAATGCACTGATTCAATAGTACGATTTTTACTGCAAATCATTGGCTGGCCCTGTAAGAATCTGCTATGCAACTAAGAACATAAGAGTCTGAAATAGTTTTTGCAATTATTTATGCAAAAAAACACTAACCCTCAGCACTAATTACTGAGAGGCAGCAAACTGCATGGAAGCATTTTTGGTGTTATTTCTCACCTTAGCAGGCTTGAACATGCTGAGGCTGCTTCAATGAAAGTGATCCAGCTTTTGTTTGTGCACTGGGGAACGCAGCACTACACAGATTAGATGTTTTAAAGATGTTGGACGGAAGCTGCTGCTTGAAAGAGAAGCTAATTTTTATGCAGAGCTCACTGAGCTCACTTAATTATTACAGCAAGATGGTTAATATTTATGCTATGTTTTACATTCCTGTTTGGTTTTGTCAGCCTGTGCAGCGCATGATGCTGTGAGGATTATTCTTATGCAATTTTATCTATTATATTATTTTAAAATTGAGTGTGATTCAACAGTCAGTTAATCATGTGTGTTTTTATTACTGCCTTGTATGCAGGTCTATTTTAAGTCATCCTGGATTCAGCATAATCACAGAATCATCAACCACTTAACAAAAGCTTTTTAGATCCACCAGACTACACCCAGTGTTGTGGCAGTCCTTCATATCACAGTGACCACACACGCACTGAAGATGTTCCTGAAACCAATACCTAGTTGTTTACATCAATAGAAATACAACCATTGATTATTAAGAGAACATGAAATATTGATTTCAGATGAGCCAGTTTTTCACCCTGTAATCACATGATGGAGCAAGAAATATTGTACAAAGAAACGTTTTTAATATTGATGAGATCCAGCCATGCAGAATAATTGGCTGCTAATTCTTAGACAAAGACACTTATCTCCTGATTGCAGCATATCTCTCTTTTCTAACCATGCTTGGCCTGATATGCATGTATGCCTTTTATTTTAGAGCACCTGTGTGTAGTGTCATCAGGGACAGAACTGCTCCACTGACGGAGACTTTATTAGTACATTAATATCCCCAGTGAGGGCTGCAGAGATATCACAGATTCCGGTCCGGGAAAGTAAGCACTGTAATAAGATGAAGCTCATGTAAAGCTTAAACAAACATTCCAAAGTCAGCTAAGTCACCCAGCTGTCCTCTGTCAGTGCAGCTGCTGCAGGTTTTGTCTCCTGGTTACATTTTTAGTCTCAGCCCCCCAGTTTGAACTGTTCAGAAAAGGTTAATCATGCTCAAAAAACACTAAAATACCAATTCAAGTCAGACTGGATACGTGACAGGGAGTTCGAATTCCAAAAGAAAACCCGGTGACGTTTGGATGCAGTGTGAAACAATGTGTTCAGTATTCAGACTGGTAACATGAATGTGCATCCTGCCATATTGGAGAGTTAATAGCAGCCAGGAAGCATCAGCCCAGGGGAAACAACTGAGAGCGAGTCCCATCTATTGAATGCTTCTGGGCATTAGTGCCCAGCCCTGAACAAATCAGCAAATGCCAGCCAGCCAGCCAGCAGTCTCATAAACACAGTCAGAAATAGCAGCTCGTAGCGCAGCCAACACACAGGCTGCCTGACACAGATGAAATGTAAATACACAAGTAGCAGTTTTCAAACATGTCTTAATTTTAGTAGCTTTGCTAAGTTACTGCTAAGAGGCTCACATCATAACTTTAATGCTGTCACCTCCATCATATGTGCAAACGTGGATATAAATCAGGAAAACACAGGAGATGGAGGCCAAGTCATGTTTTCACAAACCAGAACTCACTCTGGCTCTGATGCTGATGAATGATTGCCACAGGACACAGTTTAGAGTAACATGTCTACTAATAATGGGAAGATTGTTACTTATACGAACAGATTAATAACTAATAATAATGATAAAAAATAGAACTTTCTTTAACTTGCAAATAGTCCACACTCATTACTGATCACACTCGTGATATCAGTGAATCAAGTGAACAGCAAAACACACCAATCCCAGGTGATAGATGTAGCAGTGTGCAGTAAATTGACTTTTAATTTGAAAGAACCATTATTTTTATTCTTTCACTTCTCGTGGTGCTTTTTCAAGATAATTTAGATGAATCAACACATTTACCTAAATGTCTCTATGGGAATTATGCCATTGAAAATTGTAATAACATTGTGATTGTAGTCTAATAGCATTATCATGTACCTGTAGCTAAATCATGAGTAACTTCATTGAATTCAGTCTCTCAAGAGGGGCACGTACCTACTGTATGCTAATGTACATATGTCATTTTTTTCCTCTGAAAGTTACTTATAACCAAAGACTGAGATACAGGGGAGAATTAATAACCTACAGTCACAATAGTTATGCTGTCATTAGTATGTTGAGGTTACCCTCTGACTTTCTGTGTTAAGCCACAAACTTATATTTTAATATATGCAATCCTGTATAAAGACTCTTTATTATTTCCTGTGTGATCTTGTCTATTAATGTATTGTTCCTGTATTTCATAAACTACAAAAACATGGCAACAAAGAGTGAATGATGTCCACTGTTTTCCTGCCAGGTGAATTCACTGACTGCATCAAACAAAGCTGCATTACAGAGCTTTTAAAAAGTTAAAGGAACAGTTCGACATTTTGGGAAATAGGTTAATTTGCCTTCTTGTTGATGGTTAATGAGAGGAGCCATACCACTCTAATGTGTGTCTCTAATGTTAAATGAAGCTACAGCCAGCCGCTGGTTAGCTTAGCTTAGCATAAACACTGAATCAATTGGAAACAGCTAGCTTGGCTCCGTCAGAAGGTAAAGAAATATGCATAACAGCACCTTTAAAGCTCACTAATTAATACATATATAACAATTTTTCACTTTGCTTTTTGTCGGGATTACACAAACAAGATACAACATGTTAATTAATGAGCTGATGAGTCGCTAGTCGGCAGGCTTTGTGATCTCTTGGCAGAACCAGGCTAGCTGTTTCCTCCTGTTTCCAGTCTTTATGCTATGCTAGGCTAACCAGCTGCTTTATATTTACCCCACAGTCATGAGAGTGGCGTCAAGGTTCTCATCTAATTATCAACAAGAAAGTGAATATTGCGAAATGCCTCAAAATCCTGACGTCTGTTTGTGCTTCTGTTCAGGCCTCAGTCGGCCGAGTTAGCGTGGAGCTCCGCTGGCATCAGCTTTTGTGTTACACTAATGACTTGTTCATTTGAGGGTGAAATGGGAGACCACACAGATCACTGGAGCAGAAACTGTTCATCCAGGGAGTCGTATTTATTGTGCCTGTCCCTCACACTTACTTTCCTCTAAGGCTTTTCACCCTTATTTGGGTTGTTGACCACAGGATGTCCCTGAGCAGAGCGAGCACTCACTGTCTGTATTCACTCCCCTCTGCCTGTTTACGTATAGTGCAATATTGGTCTCAGACAATCTAGGTCTCAGATGTTAGTACTAAAATGTTATCTTGATAACATAATCATTATGCAGAACATGCTGCATCATACTTCTCCTTGTGTCAGTGCAGCAAATGTGTGCAGAATCATTACTGAAAGGGGTTAATTTTTGTACAGCTCCATCTTTCTGGCAGTGCTGCAGTGAGGAACCTCACCTGCTGCCCTGCAACTCCTCTGCAGGATGAATGATTGAAGAGGTCTGCAGGGACGTCCACGCTCCCTGTTTCAGTAGCTGCTGTCTCATGTTACCAGGTTTACCCGCACTACATGCAGCACCCGCCAGGTGTGTGCAACTAGATTTAACCATTTGTGGAAATGCACTGCAACGATGCAGTACTGAATTCAGAGTTGAAAAGTATTTCATTATTAAAATATTAAATGCAAATGTCTTCATAAGAGGCATGAGGGGGTTAATGATAGCTCATCTGTGTCTCGATGCACGTGTTTAAATGGAAAAGAGCTGGATGATGCATCCCCATTGGATATTAAATCACAGATTATAATTAGAACAAATGCAGCAGCCTAAAGGAAATCTCAGATCACTGAACATCACAGACACAGATGGCATGAATGTGAGCTGGCGCCTGTTGACAATGAATGACTGGCAGTTGCTTCTGTGTTTTGGAGACTGAATTCTAAGTAAGATGACTCATCCTCTCCTCAGGCCCCTCCCAGGAGAATCAGATGAATGGTGAAGTGACTGAATGTGCAGCTCAGTGAGGCCTCTGCCATCTAGTGGCCACCAAAGGACAGATCCACATCAAAGTCAAACGTCTGGGCTGATTCTCGCCTTTACAGAATATTGCAGGACGACTTAACAAGGATTTGAATTCACAACAAAGACGTGCTGACTTTAAAGTATTGTTTTATTAGTCAAATTAGATTGAGTTACACTCTAAATACCTCAGGCTGTCTTATGGTGACAGACAAAAGATTAACTGACCCACCTCTTCACATGTGTTGATACAGCCTGAGCATGTTGTTGCTGATGCTGCAGGCAGTGTTCAAGTACAGCATGAAGACCCCACCCAAGTCCCAGGGGCCAGGGTTAAACTCTGTCCTGCACCCAGAGAAAGACTGAGGAGAGAGGACAGACAAAATGACTGAGAGCTGCTGCTCATTGACAGAAATCTGGTGCTGCTTTCTACTACGGTACACATGAAGAGTTTCTATGTGGTGGGTAAGTCATACTCTAAACATTATGCACATACACCCACCTGTCAGTGAAGAAACCTACATTATATTTGTCCCAGCTTTCTTTGCACACTGTGCAACAACTCTGTCCATACACTCAGTAGCCAGTTTATTCGGTACACCCAGCTAAAATCAATGCAGTCCAATTTAACAGCCCTGCAGTAAACTCCACCCTCATGAAGGTTATGGTGTTCAGGGGTTTTTTTACGCTGTTACAGAGAGGTGTGGATTCAGCTGTGTCATCATTTGGAGGGAGACGTTTGTATTGCTGTTGAACTGCATTGTGTTATACAGACAGTCAGGGATGTCATTTAGCCTACCCTTATTGACTTAAATGGTTTGGACAAAATAATAGAAACACCTGTCAGTATAACGCAGTACAAAGCTGGACATTATAGTCTACATGAGGGTCGGGCTAACTGCATGGATGTTGTATTAGATTTGTCATTTTAGAAAAGCATCTCTTGCCTGTTTAAATATCTATACCATGCTGCATGTTTAAGTTTGCTTGATATTTCTCTTTAGCTTTTGCATCTTTATTGTCACGTAAAATTGTTCTGTGCACTGTGTTGAAGCATACTGAGATCCAGTGATTTTCCAATACACTTATTTGAAGTTAATTCTGGTTTTGATATATTAAGCCATAAATCATTCAAACAAGGTTGTCAGGTTGTGAAAAATCCCCTTTGGCTGCTGTTTATCCTCTTTCAATGGAACATGCTTTGTCCTTTGGTGACTTCTTTAAGGATAAGAGAATTCCTTCAACCACCTGCAGAACATCCAGACCACAAACCCTTTATGATTCACGCCAGTAACAAAGGGCTGTTGATTTATCACTTTATGATCAGGCATCAAGTCTGAGCTTACAAATGTTAACAACTTGGCAATAGATTATTTTTTATTTTTGATGCCCTTTGGCTCTTTTTCAGAAGGTAATCAGTTGAATTGTCCATCATAGGGGTGGTCCTGATGAATTCATTCAAGAGCTCAAAAGACAAAGCAAGTCATATTGGAGGAGGATACATTGTCCAAAATAATTTCTACAACCCCAAAGTTGCCCATATTAATAAATTATGAATGCTATCTAAAGCAAACAGTGTTCATAACAATGGCTTAAATGATTCATGGCTTAATAAATGATGTATTAACATTGATGAAGCCATTAGATGCAACTATTCATTCTTTAAGTGTTTCTCTTAAAGAATTTAAGTGTTGCCATGTATCACTCTGTGTCTACAACACAGACTTCATGGCATAGGCTGATGGAGGAAGAGTGAAGCTGTCGCCGTTTAATCTTTAACAGTGTGTTGTATTATATAAGCTTATAATGTGCATTTTATGTTTATCAGTGTGAGAAATAATTGTAATTGTAGCTGTCAAATCAATGTAGTGAATATAAAGTATTAAAGCAGCATTTCCCTCTGAACAGCAACAGGATACAAGTGTAGCATGAAATAAGGAAAGCACAAGTACATTAAAACTGTACTTCAGTACATTACTTGAGTAAAAGTGTTTAGTTACTCTCCACCACTGGTCAGCAGCTGGTCGTAAATGCAATATTAATGTTTCCTCCTCACCTTCATGGCCTCATATGTGGTGCTCTCTACTGCACATGCACTGCTGTATGAGTTGCAGAAAGTCTTTGTGCCGCCCTGAAACGATGCTGAGCTGTTGAACTTTATCCTCGGGTGACACATAGAGAAAGTACGTCATCTGGTCAGCTGGTGCCCGTGTCATAGAGAACTTTATGGAGCCTCAAAGCCAATCACTTCACGGTCTGTAATCTCTGCCCAGAATAAGACTGTTAGTTAGCTTGTGTATTTCATGATTGCACAGGGCAGAGTACACAGTGGTTTCAAGATACTTACATCTGGGTCACTGATCAGGGGCGCCACACTCACAATTTGCTCCTCCTGTGCTCCTCAAACCGGCCTCGCTCCTCCAGCGAGGAGGCTGACTGACTTCTCTCTCATCAGGGGAATCCTGGACAGACAACCCAGCTCCACTGACACCACATAAACGCTGCAGCACGATCATTGTTTCAGATGATCCAGAAGCATCCTCACAAACATTTCAAAGAATATGTCAGCGCTCATAACATTTCCTAAAAAGGTCTTTCAGCCTGGGAGTGATTTAGGAAAAATAAACGATAGTGCTCTGAGCTAGAAAAGGCCAAGAACTCTCAGACGGGTGTTTGACGATAAATGGCTGCATTTATGTAACACTTTCATCCAAAGAGCTGGGATTGAACAGTCAACCTTATGATTAATGGACAACCGGCTCTACCTCCTGAGCCTCGTCTTGCTTGATGTGTTGCTCTCTCTCAAAGAACGTCTGAAAGAACTGCTCGAGGCCTTTGAGCTGTAATATTTATGGCAAACAAAACTGAAAAAACAATACACTGAAAGGTTTTTCTTAAAGCTTTCGGGCTAAAATGTGTCCTGCACACATCGAACTCACTCTCTTAAATGTACTCATCAATTAAAGTCACTATTTCAGCAGCTATCCACTGAGAATCACATGATGAAAACAAATCAGTTCGATGCTTGATGCTCAGTTATCAGTGTGTCCGAAATCATTTGATTATCACAACATGAAGTCTGCACCAGAGTGGATTTTCTGCTCTTTACTACTACTACTACTGTTTTTCACACGTTCTTATCTGTGTAAAAGCTATTTTCTTCCTCTTTATCCCAACAGTTTTGTCTATCACTGGGTCCTAAACTCCTTTATTCTTCTTCCATTAATCTAATTGCAGGATAACAGTGAGACCAAGGTGATGGGACAGCCTGAATCAAAGAGAAAGATGTTTTTGCTAGGGCATTTTAAAGCTAACCAAACAAAATGTCTATTGTACATTATCTGCTGTGTTCTACATCAACACATATAAACTATACTGTGGAAAACACACTTTCTACAGCTTCATTACTATTTGATTCAGTTGCCTGGTGTTAACATGTCAATCAATCAGTTTGAGAGTGAGAGGAAGTTCAGCTCTTTCAGTTTTCATTGTTGGGGAGATTTTAAATATTGTGCAAATATAATTGATTGAACAGAAAAATTTCTCCCTACGTCAGGCTTTGAAGCTGCCATTTAACAGTATGCAGCTGCTCCTGTGTGTACGTCCACAAAATAAATGTGTCATTGCACAGTGACTTTAAAAAGTCCCTCTGTACCAAACAGTATGGCGCTCTCTGTGTTGCTGAAGTTATTTGAGTAAATTCGCTTCAGTTTCAGTTTTCTGCAGGGCTGGACAATGTGTGAGAAGAGAAACCTCAAATCTGATTAAATCTCATCTTCTTGTGTCTCCACTTTCCAAAGCCCTTTTCACACCGAGGGGTGTTTCAAGGGAAAGTATATAACAGTGTTTAAAAGATAAAGACTGTAGACCTGTTATTGACAGTGTGAACTCAGTTTAAGGTCTCATTTTACTTTCCTCTCCTGTCGACCACATCTGAGAAATACTGACTGTATTATTTCTCCTTCTATGTTCATCTTCTGTTCACGTTCTCTTGTAGTTCAATATCGCTCCATGAAACTCTGCCCTCTGCAGGACTGAGAGTCTAAAAACCAGAACAGACAAAATGCATCCTGTGGTTTACAGTGAAAATTGAAAAAAACTATCATGAAAAAGACACAACGGCAGAATATGTTTCAAGACTTTTATTCAAACACGAATCAAAAGCATTTACATTATGAACACAGAATTCTCAAAGGTATAAATATGAGAAGGGAAATTATACTCACCAAGGCAACTTTTCATACCTTCACTGAGTTGAGTGAAGCTGCGTCGAGCTCATTCAGTCACACCGCAGCAGCCTAATGTGAGTCTCCTCAAAGAGGACAGAAGAGTCTGCTTCATTTCTCACCTCCAGACTGAGCTGACAACCTGAAATACTCAACAGTTTAATCATGTTCAAAAAATATTGAGGCACTGTCGAGTCCAGGAAATTCATATAAACTTTGCAAAAGCAAAAAAAAAAAAACCCACATCATATTGAATTCACTATTACATAATCATCTCAATCATTTACTACATCTGCTACAGAATCAGGATATCCTTTAAAAAAAAATCTTACTAAAAGTACACACACACACACTAAATACAACAGATTGTTTATGTGGGCTCCAATCAAATCCTTTGCCAGAGATGGGCAGAACTTCAATTTAATCTAAAATCAAGTGTTAGTATTGAACTAAGTGTGAGTGTTTTGTCATTTGTAGTTTGCTCTGCAGAAACAAAAAATAAGATGGAATTTGGAACAAAACACTTTAAAAGCTCTTTTTTTATTTGAAATCCTCCAAATACTTTATTTTATGTCATTTTATTCTCAAATACGACGCATTTTTATCCCAGGTTTAAACTGTAGAAAAAGTAGTCTAATCACAGTCTTTGGATAAAGTAAAGTTGGAGATCTTGGAAATATTCTCACTCCACTGCACTTATATTGAAAAAGGCATCTGACTAACTGTCCAGTCTTACTTTCATCTGAGGTGAGCAGTGCGTCGCTGTGGCCTGACTGTTCACGCAGTCAGTTTCACTGAGAGGAACGAGCGCGTAACCCTGAATTCACAGCCTCCCTCCACTAGGATGTATCCTGATTGGCTACTTCAAATATATGACGAGGGAAAATGTAAACTCAGATTAGATATCTGTTTGTATTGAAAGAGTTTTTGCATTTTACAAATGATAAATAGCTTGAATTTTACTTTAATAAAATACATTTTCTCAGACCAGTATTTTGTTTTTATGTTGATACATTTGATGAGAAAGTATTTGCAGTTTGTAACAAGATACTTTTTGATGTGTTTGTGCTCATCTGTCCTCTCTGTCAAACAGCTTTTACAAACTCTGGATCAATCACACCTTTCAGAGTCATCTGCAGAATTATTTTCTAAAACATGGGAAACAACAAGAAAGTCTTTGTTATGACTGGAAAGTAAAATCTGGTTTTAACTGGCTCAAGTGTTCTCCACTTTCCAGTTTTCAGCTGCAGGTTCACTACTGTCTGAGCTGGCCGTGACACTCACTGTTAATGCTCTCACCTCCTCATGTACAGGAAACACAGCCTCATTATTTATGTCAGCATGCTCACATCTCGAACCAAACTCATTACATCCTGACACCATTTGTACAAGCACACTTCTAAAGTTGACATTGTACCTCTGCATGATGAATCACAGCACTTTGATTATCCTGGAGGAAGTTGTCCTCCTTCCTGTTTAACACCCATCATAGGCAGCGATGGCTCGGCTCGTTCCCCTCGTGTGCTCCTGCTGATGAGCGATTACAGGTCATCTAAACCTATTCTGCCCAGACAGCTTTGACTTTTTTTAATCACGGCTGCAAAAATAAGGGCATTAAACACTCCTTTAAATCATTTTCATCAATTGAAACAGTTGATCTTAAACATTTTAAAGAAAACTACATGGTCTGAGTAAAATAAAATAAAGCACATGTGCCCTTAAACATCTTCTATTGGCTCCTGTTTGCTAATGCACTTTCCCCATGTTTGGCATATGATGTCATATAATATGTCATGATTCTTTATACTCAACATTACTTCGCAGCTTTTGCAGCTACGATGTGAGTAAGTCAAGCAGAGACTATTTGGCTCTGGTTTCCTTCTACTGCTACTTACTGACATTCAGCTATGACCGGTGCTTGACGGTAATGAAGTACATTTACTTAAATACTGGCCGGCTTCTTTGCAGAGAGAAGATGATACAAAACATATGACCATCTCGTAAAGCTTAGTGTATTATTATTATTATTACACGACCAGTGTACAGTATGAAGTAGTGAACGTGTTTGATGCTGTCTATGTGTTAATGCCACATTATTAATAATCCAATTATTCAATATAAAGCTCTCAAATGGATCATTCCACGCTCTTTTTTAATACCTTGAAATTTCAACTACGTTTTGCTGATAATAATTTCATACTTTTCACAAAAAACACTGAGTATTTGTACTTTGTGGTACTGCTTTTGTTAATTAATAGATCAGAGTCACTTCCTGCACCACTAAGACTTACTTGTGCAAATGCCTTCAATGCTGAGATTCACACTAATTTGCTGCATGAACGGCTGCAAAATTATCAGTAATTTGACAAGCAAGTAACATCTAGGAGGAAGTTCACTCAGCACCAACTGAAAGATGCTGAGACAGGATACATCACAGTGTTTTTTTAATGCTAGATCTGCGACTGTCTCGACATAAAATGTGCTTTGAGGGCCCAAGTTTGGTATCTTTTCACCTTCTAACCAGCTTTTATAAATAAGGTCTAGTATGTTTGTAGTAGTCTTAAACATTTGAATACGTACCCGAGTCAGTAGTTCAGGCCATCTCAATACTTCACCTGTGGAACGGGAACAGCTGCAGACAGGGTGACACTCAAACCTATGACACCTCAGGACTCCAGGAAAGCTTGGATCCCAGCTGTGGCACCGTGGGGACGCCTGGGGAAGCTGCTCAGGTCCCTTTAGTTCGGAGCAGCGACCAGCAGGAACAGCACCGTCTTCATTATACACATCCTGCAGCAGAGTCTGACTCACTGATAGCAGGAAACTCTTCTCTTGGCTTTCATAAGCAGTTTGGCACAGAATCGTTTTTTTTAAAGTGTGCAAATCAGATCAACACATCAGCTAAAGATTAGGATTCCCTGCACGGGCAATCTTTTCTCTTCTGTTGCGTTTCCTTTCCATTTTATGGCAAATAAAGCAGATGCTGTCTCACTCTGCTGACTCGACCTCCTCTCCAACATGAGATGAGTCAGGTTTGAAGTGTGGCCCTAGCAGAGATCTTCCTTCAAAACTCCAATGCAAGAACAACAAGCAACTACACACATGAACACCGCTCTCCTTCTCCAGACGCTGAAGCAATGCTGCCAGATGCCAGAGCCAGATGAAAGGCCGGGGCCTCCGAACGCCGCTGAGCCTCCGGGCACTGCTGTGCCTCTGCCGAGAGGCTGTCGAGGTGGAGACGACCCGGTGATTTTGGCACAAACCACACGGACGAGCTCTCTGCTGGTGCTCAGCCACACCTCTGGTCACACAGGCCAGAGGCGACTGAGGAATAAGCCACATATGTGAAGAGACACAGTGACTCTAGCTTTGCCTTCGCAGATGGAATGAAAAAAGTATTCTAGTATGGCCAAATTTCAATCTGAATGAAGGTCACAAAGAGGTCATTCAACAACTGATGATCAACAGAATGAAAACACAGAACCGAGAGGCTGACACTTCCTCTCCTTCCTGCCGGGAAGGCTCCTGCTGTCAAAGTGATTAAGCCTTTAGAGTTTGATAGACAATTCCAAGAACAGAAAAGGTCACAAAAGTTGTCTTCCGAGGCACTTGTGTTTCCCACGAAAGAGTAAATTTATTGAGACAAAATCAAGTGCATGTCGCACTTTGCGTTTTTTTTTCTGACAGGTATACTTCTTAGGCCCATGAGCAATGACGTTCTCCATTTCTCTCCAGATATCCTGAGTATACAAATCTTTTTTCCTTCCATTTGAAACACAGAACTCAAATCAAACCATGAAAACCAAAATTAACAGTCCTTTCAGAAGAGGGCGCGTGAGACCACCGGAGGGCGGCGTCTCACCTCCGATTCGTTCAGAGGATTTTATCACAGTCCACTGAGAGCACATCGACATGTTCTACATACTGACTCCTGGTCAGTTATTAGAGATCTGCATGGCATACACATTGCACTTAATTTAGGGGTTACATCAACTTTTTTTAAACAGTACATGCTTTGTTGGGGTAGTTACTGTACTTGGTGGATTTTAACATAAGAAAAGTGAATAATCAACCAATCATTGCTGAACTGAATTGAATACGATGCCAATAAAAGAACAAGATAGAAGGGACGGACACAAAAGCAACCCTTAAGACCAATCAAACCAGACCTATCAGCTCTTCACAGCCTTTAACATTCAGTTTTGTTTAGGTTAAAGGAGCTGATTCAACCCTGAAACGCTGTCAGTCCACAAATAATTAATAAGCAGCAGTTCTGATAATTAGATGATCAATAAATTAGCCCAGTTTTGAACATTTTGTGGTTCCAGATTACCAAATGTGTATATTTGCTGCTTTTCCTCATCTTACATCATAGCACACTGAATATTCTTTGTAAATATGGGTTTTTTTCATTATTGTCTGTTGTTTTATAAATAATAATTCAATTAATCAAGAAAAGCAACTTAGCTTCATCAATATCAAATATAATCAGCAATAAATATGAGCTTATAACATGATGCAGGTCAATACAACACCTCAGGATCCGAAATAGCTAAAAGTCGCATCGATGACATCATTTCACAAAAAGTAAATATAACTGTCTTTGTAAAGGCTGTTTTTTCTCAGTTGCTGTATTGATCTGCATGCTTGTTTACAGGTGCTCGCTGCTTGTGTCCGTCCCTCCACACACAGACCAGTGCTGACAAACAGACAGGAATTCACTTGACCTTAAACTCCAGATGTGGCTCAGAACGGAGCTCTGATATTAACGTAATCCACTACACTACAACCCTTAAGGCTTGAATAAAGACTAAAGAATAGTCTCATTTTTTCCACAAATTTCCTTTAGCTTTACGCAGAACTGGCCCAAACTGACAAAAATAGAAAAGCTGTCATAAGGAAACTTTGAATTAGGAACTATTCAAAATGTTAACTTGGTCAGCAAAAAGTAATACAGACGCACATCTGGAATATACCTATTAACAAGCAATGGGTAAAGCTTTAGAGGAAATATATTTCCATAATCAAGAGAAAATTTCTATGTACATGAGTTTGATGTAATTCATTCACAGGCTGGCTGTACAAATTATAGTACTACAAACATGGCGACTGACCAGTTCAATCTATGCTGAGTACAGATAAAATGAAGGCTAAATACTTAGTTTTGGATTTTAAATTCCTTTTTTTGTTGTAGGCAGGCATTGTATGAAAGGACATAAAGGAAATGTGTTTCTTTTGAAATAAAATAAGGCAACAAATAGTATCAATTCACAGAAATGTAGAACTTGCTCTGAATTACTTTAAGTACAGTACCCTTCAAGTCATGTACATTTATCTGGTAACTAAATGGCAAAAGTCACCTGTATTAATAATCAAATCCAGCTCATCAAAATGTATTCAATTCAATGTGACTGTCACTTCTATGAACCTTCAGCAGGATGAGATAAATGACAGCCGTCCCTCTGCTTTGTTAACATTACCTCTCCCTGTTTGACAAATCACAGTTTAACAGTTTATGAGATTGTGACATTAACAATTTGAACTCTTTTTTTTTTTTTTCAAGATGCTCCTTTGATAATGACCATCAACATGTAGTCATCCTCTGATTTGGCAAAGGCTTTGGCAGAGGCATCCAAGAACTGCTGCGAGAACTCGCATGGGGGGAAAGCGTGAAGGACTCCTCCGTGCTCCTTGTCACGGCTGCCCCCCACAGGGAGGCTGATGATGCCAGCTGCCTCCTTCTGCTTTAAGTAGGAGACCAGGTTCTTCAGAGGCCTCTCAGTGGAGTTGCTGGCGTCCTGGACGCCTCCATCTTCAGTTTTCCCAGGCACGGCCAGGAGGATGGAGTATCCGCTGGAGCCGGCAGCCTTGATGCGACGAGAAACCTCCTCTAGCTTTGGCTGGTCCAGGCGCAGGCGCTGGCTGATCTTCAGCTGGGACACTTGACCGCCCGTGGAGCCCTCCACCAGCAAGCTGGTAGCCACCTCCATGTCTCCCTCCAGCAGGTGCAGTGATGTGGGAAAGCTGCTATTCTTCAGCAGGAGGACACCCTGCCAGGCCTGACTCAGCTTGTGGCCTCCAGCTGCTGGCTTAGCCTGCTGGCCAGACTTGGAGGAAGAGGAGGATGAAGGCTGTCCGAGGCGATCCTCCTTTCTCGCTGGACTCTTAGATGAGTCACTGGCTTTGCGTTTGCGGTCCTTCTCGGAGCAGGAGCCTGGCTCAGCCGGGCTGAGGGTTTTTCTTCTCTTGCCTCCAATGACAGTGTCCTGGCGCTCTCTGATGGGGGACGTTCTGCCAGAGCGAGGCAGCCGTTCAGGGTCACTGTAGCGTCCCCCATCTCGGCTGCTCCCTCCAGGGCTGCGCTCTAATGAGCTGCCATGACGCCGCATGCTATAGTCACTGATGTCAGGTGAGTGATCCGGCCGGCCATCATCCAAATGTCTCCTTTTGCGGCTTAGATCTCTGCTTTGGAACTCACGCTCGACTGACCAGGTCTCACGGGAACACCTCTCCAGACGATCAATGGGGTCGAAGCCTGCCCCTCGCATCCTATCGTGGATACCCAGGCCAGACCATTCAGCGCTTGAGTACAAATCTCTGTCTCTGAAGCGAGCAGGAAGTGGAGGGGATCTTTCTCTCACTCTCACTGCGTCAGTAAGGCGGTGGGCAAAGGGCTCAGGAACTAAGTCATAATGCGGCAGGGGGAGGGGGAGCTGCATGTACTGCTGCTGCTGGTAACGTTGCTCTGTGTCCGCAAAGTCCACCCTGAGTCTCCGGTCAGGGCCCCCGAGTGGGAAGCCTCTCATGTGAGAACATGCAGCTTGAGCAGCATCCAAACTTTCATACTGAATGTAAGCCCAGGCCTCACCTTTCCTGTAGTCTATAGTCCTGATGGTGCCAAAACGGTCAAACTCCTTGGCCAGTGCAGCGAGTGGAACCCAGGGTCCAAGGCCCCCCACCCACAGCCTGGTTGTGGGTGTAGGTTTACCATAGCCGATTTTAATCGGGTTGTGGCCCACCACTTTCCCCGACATGGCCAATTTGGCACGATGAGCCATGTCGAGATTCTCAAACTTGATGAATCCATAGGTGCTGCTCTGGCCTCTCACGGCCCGCTTTATGTCCACCTCTGTTATCACTCCAAACCTGTCAAAGGCCCTCCTCAGGTCACTCTCCGTCACAATGACGTCCAGATTGCCCAGAAACAAAGTCCTGTTTGCCCTGTGGTCATCCTCGGGGCTCACCAGGTCCTCCTCACGGTAAACAGCACATTCAGGGATGAAGGGGGGTCTATTCCTGGCATCATACACTGAAAACTCTCTGTCTCTTTCCAGGTCTCTTGTGTGAGGTGGAGGTGGAGGGGGAGGGGGGAGACGGCCCAGAGCCAGCTGCTGTAACCGGTAGTCTCTGTATCCCAAACCAGTGGGAGAGAGAGGTCTCTGGGAGTGGAGATGCCTCTGGCCTGAGGGGAAACTGTCTTTTGAAACAGGGGAGCGGCTTCTACGTCTGTTCATGTAAACCGTTTCGATTTTCAGAGGACGGTCGTACAGCACGAGCTTCCCGCGGGCGTGTTTGGCCGCCCGGGCGTCATCCGGCCTCCTGAAGTTCACAAACGCCACCCTCTCGTCGTTTTCTCGACTAATTTTAACACTCACGTCCCCAAATCTTGTAAACTCATGAAACAGTCCGTCCTCTATCTCCTCGTCGTTCAGCTGAGAGCCCAGTTCACTTATTTTGAGAGTCTTGTACTCACTTTCGGGGACTGACGGAGGCCGAGTGTCGCTGCGTGAACCGGACCTGGATGTTTCCGCGGCGATGTCAGCGCCGCCGTACGCCTTGTTCGGCGAAATAACTCCGTAGTCGTAGCCGCTGCTAGCCCGACTGGATGAATTGTGTCCGTCTGAATCCCTCATGTCTCTTTTGTCACTGTGCAAACTTCTCCTTTGAGCAGAGCCGTTGCCGTTGTTGCTTCCAGCCGTCGACAGGGATCCGGTCTTCTTACCGCTCGGGTGGCTTCCTCCTCGGTCTCTGCTATCATCTGGTGCCCGGGAACGTTTCTTCACCGGTGATCGTTCTTTCCCCTTCATTTCCACCAGCCGATACGTGCAATCTACAGACACTAATCCGTATGAATATGTCTCCTCTCTGCCACTGAAATATACCTAAACTCTCTCAACTTGGTCGCGGTTTCCACCACACTCTCAAGCCAGCGACACAACCGCCATGTTGGACTACTTGGACTATTGTACAGGAAGTCCCGCCCATACGTCCGCAGAAGAAGATGATTGGCTGTGTAGGTCGTCACTCGCGTGTACATGAAAGCTGCTCGCCTATTACAAACAAGGGTGCGGCTCTCCTCGGGGTCAAAGAGCGGTCCTGAAGGCAGAAGTTGATTTGAAAGATAACAGTTGTGACAGCCTGCTGCAGCAGGAAGAGCCGATTTACATTAGTGTCATCTTCGTTTTGAATGAATTAATATGAACACAAATACAGAATAAGTTTATGCAAGCTGTATATAGGTATAGCATAACATAGTGTTTGAGTGTGTGAGTGAGAAACTATTCTTGTGAAGTATTTGTTCAGGAAAGCTGCATGTTGCCCTTGAAGTAAAGACACTGAGTCATACATGATACGGAAACACTTCATTTAAGGCAGGGGAGGGTGTTGCTGTTTGAGTAGTTTTTGACTAGTATAAAATATATAAAGAGTATATATAGAGTATATATATAAAGTATAATCTAGTATTTCCATTTTGGGCGACTTTGTACCTCACTTCATCTCAAGGGCAAATATTGTATTTTACTCCACTACATTTGTCTAACTATTCTTTACTTTACATATGATCATTTGCCACAGCCTTCCTGCCCAGTGTAAACCACGGATCTCCAAATTCTCCTGATAAACTGAGGTATGAAATGTTCCTTTATGGTTTGAGAAAATTCTCCAACTTCTTATAACAAATAAACTATTGAAAAAAATCCTCTTAGATTAGCTGGAAAATGCATCGGCACAAAGTTGAAAACAGGTCTGTTTTCCTTAGCTCACAAAAAGTTGACTTTTTAGAGATGTGATTCTCACAGGACAGCGACACTACAAATGATGATCTTATGGAGAATGATGCATTGCAGTAGATTAAACTACCCAGTACTATATAAAGTAGTTAAAATTAGCCCGACCTTAAGCAAATACAGCAGTAAAATAATTTCAATATTTCATAATAGTAGTAGGAATAGTAAAACACTGACAGGGACCAGCTTTATGACACACTCAGTATACACTGTATACTTTAGGCTTTCATATTTTCCTTTCCACTTATCTTCTTCTCCCAGCTGAAGAACTTAATGTGATGTATAATCTATACTTGTGTAAAGGGATGGCAAAGATGCAAAAGAAATCAATTTGTGGGGCAGGTGGTTATATTTAGTGCCACAGTGTTTATATTTCTGGTGTCTTATCTGACCCTCATTATTTTTGGCAGAACAAAATTATTTTACAATGAAAACGCAATTTCAAATTGTGTTTAAAAGTGATCAGGCTGTGTGTAACAATATGTGTGTGTCTGTTCCAGCAGTACACCATTTCGCCTGCTGGATACTGAACAAACCATTAGAGGGCAGAGGAGCTCCTCCTAACAACCACATGAGCTTGTTGAAACATGAGGATGTTTTAAACTCTGATATATTTAACTGTGCTGTTTGTTTTCTGTGTGTTAATATTCTATCAGAGCATCTCTCTGAAACACAATTAAACATAATCAAAATATGAAACAGAACAAAATAAAAGACATATACACCAACATCAAATACATAAATTACAGCATACAGTTCCTATTTGTCCTTTACACAAATCCTAGAAGCTTCACTTACCACAACAGCTGGTCTTCCTGTATCACATTATTCTGAAGTCATTTAATTTCATTACCTCCTATAATATCTGTACAAAGTCCAAATTTCCTGTAATATTCCCTCTCAGCATCAGTGCAAGAACATATAAAATGTACCTTTGGTCGCATTATACCCCTCAGATCATTTGTTTAACAGACGACCTTGAACTTCATTTAAACCCATTTACTCTTGTTTTTGTCACAGTATTTACACTGTACCAACCCCAGCTACGCTGCACCCTAAGCCGTCATCCATGCTCTACCAATCCGTGTAGTCAGTGATGTATTTGTTGACATGTGGCCTTTTTATTATTATTAATGACACACAGGAATAAAATGCTGAGGCATGTATGTAGGGCGCTCCCACGCGTAGGATTACAGCCTGCTTGACAGCAGGGGGAGAGGTGGTCATCCAGTTATTAAATTGTGTTGCTTAATGGGCAGAAGAGCTTACAATTCAGAAACTTTTTTTAAGTCCACTGTGACACACGTGTAAACATATATGCATGAAATAATTTGTTTCTATGGCTTAATTTCCATTTCTTTAGTTTGCTGAGATTCTTTAAAACGGATGAAATGTATCATAGAATTATTTATGTTAACTTCCAACCAAGTTCACCTTTGCACCCCTCTGGTATCAAATAATTTAATTCTTTGCACTCAATAACTTTTAATCTGTAACCCTTTTTTGTCTCCCTTAGTCTGCGGCATGCTTTGCTGCAGGGGCATTTCAAAAGGATTATTCTGTCCAAAAAAATGGGGACAGGAGCTTTGCCCTCAACCCTGTGAGCTGGACCGGCCCCTCTTTGAGAGACCATCTGGTGAAGTTCTTCTATAGGCCGTCACATGACTCTGCACAGGCCCAGCAAGCCAATCTGCTACCCAGTATTAAAATGGGTTTAAATGTGTGTGTCTATAAAGACAGCATGAGGGGGAAAATTTGTTCCTGCTTTAAATCTCTTTCCAATATCCAGGTCAGGTGTTTGTCCTCAAAGGGAGCAACAAAAGCGTTCATGCTTACATATAAAAATGGTGGCAAACTTATTAAAGGGAATTATGCTTGCTGTGTATGTTCATATCAGCAGAAAGTCAACAGGAAGAAATTACACACAGTAATGTTTTCAGGAACCTTTAAATAACACATTTAAAAAAAAAAAAAAAAAAGATTAAAGCTGTTTCAGACCATCTCAAATTCATCACGGCGGCTGCTGTGAATTCACCCACATGTGAAACCTTGACTGTGCTGCAGCAGACAGGCATTTCATCTGTTAATAACCATCAAAACAGAATGGCATGCAGGGTTTTTCTTTTCTTTTTTTTTTTGTTAATGAGCTGTCAAAGGGGAAATCTGCAAAGGATTAGTGAGGGAAAAACAGCTTTTAATGAGTTTCTATTTTTGTGTGTCGCATTAAGGTGAACAGCACAGCCTGACCCACTGCACTCTGGCTTTCATGTGAGACAGATGCCTGGTAACACATCTCTTTGTACATTTCTGTCATCAACTAACCAAAAGACAGCCAAACCTTCACCTGTCTAACCTGAGCAGGTGTGCAATCCATTACCAATCCCAAGTCACGTTTGTGAAAAATGGACAATCATCTATCTTGATCCTCACACGACAGCTTCTGATTTCAACCTGCGTAAATAAACACACCATGTTGGACTGATGCCGTATGGTGGAGTGCTGCAGTGACTGTTTGAGCCCGACATGACCCACTTTCTCCACTGTCTAAACACCTGCACAACACCAGCACATCCCTGTGCACTGATGCACTCTGGGAAAGCAGGAGGCGCTACAATACTGTGAGGATGCATCAGCAGATAAAGTAGAAACCCAAGACAGATGGGTGTTTTTTGACACATAATGATACTTATGAAAAAATCAAGTTATGCATGAATTAAAACCCTTTCTTCATTTCTTCATCTTAGGCAAAGGAAAATAATTCATGAAGTTCTCATGCAGGTTTTGTATGATGCTGATGAGGTACTGCAGAGCTTCAGTGAGCTTTAACCCTCTTGGTTAAAAGAATCACTGATTTATCAGTGCACTGATCACAGAGAGCAATATCATGCAATGCAGACATCAATTGCTTTAACTAATCTATTCACATCTGTCAAAGGTGGTCACATCCACTTGCTTTCAGCAGGAATTGCAGTGTAGATGTAAATCTGTTTGTTCAAGTGCTTGTACCAAGAATAATGGACTAGATAAGCGATACTACAGAGCCCAGTGCAGGCTGGAGCTTTTTTAGGAGCTGAGAGTGACCCAGACAGTACAAAACACAAGGGGAGAAACAGGAGGGAGGGAGGGAGGGAGGGAGGGAGGGAGGGAGGGAGGGAGGAATATAAATGAGACTGGAGTGAAGGAAAAGTACTGGGCGGATGTGCTGGTGCAGATGCAGAATGCATGCACGTGAGTGGAAGTGGGCGGCGGGGAGCACAAAAGAAAGCGGGTGCTGCAAAGCGGCGGAGGAGAAGTTAGAGGCAACTGAAGGTGAACAGCAGAGAGGAGTGGAAATGTGCTGTGAAAGGATGCTGACGTCAGACACCAAGGAGCATGAGGTGCAACCACAATCACAGAGGATATTTCAAGCAAAGAATCCAAAGAGAAATTCTCTGTAACAAGAGGGAGGACACTGTGCAGAGGGACCATGTCAGGGAGCAAAAGGAAAGGATGCTGATGATGGAACTGATAAAATATCATAGAAAAACATTTTTTTTAAAAATAAGTGCAGTTACATCCAGCCTGCCAAAGAGTGACATGGACGGCTGCACATATAAACCTGAGAGGAAATAATGTCACTTAAGCTTTGCTGGCATTTAGATTTATTAGTCATGAAAGCAGTGTCATTTTGTATGAGTCTGTCGATTGATCCATCATTTTGATTCCAACTGAAAACTATTGAATGGACTACTGTTGACTTTGTACAGGCATTCATGGCTCCCAGAGGATGAATCCTGCTAACTTTGATGATCCCTGACCTTCCCTCTGATGCTACCATCAGGTTGACATTGGTGGTTTTGAGAGAAATGTCACAGGAAAATTTGGCACACAGCCATATCCCTCCTCAGGATGATTTGTAATGATAATGTGATCCTCTTTTCATCATCTCAAGTCATCATCTGGTCAAAATCTCTATGTTGGTTTAAGACCAAATACCTACAAAACTAATGACTTCACATCAGCACCTGCACTTTGTGCATAGTAATAATTAGCAAATGTTGGCATGCTAACATGCTAAACTAAGATGGTAAACATGGCAAACATTACACCTGAAAAACATCAGCATGTTAGCATTGTTAGCTTTAGCATTAGCCCAACCCACAACTGTGCCAGAGTACAGCGTCACAGAGCTGCGAGCATGGCTGCTTATATCTGAATGAACAATAACCAAGAACTATTTTCTGTTGTTTGACCAAACCACAAACTCTGCAGTTCATCAAAGTTGGAGTGACGCTGAAAAAAAAAAGGTTTAAAAGTATGTGAAATGAATGCAGGTATGAGGGAAATGACACAGCGTAAATGAAGGCAGAACAAAGCTGCAGCTCCTCCAACTCAGATGGGACTGTTCGGTCATTTGCTAACCAGAGAGGGCAGCAGCGCTGCTGTGCCAACAGTCCCATGGGTCTGCAAGGCTGCTGATGGAGGCTTAATAAAACCTGAAAACAT
This sequence comes from Chaetodon trifascialis, assembly GCF_039877785.1. Lineage (NCBI taxonomy): Eukaryota > Metazoa > Chordata > Actinopteri > Chaetodontiformes > Chaetodontidae > Chaetodon > Chaetodon trifascialis. The sequence goes on along the minus strand of NC_092058.1, from coordinate 15,704,086 downwards.
AATGTGAGCATATCACTGAGTGACACACCGCTGTCCACTTAGCAGATGCCCTCCAGCACTGCCTTGGCCATTGTTATGCTATTTCAATCCTTGTTGTTAAACTGGCTTTATCAGTATTAATCATCCTCTTCAACTCGTTTCATTCTCAATGTGCTCTCTCAGACATGTTCTTCCAATTGTTTTTTCTAACATTTTGTCCCATGAGAAGCGGTGACAAAGAGGTTGTGAAAGCAAAAATGGGGTGAGAAAACACTGCAGATGATCATTTTTAATCCACTTGTGAAACAAGAGGGAAAAAGTAGACCTGGGGAGAGATGTGAAACTTAGGCATCAGTATAGTCAAACTATTTAAGTGACTTCTGATTTGGATTAAATAAATATTAATGTCAATCTTCATACAACTTCAGAGACTATAGATTAAACCAACAGAAGAAGAAACCCAGCAGTTCACACAATGTTTCAAATGAATTTTTTTGGTCTCCCACCATAGGAAAAAGCAGAGTATGGAGTGAGGAATGCAGAAAGGAGAGCGCAAAAATGAGACAAAGTCTGTCATATGATCCTGAGGTTGCCACAGCAACTGCTCCCAGTAGTCAGCTCGAAGAAGGTGCGTCAAAAGCGTCACCGAGCGAGGACCAGCTGTAGAAATAGGAAAGATAGATCAGACCCTGTGTGGACGCTGCACTCTGCTGTGGGTTTCAGTTTAACCCAAAAACAGTCTTAGCAACATCCTACAGCAAGGCATCACAAGCAGAGGGGATGTGAGATATGAGCTTTGACTGAAATGTGCTGTAGGGATCAGACAATCTGGGGTATACGCACTTCCCTTTGTTATGTATAATCACTTAGAACAAGCTCCACAGTGATGATAATGATGCAAATGAAGAGAAACTCCAAGAAGCCAGTGAGGACACATGTCTGATTAAGTCCACAGAGGAGGTAAACATGGGGGACAAAATAAATCCATAGGGTCAGGATGAAAAATGGCCTCTCAGTGACGTCTTCCTCCTCTATTGCGGTGGTATTAAAGAATATTCTGTCAGCTGGTGCGTGATTTATGGTCCCCTGGGTCCCCTGTGTCTGCTGCAGTCATGTCGCGTGTCCAGTGTTTAACAGAGAAAAGACCACCCAGTGCAAGTCCAAAGACTTAACGTTGATGAGGGAGATAAAGCTGTTTGTCAGGGATTATTAGACAGCAGCCATCTATGGAGAGAATTATCTGTCCCCAGAGATGAGCTTGATCAAAACAGTGTTTTACAGACTTTCATATCAATGTAAGTTTTGTCTTAGTAAGTAGAGGCCAGTGACAACAAGTAACTAAGTATTATGTATTATGTTATATAGGCTAACGAGTACAACTTTGAAACAGGAATAGTTACAGATTAAACTGAAGTTTTGACCTTGTGACCAGAAGGTCACACATTCAGTCTGGTTCAGGATAAATCTGGGTGGATAAATCTTGCCCCCCTTTCATTTACCACCACTGAGGTGCCCTTGAGCAAGGCACTTAACCCCAACTTGCTCCAGTGGAGCTGCTCAGTGATCAGTGACATGGTAGTGTGGTTGTACTGAGCAGCTTCCAGGTGTGGATGTGTGTGATCAGGACTTTCCTGCAAAACAGTGAAATCGCCCTCAATAAATAAATAAAGGTGAAAAATAAAAACTAGAGCAGGGAACATTAGCTCCATATTGGAGAACTATGAACAACAAGATCCTGCTGTTAAGGCCTAAATAATAACGATGCAAGAATATAACAACCTGACACTGACAGATGGCTTTTATACACACTTTAAGCACATTCTCTGCTTTTACTTAAGTAAATTTGTGAATGCTGGACCTTTACACATAATTGAGTATTTTTACAATATGTAGGATATTACTAATTTTACTTAAACGATCTGGCGTGTCTTACTCTACTAACACATTTGCTCTTCTTCAAGCACAAAACGCCCTTTTTCCCTTTCACTGTATTATTCATTTACTGCTCATGTATTTATCATGAGATTAATTTGTTTATTAATGCTTATTTATTGAGCGGTGGGAAAAGGCTTGCTCATCTGATGCTCGCAAAAACTCAGTGGCATTATTTTTTATGACCTTTAGAGGAGCTTTTATGTCTGCGCATCGCTCGCTACATCCTGACAGGCCAGCGCTGAATGGCTTCAATTTTTTATCAATTGAGATGGGGATGACGAAAGCAGCGTCACTCGCTGACTTCCTCAGGTAGGAGTGGATAACCTTGACAAATACGCGCACGGTTTTGCTCTTATTTCCCCCCTCAGCATCCCAACCTGCCCGTGCCGAGACGCAGCGATGGCCCGAAGTCTCAAACAAGTGAGCGGCAGGTAATAATTTGTCATTGTGGATAATGAGCAGCACGTTGTGCGTCACGGTGCGCCCCGGACTCTCCACCCTGCATGTCAATTGTAGGCAGAGCAGCATGTGATCCTCCGTCCTCCAGTGTCCTGAGAGCGCTCAGTCCGTACCACACCGACGCACAAGTGCTGCTTAGCGGATGTATGCATGCCTCTCTACAGATTTCCTCTGACATCTGCGTTCACAATAAAAACTGGAAATAGTTGATCGCTACTGAAGACTCACGGTGAGAAAGATTTTTACTCTAACACCCCTCCACTGACTGTGCATCCCTCTCTGAGAGGCAAAACAGCGCGACAGGCGGCATCACCTGCAATAAGAAAGATGTTCATTTCTGCAGAAAGTTCACAGACAGCCGGTGAAGAGTTTCACTTGCTTTGTTTTAAGCCTTAAACGCTTGTTTGTGAGTCACGGGAATTGTCTGCAATCGCGTAAAATTTGCACGATGACCGGCAGGAGCGCGAGTTTAGGTCATAAAAGACTTGTGTTTGACCTTGGTTGTGTTTAAAAGTCAGTCACAGTCAGAGGTGGCGGAGCACTGAGCGATCAGCATCAGCACCAGATGTGTCACCTGGCGGTCACATTAAGCGATCTGTGCTGAGGTGTTGATGAGCGAGAGCCTCATGAGCTTCACACGACGTGCAGCTGTTCCGCACAGCTGTATTTTGGAGTTTTAGGAAAACGTTGTAAACTGGCGTCCTCCTGCTTTTTATTCGCAGTGTTTAAAGTTCGGCGATCTGCCACTAAAGTGGGAATAACAAATCAAAGGCTTCAGACTTTTAATGCTTTTAATTTCCGGTGTGAAATAGCTGATGAACCACTGACTGTAGGTGTGTGTTGAGTGTTATTTATAGTCATTCGGATGTTGCTTGTAATACACTGTCATGATTCTACATTTTTTCTGTAGTATCTCTTGAGATCAGACAACTAGTCCATTCATCGAGAAGCTGACTGACAGGAAAATAATCTGCAACTATTTTGATGATCGATTAATCATTGATTGATGATTTGATGATTTCTTAAACCAAAATAGCAAACATTTCCTGATTCCAGGTTTCTTCATTTGTGAGAATTTGCCACTTTCCTCTGTCATATGGGATTGGATATCTTTGGATTTTTGACTGTTGATTGGACAAATCAGGGATTGGAAGATGTCAACATTGGCTTTATGAATTTGCACAGACATTTTTAACATTTTTTGTACAGTGTATACATGCTGTTCCTTGTTATGATGCATGCACAATGTCTGATTAGATAGGAAAGAGTATAAATATCCAGAGATCAAGCAGATATTTGCAGTACTGAAAATGTAGATCCTCTTCTAAGGACACCTTGCAGAGCCATCCAGAGGCTTTTTCCTGCTCCGGAAAACATGCCTTTACTGTGCTATAAAATTGCTGCACACAGTCAGACTCTTAGCGTCAGACGGGGTCATCTGAACTGTGTGTTTTTGGATTATTGGTTGGGTGAGTTGATGTGTTTTCATCTCTCGGTGTTGGCTGGATGATGCAGCCTCTGATTGATATTACGTGTCTTGTATGCTGTATGATGGGATTGAATGACAACACAGAAAAGCGGCGCTGGGGGCTTTAGAGTTAATGCACACAGGATTATGAAGACTTGTGAATGGCTGTGGATTATTGCATCATAGGCTCATCTTGACATGCAAACAGGAAGAAATCTGCTGTGACGATGAAAAATACATAAGCAAGGAAAGCTAAATGCACATTCTGAGAGCGAATGAAGGAAGTGTTAAGGAGTGTTTGCAGCTTTCTTCTGTCTGCTCTGAGAGTGTGTGTGGCATTTGTGCTCTTTGCTGGTGGAGTTTGTTTTAGGCTGATGTAAGCAGTGAGTGTTGTGACGATAAAGGCTCGTGTGCATCACTGCTGCTGCAACACACTTGAGGCGCAGCATCACTCTCTATACTGTTTCCACATGTTTTCACTCATGCTCTAAAGGGACTCTGGTGAGTTGACCAGACACCGCCAACACAGAGAAGTAAAAATTATGATCTACTCTTTAATCATAGTCTTTTCTTTCTTCTGTATCTTTTCCTCCTGCATGTGAAGTCGTGTTCAAACAACCCACAAGCTTTGCAGCTTTGCATTTCAGTGGACAGCAGCTCTTTATCACAGAGAAGCGATTCACTCAATAAGTAATGAGGGGCTCGTGATGTGGATCAGGAGAACACATGACGGCACTTCATCCAAAGCATCATGTTCACTTCCTCCATTACGTTTGGGTTGAACCAACCACTCCCTGAGAGAGGGGTGAGGATGGATGTTGCCGCAAGGCTTCTGAGGATTATGGGGATTTACGGGGGGGGGGGGGGGGGGGGGGCTTCACTAAAGTTAAGCTTTGCAGAACAGGGAAATTAAACAGAACAATTTGCAGGATTGGGAATTTTTTGGAACCAGAAACATTGCGTGAGAAACAAAGAGCTGTGGGAGAATGTTTTTTTTACTGTTTTAGTTTTTGTTTACAGTGTCAGTTTTTTTGTTTTTTTTTACTGTAAAAATGTCCGTTCATGTTGAGTTTTTATTGAAAGACTGTTGAGATTAAGCTACCACACAGGTGTGACAAATGGTCTCCTGCCTTTATGCTGACATGCTTCATGACTCTGGAGAGACATAACCATGTGTTACAATCCAGTGTCTTATTACGAGGCAAACCAAGCACTAAATGGAGGAATAATTGTGTCAGTGAAAGTGTGCAGTGTTATTTAAGGATCACAGCCAGGAAAGGGAGGTCTAAAATGACTGTACATTAAATGATCCATGTCAGGGGCACTACACTGACATTCCTATTTAAAATATAGACTATTTATGGGATTTTTGTCCATGAATACAACATTATTACCTTTTAATTTTGATGATGTCCTTGAAACATGCATCTTCTATTTTTCTGATGCAGGACTGAGGCCGAGACCTGAAATCACTCCTCAGCATCTCCCTTACAGCTACATCCATCCATCTCTTCTCCACACTCTGCCTGTATCACTTCCTCCTGTTCCTACCAGGCTCTGTCTCGCTCTCTTTCTCTCTCCACCCCCACCCCCCTCCCGACCCCGATGCCTAAGAACAGTAAGGTAACGCAGCGTGAGCAGAGCCATGAGCACGTCACAGAGTCAGTGGCTGACCTGCTCGCACACGAGGAGCCGCTCGACTACAAGAGCAGCTCCCTGAATGTCGGAGGGGCCGCCGGGAAGAAAGTCCCGCAGATAGAAGTGCCCGAAAACGATGGGCGCCCCGCCTGGAACAACAAACTGGAGTACATCCTGGCCCAGGTGGGCTTCTCTGTGGGCTTGGGGAATGTGTGGCGCTTCCCTTACTTGTGCCAGAAGAATGGAGGAGGTGAGTCAGTGACATTAGTCCAAGCTGTGTTGCACAACGCGCAAAGTAACTGATCACATTTACTAACCCCAAGCTTTGATATCAGTAACTTGATCTTAACATAAAGGCCACAGTGGAAGGATGTTACCACAACCCTTTGTGAGGGTGACAAAAAGAGACAATATGACAGACAGCAATGCACACCGATAGTGTCTCCAACACAAGGACACTGAGAATAAAAGCCTGAGCACACAGAGTGCTCCAGCTTTCACTTTATCTCTGTGCTTATAAAAACTGATGGTTTTTGAATATTTAAAAGATGATCTAATCACATAGAAGTTATAAACATAGCAACTTCCTTTTTTTCCATGAAGTGAAATGTGTAATTGATGTGATTTAACACATTTAAAATCACATCCATGCAGAAAACATATTAGGTGAACTCTCTCACTGAAAACTGGAATATGTAGCACCATCATCAAGTCAAAATTTTCAGTACAAAACCAATGACATTCCCATCAGCAGTACTTGGTTTTTGGGGCTAATTAGCAAATGTTAGCCTGGAACATGTTTAATAGCATAACTGCCAAACATCAGCATGCTCAGCAGGCAATATCTTCATTTTTAACAGGGCAGGTGGCCCAATACATCCAAGACAAAGGGTGGGACTGAGAGAAAAACACAATTACAAATCCATCTGCTGCTTCAGCACCACAGACAGCTCCATGGATTTATCAATACACAGCACAGTGAGGCCACTGATACTTCAGAGTCACGGTCGAGGCCATAGATTCTAACTTGCACAAACCTCAGTCATGAGATAAAGGATCAATGAGTCAGTCGAACCAGGCTAATATTCAACTACACTACCCCTGGCGGGGTGGCAGGTCAATATGGGGGATGCATTTTGGTCATTTTGCTAACAAAAGGGGGATTGCATCCCTCTTCATGCCCCCTCAAATAACCCACTAAGCATTTTAGCGTCCTCATTGTCATAAGTTTTGAACCAAGCAGTACGTCTTAAATGAGTTTCATCCAAAAGTAACACCACTGTACATCCACCTGGGGAGGGCGTTTTAGCCGTCTTTCCACCATTAAAGTCATTTGTAGTGTTTGACACAAGGGCTAAGCAATAAATCAGTCTTCTCCATTATCAACATTCAAGTTGTTGTTTCTGTTCTGCAAATTCAATATTCAAAACCAACTCTAATATGCCACACACAAAAGTTTGGTGTTTTTTTGCATATTTTTGCAGTACTCCTCAGCCCTGTTTGACAGCACTGATTTGTTGTTTAAATCTTTCAGACATGAATGCTCATATATAAAGCCAACATCTGCTCAGCTTCTTCTTTAGCTGTCTGTCTTTCACTTTTAGCAGCTCAGTAACCCAGAAGCATCAAAAACTACATGTCACTTCCATTCAGTGCAGAAGTGCCAAGAGAGCAGCTGTAATGTGCAGAAAACAGCCAGGTCTAAATATAGCTGCACTATTGATTACTACAGCCGGCAGAGCAGGCCAGCTGGGCTCAACTGATCCTCTGGTAAACAGAAAAGAGCTCGATAAAAACACATGAATGTAACTGTATCGTGACAAGCATTTATTTTGGTCTTGTGTGCATGTAATCGTACACTGTGTAAACCTGTGTTCACTATAGGTGAGAAACACCTCGCTGTCATGGACTGATAGACAGCGCTTACATCGCTCTGAGTCTTTAATGTTTCTGTGTTTGCTGCTTTATTGCCCGTGTCTGATTTACTGCATATAGGCAGGATTTACTGCCTATAGAGAGAGGATTTACTGACACCAGACTCCCAGACCAGTCAGGTTATGTGCCCTGGCGAGCGGCCACTTTTCACTCTGTAATTTTCTGTCAGGGAGCCAATTACAGACACATTAAAGGACTGCGTTGTTTATCGCTGTGTAGGCTTCTCTCTCACTTCTGTTACTTCTCTCCCTCATCACACCTTCTATCATTTCCCCCTCCATTGTCACATCTTCATCCTCGTGGTGATTCTGTCGTAAATCATATCTATCAGGCTCCAGTTGAAATAACCTGTGATGGAGTGGTTGATTGGAGGATCCTGGCAAAGGCCCAAAACTTCTCACTACATTTAACCTCACTATCCTCTTTAGTTCAGCTTTCTTGATTTAGCCTTTCGCCTCCGCTCTTCTCGCTGCCTCATTACTTCTCCCACTATCAAATGCGTGCCACTGAATGTAATTCCCACTTCTGATTTATTAATAGTAGTATGTGTTTGCCTGCTATAAGTCCCAGATGATGACTCACCCTTCATACATAAAACACAGTTGCATCCTGATTATGCCTCTCTGGATTATGCTGCAAAGGGACAAATTTAGACTTCCATCAAAACTGAAATGTAATTCAAAGAATATCCTCGAGTGGAGCGGAGGACCTCACATGTGAGGGGAGCTGAGTGCAGGAGGAGGGTGGTTGGATAAATACATCTCTCTGAATCACCATATCACATTTTGCAAGTTGAACAGGAAGCCTTGTTTATATTTATTGTATATGACCAGAAAAATATAAAACCCCTATTTAATGTGACGCAATCTAACACCTGTCCTATACCACATGCGATTGCTATTTGTCTTCACCACTGTGTTAAAAACTGAACACAGTCTAATACCATAATTGACACGCAAACAAGGAAAGTACTTTTCTCAACAAAAGCTGCAGCTGAAGATCTGCAGAAATACAGCACATTGTGAAAACTAGAGAAAAGTGGTCCCAAGTGTACATTATTTAAAGTAAAAGCCACACATTGTCTTGAAAAAATGACACTCTGTAATTCCTACAGCGACACTTCAATTTCTGTTTTTACTTTCAGTTATGATTAAATCAGATTTCTTTGTGTGTGCCTGTTTCTTCTCTTTGTTTGTTTGCCAGCCAAATATATGACTTCCCTTGGTCTCTGTCATTTTTGTTTAAATGGTACAAATTGGCACATTTGCCTCGAAATACCTCATATAGTGTACAGCATAGGTTTAACAAGCCCTCCTATTTTTCAGGGGCCTACCTGGTTCCCTACTTCATCCTCCTCTTCCTCATCGGCATCCCACTCTTCTTCCTGGAGCTGGCTGTGGGTCAGAAAATCCGACGTGGGAGCATTGGGGTCTGGAACTACGTCTGTCCCAGTCTGGGTGGCATAGGGATGTCCAGTCTGATGGTAAGAGGGAATGGCAGCAATTTTTCTTTGCTATTTTTCCCTTTAATTGGTTTAATGTAAATCAGGATCATCTATTATGTCTATACCCTTTAAACTATTCTTGATGATTCTTTGGTGTGCTGCAGCTGTTCGAGGCTCTTAGGGGGCCTCAGAAAAACAGTTTGACAGCAGTGTTGTGGAGAGAAAAGGTCTGGGTACTTAGATAAGAATCAGGGAGGTTGTAATGAGGTTGTAACAGCTGCCAAATCCTGCAGTTAAACAGAAGCATATCTGCTGAATGTGCAGCAGTTAAAAGATAGAAAACAAGCCACTGCTCTGTCTGTGTGATTTATGATGGTACCCTTTTTTCTGCATGACCAAATGCATGCATGACCTATCTATCTATCTATCTATCTATCTATCTATCTATCTATCTATCTATCTATCTATCTATCTATCTATCTATCTATCTATCTATCTATCTATCTATCTATCTATCTATCTATCTATCTATCTATCTAAATGAAGCATGGTTTTATATGCATGTTAATAACATGTAACAGCCATGAAACCAATATGGCAATGAGTGGGATAAGGTTACAGGAACATCTGTATACAGGACAACAGCCTCCACACTGCCTCAGCATCTTGTGGGTTTCTGGGAGCTATTGATGTGTTTGAGAGTGAAAGGTAGGCTTTCTTTAGAGTTGCACGGCTGGCGCAGAAGTAGCTATAAATATCTTGTAGAAGATCAGTGTTGAAAAGAGAGCGCTTTAATTATTCATCCTTTCCTCAACCTTATTTAGCTTGTGAACGTCCTGGCTGGCACGACTGCTAAGAAGACTGACAGCAACGTGGGACATGCACAAAGCATGCTGCCTCATTTGCATACTTCTCTCACTCTGTGCAGATCTTATTATACAATTTGGTGGAGGTGTCAAAATTTGACACATTACAGTGGTAATTTCTGTTGCTGTAATGCACAGTATGAGGGCTGTTTACCTCACATAGCAGAGGGCATACTGTGAAATGTCAATAAAATTGCAAATTGGTAACCATCTATCTATCTATCTATCTATCTATCTATCTATCTATCTATCTATCTATCTATCTATCTATCTATCTATCTATCTATCTATCTATCTATCTATCTATCTAGGTGTGTGGTTTCGTGGGTCTCTACTACAACGTGATCATTGGCTGGAGCATCTTCTATTTCTTCCAGTCCTTCCAGTATCCTCTTCCATGGAGCGACTGTCCGATCAGAAAGAATGGGACACTCGCCAGTGAGTGACATTAAATACTAACGAAGAGACAAGGAAAGCTATTATAATAAATTAAAACACAAATAGACAAAACAAGACTTAGAGTCTGCAGCAATGTTAGTGTTGGTATTTATACACTGCAATGCTTTCAGTGCTAACAACAGCATGCTAACATGCTCACAGAGACAATACTAACATGCTGATGCAAAGTAGCTACAGTGTTAAACCAATTCACCATCTTAGTTGCATGCCAACATTTGTTAATTAGTACTAAACACAAAGCACAACCAAGGCTGATGGGAATGTCAGTCTTTTCGGAGGGGACATTTCAATAAAAAAAGAAAAATGTCAACCTCATGGTGGCACTAGAGGAGAAGCCAGGGGATCATCAAAGTGAGCTGAATTCACATTGAATGTGTATACAAAATTTCATAATGAACCGTCGGACACTAAAAAATACAATTTTAGTGCAGAAACCAGTTGTGAAATAGCTGATCAATCAAAGGGACAGAGAAAAAGGAGACTTTTTACTGTATTTATTTTTGAAAGTGGCTAAAGTTTGTGTTTGTCAAATCAACCTCTTGAATCAGATGGCTTTATAGTCTGTATCTGTATCTGTACACAAAGGCTGTATCTAATATCAAAAGTGCATTCATTCTCAGGATTTTGTCACGTTTGGAACAATATCCGTTTGGTCATTGTTATGGTCCATTGTTGTCAGAGAGCATATAGATGGATCTCATAGCAATTCCTCAACGGGCCACCAAGCTGAGAGCTTGAGGATTAAATTTGCCTTGCATGAAGCCCTGCAGCCTCAGCCTCTGTCCACACACCTGCAGTAAGCAGATCAGGCAAACTGTGTTAACTTCCTTACAACTTTCCGTCACGACTTCACGGACATAATCCAGATTAAAACCCTCTGGAGTTTGATTACAAGCGATAATAACATAACCCCGGGGCAGCCAAGAAACACTCAGCCTGTGTATGACTCAGCTAGGCCGCAGCTGCTGGCAGACAGACGGGGAGAAGATTCTGCTGCTCAGACTGAAGGACGCTGATGCTGAAGGACAGAAGCAGAGTGTAAAATATTTCACTGGCAGCACAGAAACAATGTGTGCGTCTTATCCACCTGCATCCAGTGTGACACACAAAGCATCATGATGGAATTAATAAACAATGAATTCAACAGATGCAATCTTGAATTAATCAGATTTAGATTGTCATACAATATATAAAGAGCTTTCCCTGCATCTGAATGTGTTTATGTGTGAGTGCTTCTGCATGAATTAATCTGGCCCATCCTGCAACATTATATGGAGAATCGTAACACTGCTGACTCCGAACTCAGCTGCAGACAGTATATATCATTTCCCAAACAAGAGAATATAGTGTGTGCACTATAAAAAATCTCAGGTGTGGTCAATTGGAGGTTCATGCTCAGCATACTAAGCACGTGGTCGACCTTGTTCAGCTCCACTTAAGTCTGTGAAGTGTAAACCAGCCGAGAATTGAGATATTGACCCTGAGCAAACATTCTCAATCTCATCATATTTCTCCTTCTGCCCTTACCGTGACATCCACACCTCCCCACTGCATCTTCACACTTGTTTCTCTCCTTTCATTACCACCCTGACTAAAGCGCCATCTCTTTCTGTCTGCAAAACATGCAGTTGTGGAGCCGGAGTGTGAAAAAAGCTCAGCTACGACCTATTTCTGGTACCGTCAGACCCTGAACACCACCAGCACCATCGCCGAGAGTGGCGGCCTCAACGTCAAAATGACTCTGTCTCTGCTGGTGGCCTGGATCATCGTGTGCCTCGCTGTCATCAGAGGAATTGCCTCCTCTGGGAAGGTATTGGAGGGTTTGAATGATATGATGACAGAAGAACATGAAGGAGACCGCTTGTTTCCTTTTCCTCAATATGTTTTCCCTCCTCCACTTTCACAGGTGATGTACTTCAGCTCTCTGTTCCCCTATGTGGTGCTGTTCTGTTTCCTGGTCAGAGGTTTAATGCTGAAGGGATCAGTGGATGGTATCGCTCACATGTTCACTCCCAAGGTGAGATTGGCAGAACTGCTTTGTCACAGTTTTTTTAATCAGTCACGGAGACAAATGTCCAATTTTGCTGAAGTTATAAACTGATGTCCCCTCTCTGTCTCCTACAGTTGGAGAAGATGCTGGAGCCCCAGGTGTGGAGGGAGGCAGCCACCCAGGTGTTCTTCGCCCTCGGTCTGGGGTTCGGAGGGGTCATAGCCTTCTCCAGTTACAATAAGATCGATAATAACTGTCACTTTGATGCAGTGCTCGTCTCTGTCATCAACTTCTTCACCTCTATTCTGGCCACACTTGTGGTGTTCGCTGTGCTGGGCTTCAAGGCCAACATCATGAATGAAAAGTGTGTCGTGGAGTAAGTTCACATCTGTAAAAGCTTTTCATCCTGACGCAACATTCGCAAAATTACGCAAACAATGAAGTACCAGCCTCTTTGAAACGTTTAATTTCTTTGCATGTACTGTACATTCCCTAAAAACCACAGCCTGAATTTATGATCGACAGGAAATTTTAAATTAAAAGTGCAGAGCAGACAACATTAAATCTTATTTTTATACATATAGGTTTTAAAAATTTGTGTGAATGAGAGATCATCAAAGAATTAGTATAAATCTATATGTACATTATATACAAGAAGAGTCTAAAAAATAATATTGGCTTGAATTGCACATGGAAGATATGGATGATAAAATACAGTGTTTTGTACTATGGCACAGTCGAAATATGTAACACAGTAAAAACAAAAAAAAGTATAATAAGTGTCAGAAATAACACAGAAATGAGACATTTTACTGTGCATATCATATATATTACAGTGTACAATGAACATCATGCAATGATATGTACATATTATCTTGTCATTGCCACACTCTAAGCTGCTTAAGTCTAAGCAGACTGTACATATACTCTGAAGGAAGTAGAGTTCATACAGTATTTGTCCTTGCATTCTTTACCTTTATATACAGTATACAACAATTTGACCTGTAAAGAGATAGAAGGTTGTCCAGGCCTTTCCTGTATATATAATCTGTACATGCTTCTTGCATTTGTTTAGCTTGATATCTTTCTTTAGCTGTATATATCTGTTGAGAACAATATGTAATTTTCTTGGATATGTAGATATATCAATAAAGTTCATGAGTCTGTCCTTTTATCTGTGTAGGAATGCAGAGAAGATCCTGGGATACCTCAACTCTAACGTCCTGAGTCACGATCTGATCCCTCCACATGTAAACTTCTCCCATCTCAGCACCTCAGACTACGCTGAGATGTACGGGGTCATCAAGACGGTGAAAGAGGGCAGCTTCGCCCAGCTGGGTCTCGAGCCTTGTCTCCTGGAGGACGAGCTCAACAAGGTGAGTCTTTAGCAGAGTCCTGCTACAGACGAATCCACTGCTTGTTCTGTCTGTTACCTGATTTCACTCCTCTGGCCGTCTCTCTGCAGGCTGTCCAGGGCACAGGCTTGGCCTTCATCGCCTTCACAGAGGCCATGACCCATTTCCCTGCATCTCCATTCTGGTCGGTCATGTTCTTCTTCATGCTCATCAACCTCGGTCTGGGCAGCATGATCGGCACCATGACCGGCATTACCACACCTGTCCTCGATGCTTACAAGGTCCAGAAGGAGCTTTTCACTGGTAAACTTCCCCCATTGACTTCCTCAGTCAGGCCACTCTGCTGTTAGTAGCTGAAACCCCTGATTCAGCACAGCATTAAAGCACTTTTGGGAATGGACTGCATTAGGCTTTGTATTATTGCTCTGAGAGTCCAGAATGTAAAACACTCACAGGAAACAGAACAACTTACTGGCAATAAAACCATTTTATTTTTCCATTTTCTAATCCATTAGACCTAAATCTTGACCATTTGTCATCTTTTCCTCTGACTGGCTGCTAATTCTTCCTCTTGTCATGGTTTGTTTCAGTGTGTTGCTGCATAGTGGCCTTCCTCTGTGGCCTGTTGTTTGTTCAGCGCTCAGGGAATTACTTTGTCACCATGTTTGATGACTACTCTGCCGGACTGCCTCTCACTGTAGTGGTCATCCTGGAGAATTTGTCTGTCGCTTGGATTTACGGCACAAAAAGGTATAACAAACTGCAGGTTTGTGTGCACATGTCATTGTGCATTGTATTAAAACTACATTCCTTAAAACTCATTAATTAAAATATTAAAACTAAAGTATTAAAACTCACTCCTGTAATTGTTGTTGTTGTTCTGTCTCCATCAGGTTCATGCAGGACCTGGAGGACATGTTGGGTTTCCGACCATGTAAGATCTATTTCTACCTGTGGAAGTACGTCTCCCCTCTGTGTCTCATTGTGCTCATCGCAGCCACTGTCATTGAGATGGCCATCAGCCCGCCAGGATACAATGCCTGGGTCGAAGAGCTGGTCAGTCTGTGTGTGTGCGTGTCTGCGCGCGCGCGTGTGTGTGTGTGTGTGTGTGTGTGTGTGTGTGTGTGTGTGTGTGTGTGTGTGTTGTTGTTTGTTTTTTTTTATTCTGCTGTTTTTATATTTTCCTGTTGAATGGGTTTTCCTTAACTGGAGTCACAAAGTGTCATTTGATTGACTGATTGAGAGAAAAAAAAATGTGATTTTGGGATATACAGTACGTATAAATGCAATTGACTAATTTTAACTAATTTGCAAAGTTTTTTGGACACATTTTATCCTGTATACATGACTTAACATCTAATTTTTGTCATCATGAAATTTGTGTGGAAGTCTCACAGACAAATATGTATCCCCAAAAATAATCCTGGTCATTATGACATTATGCGTGTCTCTTTGAATCTAAAATAGTAACATGTCAACAATAACAAGGCTAAGAAGCTAAATTTAATATGGAATAATGTTTAGCAAAAAGTTTGTGGATCACCAAAGGGAGCCAGATTCATCCTCTGGGGACCATTAATGTCTGTACAAAATTTCATAGTCAATCCACCTGAAAGTTGTTGAGATATTTCTTTTGATGTCTTTTTGAATTACGCCTAATCACTAAAGCCCCTCTGTGTGCCTGCAGGCTCAGGAGCGCTTCCAGAGCTACCCTCCCTGGGCATTGGCCATGTGCTTCGCTCTCATCGCAGTAGCCATGCTTCCTCTCCCCATTGTCTACATCGCCCGGCGCTTCAACCTGATGTCAGACGGCTCCAACAAGCTGTCTGTCTCCTACCGTAAAACCATGATGAAGGACATGTCCAACCTGGAGGAGCAGGACGAGGCCAGATTCATCCTCGGTGCCAAGCCCGGCGAGGCGCCATCATCAGTGCCGGCACGCAAAGCCTACCTGACTCCAGCAGGGAACAAATCTCTGGACCCCAACTCTCTGTCTCCGAACAGCTGCTACGGTACGAGCTACCAGAATGCTGCCATCAGCCCCACCACACCAACTACACCGCCCACGCCTGCCACACCAGAGTCTGACTCTTGACTGCTGTCCAAACATCCCTCTGACACCCCAGTCCTGTAGCACAGTTTACCTTCCAGTTATAAAGTCTCCACTGGGGGTCACTGCAGCGCAGGGAATCCCCACCACTGCCCTACTAATGCCACAAAACTGTATGTAGCCACCCAACGCTTCACAAAATAACACCAAGGAACCACCTGCAGCAGGAGGAAAAAAAGTTCACTCTTTAGCAGCAGATCAAACACTGAAACCAGGGTGAGATTGACAGTGACACACTGTACATTTATACCAGTTCTGTATTTAACATCACAGGGTTTAAGATGAAGTTCTGTGATCTGCTTTTCTTTGCCTTAGTATAAGGATGGTGAGCAGACACGCCCCCCCCACCTCCCCCCACACACATATTGCACATTCCTGTCTGCACAGTGCAGGGGAGCTGAGAGAATGAATGTAGAGGAGTTGGTGTGGTCCTGCTGATTGAACAGGTTTTCACTCAGTATGCTGGCAGCGAGCCAAGATGAATGTGAGTTTAGTTAATTTAAAGTTTTAAGGCTGTCAGTGTTTGCATTGCTGCCCTCCGTCGTGGTACTGTGCATCAAAGCCATACAATCTAACACCAAACAAGTTCTTTTCTATTACACCTTATGCAGTGATTTCAGTGGGTACATACAGTATGTCTGACATGCACCTCGGCTCAGGTGCTCTGAACTAGAAATCACTTCTCATTGTGTAGATCTGTTTTTACAAGGCTCTGTGTATTGCCAGCTTAAGGCTGCTTTCATGACATCCATTTATGCATCATTCTCTTCCATTCCCATTCTTCACTGTGTCGTCTGTGTAGCCAGTATTGTTCTTGTTCATTCTGTGAACAGCAGTGTACAGTATAGTAATATATGATATAGGACAGTATGATTTTTATTCTCAAGCTACAGGCTCATCATCATTTATGTGCATGTTATTAAGTCACTTGTGACTCATTTCAGTTTCTCCACCAAAGAGTAAAAAGTAGACAACAAAACACTTGAAATCCACATATTTATATTACAGACGGACAGAAAGAACATGCTGAATTGTGTTAAAAGTGAACTACAGAGATCTTATTTTCATCCTTCAGTGACAGAAAGCACAGTTTGTTCATGTGAATATGAAACAGGTGCCCATTGCTTGCTTGAAACAGTTTTGTTTTTTTTTTCCTGGAAAAGCACAAAAGAGACATAATTTGATTATTGTGCACAAGTGAATCACTAACTCTAACTCGGGACATCCTATTTTGAACTTTTACACACATGTGGAGTTAAAGTAATCGCTCAACTATGTCCCACACAATGAGTAAGCAATATATATATATATATATATATATATATATATATATATATATATATGCGCATTGGAGCACAAAGCAGAATGCACGAACTATGTTCACTATGGACCAAAAACATAATGAATGAGTAACTGAAAAATCAGCTCTGATCCAACAGATTTAGGAATTTAAGGCACAAAAATCCAAATTATGGAAATGCACATGCAGCTTTTCTGTATATTTGCAGAACAATAAACATCTGGAAGTGTTATTGAAGCAGACTTTAACATTAACTCAGCGATGTCTCCTTCGTGATGGAGGTCTTTGACTCCTGATATGACTCCTGATGTTAAACCAGCTGACATGTTTCCCTGAACCTCTTTCAGTTTTTGTACACGCTGATAGCGAGTAGTCATGCAAAACTGTCTACAAGTTCAATGTGAGCACATTCAAGTTCCTGTTACATGGAAGAGGATACCTTGTTTATTTTTTTATCACAATATTCAAAGCCATGGTGTTATGGATTAAATGGATTATATTTATAATTCTGTATATTTGCAGTGTATGTAGGTGTGATGAACAACAAAGATTTATCTTTTGAAAGTGACCAGTATATGTATGTATACTGTATATTTTCATCTTGTGTGATGCTTATTTAAATTGTATATTTAAAGACATCTATTTTGTAATTTGTGTAGCTAATTCTTGTTGTGGGATGTGAAAATGCTGCTGGAAGGTGGAGGTATTGTGTGAAGTGCAGTCTTAAATGGGAGCAGCTGTTGTGTTCATCAGAGTTGTGTGTTTTCAGGCTGCACCTGGTGTCACTCACCTGTCTCCACGGCAGGTTTAGTGGTCCATTTGTTTTCAGCCACACTAGCACCACCTGCATTTACTACCTAACTTTTAATCTGGCACCACCTGCAGGTCAAAATTTCCTCTTGTCCAACACCTCAGCCGTACTTTAGATGAAGGCTAAAATAGCATGCTAACATGCTAAATGTATTAAAACAAACTCACATGCTGAGCATTAGCATGTTTGCAAGATAACAATGTAGTATTATAAATGTTATATGGAGCATCAGCATTTTAACACATCCAATAGATGTTAGCTTGTTAGCACATTACAATGCTAGCATGCCTGTTAAGATGCTAACAATCTTTTAGCTGAAATTCTGCATCCAAACAATTTTCAGAAGAACATGAACAACAGAAAAAAAACTCTCACCATTACCACTTGGGAGTGTCTGTAACCCCACTGTTAGCCTTGCAGTCATATAATAGCCTAATTTAGCTATTTTTGCAGTGTTAGTTGAATTATGAAATGTGAAAAGTGAAATCAGACCCAAAACAAACCATGTGGTGGAAATTCATTTCATTTCATTTAAACTTGAGTTAAACTCATACACAAACACATGAGCACACAGCATACTTGTGTCTTTCATCCAAATTCATTTTATTTTATCCAAATTCACTTTTACTATCTGAAGCTAAGCCTGACAGGTTGAGTCTGTCCTCGAACAGCTATTGTACAGAGAATAAACCTTAAAACCTTTTTGCTCCTCTTGTGGTAGATTGAAGAACAGCAAATTTGTCCCTTCATTTTTCATCCGTTCAACAATTTTGTGTGTAATAAGCATTACTGTCTTGCAGGACCACTATAAACATTAAGTCTTGTTTCATCTCTCGTCTTGTTTTAGTCTGTGTGAGCGATGCACTCTCTGCTGAGGCTGAGAGTGCATCATGTAGAGATCGCTCTGTTGTCCAAATCTGTAAATAATCTTATGTGGTCAAGCTATTGGAGGTAGATTTTATCCATGTGAAGTATATTAATGTCTTAAGAAGTAACTGTTGTAGCAGTAAATGTAACATAAAGTAATAATGAATGTGCACTTTTTTCACTAGGACTGCAAAAAAGTTAGCATTTGTTTTGTTGTCCTCATAGCAGTAAATTCAAGGTCTGTGTAAAAGCAATATGAAATTATTGAACTCAAGAGTAATTTAGGCTCAAAGAAGCTTGACACATTAGTGTCAGTTAATAGCAACGATTAGGAACTGCCCATTATATCCAAAGGGATGTTACGACCCTTCCTTACAAGTGCTGGAGCTGGTGTGTGTGTGTGTGTGTGTGTGTGTGTGTGCGTGCGTGCGTGCGTGCGTGCGTGCGTGTGTGTGAGTGCACTACATGTTCCTTCTTATTACCTGTGGGTGCAGGGCCTTACTGAGCACACGTTTCAAGCACTGTTTGTACAGGAGACAAGTTTAGCTTCTTTCTGTCTCTCTCCTTGGTCATATTATGATTGTATGATTCTGACAAATTATTGTACAAATTGTGAACATCACTAAAAATATTAATAATAAAGAGTGGACAAGCTGCTGTCGGATATCTGGATTTTTTTTTTTGTGCTCGATGTATGGTAATGTCGACTACTGCAGGTACTTTTAGTGCAGATATCTACGGCGCCCAGAAGATTAATCCTGATGACTTTTATGATCCCTGGACTTGTGGTCTCCAGGCCATATACAGTTTGAGAGGCGGTTTGATCCAGCCTGCGAAGCAATTCATGAATACAAAAAAGGAAAAACCACAAGGTAGTAGACTAACAAGTTCTTCTGGGTGGTCCCTAAACACAACACATGGCGGTTACATTGAGGTTATGTCGACATGCCAACAAAACATTTCCATCAGCCTCTGCCGTACTTTGAATTTTAGGCTGATTAGCTCTAAACTAGTGAACTAGATAGTTGAACTTGATGGTGAACATGCTAAACATTATGCCTCCTGCTTAACATCAGCATGTTAGCACTGACAGTACGAGCAAGTTAGCATGCTGACATTAGCATTTAGCTCAGAACACTGCTGTGCAGCCTCCGTCTTGTTGAACAACACTTTCTATGTATCTTTTACCTACATTTCTTAAGTTTCTTCTCATTATTTGCAGAATTTGCATTTTATTTGCAAAATAAAAACACCTGCATGCGAAGCTTCTGTGTGTAATGGTTTTACTGAGGTTTTAAAATACTGAAGTATTAAAGTCATGTAAAAACAGCAGGCAGACCATGACATGATGATAATTAGTTAAAAAAAATAAAATGGCATACAAAACATAAGAGAAAGCAGTGTTGAGTTCAGCATTGATTTACAAAGAACCAGCTGGTCCTTAAAGTAAGACAGGGGTCCCCAAAATGTGGTCCAGGCAGAGGTTCTCGAGGTCATGCAAAGGGGCCCCCCCAAACCTGAGATATGCAGTCGTTTAAGTTCATGGTTATTCAATTCAGCTCAATATTATTTCATACGGTGCTCATCTCATTACACTTTTACTTACTTCATCAACAATCAATCAATAATTCAAAACAAACTCAAACTAATCAAGGTGTCTCCGGTGGTTTACAGTCTGTGTCGTCTCAAATCACAGATCCTGATGCAACAATTCTCTGACAGCCAGAAACCTGGATACAGCGGCTCTGTGAATGTAGCTTCAACTTTATAAAGAAACGTCATGCTGTCTGACACCTCGTAGAAAGACAGAGTTCCCTTTTTGAACTCCAGATAAACGCCGATCCTGTGATGATTTGGGGTTGTTGTGAGCTGGATGCTGTCGGCTCTGTGGCTCACGGAGTAGTGTGCGGAGCGATCAAGACTCCAGGAATTTATATTGGCCCCAAATGCTGACAGTTTTGTGCGGGATTTTCGGTCTATTGTTT
Source organism: Chaetodon trifascialis (assembly GCF_039877785.1). NCBI lineage: Eukaryota > Metazoa > Chordata > Actinopteri > Chaetodontiformes > Chaetodontidae > Chaetodon > Chaetodon trifascialis. The sequence goes on along the minus strand of NC_092058.1, from coordinate 15,683,485 downwards.
TGTAGGCAAGGGCAATCTCGGCCTTGTCCCCTTCCAACTCTATCTCGTAGTAGCAGCGCTCGGCCTGCAGTCCCTCCCTGCACAGCAACTGCCGTCGGTGGACGAACCTCTCGGAGTTACAACCAGTTGGGCTCTTAAACTTGATAGGGCTCAGCCTCACCTCTTTGTCTCCATGAGAAATAAGCAGGTCCTCGTGAGCTGTGGCAGGGTCCAGGCTAAGGCCACACGCATCTGAGATAGTGAAGAAAGTGAAAAAAAGTACTTTGTTACTCTCCACCACTGTCTACAGATGAGGTTCAGGTATAGTGGACCGAAGTGCCTTCAAGTGTTAGTCTTGTGCACAAGAAGATAAACTCACACTGCAGGAACTCTGCTCTGGTTTTGGGCTCTGCAGTCTGCTCAGCGTTGTTAACTCCAGGGAGACCTATGAGACAATCTTAGTGGATCACTGCTGAAAAGCTTGTCAAACACAGGTGTCATTCAAAGCTTTAATGATGGCTCCATTCCAGAGGAGTCTCAGTAAGCCGTGACAGTGAGCCAACATAGAAAACTACAGGACCCTGAACACAGCTTTTATTGGTCTTATTAATAACATCTCAGCTCATTGCCTTTTAATGCTGAAGTTTGATTGATGTAAGCAAAGCACCCTCCTTCTGTTCATCACTGATTGGCAACAAAGATATAGCACATACCAGTTTGAGAGATGGAGATGAACTCTTTGTCACAAAATTCCTCTAGATGCCTCCCGAGCTCTTCAACAGCCCTCTTTGTAGACTTAAAGGGGAGGAGCGGATCCTCTGAGTCCCTGTGGAGAGGGCGGAGATGGTCTTTTTCACAGCAGTGCCGCAAAGACAGCCATTTCTGTGAGGAGAGAAGGAAGAGACAGAGAATTGGAAACGTCTTCTATTACAACCCCAATTTTAATAAAGTTGGGATGCTATAACACATAAATAAAACATTTCAAACAAGTTGGGACAGACTGGGAATGCTCCAAAAATACCTGTTTGGAACATTGTTCTTTGTTGTGTTGCACACCGTCCCAACTTTTTGGGACTTTTTTCAGGTAAAGTTTCTCATGACATGATCACAGTACCTTCAAGAAATGGACATCGTTGTCAGTCTGTGCCAGACAATCCATCTGAGTGCTCCTCTCCCTCATTTGCTCCATCTTCATCTGCAGGGTCTGCAGGGAGATCTGAACCTGAGCTGCTGCCGCCTTCTCCTGAGCTCCAATCAGCTCCTTCACTGATAGGTAATGTCTCTGGAGGGAGTCAATGACCCTGGTCAAGATGCCCTCACAGGAGTCCTCTGTTTTTCTCGCCTCCTCCTGTTTTCATACACAAGTGTATTTATCTGTTTTCATGAGTTCAGGCAGTATGAAGACACATTGGCCACATGTAGTCCTCACCTCAATCTGTTGGAGAGTCTCCCACAACTTATTGCATTTCTTTTCTTGCTCCTGGAGAACCTGCTGGGATTTCATCTGCATGTTCTTCAGCTCCTCCTTCAGTGTTCCATAGAAATACACACAGCCCCTTTAGTTTTGTGAAACTGGTTTTAGGCTTGGCAACTTTTAAATATGTGCTGTAAAACACCATTTTTGTGCTTGTAAAAGTGTAAAAAGTGTGTGTGACCTGGTCAGATTTTGGTTGGCTCTGTCTGAGCATATATTTTGGAAAGTAGCAGCTTCTTTTGTGCCTTTTCTCCACCATATAAAACATTTGATTAAATCACAGTTTTGTGTCTGCAACAGGCGTTAAGGTGCATTCAGAGGAAAGTGCTTACAGCTGAAGTTTGCCTTGGCTTGAAAAAGCAGCAACTCTGAAAAATATATGTATTTGAGGTGCTCATTCCTCAGCCACAGCAACAGCTGGTGCCCTTGTGAAGTTTGGGGTGGAGTAGTTTGGATGAACTGAAACTGAAGGGAAAATCTCCTCGTTCTCTATAACTAACTTTTAAAAAATGTATCATTCTTTGTGTTTCTGTTGAAGTACCTGTTTCCTCTTCCGTTCCCCCATCACTGATCCAATGGTGTGCCCTATGTGCTCAGATGAAGCACACACCGCACATATGATCTCCTCATCGGTGCAGCAGTAGACATCCAGGATGCAGTTGTGCCTCCAACACAAAGGGCTTCCTGTTTCTGTGCAGCTCGAGGCTCTTTTCGGGGCCTGTGTGGACACTCTTGAATGTGTCTGTTTCCAGCTCTCGCTGCCAGCATCCCGCTGCTCTGTGTCCCTCACCAAGTCAGCCAGAGTTGTGTTCATGATCAGCCGGGGTCTGGAGGGAAACGTGTGGCCGCATTCAGGACAGCTGCAGGGGGAGTTGCTCCTCTTGTCACGATCCCAGCAGCGCTGGATGCACTGCAGGCAGAAGTTGTGCCCACAGGGAACAGTCACAGGAGTCCTGAGGATCTTGAAGCAAACTGGACAGCGGAGGTGGTTCATCCTCACGGGGATATGAGGCTCTGCCATGTCTGTGTGGAGAAAGGCAGGCTCTAACAAGCTAAGTTTCGTTTCCTGTTCAAATGGTTCAGTAGTTTTGTGGTGTGTGTGTGTGTGTGTGTGTGTGTGTGTGTGTGTGTGTGTGTGTGTGTGTGTGTGTGTGTGTGTGTGTGTGTGTGTGTGTGTGTGTGTGTGTGTGATGTCCTCATGTCAGAGTCAAGATGGGCTTGACTAAATTATTCAAACAGGAGGGAACAGAAAAGGGCAGCAGTGGTGGTGTGGTGTGTTAATGCTTTAGGAATGTAACTGAGGAATGAGTTGATGGGTTTTCTCTGTGAGTTCTCTTCACTGTGTGGTGGTTTTTATTATTCAAACTAAGATAAACTTGAATGCCTTCAAGTCAGTTTAAAATGAGTCGTGGCTCAACATGGAGCGAAGAAGAGGAGAATATGCAAAATGTCTTTTGCATATTTGGGCAGACGACAACATAAAAAGTATGCGGGACAACACACATAAAAATGCTGATGCATTTAATACATCCAGCATCAGGATGGGGAAGAAGAAGTTCGAGTGTTACCCCGCCCCCGACCGTTTCTCCCAATGATTGAATGATCTTTGCACATGTGGGTTTGTTGACAAATTCTGGGGCTCTTGCGAAAGTTGCTACGTGAAAAGGAACCGCACCAAACCAAAAAAAGATACATTGTATTTTCGTCCGAATCAAAGACAGACAGACCAAAGGACTTCCTGGTCTGACGCCCTTTGTCTTTCTCTTGAGGAACAAAGATTAGGATTTTTAACGTTTTAGAGAATTGGTAGAAACAAGGTGAGGGAGAAGAGACCCTTGCCTGGGCCACATTGGCTCAGATCCTCTTTAAAGCAGTTCAAAAATACAATAATTACCATAATTACGCACGCACATACACAAACCATTAGCACCACATCAGACATAATGGCAGATTATATTGCTGCTGTTCAATTATATTGCTGCTCAGTTTTATGATTCTGTTTAGTGGATTCCTGTAGATGTTGGACAGTGTTCCAAACCAGGAAGTGATGTTGAATGTGATTATGGATTCAATAAAACATCTGTAGAATGCAGTCAGAACAGATTGGTGGAGCTGGAGTTTGCGGAGTATATGGAGGAAAAAGAGACGCTGCTGGCACTTGGAGTGGATGGTATCAATGTTTGCTTTGATGTTGAGTTTGTGGTCAATTATTTTACCAAGATATCTTTATGTGTCAGCCCTCTCTATGGGCTGGTTGTTGACCGGCTGGTTGTACAGTACATCTTGTTCGACCTTAGTTTTCAAGCACACTTAAAATGTGTTGAAAATGCTCAAGAAGTATGTAAAAATACACTAGTATCCCAATGTAGACGTATTCGCAATCTACTTTAAATTGAAGAGTAACATGAGTGAAAATACAATAATTAGTACATTTGTAGTATATTAAGCATATTTAAAATAGTCTCATTTTAGCACAGACCAGTACATTTAATACAACTTAAGTTGTTGGAAATAAGTGAAATTCTTCTTCTTCGGGTGGCGTTTATGTGACTGAGTTGTTGTCACAAGATGTTATACCCAACACTGTTCATACTGCCACTAGTTTTACAGGAAAATCTGGTCCTTATTAAGTCAAACTTTGCACAGCTGCGTGTTTAAACACGTCAAATGGCTGTCACACAGCCAGTCACAGCCAAGAGACTCTTTTTAACAGACTGGAAATCCTCCACATTTCCCATCTCTATCTCTGCTACCGCTATCCAATAAAGCTAAAAATCGTTTAAAAAATAAATAAATAAAAATAAAGGCAGCAAGAATGACAGTATAACTTTATTACTTACATTTGAGTCAACTTAAAACAAAGACAAAGCAATGATAAATAAGTTTCATAATGTACATGTATTCTCATTTTCTTAACCTTTATAATAAAACAAAAAAAAGTTGAAAAGTAGAAAAAGACAGTGGAAAATGGTCATGTGACTGAAAATTAAATTAAGTTATCCCCTTCAGTTCAACACAGCCGTCTGAGGAGTGGAGATCAGGAACCACAGAAACTTGTTTCTTTCACACAATCAAATCATGTGAACACACCCAACCATTTTTTTCTACACAACTAAGCAAATTAAGATACTAATGAGTTTTTTTAGGTTAAAAAATTAAGGCTGTGGTCATGTCCATTCAGCCTGGTGGTCAGGTAAGGTCTGAACAGTCGCCTCCATGGTCCCAGAACAAAGGTGTGTAGGCAGCACTCGGATGAGAAACTCAGAATAAAGCAAATAAAAATCAAATGTTACGCAAATGTAGCGGCAAAACAAGGGATGAGTCTGGTAAACAGATGTTTATCCCATTCAGGCAATAACTATTAAAAAGTTTTGCTTGTATTTGTATGTTAAGAAATGATTTCATCTCTCTGAGGAAGGTCAAGTCATGACATGCATGAGGGTATGCTGAGTCCTGCCTCTACACACACCTCAGTTTGAGTCATAACAGTTAATGCATAAAACTGATTCCAAGAGAAGTTCTTTAAAATTAAGAGTGAACATACTGTCATGTAGTGCTTCAAAGTCAAACTTACTGACCTTCTGTCGCAGGAAAGAGGCACACAAAGCAAATACCTGTATATGTAAAGGTGGGGGCTGGGTTGAGGTCCACATATGGATTTAGCTTCAGTTATTTCATTAAAAAACTGTGGGTGGCATTAGTGTGGAATAGTTCATCACACAAAGCATTTTGGTCAGCATGATGACTCAAAGTCTACGTCTGCCGTCCGTCCGTCACTTTCAGTCTGTACAGAACATGTAACATAATGCTGTGATCTGTGAATCCATCAGTGAGAGCACTGCTGGCGGTTTGCCTGAAGTCCAGATTGACACCGTTTCATTTCATGTATGAGGATGCTGACAGTTGCTGATTCTCACTGCAGCAGTTCTTCCCAGGAAATAGGTTTGGAGAAGACCTCCCGCTCCAGCCAGAGGTCGTAATTCATTTGGAAGTCCTCAGGCAGGTCCACCCGCTGTCCCAGAACGCTTTGCAGGCAGTTGTCCACAGGCAGGAAGTCCGGGTTGCTGTGGCTCTTGTCGTAGCGCCGACTGTTGAAGCGTTCAATGTTGGCCCGCAGAGCGCACTCCTCAGCCTGGAAGTCCCAGGGACGAGCGTCCAGATCTGCTCCAGGACAACAGAAGTTAGTATTTAGTGCATTTTGAGCCGAGTGGAAGTACAACTATTCTTATTGTCCAACAATGCTGACCTTGGTTTGGACTTTGACTATTGCTTTCAAGACCAATTAGTCTGATGTGGTTTGCTCTATATGATAGAAAAGGCTGAAGATAGCATCATAATCCCCTAAACCCAAGCAGAAATATTCAAAGTGTTCTTTTTGTCTGGCCAACAGTCTGAAGATATTCAGTTTACTATCATACAACCTCGATTGTAAAAAAGTTGTGACGGTGTGTCAATGCGTCCTTGTTGAGTTTATACACACTGGTTGTGATTCTCTCTGAAGGGATGTATCGTTTTTACTTCAGCTCACCATTTCCGTACGCCCAGTCGTCGTTGAGCCGATGACGAACCTTCTGGTAGATGGCAGACATGGTCTTCATGTTGCTCTTCCTCCACTGGCGTCCCAGGTATTTGGTCTGCACTTTGAGCAGCTTGAGGACGTACAGCTGCATCATGGCCTGCTTGACCTTCAGCGCCCTCTTCAGGATGGGAGCGGACTTGAACACCACCAGCATCTGGGAGGAAAGATTGTGTTGAGGGCTCAATGATGATGTCTCTCATTCATGACAAGACGGTGAATATAAGTCGATGAGCTCTCACCATCGTTCTGGAGTGCTTCCACTTGGTCAGTTTGTTGAGAATCCTCAGCAGGTTAATGCAGGAAAACAGATTCCTCCAGCAAAACTGATTGTTGTCTCCTGCTTCCTGTAAAAGACAAAATATCCACATTAAAAATGACTTTAATTCTACATTTGACAGGAAACAAAGCAATGCTCATACACAACTGTAAATCATCAGAAACTCACCAAACTCTCGGCAGTTAACTCCGGGAGCTCATGCACCACACAATAAGGAAAGTCGAGCACTGAAATGCTTTTTGGGAAAGAGAATTGAGAGCAGTGAAATAAAGGCAACAGATATGGGACTTATTTTTGAGATTTAAAGAGGGCCTGAAAATACCTGTTTTTAGCAGTGATGTAAGACATGATGTTCTGGTTGAAGAACTTCAGTATGAGGGGGATGCAGTTGGCAAACACCAGGTGTTGAGCCATGTACTCAAACTATGAGATAAACGTACAGAGACATGTTCACTTCAGATGGATGTTTAGCTTTTTCCTTCTATCAATGTGAAATGAACAAGAATGAGATTAAGTGTCTATATTTAGAGAAATATGTAATACAGTAAACATGATGACGACTTGTGATGTGACGAGTGTGTGATGTCCACACCTGGTAGATGTGGTTTATTTTGAAGTGTTTCAGAAGCAGCAGCAGGATGGCAGAGATGGCCTTCACGATGATCTCCTTGTGTCGATTGACATCAACGCCAAGTTTCATGCTTTGCAGCACTGTGGTCCTGTGGAGCCAGACATTACAAATCAATGACCGATTTAAGTTTACCTTTGACCCTCAGAATGAAAGCTACAGTCTTTGACCTTGATGTTCAAATTTGGTTTAAAATCATTTCAAGCCTGGTAACCAGAGCCTTGGCTATACAATCATGAACTATTTCTTGATGTGGTCACATGTCCATAGTGTGAGAATGTCCTGAGAGAGTGCTGCTAATTGTAAAAATTGTTACAAAAGCTGGGATATTTTCCTTCTTCAGATCATAAAAGTGCCTTTTACAGGCTCTTCATCACTTACGGCATCTCCTCTGGCAGCACATCTGCCAGAATATTGATGGAGTCTGTCTTGGCTTTGGAAGTCGGAGCAGCTGCAAGGAGGATCTTCAGCAGAGCAATCTGACATTGAGAGAGACACCACGACGTCAGTTACAAAACAGTCTGGCATGAAAACTCTGCTCCTGCCTCTGAAGGGATACATTATCAGTCAGATGAATGGTGGTGGGTCATATTTCTGCTCTGACAAACAGTGACTTTTAATACAGATAAAGTAATGATATTGTATTGAGGTTAGAAATCTAACGGTCATATTGTCTTTTTTGCCTTAAAGCAACAACATTTTGCATTTTAGTTGTTCTGCATCTATGGAGACTTTACCACTGAGGCTTAAGTGACAACTCAATAAAGCAACAATATTTGTAAGCTTTACAATTCAGTATGCTTGGTTATGTAAAATTGAACTGTCACTGCCTTAAAGGGTACTTTCAGTGTGTACTTGTATGACTATTTTCTGCATCTTAATTTGCTTAAATACAGGAGGAGGACTCGTTGGTAACGATGATTGTTTCCACATTGATGTCAGTACTGCATGGATTTGGACATATCCGCAGTATCAGCAAAAGATTGGAAAGTAATATACTGGCAAGCGGAAAAGAGTGCAAAGTCTCCATGCAATGTCATCACCAGAGCTGCCTGCATACACTGTGAAAGACTGTGTGTAAATATGACTTAAGTTAGAGCTCCTGTGGTGGAGACGGCATTTCAAAATCTCTACCTGTGGATACATTTCTATCATTGCATGGTGTATACCGTCATCCCACCCAATACTACTAAACCAGTCTTTTCTATGCAGGATGATTACCAAGTCCATAACACTGTGGTGCACACTGTGCATGGAAATACCCAACCCCAAACAGCACTAACCATGTACTGAGGCAGACTGGGCAGAATTCCCTGATAGAGCAGCTCAATGGAGGACATCTCCACCTCCTCTTCGCCCTGATGACAAGGAGGGAGAAAAGAAGAGACACAGAATAACATCACCTCGAGATGTTTTGGTCTTGCAAGAACTTCTACTATCCTGAACCAGAAGAAAGAGCAAAACTCCTCCTCTCATATGTGAAGTGTATTGCTCATTTAGAAACATGTGAAAATGGGTGAAAGGATGCTAAATACTGCAGAGTGCGGAGATCTTGGAGAGCAGAGTAGAGTCACTTTCTTTACAGGGATGACATCATCCTCAGATATTCTAACAGGACAACAGGTTATATATTTGAATTATTAACGTGAATGGTTTTTGTTACCACTTACCCCAGACAGAGGCGTTTTCTGAAACTCCTCCTCCTTCGCAATCTGTATCTCAGCAATAGAGACGTACTTGTGCTAAAAAAAGATGAAAGTTTAATACGTGAAAATCAAGCAGCTCTACTACGATTTGGATTTCCTCATATTCTCAAGTTAAGAATAGAGTTAATGATATATAGAGAATGGCAATGCGCACCTGCTTTAGTGTCTTTATGCTCTCATGAATTGGCCTGGGCAAGCCGACAACTGTATCTGTATCACTGCAAGACATGTATGCAAATAAGCATTATCGCAGCACACATAATACAGTCAAAGCATAAGATAGAAGTCTCAAGCTACTTTTTGTGTGAAGCCAATGAGAGAGAACTTACTTTCCAAGTGTATAACCAATAAATTTACTTCTACTTGATTCCAGGAAGTTTTCAATGTCCTTTTCCCTGTTGGTGCACAAACAATAATGTCAAAACAAAACGGACCTTGAGCTGATAATCTTCAGAAGTTTCTTTCTACATTTGTTTATACATGGAATAAAAATACATTTGCTTTTCTGAAATTTCATTACAAATAAATAACATAATTACTGTTACAGCAACACATATTCAGTGTTATTATCCAGTCAGACTGAGCTGTACCTGACTTTAGGGGCCCACGGCAGTCCTTTGGGGAAGGACACTCTCTCTGATGGAGGGTGAGGAATGGGCGGAGGCATGACCTCGTCCCTCTCTAGAGGGAAAGTCTCTGCCTCTATAGAGTTGTCATTGTCATCATTGTCATCCTCATCCTCGCGAGAGTCATCGGCCTTGTAAGGATCCTTTTCATTGAAGGCGTCAAGGTTGTCCTGTTTGATCAATGCCTGAGTGAGACACAAGAAAACAGTAAAGACATTAACACACTGTTAGAGGAGAGCTGGGGGGGGCAGCATCCAGGTGAAAATGAAGCAATAAAACAAGTCATTCCCCAAAAAAACATAATCAGCTACATCAGGTAACATGTGTGATGTCAAGATTGTTTTATCAAGTTAAAATCATGTCTAAATGATGCCACCTGACATGTGTCTGGTTGGACAATAATCTGTTGGAAAAGGTGGAAAAGGCTTCGGGAACTATGTAATTCATATTACTGTTTCCATACTACGGGGCATTGCCAAATAACAACTGAAGATCTTCGTGTCATACTGTAAGCGTGCTTTATCTTTGTGGCCAACTTCATGCAAGTTTAATAAACACACCACATTCTTCATAGCTTTTGATAGTCATGGTTTGAGTAAGTATGGTGTACACATGTTTAAAACGCCATTAAACACAGGACTAAAATCATGTTTTAGCTTTACTAGCTACAAGTCACTTTAATCAGTATAATCCTAACTGGGTTAAAAATGATATATGGCACACAACGAAATTTTATCAGTGTGCTTCACTGGCAGATAAACAAGGCGATGATACATTTGACTTGTAGCTTTAACCTACATCATGTTTGGTTTGAGAGCACGGAGCAGCAGAAGTGTCTACCTTGTGTTCACGGCGTGCCCGTTTTTGCTGCTGCTCTATGAGGTCGGATGCAGATGCAGGCGGGGATGCGGCCCTCATGCTGCGAATGACTCGGATGCTGTCCTCCGGAAGAGGTGGAAGACCGAGCTCCTCACGCTTACAAACCTTTATGCTTTGGAGCTGCTCAAACCCTCCAAGTGTGAACTGAAACAGAGCAGAGGATGTTCATGTGTTCAGATGTCACTCTACTGTTGTAAGATCACATGAGCATTGGAGTAAATGGTCATGAGGGGCAGATATTTCTGTCTCTCACCAGGATACTTTTCCACAACAGCAATAACACCTTCTTCATTGGGAAGTGAGGGGCGTGACCACTGCAGAACTTGGTAACCATCCCGAAGAGCATGACAGAAATGGGCTCGTTGTTGAACAGAGGAGATCCTGGATGAGAGAGGTGGAGTGGAAATAGTTTACCTAGCAAGTTTTTTGTTTATATCCATCACATGAGGGCAGCATCTGACACTGATGAAACGTACCCAGTTCTGCTCTGAAGGTTTCCCTGATGATTTTCCATTCGGGCTTGTCAGCTGGGTCATCCTGTTGTATCGTTTCCACCATCAGGTACATTATGTTAAGAAGCACTCTGAGATCTGTGCTGTCAGCAAGGGAGATGGCTGGCTTTCTGACAGCACTACTACAGGCAGCGCTGTTACTGTAGGAAACAGAAAACGCATTAAATTGTTGCCATGGAGGCCAACACACAATTTTTTTCTTTTTCTTTTTTCTTCTAAAGCTGATGTTTCTCATTGAGTACAGTTTTGTTGACTGGATCAGCCTGTCTTCAATCCTCAAAACTAAATATGGCTCAGGATGTCAGTAGATGTTTTCCAGACTAGCATCTTGTAGCAAACATGAGCTGTAAGAAATTAAGCCTGGCTTGTACATTGCTAGAAAACTGATGGAGAACATACTCAATCTCCATGTTGAGCAGCTCCACCAGTGCAGAGAAGGTCCCCACATCCAGCAGCAGAAAGATGTTGTATCTCATCCAGTGCTGCACCTCAGCCTCAGAGCTGCACTCTCCAAATGTTCCTAGAGATAAACAAAATGTACCATTGTGAAATATACAGAGAAAGCCAAAAATAACCTCCTTGATCATTCATTCTCTTGTCCCCCTTCAGCTGATGTGGACTGACCCTGAGCCATGTAAAGAATAGCTCTGGCAACCTTCAGCCTCTTCTCCCGGGCAATCACCTCCAGACTGTCCAAAAGGCGCATGGCGTGAGCTCTGTGCTGAGCTGCATCAAGCTCTGTCCACTTCTTATCAGAAACTAAGAACAGAAGAGGTGGAGATGATAAACTTAAGACAGATACCATCTTCATCTTAGATGTAATAACTTGTTCCCAATTATGTACGTACCATGTGCTCTGAATTCCACCTCAAAGCACTTCCTGTTGAGAGCAAACTCTGGTCCTTCAGTATAGCTGTACAGCTCTAAAACATAAGTAAATCATATAGAAATAATATGAACATGCTGTAAGTTGCACACTGAAGTTCATGGGAACAAAAAGGAGTCAAAAAATGTCAATGTCCACAATGATCACATATACCTGACAGCTCTGCAGCCCACTTGTCTGTATCAGCATATTCAAACTCGAGGTCTGGAGACTCAGACAGCCCCTGTGCACAACGCATGACACATGTTATGCCTCAAGAAGAAAATTATTACAGAATAATAGTAATGACTATTCAAATGTCCAACTACAAGCTTAAAAGGGTCAGTTCAAAAACAACAAGTAAAAAAGGTGGGAAGAATTACTATACGAGAGTGAATTGCTGCGGATGCCCAAAACATTATTTTGATAGTACATTTTTTTCTACTTTGGAAACATAGCTTAAGTAGGACCATTTATAAATCAAAAAGATACTGAAAAATGTATTCATGCCAACTCGATTACTGTAACGCATTATTTACTGGCCTCCCAAAAAAAAGCATATATAAAACACTGAGAGACTTCAGCTCATTCAAGCTCTGCTGCTCAGCTATTAGCCAGAACCAAGAAGAGAGAGCACATTAGTCCAGTTTTAGGTGCTCTGCACTAGCTTCCTGTAACATTCAGAACTGATTTTAAGGTCCTCCTCATATACAAATGCCTTAACGGACAGCCACTGAGCTACACTGCTAAATCCCTTATTCACTATTTGCATTTGACAACACTGCAATCATCTGCAGTGCTGCTGGTTTATTGGAGGTTTCCAGCAACAGCCGAAAGAAAAATGGGGATGCAGCCTTTGTCAAGCGCTGGAACACATTACAGACAGATATCAGGGAAGCCAGGTCACTAAATATTTTCCCAAAAAAAAGCTAAAAACTTACCTCTTCACCTCAGCCTTTAACTAGCTATGAGGTGCCAGTAAGAATAATCTAAACCTATTAAACCTTCCATTAATGAAAAAATACAATGAAAGGTGCAATGCTAATATATTATGATTACTTTCACTGTCAATTCATTAGTTTTGCTTAAACTGTACACAAGTAAAAATTTGAATACACAGCTTTTACTTGTAAAGGAATGTATTTTACTTTGTAGTGTTTCTACTTTGACTTAGTACAGGACCTACTTCTACCAACACTGTGAGTGAGTTTGTCATTTACGGGAACAGACTGTTGATTATGCATCAGTTTATGGTATGTGGGTAAATTCCTCTGAGCCACATTCAGTGCTACAATGGTTTTAGCTGCATTTACAAGGACTGCTCTTTGTTCAAAATATTACAAGTGGTCGAAACTCCCCATGCACTAGTTGAATAACATGAAATCTGGAAGTGATTTTCTGGCAGATCAATTCATCAGAAATCCTACATGTCATAACAGACACAATTTGATTTCTTTATAGGTCCCATAGCATACAAATATATAATAAAGGTACATCAACACACCAGGCCAATACATTAGAAAGCAGGGGCCTGTTTGCAAACCGGTCCTCGAAGATGTCGTTTCCAACAGGTCGCCTCTGGTTTCCTGACAGACAGCTCAGTCTGGCCTATGACAAGCTAACGTCAGCTAGCTAGCCTATCATTAGCTACACATTAGTTCAGCATTATAATGATTAGCACTGGAGTATACACACATGAAACACTGCACAATTATAGTTACATGACTTCAACAATTTCAACAACCTCGGTTACTGCTCTTTGAACACACCGCTGAGTGACGTTAGAAATAAATTAGCCCGGTAGAGCTAGCTAACGTTATGTGTCACGGCTAAAAAGGCCTCATCTCTTAATATTCACACGGAAAACGAATCCCACACTTCTACTCACGCACCTCTGAATCTTTTCTTGGGTTGCGGGTGAATTCGCCCCTGCTTTTGTTCGGTAGCATAGCTCTCTGTTTATTGTTTACAGGAAGCCCACCACCGTTTCCACCGACGTCCATAATTTTTTGGACGAAGTGTCCTCTCGCGAGACGAGAGTTGACGTGCGACAGCCTGACTGGCTGCCCTCGTTCTTGCTGTAGATTGTATTTTAGCTTTATGTTAAGTAACAACAGCCTAAAAAGGTGCTGAACATATTGAATTACATTTAAAACACAACACATATGTTGATTTTCTGCTGTGCTAAATGTCTGTTTTCTTCCTCTCATTCACTTTTGCTTTTTACTCTGGTTTTATATTTTTCTTTAATGTAATGATGGAATTTCAACCAAATGAAAACATTCACTGCTTCTAATGCTCGAACTGCAGCATCTATGCTTATGTATAGGATCCATGGTGACAATATTAGGCTTTAATAGAGCATATTTCAATATTTGCAGACAAAATTATGAGTCAAATGACCACAAACCCATTCCGACAGCTGTCCACATTGCCCAGTCATAATCCAGCCGTGACCGTTTCTTATACTTAATTATACTTGTGACATGTATAGGCAATAGATTTTCTCGACAGGTCAGGTATAATTATATCTGTGAAATGATGTATCTGAGCCATTTTGAAAGTCAAACAGCAGTTTATTAAAGGGAACAGTGCACATAAATTGAACAGAGTAAATACTGCTAAAACTGTGTTCTTTAAACTAAACTACAGATAGTGCTGAAAATATAGGCTTATACTTTATAACTAATATATAATTTACATAATTTTGTCTCCACATCAAAAACTTCAAACTAGCAACAGTGTACAACTGTCAAATCACAGTGGTATGCTTATTTATTTCAATTTGACAAGAAGTCAAGCTGTTTGCTCCAGTAATAACACATTCATTTGTGTCTATAGTAGAGTTAAAAGTAGGGTAAAACAAGAGGAATTCATTATAAAAGGCATTTTAAGTTCTACTGTGAAAAGACCACTGTAGGTCATCTAAATGTTGGATTGTTACAAGAAATAAAACTGGGATGAAACATTTACATTAAAATCAATATATAAAACACATACTGTAAGTTGAACAGAATGTAAAATGTTGTCTGCTAATGTCTAAAACTGTTAGTCATCTTACAGTAATGCATATTTTGAGTGATGTGAAACACTGAATAAACAACTCCACCACTGCAGGAGTAGAATAATATCGACAGGAGAAAACAGAATGTTTTGCTGCATAGCTCTGACTGTGTATTGCAGAACAGCCCTGGGCATTACCATACTTGAAGAAACACACAGTTGTACATGTGAATATAAATTACTAAGTGAGTCACAAGGCACTGTCAACTGACCAGTTACCATGGTTACAGTGCTCATCTTGCTGACAATGATGTCCTCACTGAATGTCCTCAGCTGCTAGTGCAAAGATGAAAGTACTTCATAGTAGCATAACGCAGGGTACTATACAATTCAACAGCAGGAGTGAGTGACAAAAATCGTCTCATTGAAAACAAGTGAAATTACTGCAGAAATTAAATACAGGAATTACCTGAAACTGCACATACAGTTTACGTTTTGTGAAGGATAATATGGTGCCAAAACATTGGTAGTGACAGTCATACTGTCAACAGTTTGGATTAAAATCAGCCCACAGAGCACCAGCGCGAAATACACATGCTGAAATGTGTTGAGGGTCTTAGAATTCGGCAAGACACAGCTACTACCCGCACACTAGATCATCTGAATTAAGAAAAAAAAAGGAATCACTAAGCTAAGCCACCAATTATCAATTAAGAAGCATTACAAGTGAAAATAGAGAAGTAAAAGTGGCTTAATAAGTTGAACAAGTCTCACAAAAGAGTGTGTAAGCCTTTGGAACAATGAAAACCAAACATTGCATTATTAGCTATTAACTGTAATAATGGTTCAGTACCACAAGATAACACAGAGGGTAAAGCATACAAATCTTTCTAGGTAAATGTGTTGACAAAAAAGCTTATTCATGTTTAGGCCCAGAGCATTTGGATGTTGTCTTCAGCAGAAAAACAGACATCATCTAGTTAACACAAGATCAGAGTCTTGTGACAAATCTAACAATAAACTCAAAGTTGCACTTCAGCAAACACCACTATGCGATCCGAGGCTGTTGCTTACACAGCATAAACCTATGTAACACTGTTCAACATGGAGTCTTGAGTTAGCTTTACACAGAATATACATGGCTGCAGATGACTTGCAGATGATTTTGATCACAGAGTATCAAAATCTCTAAAGCTATTTTATAGTTCTACTGTAAATACGGATACTAAAGTCAGTGAGTGCTGATCTGGTAAAAATATATTTACAAATAATCTTCGATATCTGAATGACCTGAGGTGCAGATATGATTCTTACCAGACACCAAAACCTCTTAAATGGACGCATCTTTCCAAGAAAATTAATGCCAAGCTCCCTTCTTATGTTTGCTATAGTCAAAAAGTACTGAAGTTGCTTTTTTGCCCGGATCTGCTGAAGGTTACCAGTAATGTGGATGGTGCTGCAGACGACATTTCGTCCGTATTTTATGGATGGAATGTATGAAGTCAGTGAGTGCTGCCACATCAAAGCAGAAAGAAAACTTTAAAGCTGCATCAAGCGATTGTTGAACACTAGGGGGCAGAAAGACTCCAAAACAAGACTCAAGCAGACATTAAGCCCAGATTTGCAATCAGAGTATAAAGTTGTTATGGCTCATTTGTAAGCAAACAACTGCCTACTTTAACATCCAGCAGACACACTACAACATCTAACTGGAGTCAAATTTCTGTCCACTTCATAAATTTAAGTCCAATATTCACTGGCATTTTAGCTCGGATTTGGTCCACCTACTCCTGAGAAACACATCTGGGCTTTCTTTACCAGCCAGGAGTTGTTTTGTAGTCTTGTCTAAGGTTTTTTAATTTTTCTCTGAAGATGGCTGCCAATGCCTTCATCGAGTGGTTGATGAGAGAGCCAAAAAGAGTAAATGGTGGCTAAAAAGCTCAGAGTGAGTTGGGAATTTTGAATGACCCATCAGCATTGCATGGTGAATTGTGACACAATGCTTTTATCAAAAGTATCGCTTAGTGCAGGTTTAACTGATTCCACAACCATTAACATTTCACAACTGTAACCCTTCCCCATCACAGTCATTTGGCACAATACATTGATAAATTATTCAATATCAATCAGAAATCAAAAATAACCAAGGAGCCAGCAGGTATGGAAAGAGATGGAACCATAATATAAGTGTGTGTATATATCTATATATAGATATATTTATGTATATGTATATGTATATGTATATGTATATATATATAAGTATATAAGTAGAGAGAGAGAGAATAATATAACAGATATAAGTGCTGTGGTTACACTGACTTATCAGAGCCAGCTGGGTGTCATGTGCAGTTCTGCAGGAAGCAGCAAGAAGAGAGAAACTTGCTGTGGCCCGTAAAATACAACTAAGTAGGAGCTGTGCATCTTGTGAAGAATAAAAAATACAATATACATGAATATTTCTTTGTCTTAAGGATGGATGATGTTGGGTACCGTCCACATTTGAAGTGCTGAGGTGTGGCTCCCCTGCAGACTAATACCTGTGAATACAGAGAACAAGTTAAGTTAGGAAATGTTTATGGACCAATCAATAGCAAATGCTTCATTTTATGCCTCTGTGTGTGTGTGTGTGTGTGTGTGTGTGTGTGTGTGTGTGTGTGTGTGTGTGTGTGTGTGTGTGTGTGTGTGTGTGTGTATACACTTGTACAGCTATCTTTGTGAGAATCATTTTGAGTTACACATGGAATGGAATTATGCATTATGTTAATGAGGGTCCTTCATGATTATAGAAGTGTGCATGCATGTATATGACTTAAAATTGATTGATATGATTTAAAAAAGCTGATAATTAGTAATCAAAGAAAACCTTTTAGTATCAAATCTTTGCAAATTGAATACTTGGGGCTACTTTCGACAAAATAGCACTAAGTTTTCAATTTTGACATTTTAAAACATGTTTATTAATAATGAATTATTAACTGTTTGTTTCATAGTTTCACGACTGTCTGCTGTATTCCGGAGTTAAACTCTGTACCTGTAGTAGTTGGGTTTAAAAGGACCATTCTTATTCAGGCCCAGATATTTTGCCTGCTCATCAGAAAGCTCTGTCAGGTGGGCCTCAAAAGTGGCCAGATGCAGACTGGCAACATATTCATCTGAAAATACACCGATATGATTTAGTAAGACAGAGATACATACACAAGACTAAACACCAGAAATCAACTTATGTCTGCTGGGTAGAGCTGTACTGAGAGTTACAGCACCACCATCGATAGAGGGCATGAGTAATGTTACTTTGAACACTAGTACAGGTCAAGGTTAAGTATGGATATATCCTCACCCATCTTCTTGGGAAGCAAGTAAACATCCTGCTTGTATCGTCCCTCTGGAGCATTGTACAGCTCTATAAGGGCCAGAGCCTAAAAACAAATATGGATTAATAATACTGTTGATGCACGCAATGAATTTAATGAAGAGCAATAAATGAACTATGAACTTGTGATTAAAGAGCAACAATATCTAAGAAGGGTGAGAGGTGTTTTTATGAGTGTACTGCACATGCTTAACAAGAGCACACCTACCAGGATAGCCAAATAAGACAGCATGTGGAAAAGCACAATGAAAGCCCTACGTGCCATCTGCAGTGAGTAGCAGCAATAACTACTGTGTGTCTCTAGCTGCTGTACAGCTTAGAACAGGCTGTGTGCTATTATCAGCATGATACCTGAGTAGTGGCTGTGATGGACAAGACAAAGGTAGGGACAGTGGAGCAGCTGAGGTTAAGGAGACGTCCCTATGGAAGAGAAGAACATAAAAAATATCAGCTTTAAGAAGTACATTTCAGTGACATGACACAAAGACCAGGACCAGCAAGGTGTACAGGTGGGCTACCTCAGCCAGAAGGATAACCCTCTTGCCATCAGGCCAAATGACGTGATCCACCTGAGAGCGCACCCTCTCCCAGGTCAGCTCAGGGGTCCGAAGACTTGCCTGCGAGAAATGAGAGTATCAGTCTCCCTCACGTTCTTCATAATAGCTCAATACACTGTGACTGACCTGCCTGTTAGGATAATCCTAAAGCGCTAGACAATCGTGTTCATGAACACCAGTTAAAATCTGAGCCATTTTAAATATACACTAACTCAGTCTGAGTGATACGTTTAGCTTGGTCCATTGTAAGCAATTGTTTACCACATCAATCTCAGTGTTGGAGTGGCCCATGTTGCAGACAATAGAGCCATTTTTCATCCGGTCCAGCTGGTCTCTGGTCACCACATTCTTGTTCCCTACAGACAGACACATTCATTTACCTCCAATTACAACTGTAGATTGAAAAAGGCTAAAAAAAAAAAAAAAAGCAACCGTGCATCCCAATCAGCATGGCCGCGAGTGAAGTTACCAGTGCATGTGATGATGACATCGACCTGGCGAATGACCTCGTTCAGCTTGACCACCCTGAATCCGTCCATGCTGTTTGTGACACACAAGAGGAAAAAAAGCGGTTCAGCGTTCAGCCTCAGTGAGGACAGTGACAAACAGTAATGTATCTATTATTTATTGAACAGCAGCTAGATTCAGCTGAAGGGCTCGGCTCTCTGCTGGGTTAATGTAGTTTGAGTTTAAGCTGAACATTTGTCCTCTCACAAAATGTTTCTTTAATAATTAACAAACCTTGCTATGCTGCTATCCATAATATTGTCTGTCCTTTTCATATATTTTTGACATGCAACACATTTTCAACACCGTTCTTGTTTTCCTCACCAGGCCTGCAGCCCACAGATGGGATCAATCTCTGTAACGTAGACGATGGCTCCCAGAGCTTTCAGAGCAGCACAACAGCCTTTTCCAACCTGCAAAGGAAAGATGATGTATTACTTGACAAGCCAATTATGACCCTGACCTTAACAAAGAAATGACACTTATCGGTATTTAAACACAAGCCATCTTAAAACAAAACCATCAAGGCTCTACATACTGGCCATGACGAGCCAACAAATCTCTGGCTTTAATATTACCAAGACTCAACAGTCAGACCCTGGTATATTCAACAATGTCCCGTAAGTACTTTCCAATGAAATGTGACGACAGCTATCTGTGTCATGAGTCCTTGGCATGTGTCATCAGTCTTTTAGCATTGCAACGTATCATCACCAATGTTTTCACAGCTATATGATTAAGATTACTGTGGCATGTTAATATGAAAAGTAGTATCTCACCTCACCGTACCCACATACGACCACCTGTTTGCCACCGAACATGACATCTGTGGTTCTCTTCAAGCTAGAGAGGTTTGAGACGTACAATTAGCACATTTTGTGGGGGTGGGAAAATCTGTATCCGTCCAAAAAACAAGTCCAAAACTGATACACAGTAAAATGTTATGTGGCACCATTTGTACCAAAAGTTTGCCCACGCCAAACAACATTGACTGACCTGTTCTAAAAAGCCACTTTAAGTCGCACGCTTTCTGTGGAATAATACTACAGTTCTATTCTTTACTAAACAGGTGATCAGTCTCCTTAAAGGTCCCAGCACAATAAATCATTTAGCGTCATTACTCATAACAGAACACCTGCTGGCAATAAATCATGAGTGGTGAGTGCAGCACTGACTGCATGTACATTTGTACTTACACTGTTAAGAGTACTACACTCTGTTTGTGCTGCTGGGGTGATCATTAATACGAGGGCAATAAATGCACCAGTTTTGTTGAGGCTGTTCAGCGTTGAGTTGAGCTGGCACTGTGCACAGCAGAGGACTAGGTGAGGGAGGTGATATATGAAATTGATCTGTATGGACCAAGTGTTCTGTGATGACAGCAATGTTTCCTGAACTTAACGCCACTTCAGTGTTACAATGGACACAGTTCCAATGTTAGGCATGTGGCAGCTGATGACTTACTCAGCAGTGAAGGAGAAGTCATGTGACGCATCTTTGAGAGTATTAAACTGCTGGGATGGGTTGCACCAGCTGGTCTTAATTAAGTCAGTCTCTGTTAAGACCAGTCTTTAGATCAGACTTTGCACCAACTGGACTTAAGCCTAGGCTTAATTCCGTGCAGCGATCCATGTGAATGCCGACGTGACAATGGCTATTGCTAAGCTGCACACGTTGCTAGGATACAATGTTAACAACCTCCCGGTTTCTTGTCTATTTGTAGCTAATCATTTCTCATTTGCGTCAACGTGATGGAGGATCAAAAGAAAAAGAAAAACTAATTTCACGGGCATTAAGATAAGAAAATTAATGGAGCTGTCAATGTAATAAATAGGGGGAAGCAGTCGACTTGGAGAGAAATAACAGAGGCTATAAATGATTGTTCAAATAAAACAGATGTTTGTGATGTGTTTCAGCATAAGTCCGACAACAAAATACCTCAAACTCAAGTTCACTCACCCATCCAGGATTGACTCTCTGCAGCAGTACAGGTTGTCAAACTTCTGCTTTGTCACGGAGTCATTTACATTCATAGCAGGCACACACAGCTTTCCAGCTTTAGACAGCTGATACAACCTAGAGAGAGGAAAGAGGAAGGCAGAAACCTTTTACTTCATGTTGTTGTGTGTTGCTCTGGGTGTGTAAGTGAATATCTTAGAGTCTTATAGTTGGGTGTATATCTGCAGTGAATTACCTGTGAACCCCAGTGACACTCTCCTCTACAATGCCTCGGATCTTCTTGAATACATTGGGGTATTTCTTGTACATCCAGTGTGTCAAGTCTCCTCCATCATCAAGGATCTAGCAGATAAAAAATATGATTTCCCTTTATGAACATGAATGTCAGTTAAGAAGCATGCAGTCAAACAAATGTTTACATACTGGCCTGCTTGTCTGTATTATTCACATTCAAGTGCTCCTGACCAAAAGTTAGAAAACTTTTCCACATACCATGTTGGGCTGCCAACCCTCAGTGTTGATACAGCGGTCAATACACCACCAGAAATCATCCTCAGACTCCCCTTTCCAGGCAAACACAGCCACACCTGAAACATAACAGAATGTTAATATCTTGAAGGACCTTACATCAACACGCCCATGTTTGTCTATGATTTCTTAAAAGTGAACAGTGTGGTTCAAAATTCTTAGCACTGTAATGGAGATAACAGCTCAGCGTGTACTTGACTATGCACAGTAATAAGTTACTGAACAGCAGTTACAAACTCAACCCCCCTGCCCACTCAAAAATACACAATCTCCACTGAGCAACTCCTAAATCTGCTGTGACCCCCTCAGCTTGTCACATC
This sequence comes from Chaetodon trifascialis, assembly GCF_039877785.1. Lineage (NCBI taxonomy): Eukaryota > Metazoa > Chordata > Actinopteri > Chaetodontiformes > Chaetodontidae > Chaetodon > Chaetodon trifascialis. The sequence goes on along the minus strand of NC_092058.1, from coordinate 15,661,716 downwards.
ATGAAAGGTCCACTGTGGAAATTTAGTACATACTTAAGCCATCACATAGCAACCACAGAAGAAAGGCTCAAGCAGTGCTATTACTTCACCAAATGGCAACCCTTATGTGTCCCCATTAACTCTGGAGGGCTGATTTTTCAAGAGCTCATTAATCATTTCAAAACAGTACCCCTGGTTCTAAAAGACGTGAGGTGCTCACATGGTGAAGCACACCTCTGCTCATGGATAACGTGTATGATTTCCACACTTCAGCATTAGTAAGAACTCAAACATTCATTGTGCGTATTCAACCTCCAATCTAAATGCTCTTCGCCTTCTCCTTGCTTACCGGCCTCTGACAGAGCAGCAGCCACTTCATTCTGTGTAGAGTATATGTTACAAGCAGTCCAGCGGCACTGAGCCCCAAGAGCCACCAGAGTCTCGATCAGCACCTGAAAACACACAGGTGAGCAGGAAGTGGAAAGGAAAATGGTCAATGGTCATAAATAGACTGCCATCAACAGGCAGCTGAGCAAACAGTTGATCAGCTGGTTGCTAAATAGTCTTAAAACACTGCCAATGGTGTATTTTATGGAAATACAGACAAGGCCTCCTCAGCACTTCAATCATTTAACATCAGGCAAGAGGAGACCTGATGTAAAGTGAGAAAAACATCCTGTTTTCTAGACAGAAAGCAGTGCAGAATCTGTGACTGCAATTGACCTAAAATCCCATCCTCATTAAGAGGCACTACCACACTGCAGCCTTTGCTCGGATCGTTGAAGTTAAACATCAGAGAGAGAAGTCTTACTGCAGTCTGGGCAGTGATGTGAGTGCAGCCCACAACTTTGGCACCTGCCAATGGTTTCTCACTCTGTGCTCTCTTCCTGAGTGAGATCAGCGCTGACATATCTGAAAACAAGAGAACATAAAAGGGGTGAGTGAGAAAGCGACACAGACGATGCCAAAGAATCTCACAAAAGCTCAAATTGTGTTCCTTGAGGCCCCAACAGAGTAAAATGTAACTTAGACTTGGCATCTTAGGGATAGGGGTAGGTCAATAAAATCTGAATAATGCTTGAATCAGATAAGTAAACCAATGGAGTGACTTCGTTCCAGCTGTGTCTTACCTTGTTCTGCAATCTCAATCTCACGTCTGCCAAATTCAGCCTGTTTGATGTTCTTGACACAGAAGTCACTGCTGCCCTTGGAGTTGACCTGAGTTTTGTCCCGTGGTGAGGTCTCATCGTCAGAGCTATCCGTGTAGGACGCAGCTGTAAAGGAAACAAAGTTTTCAAAGCCATGGAGTAGTGAACAGAGTTTTTTAAGAAAGTGTAAGAACACAAAATTGAAAATAAATTGATGCATATTGATGTTTTGCAGAAAATCAAATTCAACTGCTTGAATGAAATTAGGCCTCCACATTCACCATCTTTCTTTTCCTCGCTTGCCATATTCCGAAGCTCAATTACATAACAATCAAAGACAGTCATAGGTTTTTTGCAAAATCCAGAATAATACTGCAGACAGATTGGCCGCTGCTGCACACATGCATCTGGTCGTCTCCTTCTTACCGGAGCTGTAGCTGTCTGTGGATGACTGAGAGATGGAGCGGGACAGGGAGCGACGGCCTGCCTTAGTGGGGAACCTGCTGAACTCCTGCTTGTCCTCCACAAACTGGATTTGCTGTTATAAAAAGAAATGTTACACGCTATATATGTAATGCTTTCATAGACAGTTTAAACAGCATATTTTATTTAGTTTAAGTTAAAAGCTATTATAATGTTTCAGTTGTATGCCGGGTACTGTGGAGACAACAACGGCCTTTATTTTTGTCTCACATGAGGTTTTATTTATTTGGCTTCAGCCTCGACCAGATTTGGATGGAGCCGAATGATGAAAAATGAGGATATTTGCTAAAAAGACTTTAGTGAAATAATAATCCTACTCAAACCAGAACACTTAATATATTGCACTGACAAAAATTGATTTCTGGCTGTAGACCAACACTCATTGCACCATCAAGACAGATGTTCCAAAATTCAGCTGCCAAAGCCACATTTTTTTATTTTTTTATTTTTTGGTTCAGTTTACCACACACTTGTTGGGATCATGTAACTTCCAGAAAGACAAAAATCACAAAACATGCAGACAGTGCTCCAGCTTGAAACCTGCTGACTGAAACAATAACATGGCATTACATTTTCACTGTGGTCCGTCAAGTGGTAAGTGGTAATTACCTGTGAAATGTATTAAGACATTATATGTTTTTATAATGCAGTGGTATGACAGTAATTGCATCCAAATGAGTACTTAAACCACAGTCAGGTAAGGCGAGTGTGTGCATGTGTGTTTGCGAAGGGAACGAATGGGTGTTTTTGTTGTGTGTACCTAGCTTTATGCCTGGTCAGCTAACTTCTTTTATCAAGGCATATTGCATGCAGTGAAGCAACGTGAGATGGTAAGAAAAAAAATCCTCCAGGTGCTGTAAGTTTATCTTCTCAGGTACAGGAAGTCGTCGGGCAGATTTCTACACCTCAGCGGTTTCTGGAATGAATTAGTTTTCATTTTCTCTACCAGGCCAGGTGAGAGTATTAACTCATTTAACACTGAGATATACAGAATCAGAGCATGGCGAGATTAGATTAGACATTAATAAATCAGCCTGCAGACTACAGTGCAAGTAAGATACCATTCCTGTAATTAATATCACTCAGTTACTTTCTCTTTATCTTTAATGAGAGTCAGGTCAGTCTCTAGTTTCTAGATTTTAAGCCTGGTACTGAAATCCCTCCACATACCAGTGAAATCACATGCCAACAAAGAACAATGTGAAGCAGTTTTCTTGAGATTTAAGGTGACAAGACACCACATATTTTCCCCCGGGACAGGACAGGACGGGGTGGGCTGCAGGGTCCTAAAGCCCGATGAGACTGACTCACTCAAACTGACTTTAGTTTTTTCAGATCTGATGAGCCATGTTAAAGATTTTATGTAACCACTGCATTACTAAGTGCTTCCTTTAATGTAGATGATGTTGCTATAGATGGTCACGCTGACTTGCTACCCAGACTCTGCATATGCACCACATTGACGCAGTGTTTGAAAGGAAGCTGAAAATACATCTTTTCCTATGTGCGTCGACTATTCCTTGCCTGCAGTATTTGTTATTAAGTCACTTGCATTGTGTTGTTTTTAAATGCCCACTAAAGAGATTACTGGGACAAAGATGATTAAAAGGTGCATAATTGATAAAAGAAGCTAAATTTAGCATAGCATTCTTCCTAGAATAGCAACCACTCAAACCCCATAGTTAAAACATGATCTCCAACCACACGGCCATGCATAATAATGTAAGCTTGCAACTTTACTGACACATGACTACCTGAATATTAACTACAGGACAAAATCCTTTAACAAAACATCCACAACAACAAATTAACATGAGCTAATCATTCTGTGTCAAAATAAATGTCTTCCTCTGGGCTTTGACCCCCGATCAGTGAGGCCATAAACCACACGGACACAGCAAACTGTCCTCTGATCTACTCCCAAAATCAGCTTAAGCTACCTTTGAGCTTACATTTTCTTGCTCTGTTACACAAACATGACCACCAATCAATGTTTAAATCGCTGTTAAATATTGTAATCTTACTAGGATCATACGAAATTACATGCAAATTATGTTTAGTGTATTACCATGACCTCATTTCTTTTTTTTTTATTATTATCTGTTTTTACCCGCCCCTTGCATTTAAGTTTGCCAAACAGCACACATCTGCCCAGTGAGCATGACTGATTTCATTCCAACTCTTCTCTCGACTCTTCACTGCAACAAAAACACAAGCTGTTCAATTTGAGATCCAAAAAACTGCAAGCCAATCATTGCTGTAATATGAAGTCCCTCCCAAAGCGAGATTGAGGATGTGAAACAACTGGCCTGTAACGAGGTTGCCAGGCTGACTAACACATCTCAGACGGAGAGTGTTGAGATTTTGCATACGACAGATTCCTCCAAGCTACACCGAGCTAAAATTACTGCAGTGTAACAGAACAGTCCAGCCATAAATCTCATGTTCATGAAGGCTATAAAGGCTTTTTTAAACTGTTTTACAGATGCGTTGATTCCAATGTATGATCATTTTGGAGGATGTAGTTTGAGCTGTTGAACTGTGTTACACCATACAGGGAGGTGTTTCTGTTATTCTATGGACCCCAGAAAGAGACTTGAGAGTGGGTTTTTCCTGAAACTGGTTTTTATTTGTCTACTCGAACTTAAATGAGGTGTGCCAATACCTTCCATTGTTAAACCCCAAGACTTCAACTCTTCCTTGTTCCTTAAAGGTGTCAGGGAACATCCTTCTTTTGTAAATGTTATCTGTCATTTCCTTGAGTTGCACACGGTTAGGAAATCATGCAGTTTTCTTTGCAAAGAGGAAACTGAAGTGGTCTTTTTGTTTAAGAAGCTCAGCTGTGAGGCTTTAAAAACTGACTTTCACACTTCACTCTACACATGCAGACAGTGGTGGTGGTTTGACTTTTCACTGCTGATCTCTTATTTCTCTGTAATACTTAACAGCTCAAACAACCTCCTCAAAGCGTCTCCACTTACTACTTCACATTTTGTAATATATAATCACAGACAATATTAATCTCCTTGTCCCTGCAGTGTTGAGTGACTGTAGGCTTTATGTTGCCTCACACAGAGACAGAGACAATCCAGATTAGTGTCTATTCTGTTCCCTTCATTTTAGCACTGCAGGCTATCAGTCACTTTGCACGGTGTGAGCAGGACTGTGTACTTTTGTAGTGTATATATGTATATATGCATTTTTTCTAGTAACTGACGCCGTTCAGCCAAATGATTAGCAGACACGGATAAATGAGGCAATTAGGTAAAAGCACCGTATAAATGCTGCGAAGGCTCGGTTGAGGTCTTACCTTTTTAACCGGTTTGTGAGTGGGCACCGCGCTGAAGGCGGACGACAGCTCTCCCATGTTCATTTCGCTGTTCTTGCTCACGGTCATGGCTGAGTATTTTTCCGCTACGTTTTCGCTCTCTTTCACCTCCTTGCTCGCCTGTTTCACTTCTAACTTCGCCTCCCCGGTCGGATCCGACATGTTGACGGTGCCTGTCTAACGTTACCCGGTCAGAGATACAACCGTTGAACCTTCTCCGGTAGTCACGTCACACGCTAACGCTGTGATATATATCCTCGCGCTGCTAGCAGGCTGCTCCGCGAGCGGGGCTTTCACAATACGCACATGTAAAACCCGAAAGTGAACGCAACTGAAGAGTAAATGCCTGCGCTTGCTCCAGTGCGAGCTGGCGCTGACGGATATGGTGTGTTGTCTACTCTGTAGAACTGAGCGCAGCCGTGTCGCGTCCCTGCTGGTTCAGCTGTCACCTGGCTGAGTAACTTTATGGGCGGTTACCAACAGACTGAGTGGGCGTTTAATGTGGGCAGCGACGTTCACGGAAACTGGGAAAACAAAAGTAAGAATGGCAGTCGTGCAGTGGGGCTTGTTAGTGACTCCCGTGTCGGCTAAATTTGACATGCCAATCTCTGTTCTGAGAGCAGCCAAACCAATACAACTATCTTCACCCACTTGCAGTCTAATGTGTCTGTGGAGCATACAACCTGTACTAATTTGCATAATATGCTGCCGCTCTTGCTGTTTTGTACTAACAGAAAATTAGACAGGAAAATTATTTTCAAAAGACAACGTGTAATTTCTAACTATCTTACTGTATTTGCATCATAGACATGTACAATGTACGTAGACGCCTCATTGACTGACGCTTCCTATTGGAACTGACGTTCAGCGCTGCCGCCATCTTGGATGGGTCTCCCATGCGCCCCCAGTGCATTTATATCTACAAAGGTGTATGTATGTATGTAAGGTGTATGTCCAACTACAATAATCATAACTTTTTACCCGATTTTCACACGGTTTGGTTTGTTACAAATGGCAGAGATGTAGTTATGACACAGGACGCTGTCACACATTAAAAACACGTGCTTGATGCTAAAATACTTTGTTAAAGAGCAGAATACAGATATATGGTATGGCATATGAATAAATGTATAAATTAATTAATTTTATATTTTAATAAAGAAACATTTTGATTGTTCATTTGAATTTATTTTACTCTCTCTCTCTCTCTCTCTCTCTCACTCACACACACACACACACACACACACACACACACACACACACACACACACACACACACACACACACATACAATCATGACCCTTCTGTACACACCAATAACACAAGAATTTCTTCATTTTTGTTTTTGCACGCTGAGTATTTTTAATGTAAAGTTAGGCACAGGCACATGCACGCGTGCGCGCGCACACAACACACACACACACACACTCAAAAACCAGACATCTCACATAACCTGTTGACATGCGTATTAAACTTTGAGTAAGTTTTTTTACTCAGTTGTGTTGGAATAAAACTTCACCAAAACAAACTGTCGAAACGAGGAAGGTTTTTCTTTTTTGGCCAACTCATCATGTGTGTCAGCCCAGTCCACTGCTGCTTTCAAACACACACACGTACACAAACACACACTTGCTGGCCTGACGTGTCTAAATTTAAACTGTTCACAGCTTTCGGATGACAAAGATTCCACAATAGCCTGAACTGAAACTGCTGATGTTTGTGATATACTCTGATTTTAACACACACACATACATACATACATACATACATACATACATACATACATACATACATACATACATACACACATACATACATACACACATACATACACACACACACACATACATACATACATACATACATACATACATACACACAAAGCTCCCATACGTACTCAGTTTTTTGTTTTTTGTTTTTTTTAAGGCCTGGAAAAGTAAGCTTTAAAATTCCAGGTCATTCCAGCGTCTTACACTACCCTGTTAAGCTTGCAACTGGGGCTGGGAAGCTAAATAAAATAAAATAAATAGATAAAATAGGGGCATAGTTGCTCTCTTTACGTTGACTTCGGTTAGCTCTGGTGCTAGCGGAGACCCACCCAATATGGCGGCGATGCTGGATTACGCTCCAGCACGTAATGAGGCGTCTACGTATGGTGGAGTATCGTTTTCTCTTAACAATATTTATCTATTAACTGTTAATCCATTAGTGTGATTTGTTCCTTAAATGGCCATTTATATTGGCTGATACTGCTATTAAATAAATGATCATTCATCCGACTTTAAAAACTCAACATCCTAAACAATCAATCAAACCACAATATAGTAATCATCTCCACTGACGCTGTGCAGCCAAGGATGTGCCTCTTCCCACTCACGTCTGTACTTTTGCAAGCGTTTTCGCTGTTGAGGACGTGGTGGAGTATCGGGTGTAGCGGACATTTTTAAAAGGCGCGGGTGTTGTGAGCAGCGCCGGTGTGTGATGTCTGTCTCTAGGCAACCGTGACAGCAACACACACAGACAGCGAGGCACAGACACACGACCGGTGTCCTGCGTTGATCCCCTCACGACAATTTTGCTGGCCTTAGTATTTCCTGTGTTTTATTTTGTTCATTATTGTTAGATTTAGTGTTGATGTGTGTGTGTGTGTGTGTGTGTGTGTGTGTGTGTGTGTGTGTGTGTGTGTGTGTGTGTGTGTGTGTGTGTGTGTGTGTGTGTGTGTGTGACAGACATCTGTATTGGACATTTGTGAAAATACGGAACAAATCGCGTCCCAACATTTAATTGCCAATTAAAGGACGATTCCGTATTTTACGGGACGGGTGGCAACCCTACCTATAATTGACCTTGAACAGCCAATTATGTGGAGAGATTGCTGCCCCATACAAAATAAAACAAATATAGAACAGAAATATGTCAGCTAAGACGCTACATTAATGATCCGTTAATGTCAGGAAGCACCCAACAAGCCATAGCTTCGATGAGCCATAGACGAACGGAGTTCAATTCACCTGATCTAATAAGCAATTGATGAAGCACTGAAAAAACACTTTAAAAACCTTCTCATGGTCAATTCTTTGAGCCGAATTACTCAGCAGAGCATATTGATTACTTTCCCAGATCGAAACGCGCGGACCGATGCAGATTTTGGAGAAAAAGCGAGATAACTTTAAATTTGTGGATTTTTGACTGCGGTTCGGCGAGCCCCGCAGCGTCCCGTTAGAGTCCTCACTTCGGGACGAAAGCGACTGCCACACTGTCAAAAACAGTTATATTTCTCCGTAGATTTTACAAAAAGATCATAAACTATCACCGATTTTAGGCATGTTATTCAAATGTGTACTTTTTCCATAATGAGTCTTACCTGGACACAGTTTCATACAAACGATGTCCTCGTGCGCCTGAGGTGAACGGCAGAGTCCCGTGATCTTGCTGGGCAGGTGGAGGTCTGCTATCCTGCACGTTCACATACAACCAGATTGACTGTCCGTGTACATGTGTGAAAGAAGATTCATCAACCGGTATCGAGGAACACTTTTAAGTCAAATTTCAGGTTTCTGCGTGAGCTCAGAGCGGAACACAGTGGAACTACACTGTTAAAAGGGATTTGGGCTTTTAGTCAGAAGGACTATTGCTGTCAAGCTGAGAGAACTCTGCCCATTACAACAAAGTAAGAAGAGTTCAAACAACTTCAACTTGAAAAAAGCGCGGAAACTCATTAAAAACCCATGATAATCCATTCAGTTAACTTAAGAAAATACGTCGTGGGCATTTCAACCAACACGCATGCGCCCGCAATGTGACGTCACACGCAGTGTTGAACTTTAAATCCGAGCCGACCGCCATCTTTTTACCTCGAAGCCAAGCTGTCTAGTAAGTACATTTAAAATTATTTTAGCTTAGTTAGTTCATCTGTTGGTAATGTGCATTGGTCGTCTAATGTCTCTCCATCTCAAATGATCCGTCAAGATATTAAACCTGTGATGAATCGTTCGTTCTTTTTCGGAAATACTTTAGCATGTAGCGCTAGCTAGCGCCGCCAGAGTGAAACAGCAAGTTAATGTAGGGTTGAGCCTCATATTCGACTGTAACAAGTATTCGGCACCGACAGTGTACTCTAATAGCAATGAAACAGTGCGAGACTTGTCTTTATAATTACGGAAAAATGTGTCAACTGTGGGAATATTATACCTGGCTCAACCTGCTAATATACGTGACGTTGCGACTTGTACAAGAGGCTTTGCTCGCACTCAAACAACCTGGCACAGGATTGACAAGGCAGCGAAATAACAGAGCAACTTATGTTCCACCAGGAAGAGAAGTGGAAAAACACTGACCACTGCCGTAGTGTATGGATATCTTTTATGTAGAGTTAGATGCTGTATAAACACGTAGTTATAAGTGATTGTTTTCAGGTGTGCCGTTACACTCTGTATCCATGGCAACGCGTAGCAGTGGGGGTGAACGGCCACACAGCCCACCGGCTGCGTGTGGGTTTTTTGGCCAGTGGGAAAGGAGCCCTATGCCGTTTGAAAGCGGGTCGACCGAGTTTAAATTTAAAAAAACAAAACAAAACCAAAACGTGTCAGCCGCTTCCCCAATTAAATAAGCGGGTCGATGCGGTTTTTTTAATGCTAGTCGACCCGCTAGAGATCGGCATATAGCTCCTTTCCTATTGACCAAAAAAACCCGGGTCTGATCTCCATCTGGCAGCTGCCACCATAGACATAATGTACGTAGACGCCTCATTGACTGACGCTTCCTATTCGCTCCGTGCACCTTCGAACTTGAGTGTGCGGGGCAGTACTTCCGGGCAATACTTCCGGTGCGCGTCCGACAGCAAGAGACAACAGCAACCGAGAACCAGAGATAAGCAGAGAGAAAGTTTTTCACAATGAGTGTTTTTAGGATTAAGAAGAGGCGATGTGTATTTCAGAGGGTGAGAACCTCGGCACTTCATTGGCCTGGAAAAGTAAGCTTTAAAATTCCAGGTCATTCCAGTGTCTTACACTACCCTGTTAAGCTTGCAACTGGGGCTGGGAAGCTAAATAAAATAAAATAAATAAATAAAATAGGGGCATAGTTGCTCTCTTTACGTTGACTTTGGTTGGCTCTGGTGCTAGCGGAGACCCACCCAATATGCCGGCGATGCTGGATTATGCTCCAGCAGGTAATGAGGCCTCTAAGTATATTATGTCTATGGCTGCCACCGCTGTGCGTTGCCATGGATACAAAATGTAACGGTACACACATCACTCATGAGAGGCTCTTTTTTCTCGCTGTCTTGTCAGCGCTGTGCCATGTGGCTTCTGTTTTTACAATGTAATCACTTACCATTCAGATGAGTGACATGGCCAAGTGTGTCCACTTTATAATAAAGTCGTGTTTATTTCATGTTAGGATACATTAAAATCTGGAAGCTTTAAATTGTGAACTGTGCAATTTTTCAGAGATATGTGGCGATGCACAGTATTTTGCACATCTAAAAATACACATACACAATAAGGAAACTGAACTTAGTGTGTTTTGTACTGATAATGGTTGTATATCTTTCTTTCTTTCTTTCTTTTTTCTGTACAGGGTTACTTCACTTCAGTGTAGGCTGTGCTGTTTGGGGCAACTGCCCCTCAATGAGGTGGTCCTGCAAGTGTTTCTCCTCGCCGAACCAACGCACACTAATTGCCCATTATATGTCCACCTTGTTTTCATTTTCTGACTTTTTTCTATTGCTCTGTTTGGAGGAACACTAATCCATGTGATGTTATAGAGAAATTGTCAAGAGAGTGGACATTTCAGTAATGTTTGAATGTTTTCATTTTCAACATTTTGAGCAAGTTTCTCAGATACATTTTTTTGTTTGTTTTTATGAATCTTTGCAGTCTGGGGGGGAGAGGAGGATGACAACCAAGCTGTCCTCCATGACAGACAATGACTCCCACCCACTCCAACACACACTCACTGCACTGAGGACTTCCATCAGTGATAGGATGCTACATCCAAAGTGTGTGAAGGAGCGGTATCGCAGGTCATTCCTTCCTGCAGCTGTCAGACTACACAACAAGAACTGCGGAAAGTAATTTTTTGATAATTTATCTGTAAATTACCTGTGCAATAATCTGTGCAATTCATCCTGTACCTAACAGTCTGCAAATACAATTTGTAATTTAATAATGCTTATTTTTTATATAATGCTTATTTTTATTACACTCTTTTGTATATACTTGCTGTTTTTTTACCTAATTCTATCTTTTACTGGTGCTGCTGCACATTGGAATTTCCCCTTGCAGGACAAATAAAGGTATATTGAATTGAATTGAACTGAATTTACTGCAGCAACTCTGAACATTCACTCAGAAAGGACTCTGTTGAACTCGTAGAGTTATTGTTTTTCCCCAAAGGATGGGTGCTCTTCTTTTTATGTATTATATTATTATTATTATTATTTATGTGTGGGACAGTGTAATTTCAGTTTGTGAGCAAAAGTGTGTTAGAGGGTGTAAGGGCTATTTTTTTAATATGTGCCAAGGAAGGTCTTTTTTGATGTCTTGACATCCATTGACACTTATTTTGAAGTAAGGCTGCTTGAAGTTGGACTTGTTGGGGGTTAAATAAAGGTCCTTATTGAATTGTCTGTTCAGCTATTTTTTCTTGGGTTAATATTTAGTTTGTCTAATTCTCATGGAGATTCTTTGTAGATATTATTTTGCTTAAAATTTTGAAATCTAGCAATTTCTGTAAACTCAAGTAACTTGGCAATAAAGCATGAGAAAAAATAATAATGTTGCCCTAAATTGATAAAATAAGTTCAACCAACATCTTTTTTAGTTGTCTTAAGTAATGTTTTCCAGTCCACATTACTTGATACAGGAAGTTGAGTCAACAAATCGCAAGTTGTATCAATTATGTATTCCATGTTGAGCCAACTTGATCCACAGTTGTAGGAACTTGATAAAATAAGTTCAACCAACATCTCTTAAAGTTATCTCAATTAATATTTTTAAGTTCAACTTACTTGATACAGGAAGTTGAGTCAACAGACTGTTTATTGCATGAACTCATGTTTTGAAGTGTAAAAACCTTGACACTATAAGTTGACTCAAATTAACTCAGTCAAAGCAACAAGATAACATAGTTACGTCTGGTCACCTAACCTTTTTTTTTTTTACAGTGAATGCTTCCCGTGATATTATTTTCTCCGCATTTATCTCATCCTCGGTCTGTCGATCCTCCGCGGCAGACCAGGAGCGGTGGGCTGCCAGCTGCCAGCTGCCAGCCGACGCCTGCGCCCGGGGACCAGTTCTCCTTCGATGCTTCGGTTCTCCTTCCTTTGGTGATCTTCTTGCATGTTTTTAGTGGGAGTTATTTAAGGAGGAAACCTTAGGTTCATGCAAACTCCACACAGAACATGCAAACTCCACACAGAAAGGCCCCCTTTTTTCCTCGAGCAGCAGGCACCGAAGGCGTGGTGGAGGACACGCCACCAGCGCCCACAGCGAGATTCCGGGGGCCTTCTAGCTGTGAGGCGACAAGTGTGACCACTTGTGCAACCTTGATACCCTACAAATAAGTGTCTGACATTATTATGGAAAGAATCCATACAGAGATACTTCTTTGTTGATGAGTAAGATCTGTTTTGCTTAAGCAGAAACAGCTGTTGTAGCGCTGTCGCCAAAGCCACCAGACTCCATTCAAAAAACAGTAATTTTAGCATTTTTTTAAAAAAACTTCTTCAAATGCATCAAAAACAAAATAAAACTCGACAAAAACCTTCTTGAATCACCTTTTTAATGTTTCGGCAACAATTACTAACTCTGGATTGGTTGAAATAAACTTTCAATTCACGGAATGGGGAGAGGAGCGAGAGAGCTGGCTGACGTCAGAGAAGCAGCGGGGGAAACAGCACATTGAGTCGGAATGTTTAATATTATTACACTTAGACTGACACTACTACGTAGACATAAACATGTCGGACATGGTTCTTGGTAAAAATAAATAAATAAATAAATAAATAAATAAATAAATAAATAAATAAATAAATATTAGTAACATACAGCACAATGGAAACTGATTGTGTGGCTCCTGTCCATCATGAAGTTCTTTCAGCAGGCACCAAAACAATGCTGCTTTTTCCCCCACAATCCAGTATTCATTTACATATTCGAATGTATGGATTTTTCAACAATTTGAATATAAATTAGAATTTAGGATATTAATTGACAGCCATACTCCTGATTTTGATGATCCCCTAGTTTTTTGTCTGGCGCCATCAGATGATTTGTAATAACTTTTATTAGCCCTTTTTATTTACTGCCATTATCTGGTCAAAAACTTGATATATGGTGCATGTCCATTTATCTCAGAAAAACATCCCCATCAGCTTTGACTTATGTTAAATGCTAAGTAGCAAGTGTTGGCACACTAACATGTTGACCATTATGCATACTATTAACATCACACTTGCTAAACATTAGCACATTAGCATTGCCACTGTGAACATGTTAGCATGCACACGTTAGCATTTAGCTAGTGCTACTGTGCCCAAGTACAGCCTCAAAAATTTGTTAGAAGGGCTGTACACTCATGTTAGAATATAAACTGTATAATGTGTCATATACTTCAGTTATCAACAACAATGCAGCTACCAATGTTTTACGGCCTTTTCGAGTCTGATGCCAGGTTGTTTCAAGGCTGAAATCTCACGTATGATTAATGAATTCATTAATTCATCAAAACCAAACCACCACCTGGTTGTCACTGCAGCGCATTTTGCCAGCCTACTCATTTCTAGTCACACCAGTTTGTGTTGTTATCGACTCGAGTACCGCACACATCAATACAGTATGTTCCAGCGGAGTGCTTACCTGTGTGGGGAAGTCGGATGAGGCGTGGAGATATGAAAAGAGGAATGGTAACTGTAGATTTATGGGTGGCTGTGCACTATTCTCAAATATTTACTATACTTTTAGTCAGGTTTTCCTGTTATTCGCCTGAATTCAAAGGAATTAAAGCTGAAGAAGTTACAAAATAGAAGAACTGGGTGGCGATGTCATTTGATAGATATGAAATTCTTAAGTACTTCAGTATTTTGAGGTTATGCGTCTTTACAGGGGCTTTATTAGCACTTAAAAATCTCCTTAATCTCACAGGTACATCTCATTTTTTGGCTGCAGACCAAGCTTTGATGCCTCGTTACGGTAAAGCTTTAAGGGAGAGGCGATTTCCTCAGGATACAGTTGCTTATCTTCTCCTGAGTGTTTGGAGTTTACATATGCTGCATGCTTTTCAAAGGCTGTGTGGATGCACAGGATTTCGCGGAGTCATTTTACAGCCCTTTGTTTTCTGTTCGCATTTTCTGTCCTGGACAATGGGACCAGAGGTTTTGGGACACCGGCGGCTCGTTTATCTCCGGCTGGGAGAGCGCCGTCGGGAGGTAACATTAACCGGCTATTTTAACCCATATTAATGCTCATACATTACCCGTTAATAAACGATACCGTTTAGTGACAAACGCTTGCCATATAAACTATGGACTGAGATATATGTCATTTAACCATGAGTCTTGATACTTCTGTATGCTGTAATTTTAATGCTATGTTTTCAAGATCTGAAAAGTGCTTGAATTGAATAGTTAAATGTGTACGAACCCTGTAAATAACCCTGACTTAATTCAATAGCCTATTAAAATGTTGTGTTATTAAACATCAGAACCATATTGAGGAGCCAAAGTGTAATAGATGGAGAAATGAAGCATTATTGGTCTAAGCTTTAACAGTCACTAGAGTTGTTGTATCAACTAAAATTCAGTTGCTCTTGTTTAATCCTCCTGTTCTTACCCTCCTTTCTCCATCCAGGCAAGGGTGATGTACTGCTGCATAAACATCAGTGTTCCTGTTCTGCTATTATTTTTCAACGATCATGACACCAGACGAGATTTTAGGCTGAGCGGAGAGTCCCTGGCGGTGCTGCTGGAGCTTCTCCACCAGGAAAGGCGACACGGATGGGGTGCCACAATAGAGACCTTGGTCTGTCTCTTCTGGCTGGCGAGTGGGACATCCTCCAGTTGTGGTGGCAAGGGTGTTTGGGATGCCTCGCTCCACTGTTCACCGCATCATCCATTGAGTCACTGAGGAGGTGGTGGCCATTCGCCACAGGGTCATCTACCTCCCCAAGACCACAGAAGACCTGGTGGCAGTAACTCAGGGTTTTGCAGAGCTGGCAAGACACAGAGCTTTTCGAAAAGCTGCTGGAGCAATCGATGGCTGCCATGTGAGGATCAAGCCTCCAAGCGGTCCTGATGGTCACTGTTATCGGAACAGGAAACTGTTTGCTTCGATAATCTTGCAGCACCACCAGGGACTCCTGCTCAGCCTCAACTGTATACATGTTCTCTGTAAATCTGTAAATAGTCATTTCTGCTAATCTTTTGTAAATAGTTGTACATTATAAGAATGCCCACTTGTAAATAAAAATATTCATATTGTATCTTTGTAAATATCTGTAAATCCATTTTCTATGCCGCTTATCCCTTTCGGGGTCGCGGGGGACCAGAGCCTATCTCGGCTGTCAACGGGCGAGAGGCGAGGTACACCCTGGACGATTGCAGGGCACATGCACACACTATTCACACTCACACTCACACCTAGGGGCAATTTAGAGTCACCAATTAACCTAATGAGCATGTTTTTGGTCTGTGGGAGGAAGCCGGAGTGCCCGGAGAGAAGCCACACATGCACGGGAACAACATGCAAACTTCACACAGAAAGGCCCGACCCAGGAATCGAACCTGCGACCTTCTTGCTGTGAGGCACGCGCACTACCTGCTGCTCCACCGTGCAGCCCTATAATCTGTAAATATCACAGAAAAAATAAAATAATTGTGTTGTCACTGAAAAGTAGTTCAAAAGTCTACTTATATTGTCAGTAAGAAATGGAATAGATAATGTAACGAGGTTATAAGATTTTAATTTAGAACACAATATTTTTAATTAACAATTTAAATCTAACACAGGACATAATCAAACAGAAAAAAACAAAAAACAAAAAAAAAAACATCAGCATCTGTCAATCATTTTTTGTCAATCCCATTTTCTGCAGGATTGTTCTAAACATGAGTGAAGCACGACAAAAGGTAAACACACAAAATATTAAACATTCCGACTCAATGCGCTGTTTCCCCCGCTGCTTCTCTGACGTCAGCCAGCTCTCTCGCTCCTCTCCCCATTCTGTGAATTGAACGTTTATTTCAACCAATCCAGAGTTAGTAATTGTTGCCGAAACATTAAAAAGGTTATCCAAGAAGGTTTTTGTCGAGTTTTATTTTGTTTTTGATGAATTTGAAGAAGTTTTTTTAAAAATGCTAAAATGACTGTTTTTTTGAATGGAGTCTGGTGACTTTGGCGACAGCGCTACAACAGCTGTTTCTGCTTAAGCAAAACAGATCTTACTCATCAACAAAGAAGTCTCTCTGTATGGATTCTTTCCATAATAATGTCAGACACTTATTTGTAGGGTAGCACGGTTGCACAAGTGGTCACACTTGTCGCCTCACAGCTAGAAGGCCCCCGGAATCTCGCTGTGGGCGCTGGTGGCGTGTCCTCCACCACGCCTTCGGTGCCTGCTGCTCGAGGAATAAAGGGGGCCTTTCTGTGTGGAGTTTGCATGTTCTGTGTGGAGTTTGCATAAACCTAAGGTTTCCTCCTTAAATAACTCGTCTCCCATTAAAAACATGCAAGAAGATCACCAAAGGAAGGAGAACCGAAGCACCGAAGGAGAACTGGTCCCCAGGCGCCGGCGTCGGCTGGCGGCTGGCAGCTGGCAGCCCACCGCTCCAGGTCTGCCGCGGAGGATCGACAGACCGAGGATGAGATAAATGCGGAGAAAATAATTTCACGGGAAGCATGCATTGTAAAAAAAAAAAAAAAAAAAAAAAAAAAAAAGATTAGGTGACCCGACTTAACTATGTCAAGTCATCTTGTTGCTTTGACTGAGTTAATTTGAGTCAACTTATAGTGTCAAGGTTTTTACACTTCAAAACATGAGTTCATGCAATAAACAGTCTGTTGACTCAACTTCCTGTATCAAGTAAGTTGAACTTAAAAATATTATTTGAGATAACTTTAAGAGAGGTTGGTTGAATTTATTTTATCAAGTTCCTACAACTGTGGATCAAGTTGGCTCAACATGGAATACATAATTGATACAACTTGCGATTTGTTGACTCAACTTTCTGTATCAAGTAATGTGGACTGGAAAACATTACTTAAGACAACTAAAAAAGATGTTGGTTGAACTTATTTTATCAAGTTAGGGCAACATTATTATTTTTTCTCATACTTTATTGCCAAGTTACTTGAGTTTACAGAAATTGCTAGATTTCAAAATTTTAAGCAAAATAATATCTACAAAGAATCTCCATGAGAATTAAACTAAATATTAACCCAAGAAAAAATAGCTGAACAGACAATTCAATAAGGACCTTTATTTAACCCCCAACAAATCCAACTTCAAGCAGCCTTGCTTCAAAATAAGTGTCAATGGATGTCAAGACATCAAAAAAGACCTTCCTTGGGACATATTAAAAAAATAGCCCTTACACCCTCTAACACACTTTTGCTCACAAACTGAAATTACACTGTCCCACACATAAATAATAATAATAATAATAATAATAATAATAATAATAATAATAATAATAATATAATACATAAAAAGAAGAGCACCCATCCTTTGGGGAAAAACAATAACTCTACGAGTTCAACAGAGTCCTTTCTGAGTGAATGTTCAGAGTTGCTGCAGTAAATTCAGTTCAATTCAATTCAATATACCTTTATTTGTCCCGCAAGGAGAAATTCCAATGTACAACAGCACCAGTAAAAGATAGAATTAGGTAAAAAAACAGCAAGTATATACAAAAGAGTGTAATAAAAACAAGCATTAGATAAAAATAAGCATTATTAAATTATAAATTGTATTTGCAGACTGTTAGGTACAGGATGAATTGCACAGATTATTGCACAGGTAATTTACAGATAAATTATCAAAAAATTACTTTCAGCAGTTCTTGTTGTGTAGTCTGACAGCTGCAGGAAGGAATGACCTGCGATACCGCTCCTTCACACACTTTGGATGTAGCATCCTATCACTGATGGAAGTCCTCAGTGCAGTGAGTGTGTGTTGGAGTGGGTGGGAGTCATTGTCTGTCGTGGAGGACAGCTTGGCTGTCATCCTCCTCTCCCCCCCAGACTGCAAAGATTCATAAAAACAAACAAAAAAAATGTGTCTGAGAAACTTGCTCAAAATGTTGAAAATGAAAACATTCAAACATTACTGAAATGTCCACTCTCTTGACAATTTCTCTATAACATCACATGGATTAGTGTTCCTCCAAACAGAGCAATAGAAATAAATAAGAAAATGAAAACAAGGTGGACATATAATGGGCAATTAGTGTGTGTTGGTTCGGCGAGGAGAAACACTTGCAGGACCACCTCATTGAGGGGCAGTTGCCCCAAACAGCACAGCCTACACTGAAGTGAAGTAACCCTGTACAGAAAAAAAGAAAGAAAGAAAGAAAGAAAGAAAGAAAGAAAGAAAGAAAGAAAGAAAGAAAGAAAGAAATACGACCATTATCAGCACAAAACACACTAAGTTCAGTTTCCTTATTGTGTATGTGTATTTTTAGATGTGCAAAATACTGTGCATCGCCACAAATCTCTGAAAAATTGCACAGTTCACAATTTAAAGCGTCCAGATTTTAATGTATCCTAACATGAAATAAACACAACTTTATTATAAAGTGGACACACTTGGCCATGTCACTCATCTGAATGGGAAGTGATTACATTGTAAAAACAGAAGCCACATGGCACAGCGCTGACAAGACAGCGAGAAAAAAGAGCTTCTCATGAGTGATGTGTGTACCGTTACATTTTGTATCCATGGCAACGCACAGCGGCGGCAGCCATAGACATAATATACGTAGACGCCTCATTACGTGCTGGTGCGTAATCCAGCATCGCCGGCATATTGGGTGGGTCTCCGCTAGCACCAGAGCCAACCAAAGTCAACGTAAAGAGAGCAACTATGCCCCTATTTTATTTATTTATTTTATTTTATTTAGCTTTCCAGCCCCAGTTGCAAGCTTAACAGGGTAGTGTAAGACACTGGAATGACCTGGAATTTTAAAGCTTACTTTTCCAGGCCTTAAAAAAAAATAAAGGAAAAAAATGTACTGACCAGGTATATATGGGAGCTTTGTATGTATGTATGTAAATGTGTTAAAATCAGTGTATATCACAAACATCAGCAGTTTCAGTTCAGGCTATTGTGGAATCTTTGTCATCCTAAAGCTGTGAACAGTTGTTTAAATTTAGACATGTCAGGCCAGAAGGTGTGTGTGTTTGTGTACGTGTGTGTGTTTGAAAAAAGCAGTGGACTGTGGGCCGACACACATGATGTGTTGGCTAAAAAGAAAAAACCTTCCTCGTTTCGACAGTTTGTTTTGGTGAAGTTTTATTCCAACACAACTGAGTAAAAAAACTTACTCAAAGTTTAATACGCATGTCAACAGGTTATGTGAGATGTCTGGTTTTTGAGTGTGTGTGTGTGTGTGTGTGTGTGTGTGTGTGTGTTGTGTGCGCGCATGCGTGCATGTGCCTAACTTTACATTAAATATACTCAGCGCACAAAAACAAACATAAAGAAATTCTTGTGTTATTGGTGTGTACAGAAGGGTCATGATTGTGTGTGTGTGTGTGTGTGAGTGAGTGAGAGAGAGAAATAAATTCAAATGAACAATCAAACTGTTTCTTTATTAAAATATAAAATTAATTAATTTATACATTTATTCATATGCCATACCATATGTCTGTATTCTGCTCTTTATCAAAGTATTTCAGTATCAAGCACGTGTTTTCTCTGCCATTTGTAACAAACCAAACCGTGTGAAAATCGGGTAAAAAGTTATGATTATTGTAGTTGGACATACACCTTCCTCCGTAGAAATAAATGCACTGGGGGCGCATGGGAGACCCATCCAAGATGGCGGCAGCGCTGAACGTCAGTTCCAATAGGAAGCGTCAGTCAATGAGGCGTCTACGTACGTTATGTCTATGGTGGCAGCTTCCAGCTGGAGATCAGACCCGGGTTTTTTTTGTCAATAGGAAAGGAGCTATATGCCGATCGTTAGCGGGTCGACTAGCATTAAAAAACCCGCATCGACCCGCTTATTTAATTGTGGAAGCGGCTCAAAGTTACCGGGCTGACACGTTTTTTGTTTTTTTTTCTTTAAACACGGTCGACCCGCTTTCAAACGGCATAGGGCTCCTTTCCCACTGGCCAAAAAAACCCACACGCAGCCGGTGGGGTGTTCACCCCCACTGCTGCGCGTTGCCATGGATACAGAGTGTAACGGCACACCTGAAAACAATCACCTATAACTACGTGTTTATACAGCATCTAACTCTACATAAAAAAAATATCCATGCACTACGGCGGTGGTCAGTGTTTTTCCACTCCTCTTCCTGGTGGAGCATAAGTTGCTCTGTTATTTCGCTGCCTTGTCAATCCTGTGCCAGGTTGTTTGAGTGCGAGCAAAGCCTCTTGTACAAGTCGCAACGTCACGTATATTAGCGGGTTGATCCAGGTATAATATTTCCACAGTTGACACATTTTTCCGTAATAATAAAGACAAGTCTCGCACTGTTTCACTCCTATAAGAGTACACTGTCGGTGCCGAATACTTGTTACAGTCGAATATGAGGCTCAACCCTACATTAACTTGCTGTTTCACTCTGGCGGCGCTAGCTAGCGCTACATGCTAAAGTATTTCCGAAAAAGAACGAACATGAAATATTCATCACAGGTTTAATATCTTGACGGATCATTTGAGATGGAGAGACATTAGACGACCAATGCACATTACCAACAGATGAACTAACTAAGCTAAAATAATTTTAAATGTACTTACTGGACGGTTTGGCTCCGAGGTAAAACGATGGCGGTCGGCTCGGATTTAAAGTTCAACACTGCGCGTGACGTCACATTGCGGGCGCATGCGTGTTGGTTGAAATGCCCACGACGTATTTTCTTAAGTTAACTGAATGGATTATCATGGGTTTTTAATGAGTTTCCGCGCTTTTTTCAAGTTGAAGTTGTTTGAACTCTTCTTACTTTGTTGTAATGGGTAGAGTTCCCTCAGATTGACAGCAATAGTCCTTCTGACTAAAAGCCCAAATCCCTTTTAACAGTGTAGTTCCACTGTGTCCCGCTCTGAGCTCACGCAGAAACCTGAAATTTGACCTAAAAGTGTTCCTCGATACCGGTTGATGAATCTTCTTTCACACATGCACACGGACAGTCAATCTGGTTGTATGTGAACGTGCAGGATAGCAGACCTCCACCTGCCCAGCAAGATCACGATGAGGGGCTCGCCGAACCGCAGTCAAAAATCCACAAATTTAAAGTTATCTCGCTTTTTCTCCAAAATCTGCGTCGGTCCGCGTGTTTCGATCTCGGAAAGTAATCAATATGCTCTGCTGAGTAATTCGGCTTAAAGAATTGACCATGAGAAGGTTTTTAAAGTGTTTTTTCAGTGCTTCATCAATTGCTTTTTAGATCAGGTGAATCGCACTCCGTTCGTCTATGGCTCATCGAAGCTATGGCTTGTTGGGTGCTTCCTAACATTAACGGATCATTAATGTAGCGTCTTAGTTGACATATTTCTGTTCTATATTTGTTTTATTTTGTATGGGGCAGCAATCTCGCCACATAATTGGCTGTTCAAGGTCAATTATAGGTAGGGTTGCCACCCGTCCCGTAAAATACGGAATCGTCCTTTAATTGGCAATTAAATGTTGGGACGCGATTTGTTCCGTATTTTCACAAATGTCCAATACAGATGTCTGTCACACACACACACACACACACACACACACACACACACACACACACACACACACACACACACACACACACACACACACACACACACACACACACATCAACACTAAATCTAACAATAATGAACAAAATAAAACACAGGAAATACTAAGGCCAGCAAAATTGTGGGTGAGGGGATCTACGCAGGACCCCGGTCGTGTGTCTGTGCCTCGCTGCCTGCGTGTGTTGCTGTCACGGTTGCCTAGAGACAGACATCACACACCGGCGCTGCTCACAACACCCGCGCCTTTAAAAAATGTCCACTACACCCGATACTCCAGCACGTCCTCAACAGCGAAAACGCTTGCAAAAGTACAGACGTGAGTGGGAAGAGGCACATCCTTGGCTGCACAGCGTCAGTGGAGATGATTACTATTAGACTATTGTGGTTTGATTGATTGTTTAGGATGTTGAGTTTTTAAAGTCGGATGAATGATCATTTATTTAATAGCAGTATCAGCCAATATAAATGGCCATTTAACGAACAAATCACACTAACGGATTAACAGTTAATAGATAAATATTGTTAAGAGAAAACGTTTATTTTTAAAATATATACATTTCCAAAGGGGAGTGAAATCTGAGATATAAGAAGCAAATGTCAGTTCCTGAAAGACTCCCAGACTAATTGGCTCAGATGCTGAAAAGAAATGACATGACCAAACTTGAAAATGGAATGGATCTGCTAAAATATGCCGATTCATGTTATGTAATGCTTTGGGATTATGAATGTCAAATGACATCTTTAGCTGACTCTGTAACGACGATTAAGTCATCCTGCTGATCAGTTTTGAGCTTTGACCTCTTCAGCTTCATCGATTTTAGTAAATATATGCTTGAATCCGAATTTGATGCAACAACACGTTTCAACAAGTTGGGACAGGAGCAACTAAAGACTGGGAAAGTTGTGGAATGCTCCAAAAACACCTGTTTGAAACACCCCACAGGTAAACAGGTTCATTGGTAACAGGTGAGAGTGTCATGTGAAAGGGGCATCCTGGAAAGGCTCAGTCGTTCACAAGCAAGGATGGAGCAAGGTTCACCACTTTGTGAACACATGATTGTATGAAGGAGATTACTACATGGGATCTTTGTGCTACTGATGTCAGTAAACACGGATCATTTGCGAATGATTGCGTTCTGTTTTTCCTTTTTTTGGAATCAGGGTTGAACATGTGGGTAGAATGAAATCAGTGTTCGTCTCTTGTATTTGACTCTTCGGTGTGTCACGTACTATCACAGCTGTTTGTTTCTGCAGCCCATCTCCAGAAGCTGATGTCCGATAAGAAGTGCGCAGCAGAGAAGGCTGAGATGGAGGAAGTCATCACTCAGGTCGGTGTGAGCAAAATAAGATTAAAATGCTTCTTTTTGAGTCACGATGAGCAAAAGCTGTTTTGGAGTTTTAAATAATTCACTGCTGTCATTTTCCCTCTGATACAACCATCAGTTGGACAACTACACCCAGCAGCAGCAGGAGCTGACTGATCTCTTTGGGAAATACAAGGTCAAGTTGCCCGCCACAGGAAATGACCTCACACCTCCCATCTCCTTCAGCCTGATGTTTCAGACGTCCATCGGACCCGGGCGGAATATGCCAGGGTAACATGAAGCCTAACGCCATGGAGAATCTTTCACTTGATGTTTTCATAATGAGTAGCAGCGTCGACTGAGTGGTTTAATCTAAATTTGCATCTATCTGAGGCCTGAAACAGCTCAGGGAATCTTCCTCAACTTCAAGCGTCTGTTGGAGTTTAACCAGGGAAAACTGCCCTTTGCTGCTGCTCAGATCGTTTCCTAGACTAAAAATGTTTGTAGAGCTTTCTGTGTAATCTATGTCAAAATGTTTATTTTTCTGAGGAATACAGTGCAGTGATCATTACATAAATTCTTTTATTAGTGTGGTTTGACTGTTTGGATGACATCTGATCTATCTCATTAACTAGGCTAATTGATTGTGCAATAACTAAACTGTGTGCATATGGCACTTTGTTATATATTTTCCTCATTGTATGTTAAATAGGAATGCATGTAATTTCGGCTTTATGTAGCCTAATTAACAGCACTTTATATGCAACAATGTTGCACAATAAAGAATGTGTTCACTGGTAATAAAGAATTTCAAGCTTTAAGTATGACTAATTGCTTTCTTGATCACCCCTTTAATACAAACAGTGGCACAAAATAAAATGTGGTGGTCATGGTCCCGAGGAGCTGTGGTGGGCGTCCCTTATTTTCATTTCTGAAAGGTGGCAACCCTACCGGGCGCCGGCGTTGGTGTCGGCTGGCCGCGGAGGATCAACAGACCGAGGATGGGATAAATGCGGTGAAAATAATTTCACGGGAAGCATGGCGGGCAAATGTTAAGCTGACATTTGTGCATTTGCACGCAGGTAAGCACATAGATTATCACCTGATAAGAACCAAATGAAATTTTGAAACATAAACTGTCTAAATGTGTCCCGGTTTGTTTGTTGCTGCTGATATCAGTCGCTGAAGAGAAGTAAAACAAACAGTAGAAGTAAAAAAAGTAAAAAGAGCCGGACAAGCAAGCCACAAGGCGTGCTCGCAGCTCTGTGAGGTGGTATTTTAGGCTTTGAGCTAAATGCTAACATTAGCATGATAACATGCTTACTATGACAATGTTAACATCCTGATGTTCAGCATGTGTAATGTTTACCATGTTCTCCATCTTAGTTTAGCATACTAGCATTGCTAACATTTGCTTAATGGCTAATTCACATCATATGGCCTGGGTGGTAAAGACGAAAGAATGCCATGCCGCTAGCCTCTGAACTGTCAGCGGAACAATTAGATTTGACTGATTGGAAATCGATGATATTTTACCGTACATGCATACATCCTAAAAATAGGGTATAGACATTTTTAATCACCTTGTCTCTGTAGTGTGTACCTAGCCAACACTCTCTTATGTTCACAGACTGCGAACAGAAAACAAAGGGCTGTAAAATGACTCAGCGAAATCCTGTGCATCTACACAGCCTGTGAAAAGCATGCAGCATATGTAAACTCCAAACACTCAGGAGAAGATAAGCAACTGTATCCTGAGGAAATCGCCTCTCCCTTAAAGCCTTACCGTAATGAGGCATCAAAGCTTGGTCTGCAGCCAAAAAATGAGATGTACCTGTGAGATTAAGGAGATTTTTAAGTGCTAATAAATCCCCTGTAAAGACACATAACCTCAAAATACTGAAGTACTTAAGAATTTCATATCTATCAAATGACATCGCCACCCAGTTCTTCTATTTTGTAACTTCTTCAGCTTTAATTCCTTTGAATTCAGGCGAATAACAGGAAAACCTGACTAAAAGTGTAGTAAATATTTGAGAATAGTGCACAGCCACCCATAAATCTACAGTTACCATTCCTCTTTTCATATCTCCACGCCTCATCCGACTTCCCCACACAGGTAAGCACTCCGCTGGAACATACTGTATTGATGTGTGCGGTACTCGAGTCGATAACAACACAAACTGGTGTGACTAGAAATGAGGAGGCTGGCAAAATGCGCTGCAGTGACAACCAGGTGGTGGTTTGGTTTTGATGAATTAATGAATTCATTAATCATACGTAAGATTTCAGCCTTGAAACAACCTGGCATCCTAAAAAGAGCTATCTAATAATAAAAATAAATAACAGCAATAATTTAATGAGGCTAAGACTCGAAAAGGCCGTAAAACATTGGTAGCTGCATTGTTGTTGATAACTGAAGTATATGACACATTATACAGTTTATATTCTAATATGAGTGTACAGCCCTTCTAACAAATTTTTGAGGCTGTACTTGGGCACAGTAGCACTAGCTAAATGCTAACGTGTGCATGCTAACATGTTCACAGTGGCAATGCTAATGTGCTAATGTTTAGCAAGTGTGATGTTAATAGTATGCATAATGGTCAACATGTTAGTGTGCCAACACTTGCTACTTAGCATTTAACATAAGTCAAAGCTGATGGGGATGTTTTTCTGAGATAAATGGACATGCACCATATATCAAGTTTTTGACCAGATAATGGAACTAAAGGGCTAATAAAAGTTATTACAAATCATCTGATGGCGCCAGACAAAAAACTAGGGGATCATCAAAATCAGGAGTATGGCTGTCAATTAATATCCTAAATTCTAATTTATATTCAAATTGTTGAAAAATCCATACATTCGAATATGTAAATGAATACTGGATTGTGGGGGAAAAAGCAGCATTGTTTTGGTGCCTGCTGAAAGAACTTCATGATGGACAGGAGCCACAAAATCAGAGTTTCCATTGTGCTGTATGTTACTAATATTTATTTATTTATTTATTTATTTATTTATTTATTTATTTTTACCAAGAACCAAGTCCGACATGTTTATGTCTACGTAGTAGTGTCAGTCTAAGTGTAATAATATTAAACATTCCGACTCAATGTGCTGTTTCCCCCGCTGCTTCTCTGACGTCAGCCAGCTCTCTCGCTCCTCTCCACATTCCGTGAATTGAAAGTTTATTTCAACCAATCCAGAGTTAGTAATTGTTGCCGAAACATTAAAAAGGTTATCCAAGAAGGTTTTTGTCGAGTTTTATTTAGTTTTTGATGCATTTGAAGAAGTTTTTTTAAAAATGCTAAAATGACTGTTTTCTTGAATGGAGTCTGGTGGCTTTGGCAACAGCGCTACAACAGCTGTTTCTGCTTAAGCAAAACAGATCTTACTCATCAGCAAAGAAGTATCTCTGTATGGATTCTTTCCATAATAATGTCAGACACTTATTTGTAGGGTATCAAGGTTGCACAAGTGGTCACACTTGTCGCCTCACAGCTAGAAGGCCCCCGGAATCTCGCTGTGGGCGCTGGTGGCGTGTCTTCCACCACGCCTTCGGTGCCTGCTGCTCGAGGAATAAAGGGGGCCTTTCTGTGTGGAGTTTGCATGTTCTGTGTGGAGTTTGCATGAACCTAAGGTTTCCTCCTTAAATAACTCGTCTCCCATTAAAAACATGCAAGAAGATCACCAAAGGAAGGAGAACCGAAGCACCGAAGGAGAACTGGTCCCCAGGCGCCGGCGTCGGCTGGCGGCTGGCAGCTGGCAGCCCACCGCTCCAGGTCTGCCGCGGAGGATCGACAGACCGAGGATGAGATAAATGCGGAGAAAATAATTTCACGGGAAGCATGCATTGTAAAAAAAAAAAAAAAAAAAAAAAAAAAGATTAGGTGACCCGACTTAACTATGTCAAGTCATCTTGTTGCTTTGACTGAGTTAATTTGAGTCAACTTATAGTGTCAAGGTTTTTACACTTCAAAACATGAGTTCATGCAATAAACAGTCTGTTGACTCTCCTGTATCAAGTAAGTTGAACTTAAAAATATTATTTGAGATAACTTTAAGAGAGGTTGGTTGAATTTATTTTATCAAGTTCCTACAACTGTGGATCAAGTTGGCTCAACATGGAATACATAATTGATACAACTTGCGATTTGTTGACTCAACTTTCTGTATCAAGTAATGTGGACTGGAAAACATTACTTAAGACAACTAAAAAAGATGTTGGTTGAACTTATTTTATCAAGTTAGGGCAACATTATTATTTTTTCTCATACTTTATTGCCAAGTTACTTGAGTTTACAGAAATTGCTAGATTTCAAAATTTTAAGCAAAATAATATCTACAAAGAATCTCCATGAGAATTAAACTAAATATTAACCCAAGAAAAAATAGCTGAACAGACAATTCAATAAGGACCTTTATTTAACCCCCAACAAATCCAACTTCAAGCAGCCTTGCTTCAAAATAAGTGTCAATGGATGTCAAGACATCAAAAAAGACCTTCCTTGGGACATATTAAAAAAATAGCCCTTACACCCTCTAACACACTTTTGCTCACAAACTGAAATTACACTGTCCCACACATAAATAATAATAATAATAATAATAATAATAATAATAATAATAATAATAATATAATACATAAAAAGAAGAGCACCCATCCTTTGGGGAAAAACAATAACTCTACGAGTTCAACAGAGTCCTTTCTGAGTGAATGTTCAGAGTTGCTGCAGTAAATTCAGTTCAATTCAATTCAATATACCTTTATTTGTCCCGCAAGGGGAAATTCCAATGGACAACAGCACCAGTAAAAGATAGAATTAGGTAAAAAAACAGCAAGTATATACAAAAGAGTGTAATAAAAACAAGCATTAGATAAAAATAAGCATTATTAAATTATAAATTGTATTTGCAGACTGTTAGGTACAGGATGAATTGCACAGATTATTGCACAGGTAATTTACAGATAAATTATCAAAAAATTACTTTCAGCAGTTCTTGTTGTGTAGTCTGACAGCTGCAGGAAGGAATGACCTGCGATACCGCTCCTTCACACACTTTGGATGTAGCATCCTATCACTGATGGAACTCCTCAGTGCAGTGAGTGTGTGTTGGAGTGGGTGGGAGTCATTGTCTGTCATGGAGGACAGCTTGGCTGTCATCCTCCTCTCCCCCCCAAATTGCAAAGATTCATAAAAACAAACAAAAAAAATGTGTCTGAGAAACTTGCTCAAAATGTTGAAAATGAAAACATTCAAACATTACTGAAATGTCCACTCTCTTGACAATTTCTCTATAACATCACATGGATTAGTGTTCCTCCAAACAGAGCAATAGAAATAAGTCAGAAAATGAAAACAAGGTGGACATATAATGGGAAATTAGTGTGCGTTGGTTCGGCGAGGAGAAACACTTGCAGGACCACCCCACTGAGGGGCAGTTGCCCCAAACA